>NC_071992.2:112094375-113502500 GCF_028885655.2 Pongo abelii
GTGAAAGAATGGAATAGAATAAAACAGAACAGAAAGAATAGAATGGAATTGAATGGAATGGAATGGAATGGAATGGATCAGAATACCTTGAACATAGTACAAACATTCTCTTGGAAAATTTGTTTGAGTGGTGTGTGTGTGTGTGTGTGTGTGCGCATGTGTGTGTGTGTGTGTTGTGGGTTGTCCATAAAATTCTTACTAGAGATGTGGGTAATTTTTTTTTTGAAAAACATTTCTTTAGAATTGTTCTCTAACACTTTTTAGCATGGTTAGATATATAGCTAGAAAATTTGTGAGGAACAACCTTCTTAATTCCTTTGGAATAAATGGTTTCACCAACAATGGCCTTTTCTATTTATCCTCCCCGGGATACTCATCTGCTTTAGCCACGTTACGTTGCAGGCAAAAGAGCCAGGAGAAAGGAGTGAGGGAAAAGTGTAGCTGCAGGCAGAGGCTGCTCATTGCTACCATTTTCCAGGAAATGATTACTCTGGCTGGCTGGCCAGATCGGAGCCCTGACCATAGCCTCCAAATTTCTACCAGGACAGGTTGCATTGGCCACGTGATTGATGGCTGAAAAATATTCACAGCATCAGCTTAAATGAAAGAGAGATTAAAAGCTACAGTCAGTGTCTCTGAGGACAGAGCTCACCCAAAGAAGCCCGTTAAACAAACTGATGTTTCCTTAAAAGTTGTCTGCAAAATGTGCAAACTGACAAAATGTTTACAGAATCCCTAGTACTCCACCAGCTAGGTTTACCTTTGGCAAATCACTCTGATGACTCTATAATTACTACAGTCCTGTGGTTATCTTTCTTATAAAATGGCTGGAGATGAAAGAAAACCAATAACTGAGGCCAATTAATTCAAGCTGCCATTCCCTCCCACAAAGAACTGAAGAAGATCTTCATGGCAACTGTTCAATGTGATTTTTTTTTCGTTTCAGACTCTCTTTTATAAAACTAAAACACACAGACAGCAAACTTAACCTGGTTATTTCTTGTCCTCTTCTCCTGCCCCCATCAAATCACTGTTCTTGAAACTTATTGGTTTAGAAAAACTCAATCCAGACCAGTTAGCCTCAGGGTACACTAACATGCTTTTGAACCAGGTAGTTGATAAGTTGATTTAAAAGCCTATTGGAAAACTCTAGCAGAGTGCCTGAGAGAGTAGCATGACTCAAGGGCCAAGCATGTGTGGGTGCTGGTCAATTTTGCCACCTCAAAATTTCTTTAATCTTTCACTTTAAAGTGTCTGGAGCTTCTATCCCACATAAGTGAGAAAACTAGTATTCTTCCTGTCCTTGGTATTTCTGGGGATTCTCGGAAGATGTTTCTCCCAGTTTCCTCTTATTCCAAATTTATGCTGAATTTTCACTTTCTTCTGTCCTTCTATGACCATCTCTCCTTGCAATCTTGCCTTGAATGCAGTTGCCATTGTTTTCGCCTCTGGCTCCCCACAGTACACAAGAATGCCACCTGTGTCAGGCTGCTACTGAAGGTGGAAGCCCAGCAGATGCCAACATTAGATGTCTTTTTTTTTTTTTTTTTTTGAGATGGAGTCTCGCTCTGTCGCCAGGCTAGAGTACAATGGCAGGATCTCAGCTCACTGCAACTTCCACCTCCCGGATTCAAGCAATTCTCCTGCCTCAGTCTACCGAGTAGCTGGGATTACAGGTGCCCGCCACAACGGTCAGCTACATTTTGTATTTTTAGTAGAGACGGGGCTTTACCATGTTGGCCAGGCTGATCTTGAACTGCTGACCTCGAACTCCTGACCTCAGATGATCTGCCCACCTCAGCCTCCCAAAGTGCTGGAATTACAGGCATGAGCCAATATGCCCAGTCTAGATGTCTTTGTTTTTAAGCCATTCTCATTTGGGTCACCTCTGTGACCTTCTTACAAGCCATCTCCAATTCCCATCCCTCTCATCTCTGCCCAGTTTCCCTACCCCCTTCTTTCTTCACAGACTGCCCATGACATCTCAAAATCTTGTTTCTTTATTACATAAATCAAAGCAGCTTCCCGTTTCTTCCTCTATTGGTACCCAAGAGATACAAAGCCCATTGCAATGAGCCAACTGACAATAGACTCAACCATGATGGCCAGTCTCCAGTCATTATATATAGAAGCCTGTAAATATACTGAAATCAAAAGCTCATTTTTTCTCTGAATCAGATTAAATACTTGGGGAAGGCACCCTTACCCTGATATGAAATATGCTGCCCAATCTTTAAAAGTAGAAACAGACCTAGTCAGATTCTCTAAAGGTTTATTTCTAACAGTGTTTTTCCTCTTCTCACTACTATGGATATTTAATAAACTTGCTTAACTGAGAAACTGATTTATTAAATATGTGACATTTAGAGTTTATAAAAACCAAGCATGTTGAAAGAATTTTCTGAGTAAGAAAATATGTGCTCATACTTCCAGGACTCTTCAATGTAGAATTTGTTATTGTTGTTGTTAATGATATTTGCTATCTAGCCCAATGTGCTAGCTAGCACACTGCCAGCCCAGCCACATCTCTTGTATGAAGTTAAATGTAAGTCACATGGGTAACTTCATCACGGCTAAGGAAAAACCCCCTAAACCAACAGCTTTGGCTGAGTCTATAAGCCTTTAGCTAAATTAGTTAAGGGTACATTTCAACATTTGGCTGACCTGATTCCATCAAGGCAAAAAATGAGAACTGGACAAGACAACATGCTCCAATATACATATATACTTACTTAAGCAGAGTGCCTGGATAGATGCTTCGTTTTCTCTGTTTTCTCTGCATCTATTCTTGACTTGTCCTGTAGATATTTTAGAGCAAGGATTAGAAGAGTTTGTTCAAACTTTATTGTCTATTTTATTACTTGTGGTCCATAAGGAGATAATCCAACAAGTAACAGCAGTTTTTCCACAATAGTTGTGTTAGGATAATATGGCATTGAAAGTCCCTAGAGGCAATACCCTAGTTTCCATATTGGCAATCTTATTCTTGAAAAATAATTGTTTCCCAACAGGTGCTGGAGAGGATGTGGAGAAACAGGAATACTTTTACACTGTTGGTGGGACTGTAAACTACTTCAACCATTGTGGAAGACAGTGTGGCAATTCCTCAGAGATCTAGAACTAGAAATACCATTTGACCCAGCCATCCCATTACTGGGTATATACTCAAAGGATTATAAATCATGCTGCTATAAAGACACATGCACACGTATGTTTACTGTGGCACTATTCACAATAGCAAAGACTTGGAACCAACCCAAATGTCCAATGATAGACTGGATTAAGAAAATGTGGCACATATAAACCATGGAATACTATGCAGCCATAAAAAATGATGAGTTCATATCCTTTGTAGGGACATGGATGAAATTGGAAACCATCATTCTCAGCAAACTATCGCAAGGACAAAAAACCAAACACTGCATGTTCTCACTCATAGGTGGGAATTGAACAATGAGAACACATGGACACAGGAAGGGGAAGATCACACACCGGGGACTGTTGTGAGGTGGGGGGGCGGGGGGAGGGATAGCATTTGGAGATATACCTAATGTTAAATGACGAGTTACTGGGTTCAGCACACCAACATGGCACATGTATACATATTAACTAACCTGCACATTGTGCATATGTACCCCAAAACTTAAAGTATAATTTAAAAAAAAAGAAAAATAATTGTTTCCAAAGTTCATGCTCCAAATCTTAGGTGAAGTATAAATCTTTTTTTTTTTTTTTTTTTTTTTTTTGGGAAAGGGTCTCACTTTGCCACCCAGGCTAGAGTGTAGTGGCATAATCATAGCTCACTGCAGCCTTGACTTTCTGGGCCCGGTCGATTCTCTCCCCTCAGCCTCCCGAGTAGCTGGGACCACAGGTGTGTGCCAACCACAGCTGGCTCATTTTTGTATTTTTTGTAGAGACAGAGTCTCCCTGTGCTGTTCAGGCTGGTCTCAAACCCCAGGGCTCAAGCCATCCTCCAGCCTCGGCCTCTGAAAGTGCTGGGATTACAGGATGAGCCACTGCACTGGCCTTGAAGATCTTTTTTATTGTGAGTTTTCAAAATTTTACTCATTCCAATGTTTCTGGTATGAACTGCTTCATCATACCTGGAGTCTGATATCCAAATAAGACCTCATCTCTTTTGAATATTCAAGTAATCATTTGAGCTCCCACTTGTCCATTTTAACAGAATAGCCAATTTCACTTGTTCCCTACTTTTACCTCTTTGCTGCTCACTTAAATGATTCAAAAGCCTCAGAGACTTATTGAGTCTAAAGGAGCCAGTCTTTCCTCCTCCCTCCTGTGTTTTCCTCTCACCCAAGGATGCTCCACCCTTGGGGTCTCTGGTGTGAAGCTTTTATGTTTGTGCTCAGGGGTTCCCAACTCTGCCCTTTCTTACAGGATGTCAGGGTCAAGGCTGCCTTCCAGGCTCAAATATACACTGGACTAGAATAAATGATACTCCCCCTTTCCTGCATGTGAGCGCTCTTCAAGGGCCTTTGGGGTCCTTTCTGCACGTGGACTTTCATTGAGGCCATCTCAGCCCATCAGAAAAGTTCTCATCAGAAAGGAAGGGCGGTGAGTCCTGAGTTATTTCCTTCCTAGAAAACTCCTTTACTCCTATGCCTAGTTCCCATCCCCCTACCAAACTGCCAGATTTGCTTATTAAGGAGTACCAGAAAAAGCATCCTTCCTAGGCCTCATACAATCCTATCGCACCTGCCACCCAAGCCAATGAGCATGTCTACTTACATTTACATATCTGAGAATACCCTCCAAGGACTCTCCCCTGAAAAGGAAGACATGTTCCCCAGTGATAGGTCTCAAGGAGCCATATGCAAGTTCTCTTTCTGAACCAAACATAGTCATAATAAAATTTTAAAATTAAATTCTCTCTTATCACACTGCCTTTTAGACTAAACACATATTTATAAATGGATTTCCCCATTAAAGTCTTTATTGTTGTTCTCCTTCTTTCTATACGACCAACTAAAACCAACCTTAGACCTTTGGAGAAGAAATTCTTAATAAGGTAAATTTTGGGTTCAACTGCAAATGTTAAGATGTGCGAGATATAATGCATGCATTCAGCACTTAATAATCATTGGTAAATTTTGACAATTTCCTCCCCAATCTATCTTCCACTTGCAGTCTGCTGTTATTTTGTTGACTCAGTGCTTTTTACCCCTTCTTTAGGTGACCAGAACTTCATCTTCGTGGAAAGTCCCTCTTACCCCAATCCCAGCACCTCCCACCCCAGCCCTGTATAGGGAGTGAGGACCAGGACCAGGACCCAGGCTGGCCTGGTCATAGTATTCTACCTACCCTCCAGCCCCTGTGGTTGGTCTAGGTTTGGAGAAAGACAGGTGCTGAGCCAATCAGAACGCTTGGCCCAGATTTTTCTAAATAGAGTTGGGGAAGATGGTCCTTTTTCTCTCTAGTGACACAGTTGACAAGAAGTCAGCAAAGAGCTGCCAGCAACCTTGGCTGAAGCCCCTCAGAGAAAGCTGGTGCTCCGTCGGAGAGAATGGGGGCCATCTCTTAGAAAGGCTAAGGTGAGAGGACAGTCTTGATGGCATGGAGTCCCTAGTTCTGTTCATCTAAGATTCATCCCTGCCCTTTTTGGCCTAAGCTAGTTTTAGTTGACTTTCTATCACTTGTGACCCAAAGAGTCTTGACTATTACAGAAGTTGCTTCCGGAGCCGGGAGCGGTGGCTCAAGTCTGTAATCCCAGCACTTTGGGAGGCTGAGGTGGGCGGATCACGAGGTCAGGAAATCGAGACCATCCTGGCTAACACTTTGAAACTCCGTCTCTACTAAAAATACAAAAAAAAAAAAAAAAAAAAAAATTAGCCGGGCTTGGTGGTGGGCGCCAGTAGTCCCAGCTACTGGGGAGGCTGAGGCAGGAGAATGGCGTGAACCCGGGAGGCGGAGCTTGCAGTAAGCGGAGATGGCGCCACTGCACTCCAGCCTGGGCGACAGAGAGAGACTCCGTCTCAAAAAAAAAAAAAAAAAAAGAAGTTGCTTCCAGCCTTTGACATCCCAGATCTGCGCCCCTCCCCCCGCGAAGCTGGGATGGTCAGATATCTTTCTATTCTGTAAACCATACCAAATGTCATTCCAATAAATCTCAATTTCTGCTTAAACTTGTTTAAGCTGGATTTCTGAAACTTACTACTTAACTTTCGTGGATTCATTTCCTCTTTCCTCCATTTCTCCATCGGTCAGTAGCCCTTAGGAAGAAAAATTATTTCTGATCCTCCTTTAGAGACATATGGCCTATTTGGTTCTGTGAATTTGGGAAAGGAGAGAAACCGAAATGCCTTTCTTTCAGGTCAACAGGAAAGAAGTGAGTGTTAGCCCCATGTGGGCAGGAAGAATGTCTGTTCCATGCACTGCTGCACTCAGGGCCTCACAGCGCATTACACCTAGATGCTGAGTAATAAGTACCTGTTGAATTAATGACTAGGTACAGAATTATTGGAGGAGAAATGTGCCTTTAACGTTTCATATTGACTTGGTTCTCTTCCTATGTTCCACTTGCATGGTTGGCATTCCAGCCCTCATCCTAGAGCAAAGCAATTCCGTTTCACATGTATTTATCTCCCACAAGACCAAGAGCAGCCCCAGGGCAAAGGACCACATCAAATTCATCCCCCAGTGAGGTACATTTGGGACACAATGGCAAATAGCCAGTGTTTGATAAGTAATTAATTGAATGCTGAATAAATGAATAGAGTCTGAATCATGGATTTTAAAGAATGTGTTATTTTCAAAACCATAACTGCTATCAGTGTTTCCAAGTGAATGCCCTGCTGAGACCTGTTTTTACAGCCCCATGAGACTCATTTATGATCAGCTCAATCTATTTACACACAATAAAGAAGCCACCGACCTGGCAGGGCGTGGTGGCTCATGTCTGTAGTCCCAGCACTTTGGCAGGCCGAGGCGGGCAGATCACGAAGTCAGATCGAGACCATCCTGGCTAACACGGTGAAACCCTGTCTCTACTAAAAATACAAAAAAATTCAGCCGGGCTTGGTGGTGGGCGCCTGTAGTCCCAGCTACTGGGGAGACTGAAGCAGGAGAATGGCGTGAACCCGGGAGGCAGAGCTTGTAGTGAGCCGAGATTGTGCCACTGCACTCCAGCCTGGGCGACAGAGCGAGACTCCGTCAAAAAAAAAAAAAAAAGCCACCGACCAAAAGCTTTAATCACATCCCCTGAGATCTTATTTGTGGTTTTCATTTGCTTAACTAGTGCTTTCTCCATAACTTGCCCTGGCTCTGGGCAGTCTTAAAAAGACGATGCATTTCCAGTGGAAGGACCCCAGTGGCTGCATGTTGGTCCCTGTGTTGGGCCACTTTCAAACAGAAGCTCTGGGAACAATGCCGGACCGGGGATGGTCCCAGAGCTGCTGCGGTGCTGCAGAGAATGAGCATCTGCTGCTTGACTCTGAGATGATTAAAGTGGCAGAGCCTGGGAGCCTTCTCATTGAAATTATTTAAAAGCCTGCCTCATTCTTAGTACAAGGTTCAGGGCTTCTGGTGCCCAGAATCACTATTATTTACCTCAATGTCTAGAATAATTTGTGTTTTGGAAACCATTTAAATTAGCCTCTTGGTTACTTATTTATCTTAAGATTGGGAAAACAGGGGTCCGGGCGCGGGGGCTCACGCCTGTAATCCCACCACTTTGGGAGGCTGTGGCGGGCGTATCATTTGAGGTCAGGAGCTCGAGATCAGCCTGGCCAATATGATGAAGCCCCATCTCTACTAAAAATACACAAAAAAAAAAAAAAAAAAAAAAAAAAAAAGCTGGGCATGGTGGCAAACACCTGTAATCCCAGCTGCTCGGGAGGCTGAGGCAGGCCTCAATACATCACTTGAACCCGGGAGCCAGAGGTTGCAGTGAGCCGAGATCACGCCACTGCACTCCAGCTTGGGCCACAGAATAAGGATCCTGCTCAAAAAAATAAATAAATAAATAAATATATAATTTTTTAAAAAAAAAAAGGAAAAAAGGAATCAAAGAAGTTCTTCCCTATTTTACTGTTAGTGCCCCTAATTCACAGCAAGGAGCCTGGTACTCTATGTCTGAATCAAAAAGATTAAGATTGTATTTTATTTGACGGTGTCATCTGTCAGGTTCTTGTACCGATCACAGCAGCAGAGTCCAGAAACCAAGCTAATGGCGCCCTCTGGTGTTCAGACCACAGCATGCGCCGGTTTAATCTGTTTAAAAAGGTACAGTATCTAAAATACTTCCTCCTTTACCTAAGAGTGGCTCGGTTTGCAACCAACACATAACATGAGATGGCCCAGAGGGAGTGGGTGTCACCATGGGGATCGCCCACCTCAGAATGGATGCAGGCATCTGGATAGCGTGCATGTCCTTAGTAACCACAGTGGAGCGCTCATCCGAGAATGGATCCTCTCTCCCATTTTTTCTTCCTAAAAATTGTGACTCCCAGGCTCTGATAGCCCAAGGAATGAAGACGGGGCCACAGGAAGTAATTCATACTGAACTTCTCACCAACGTTGGAGAGTGGGAACTGGAGCAGGTTTTCATTTAGAAAAGTAAAGAAATGAAAGCGTCTTTTTCCTGGTAGCGTGGAGCAATTCATACAAGTTTTATGTATTTATTGATTTATTCCTGTCTCACTTCATTTCACAAAAACTTTGAGGTCTATAAGAAAATCCATAGATTACAAATAAACTCTAATGAGCAGCTATACTTTGGAAGCTGTCTAATATATGAACCATTTTCCCATGTTTGAGGAATTACCTACTGTTTGAGTGGGTGAATGGCAGGGCTGCCTCTCATAAAGATGCCTTGAAGCTCAGATACTCACTTCGCACTGCTTCCCTGGCTGTGAGGGTCTGTGAACATGCCTGGTCTTGACTAGGTGGACACTACCTCTGAGGACTCTGCACCTACAGTGTCAGGGGCCTGTGTCCAGAGGCCAGGGTAGCAATGCCCTTCCCAGATAGTCACTGCGGTATGATTAGGCTTTGGTTCTCACTGTCCAGCCTCCATCGGCACCTGCCCATTTCCTGAGCCAAATGTTTTTTATCTTCCCAGAGATGAATTATACTGAAGATGAATTAGAGCATGAAATAAAGAGTAAGGAAAAAAATGTAAGTATGCAGGCCCTTACCTTAAAGCTTACAAAGTGGGTACATTTGAGTTAAATATTTGACCCTGGGCTTCCTGGCAGCTGAAGTGAAAAGGGAAATATGGTCTCTTACCTCGTTCTTGAAGACAAAAATACTTACTAGCTCCCTAAAGGAAGCAAACATTTTACTAAGGGTTGAACTTGGAAAGGAATTTCTCACACTGGGGTTTCTTATAGTGGTTCCTGAGGCTTTAATGAACCATCTCCCTAATATTGATCAAACAGCAAATGATTCTTATAGTGATTTTTCACAGCATCCCTTAATGAAAGCTAAAAGCAAAGCAAAAAACTTAAGTTACTCTTTGAAATGGGCAAGTTCTTATAGTTTTTCTGATGGTGCAGCATTTGAGATATTTAGAAAAAGAGGGACTTCATGCCTCCATAGATATTTTTTCTCAAAGATGGGTTTTTGTCAGAATTGAATAGCACATAGTTTGAAGCTGTCTATGATAAAAGTCTAGAGAATTCCGAATTGTTAGAAATAAAACAAGAGAATGGTAAAACTGATGCCCTTTCCTGGTAAAATAATAATAATAGCAACTACATCATTGAGGTTTAGGTGCTGAATGTACAGGTTCTTTTACTACATTATCGATTCACCAAATGTGCCAAGCATGGTGTATGTCGATGAATATGTACCTACAGAACTGATACTCTAGTCAGGGAACACAGTAACATCCAAGTAAACAAGTAAAAACAATTTCAAGTAGTGATAAGTGTTATGTAAACAATAAAATGGAATTAGGTGATCAAGGTGTCAAGGGATGGCCATTTTTTATGAAGTGGTCAGAGAAGACTTTTTTGAGGAGAGAACATCTGCCCTGAAGCCTGAATGATGAAATAAATATAGCCACACAGAAGTCCAGAGGGAGATCACTCTAGGCAGAGAAAACAGTAGGTGCAAAGGCCCTGGGGTGGGAACAAACTTTATGTGTCTGAGAAGCAGAAACAAAGCTATTAACTCATGAATCCTTATAAACAATCATGATGTGTTGTTGTGTTCTCATTTTACAAATGAGGAAATAACAGCTAGAGAAGTTAAGTACGTGGTGCCAGATCCTGTAGTTCAAGAGGCAGAGCTGGGATCTGAGTCGGGCTTCCTTGATGCCCCTTGGAGAAAGCTAGCTCCTCCTGTGGGTGGCCATGCTGTTGTGCATGGAAGAAGGCCCAGGGCATGAAGCCCTTGTACAACAGGGAGGTCTTGATTCTCCCAGCTTCCCATTTGCCTGGTTTCTTCTCTCCTCTTTTGGGAAATGTTCACCTTCTCTTCCCTCTTGAGGCTGGGCCCCACAGGTCCCAAAGAAGACACCCTATGGCCACCCTCCCTCCAAACCCAGGGGCAGCTCCAGGAAACTGAGAAGTGATCCTACATGTATCTTGCAAAGCAACTGAGAGAAATGTCAGGGAAGAAAAGTGTGGGGGCACAGAGATGGGAATCTGACTTGTCAGAAAGGTCATGGTGATATTGCTTTTAGAAAAATAATCTTTAGGGTGGGAGGAGGACATTTAGTGCATCCTTCTGTCTCAGAGCAGAAGTGGACTCAACTTGCTTTAGGCAGACAACAGCCTCATCCTATGGGTGGGGGTGGGGGTGGGGATAAATATTTCTTCATAGACGGACATTGGAAATTGCAGCTGTATAGGTGAGAATCTGTAAATGCAAAAAAAAAAAAATGATGAACATACCCGAAGTAAACTTCAAATAGAAATGCAACAAAATGAAGTTCATATTCAAGTAGATTCACTGAAACAGAAAATATCATTCCCATCCACACCTTTACCTCACACCTTGGTTTTTGCTTGGGTCTGGGCATCCATTAGAATAGCAATAGTAGCAACTAACTTAATTAAGGGTGTATAATATGCCAGACATTACCCTAAATACTTTAAAGCACACAATTAATTTTGAAGTAGGTACAATTATTATTCTATATATTTTAATTAATAACTTTATTTTTGGCACTTACTGTGTACCAAGCACCATTCTACTACTTTTCACATATTGACTCATTTAATCCTCACAGCCATGTTATGTGGTGCATGTAAAACCCCATTTTATGCATGTGAAAACTGAGGCCAAAGGAGATAGAGGTTAAGTAACTTGCCTGGGTCACAGAGTTAGTAATTAAGATAAGCGGATTTAAATCCAGTCTATTTCCAGCACCTTCATCCTTAGTCTATGTAGAACTGTAATGGAGAGTTTCCCATCCAAAAGCATGCATGGACGGGGACAGGGTGGAGTCCTTTCTGATGATCCTTGTCTGCTGGCCTGCAGCACCCTGCTGTAAACTCAAGCACAGGCAGAAAGAAGTGGGAGCCTTGTCCCAGCCCTCTCCACCTCCTCCCCAGGCAGGATAGGAACAGTTCTTGCCCAAGGTCCCTCCAGCTACAGGGGAGTTCCCAGCCACGCCTTGGTCTCCCTGGGCCACTCATATTCACCTTGCATTTTGCGGATTAAAATGAGCTTGATTCACACTCATTATTTCATTTGCTCTCCCCACACCTCTGTTGCCAGGCTCCCTTCCTCCATGAAGCTGCCAGAGACTTCCTTCTCTGATCCTCCAACCCCATCACCCACTGTCAATGGCTGCCCCAGTACTCTGGGTAGAGACCACACTCCTCCGAGTGCCTGCAGGGCCTATCTAGGTCTGGCTCTCACTGGCCCCCTGCAGCCTTGTCCCTCACTTTCCCCCTACACCTTAACCTGTCTTCCATTCCTATCATATCTTCCAGTCCCCAAACACATCATTCTCTTCGTATTCCTGCCTTTCCTCAAGTCATCATTTATGCCTAGAGTACTCTTACCTCAATCTCTTGTCTTTGCCAGGAAACCTCCTTATCATTTTCTCAATAAATTACAAAGGCAGGCATTTCCTATGTGCCAGGCACCATTCCAACCATATCATTCCTATTATCTTACTTCCCACTATGGGATGTATACTATCTTCATCCCCATTTTTCAGATGAGAAAATGGAGGCACGGAGAAGTTAAATAATGCCCCCAACATTGCACGGCTAGTAAGTGGCAGGGCCTGGATCCATGCTGGCTCTATAACTCCGGGGCTCCTTGCTCCTGCCTATGAGGCAGTAGTCATTCAGCAGCTGTCTTCTAGCACAATATTCACTTCTGAAATGATCTCCCCAACAGCCCCCTACAAAGTTAATGCATTTCTTCCACTCCTTTTCTGTGCACCCTTTGAATGTCCCTCTATAAGAGCATTGTGATGAGGCATTTGTTTTCCTAATAAACACTGTTCTTCATACATGCCCAAGCTTAGCTAGCACAGCCCTAGAATTCAGTGTGTGTCCAATAAATGTTGCTGAGTTAATTTTTCAAATGAAAATGCAAGGTCAGGTATATTGCCTGGGCCACATGCTGCTGAGTGCCCAAGTGCGAGCTTAGCCCCAGGTTTCTTAGTCTCCATCGTGTGCTTTGTCCTTCTGTGCCTCTCCGCCTCACCCTTCCCGGACCTCTATGCAGGCCTGCACATTGGAGAAACAAAGCTGAATTTAAACAGTTCTTGACTCAGAGGCATAGAAAGTGGCCATGATAACTTTAAAAATTCTCAAACAGCCCTTTTCAAAGGTGTCTTTCTTTATTCATCTGTCACCAGTCTAATGACAGACACCTGTACTGCTATTTTATTAAAAGCTTTTTCCCTAGAGTATTCTTCCCTATAAAAATGCAAGTACTCTAACGGGAAGTAACATGGTAAGCTTTTCTAAATTTGTCATAGCTTGGTGTAAATTAGTTTATTCACCTTTCTCAGCAGGAAGGTTCGCTGACTGCTGGGATTTAACAGACTGCAGGAAAAAACAAAGGGTCCAGAGCAAGGACACAGCACAGCAGCCCCAAGTCGAGAGCCCGGGGCAGGGCAAGGGCAGAAGTGTCTCCTCAGAAGAAGGTGCACCTGGAAGACGAAAGGCAGGGTTTGGCTTGGGAAGCAGCAACTAAAGCAAGGTGGGGAGAAGACTCCAGAGGAGCCAGGAGCAGTGGCTTACGCCTGTAATCTTAGCACTTTGAGAGGCTGAGTCAGGAAGATAGCTCAAGGCCAGGAATTCAAGACCAGCCTGGGCAACATAGCAAGACCCCTTTTCTACAAAACATAAAACTAGCTAGGTATGGTGGTGTGCACCTGTGGTCCCAGCTACTTGGGAGGCTGAAGCAGGAGGATCTATTGAGCCCAGAAGCTCCAGGCTGCAGTGAGCTATGATCGCACCACTGTACTCCCTCCTGGGTGACAGAGCAAGACCTTGTCTCAAAAAAAGAAGACTCCAGAGGGCATATTATCCATGGACAAGACCCCACAGTGGCTTAAAAGAGATTAGTGGATTGATAAAATCACCAGCTCCAGACAGCTATCTGAAGTAGCTGGAATTTCACAAGGCAAATAATTTACCAGAGACATAGACAATTATAGACAAATACAATTGTGCACTTCAGGGTTGGGCATGGTGGCTCTTTCCTGTAATCCCAGCACTTTGGGAGGCTAAGGCAAGAGGATCACTTGAGGCCAGGAGTTCAAGATCAGCCTGGGCAACACAGCAAGACCCCTGTCTCTACAACAATAATAATAATAATTGTTCACTTAACTCTGGCTTCCACTTCCCCTACAAATGGAGACACATTGGTCCATTTTGCCAGCATATTTCCAAGACCCCTTCTGTTTCTCCATCCCCTGTACCCCTCATCTTCTGCCTTCCTGGTATCACAACACGCTATTTGGACTCTACACCTTGGTTCCTTCTCCGGAACCCTGGCTCTTGGATTTGTTACTACAGTTTCAGTTCCCCACTCCTCAAGGACACTATTCTGAGCCTCTTTTCTCCAGCTTGACACGTCGTAACTTTAAAATGTCACTCTTGTGAGATTTTCTCAAACCAGGCTGGCTGTCCTCCCACTGTTCACCGCTGAGCATAAGGGGTACCATATATTAATAAATAATGACTACTAATCCTTATGTGGACTTGACTACCCCTCTTAAACAGAAAGCCATTAGCTAGGTGTGCAATATGGTACCACCTGGTGGTTTAGAGCAACTCTAAGGTACTTTCAAATCAGGGTCCCCTCACTACATAATATTCAGCAATTTTATATTGAATATGGTTGAATATGGGATCTGGAAATCGATTGTAATGATTCCATTTTCACATACACACACATGCATGCTTGCACACACACACACACACACAGAGGTATTTCAGGTTTCCCATGTCAATCTCCAAGATAATGTGTTCTTAAACATGTGCAGGCCTCCATGTGGGAGCATTTTCTGAGTTAGCTTTTGACAGAGGTGTAGAGAGAGGTGCCCATAGAAAGTCAAGGGTTGGCAGCTTCCAGTAGGGAGGTAGCCAGCTGCTTGTGCTTCCTCTCCTAATGCCCTGTGAGGTGAACGAAGCTCATGCTGCTTCTCTCAGTCCTGTGAAAGCAGATAATTCTGGAACAAGTGAATAAAACTGTTCTGCTTGACTTCCTTCCTGAGGGCAATGGAGCCTGACCTTAGCTTGGCCATTGTCACTGAGGATCTGAAAGCCACAGGAAGCACCTCTAAGGCAGCAGTTCTCAGCCTTGGGTATACATTAGAATTACCAGGGGCATATGTTAAAAGATCCGTCTCCCAGACGGCACTCTTAACCATTTAAATCAAAATCTTTGGTGGTGGAACCCAGGAATCGGTATTTTTGAAAACCATCCAGATGATGCCAATATGTGACAAACATGAGACCCACTGCTCTAAGGAAAGCTGTGGTTCAACTGATCACCATCATCACCAACATCATCATCATTTCCACCCTCATTTATCTAACTCCTTGACCCATGTGTTCCCAACGTGACATATTTTGACATAGTAAAATAATAATAATTTGGCTGAGAATAGAGTGAGAGGGTATTTTTTTGTTTTGTTTTCTTGGGCTGTTTTTTTTTTTTTTTTTTAGATTTCATCACTAACTAGCTTTGTCATCTTAACTAATACCACAATTACCAATGTTACTGATGATTATTATGATAACAGCTATATTTATTTCACCCTTACTATGTGCCAGACACTGTGCTAAGGGCTTTATATGCATTGTTTCACTTAATCCTCATCCAGTAAAGTAAACATTAGTTTACAGAAGAAGCTGAGATACAGAGAGGTAAAGTCAATTGTTCAAGATCACAGAACAAGTAACAGAGCTGAGATTTAAACTCAGGCTGTCAGACATGGAAGCCCATGTTCTTAATCACTCTTCAATACCACCTCCTTCAATAACTTGCCCCCAGTGACAGAACTGGGGAAGTAGAGTATACAAGATTCCTATCCAAGTCTGCCCAAACTCAAAGCTCACTCTTTAACTAGTATGCTATACTGCCATGCCATCAACACAAAAGGTATGTCAGGTTAACTTCTCTCCTACTGATCTGTTCACTTTTCCAAAACATATATGGATGACAAGGAAAGAATCTTTATGGCTAGAGGGACCTAAACAACCTAATCCAGTGAAAAAGGTATCTGCACTGGGACAAGTGAGTGCTCCATTTAAATGTTCAAGGGATCTCCATGTGTAGGAAGAAAAACAAAATTCATAGGTAAGATTTAAGACCAGAAACTGCAGGTTTGCAGGCTGGTAAATTTTTCTTGCACTATGTTCCATATGGCAATAGCAAATGGGGTTTCTAATTTATTTCATTTCTTTAGAGACCATAAAAAGTATACATTTGCAAAAATCAGTATGTGTTTCCTTTTCTGCAATTTCACATGATAGATAAACACAACCCCCAGACCTACAATAGAAATTACATTGTCCTTTTAGATTGCTCCAGAAATATGTATATAGCAATGTCTAAACTCATCAGGGAGTTTAATTTCAAAGTGTTCTGATGTCCTAGGCCAGGATCTCATGGGAATTCACTTTCAGACATTCCTGGGAAGCTTCGAGGACATCCAAGGAAAGGTCTGAAATTGATTAGAGCAATATATTCCAGGAGAAATGTTTTGCATGACTGTTCTGGAGGAGACTGTCATCACACTCAGATGAGACATGCAAGCCCACGGTAACTCACACCTGACAATAGGACCTGGTAAGCAGGCTGGGCCAGAGGCCCTTGGTCATCCCAGTGCTATGTGGCCAAGTGGTTGGTGTCTCTCCCTCGCAACCAGGTGAAGAAAGCATCTTCAAAGACTATATGTCCATGGAAATTCCGCTATAGACTTGCTCTAAGTAGGTAAGAGAGAAAGGAGGAGTCTTCGGAGCAGGTCCTCTAAGGTTTATCCACTCAGGGCCTGGACCATATCATCACTTTTAATATGAAAACTGTGATAGATGGAGCAAGAGAGGGAAAAAAGAGAGGAGGGGGGATGCATAAGAGAAAAATAGCTAGAGAGAGTAAGAGAGGCTTGTTTTCTTGAGATACTTCACTTCCACTACTAGGTAGAAAAGTTGCCTAAAGTAAGGAAAAATAAATGTTCAAGCTGTGTTCCATTAAAGCTAAGAATTGAACAATGGCTCCATTATTTATTAATGTATAATTTACACATTCACTCAACACTGAGTCCCTAGTTTGGAAGTGTTGGAGGTACAGTTGTAAACAAAAGACCCCATCCTATGAAGTTTACAGTCTAACGAGGGGGATAGAAAATCAACAAAGTAACCAACCAAAAAGACATAAAATTCAATGTCAAGTGGTGGTAGGTATCATAAGTTAAAACAAACAAACAACGGAGTAAAAGGTTGAAAGTACTAGAAGCCAGCAGGACATGCATTCTGAGAACACGAAATTTGAAAAGTCTTGAACCAAATGAGTGAGTGAGCCATACTCTGGAAGAAAGAGCTATTTAGGCAGAGGGAACCATGAGTCCCACCAAGGGTCTTGAGGTGGGAATGTGCTTGACTTGTTGAGGAACAGCAAGAAATATGAAAGCAAATCTCTCCAATCAGGAACTGACAGAACCATGTCACCTGGATCTAACATCTAGCCCCACTTACAACTTCTTCTATCATCAGTATCATATTGCTACTTTGTCCATGGATTATATAATGATGACTCAGTCTCACAAAACATGATTGACTTGCAACTAGGTAGTTGCTGTTGTCTGAGTGTTGTCCCCCAAAAGTTCATGGTTGGAAATTTAATTGTCATTGCAACCATATTAAGAGGTAGAGCTTTTAAGAGGTGGTTAGGCCATGAGGGCTCTGTCCTCGTGAAGGGATTAATGCCATTACTGCAGAAGTGGGTTAGTTATCACAGGAGTAGGTTTTTGACAGAAAGGAGAGTTTGGCCCAATTGCCTCCCTCTGCCTTGTGTGCTCATCTGCCTTTCTGCTTTCTTCCATAGGAAGACCCTCACCAAATGGCTGCGTAGATTCCAGTACCATGCCCTTGGACTTCCCAGCTTCCAGAGCCATGAGCCAAATACATTTTTATTGTTTATAAATTACCCAATCTGTGATATTCTGTTATAACTGCAGAAAACAGACTAAGACAGTGGTGATGATCACCCTGTGGAAGTGTGCAACCAGAGTGTGCTATTTTAACCCCACAGATATACTTCTTATTTATTTGCCATATATATGTTTATCCAGTGTACAAAATTCATATGCTATATACAACATGTAATAATGTTGGGTCCACATTTTAAAAGTATAAGGATTACTTTATTTTTAATGCAAGGTTAAAATGCTTACTGAGATGATAATTCAAGTTTATGCATTTCGATAATACAAAAGTATTCTTTTTTAATTCTCAAAGACAAAGCACTAAGGTCAAATACAAACAACATTTGCAAGACAGCCAATAGCAGCCATCAGGCTACACAGGGCACCTCTCACAAGGGAACTTAAAGATTACAAAATCAATTGAGGGAAAGATCTACAATCACAGCCCCCTAGTCACCATAGTTTTGTAGCACTGACCTTACATAGCACTATCTTGCATATATTTTGTGTATTTTCCATGAACTCAGTGGCAATGCTGCTGATGGGCCACTCAAGAAAACCCAATGACAGAAAGTAAATGCTAAGTAATACTAAGAAATAAGATTTCCAGCTTTGAGGGGGTCACAAATTATGGATTTTTTGTTCCCCAGGAGCCAATTTTCACCCACTGGAGGAAGCCATATTACCCTGCTAAGAATGCATGTCCTAAACTGTGAGCTCCTCAATCTTAAGGTCTATTATGACCTTCATCTTTGTATTCCATCCTTAGCATAGTGAATTGCACACACACACACACACACACACACACATATACACTTTAAGTTCTGGGGTACATGTGCAGAACGTACAGGTTTTTTACATAGGTATACACGTGCCATGGTGGTTTGCTGCACACATCAACCCATCATCTACATTAGGTATTTCTCCTAATGCTACCCCTCCCCTAGTCCCCCACCCCACAATAGGCCCCAGTGTGTGATGTTCCCCTCTCTGTGTCCATGTGTTCTCATTGTTCAACTCCCACTTATGAGTGAGAACAGGAGGTGTTTGGTTTTCTGTTCTTGTGTTAGTTTGCTGAAAATGATGGTTTCCAGCTTCATCCATGTCCCTGCAAAGGAACTGAACTCATCCTTTTTATGGCTGCATAGTATTCCATGGTGTATATGTGCCACATTTTCTTTATTCATTCTGTCATTGATGGGCATTTGGGTTGGTTCCAAGTCTTTGCTATTGTGAACAGTGCTGCAGTAAACATACGTGTGCATGTGTCTTTATAGTAGATTTATAATCCTTTGGGTATATACCCAGTAATGGGATTGCTGGGCCAAATGGTATTTCTGGTTCTAGATCCTTGAGGAATCGCCACACTGTCTTCCACAATGGTTGAACTAATTTATACTCCCACCAACAGTGTAAAAGCTTTCCTATTTCTCCACATCCTCTCCAGCATCTGTTGTTTCCTGACTTTTTAATGATTGCCATTCTAACTGCTGTGAGATGGTATCTAATTGTGGTTTTGATTTGCATTTCTGTAATGATCAGTGATGATGAGCTTCTTTTTCATATGTTTGTTGGCCGCATAAATGTCTTTTTTTGAGAAGCGTCTGTTCATATCCTTCGCCCACTTTTTGATGGGGTTTGTTGTTGTTGTTGTTGTTTTTCCTGTAAATTTGTTTAAGTTCTTTGTAGATTCTGGATATTAGCCTTTTGTCAGATGGATAGATTTCAAAATTTTTCTCCTATTCTGTAGGTTGCCTGTTCACTCTGATGATAGTTTATTTTGCTGTGCAGAAGCTCTTTAGTTTAATTAGATTCCATTTGTCAATTTTGGCTTTTGTTGCCATTGCTTTTGGTGTTTTAGTCATGAAGTCTTTGCCCATGCCTATATCCAGAATGGTATTGCCTAGGTTTTCTTCTAGGTTTTTTATGGTTTTAGGTCTTATGTTTAAGTCTTTAATCCATCTTGAGTTAATTTTTGTATAAGATGTAAGGAAGGGGTCCAGATTCAGTTTTCTGCATATGGCTAGCCAACACTATTTACTAAATAGGAAATCCTTTCCCCATTGCTTATTTTGTCATGTTTGTCAAAGATCATATGGTTGCAGATGTGTGGTGTTATTTCTGAGGCCTCTGTTCTGTTCCATTGGTCTACATATCTGTTTTGCTATCAGTACCATGTTGTTTTGGTTACTGTTGCCTTGTAGTATAGTTTGAAGTTAGATAGTATGATGCCTCCAGCTTTGATCTTTTTGCGTAGGATTGACTTAGCTATACGGGCTGTATTTTGTTTCCATATGAAATTTAAAGTAGTTTTTTTCTAATTCTGTGAAGGAAGTTAACGGTAGCTTGATGGGGATAACATTAAATCTATAAATTCCTTTGGGCAGTATGACCATTTTCACGATACTGATTCTTCTTATCCATGAGCATGGAATGTTTTTCGATTTGTTTGTGTCCTCTCTTATTTCCTTGAGCAGTGGTTTGTAGTTCTCTCTGAATAGACCAATAACAAGTTCTGAAGTTGAGGCTGTAATTAATAGCCTACCAACCAAAAAAGCCCAGGACCAGATGGATTCACAGCTGAATTCTACCAGAGTTACAAAGAGGAGCTGGTACCATTCCTCTGAAACTATTCCAAACAATAGAAAAAGAAGGACTCCTCCCTAACTCATTTTATGAGGCCAACATCATCCTGATACCAAAACCTGGCAGAGAGACACACAAAAAAAGAAAATTTCAGGTCAATGTCCCTAATGAACATCGATGCAAAAATCCTCAGTAAAATACTGGCAAAACAATTCCAGTAGCACATCAAAAAGCTTATCCACCACGATCAAGTTGGCTTCATAACTGGGATGCAAGGCTAGTTCAACATATGCAAATCAATAAATATAATCCATCACATAAACAAAACAAATGACTAAAGCCACATGATTATCTCAATAGATGCAGAAAAGGCCTTCGACAAAATTCAACAGCATTTCATGCTAAAAACTCTCAATAAACTAGGTATTGACGGAACATATCTCAAAATAATAAGAGCTATTTATGACAAACCCACAGCCAATATCATACTGAATGGGCAAAAACTGGAAGCATTCCCTTTGAAAACTGACACAAGACAGGGATGCCCTCTCTCACCACTCCTATTCAACATGGTATTGGAAGTTCTGGCCAGGGCAATCAGGCAAGAGAAAGAAATAAAGGTATTCAAATAGGAAGAGAGGAAGTCAAACTGTCTCTGTTTGCAGATGACATTATTGTATATTTAGAAAATCCCATCATCTCAGCTCAAAATCTCCTTAAGCTGATAAGCAACTTCAGCAAAGTCTCAGGATACAAAATCAATGTGCAAAAATCACAAGCATTCTTATACACCAATAACAGACAAACAGAGAACCAAATCATGAGTGAACTCCCATTCACAATTGCTACAAAGAGAATAAAATACCTAGGAATCCAGCTTACAAGGGATGTGAAGGACCCCTTCAAGGTGAATTGTACATAGTTTATTATCATTAAATGTTTGATGAGCAAGAAAATGAGAGAGGGAGGTAATGAATGAGTAAATTAATGAAACAATAAACATTAATCTGTGAGACAATTGTACACTGGAGTACTTGGCAAAGGAATTATGAATAAAAAGAAGAAGAAGAGAGAGAGAGCCTTCTTGGTAAGAAAATCAAAGAAAAGCAGGGCATGGAGTGGGTTTCAGATAGAGTGAAAAGATAACTCTGGCCTGAGGATAAGAAAGTTTTGTGTGGGGGAGGCAGCATAGCATGATAGGAAAAGTAAGACATCTCATATTCGAAATTCTTTGTTTCATTTCCAGCTCTATCACTGACTGGTTTATGATTTTCAGCAATTCACATAGCCTCCCATCTTCTAACCTGTAAAATAGGGATAATAATACCAATTTAATGTGGATAATATTAGAAACAAGTAAGATATGCCAAAAAACTCTGTAAAGTATAAATCATAGTAGTAATGTAATCATTGGGCCTTAAGTGTGAAGAGATAAGATGGGACCACAACATGAAAAGTCTCAAATGCCACATGGAGGTGTGGAACTGATGCAGTGAGCATCAGTACTGTTCAAGGTCATTGGAAAGTCACAGGAGAATAATGTTCATTGAGTGGCTACTATGCTCTCAGCAAATATCTCTCACACCTACCTCATTTAAACCTCATGACCAACTATAAAGTAAATCTTAATATTCTCATTTCATAGATTGAGCACTGAGACACAGGAAGCTTGAAGCTGACAGCATTTGCTGATGGATCGGTTAAGGGATGCCAGGAAAAGGAAGACAGCGAGGATGAGTCTTAGTTTCTGGCTTCATCACCAGGTGAATAGTGGTGCTACTTACTGAAATCAGGAACAGTTGGGAGGAGAGGTGGATGGCAGGAATAAAGAGCTTTGTGGCGGGCATGTGACATTGGAGATGGCTTGGAGATATGCAAATGAAGAAGCAGAGTAGGAAGTTGGCATTTTTAAGGTGGAGCTCAAAAGAGAGATTAGGGTTGGAGCTACAATTTGGGAACTCATCAGTATATACATACCGTCATTTTTAAAATATATATATTACTGAGACCACCTGGGGACTTATGGATGGACAGGAAAAGAGAAACGAGGCTGGCAGAATGCCACACTTAGAGGTTAAGATGAAAGAAGTAATGGAAGAATGCAGTGTCCTGGGAGCCAAGTGAGTCCAGTGTTTCGAGCTGACTGAAAGGTAGAAGGTGACAATTGAGAATTAACATCTGTGGCAGCATAGAGGTGATGAGCAACCTTGTCAAGAGGGGTTTTAGAAGAGTAATGGGTTACCCCAATTAGGGAGGATCCAGAAAAGAGTGGGAAATGAGCAAGTAGGAAAAGGAGTATACAAATTCATTTGAAACATTTTGCTATGGAGGTAAACTATGTATGAGCCTGTATTTGGAGAAAGAGTTTGGGTCAAGGGAGAAATCTTAAAAGATGGAAGATTTTACAGAATGTTGACATGCAGAAGAGAATACTGGAGGTGAGAAAGGGAAAACAGCAGCAGTAAAGTTCTTGAGTAGATGAGAAGTGGTAGAATCTACTCCATAAGACAGGGAAGTTCACTTTGGATGAGAGACCAAAATAAAAAACCAATTTGTCTTTTATAACAGGAGGAAAGGCAGGGCAAGTGGGTAGATACAGAGACAGGTTGTTGTTCTGGTGGCAGAATGATGAAATAGTTCTTTTCGGACAGCTTCTGCTTTCCTGGTGATATGAGAACAGAGGTCCTCCGGAGAGTGAGGAGGGGACAGCGTAGGATAGTTGTGTAGGGAGAGAAAAGAAAGTGTAACATAGTTGTCCTGTGGAAGGAAGAGTGAATTGAGCAGAGAAAGGTGGTAAGAGCACTAGGCGGTGCAGAGAGCCCACTTGAGATGCATGATCATAAATTTAAACAAGGAAAAATCAACATGATGTGTGTTCTCCCCTAGCTGAGTTAGCTGCTTGAGGGCAGGCACAGAGTAATCAGAGAGCTTGGTAGAATTTGAATTGGGAGTTTTCCAGGTGAGTATGGTGGAGGAAAAGAGAGCTCTGGGAGTTGAGGGTATAAGTAGTAGATTGGGGGTGTAGTAATAGGCTACCCTGATGGACTACAGAATCCATGCTGGGTAGAGAGGGAAATGAGGTGGTTGGGGCAGAAGAGATGGTGGGAAAGGACCGTGAAAAGGGTGTTAAAAGATGGAATTTTGGGAGTGGAAATACTAAACAAAGGAATGTGGGGTGCTGGAAATCGCGATTTAGGAGGTGGTGCAGTTATTGGTAATGTCAAGATTCAGGGTTAGACTCTTGGAGTAGAGAACTAACAGATACTGCAGGAGAGGTCATTCGAAGTGACAGGGCATGGGACTGAGGCAAGTGTTACGGGGATTATCTCTCTATGTGGATGCGGAAGCCACCAAATGTGATGACAAGGGTAGAGACTCAGAAAGCCCAGCTTCAGAGATGCCCTGAACCCTCTTTGGCTCCCTGAGGTCTGCTCATGCCAGTGTTTTATGATTCTCATGATATTCAGTCTTCTTTATTACAAGAGTACCCATTTCTGGAGCTACAATGACAGAATTTCAGTTCCTAGTAACCAAAAAGCCATTGTCCGAGCTCACCAGGAGTTCCTCCTTTTTTCCATTCACAAATCAGATTTCTACTTTATTTCCCCCTGAATTATGCTGAGAGAACCTGAGGGCTAGCATGAGAGGTGAGATTAGGTTGGGTCCTAGGGATGGACAAGAAGAGGAGAGGAGGCAGAATACTCTCTCCTTAGTTTATTTTTGACAGTAGACTGGCCAGGTAGCTCTAGAACTGTCCTGAACTCTGTCATTGCAAGACACACGACATCTCCTTCACTACAAACTCTCGCCAGGGTGAGTACAAACCATGGTCTACACATGCAGGTGGGCCATATTGTGTTTTGCAAATTCTACTTTTCTAACTTTGATATGTCCTACATTTCTAAACACCATCTGTTTGTGGAGGAACTACAGAAGATTCCAGTTAGACTGCACGCTTAACAGGATGCTCTGGACTGTGGGACAAGATTTTTGATGAATTAAAACTCAATTGAATCACCTAAAAGATTTATTTTCAAAAAAAGGAAGGAGAAGAAAGAAAGAAGGAAAGAAAGAAAGAAAGAAATGAAAAGAAAAAATACACACAACAACATTATTTGACAAATTCTGCTTCATTGAAACCCACACACATCAGTGAAAGTGATCTGAAATTTTTAACAACTGCTAAGTTTGGACTGCTTTTAATAGAATGTAACCTGCAGGGAGGCACAGCTGTAGCTGTCCTTCCAAAATGAAAAGAAATCATTTTCAGAAATGAGCCCCTGAAATGGTCATTTAATCTGTGGTAGATGTGCCCCATAGGCTAGAATATCATCAGAATGTTGGTCTTTTCCCTGTTTCTCTGCAGGAAAACAATGTAACAGAAAAGGATTTATTGGGTGCATTATCACTAATGTTCTCTGAATGCTTAAGTGTTCCTGTGGATTGGCCCAGATAGCTTGAAAAAAGCTGCTGGCTAATAATGAGGACACATGGAACAGATGAACAAGTGTAGCACATCACAAGAAAGAAACAAAGTTCTAAAGGATGGAGATGCCCCCACCCCCATCTCACCCCGTCATGATCATCAAAAAGTACTTGGCTTGTAGAATTCTTGCGTTCCTGCCCAGTGATAGCACTGGCATTTAGAAGCAGTATCAGAACACTGAGTCTCCTGTGACTTTGTCTGCCTTTCCCTCACCAAGGAGACATAAGTGGATTACGGGCATGAGCCAGAAAAACCTGCCCACAGTTTTTCCATATCCTGGGAGAAGCCATGCTGTAACCTATAACTTTAGAAGCCAAAGCAGCACCAGCCCTAGCCTATGTGGAAACTGGCATGGTTTTTTTGTTTGTTTGTTTGGTAACTTATTTTCAGGATGTATGTTTAATGTCACACTATATAAAAATATATACATTCAGGCCGGGCACGGTGGCTCATGCCTGTAATCCCAGCACTTGAGGGGGCAGAGGCGGGCGGATCACTTGAGGTCAGGAGTCCGGTGACCAGCCTGGCCAATGTGATGAAACCCCGTCTCTACTTAAAATACAAAAAAATTAGCTGGGCATAGTGGTGGGCATCTGTAATCCCAGCTGCTTGGGAGGCTGAGGCAGGAGAATCTCTTGAACCCGGGAGGTGGAGGTTGCAGTGAGTCAAGCTTGCTCCACTGCACTCCAGCGTGGGAGACAGAACAAGACTCCATCTCAAAAAAAACCCAAACAGATAGATAGAGAGGAGAAAGAAAGAAAGAAAGAAAGAGAGAGAGAGAGAGAGGGAGGGAGGGAGGGAGGAAGGAAGGAAGGGAAAGAAAGAAAGAAAAGATAAGATAGATAAGATATAGATATATATATACACTCAGTTTTATAGCGTAAGTTTTTTATTCTTCCAGTGCTTGGCAAATGTTTACACTATTAGGTGATGAGACTATCTATGGAGGAGGGGAGAAAAGCAGAAAAACTAACCTTATAGTTGATAAGAAACAGAAATATGAAACAGAAGCTTATATCTGTAATTATTGGAAAAGAGCTAACACTTGGTGATAGGTGTCTTAAATTTAAACTGTGTTTTATTCATCTTTGAATTCTTAGTGTTTTGATGATTAGGAAGGTATATGTAATGCAGAAAGTTAGCCAGACATGGTAGTGTGCATCTGTAGTCTCAGCTACCTGGGAGGCTGAGGTGGGAAGATCACCCAATTCTTGGGGGTTGAGGCTGCAGTGAGCCGTGATTGTGCCACTGCACTCCAGCCTGGGTGACAGAATGAGCCCTCTCAAAAAAAGACAAAAAGAAAAGAAAAAATAAATAGTATATGTGTGTGCCTGTAATCACAGCTACTCAGAAAGCTGAGATGAGAGAATCACTTGAGGTCAGGAGTTTGAGACCAGCCTGGGCAATATAGTGAGACCTCGTCTCTATAAATTTTTTTTTTTTAATTAGCCAGACATGGCGGCAGGCACCTGTAGCTTCTTAGGAGGCTGATGCACGAGAATCTCTGGAGCCCAGAAGTTTGACTCTGCGGTGAGCTATGATCACAGCACTGTGCTACAACCTGGGCCGCAGAGTGAGGTACCTCCTCTAAACAAAGGAAATAAATAAAGGAAGAAATAGCATATGACTCAACACAAATTGCATCTTGGAGGAATGTTTGCTGAAAGGAAATGTGTGTGCCTACAATGTGCCAGGCATATGTATGATCTCATGTAATCCTTGAAACAGCTCTCTGAGGTAAACGTCATTACTCTCAGTTGACAGAAGGAAAGCAGACTCAGAGAGGGTCAGTAGCTTGCTTAAGGCCACACGCAGCTGTTAATTGTTAGAGCACAGTCTGGAAGAGCAAGTCTTGACTTCCCAGCCCCAGATCTTTCTTCGGCGCCATGCTGCCTCCTGCCCGATTGCATATCAGTGGCTTCACCACCACCCAGCTTAACTCAAGCCTTGATTAGGGCACGTCACCAGTGTTTGCTTGTGTTTTTGTAACCAAACATGAATTCCATGAGCCATACCTTTAAAGGAAAACACAATACTCTGAGCCAGGCATGCTGGTATCTCTTTATCTTTGTATTCTTAGCATCCGGTAAAGGTTTGGCACATCGTAGGCAATAATGTACACAATAAAAACTGAATAAATCATCAAGCAATTTGATTGTGAGTCTAATCTACACAGAAACCAAGTCCTTGCTATGAACTGTGTTAAGGAACTTTACATATATTATTCAATACCTCTGTGAACCTCACCATAAAAACAATTTCTTAGTGATTCATTTTTCATTCCTCCGACAATGTATTGTTACATACCCATGACTGCAAAGGAGACTTTCTTTTGGGAACAGAACTCTGTGAAGATTTGGCACAGAAGAGTTCTAGAAAGAGAATCTCCAAGCATGACTGGGTCTGATGATGAAGACCTGTCTACCCCTCCTTCCCCATCTCCCCAGCTTCCTGCTTCCTACTGTGCCATCCCAAGGACCTGTAGTCTTCCACCCCTGGCCACAATACCCATTTTCCTATTGCCCATCTCTTTGGCTTTGCTCATGTCTTCTTTGCCCAGACTTCTTTCCCCTGCTCCCCTCTCTGCCTACCCACTTCCAGCTCTCATTCATACCTTATGACTCTGTTAAGATGCCAGGTTTTTTTGGAGTCCTTCTGGGATTTCTTTCCAGGCTGGCAGATATGAAAGGTCTTCAAAAAGTTCATGGAAAATTCTTATTATGAAAAAATTATGCATAGATTTCAAAAAAATTTTGCACCAAAACAAACTCATACTAACTTGCTATAACATTTCTAGACAGGATTTAGTTTGAACCACTAACAAGAATTAGACATCAGTTTGAAAAGAACCCCTGTCAGAGCAACACAAATTTGCTAACACTGAAGCAAGAACAAACATCAAATTTAGATGGAAGAAGAGTGAAATTACTGATCCTTTACAAAAAGTTTGTAGGGACAATGCCCCAAAGAAATAAGCAGTTAATAAATTGATTTCTTATTGTAAGAAGGCATGAGATGATGTTGAAGGTGAAGCCTGCAGTGGCAAACCATCCACATCAATTTTTAAGGAAAAAATTAACCTTGTTAATGCCCTAATTGAACAAGACCAACAATTAACAGCAGAAACAATAGGCAACCTCATAGACATCTCACTTGGTTCAAATTTACACAATTCTGACTATAAAATTAAAGTTGAGCAAACTTTCCACTCAATGGGTGCCAAAACCATTGCACTCAGATCAACTGCAGACAAGAGCAGAGGTTTCAATGGAAATTTTAAACCAGTGAGATCAAGATCCTAAAACATTTTTTTTCAAACAATTGTAACAGGAGATGAAACATGGCTTTACTGGTATGATCCTGAAGACAAAGCACAATCAAAGCAATGGCTACCAAGAGGTGGAAGTGGTCCAATCAAAGCAAAAGTGGACCAGTCAAGAGCAAAGGTCATGGCAACAGATTTCTGAGATGATCAAGACATTCTGCTTGTTGACTTTCTGGAGGGCCAAAGAACGATAACATCTCCTTATTATGAAAGTGTTTTGAGAATGTTAGCCAAGCTTTTGCAGAAAAAAAAAAAAATGCTTCACTAGAATGTTCTTCTCCACCAAGACAATGCTCCTTCTTGTTACTCTCATCAAGAGTTTCAATGGGAAATCACTAGGCATCCACTTTACAGTCCTGATTTGGCCCCTTTCTCACTTCTTTTTTCTTGCTAATCTTAAAAAGTCTCTAAAGGGCACCTATTTTTCTTCAGTTGAATAATGTAAAAAAGACTGCATATACCTCGTTAAATTCCCAATACCCTCAATTTTGGGGGATGGGCTAAATGGCTGGTATCATCACTTCCAAAAGTAACTTGATGGAACTTATATTGAGAAAAAAGGTTATAGTTCAAAATTTTTATCTTTAAATTCCATTTTCCATGAACTTTTTGGAGTCCCCTTGTATTCCTCTCTTTAATGCTTCCATTATTTTCCTAATCACTATACTTCCACCTTCTACTAGGCTGTGACTTTCTCAAGGACAAAAGTTATGATTTATTTATCACCATATAAACGAGAGTTAGGAAAGGAAGGGAGGGAAGGAGAGAGACAGCTTTTCTATAGATGGTGAGTTTGGGACAATAAAGCATAGGGAAGAAGATAACAGCTCCCCAAATTTGAGGACAACTTAAGGAAAGATTAAGTTGGTAGGAACATTTTAAACTATCAGAAGAAAGGATGTAATTACAATAAAGATAACAGATGGACAAAGCATGAGGAAACAGAATAAACTTCCTTGGTATTTGCTGCCCATAACAAGGGAACAGGCAGCACTAGAAGCAATCTGATTATCTAGGTACATAGACATTGCTAAGTTTTAAATTTTCATTCCTTAAATGATTCTTACAGCATTTGCTGAACTTTATAAACTTATATGGCTGGGCCAACTTTGCATAGTACACGTATTCTGTAGAAATTAATATGTATGTTGAAATAATTAGACAAATACACAACTCACTGGAGGGTTTTTCCATAAAAGCTATTAAACTGAAAGGAAAGTCAAATTCATGTATAATGGGATTTGCTGAATGTTCATCTCTATGTGGCTCAAGGCTGTGTCAATGTGGGACTAGTAGAAAAGTAATTCTATGTCTATTAGGTGGTTTGCATAAAATCACCAAGTATCATTTTCATAGGGCCCCAATTCACTCTCACCAAGTAATTCTAGAGTTAGGAATCTTTCCAAAGAATTCCTGCAGAGCTATACTGGGATAAAATCTGGCCCTTTGTGAATATAAAATGGCAATTTTATTTAAACAGTTGTAGCTCCTTGAGTCTTTTCTGGCTGACTCTAATATTGCTCCTTGTCTATATACTTTGGACACATTTTCACCTCCCCCTAGTAGAGTTTTACTGTTTAATCATCTTCCTCTTACCATCTCCCCCTTCTAGTGAGTTCTGTGTTAGAATGAACAACTTTTCCTTAGTGGTCTGTTGATGAATTTCACAGGAAATTTATCACTAATAATCTCCAACACATGTCCCTAAATTTGGTACACTGACTGAGTCATTTAATCTTCCTATACCATCATTTTTGCAGCGTGAAATTTGCTGATAAGTCTTCATGTCTCAAGGTTTTCTACTGCAAAGGTTTCTGCTGCATAGCCTTTCCACCATTTCTTTGTCCAGAGTAAGTAACGACTTTCAAAGGCCACGTGAAAAAGGCTGACTTCAATTATTGTTCCACCTGTGTCACTTCTCTGGCAAACATGGGCCAATAAAAATGCATGTGACCTTCAAAATCTTTAGTAGTATTTTTGCCAAATAATTCTAGTTTATGACTGTGAACTTGAATCAGCTATGCGCTGGTCAATTCATCTAATCATCAGACCTAGCCATCAGGATCAGTTTGTGCTTATCCAATAATAGATTATAATTTATTTTAAAAAATATTTTATTTTAAAATTGACACATAATAATTGTACATGTTTATGGGCTACATAGTGATGTTTCAATACATAAAATGTATAGTGATCAGATCAAAGTAATTAGCATATCGGTCACCTCAGACATTTATCATTTCTTTATATTGGGGCATTTGATAGCCTCCTTCTAACTATTTGAAACTATATAACTGATTATTGATAACTGTAGTCATCTTACAGTGATAAAGGACACTAGAAATTTTTTCTCCTATCTAGTTGTAATATTATATATTATATTCTTTAACAAATCTCTCTCCTTCTTCCTCCTTCCCCTACCCTTTCCAGCCTCTACTTTTTACTTCTGTAAAAAGTACTACTTTTTTTAAGCTTCTACATGAGTGAGAATATGCAGTGTTTAACTTTCTTTTCCTGGCTTATTTCACATAACATAAAGTCTTCCAGTTCCATCCATGTTGCTGCAAATTACAGGATTTCATTTTGTATTCCATCATGTATATGTATATTTTCTTCATCCTTTCATCTGTTGATGGACAGCTAGGTTAATTTCATACCTTGGCTATTGTGAATAGTACTGCAAAAATCATGGGGATGCAAGTGTCTCTTCAATACACTGATTTCCTCTCCTTTGGAGAAATATCCAGTATTGGGATTACTGGATCATATTGTACCTCTAGTTTTTTTTAAGAACCTCCATACTATTTTTCACAGTGCTGTACTAGTTTTCATTCCCACCAAAAATGTGTAAGAGTTCCCTTTTCTCGGCATCCTTGCCAGCATGTGTTACTTTTTGTCTTTTTGATAACAGCCATCCTAAGGTGAGATGATACTTCATTGTGGTTTTGATTTGCATTTCCCTGATGATTAGTGATGCTGAGCATTTTAAAATATATTTGTTGGACGTTTGTATGTCTTCTTTAGAGAAATGTCTGTTCAGATCATTTGCCCATTTCTAAACTGGATTGTTTTTTGCTGTTGAGATGTTTGAGTTCCTTGTATATTCTAGATATTAACTCCTTGTCTAATTTTTGATTAAAGAAAAAAATAGATTTATTTATACAACCAAAAATAATTATTGGGTATGTATGATGTGCCAGGTATGGTGAAGCACGGTGAGTGTTGTTTCTGGCCTTAGAGGTGGGAATGAGTTAACCATGGGATGAGCTTTAGGCTATGAGTAAAGCAATTTCTATGGTTGACAATTGGGCTTATCAGTAATGTCTAAGTAAGGACTCTGTCCTTGTTCCACTCTCTGGTACCAGCTTAAGAAGGCCAGGACCATCTTTCTTCTCTACCAACCCCTTGGCCAGAGTAAAGAGCCAACCCACCTCCCTGGGAGTGAATGATACCCATGCTAGGGCACATCACATCAGCTGCGTCAGCCTAGATTCCCAACCTTCTGGAAAACTTAACCTAAAAATTCCCCTCAAGCAATCTGAAAGTCTTTCCTTCCCTTTGCCACCAAATGTCTTGAAACAGGGACCTACTATGCTGCCTACATTTTTTTTAACACCACCTTCTCCCCTCTCAAGTTTATCTTCAATGTTATTCACTGTGGCATCTGATCCCATTGCTTGACTGCTCAAAGCACTTTGCTAGCTCCTATGGGTTTACCATATCAAGTTCAAGTAGTTCAAACTTTTCAATCTGAACTGAGACCATTTCTGTCTTTTTAATGAGATGCATTATTAACTAAAAAAAGCCTTTATTGAAAATTGAGTGTGTGTTGGGCAAGATGCTTATGCTTTCTAAGCATTAACTCACTTTGTCCTCACAACAACATGATGACACTGATACAATTATTAGTGCAGTTTACAGATGAGCAATAGAAAGCCCAGAAAGGTTTAGTAACTACCCACCATCAGCTGCCTTAGGGTGGAACTGGAAATCAGGCCTGGATCTGCCTGATTCACTGAAAGCTTTCCATGCCTGCTGCCTCTCATGGCTTCTGGTAAGCCCATCTTACAGTTTCTCTCTGTCATTTCCCATATCAACAGGATAGCCAGTGCAAAAGGACATGGAGTCATCCCGAGTACATATCTACATTTTCTGATAATCCTCTGGATGCACAGGGGCCTCCAGACCAAATGGAGACCAAAATCATGAGGGAACACAAATGAAATACAGAAGAGGAAGCCGCCAACAGCTACCCTCATCCACACTCTTGTGACAGGAGGGAGAGATGGCCTGTGTATATTGTGTCCCATTGGCCAAGATCTCCTTTGGACGGGTTAGAGAAAGCATATCTTTGAATTAATTTCAGCAAATGCCAAATACTCAGTAGGCAACCCCCTGCCCTATACACACCACAAGCTGCTGACTTCTGCTTCAATGGGGCTCCACTGCATTCCAGTTTATCAGGACAAGTATTTTGTTTCATAAGCTCAATAGATTGTATGTACCTTATCTGATTGTCTCTGCACCCCAGCATTGAGCAGTGTCTGAGCATCTGCTCAATAGCTCAGCTCCATTTCCACCTTTCTGAAAAGCCTTCCCTTACACCAACCAGCATGCTATTTCTCCTTTCCAAGCAGGAGTAAGAAAACCCTCCTCTGCGTTTCCGAAGCACCACATTCATTTCACCAGAAAAACCTGTCACCACTACTGAGCCCTGGTTATTTCTCCAACTTTACCTTCTTTACTGCCCCCTTGATTTTTCATTTTTTAAACTTTAAATTAATGATTTATAATTGTTTAAATGTATGGGGCACAAAATGATGTGATTTATGCATAGAGTGTGGTATAATTAAAGCTAGGTAACATATCCATTACTTCAAATACTTAACATTTTTTGTGGTGAGAACATTTGAAATTTACTCTCTTAGCAATTTTGAAATGTACAATACTCTTATTAACTATATTCACTACACTGTCAATAGAACTCCCTCCCTTCTCTCTATATGTATATATATATGTGTGTGTATAGTTATATACATAAATATTTATATGTATATATATATACATCTATTCCTCCTGTTTGAGATTTTGTTTGCTTTGACCACCAACTACTCATTCTCACCACCCCCTAGCCTCTGTAATCACCATTCTACTCTCTGCTTCTGTGGATTTGATTGTTTCAGATTCCACACACAAGTGGATCATGTGGTATTAATCTTTCTGTGCCTGTCTTATTTCACTTAGCATCATGGCCTCCAGTTCCATTTATGTTGTCACAAATGACAGGATTTCCTTCTTTTTTGAGGCTGAATAATCCTCCATTGTATAAATATATGATGTTTTCTTTATCCACTCATTCATTGGTAGACACTTAGATTGATTCGTATCTTGGCTATTGTGAATAGTGCTGCAATGAACACGGGAATGCAAATACCTCTTTGATATACTGATTTGAAATCTTTTGAATAAATACCCAGAAGTGAGATTGCTGGATCATATGGTAGTTCTATTTTTAATTTTTGAGGAGCCTTCATACATTTTTCCGTAATGGCTGTACTAATTTACATTTCCACCAACAGTATAAAGGGCTCCTTTTCCTCCACATTCTCACCAACATTTGTTATCTTTCATCTTTTGATAATAGCCATTGGGCAGATGTGAGGTGAGATCTCACTATGGTTTCAATTTGCATTTCCCTCCTTGCTTTTCCTGCTCCAGCCACATTGGCTTTCCATCCATTTCTCAGTCATGCAGGTTGCCACATCAGGGCTTTGCCCTCTCTGGGAACTCTGTTCCCCTGGAGCCACGTGGCTCACTCCCTCATTTCCCTCTTAAGAACCACCTCCTCAGAGAGGCTGTCCCCAAACACCCTATCCAACTAGTGCCAACTCCCACCACCACTCTCTAGACCCCTACCCTCTTCAGAGCACTGGCCCTACCTACTTAATTTTTCTTTTGTATTTGTCCATATAGCTACTTACAGCAAAAGGAAAGCTCCTTGAGGACAGGGACTTCATCAATTCTCTTTTAGAACAGTAATAAAAGAGTAATAACAGTAATAAGTAGAGTGTTCTCTTAAAACGTCATAAGCACTTAATGCATACCTAGTAAATGAATGAGTGAATTCCCTAAAATACTCTGAGAGCCTCAACAGCCAGGGTTGTGTCTTACTCATCCTTCAACCGCCAGCATCTAATGTGAGTGCCTAGGACAAGACAGGAGCTTATTGCCTAATTTATGCTACAAATTAGAGGTGTGTGCAGAGAAGCAACTGACCTTTACTGTCTATGTGATGGGTGCTCTGCTATGTGCCTTCAGGATAATGCTTTATTTTATCCTCATAACTTTATGAAGTAGACGTTATTGCCCCCACTTAAGAAGGAAGGAGACTCAGTGTCACAAATCTGGTGCAACTTGCCCACGGGCACACAGATAGTTAGGGACATGTGGGGGTTGTGAAGCCAGTTCTTGCATCAATGCCTATATTCTTTCTTCCGGCTTGTTGCCTCTCCAGAGAGCTCAGCTACATTTAAAAAAATGGATATTTGACCCACACAAAATCCTCTAAGGAATGAAGTAAATCGAATTGAAGATATAGAAAATTTTTTTCTAATTAAGCTATTTTACTTTCCCTGATTTTAAAATTTATTTTTCCCCTAAGTCAATGATATTTTCAGATTTCCTTTCAAGAGAAAGTAGGATGGAAGTGATTATGATGATAAACGTGACAGTCATTTAAACCAATTGTGAATATAAAATGCCGTATCAAGCACAGCAGTGGTGAAGCTAATGTCATTGTTTTTGCTTTCAAATGGGCCACATCTTTTTCAGAAAAATTAATTAACTTGCTCTCACAGCTCTTTTAACTTAACCTTGAGCAGTTGTAAATTTATCTTTTTTAAAAAATGGAAGGGTTTGCAAATATACTCCATTCCTGAGATCTCAAGGAAAGACTTCCGTTTCTTAGAAGAGTGCTGTTGAGGATGTGCCCTTCTGGGTGCAAGACCCAAGCACCAGACAGAGCTCATCTTCAAACTGTGTTTCATGGAGGCTTATTTGGAGAGTCATGGGTATTTTGCAAAAAGAGTGAAGCTTGGACTAGTTTATAAAATTACTGATTTTTAAATATTTTGCATTTTAGTAAGTCTGAAGTCAGTGCCATTGCCAGATGACATCATCAGCCTGGTAGTTGTGGTCCATGTGCTCCCAGTCAACTAAGGACACATCAGGAGACAACCATTGTGAGAATGGAAATCCAGAGGCAGAGGTTTGTGTTCCTTTGACTCAATAATCACTGCCCCTATTGCAGTGTGGTGGTCCTTGGTCCTGTCAATTAAAACCCAATAACATAAAATAAGACTAAAACTCGCCCCCACTTGTTTAAGACTAACTTGTCTCAGCTTTAAATACAACCTGTGTGTCATTGACTCCTCAATGTACATCTCCAGCTAGAACTTCTCACATGGACTCTGCAACCCACCCATCTGCAGCAGCTAGCATCTCCACCTGGAGGGCTTAGAGGCACCTTGAACGTACCATGTCCCTGAGACCTTAGCTGGCCCTCACCTGTGTGCATCCACATAGCCCCTGCTGCCATTGGCCCTGTCTCGGCAATGTCAACTCTACTCTTCTAGTGGCTCAAACCAAAAATCCTGGAATCATTCTTGATTCCTCCTTTCTCTGACATTTCACAAGAGACTGTCAGAGATCCTCCTGGATTTACCTCAAAACACACCCAGAATTCAGTCCATTCTCACCACCTTCTCTGCTGCCACGCTGGTCCAAGCCTCCATCATTGTTCCCTTGCACTCTTAAAATTGTCCCTAACTGGTGCCCCTGCCTCTGCCCTTGTGCCCCAATATAGTCTGCAAAGTACTTTTAAAAAAAATGGAAGTTAAATCATCATTATACTGCTCCACTGCTCAAGACCCTCCTATGGTCCTCCATATTACTCAGAAGATAAGTCAAGAGCTGGTATTACTTTCTTAGGGTTTCTCTACCAAATTACCACAAGCATAGAGGTTTAAAACAACAGAAATTTTACTCTCTCAAAGTTTACTTCTGTGAGAAGTCTGGAAGCAAAGTGCACACAGGCCCACACTCCCTCTGGAAGCTTTGGGGAGAAGGTGTTCTTTCCCTTTTCCAGCTCCTGGCACTGGCTGGCACTCCTTGGCTTGTGGACACATCTCTCTGTGTTCTGTCTTCTGATTGCCTGCTCTTCTTCACGTCTGACTTATAAGTATACATGTGATTGCCTTTAGGGCCACCTAGATAATTCAGAACAAGCTCTGCCGTTGAAGATGGTTAACTTGGTCATATTTTTGCCATGTAAGAGAGTATTCACAGGTTCCAGGGATTTGGACACAAACATATATTTTGGGGCAACCATCATTCAACCCATTATAGGGCCCTATGTGATCTATCCCCTTCATCTCTCTGGCCTCATCTCCTGCTCCTTTTATCCTTGTTCTCTCCTCTCCATACTCACTGGCCTTCTTGCTGTGCTTTGTGTAGACCAAGCTTATTCCTCCCACGGGGCCTTTGCATGTGCTGTTTCCTCTGCTGGAATGCTGGCTGTCACCTCCTTCAGGTCTTTACTCAAGAGTTACCTCCTCAGGGAGGTTTTCCCTGGTCACTCTATCTCAAATTTACCTCCTAGCATTTCATTTACCCCTTCCTTGCTTTACTTTTTCTCCTCAACACTTATAGATTTTACGTAATTGTTTGTCTGTCTTCCCCACCAGAATGAAAGCTCCCTGAGGGCAGGGACTTCTGTCTGTCTAATTCACTGATATGTCCACAGCACCTACACCAGTGCTTGGCACAGAGTCTTTCAGTAAATGTTTATTGAAAGAATAAAGATATTGAGCACTTAATTGCTTGCTAGACACTATGCTAAGGGTCTCATATACATGAACTCATAATGATTTTCACAACAATACTAAATGGAGGGCAGGCCCATTTTCCAGAGGAGGAACCTGTGGCTTCCAGATTTAGTCACCCAAGATCACATAGCCAGAAAGAAGCCCAGTCAGGATTCAAACCCACACTGTCTGACCCCAAAGCCTGTGTGGGCAATGACTACAAATACTATTGGTATTAGTTTGCCAGGGCTGCCATAACAAAGTACCACAGACGGGGGCCTTAAACACAGAAATGTCCTCATAGTGCTGGAGGCTGGAAATCCAAGATCAAGGTGGCAACAGTGTTGGTTCCTCCTAAGGCCTCTCTCCTTGGGTTGTAGATGGCTGTCTTCTCCTGTGTTTTCACATCGTCTTCTGTATGTGTGTGTCTATGTCCTTGTCTCCTCTTCTTACAACGACACTAGTCGGATTGGATTAGGACCTACCCAGATGACATCATTCTACTTTAATTACTTCTTTAAAGACCCTGTCTCCAAATCCTGTCACATTCTGAGATGCTGGGGGCTCGGATTCAACATATACATTTGGGGGAACCACAATTCAGTCCATAACACTACTTCTCCATCAGAACAGCAGCCAAAAGAAAGGACTCCCCAGTCCTTGAATCCTTCATCCATAGTTCATTTCTCTGCCATCTTTATCTGCAGCGGCTCTTTCTCCTCAGCTAACTATGCATATAACTCTATGCAATGAAAAAAATCCTCCATCATTCTATCCCCTTCAGGTTGGTATCCACGCTCTTCTTCCCTTCACTAACAAACTTCAACAGTCTCTCTTAATTTTGTTTCAGTCTCTTAAAATCATCCTTCCTCCCAACATTCAATGGCATTGCTTTTACAACGGTCACAAAGCTCAGGCTTATGGCCTCTTATTTTTTCTTTCTTAGAAACAGGGTCTCGCTCTGTTGCCCAGGCTAGAGTGCAGTGGTGCAATGTAGCCCCGACCTCCCAGACTCAAGTGAACCTCCTACCTTGGCTATGGAGTAGTTGGAACCACAGGCACATGCCATCACACCTGGCTAATTAAAAAAAAAAAAAGTTTGGTAGAGATGGGGTCCCACTATTGTTGCTCAGGCTGGTCTCAAACTCCTGGATTCAAGAGACCCTCTCACCTCAGCCTCCCTAAGTGCTGGGATTACAGGCATTAGCCACTATGCCTGGCCCTTATGGCTTCTTTACAACTTCTCTTATCCCTTCCTTTCAGCATTGCACACCCTTTACCACACTTCAGGCTTTCAGTCCACAGCTTATCTCTCATAACTATGACTGCTCTTTGGTTGTTAAATGTCAGGAAAGGAGATCAGGAGTGATTTCTAGTTGGTGGAGTAAGAATGGAGATGTCTATTTAGGGTTTATTATTTGGGGGTTAGTATTTAATGTTGCCAGATAAGGCCGGGCGTGGTGGCTCATGCCTGTAATCCCAGCACTTTGAGAGGCCGAGGCCGGTGGATCATGAGGTCAGCAGATCCAGACCACCCTGGTTAACACGGTGAAAACCCGTCTCTACTAAAAATACAAAAAATTAGCTGGGCGTGGGGATGGGCGCCTGTAGTCCCAGCTACTCTGGAGGCTGAGGCAGGAGAATGGCATGAACCCAGGAGGCAGAGCTTGTAGTGAGCCGAGATAGCGTCACTGTACTCCAGCAGCCTGGGAGACAGAGCGAGGCTCCATCTCAAAAAAAAAAAAAAAAAAAAAAAAAAGTGCCAGATAAAATACAGGATGCCATGCAAATATCTGGGACGTAATTACTTGTTTACATGAAATTCAAAGATAATTGAGAGTCATATTTTCATTGGCTAAATCTGGCAACCCTTCTAGTATTCCATTTAGGTGAAAGGCCACTCCTTGCCCTGCATCTTCAGTAAAGTTCGCTACTCACAGTCATTGGTAATTTGGGGAGTAAAGGAACCAAGGTAATGTCCTGAAGGGGCAAGGGTTTGAGAAAGGGAGAATGCACACAAGAGATTGCAAATTCAGAGATAGCAGTTGACTAGAAGAGAGGTAAGAGGTAAACACATCATTAAATCCCAAGAGACCTAGAAAAATGTATAGTAGATATCCACCTTATAAGAAAAAGAAGCTCAAGCCAACTGATTTCAACATTAAAGGAAACAAGAACTAACACTGTCTGTAATTTGATTTAAAATACCTCAGCATAGAGTGAAATATATGTATATGTTATATCCTAGGAGTAACCTATCAGAAGCACAGTTAGCATTTGGAAAACCCTAATTAGGCATATACACTCTGGAAGCAGCTACCACAAGGGCTTTGATGCTGCACTCAGGTCTGTAAACTAAAAGCCAGGCACGGTAGCTCATGCCTGTAATCCCAACACTTTGGGAGGCCGAGGCGGGCAGATCACCTGAGGTCAGGAGTTCAAGACCAGGCTGGCCAATATGGTGAACCCTGTCTCTACTAAAAATACAAAAATTAGCTAGGTGTGGTGGCAAACGCCTGTGATCCCAGCTACTTGGGAGGCTGAAGCAGGAGAATTGCTTGAACCCGGGAGGCAGAGCTTGCAGTGAGCCAAGATCACACATTGCACTCCAACCTGGGCAACACAGCGAGACTCCCATTAAAAATAAAAATAAATCAATAAAAATTTTTAATAAGGAATGTTACAAGAGCCTGGCATGATGTACATACCTATAGCCTCAGCTATATGGGAGGCTAAGGCAGGAAGATCACTTGAGCCCAGGAGCTCAAGGCCAGCCTGAGCAACATAGGAGGCCTCATCTCAAACAACAACAACAAAACTGTTATACAAATGTCCTCACTGGGGAAAGGAGTAGTGCTAAATATATAGGAATTGGCTAGAAATGCTGCGCAGGCTCCTTACATGAACAGGTTATTACATTTGGTGATGCTAAGAACCTAATTCCTTCAAAAGGTCCTGTTTTAATCACCTCCTATGCACCCTGTTGGTGAGAAAGAGATTCTGCTCTGAGGTCGTGAGGACAGCTGAACACACAGCTGGACAGATGAGATTGACAGCAGTTTATTAGTCACATATACTCACAGCCTGGGAGGAGACACTGCATGCCATGCAGGGCTGCACAGAGGTTATACTTGGGAATGCAGTGAACAACCAGGGGCTGTGGGAGGCAGGCTTGTAGTATCAAGAGGGTGAGATGCCCCCCTAGTTCCTGCAGGAGGATGCAATAGGCTTGTCTGAATAATTCCACAGGCTGGCAGGGAATAAAACTAGCTACTCAGAGATAAGCAGAAACTGTTTGTGGTTTCCATGATAAGGAGCTTTGTTTGACTGGGGGACCTTATCCAAAAGAACAGAGGGAGGAGAACTGGTAGTTAGGCCATTTGAGACCCTATGGATTTTATAATATCCAAGGCAGCACACAATATTGGGTCTTGATTTTAGACCACACGGCCCCATAAGCTTAGGGCTCCATTTGGTCCTGTGTGTCTCTACTTCAAGCAGGATTTATCCCATTAGCCTAGAAGAGAAGCTGGCTGCATTGCTAGTTCATCTGCCTCAAGAAAATGTCATGCAAAGTATTGCGGGCAATCTAGGACTTCACCAAACTTACAAGAAAAGACTGGATGAATGTCTTTTGTTGCTAATAAATATGTGTGGCATAATTCCTCTGAGGCTTGCTTTTTCTATTGTAACATACCTCCCAATGGACGTAGTTTGTGGGAGGGATCATATGCTTCTCATTCATTTCGAATCCTCAGACTTTTACTCAAACCATTCTGGCAATTATGATGGGCCAACAGGGTCCCTGGTTGTATAGAAGACATGGGGGTTTCCTGGAGGCTGACACTAGTGAAACATAAGCAATACCCCAAATCTGTTTTGAGTACCCTTCTCTTCTCACTCAACACTCACTCTTCAATGTATCTACTCCCAGAGTCAACGATCATTTCTCTGTGGATTTTCCCAAATTAATAATCCAGGTCTTCTCTGGAGCACCAGATTTACTTTCCTGACTGTATGGTGGCCATTTCCACATGGAGCCATTAATTCATTAATTCAACCATTTATCAGACATTTATCGGATAGTAAGTACTCCAGATACAAAAATACATGAGAGTCTTGGTGTCTTCATGGAGTTTATGGTTGGATGACGGATGTCATGCAGGCACTTAAAATCAATACATCCAGTATAGAACCACAATTTTCTATCCCCAAACCTATTTTCTTGTTTTTCAATTAAAGACATCACCATCCCACCACCTCCTAAAATTTACAACTCCAAAGCCATACTTGTTTCCTCTCTCTCTATCATTTCCACAATTCTTTTTTACCTTTCTGCCCTTGACATGGTTCAGTTACCATTAGCTAGGGAAGAGCATAACAGTATAATTGCAACAAAGTTTTGTTGGGTTGAACAGAATTTTATTACAATCCCTAAACCTGTATCCTTACCACCCTAATATTTTATTGTTCTCTTTTATAAGATCCCTTTTAACACAGAATATTGTCTACAAAGAACTGTACTTTGCACTTTATTAACGTTTGCCTTATATCTTTGAAACATATCTCTTAATCAAGGTTCCTATTTTTTTTGATAAAGTTTCTAAGACTTCAAAAAGTCTGAAAACCCCACTGTCCAGAAGACCAAAACAAGCCAACTGACATGGTCTGGTTTTTTAAGGGAAGATGTGAGGTATGGAAAGAAACATCTTTGCTGCTGAGAAAGATGCTGATGGTGCTATTCAGAAAGGGACTCTAAGGATTCCAGTTTTAAACAAACTGTAATAACAAAACACCAGCCAAAAGAGAAAGTCAATCCCCTGACATAAATAGTGCCAGCAATACCACCTTCCTGCCTTCTGCTGACGCTCAATGACGCATCTTCCACCCCACTTGCAGGAGAGCCAATCAGTTCCCTTTGAATGAAATCTTTATTCAAATGTTTAAACACGCCAGGGGGAAGAGAGGGAGAGGACAAGAAAAGTATTTTAGAAACAAATGGGGACCCAGACGCCAAGTTTCTAAGTTTCTGTTCTCATTACTGCTCAGGTTTTGGCCCTGTGAAGATGTTCTCAATTCCATGTTTTTCGTTAAGCTGGTTTGTTTGGCAAAATCCAATGATAAATACAAAACTCTGAGGTCAGTCTCACCTTACACAGAAAGTTAGAGCTGGGAAGCTCAGCTTTCTGTGGTCGAGAAACTTTGGAAGCCACCGATCTGCTGTTGACAACGGGAGGCAAAGATATGGGCCAGATAATTTTTTCTTTACAAATGTATGAATCTAGGACTTTCCCCCTTAAAAATCCAACACACAAGTAAACCTTTGTTGATGGTTCTGTTCAGTGCCAGTGGTTAGGTAGGGGTGGGGAAGGCAGGGTGGATGTTAGGAGAGAATGAACACGTGCAGTCCATACATACCCCAAGGTCTGTTCTCTAGTTATTAATATGCAACAAAACAGACCCTTGCCTCTTTCCCCTATTCCTCTCACTCTCAGCTACTTGTAGGTAGTCACGCTCCCGAAAGGTCAAGACTTTGAGGGGAAATGGGAAGAAGCAGGGCTTTTTCATTTGTCAGACCAGCTGGTTGGTCTAGAATAGTTGATACTGACTTCTTGGGACCCAGACCCACTTTCCTTGCGTTGCCCCAAGTCACATTTCCCTGCGGCGGCTCTTCTCTAAATCAGTAAAATAAGCTCCTTTTCTATTCCAGCCACTGTCACTTCATGTAGAAATGAACAAGTCTAAATGTGAAAAGGAGCCTGTTCCAGTACTGGACATCTGAAGGTCAGGGTTTAGTTGTGTGTTACAACCTGTGAAATCATAATAAGCAACACATATCAAGTGCTTAGTAAGTGCCACGCACTGCTCTGCTCACTTACCTACCTAATCACAATAAACTTAGGAAATAGACCAGGTGCTGTGGCTCACGCCTGTAATCCCAGCACTTTGGGAGATCAAGGCAGGAGGATCACTTGAGGTAGAGAGCTTGAGATCAGCCTGAAGAATACGGTGAAACCCTGTCTCTACTAAAAATACAAAAATTAGCCAGGCATGACAGTGGGTGCCTGTGGTCCCAGCTATTCGGCTGGCTGAGGGAGGAGAATTGCTTGAACCCAGGAGGTGGAGGTTGCAGTGAGTCGAGATCATACCACTGCACTTCAGCCTGGGTAACAGAGCAACACTCTGTCTCAATAATAATAATAATCATCATCATCATCTTAGGAAATAAGTAATATTATCATAATCCCCATTTTTATAGATGAGGGGACAGAGACACAGAGAGGCTAAGCAACCAGTCTAAGGTCACACAGCTTATAAAGAGCAGAGCTGGGATTTGAACCCAGACAGTCTGAATTCAGAGCCCCTTAACTACCCCCCAACCCCAGACCCAGTCTGTCCTCTAAGCAAAGGTGTGAGACTAATGGCTAAGTGGACTGGGGAACATGCCCACCCCCATTCCCATGGTTGGAGGGCAGCAAGTGAAGGCTACTTGGAAGAGCAGAGAGAACCACATAGGGAGAGAACAGCAGCTGCACTGGCTCCTTGGACTGGGTCCTGCCAAGAATACAGGTCTCACTGTGCTGACCTAGGCACAGGGTCCATAGCTGCCACCATGCCTGCCAAATAGCCAATCAGAGAGGCCTGATAAGTGCCTTAACATGGCATTGGCATGGATGGGTGCTCACCCTGATGAGAAAGAAGGAAAATGCATAGTGCCGTCAAATGTGGATGAGATTGAGGTGCAAATGCTGGACATAATATGTATATATCCATCCAGTGACCCACCAAAGGCATGTAGCTTGAATCCAGTTTGAGGACTAGAAAATTACCAGCCTCATAATCATAACACAGCCAAAAAAAGATCTATTAGATGCCATATTAGTTAGGTCAGGCTGCTATAACAAAATACCACAGGCTGGGCTGCTTAAACAATAAATGTTTATTTATCATTGTTCTGGAGGCTGAGTTCCAAATCAAGGTGCCAACAGATCTGGTGTCTAGTGAGCACGTTCTTCCTGGTTTGTAGACAACCACCTTTTCAAAATGTCACATGCCAAACAGGAGCTACAGAGTATGCAAGCTCTCTTTTGTCTCTTTGTATAAGGCACTAATTCCATCATGAGGGCACATGACCTAATTCTCTCCCAAAGACCTAAACTTCAAATACCATTATATTGGGAATTAGGGGTTTCAACATATACATTTAGGGGTTGGTGGCAGGACAAAAACATTCAGTTCATAGCAGATATCATTCTTTGAGGCTTCACCAGCACCCAAAAATTTATGCACGCACACACACACACACACACACACACACACACACACACGAGATTGAGAGAGAGAGAGAGAAACTGCACAATCCTGGACCAAGTCCAGAGAGTGCTCATCCTCACTGCTAAGCACCTCTACTCAACCTTCACACAGACAGAATGTCTAATTAATTCTTCTCTCCCACACCTTGTTCTCAAAAGGCTAATTTATTGTCACTGTGTCACAAGGGTAGACAGTTTATCTGCTTTATTCCACTGTATCCCCAATGTTCCATTGCCTGAAATACAGAATTACTCAGCCAGGATTGTTTAATTCAATTACTCAGACAATCCCATTTCTTCATATATCAGGGTCTGTCTATATCTTCCTCCTGAAATGTCCAGTGTGTCCAAACTTCACAAAGTGTCTCTGGATTATGATGAGACTGGGCTACCTCTGTCAACTCACAGCAGAGATGGCTCCAATTTGTAATTACTGCTGGCATTTTCACAGTTGAAAGACAGTAAATATTCCAGAGTAAAAATAAGTTCAGGTTAGGATTCATGTAAAGATTTTCTAAACTATCAGAAAGAAATGTAAAAATACTATATTTCTGTTTTTGCTTAACTCAGGCACAATGCCTAAACTTCAAAGACAAACTTGTTTGCCAAATGAAAGAATTTCTTCAGATATTTAAACAACTGCCTTCACCAACCCCTCTACTCTCAAATCCCTATCTTAAATCTCTCAACCAAAGTCCACAGAGCCTTTTCTCCTAGAACAATTGAGCTGTGAAATTGAGATTATAAATTCAATCAAGCCCCAAAGCCGAGTTCCAAGTTGAAGTGTTAAGGTCTAATGTTGATATTTTGCTTTTTAAGTCAACCAAGTTATAATTTGAAACAGTTGTTCATTGGCACATCAGTTTTTCTTACTTTTTCGTGATCTTCAGATAACAATCTCAACAATTAAAGGCTTAAAATATGGGTCAGTCAGCTAAGCAATGTATTTAGGACTCAATATTCAAGTTAGCTAGCTAACAAAATCTTATATCAAAATTTCAATGTCGGTTGAAAAGAAAAGCAATTTAGGGAGAAAAAAGAGAAACAAACCAGTGACCAGCCCCAAAGTGACTATTTCTTTTTTTGGACCACCTATTCATGATCACTTTGTGCTGCAAATATTTAAGTAAGAGACATAAGGTGCCCTCTAACCCCAGAAGCGAGTTGCAGCAAATGGTTCAGCATGTTCTTCGCCTTCTCAACCAATTTTCCACTAGGAAGCTCTCCCACTGATGAAAGACATCTGATGTGTTGCTTTTATACCAAGTTTTGATCACCAAGTTACTGAGTCAATTTCCTAATTAAAGGCATTAAGATTTGACCCTTGCTCTGGAGGGCAGTGTAGGACTTATTCTTCTTGCTGTCAACAAACTGCTCCCAGGTCTTCCAAAATGGGACAATAAAAGCCACTTTTCAATAGTTAAGTATTTAAAATCATTTAAATGGTAGCAAAGCCCGCAATGCTGGCAAACTTATTTGTGAGGGTTCTGACACAGATTCAATCCAAAATGTATATTAAAGAATGAGAGAATTCCAAGATATAAGTTAGGATAGTGCTTTCCAGCAAGATGCATGCTATTAAGAAGTAAGAAGGAGGTGGAGAAATGAAAAGCAGAAAAACTGAAGAATCATCAAATATCTTAGTTACAAAAAACTGAAGAGAAATGGGGCATTCCAGTTGAGGAAGGTTTGGAGTCTGATTTTAAATATTGGAAACATGTACATGTTTGGAGTTATACTATATTGGTAATCCTTGGCTGAGGCATTCAGATGATTCTCATGTTTTTTGTGTTTGTTTGCATACTGATATGGTTTGGCTGTGTTCCCACCCAAATCTCATCTTGAATTCCCACGTATTGTTGGGGGGACCCAGTGGGAGGTAATTGAATCCTGGGGTCTTTCCTGTGCTGTTCTCGTGATAGTGAGTAAGTCTCATGAGATCTGATGGTTTAAAAAATATGTGAGTCTCCCTGCACGAGCTGCCTTCTCTTGTCTGCCACCATGTGAGACAAGCCTTTCACTTTCCACCACGGTTGTGAGGCTGCCCCAGCCACACAGAAATTTAAATCCAATAAATCTCTTTCTTCTGTAAATTTTCCAGTCTCAAGTAAGTCTTTATCAGCAGCGTGAAAACAGACTAATATACATGCTGAATCAGAATTTCTAGGGGAGGGCCTGGGTGTGTGTCATACATTAGAACCACTCCAGGTTAAGAAACACACTCCTGATTAAGAACAACATTGTACCATATTTGTGTTTTTTCTCCTTGATTTTCTTCTTATATCACAAATTAATTTTTCCAATACCATTAATTTTAAAAAAAGAACACATTCTGATTATAAAAAGAAATCACTGAAAATTTGGAAAATGTGAAAAAGCATACATAAAAAGATTAACATCATTTCTAATTTCAGTAATCAGAAATACCCTTTTAGTCTATGGAGTTTCAATCTGGATAGATTTCGAAAGATCTGTGGCACAAACCTCTAAAAATTTATGGAAAATTACTGCTTAGTCTTTTTTTTCCCAAACCCATACGTGGTTTTTTGTAATACTGGTATCGTATATTTTGTTTTGAAACTGCTTTTTTATTCAGTTAACAAGAATGCATGCACATTTGTCCATATCCTTAAGTACCCTTTGAGAATATCACTTTTACAGGGTGAATAATATTCCACCAGCCATCCTCCCATGGTGGAACAGTAACTCTAACTATGCTTGAACAGTAACTTTAACTATGTTTGCTACTATAAATAATGCTGTCATAAACATCCTTGTACATAAATCTCTGCATTTTTATATACACCTTTTACGTTCTGAGATGTGAAATTACTTATTGGGTTAAATGGTATGTCTTTTTAAAGACTCAGCATCTGCTGCCAAATTGCTTTTGAGAAAGATCATCTCAATCTGCACACTGACCCAAAATGTGTTAAAGTGTAAGGGAATCTATTTTTTTGTTTGTATGGTCTTTTTTTTTTTTTTCAGGCAGAGTCTGAACCTGCGAGTATGTTAACCTACATGGAAAAAGGGACTGTGCAGATGTGATGCAGTTAAGGACCTTGAGATGGGGAGATTATCCTAAATTATTCAAGTGGGCCAATGTAATTCTGCTCTGTCGCCCAGGCTGGAGTGCAGTGGCGAGATCTCAAGTGATTCTCCTGCCTCAGCCTCCCGAGTAGTTGGGATTACAGGCATGTGCCACCACTCCCTGCTAATTTTTCTATTTTTAGTAGAGATGGGGTTTTGCCATGTTGGCCAGGCTGGTATCAAACTCCTGACCTCAGGTGATCTGCCCGTCTCAGCCTCCCAAAGTGCTGGGGTTACAGGCATGAGCCGCTGCTCCCAGCCTGTTTGTGTGTTCTTGAAATGCATTGTGTAGCTTTGATTTCTTTTCAGATCTCTTGTATTAGCAAAGTTTTTTGGAAAATGACAACCTGATAAAGGGCCCAAGTGTCCTTAAATGAGGTACCTGAAGAAAGACAAAACAACTCACCTGAGTTACTCTAAAACCCTTCATCAGTTCCAGCTCAGGCATCTCCTGCTCCACAAGGACCCCCCAATTATCCATTCCTTCCTGTGGTGTCTAGGTGTTAGATGTGTCCACATCAGAACTCCGCATCTGAACATGCTGCCTCCTGGGTGGAGGGAAGGAACCCTTCAGAGTGTGAGTCCTGGTGGAAGGTAAACCCCTCCATCCTGTTACCAGAGCATCAGAAACTATATGCCTTCTCCTGATAGCTGGCCCAGTATTCCTGAACCAGGCTTCACCAACTATATGTTCCAACTCAAGAGCTTTGTCTTGCAGGAATCATACAGGCACAAGGATAGCTGAGAAATGACTCAGGGCAGCAGCAGGGGCTTGCAGCTGCAGTGGCCAGTGCAATGCTTCAGGTCCTGGGCAGGACCTTGGCTATGTACTTGAGGCTATCCATACCTCTCTTGCATTTTTCTTTCTTGCCTTCTGTCTGAATAACAACCTCCCCAAAGATATTCCTATCCTCCTCCCTGGAACCTGTGAGTATGTTAACCTACATGGCAAAAGGAACTGTGCAGATGTGATGCAGTTAAGGACCTTGAGATGGGGAGATTATCCTAAATTCTCCAAGTGGGCCAGTGTAATTCCAAGAGCTTTTATAAGAGGGAGGCAGGAGGGTCACAGAGAGGCGACAGCCATGTACCAATGGAAGTAGAGATTGGAGTGATGTGGACATCAGCCAGGGAATGCTGGAAGCCTCTAGAAGCTCAGAGAGTCAAGGAACTGATTCTTCCGCAGAGGAGCCAGCCCTCGTAACTCTTTGATTTTGTCCCCATAAGGCTCATTTTGGACTTCTGACCTCCAGAACTGTAAGATAATAAATTTATGTTGCTTTAAGCTACTAAGTCTGTTCATTTGTCACAGCAGCAATAGAAAACTAACACACCTTCTCACTGATTCTATGATATTCTCTCAATACAAATTTCTGCTGAATTAAACCACAGTCCATTTCAGTTGCTTATTACCAACTGAATGTCACCCACCTCTAGCCTACACCCCAGTGTTGGTTGGGTACCCATCTTCTATGCTCCCATGCCATCTCCTGCTTCCTGTGAAGGAGCCTCTCTCGCCCTGAGTTGTGATTGTCTGCTTACTGGGCTATCTCCCGCTCCAGACTGTACTCAGTAAGAACAAGGACTGAATGTGATTCATCTTTCCATGCCAACACCTAGCACATTGTATGAATAAATATTAGTTGCATGAACAAATTAAAACTTATTTGTATATAAATGTGCAAAAAAGGTGGAAGTGGCTTAAGAGAAAAACTTTCTGAGTAGATAAACATTCATACTAGGCTCCTTTTATTTAGACAATGGAAATTATAAAAAATCATATACTTCTCTAAAAGGAAAATTCTGTTCAGATTTATGATAGAACTGTAAAAAGCTGAGTAAACTTACAATATGTTAGCTAAATCACTTGGACAGAACTGAAAGCAGAGTCAATGTAATCAACATATGATAGTATTAAAACCTAATGAGAAATTAAATGTCCTTTTCAGTAATGCTGGGTGTGTCTGTGTTTCTCACACTTCAATGTTATTGTAGGACACTCCAGTGGCTGGCTGCAAAATCTTGATGGTCTGCTAAACCTGGCTTTATCCAGGCTGATGTAGAACACGCATTTGAGACACTTGACCTTAGGAGATCTCTCTCCCTTGCATGACAGGGAGTCTTAAATGATTTTCTCCCCTCCCTACCAACCATGTTTCCTGTCTAAATTTTTTAAGCCTTTGGATTCTATCCTACCAAAATTCAAAAGCACAAGTGCACAAGGATATTCACTGCAGCTTTGTTTGTAATAACATTCAACTGGAAGCAACCCAAATGTCAATCAACAGGCAAGTAGTTGAATAAATTGTGGTACATCCATAATCCAGAGCTGTATGCATTTCTTCGAAAGAATGAGGTAGTTTATACATACTACTTGCCTTATAATCATATTTCACTGTTAAAAGCCCTCCAGGGCCTGCAGTTGCATTTGAGTAAAATTTAAACTCCTTCTTCTGGTCTAAAATGCCCTCCATGGGGTGGCTGTGCCTACCTTTCTGACCCGAGGGTTGGCACTCTTCCTTCTCCATTTGGACTCAGCACAGTGGCCTTCTCTGTCGACTCCTTCTCAGCCACCCCCAGCTCATTCCTACCACAGGCCCTTTGCACTCACTGTCCTCTTTGCCAAGAATGTTCTTTTCTAGATCAATGTTTATCAGCCTCAATTACACATTAAGTCCATCTGCATCCCAGGCTGCTTCCCAAACCAATTAATGTAGACACTCTGGGGGTGGGACCCAGGCATCAGGTTATTTGGGGTTTGTTTGCTTGTTTGTTTTGAAGCTTCCCAGGTGATTCTCTGCACAGCCAGGGCTTCCTGTGGTGGCTCCTCTCCAACGTTCAAATGTCATCTCCTCAGAGACAGCGTGATCACTCTACTTTCACAACGAAAGATTTCGTTTAAGAAATAAGAGTTTAGAAAGAAAAGTATAAACAAAAGATGAGTACAAAATGGATCTGAATTTGTAAAAATAAAGGTAAGTGTGGGACAGCATTGTTGAAAAGACAAAATAAAAAATAAAATAACCTGATTAAAGCATGGGCAAAGGACCTGAATAGACATCTTCCTAAAGAAGACATGAAAATGGCCAAAAGGTACGTGAAAAGGTGCTCAATATCACTAATCATCAGGGAAATGCAAATTAAAACCACAAAGAAATATCCTCTTACACCTATGAGGATAACTACTATGAAAAAGACAGGAGATAACAAGTGTTGGTGAGGGTGTAGAGAAAAGACAATTCTTGTGCACTGTTGGTGGGAATGTAGATTCATGCAGCCATTATGGAAAACAGTATGGACATTCCTCAAAAAATTAAAAGTAGAACTACCTTGCAATCCAGCAATCCCAGTTCTGGATATATACCTCCAAAAAATGAAACCACCATCTCGGAAGGCATCTGTGCCCACATGTTCGATGCAGCATTATTCACAATAGTAAGGACATGGAAACAACCAAAGTGTCTGCCAACAGATGAATGAATGAAAAAATTGTCATACACACACACACACACACACACACACACAATGGTATGTTATTAAGCCTTAAAAAATAATAAGATACTGCCATTTGTGACAACATGGATGACCTGGAAGACATTACACTAACTGAAATAAGCCAGACACAGAAAGAGAAATACTGCATGATCTTATTTATTTGTGCAATCTAAAACATGTCAAATACATAGAAACAGAGAAGAATGGTGGTTTCCAGAGTGGGAAGGATCAGGAAATAGGGAGAGGTAGGTCAAAGGATACAAACTTGCAATTATATAAGATGAACAGGTCTAGAGATTTCATGTACAGCATGGTGACTATAATTAATTATATTGTAAACTAAAAATTTGCTAAAAGTGTAGATTTTAGGTGCTCACCAGACACACATACACAAAGTACTATTGTGGTAATGGATATTTTAATTTGCTTGCCTGTAGTAATCATTTCACTATGTATATTTATATCAAAACATCATGCTGTACACCTTAAATAAAAAAGAAGACAACATAGCAATTTCAAGGAAGACAGAATTTAACTTTCCATTTGCTCACTTGCAAAGTGTGATCTTGTACCCATTACCTAACATCTCTGAGCCTCTATGAAAAGAGGATAATTGTGCTCACCTTGGAAAAATTTTCAAGGAATAAATGAAACCTGAAATGGCCCACAGTGAACACTAGGTAAATAGTATTCATTATTGTTAAACAATAAATGATTGGTTGAAGCAGTAAGTGCTTTACAAAGTCAAAGAAAATAGAAATGTCAAGTGCCTGGGGATAACAAAGAGCTTCTCCCAGTAGGCAGAATTTAATTTTTGTCTTAAAGTAAAGCTAGAATTTAGACAGAGAGCATGGTGAGGATTGCAAGTGGCATTGCAGGGGACTAAGAATAGAAGGAAAAAAGGTTAGAGGTAGAATTTTGCAGAATGTGTTTGGGGAAGAGGGAGTTAAAACAGGAGGAAAGAGAACACAATGTTTTCAGAATGGACAAACCTTCTGTTTTCTATCATATGGCATCTTTTTAGCACTGGCATTTACCTGCATTAAATTGTGTAGAAGAGTAAGTCTCTGATTGGAAGCAGATCTATCATGGGTAGAGGCAGACAGGTGGGAGTGGTAGAAGCCAGGCTTTGGAACGCCACTCCTTCAACAGGAACTAGTGTGGCCTCCTGGAGTCTGACTCTGGGGCATGAGTTAGCTTACCTCAAAGAAGCAAGCTTTGGTTTTCCAGGAACAGACCACAAACCAGTTCCAAGTGGCAGCACTTGGTGCTCTCATGGGGCAACCCAACCATTCTCAAGGGCAGCCCAGTTCTGTGTGAGTCAGAGTCCTGGCAGGCAAGTGTGGCACACCCAATCAGGCAAACCAAAGAATGTCCAATGAAGGGACAATTAACAAAGGGCAGGCAAGGTCAAGGAGAACCAACTTTGATAGAGATAGCACAGTGGGGAGGGATGGAAGGGAGAGCTGTAGCAATCTTGAGAGGGACTGCCTGACAGGAGCTGTAGCTTTCTTCAGAGGAACGTGGGCTGGGGAATAAATATCCCTGTCTCTCTTATCTGCCCTTTCTTGCAGGTGGCCACCCTCCCCACACTGGCTGGCCAAGCCCAAGCCAGAAGCCAGAAGGCAAAACTGTCTATTTGTGCGGTCTTTACATCAATTTCTCTCCTGGGGTACAGAGCTGAATCCAGAAGGGACAAGAGTAGATTTAGAATATGCAGCACAGCCAACATCTCACAGAATGAGAAACCACAGAAGGGGCTGATTACCAGGCTGCATCACCCTTAACAGACCTGTGTTCGTGGAGCCCCTCTGGACCTCTCTCTTTTACCCTTCCTCACATCCACCTCCTACACATCTAATTATCATCTAGTCAGGCCAACTGGACTTCTTAGTATCTCTCAAAAATATACTCTGCTCACACCATATACCTAAACTCCAGAGGGATTGAAGATTTATGGTTTTGTTTCTTATACCTAAAAGTACTGGATGAAACCTTGCTGGATATTTATGAAACCTTGGAGTAAAGAGAGGACTTCTCAAAGCATGACCTCAGAGGCAAAACCACAGAGGAGAGGACTGAGAATTTGTACTACATAAAAATTAGAAACTTCCATTTGACAAAACCCACCATGAACAAAGTTGAAAAGGCATCCAAAAAACCTCAAATAAAATTCAATGAAATAAAAATATCATTTCAGCAAAAGTAAGTAAAAGGAGTACTATCTAAACATATAAAGGTCTCATACAAATAGATAAGAACTGACCCAGGTTTGGGAAGGGGGAAGAGGGAGCTAAGAGGAAAACTACACAAATAAGGAAAAGGCTGTGAAAATTAAAAATAGGCCCATAGGTGAAGGACATGAACAAGATTGATGAAAGAGAAATAACAACTTGATAATAGCATATGGAAAAAGGTCTAGCTACTCAATCCAAGAAATGCAAGTTTAAACAAGAAACTCTCCAACCAAATTCACAAAGATTGCTTTTAATGAGAGCACTCAGTGCAGGCAGGAATGCAATAAAGGGACCCTCGTGATTGCTTAGATGAATATAAATTATTATAAACTTTTGAAAAGCAAATTGGAAGTCCAGTATTGAAAAACTTCAAATATTCATCCCCTTTGCCCCAACATTTTCACTTCCCAGAATCTATTCAAACACTCTGCTGCTCTCAGGATGAAGTCCAGGCATCTCAATATGACGTACACCTTTCAAGTTGCATCTCCAATGTCTCTCCAGCTGATATTTGCCACTCCATCAGTGCAAAACTGCCTGTCCTTCCCTAGACATACACCCTGCACTTCCATGCCTTTGAGCATTTCCTGCTCATTTTCTTCTGCTTGGAAAGCCCTTCACCATCTTCTTGGCTTAGCTAACTTTGCTTACTCTTCCGGAATCAGCCACATTATCAGAGGCCCTGATTCCCATCCAGGTTTAGTTTACCTTCTCCATGTTTCCATAGTACCCAGTACATACTTTCTATGGACAATTCACACAGTATGTACATATATGTTTACATATTCATGCATCTGATTACATACCTGTCTCTACCATCTTGGTTTTTCTCTGTATTCCCTACACTGGTGGTTTTTAGCTGGGGACAATTCTGCTCCCCCAGGGGACATTTCCAGACAATGTCTCGAAACATTTTTGGTTGTTACAATGGGAAGCAGGAGGTGCTACTGGTACCTACTGTGTAGAAGCCAGGGATGCTGCTAAATATCCTGTAACATACAGAGGGGGCCCCCACAACAAAGAATTATCTAGCCCCAGATTTCAACAGTGATGAGGCTGCTATATTCTTCCTAGCTTCTGCCTAGCCTGGAACATAAACACGTACATCAATTTAAAAAACCCAAAAAATTATGTAATGAACAAGCATAAAATGGACTTTCAAAGCCCAATTTCTTCTTCCATACAATGGGCATTATAATAGCCATGCCAGAAGGTTGCAGGGAGGATTAAAAGAGACAACATATGAACAGTGCCTAGTACAAAGCTAGTATTCCATCAGTATTAGCTCATCCCAACAATAAAGAGCATAAGTTAAATCACAGACCCAGAATGTTTTGGTACTGAAATGAAAAAGACTTTTTAGTCAAAGCCCTTCATTTTATAGCTGAGGAAGCCAATCTTTAGACTAATGACTTGCCTAAATCATTGGCCTCAGATCAGTGTTTCCAGTTTAGTGGCAAACCACATTTTAAATGCATGCATAAGAGAGAAATTGTAAGCTGACTCCTTTGTAAAACAAATAATTATCTTTTTTTGGTTTGGCTTATGAATACAATTGTCACAGATATGTATAAAATTTTCTTAAAAATATTTAGAATACTAACAGAACAATTATTCAATTGGATAATGTTACCAGAAGTTTTCAGGGGTTTATTTTAAAATTACATTTTTATATTTATGCAAAAATAGGCACATGTATTCAAACAAAAGTTCAATAAATAATACACTCTTTATCTGTAGGAGATATAATCAGAATCCAGAATGACAATTTAAATAGTTTATCATAAGCCTCTGGAATATTAACAGGCTTTCTGACATCTATGCTAAAAATTAACCACCTTATAACGATTCAGTTCTTCTTTCCTGCTCAATTGCTAATACAATAAAATTTCTTAGCAAAATATAACTTAGAGGCACTATCCGACCTGAGATCTCAGATTCTAACATGTTATGGCTTTTAATATGAACACCAGTATAACCAGAATGTAAACAAATTATGGCATATAAATTAAAACATTTAAAATATTTTAACATCTATAGACTTTATTAGGTGTTCCTTATACAGTCATCTGGTATGTTTAAAGAGTGAGCAATCATATAAAAGGAAATATGGTCATAACTGATTGAAGTAATAAAATCCTGAAACTAAATAACATCTCATAATTCATTGCACAACATATATTAGATTTCATTACATCAGTATATAGCTTAGTAGTAAATTCTCCTGATGGCCATAAACCTCTAAGGTGTTGTCATCCTGAAAAATGAAGGAGAGGAGGGAATTGGTGGGGTGCAGAATGGAGAAATCTTCCATAGTGCTCGTGTGATGCACCCTGTTGTAAAGTTATAGGGCATCGCCACCTAGTGGCAGAATTTCATGCCTTGTTCTAATAAAGGGACTTTCCTTGTTTTCCAAAGAGCAACCTGTCTTACTCACTTTCTAACCATCCCTCTCTGATGCTGTCCCTCCTAAAATCCATGCTTCCTCCCATACAGTGTAAACCCATCTGCTCTTCATCCATCAAGCTGTCAAGGATTTGGTTATGACAATTTTTATGTGCACCTAACTTTTTAATTCCAAGTACTTTGGTTATTTTGAAAGCTACACACAGGATGCCCATATTTTTAAAACTCCATCCTATTTGTGAAGGATTATTACTTTGGGCTTTGGCCCAGCTTTTATTCTTACTGCTGAATCTTTTCATAAGTCAAAATTAGTGCAGAGTTAATGCTTGAAAAGGGAGTCCTTAAAGTAAATAACCAAATGAAATCACTACCAAAATGTACACTTTGGATTTATTAAGATTCTAGAATTTAAAAACAGGAAAAGGTGCCATTAGTGAAAATTCCATCACTAATATTTTGGTACCACTCGTAGAGCGTCACATAAATATTCAGACCATGATAACTCAGTGCAGAAATGTTATCAAATATTTCCATGCAATCTGGAACTAGGACCAGAGCTGGCAATTGGGGGTCTGAAGGCCCAACATCCCTTACGCTGCTTCCTACATCTTGAAAACAGGAGGGCCAAGTGATACTCGGTAGTGCACTACAACAGTGAACATAAGCCAGCCATCTGTTTTTTGCAAAGTATAGTAAAACAAAAAAACAGAACATAGACCACTTCAGAGTAAACAAACATAACCTTCTTCAAGATGTAGGAAAACCGTATATTCAAAACCAATCTCAAACTTTAAACAACAAAAGATATCAAACATTTTAAACTGTACAAAGCAAATTAGCAGGATTTGAATGTTGGCAGTTTTAAAATGTCACCCATCCAAAACACAAAACAGGGAGATAGCCAAGTCTTAGCTCCATCCTAATCAAAGCTGTCATGCAGATCCAGTTCCACTCTTCTCATCTCCAGCAGGTACTTCACTCAAGGAGGTGACACCCAAGGGGAGTAGATGAACCAGAAGCAAGAGAGCTGCATAGAAGGAAGAGAGGGGACCTTAGACCTTAGCTACTGGTTAGCTATTCGACTTTGACGATATTCAGCGTTTTCCCAAGTTATTTTTTCTCGCTTCTCATCACATAATTTACATTATGCATACTATGTGCCAGAAACTGTTAGTGCTTGACATGTAGTCAGTTAATTTTCACAACTGGGTAAAGTAGGTTTCTATCATTAGCTCTATCTTAGGGACAAACAAACTGAAGCACGGAGAGGTTAAATTGTATTCCTAAAGCACTACACAGTGAGCAAATAGATTCAGACCTGTGCAGTCTAACCCAGAATTAGCTCTGAATCACTCTACCATTCGGTCTACAGGACAATGTAGAATGCCTGTGTTTCAGGCACTCTCATAGTGATTTTTCACACAGGACAGCTTTTGATTACAGAAAGGCCCTCTCTTTCAAATGAAAGGACTTCACTGATGGATTAACAAATTCTCACCCATTCACCTGTGTGAGCCAAATACTAGATCTACTTTCTTAGTCTTCATAACAAGCAGGACGATAATCATAATTTATAATGAACAGAAAACATTGATCTAGTGTTCAAAGAACTTTTGCACACTTGTTCTCATTTAGAAGAATGAAGTAATCCGGAAACATAGAATGGGCATACACTTTGGCTTTAGGAAGAACTCTTACAAAATCAGAGGTTGCCCTATGTAATACCACACTTTACCTTGAGCAGGTGAATAGCCTGGGGGTTCCTGTTATACCTCAATCTTGGTCAGTTCTGTTTGTTCCCCTGTCCTTCAGCAGTGCCCTTAGGCTTGCTTTAAACATTAACAGCATTCATAAGCATGGTTTCTAGGGTCAGAGCCCAGCCTCCCTCCACCCACCCGGCTCCCTACACACCTTGACAGTGCTCTTTGAGATGCCTCAGTTGTAGTCTCCTTGTAATTGTGCACAGTAGACGTCTGAACGAATAGACCAGAGTCCTGCAAAAGTGATCTTGAAATCACAATTAAAAGAGCCTTGGAGAGATCTACTCAGGAAAATTTTCTGAATACACAAATGCTTTTAAAGGGGATTCTAGACAGCCCATCTTCTTGGCCTCCTTCTGCAAAGTAGGACTACATTAAAACCTTGTCACAGTGTGACCTGAGCAAAACCATCATCAAGTGATCTAGTTGTCTTCAACCAGACAAAAGAAAATTGACATGATTTCAGGATAGGTTTAGAAAAATAATGACCAGCAAAAAGAAAAAAAAAGCGGGGGAGGGGGTTCCTAGAGAATTTAAGAGGCTAATATTTTAGCAAAAATTTAAAGATGCTCTTTATGATACACACATTTCTCATTGCTTTACAAATTTTAAATGTAACACAAATTTGTTTTTCACACTGTGTTGTTATTTGAGGTAAGGCATTCCTGCCACACACAGCAATGACTTGTCCTGGAAAACCAGGGAGGCTGCAGGTCCTACTGTTCCTTCTCTACTAGCTGTGGCTCCACACTCTCACCTCTACCAAAGAAAGCATTTCAGAATTTAGGAGCAGAGATGAAGACAACATTGAATAATCCTAATTTTTTTTTTTTTTTTTTTTTGAAGCAAGAGTCACTGTCGCTCAGGCTGAAGTGCAGTGGTGTGATCTAGGCTCACTGTAACCTCTGCCTCACGGGGTCAAGCAATTCTCCTGCCTCAGCCTCCCGAGTAGCTAGGATTACAGGTGCCTACCATCACGCCTAGCTAATTTTTTGTATTTTTAGTAGAGACGGGGTTTCACCATGTTGGCCAGGCTGGTCTCAAATTCCTGACTTCAGGTGACCGCCCGCCTCGGCCTCCCAAAGTGCTGGGATTACAGGCGTGAGCCACCGTGCCTCGCCAATGATTCTAATTTATATATTTAAAAATTACCCTATAATCTTAAAACTTTTAACTGACTGGTATCCAACCCTTAAACTTCATCACAATCATTTCCAAAGTGGAAAAGTCACTGGGATATGGGGACAAGTATGATTTGTCTTTATACTTCTATTTTTCTAACGTCTACTTTTTGTTTTCTAGTATACACATTAGCACAGGAGTATATATATTACTTAAGTATGCCTATGTTGGGGTACATACATAATTTCTTTTTAAATGATAGGATGCAAAATCAAATCTATTTGCATAGCAGTGAAGAGGCTATTTCTCAATCTTGGCAAACTAGGGGGTGCATACCCCCTTCTTTTATTCAGTAGCTTCCATAAGGATGTAACTTATGGAAGTTATATCCTTCCATAAACTGATAGGCTATCCAACCAGTGAGGAAAACTGATAAAGTGGCTTCTGAGCTCCAAGTAGCAGTTAAACGCAACTAAATATATCTTGAAAGTTTGGAAAAAAATTTAACAGTAAAGGGATTCAGAAGTTATTCAGTATAAGGTTTGAAATTCAAAAACTCCAGCCATTACAATAGACATTTATTTAAAGTAAAACATCAATAGACCAAATAATTCTTAAAATTGTTTGTTTCAAGTTTAACCATCTTCATAACGGCTGCATCCACAGACTTCAACTACATGATTACTTCTTTGCCCATTCTTCTCTTTCTTTTCTTTCCCGAATAACCTCTTTCAGATACGGTTCAAGATAGAAATTTTCCTAAAGAATGAATGAAATATTACATGTTACCATCACGTACTGATATATCCCAAACACTCAACAGGTCTTCAATAACAAGAAAAAAGCAATTACTTTTGAATTTCCAATTTTAGAAAATATATTCTCAACCTAAGAACTATCTGCTTTTTAAAATGTCAAATCTGTGGTGATGGTGTGATAAGTTGCTTTGATAGGTTATGAGAGGGAAGTCTTTTCGGGAAGAAAAAGAAATGAGTATCTACGGGCCTTTGCCTAGTTTCAATGCAGTTCAAGGGGTGAGAGTTTGCTTCACAGAAGCTCTTCTTGGGATCTGGAGGGCCACTCAATGGGCTGATCTTTTCATCTAAGTAGGAAGCAGAGTGCAGAGGTGGAACAGCAATGACCTGGGAGGCAACAGACCTGGATTTTAGTCCTGGCTCTCTATATTAGAGACTTGCTTAGTAATTTCAGAAGAATCATTTCACACATAAGACTCAATGTGGTTTTCTTCTAAAACGGAAATAACATTTGCTTTATTAACCTCACATATTTATTTGACATGACTCAGAGAACTCTAACGCTACACAAATGAACATGTTTCTCTTGTTTCTAAAACTCCATCCTTAATGAGCAACACTGTCAGGTAGATAAAGCTGTGCTACCTCTTCATATTTGGTCCACTGCTCTTTAGGCAAGATCTGATGCTTCAAGGACAGGTCCAGTGCCCTCTTAATGCGAAACATCCTGTCATTATAAAGGTTCTCAGGAAGCCTTCTTATGGCTTCTTTTACATCTTCATCCTCGTATATTGTATCATCTCGCATTAACCCTATGATAGACGACAAAGTTAGATTGCACATGCATCTCAAAAATCGCGGTTTTTTTAAATTAGTAAAATATCTTTATGACTTATAACTTACAACTTTTAGTGAACTATCGAATTCAAATCACTAGATTCAATGGAAATTCAATGCATTTCATACATTATTAGGTTGGTGCAAAAGTAATTGCAGTTTTGCCATTAAAAGTAATGAGTTATTACTTGATATAATGGGTTACTTCTTGAACTAGACTATGGAAACAATATATGAGGCCTCTTAAAATCCAATGCCACAAAATTCATATTTTATCTAAACCATTTACAAAATATTTTAAATGTTTACTTTGTTTTTAAACACACATTAATAAACCACATCGCTTCTTTCTCATAGTTTAAATCTGAGATCAAGGTATTAAAGAATCTTAATATGATAGTATACTAAGGAACAGTGACTTTTGCTTACACTTTCCTCAAGCTTCAATAGCAAAAGACGAAGTTCATGGTAAATTACAAAGTTCTAAAAAAGCTTAGGAATCATATGATTGCATGGACGTGATAAAATTTTAATATTCGAAAACTCTCTACTTTCAATGTTTATATAATTTAAATTAAAATTTTAAGTGGAAGGCCGGGCGCAGTGGTGCACACCTGTAATCCCAGTACTTTGGGAGGCCGAGGCAGGTGGATCACCTGAGGTCAGGAGTTCGTGACCAGCCTAATATGGTGAAACCCTGTCTCTACTACATACAAAAAAAATTAGCCGGGCGTGGTGGCACACGCCTGTAATCCCAGCTACTCAGGAGGCTGAGGCAGGAGAATCACTTGAACCCGGGAGGCGGAGGTTGCAGTGAACCGTGATTGTGCCACTGCACTTCAGCCTGGTGAGAGCAAGACTCCGTCTCAAATAAATAAATAAATAAATAAATAAATAAAATTTTAAGTGGAAGAGTTGGGAAAGGGGGTGTAGAAGGAAAATGTCTTACTACTTAAATCATTACCAAGTCGAACATTTTAGAGGCTTTCATCCCTCTCCTCTCAAAAAAACTTTAAAAAGGAACTGGATTTAACATAATGTGATTTAATTTTAAAATCTTCTGATGTATACAAGAACTGAAATGGTTTTTGGAACCACAGTAACACTTGCAAAAGCAATACTCTCAGAAAAACAAAAAAAACCAAAGAAACAACAACAACAAAAAACATTAAACAGCACAGCTGCTTACCCAGTTTATTGAATCCTGCAGCATTGTAATACCATTTTCGAATACCATCCAGCCACTTGCCTGATGCTGAAACTGATAATTGTCACACTGTTAGTTGCTACAATTTAATTATACTATATGAACACTTTGATAGGCAAGCAACCAGTACTCGGTTATCTTGCTGATGAATGCAAAAATAGAAATAAATTTCCTTTTAAAAGTATATAGTATATACAGCAAGAATTTAATCAAAAAAGAATTAGATTTAAAAGAAAAAAGTTTGTACTCTATAAAATGTTGATAAAAAGTGCTTATTTATGAGCAAAAGTGGTTGCAGGAAAATGGTGGCAAGTCATGAAAGAAAAGGGTAAACTCAAACACTGAATGTACAAAAGATCCATAGGTACATCGTGTGCCCTTATGCCTGCCCTGTTACCTTCAGAAATGAAGGGGTGGGAGATAGGAAAAGGACTTGGAAATTTCTATCATTTGTAGTTTCATAAATAGATCACAGGAAATAATTGTAAACTTTTCATTTCAAGAGAGCTGGAGTTGTAGGGAAAAGAGAGTGAGATTTCAGCATAGACTGGCAGGTCTAAATGACCCTCATCCTCTAAAATGTTTACTCGATATTAGTTACTTCATTTGGCCACATTCTTTAAAAATGTATCTATTTTGGGGAGGATTTTGATACCATTAGTCATTTAAACATTAATATGGATTCGTAAAAGAAGTCCATTTACCTCCTCCTAAGCAACTAAGTTCCCCCCAGGGGAATGGATATTGAAAACGGATGAGAAATAGGTAATTTTAAAACTGTTTGGGGAACAGGGCTGAGCCTGATGAAGTAACCCAGCAGGGTCCAAGTACAGCAGAACCGTATCTGACATTTTAGGAGAGACATTTTACAAAAGGAGAGGTAGAACAAGTTTGTATTCTCTTTTAAAATTTTGTCTAGTGTTAGCCCTTACCAAGGAAGGAAAACAAACTCTCCTTTCACTCAACTCTCCTTGCTTGCAAACTCAGTGCACTACAGATTACGTGGCTTTAGCAAATCTCCTTGGAAATTAAGAGTCATGTATAAAACTGCTGTTAGAAAAACAAGTATCAGTCAACAATCTACAAACATACTTGTGGAAGACAGATTATTTTCAACCACCTATCTGTGACTATAATAATATTCACTAAGCACTTACTGTGCACTAAACACTTTCCTATTTGCTTTACCAACATTACCTGATTTATTTACATGTCTGTTACTACAGAAGGGGAAGCTGGCTTACACAAGTGATCCCACCCAAGGTCAGAGTTAGCTAATGGGAGTTGAGATCTGGTCTATGTAGTTCCCAAACACGCACAGAAGCAGTGTCTTGAATTTAGTAAGACTCCTTCAATATCTGCCAAATTAATAAAATAATTATTTAAAAAGTCTCCCCCACCTCCAAAAAGCTCAATGTCAATTAGGTTAACGGATGTTTCTGGCAACCTGATGTTTCCTAACAGCTTCACAATTGCTGAGGGCGGGGAGAAAAGGATCAACATTTTTTAAAAACTACTCCAACTTGGTTGCATTGCAGTGAGACGAGATTGTGCCATTGCACTCCAGCCTGGGTGACAAAGCAAGACTCTGTCTCAAAGACAAAAAAAAAAAAAAAAAAAAAAAAAAAAAAAAAAAGTTACTCCAACTTGTACCGCCAGAGGGCAGAGATTAGCAAAAAAAAAAAAAAAAAAAAGAAAAGGAAAAAAGAAAAAAAGAACCTACAATAAATTCAAATTTCTCCAAACCTACTGATCAAGCTGACGCTCTAGATAATCCAAGGTCAACCTGAAGCGTCGCTCGTATCCCTTGCTCAACTGTCTCTGATTCGCAGTTTGAGAAGCGCGAGGGGTGCAATGAAATTTCCAATTCTACTTCCTTGGGTCACTTTGCCTCAGTTATCTTATCAGCGTAAAAGGGAAATTAATATCTCCCTCGTCGCAATGGCAAGAGAATTTATAGGGCCAATGCACACGATAGAGCACTTGGGTCACAGAAAGCACTGAGCTCATTCGGGTTGAAAGTCATCCACTAGTTATCCTCTTGTGCCCTTTAACTTTTCTAAGGCCAAGGGGAAGGACTTCCGAGCACGGGCAGCTGGAACTCCAGGGCTGTCAGAGCCACCGCGGGCACCTTCACAAACAGCGGGTTAACATCCCAACCCTATACAGGTAAGCCCGCCCTGGGGACAGCAAACGAGTGGGGAAGCACATTCTTTTCGCTGGACTGAAGCAGCCACTTTCCCTTCCGCGACAAACTTGGCCACTTACAAAGAGATTAAACGGAGCAAGCTGCAGCGAAAATAAACGGTGGAGCGCGACGATGCCCGCCAAGAAGACCTCCAGTTACTTACCAGCCTGCTTGCCAGCCATTTTGACCAGAAACAAAAGCGTTGCCTTCTGGGTAAGTCATAGAGGACAAGCTGGGCCCAGTCCGCAGGCGCGTTACGCCGCATAGCGAACAGAGGAAGGCCGCTTGCGCAGGCGCAGTTCTGACGACTGCCGTTCAGCACCTGCGTAAGCACCTCTCGACCAGGGTGAGGCCAATGGAGTAGGCGGGGCATTTTGCGTGCTACATTCTAAGAAGTATTGGTTGTGATGTGACGGGAAGAACACAGGTCAGGAATTAGGAGACCGAGGCTTAAAGCTGGGTTATGTTACTTGCTGTTAATAGCTATGAGAGCGTGGACAGTATTAATTCAGCTCTTTGTGCCAGGCAGGAAGCTAAATGTTTTAAGGGCATCGTCTTACTTTCTATTGAAGGACTGATGGATGTGCCATCCCAAAAATATATGGAATTGGTACATTGATTATTTCGAGTTGAAAATATTGGAGAAATTGTAGTTTCAGAAAGGGTTTAATGACCCATCTCTTCCTGCATGCAGCAAGCCATAAAGCTTCCTCCAGTATTCCTCTGGAGTACCCGTCCCTTACCAGAGGGAGAAAATAGCACCTATCGCTAGAGACTGGAAACTGGGGGCTGCTTTGGACCTGAATATACTTTCCGAAGTAACCCTTATCTTCCACTAAGTTTACACCGCAACACACACTCTTTTCTCCTAATGACTCCACAAGAAATTTACTGCCCCTAGCCAGATCCCCTTTCTTCTGATTTGTAGTTCGTGTAAAAAGTATAAAGGCATCTTACATTGGCCACTTCACTCTCTTGTGCGGATCCCCATGTACATGTAAAACTAGTAAAATTAGTATGCTTTTCTCTTGTTAATCTGCCATGTGTCAATTTGGTTCCTAGATCCAACCAAAGAGCCCACGTAAGAGCAAAGGGGAGGGAGGGTTGGAGGTGATCTCTCACTCCCTTACACTATCATTTAATTCTAAAAGTACTGTAATTACCTCATTGTAGAGAGGAGAAGGCTGAGGCTCAGAAAGGTTGAATAACTTGTCCAAGAGCACATGACTAGAAGAGTCCAGGTTCTTCTTCCAGAATCTGAAAATCCAGATGCAAATTTGGGGCTCCTTAATTCTAGGGTCATATGCTACACTACTACACTACTAATCCAGGAAAGACACCAAGCCTTTCAGGCCTTGGGTTTCTCCAGCTGAAGATCTATATCTAGCTATTTTAGTGGAAGGTTAGCTCAGAAAAGGTTTTGGGGTTTTTTTTTTCACCTCTCTTTTTTGTTGTTCAGCCTCTGTCACCCAGGCTGAATGGCACAATCTCGGCTTACTGCAACCTCTGCCTCCTGGGTTCAGACGACTCGTGCCTCAGCCTCCTGAGTAGCTGGGACTACAGGTGTACACACCACCATGCCCGCTAATTTTTGTATTTTTAGTAGAGACGGGGTTTCACCGTGTTGGCCAGGATGGTATCAAACTCTTGACCTCAAGTGATCCACCCACGTCAGCCTCCCTGTAGATTACAGGCATGAGCCATCATGCCCAGCAGAAAAGGTTTTTAAAGATTAAATCTAAGATGTATTGCAGAATTTGCACACAATTTTAAGACAAAAGAGAAGTATATAGATTTCCTCACTTTTAAGGTCTCAGCCCCAACATGCAAAGTCTTAGGCATAAACATCTAGAGACAGAAAACAATTGGGGGGAGCTAGCATGACTAATAGTTACTGGTGAACTTCTACCATTACTCAGTGATATCTTTTTTTCCCCTCAGTTTTAAGCTCAGAGCTGGGACAATATAGAGTAGAACCTTGTCTCATCCTAAGTTCAAAAGGTTAGATTTAATGATCTTAGTCACATTCCAGTTCTACAATTCTATTGATTTTCCTTTTTCTTCTATCTCCATGCTGTCACAATTTCTTCTATTAGTCAGTCCTGTATGCAGCACTAAAGCTGATGAATGATCTCTTCTATCTTACACTAGCCAAAGTGAAGTCTGAAAGATGTGAAAAAATGCAATACATTTGTACATTGGCACATTGCCCTGCAGAGGGTAGGTACTCAATAAACTCTCCTCCCTTCCACCCTTTAAGTTTTAGCTTGCTGGTTACAGGTGAAGGTGGCAAGAAAAGACATATCAAAAGATCTGAAACCCAAAATGGTCACAAAATCCAGCTCCTAAGGAATTAAGCTAGAGAGACTGAATGTTTGCTGGTAGTGATTGTTGATTGAAAAACTATTTTTGGTTTTCTTTCCTCCCAGCACAGGATTAGGGATTGCCTCTCTGCCCTATTAAAGTTAGGCATGGCCATGTGATACTTTGGCCAAGAAAAATGTGATAACTTTTTAAGAGCAATTATTCACATTCCTTTCCTTTTCCATAAACTGGCAACACTCCAGAAATGATGGAGACAGGATACATCAACCTGTATCACTGAAGACGATGTGGAGCAGAGCCTTTGTGGTCCTAAGAGACATGTATAAGATAAAAACTTTTGTGGTTTTTCAATCATTTGAGGTTTTAGGATTGTTCATTGTATCAGCACAACTTGCCTATTCTGACTGCTAAGGTTGTTCAGTGGGTTATTCAAAAAGGCAAAATGCGGTTGTGAGCCATAGAAAGAGAGGACAGGATGGTTCCATGGTGTCCCCAGCTTATTTTTTATTGTTTCCTGTTTATTGATCTCCGCCACTGGAGAACTCCATGAAAGCACATATCTATGCCACACTCACCACTGTATTCTAGGAACTCAAATGTCGGTTGCATGAATAAAATATGTAACAGGAAGGCCACTATACCTGGCCCTGACCAATTACAAATTTAGTTTTTCATGAGGTTTTTTAAAGGGCATCCAGCACACCACAGAACCCTGTGCACAACAAACTACCCCCAAAGTTAGCGACTTAAAACACTTTCTCCCAATTCTGAATTCTGCTGGGTTGTTCTGCTTAGTGTAGTGTCTACTAAGGCTGGGACATCCCAGATAATTTCTTCATGCATGTCTGGTGCTCAGTTGGCATGGCTGAAAAAGCTGGGGTTGGCCAGACATCTTTCTGTCCACCTAGTTTCTCCAGCAGAGTAACTAGACCTCTCTACACAGTAGCTTATGGTGCCAAGAGCAAATGTTCCAAGAGGGCAAGCCCTGATGTGCAAATTCTTAAGCCTCTGCTTGACAAATGTCCCCTGGGCCAAATCACATCAGCCCAGAGTCAGTGCGGGAGAGGACTAACTACACAAGAGTGCAAATACCAGGTGTGGTTCATGGGGGCCACTAGTGTTAACAGTCTACCCAATCTGGTGATCATAAGGCAGACAACTGAAGTCATGATGCTTCGTTTTACAAATAAAAAAGCAAAGACTCAGAAATGAAATCACTTGCCCAGGATAACACATGTTGTAAATGGAAAACAAATCTTTGTTTACTGGTAATAAGTCAAAGGCTAGTTAAGCCTTTCACTATATCTCATTGCCCCTAATCTTTAAACTCCACTTTCCTTTTCCTAATTCTTAGCCAACTGTGAATATCTGTGTTCAAGAAGTTAACAATGTAGATAATCCAAAATGAAGTGTGTTTTGTAGCATTATCTGAGCAGTAGATATTAGATGACTAATGTAGTATGCTCTGGAAACTCGTAACAGTTCAAAGGAAATACAGCCATTTTATAATGAAACCACTTTAAAATCCTCCACTGTTTTCATCTTCACTAGAATGACAAAGCACCAACTTAAAGTAAACCACCTCTCTCCCCTTCTCTGAGCTTGCTGTATTTCCTAAGAAGGAAGGAAAAGGTCAAACAAGAATTAAATCACTAGGAACTTGATGAAAGACCTACCACAGTATATGTACCCAAATTTACAGTATCAGATGGTTTCCAATATCAGTTGAGACCCGAGGCATTTAAAAATATATTCATTTATTCATATATGTATTCACTTTACAATACTGCATTTTAACATACATAAAAATCTAAAGCGTTTTTAAGAATTTTTCAAAGTCTTGTACTGATGCTTTGGCAATCTCTTCACAAAATATTTCATCAGGAATAGATACTAGTTTGTCCAAAGAGATGTAGTTAGGTTTTACTGGATCATACTGTGCTCTTCCTAAATAGGTAAGAAACAAGTGTCTTTCTTTGACCTTAAACAGCCTTGCATTAAATACCTAGAAAAGAAAAAAAGTTTTTAAAAAACACTGCACACTGGAGGATGAAATATTAAAAAGTTTACTTGGCAAAAATTTTAATAGGTTAACCAATACAAAGTACTGATCATGTGTTCAGTAAGTAGAGTAAATACCAGAGGATTTAAATCCTATATTTTCTGTGAAGAAACTAGAAAAAGGGATTCAAAATCAACATACAAAACAATAATTAAATAATTAAGGGCTATACTGTGGGCAAAGAAGATTGAGTGCTCCAGAGACAGAGGAGAATGTGTTAAAAAAGCAAATCTTCGGCCGGGCGTGGTGGCTCACGCCCGTAGTGAGGCTGAGGCGGGCGGATCATCTGAGGTCAGGAGTTCAAGACAAGCTTGGCCAACATGGCAAAACCCTGTCTCTACTAAAAATACAAAAATTAGCTGGGCGTGGTGGCACATGCCTGTAATCCCAGCTACTTGGGAGGCTGAGGCAGGAGAGTTGGTTGAACCCAGGAGACGGAGGTTGCAGTGAGCCGAGATCGCGCCACTGCACTCCAGCCTGGGCAATAGAGTAAGACTCCATCTCAAAAAAAAAAAAAAAAAAAAAAAAAAGGCAAATCCTCAAGCCTCACCCCAAAACTACTTAATCAGCAACTTTGAGAGAACCCAGAAATCTGTCTTAACAAGCCCTCTATATGATTCTGATATCTACCAAGTTTGAGAACCAATGTTAGAGATTAAGAGGTTATTATAAAAAAATTTATAAGATTTCATAATCTGTAACACCTCTCTCTCCCTTTTTTAAATTCGCACTCCTCCCCTTAACTAGAATCAAAATGAAATGAATCTGACCTCTGGGAGAGCAACTAGGGAAAGTATGTCTTACCTGCCTCAAAGTAAAACTCCTAAAAACTAGAGTGAGCGGCAGCAACTTTAGAAAGGAGTCAGAAGCAGGCAAGGCTCTACAGCCAGCTACACAAAGGAGAGAGAAATGGGAGATCTGGCCAGACTTGAGCTACAGCCCTGAAGCCTGAGAGATCTGTGAGGTTCCCTGGCGAGGCTCAGAGGAAGCCCTTTCAATATTATGCCTGCCTCGAGCTCTCCTCTTGGCTGTTACAGATACAATGTGAACACGGGATGTGACACATAACCCCTAGGCCTCTTTCCCTATATTCAAGTGGAAACAGTAACAGATCAGTTGGAAAGGACACTATGAAAAGCAATTGTTGAAAACCAAAGTACTATGAGAAGAGTGACTAAAAAAAGTACAGGGTGCTACCTCAACATGGGTTTGGCTTGCTTTTGGAACAGAACATCTCCCTTTTCAGTCTCTGCTATTCTGCCCTTGTTCTGATAACTAAATTCCCATGATCACAATATTATGGATAATGAAGATGTAAGAGGTTTCAGATAGATTTTTTTTTAGAAGTATGACTCCTATGCAGTGATTCTTGGCTTAAAAAACTATCACCCGGCCGGGCGCAGTGGCTCACACCTGTAATCCCAGCACTTTGGGAAGCCAAGGTGGGCGGATCACGAAGTCAAGAGTTTGAGACCATCCTGGCCAACATGGTGAAACCTCATCTCTACTAAAAATACAAAAATTAGCTGGGCATGGTGGCAGGCGCCTGTAGTCCCAGCTACTCGGGAGGCTGAGGCAGGAGAATCACTTGAACCTGGGAGGCGGAGGTTGCACTGAGCCGAGATCACGCCACTGCACTCCAGCCTGGCGACAGAGCCAGACTCCGTCTCAAAAAAAACAAAAAAACAAAAAACAACAATCACCCAACAACAGACAAAACCACAAATGGTTCTGGTGCTCCTAAACTATTACTAATTTCCTAAATATAATATAATTTCAAAGCATTTATTTAGCTTATGAGCAGATATTATGTTTACTTCTCCAGTGGTCCAAAGTTACTCCATCATTAGAGAGTTGTGTACTCTTTCAAGTCCAAAAGCTACTGCTCAGATTGTGGTGTTTCTCCCTTCTTTTTTTATGGGTGTGGTGGTACGGGGGGAGGGTTGTTGGCCACCAGGGGCTACTTTGCCATTGGCACAAAAATTTCATCCTATTAATGACATATTAAATTCTTCGGAGTTAAAAAAAGTGCCCCTAGCCTGAGAATTATTGGTCCTCTCTAATCCTAAGATGGACTTTGGCTTTGCCTTCACAGAAAGTCACAGAGGAAGGGGAGAGCCAAGGTTTTGGGGGATCCTGAATATAACCTCTTTCCTTAGCCTAGTGATTTCTTCACATTCATTACCCTACAACTGCTTTTGTTATCCTTTACTTTCCACGATCTCTTCTTTGAAATGACTAAATTAACCACAGTTATTAAGTTATACTTCTTTCCCCATTTTTAATTAATCGTAAGTCAGATCTGCCAACCAGGAATATTATCTGCATGAGAAAATTAGTTCTACGCCACTGAGATTTAAACACCAGCCAAAAATTTAAAGTCTATATTAGCCCGTTCACAGCCTTACTGTCCGTTAATGTATTTTTTCATTAATAAGCTTTTTATTTTTCTGGGGTTTTTCCCCAATAATTCCACCTAGACTATAGGAATCTGAGAATCGCAATTTGGAAGCCACAATTCTACAACAGAGCTTCTCAGAGGCAAGGGTTTGGGGTGCCTAAAATCTGTGTTTTTAAGTGATTTTGATGCATCTGGTAGCTTATAATTTCTTCTATTTGGAAAGCTCCTCTCCATCTTTTAAACACCACTCACTCTTCTACAGACAATTCAAATGTACTTCTAGCAGATCCTAGTAAAGGGCTTGGGTTTTTAAACTGGACTGTTGGAGTTCTAATCGTGGTTCTGCCCCAGCCTTGTTACTTGGGTAACCTTGGACAGGTTACTTAAATCTCTTTAAGCTTAAGTTCTTTATGTGTAAAATAGGGGTAATAATAGCATCTACCTCATATGGTTGTTGTGAGAATTAACTGTGTTAATACAAATAAAGCAATAAAGATAGAGCTGGCACACAGTAAGTACTCAATTGCTGTTATTACTTCTATAATTCTCCTACCGCTTCTAAATCACACTGTAGGAGCTCTGGTTAGGACTCTTTACCATCATATAAAGCAATTCTATTTTTAAACCTCTCTTCCACACTCGATTATAAGTTCCACAAGAACAGAGACCATGTCTGCTTGACTTTTGTATCCTCAGTGCCCAATTTGTAGCACTGATGGATGCTCAGTGATATACTAGAAAAATGAATTACCCACCAACCCAGGGAAAAACAAATTGTCATTGGTTTTTCGTTGAAGATTATTTCACAATTACTCCATGAGCCAAATTCACAAAACTGTAGGCTTCTAACACTTCTCTAATGAGTATATTTACGTTTGGTAAAATAGGAAAATCCTATATTAGAGGCCCATTCCTAGTGAAGTATAATAGGCAAATAAATATAGCTGTAAGTGAAGGAACTGGACCTAATGCAATCTAGTTCTGAGAGTTGTATTAAGGTCATATTTCTTTTACCCATCTTTTTTCAAAAACAGGAACACATGTGTTCTAGCAAATGGAGTAGAGGGATCACTTAAATAAAAATTCAGTTTGTCATTCATCCAATAAATACTGAGTAGCTATTTGCATAGGAAATAGGAAAAAAGGATTACTTTGATAAAATCCAATCATTCATTTGTTCAACAAATATTAATTGTGTGCCTACTTAGTGCCAGGTGTAGTTCCAGGCACTGAGGATTTGGCAGTATATAAATCAGACAAAGTTTCTGCTTTTAAAGAGTCAATATTCAAGATTAATATTCTTGTGAACAGCAGATAATATCATTCACTAGGTAAAGAATATGAAAGCTTGATTAGCTTAGAAAATATAATTACGGCTTTGGCATGATGGCAGACTGGATCACTTTTATATTGGGATGGGGATCATTACAATATGGCTTATTGATTCATGAATTTAAATAAACTGTGAATAAAAAGTACACGTAGCAGTGAAAGGACCTTTAACGGAAGTGATCTATTCCAAAGTTAAGTGGAGAAAAACATGAGAGAGACTACATTAGATTTGTTGGCCTGATTCCAACAATCAGAACTAGGACTAGGTAGAAACTCTAGGGAAAGAGACTAATCACTGATTTCTCCTCAGGAGATGGACATTTGCGCCCTGCAAGTTGTAAACTCTTCCCAGTGTACAGAACTATGCAGCTGGAGAGCAGCTCTGAATGAAGCGCAAGGGCAGCGCTTACAGAGAGAGCTGTGAGTGGCATTACCTGTGGGAACTTGACAATGATGTGGTGGGGAATGCTCATCACATTGTGCACAAAATCAAACGTCTCGGTAAGTTTCATTTTATTTGCAGTTAACATCTTTGGGATTCTGGTGATCATATGTTGAATTTCGTTATGTTTAAAACCAAGTTCAAGACGATAAACCTAAAAGAAAGTAAATTTGCTATGAGTCATAAGTAGAAATAGTTATTTTGGTACCATGGCAAGGCTGCGCTGATTCTTTTTTTTTTTTTGAGATGGAACTCGCTATGTTGCCCAGGATGGAGTGCAGTGGCATGATCTCCTGCCTCAATCTCCCAAGTAACTGGAACTACAGAGGAATGCCACCACACCTGACTAATTTTGTATTTTTAGTACAGCCAGGGTTTCACCATGTTGGCCAGGCTGATCTTGAACTCCTGACCTCAAGTGATCCACCCACCTTGGCCTCTCGAAGTGCTTACAGGTGTGAGCCACTGTGCCTGGCCATGATTTTTTTTTTTGAGACAGAGTCTCGCTTTGTCATACAGGCTGGAGTGCAGTGGCATGATCTCAGCTTACTGCAACCTCTGTTTCTTGGATTCAAGTGATTCTCCTGCCTCAGCCTTCTAAGTAGCTGGGATTACAGGTGCCCACCACCATGCCTGGCTAATTTTTGTATTTTTAGTAGAGATGAGGTTTCACCATGTTGGCCAGGCTAGTCTCAAACTCCTGACCTCAAGTGATCTGCCCACCTCGGCCTCCCACGCCAGGGTTACAGGCGTGAGCCACCACGCCTGACCATGATTCTTTTAAACTTAAAATAACATTTTAAAATTTGGAGACAACTATGCCAGTGCCTTCAAGGAATTACAGCTTCTGGCTCCTGGGGTCACTGGAATTTCAAACCCCTCTGCTGAGAAAGAGCTACATAGTGATGGTCATGAAGATCACCAAAGGGGCAACCATAATTACGAGAGAGAATGAGTGACATAGGAGGTCTGCAGGTCAGAGGCATGGGCCCAACACCAAACAGATCCTTCAGCAGCAGGATCTTCAGAATGCTTTTTGAGCTTTTGCTCCCAAGTACACCCACATATGTGTTGTCTGAAAAACGACATGTCAACATTCCAAGCAGAGATGAGGAACTAAACAACCAAACATGGGCCAGGTCCTCTACTTGCTTTCATAGTGTCCTGTGTGTCCCCACCAAGTAACTGCCCCCATCACTCTGGATTTGATCCCCCACTAGATTGTAAGCTCCTTGGGAGGAGGAGCTGTCTCCTCAGCACGGCGCTTGGGCAGGAGCTCAATAAAGATTTCTTCAATGACTGAACTGTTCACCTCAGAAAACAGCCCTTATATAATATTTCAAATACTACTACAGCTTTATATACTAACTAGTCAGCTGCTCTTGGCTTCATCTTATTCTCTTGGAGGAAGGACAGTAAAGAGTGTCTGGTACATTCTGTGATAGAATGAGAGTTGGCAATTGGGACAGGTGTAAAGGAGAACAATGTGCTGGCTACTACTCTTTTCACAGAAGTCTTTTGGATCCAGCCTCCAAAACTCCCTGAGACATACACAGACTGTCATGCTGGCCAACAGGAGTACTTTCGTAGACTGGTAACACTGCCTAGGTAACAAAGGCGTCAGACTCCCACACTGGGCAACAGAAGCAGTTTCAGGGTACCACTTATATCCCTATCTAATGCTTTAGAATTGTGGGTATCAATGTCTGCAAGGTGATTTACTCATGTTAATACCTGGTCAATGTGAAAATATTAACTGAAACAAACTGCTTGCTAGACATTTGTTAAAGATAATTTCCTATTTCTCTTTTTAGAAATAACTTTATTAAAGTCTAGTTTTCTTTTAGATGACAATAGCAAAATCTGTTCTCTTCAGAGGATTTTAACACTTAAAGAAACGGATTTCTCAAAAGCCTAAAGTTGTCCTACCTTCATATTTTCTTTTACGGGTTCCAGACTTCCAGTTAGCAGCCTTGGGAGACGAACTATCAGATCTCTAGTCTGTGGTTGCAAACAAAACAATCTAGTATTACTATATGTGCATCTTTAACTAGATTGGAAAATTAAGGTATTATTAAGATACAAAGTTAAAACTTAAAATATGACCCAATCAGAAAAATGATAGGAACCCCAGGAATATATAAGATTAGTACTGTTTGGAAAAAAAGAAATAAAAAACTGAAGGAACCAGTTTGATTAAGTATTATAAAATGATGGAGCTCTATGTTTAAACTAGCAGGATAATTCATTTTTGTACAAAAAATACCAGGAATTTATATGATTCACATGGGCCAGGCATCTGTTAGGAACATGAGATCTGTCAGCTACTAAAATGTACCTGACATGGAAATAAACAAATTCTCTCTTTTTCTTTACCTTCTTCACACTAAGTTCAAGTTCTTTCTGAAAAAATCCCAATCTGTTATCCAGTCTTTCCACTGAAAAGTTCAGCAAAAATGGTGCTTTTCTGACCATCTGTGCAACATCTGCTTTACTGAAATTTTTTGAATGCAGATAAGCCACCCTAGAGAAACATAAATACATACGTGTGTGATAAACATTTACATTCTTTTTTTTTTGAGGCGGAGTCTCATGCTGCTTCCCAAAGTAACAGCTATTTTTAAAAAGGCTCCCACACCCTAAATTACGAACTAAATAAAAGCATTCTGTAACAATGGCAAAAACATGTTTAAAACAAAACAAGCATTCACCCAACTCTAGATGGTTTCCATTTATACTTAAAAACAGAAAATAATTCTGAAATCCACTAATAGGTATTAGTTGCGGTTTTTGCCATTACTTTCAATAGCAAAAACATGATTACTTTTGCACCAACCTTTAGATTCTCTTTTCAATTAATCTGGTTTATTATCTGGTAAGAAAGAATGAAATAGCTTCTGCTTAAGATTTTTTTTTTTTTTTGGATAAGAACAGAAAAACACAAATTAAGAAAATAACATAAATTAAGAAAATTAAGGAAATAATGGTTATAACTGAGAGAGGCATTTTTTAGGTTAGTATATTTACTGAGCCCCTTCCCTCCCCTCTTCTATTCTTTTCTTTTCAGGAAGAGTCTCGCTCTGTTGCCCAGGCTAGAGTGCAGTGGCATGATCTGGGCTCAATGCAACCTCCGCCTCCCAGGTTCAAGTGACTCTCCTGCCTCAGCCTCCCAAACAGCTAGGATTACAGGCAGTCACCACTAGACCCAGCTAATTTTTGTATTTTTAGTAGAGACGGGGTTTCACCATGTTGACCAGGCTAGTCTCGAACTCCTGACTTCAAGTGATCCGCCCACCTCGGCCTCCCAAAGTGCTGGGATTACACTTGAGTGACCATGCTGGCCTGAGTATGTATTTTTATAAATGATTTTTACTAGTCTTTTCAATATGTATTTTGTTAACTGAGAGATTTTCCTTCTAAGTTTTTGAAGATCAAACTATGTAAGTTAGTAAAATATAGAAAGTTTGGCTATAAAATAACATTTTTAAAAAATCTAAAACATAGTAAAAGATAGTTTTACTAAATGTCTAAAATATATCAGGATATTATTTTGTTTAATTCTAACCAGTAAAACAAAAAAACTTGTGAGCCAAGTAAATTTTCCACATTACATCTGAGGAAACATGGATTCAGGGAAGTTAAATAACTTGTCTGAGATCATCACCTAATTACTGACAAAACTAAGATGTGAACTCAGGCATGCCTACATCTAAAGCCTATGGTATTTTTATACTATATACCAAAACTTATATTACTTTATAATCACATGACTATTACTCCTTTAAAAATAGTTAAAATATTTATAAATTTAAGTATATAAAAATTTTAAATGCATGGCAAAACAAAACAACAACAAAAAACACCCCACTATAAATGAAGTCAAAAGACAAGTGACAATCTAGGAAAAATATCTGCAACATGTCTCAGAGACAGAACTAATTTTCTTCATATATAAAAGAACGTTTACCAAACAAGAAAAAAGCCTGATTAAAAAATAGCAAAGGATATATTACAGAAAAGGAAATGTAAACAGAAATTCAACATATGAAAAGATGCTCCAAATAACATTCCATGTTTCAACATCTGATGCTCCAAACCAACCAATAAAGTATTCTTTTTATCTATACAATCAACTGAAAGCAAAGTGTGATAGCACTGTATCTGTGCGGATAACAGAGAAGCTGGTACTTCTGTACATTGTTGGGGAGAGTATAAACTGGAAAACAACCCCTATGAAGGATAATTTGGCAATATCTATTGAAGTTACAGATGAACATACCCTTTGACCTAGCATTTCCACTTCTAGAAATACGTCCTACAGAGAGACACCAATATGTGTGATTTTTCAGAAGTATCTACAAGGTAAGTCACTACAGCCTTGTCCTAACAGTGGACTGGAAACATACTCCATGCTTATCAATAGGTACTAGCGAGATCCGCAGCATGGACTGTACTAGAGTTAAAAAGAATAGGCAGCACCAGGAAAAAATAATCTCCAAGATACAGTGAAGGTAAGATAGTGGGATACAGAATAGTATGTATAAATGCTACCAATTGTTATGTATTTGTATTCATGTGTGTATACACAGATATATGCATCCTAGAAGGTTGAACAAAAAATCCTGATAACAGTAGCTGTGTCAATAGGTGGGTCTTGAAAGGCCAAGGGACAAAGTAGGAGAAAAGGAGGTATTGTTTTTTTGGCAGCAAGGTTCAGCATTTGATTAAAAAATTATCAAAGCTATTGTCTACATTGTAATGATTTTTCCAATAAAAAATCAAGATATAAGGCCCACCCAACCAAAAAAAGAGTATTTAAATAATTAAAATGCCGATTATTCATTTGAAAATTCTACAAGGATTTTTAAAATATAACTTTTTATTTAAAAAATAAGTACATGAAATCAGTGCTGTTATAGAAATAAGACTGCTGCATATATCAGAACCAGAAACAAAGTTCATGTAAATAAAGGTTCTCATACCTGTGCCTATTCAGTATTTTTTACTGTATACTCTTTTGAATACATGTGGCTGCATTACCTATTAAAAAATTCTAAGTAATTTTAAAAAATGTTTTACAGCTTAATTTGATAGCCAGCCAGGTTTAGGAATCAATGGACTATGCTACCTATGTGAGAATATTCCTCAGTTGTTAGGAGCATGTATGGCTTGAGCAAGTAACTTAAGCTATTAAGCTTAAGTTTCCTTCAAAGAATTAAATGTAGAGACAGTATGTAGTAGTCAGAACCCTGGAGTCTGATTAACTGGGGTTGAAACCACTTACGCTGCTACTTATACTAATGGTGTATAATCTTGGGCAAATTATTTAACCTCTCTGCGACTCCCATGTACAAAAGTGCTATTAACAATAATGGTGCAGCCTGTGAAATGATCCCTACCCTCCTGGTATTCACGCTTTCTTGGAATAAATCTTGAGCAAAAAGGGCAAGCTGGTTTTTGACTGCAGAGGGAATTAGTGTTCCTGACAGCCAGGAAGACTAAAGCTGGATATGTCAGATGGATTTCTTAGAATCATTCTCTCTCCCCTCTGTACTATGATAGCCTATCTATATTACACCAGACTATCACTCTCATGAAGGGAAAGACTGTCTTTGATGTCTAAAGTTTAGGCCAGTGTCTCGCATATAGAAGGGCTCAAATGTTCAATTTAATAAATGCGGTTTTTGTTTCGTTTTTTTTCCTAATTCCGAGAAAAGACATTAGACTATGATGGTTTAAGGAATCGCAAAGCTCTCTGAAATGTAGTGAGAATCAACATCAGTGTGGAGAACAGTCTGGAGGGTCATGACTAGAGGCAGACCAATTAGGAGACCATTGCAGTAATCTTGGTGTGATATTATGGGGAACTGAGGCCAAATAGTCAAAGCAAAGATTCAGAGAGATGTCATGACTGATTTGAGCTATAAGAAGAGAAGAACTGATGGGCTTTCATGATTTATTAGATGTAGATGATAAAAGAAGAGAAGACAAGTTAATACCAATATTTCTGAGTTGGGCAAAAGGGTATTCAGTGAAGTTGGGAATACAGACTGGGTTGAGCGACAGACGGGGGCGATGATGAATTCAAAATGTTAACTTAGGGACAGGGGTTTTGCCTTGTTCTCTGTGGTATTCCCAATGCCTAGGAGGATTCTTACCTCACAGATCAATATCTCACTGTATTTATTTTCACAAATTCAATAATTCTTTGAATGTTAAATGAAGTACAGATATGTTTATAAAAGTGCTCCTTAAGAAGAAAACAAGGAACAACCAAAATAGCCAACTTATGGAAATGATTAAGCAAATTATACAGTAATTTGCCAAGACAATCTCAAATGTCTAACAACAAAAATTGGCCAGACAAAAACTACAAAAGATCATATCTTTAAGTGCACTCTCAGATAAGTTAGCTATTTGTTGATGGATTTTTTTATTTTTAGAAAAAAACTTATTCCAGTTTCTAAAGAGAAAGAGTTAATTACTGACTCAGTAATAAGTTGAAAACATAAAAATAATAATGGGGCCGGGCAGGGTGGCTCATGCCTGTAAAATCCCAGCACTTTGGAGGCCAAGATGGGCAGATCACTTGAGGTCAGGAGTTCGAGACCAGCCTGACCAACGTAGCGAAACCCCATCTCTACTAAAAATACAAAAATTAGCCGGGCATGATGGCCACCTGTAGTCACCTAGCTACTTGGGAGTCTGAGGCAGGAGAATCACTTGAACTCGGGAGGCGGAGGTTACAGTGAGCCGAAATTTTGCCACTCAACTCCAGGCTGGACAACAGGGCGAGACTCCATCTCGAATAATAATAATAATAATAATAGGTACTTGAATAAAAGAACTGTTGTAAATACTTAATTTAGATCAAAGAAGGTCTATAACAAAAAATAACATTCATGTTCATTATCTCAGTAGACCCTTGTGCAGCAGAGACTTAAAGAATAACTTCCACATATATTTCCTTCATAACCATTTCTTAGGTTATATGAGAATCCTTTTAAAAAAGTCCTACCTGATCTTCAGATTTTCAAGGTCTTCAGAGAAAATTGCATGATTTTTTGTCAGGAATGCTCCCAGTTGGTTATCCTCTATACCCACATCTTTAAGAAACAGAAGCATTTGCTTAATGTCTTTTTCAAAATCCAGTCTCAGAAGGAGGTTTGCTGCTTCTGGATGTTTTTCTATCTTGGACAAATCCACGCCTATAATAAATTATAAATACTGTTTAAAGATGACTTCTTAGTTCACCCATTAAACTCATATACATAAACACAATAAATTACTGATGGAGATCAATACCTATCCAAAGGAGCACTGAGAGAGATCAACAGAAACTTATAAATATTTTTAAACTAAGTTGGTTGCAGAAACAACATAGTATTTATTTTAAAAATCAAGTACAGAGGAAAATAGAGCATTTAGTGCTACATTTCCCCCCAAAACAAATTCACTAAGTCATATTGGTGTAGGGTCATCATCTTTGTCTAAGGTTTCTTGAATATTGTTTCAGAATGTTTGTCAGTCCCTAATGAACCCCATAGTAACTGGTAATTCTGCAGGGTAACAAACAATATGAATAAAATGTTACTTTCTTTGAAGATTTTATTATTTTCTTAGTTATAAGCATTATTTTAAAAATATGTTTATGATTCCCATCATAGGGGGAATAAAAATGACCCTGTGCCTTACTCATTGTTGTAATCTCTAGGTCTTTAGCATGGAGACAAGTCCCTTGAAGAAACTCAAGAAATGTCTGAGTGAGAACAAGTGAACACATAGCCCTTCAAGTATACAACAAAGCAGAAAGTAAACAACCTTAAACCTCCACATTTAAAACTTCTTAATGGCATCACACAATCAAAAAAATAAATCATCATATTCATTATAACTCCAAATATTATTAGAACCAAATATAATTATAAATCCAACTTTCTTGATATTAAACAGGTATTGATATAAGATGCCCATGAACAGTAAAATGGATTAAATACACATAGACACAATGATATGGTTAGGCTGTGTCCCCACCCAAATCTCATCTTGAATTCCCATGTGTCGTGGGAGGGCCCCGGTGGGAGGTAACTGAATCATGGGGAGAAGTCTTTGCTGTGCTGTTGTGTGATACTGAATAAGTCTCACGAGATCTGATGGTTTTAAAAAGGGGGGTTTCCGGGTACAAGCTCCCCTCTCTTGGCTGCTGCCACGTGAGACGTGCCTTTCACTTTCCGCCATAATTGTGAGGCCTCCCCAGCCACATGGAACTGTAAGTCCATTAAACCTCTTCCTTTTGTAAATTGCCCAGTCTCGGGTATGTCTTCATCAGCAGTGTGAAAACAGACTAATACACACACTCAATGAAGATGAGAAACAGATCCAGAATAAACTAAAAAATGTTATACAACAATAATGCATTTTAAATCAAATAGACTATTTGTTAAAATATATGGGACCATTAGCTATACTTTTGAAAAAAAAATTCTTTTTATATCTTATACAGAAATCAATTCTAGATAAAGAATCTAAACATATATTAACTCTACTAGAAAAAAAAATTAAGTTTAACTACAGAATAGTATAAAACTTATGTGTAGAAAAAGGTCTGGAAAACTATTCCACATTTTGGTTAATAGTGGTTACCTTTGAGAAGTGGAACTGGGAACGAAGAGAGGGTAAGAGGTCCTTCTCTTATAATATCTGCACTTTTGACAACCGGATGTAATTCTTTTGTAATTTAAAAATAATATTAGTAGAAAAATAAATCCAATTATTAGATGGACAAATAAATAAGATAAAAACCAGTTCCAAAAATCTGTGATAAATGGGGGAGCGGATGCTTTAAAAATAACATAAAGGGTTCAGACTTCACATTTAACTAAATATTACAGCTGACATGAACTGAAGTGCCTTGCTCAGCATGAGCTGTCACACCCTGACTGTGCTCGAACAGAAATCCTGAAAAGCTGCTTTTTAACAGCAGTAGGAGAGCAGAATCTCATCAGGAATGCACACTGCTCTCAATGCAAATAACTTGGGCTCACTTCATTTCATTAACTTGAAAAAATATTCCCTGAATACCCACTATGGACCAGGCACTTTTTTAGGCACTGGGGTTATAAAAAAAGAATAGTACACGATTCTAACCTCTAGGTGACCAGTCTAGTTGGGCTTTACCTCATCAGTTCAGTAATTACGAATATTACCATTTTATTCAGTTATGGTTACACATATTTAGTACATCAGTCAGGGTCTAGCAGCCTATACAATGTGCCCTGGAAAGTACAAATGACAAGGACTTTAATGAAGGGACTCTATACAGCGGTGTGAGCAGCCTTAAGAGAACAAACAAGAGCCTTCTCAACACTAAAGAGGCAAGGAGGCAAAATGTTACCAGGGTGCAGAGGGACTAGAGGCTATTAAGGAAGGGCTGCTCAAGAGTGCTGTTGTCATGGAGTGAGGCAGGTACAGGACCCAAAGAAGGGAAGGAACAGGGGAAAAATATCTCCACCTGGCCCTTCTACCTTCTGTCCTGTAGGTGCCTCCCACTGGCTGAAGCTGCCAAGAAGCCAGCTGGCATAGGAGCCCTGGTGCATAGGGGTTGGCCTCCTGGGACACAGATCAGGCAGAAAACAGGTCTCAGAAGCAAACAGAGAAAAAACTAGGACTTGGGTACTCAAAAATACTGTCTGACAGAGCAAATAAGGCTCCCCTAAGTTACTATGATTTAAGTTACTTCTAAGACATGCTGTTGAAGTATCAGCATACAGGTAAAGGAATGGCTGAAACATATTCCAAACCTGTAAGTATACTGTAAATTATTTAAAGATAAGGACTAGACCAGGCACGGTGGCTCATGCCTGTTATCCCAGCACTTTGGAAAGCTGAGGTGGGAGGAAAGCTTGAGCCCAAGAGTTTGAGACCAGCCTGGGCAACACAGTGAGACCCCCATCTACAAAAAAAAAAAAAAAAAATTAGCCCAGATGGCATGTGCCTATAGTCTCAGCTACTTGGGGGGCTGAGGTGGGAGGATCACTTGAGCCCAGGAGGTCAAGGCTGCAATGAGCCAAGACTGTGTCACTGCACTCCAGCCTGGGCGACAGAGCAAGACCCTGTGTCAAAAAAAAAGATAAGACAGGGACTGTGTCTTAGGTTTATCTTGTATCATCCATAGCACCTGCCATAAGACAGGGAAAGCTGTTTCGAAAGGAAAGGTGACTGTCTCCTCACAGCAGACGTCATCCTTTTCCTGCCTCTGAATGTACACTTTTTAACTTAAATGTTTATGGGATACAACATGATGTTTTGACATCTGTATACATAGTGGAATATTAAATCAAGCTAATTAACATATTCATTACCTTACATACTCATTTTTTTTTTTTTTTGTGATGAGAACACTTAAAATCTACCCTCTTAACAATTTTCAAGTATACATTATTATTAACTACCATCATCATGCTGGACAATAGATCTCCAAAACTTATGCCACCTGTCTAATTGAAACTTTGTACCCTTTGCCCAACAACTCCCCATTCCTCCCCACCCCTACTCCCCAGCTTCCTCTGCTCCTGTGAGTTCAACTTTTTTAGCTTTCATATATAAGTGAGATCACATAGCATTAGTCATTCTGTGCTTATTTCACTTAGCATAGCATCCTCCAGGTTCATCCATGTTGTTGCAAATAACAGGATCTCCTTTTTCAAGGCTGACTAGTACTCCAATGTATACATATACCACATTTTAACCATTTATCCACTGATGGACACTTAGGCTGATTCACAGAACATTTTATTTGCATCTCTCATGTGGGACTTATCACTTTGCCCTTCATCCTTGCATTCCAGTTATTCTTATATATTTAGATGTTTGTGAGGACTTGAAGCTTCTTGAGAACAAAGGCCATTCTAAACATACGGGTAACATTTGGGTAACTGGGCACAGAGAGATGAGTATACAATTATAATAGAGTGTCATTAGTGCTAGGATCCAAGTAAGCAAATGAGAGCCTGAAGAGGGTCACTCTATCTGCAGGGTCAAGAAGACACTTTAGAAGTTACTTGGACTTCAGTGATATTCTCCAGTTGTTGGAGTTGGCTAAACAAAGGAGGGAAGTGGCAAGCCATGAAGCTGAACAAGTAAGCAGAAGCCAAATCAGGAAAAGCTTTGATGCCATGGGAAGGTTTTGAAGGATTTTAAATAGGTCACTGACTTAGATCTGCATTTCAGAAAGAGCACTAACACTGGAAAGATATCAGAGCCAATACTGCTGAGGAGAAGACTATCAAGATAGGAGGCTCCTGCAGCCACTCAGTGACAAATGAGGACCTAAACAAGGTAGTGACTGTAGGATGAGAGAAGTGGATGGATTTGAAAGAAATAGAGAGGGTAGAATCCATAGGATAAGCTGTTAAATTAGATATAAAGAGGGAGGGGACAAAAGCAATAAGAATCAAGGATAGGACGAGTGCAGTGGCTCATGCCTATAATCTCAGCACTTTGGGAGGCCGAGGCGGGCAGATCGCTTGAGGCCAAGAGTTCAAGATCAGCCTGGCCAACAGGGTGAAACCTCGTCTCTACTAAAAATACAAAAAATAGCCAGGCATGGTGGCACACACCTGTAATCCCAGCTACTAGGGAGGCTGAGGCGGGAGAATCGCTTGAACCTGGGAGGCAGGTTGCAGTGAGCTGAGATGGCACCACTGCACTCCAGCCTGGGAGACAGAGTGAGACTCCGTCTGAAAAAAAAAAAAAAAAAAAATCAAGGATGACCCCCAAAGTTTCTAACAGAGCAAAGGTTCCTCTTTTTCCTCTCCTGTTAAAAATCACCTCCCAAAAATATGGGAAATGAGAAACAAAAAATAAGATGCTTCTTTGAGGAAACGAGATTATATCCCCACATATCTGAAAACATCTGAAAACGGATGAAAACATGGCAACAGCCTTATCAGAGAGGAGAAAGACGACATTGAAATGCCTGCAAATGAGCATCTGGCAAGTGGTAAGTGATCAGTACCACAAAAAACTCAAGTCTCCAAAATTGGAGTCCCTAGAAATCTGAGAAATTAGAGGTGAGGTACAGACTAAAAACTGGGGGATTGGGTATGGAGAAATCTGACCTCCCCCAGATCCAGTTCCTCTCAATGCACCAGGAGAAAGGAGATTCATTATCTGGGAAAATCAAGTATGAGAAGTACCAAACCCAGAGAAATGAGGAAAGCAAAAGTTTGTAATAAAATGCTAGACTAAAAATAAGATGACTAAATGAAAGTTTGGAGGGAGATCCCCTGGCTCCCTTAAGCTATCCAGATCCAAGTGCAACCTAATGGTCAACAAGCGAAGGCAGCTATAGAGTAGGCCTAGAAACCATTCAAATCAGGAGGACAGTGGCTTCAGGAAGGAGGTCGGGTAGTGGGACAAGCAGGGAACAATCCACTCTGGAGAAATGAAATACATCATCTGATAGAGTTACCTGGGAAAAACTGTCCTGAGAGGCTATTGGAAGGTATGGAAAAGTTTAACCCCAGAAACAAACAAACAAATAAAACAATTCATCAAATGAAGAACAAGGCAACTATTAATGCTGGAAAAATGAAAAGTTGTACAGGAAGGTAAATAATGATAGCATACTTCTTGTTAGGGCAGATAGCAATATTTATAGTCATAATTTAACTACTGACTAATGATTTATCTAAAATTGTAATTTATATTAGGAGAATTGAAAAGAATACAGGAAAAGTACATGTGTACATACGAGAGATCAAATGGTGTCTAAAACTGATGAACCAAACAACAGCACTATAAACAATTATTTTAAAATGAGGAGTTTGAACACAAACAGAAAGAATGATACAAGTTAAGTAGATGCATCTGGGGAATAGGATGCAAGATCAGCAAGGATGAGGCAGGGAATACAGTTTCTCACTAGAAGCCTTTTTATACTATTTGACTTTTGCTTATGTTTCTATACTACTTAGTATAGATTAAATTGTTAATTTAAAAAAGTAAAAAAAGTAATGAAGACTACATGCAAAAAGTACTTGTAGTTTAGTCAAACTTACCTAGAAGAACCAACTTCTGCAGAGTCTCAGAATGATCCACATAGTCTTGAAGTGTGAATGAAGCTGGTGGCAATGGAGGGTCTGCAATAATCTGAATAGCCTCTTCCTCCGAAATTGGCTGCATTGGAGACAATGGAGGCAATTCATCCAGCTCTTTGAAAGAGAGAAACAAATTAGTGCTCTAATATGCACACTTAAAACTATTTCTACAAAGGCCAGCTCTTCCCTTGTTTGCTTCTTTCAGTGGTTAAATCTTGGGATCATTTTAGAATTAAACATCCAAGCCCCCAATTTTTCACCTTTTAAGAGGTAAGGTTACAACTATTTAGACAGACTAACTACTGTTCCTCCGAGATTAGAAATTTGTTGGTAAATTTCAAAGCACACAATGCCTTTCCTTCACTTAATCAGTAGCTGAGAATGCTAAAAATCACCTAACTTTCAAGTGAATTTTGAAACAGAGATTGAGTTTACCATAGCCTGTTAACTTGGCCAAAAGTACACATATGCCAACAGTCTGAATTGCATGGATTAAAGTAATCATATCCTGAAAGTCTTTGTTTTGACCCAATGCCCTCCCTTCCAAGTTACCCTCAAATACATCTTCAAGAGGGCTTCTATGATTGTGTCTACAACCTATAGTCCTCTCTACAGGAGATGTGACTCTCTAGTACAGCCCTGATTCTGAAGTTGTTTTTGTTTTTTTAAAATCAAACGCAGCATGGAAGACACTTAGAACTACACATTGCCTTAAGCTAAGGAATCAGGTCTGTGATCTTTTGTTCTGTTTTTTGCCTCTAATCATTAACTATCCTTTCTCATCATTTATAGCCAGCATCTCCTCCCTGCCCTCTCCCCAGCTCTTTCCTTCATATTCTACTTAACCTTATATTATTTCATTACCAGCTAAATATTCCTAGAATAGGACCCATAGGAAGGAGAGGACTGACTAAAAAGCAACATGAGGGAACTTTGTGGAGTGATATAACTGTTTTATTTGTTGATTGCAGTAGTTGTTACTAAATGCGTATGTCAAAATTCATAGAACTATATATCCCACAAGATGAATTTTACTTGATATAATTATACCCTAATAAAACTAATTACCACTAGAAGAATTTTGTTTTAAGAATCTAAACAATAAAGTATTTAGAAAGCAAATGTTTTATATGTGTAGCTATAAAATAATCTTACATGTTAGCCGACGAACTTTTTTTCTTACCAGTAAAATAAAGGCATGATAGAAGTTCATCAATAGAACTGGTATTATTCTTTTTCTTTCTTGGCACAAAATATTACCTGAAATGGGCTAGCAGAAGGTAAACAGGTAGCTTGTTCAAATGGCCAAAGTAGGTAAAGGGAGACTTTTCTGAAAGTTCAGAATTACCTTCTAGAAACAGCTCAGAATCAAAGCTGGATATATTTTGTGTCTTCTGTGACTGTTCATTCATGGAAGGAAGAAGACTGCTTTGGGCAGAATTATTCTCTTGACTACTTGAGCTAGTAGACTGGGAACTATTCCATAAGGAGGAAGTCCTGTAAGTCTTAAATCCCCACTGGAGAAAGCAATTGTCAGAGGATATCTGAGGCTGAGCAGAAAAGCCATGTAACAATGTTCTTGCTGGTCTAGTAAAACGTTTTGTGAGTTGTGCAGCATTAATGAGGCTCCTCAACTTAACTGAGTTAAACCATCTGGGTATCTGTTGGGCTGACAAAGCCATTTTTCTTAGTCTACAAAGGAAAGATACAACTGTCAAAAGAAGAGAAATTTAATTTACTTAAATGTTTAAAACAGTATTCAAACAACAAAAAGATAAACTGGAAATTATTTTTTTCTAACTGAAAGGTGTTTAAATATATATTTAGTCTAAAGTAGTGAGATGTTTCTTATGTACAGGAAAAGCCAACAACAAGGCAATCTCAGTTACAAACCAACAGACAGGAACTTCTGAGTGGAAAAATAAAGATATACTTTACAATTTAAAAACAAAATGCAACAACACTGGTGTAAGAAAAATGCTTAAAACAAAAATCTGCAAATGTTCAAGTGACAGCAGACCTCACTAATCTGTTAATTTAATCATTTAAAGAGAATAAGCTGATGCAATTAAGTGTTCTTGAAATTTGGTGTGAAGGATGTTTCCGCAGCAGATTGCTGATCAAAGTAACACTGAATTATTCAAATGTATTTTATGTATATAAATTTGTCCCAAAATGAAAAAACAGAAATCTACTGTGTCCTAAATGAATCATCAAAATATTATCATTGATACATAGAACAGTGAAAGCAGTTTCTTGCTTCATTCTCAGGGCTGAACACTGTTGATTACTTCACAGATAAAGCTGTTCTTCCAAAGGGAATTGAACAAAACCAGTTCTATCAAGTTTTGTTTCACTGTAGGAAAGGAGAAAAAAGCCTTCAAAAAGAAAAGGTCAAAACTAGTAAACAAAACCAAGTGACAGAAATAAATAAGCAACCAGAAATTAATACCTGTATATTTTGACTGAAAAAGTAGTTTTCAAAAATATTTTTATCAGGAAAGGCTAATGCTATGTTAAACTCCAGGAATATGAAGGGATTTTATATTTAGCCAGCTAATTAGAAAGGTAAATTTGATGCATATAATCTTACATTAAATAACATTATCCATATAAAACACAGGATGGAGTCAGGATATAAGAAATGCTCAATAAATGTTAGCCATTATTATTGATTACACAAGCAAATACAAAAATTCTGCTGAATTAACTGCTGCCTACAGCTTTATACTTTGTTTTTCTACATAGTGGAATTCAGCTTGTTTTATGGTCTAAATTAGACCGAGTACTTGAGGGTCTAATCTTCTCTTGGAGATCTGTAGTTTTGGGAAGTTTGCTGAAAGAGATTTTACAAAAGTGAAAGTTTTCTTTCATTCTGCAATTACTTATTATTATTATTATTATTTTTTTGAGACGGAGTTTCGCCCTTGTTGCCCAGGCTGGAGTACAACCGCACCATCTTGGCTCACTGCAACCTCTGCCTCCCAGGTTCAAGTGATTCTCCTGCCTCAGCCTCTCGAGTAGGTGGGATTACCCACGCCCGCTACTATGCCCGGCTAATTTTTTGTGTTTTTAGTAGAGACGGGGTTTCACCATGTTGGCCAGACTGGCCTCGAACTCCTGACCTCAGGTGATCCACCCACCTCGGCTTCCCAAAGTGCTGGATTGAAGGCGTGAGCCACTGCGCTCGGCCCATTCTGCGATGATTTTAGAAAAGAAGTAAGTATTCACAATACACTGCTGGGATAGGTGGTTTCTGTTAGATTTTGGTGGGAAATGGGCCTCCAAATGTGCCAAGTTTTCCCTCAAACCTACAACATTCATTCTCTGCACGGTAGTCATAAGGGCACTAAATTGAAAGTCAGAAGACCTCGGTTGTGCTACCTTGACAAGGCTGTTTCTGGCAGCAGTCTAACAAAAGCAGCAGTCTAGCCCATGATGCGGGGGTGGGGGTGGGGTCAATAACCATTCTTCAAATAATGCTTTTTTAAAAGGCTAGGGGTACAATAAGATGATTCTTAAGACCCCTATCAGCTCTAACATTTTTTGACGTCTAAACACTTCATCCTACTTCAAACTCCTGAAATCCCAAATTCATCCTGAAGTCTTTCCACACTCAATACCACTTAAACATCAGGAAGACTCACTTTCAAGTTTCACCCCGTCATTAAAAGATCTTTGTGCATACAACTAATGTTTATCCTTGCATTTTTATTTACAAGTGCACTATCTTCTCCACATCCTTTCATTGCTGCCTACACATCTTAACAATTGATTAACTGTTCATTCACGAGAGCAGAGCTGGGTCTCATCCCTGGATCCACCCTTCCGGGGACTATTCTCCACTTTCCCAGAGCCTTGTACTGCTCTAATGTTTGCGGAATGGAAATAAATCAATGGCAAGTACAGTTAACTCACTTGCTTACACAGTATGTAAAAGCGGGTAGGGGATGTGCAGATGTGTATAAAAGCCCTGTGAGGTGGTAACCAGAAGTCTTCTAATAAGGTCTTTTAATCAGGAAAATTACAGAAAACCCTTAAAGAAACTCTGAAGTCTCTTAACAATTCATATATACTGTTCTCAATGAGTGCCTAGTGCTTCACTAGAAAAAGGCACTGAAATAGAGTTCAAGATTTCTACCTACGAAATGCTATAAATGAAATCAGGAGAGAAAGGGAGGTTATGGGGGTAGCTTCCTAATAAAGGGCCTCTCAATACTTCCTAGGCCATTTTAGCCCATTTCAGTTCCCCAGACTTGCGCAGGAAGGCAGAGCGCCTCCTGAGGCTTCTCACACTGCGCTAATTAGCCAGCATGGTTGAGTTTTCACTACATCAGCCAGGGAAAAACACAAAACAAAACCACCCTCGACTGGGCCGCGAAAACCTAAAGGCCCTTGAGGCCCTGGGGCGCGGTCTGGACGCGGGTGCGCCGGAACCTGCACCCCCGCCAGGAGCGCGATCCTCGCGCTGGGGCAGCTCCTGCTTTACCTGTGGCGAGGCCTGCGCCCCGTGGCGGGTGACCCCGGGACCGACCAACTCGCTGGGCCGCACGCCCCGTACCGCTGCGCCGCGCGCCGGCTCCTCAGCCCGCCCTACCCAGCGCAGCCGCGCTCCCCGGCTCACGTGGGCTGCGCCCGGAGTGGGCGAGACCATGTGCCAGGCTACGCGGGGAGACAGCGGGCTACGTGCGCTGAAAAGAGCCAGCCAGGGGCCGCAGCTACCCTTCTCCGGATCGCCACTCCCCTGAAGTCCTGTGGACTTGGAGTCTGACGATTCCTCCAGTGCGCAGCGATGCCTCAGCCGGGATGACAGCGTGGGGACGGCCGGCGGCGTCCCCTGCCCCAGGCCGCGGTGGCAGCGCCGCGACCCCGCCCTCTCGCGCCTGTCCTTCTCTCCGCTCCCAGCCTTTGCTGGGCGCCAGACCCGGCTTCGCCGTCCGGCTATTAGCCCACTGTAGCTAGTCACCCCCGGGGTCCCGGCCTCAGCGGGCTGGGGCCGCCGCCACCGCGGCAGGACGGGGAGGCGGGCCATGGCGTCCTGCGTGGGGAGCCGGACCCTAAGCAAGGATGATGTGAACTACAAAATGCATTTCCGGATGATCAACGAGCAGCAAGTGGAGGACATCACCATTGACTTTTTCTACCGGCCGCATACCATCACCCTGCTCAGCTTCACCATCGTCAGCCTCATGTACTTCGCCTTTACCAGGTGGGGCGGCCCGGCCGAGCGGGGGGCGCGTCCAAGGGCTAGGGAAGAGGCGGGAGGGGGGCCCGGCGTGGCTCTGGGTGAGGAAGCGGGCTGGCTGCTCCACGCACACGCACTGGCAGCCCGCCGCCCACGCAGCCCCTCCGCCCGCCCGGTGTCTCACAGTACGCTAGCCTGCTCCCACACCCCTCAGTGCCCCTTCTCCATATAGCGCCTCCGGTTACACGGGGAACGCACGCGAGTCACCTAGCACGATCGCCCCCCCACCCACCGCACTCGGCATCGCTCCACACAACATCACGACGCGGGCCCCTCCTCTGCACTGCTCCAGCCCCCCGTCCCTACCCAGCACACCGCATGAATCATCTCGTATGCACCACTTTCAGCACACACCGCTACACATACAAAGCACCCCAATCCACAGCGCCTGCAGGCACCATACACAGGCCCAGGACACAACCGATCCCTTCCTGTGGAACTCCGGTATTCGGCACTATCCGTAACGCACAAAAAATGCACATGTGTGCTACATACACGGCCTTTCCTGTGCAGCACTTCCCCGTATGCATTCCGCACAAGTCATCCAGCATAACACTTCCCCCAGCCTCAAACACTACCATCTGTACCACGGCACAAACTGCCACTCTAAACACACACATCACAGCGGACCTTTCCTTTCCAGCACAGCCCAATACCCATCATCTGTGTACATGGCTGCACAGACACCAGCCCGCCACACATCACGCAGTGCGTACCCTGCTCACTCATTACCTGACATACGTGCTGAAATGTGATCTTGTCCAGCAATTTTAACGGTGCCTGGGGTATAGTAACTGCTGTGTGTGAAATGAAACACATAAACCTCACACAGCATAACACAACTCTCTTAGTCCCTGGAAAACATACACACACATTCTAATATATACCGGTTCATAGGAGCTGCCCAGCCCAAATCTCGAACACACCTCATGTAACTCTGGCACTGCGCCTGTGGCCCCTCATTCCTAATCTAGGTAACAAATTCATCCTTGGTTCATAAGGAGGTACACACCGTGGTTCCTACTTAGAATGATTTATACTTTCTGAATGAACCTCTTTAAAGAAAGGAAAGTCACACCTCCCTCACCATTATGGCTTAAAAGGCCAACTTAGAGTAGTTTTTGAGCCACACTGTTGGTTTCAAAACTGGCTGTGTGTCCTGAATTAAGTTGCATAACCTTGCTCTGAGCCTCAGGGGCCACACTTGTAAAATGGAGATGAAATATCTACTTATATAGGGTTATGAAAATTAAATGAATGTGTGTGAATGCATTTAGCAAAGTCCCTGGAGCGCAATGTAAAATTCATGTCAGTTACTTCTCTCCCAGTATTTTTATCCAACAATCAAGGTTCTCTGTCAGGGTCAGCAGAACATGTGTAGGGATATATATATTGGGTAGTCACAAGGATTGAGCGAACTTCTAGTATTTGGGAGGGGGAGCAGTTAACGGATACTAAATGTATTGTGACATATGTGACAGCCCTGTACAACATAAAGTGAATTGTCTTCTACACAGTCGTTTGCGTACACACACACAAGTGCCAGTGGTGCCTCCCTTGGGAATAACTGCAGTTTTTCAAATCCTCATAAAACTAATATCCTCCCACATCACACTTGTTCCTTACCTCTGGGATTCACTTGACTCTTGGTTCTTGTTATGTAAGTGTTTATCCATTTGAAAGAATCTACCTAAAGGTATAAAGCTTAAGTAACAATTGCTTACTCTTTAATGATTGAGGGATCTTGCCACTATTACTATAAAATCTGCTAAAGCTGTGGAGCAGGTTAAGACCAGACCTTTCCACAGTACCTGACCAGACATATTTCTAGCTTTGGAGAGAAATGAGTCATGTCCCTAACTATGGTTACTTTCAAATACTTCATTATGTTGCCTGATTTTATCACTTAATAGCTGTGTGGCCACATAATTTTGCTAGGCCTCAGTTTCCTTATCTGTATGTAACATGAAAATATCAATACATTAATCTGTCAGGATTATCTGTCATGAGGATTAAATTCATCTTTTTAGATAATCTGTTTAGCTCAGTGCATGGCAAGTATTAAGTGCTTAATAAACATTAGTGGTTATTACGATGTGATTCCATTGAATGCTACTGTCTTCTAAGTTATATTTATTATTGAATGAGGATGTAATATGCTCTGTAATTGAGAAGGATAAAAGCATTGGAAAAATGGACATTAGATAACATACATACCTGTTTCATGTTAGCTTCAGTTTAACTTCATCTTAGGTGTGGGCTTGAAATAATGAAATTAGTGAGGGAGTTTCTCTGGAAATTAGAAAAATAATTATGGTATTTTGTTTTAAATAATGAGAAGCAAGAATGAGCCATTTGTTTCAGCCTTTCATTTTTAATATTATTCTAGGTCCTTTCAAAATAGGTTTCTCTTCCTCTTTTCTGATATAAAAAGTCACAATCTTCTGAAATTTCCTTTTACATCATATTCTGTCAAGGCAGTCAATAAATTGCAGCAGTGAAAGTATAAGAAATGAATATGAATTTTAACAGCTTGTCCAAAATAATAGAAGAACCATAATCTGAACTTCAGACTGTGGCCTCTTCCAAAAATGTTAACAATTTTATTTCTTCCACTAATTTCATAAAGAGACAGAAATCACATAATGAAGAACTAATTAATAACAAGTTTAACTTTATATAAAATCATAAGCACCATTAATAGAATTAGTACTTACTAAATCTTACTCATTTTTTGTAATGATTTGTGACTTAAGTGGGGCATTACAATGATAGCTCTTTATTCCTCCATAAAGACGGAAAGTAACAACTTCTTAAATGAAAATTTATGCTATGCCCTTTTGTAATTATTAACTCCAGTGCCTTATATTTATTTTATAAGATTTTAGTTGGACAATTGTTCAGTGCAATTCTTTCAGTAAAACTTAAAAAATATGTCTTAAAGTTTGTTTTGCAAAGACTAGTTGTCTAAGAGAACAAGGAGATAGGATACTTTTGGGATGTCATATAATGAGTATGTGAGAAACAGTACTTGGGTACTGTCACATGCTTCAGAGATCCAGCAAGAATTTAAGATTACAGAGGATTAGATACCTTGCACTGAAGTCTGAGACAAGTTTGGATTTGTCAGGTAGTTCTTTTGTTAGACGGCCCTTAGGTCAATTCCCTGTTAAAGCATAGTGTTTAAATCTCCTGTCTTTATCACCATCATTAAAAATAAAGTTAGATACTACCTAATCATTTTCCTATTTGAAAAAGCTCATTTCCAGCCTGGACAACATGGTGTAACCCTATCTCTACAAACAAAACAAAACAAAACAAAAATTAGCTGGGCGTGGTGGCATGCACCTGGAGGCTGAAGTAAGGGGATCACCTGAGCCTAGGAGGCAGAGGTTGCAGTGAGCTGAAATCATGCCACCATACTCCAGCCTCCACCTTACTCACTCAACAGAATGAGACCCTGTCTCAAAAGAAAACCAAAAACTTTCTTTCCCACATTTTAGAATAAGTAGGCTGGGCGCAATGGCTTGCGCCGGTGATCCCAGCACTTTGGGAGGCCAAGGTGGGAGGATTGCTTGAGGCCAAGAGTCCAAGACCAACCTGGCTAACATAGCAAGACCCCATCTCTATTAAAAAATAAATAGTATTTTTATAAATAAATGCTTACGCATATGTCTTAGAAGTTTGTTAGCCAAAGTAGGGCAAGGAAAACTTTTGTCTCAAGCTCAGAGTATAATAATTACCTATAAGATACCCTCATATTTACTCTGCATTCAGAGGTTCATAACCTTGGAAATATTGAATGCCTTTAGTTTAAAAAACTCAAGCTTTAGATTTAGAAAACACCAGAATCTATTAATTCACATTCAAAGAAGCCCACCTCTCCTTAAGAGGCACCTGCCATTAAACAGTAGAATCAGCCTTTGTTAGCACTTGTCCAACAAAAATTGTTACTTACCTAGAAGACATTGGCTTTCTGCGATTTGTGTACTTAAGTGATCATCAATTTGTCTATGCTTCATTTCTCCTCGATTTAGAACTAAGGAGACAGGCAAGGACAGGGAAATGGACAGACTGATTGATTGATTGATTGATTTGTTAATAATGGTTTTTACTTAATTTCCCTTATTGGCTTTGGAACTCCAGTTCACCGTCATATCATTGGGGCATACTTCTGGCCACCTGTATTGTATTGCTTATGGATACTTGCTAGCCTTCCCTGTTCTTTCCCTCTTGACCACATAAATTCCCATTAGAAAATGTCCCCTGATACTGCTGACTCAGTTGTCTTTATCGTGTTTACTTTATATACATCATGTTCCTTCTCTCCCAGCAACAAAAGCCCTGCATGCCCTTGTTCCCTGACACTAGCAATGTTAAGTGCTCATCTATAGTGATTATGGGCTAGGATTAAACCAGCCCTGGAGGTGAACATTGTGTTAGATTGCACCTGAGGTCCAGTTATCGATGATTGTTAACATTTCTTTTCCCCAGTTACCATATGAATCAAATTTTTTATTGAACTTAATGTTTTATATTTTTTCTTACACTGATTTCCAGAGTTTTATGTCCATAATACGATTTCTAATTTATTAAAGGGGGAAATGTGCCATATATTTCTCTGGGGTCTTCTGCAGTGAATGGGCACTTGGATAACTTAAATTTATTTGGCTTTGATGATGCCTCAGCCCACAGAGATTATATACCTAGGAACTGCTGCCTTTCAGACTCCTCTTTAGTAAGCGACCTTAATTCAAGTTCATCTGTTCTGAATAAACTGTGTTTAGCATTTTAGATGTAGTTCTATTACCAGATGTGACACAATTTATCTTGTGACATAATTCCTATTGCCCCAGATTTCTGTGGAGAAGTTAGTTTTTCAGTCTTAACTAATCCCAGAACCAGGACTAGTCCAGTCAGCCTGCACTGCTTCCTCAGCCCTGGCATCCCATTTAATTCAATTAATTCAATTCAACAGTTCATAGTCCTCATTGCCTCTAGCCCAGGTTTCTCCCATCCTGGAGTTCACCATCTCGTTTATCTTCAGCAGGTCTGATTGGGCCTTTATAGCTTTCGGGACTGTTCTCTTTCTGTTCCCAAGCTTTGCTCAGCAAACTCCCAACGCTTTGGGATAGCTGACTCCCAGGCCCTGGCTCCCCCTCCCTCCAGTGCTGCCCCTGTGATCTTTTTAGACAAAATCATGGTCCCATCTTTCCCTGTTTAAAATTCTCATTTATCCAATAAATACTTTAAAACATATCACCTTTCTCCTGCTTTAGTTGATAACTTAGCTGTAATTCTTCACAAGGATTGTGACTTTCCATAAAATGAAATTAGTATGGTATGAAAGATAACACCAAAGCTGGTTGACATCGGTATTTCAGTAGATGCCTGCCACCTATAGGAAAATACTAGCTGGACTCCAGGACTCCAGGGTCCTTTGTAATGGAGTAAGTCTACTTTCCCACCTCTATCCCTCCCTCCATACACAGCACACCCAACACCCAGCAGGCCCCGACAGCTCACATGTCTCACACCTAGGCAGGGCTGCCATCTCTCAGACTGGAAGGCACCTCCCGCCACCTCCTGCCCACACATGACACCCTTGGCATCCTTCACAATCCATTTGGATGGTTCCCCTCCAAGATACCTTTCTCAATTGTTCCAAGAAGCACAGAGGAAGAAATGTTTATATCCTTCCAAATACTTGTTATTATTGTTTAACATGTCATAATATTAGTTTCTGTATCAGCTTCTTGAGGCCAGTTATCTTAATCATCCCAGGATAGACATCCAGTAAATGCTGAATGAATTGAATGCATGAAATCATTTATTCAATAAGAACTTAAAATTTATCACCATTCTTTTCCTTTAGTTGATGTCTCACCCATAATTCTTGACAAGGATCATAGCTTTCTATAAAATAGATGAGTGTGGTATTAAAGATAATACCTAAGCTACTTAACATTGGTCTACCATGTAACCTGGGATTAAACTTTTTATTGGGAGAGATGATCCTTAACAGTGACTCATCTAAACATGAACCTATAGGTCTTTATTTAAGGACTTATATTAAAGGTAATGAGGGAGAAGATGGGAGGGGGAGAGGGACAATTAACCTAGAAGCCTTAGGAATCATAATAAAGGTTAGATATTCCTGGCTGCCTGACCCCAGGGAGAAAGACTTGTCTAAAAGGTTGTAGGCAAGTGAATGGAGTTTGCTTTGGTTTCCTGAAGTTACCACCCCTCTGGTCAAATTCCTGTACTCAGATATTAAATTGAGACAGAATCGGAGTCAGACTCCAGAAATTCTTTGGAGTGCAAACTTTTTTTTTTTTTTTTTTTTTTTCAATCTCAGGGCTTTCCTGATACTTCCTGCTGTTAAGACTTTGTCTCTTTGGGTAGTTCCCTATCCTAGCTGAAACAATGCTCTGCAGAAGAAGCCAAGGTGTTTGAAAACTTGACTGGGATTTTAGATATTTGCTGATGGTCTCAATAGCCCTCTGTAGCCAACACTCTGCAAGGGGAGAGGGAAGTCGCTGCCAGTGGACCGTGTGGGTCAGGCTGAGACTCCCCCCTCATGTTACCTGAGTCACTGGCCTACTCTGTCATATCATCTTGCTCATTCTTGCCACCTACTATGGCAGGTGGATGCCTGCTGTGTGTCAGGGCATTGTGCCAGGCACTAGAGCTACCTTGGGGAAATGAGGTGAGACTTGTGCCCTGGGGAGCTTTCTTATTTTAATCTGTACAGTTGGTATTTTCACAATATGTGGTCAGTGCTATGCTGGAGAACCTCCTAAGTTTAGCAGAGAGCGAGGAGGACTTTGCCTCCCTAAGCTTGTCTGTTTGTGTCCTTATTGGAGAATGTATAATAGCAATCTTGACCTACAGCCTGCATTCCAGAAGCCCTCATACCTACTTCCACTCTGCCTCTATTTGTGTGTGACGGTGGGCAAGATAAACCAAGAGCTTGATTTTCCTCATCCTTCAAACAAAGATAATATTGGCTCTACCTTCCCCCACAGAACTGTGGAACTGTTAAATAAAACACCAGCTGTGAAAGTTCTTTGGCGTGTTCAGGGCACTGCAGACTGGGGCATTTTGTTGTTAGTAGCTGCAGTAGACCCAGAAAAGAAGTCAAGGCGGTGTCACAGCATCACAATGGAAAGCTTTAAGTCTTCATATTTTTTGTTGCTGTGAACTGAAATGTCTTAGTTGAGCAAGTACCCTTAGGCCAGGAAGAGTCAAGATGAGGATTGGGCAGCCCAGACCACAAGTCATGATCTTTCCTGAGAAGCAGGAACCACACTGCAGCCTCACAAAGCCGTAGGAGACAATTACAACCCCACCAAGGGGCCAATCACAGGTGAATACCCAGGCTTTTTTGAGGTTTGTCAGAGACAGTTCCTACATATGAAAAACATTTCCTTCAGGGCAAGGCTATACTAAGATAATGTCTCATTGTCCTTTTTTATCTTGATCCACTCAAGAATAAGGGTCATGTCTCTTCATCTCAGATCTCAAAGAATCCCTACCCAATGATAGGCATTAACTAGATGAAGGAATGAGTGGACATAAAGGAAGGGCATTCAAACGTTGTGAACTCATGATAGTAACGGACACTTCCTCTGTGCCAGGCACTGTTTTAAGTGCTTTACATGTTTTAAGTTATTTAATCCTCACACAACCCTATGAGGTAGAACTATTACCATCCTCTGTTTACTGAGGAGGAAACTGGGGCACTGAGAGGTTAGGTAATCTGCCCAAGGTCACACAGGCTGGTGGTCTGGCCCCAGCCTGTACCAGTCACTGCACTGTATGGCCTCCTGTAGGGGAAAGAGCTTGTACTTTGGGGCCAAGCCCTATCAGTAAAATGCAGATTATGATCATTTCCTGCTTTAGAGTGTTACAAAGCTTCAGAGAGCAAAGCCACTAGAATATAGTGGCTATCCATGGATACTAGATCTTGTCCCTCATTTGGGGTCCACTCATGTGGACTCTGCAGCCAAGTTCTGTTTCATGATTAACTAGGAAACCTCAGCATGTGGTTAAATCTCTGGATTATTCGGGGTTCAGAGAGGAGGGACTCACACCAGACCTTGTAGAATGGCCCTGTGTGCACAGGTTGCCCTGTGGCCAGAGGGGAGTTTGGCATCCTCACCTGTCAGGCATTCTGTTCTTTTTGTGCACCACCACCACAGACTGGTAAGGGGCTGTTCTAAATGAGGTGGGGGCACCCTCTCTGCTCTCAAAACTCACAGTAGAGTGTGACATTGGGGCCTTTAGTCTGATAGGACTCACATGGCTTCATAAACTCACTCTCCTATCCCCTAATCTTTGATTGCAGAAGTTTGATCTTCCCATACTGCATATTTTCAGTTTATCCAAAGACCTCACTGTCTTTCATTAATACATTTTTTCCTAATTAGACAAATATAAAACTGCCAACTTTTCAGACCCAACTGCTATTTTATTCCGTTTAATCAACATTTTGCCCCCTCTGAAACTAGGCCATCCATTTGATCCTGTTTTTCTAATAAAATTGCTCAAAATTTACAAAACTGCCATTTCATTGGTTTTATAACCTAATGTATTACCCATTTAGTTATAAATTTAGTGCTGATGTACCTTTTCAAGCATTTTGATTGGTAGATAATTTTAAATAGAGACTAATTTACTGATTTGCCATAGCCGTTTGTTTGTGGTTAATAACCCATTAATTAAAATTTTAGTTAATGTTTTTAAAGAGAATGATGTATTCACGTCGCTTGAAATCCAAGAAACATCAAAGGGTATGTGGTGAATACCTCTCTCCATACTTCTCCCCAGCCCCTCATTTTTCCTCTTTGGAGAAAACCAGTGTCACCATTTTTTGGGGTGGATTTCCAGTGACATCCTATGCAAGCATAAGCATAAATTATAAGCTACATACCCATACACATTCCCCCACCTTGTTTTGCACAAATAGTTGCTTATTATACCTACTATTCTGCAATTTGCTTTATTTACTTAATGATATCTTTTAAGTTATTATGAATCAGTTGATTCTTAAAAAGCTTCCTTGTTTTTTTAAATGGCTGCCCAGCTTTCCATCGCAAGACTGGACCATAATTTCTTTACTCAGTCTCTTTTTGGCGGACATTTCGATTGCTTCCAACTTTTTAAGAGTACATGTAATGCCGTAGTGAACAATCTGGGATATATGTCATTTTTGCGTGAATGAGAGTTTATCTAAAGAATGAATACCCGAAAGTAAAATTGCTGAGTCACAGAGCATATGCATTTGTAGACTTAAAATAATGCCAAATTGCCCTCCATAAAGGTGATTTGTTTATGCTGCTACCAGCAATGTATGAGCATGCCTATTTTCCTGTTTCTTCATATCCTCCCCAGCTCAGTCATTAAAGTTTTACCTTTATCAATAAGGTAGATTTTAAAAACGGTTTCTAGTTTAACTTACCATGAGTGAGGCTGACCATCTTTTCACTTCTGAGAGCCTTAGATTTTTTACTCTGTGAACAAACCCTTCATATCCTTTGCCCGTTTTTCAATAAGGTAGACTTTTAAAACGGTCACTATTTTTAACTTAACATGAGTGAGGTTGACCATCTTTTCACTTCTGAGAGCCTTAGATTTTTTAATCTCTGAACAAACTCTTCATATGCTTTGCACATTTTTCTTTTTAGATTTTTTTACTTTGTGAACAAACTTCATATCTTTTGCCCGTTTTTCTATTTGTTTTTCTATGTTCATTTGTTGTTCTTCCTGTTAGTTGATTTTGGGGAAAATGCTTTGCATATTAAGGAAATTAGTCTTTTGTCTTGATATGAGTTATAAATTTTTTTCCCCAAGTTTACCTCTTTTCCTTCGATTTTGTTACCGATTTCTTTGCCATGTGAATTTACCACTTCATGATTGTTGATTGTTTTGTTTTGTTTTGAGGTTCGTTTGTTTTTTTTAATTCTCCAATTTCTTCCAGTATTTTTTAAAATTTTTTGAATCTTTAATTTTAATTTTTTGAATCTTCCAGAATATATTTATTATAAAGTATGAGTTACAGAATCAACCTTCTTTTCCCATGCAACAGTTGTTAATTTCAGCCTTGCTTTTAATTTGTAACCTACATATTGTGTGTCCTGTCAATGTCTTTTATACCAACCCTGTGCCTCTAACATAAGTCAGGCTGATTTAGGATGACAGATCATTTTTTCATGAGACAGCTTGGCTTGGGGGAACAATCATTGTCCTCAGTGTCTAGCAGACCTGGTTTTGAATGCCAACTTAGCAATGTCTTACCTACACAGCCTCAGACAAGTTACTTAATCTTTCTGAACTTTTGCAACCTCATTTTGTAAAATGTGGTTGATAATACTTCCATTTTGCAAACTTGGGATCATTAGGGATAATGTTTATAAACTGCCTGGTCAGTGCCTGGCACACAGTAGACAGATAAATGGGAGCTATTACTGTTGTCATCATCATTCTCAATGTCAATTATGTGATGTCAGTCTGAATGAGGACATTGTGTGCCCTCAGTGTGCAGCCATTCTTAAGTAAAAACTGGTGTTCCTGGAAATTGGATGTTGAGCCTCCCTACCTAAGCCAGAAGGCATCACAGGTACCCTAGTAAAGATCAGGCTGGCATTTTGAGGGCCACATTTATAATCTCTGGGCAGATATTCTGTTGTTAGGTGTCTATTAAAAGTGCACTTCACTGGAAGGTAAAGTGTGTCTGATTATGTAGTCTGGTTTTATAATCAGGTCTGTGAAATTAACAGTCAGCATTAGTTTGTTAGTGCCGTTTGGACACATAATGATCTAAGAATTATTGTATGATCTGTATAAATCTCTTATTTCAGAACCTATGTTCAATCCTGTCATACATCTAGCAGTCCACCAGTTTTTAGAACATGGAAGTCTTCCTTCCTCTAGGTTTTCTATTTGGATCTGAAAGTAAATGCTCAATGTTGTTTTTCTATTTTCAGGGATGACTCTGTTCCAGAAGACAACATCTGGAGAGGCATCCTCTCTGTTATTTTCTTCTTTCTTATCATCAGTGTGTTAGCTTTCCCCAATGGTAAGTAATGTCATGCATTACCACATTTCTCCTATATTGTGCCTTTCTGGTTTTTTTGAGATGTGAGTCATCTAGAAGATGGAGTAAAGAAATAATCTGAGTTTTGTGTAGTGGTTAGGGGCACAGGCTCTGGAGGCAGACTGCTCATTCTGCCACTTCCTAGCCCCAGGGCAGCCTCCTAAGAGTGCTGAGAATACTTCAGTTTCCTTCTATAAAATGGAGATAGCAGACAGGTACGGTTGTAAGGGTTAACTAAGTGGGTGCACGTTAAACACTGTGAACATGACTGACAAATTATAAGCTCTCAATAAATGTGGTTCTTTTTGTTGCTGTTTTTGTTATTATCAGTTGAGTCATAAAATACTCCATTACTGCTGAGTTCTTCCTTTTTGCTAAGGACAGGGTCAGTGCTGTAATGAGTATTACTTAAATAAGTTGTCCCAAATGATCTTTTATCATCATAAACTTTGCTGATTGTGCATTTAGGATATGAATTTTCATCAGCAGGAAAAAAAGACAATGATTTCTGTGAATTTTACCCTCATCATGATTATGGAGTGAGTGAGGCAAAGCTTTTGTTTAAAAAGCAAGTTTGGTGTTCTGCCGTGCTCACAATTCATCCGTTTCCTCCAAATTCTTCCTTAAAAGTTGTTTTCTTTTTTCTTATTCCCTTTCAGTACCTTTCCACTAGAATATTCTCTACTTGTTCGCCGTAGCCGTAGCCACTTCTAAACGCTCACTCTTGTCTATTTTTTTTTTTTTTAACACCTATGATATTTGGAAATTGTTCCAGTCTTTCTTAGGGGTTATTCTCCATGGGCCGGCCCTACTCGGGTTTTAAATATCATGCTTTAAGATGCATTTCTTTTGTAACCGCTCATGCTATTCAGTAGGCTATCATGTGTAATATAAGAAGCTCATTATGAATGTTATCAGATGCTACCTGGAAATGTTCCATGTCAGGGCCTTCAGGCTTCCTAAGATGGTGGCAGTGGAATTTTGTCCTATTTTTTGAGATACGAGTCATCTATAAGATAGAGTAGAAAAAACAGCCGGGTGCGGCGGCTCACACCTGTAATCCCAGCACTTTGGGAAGCCGAGGTGGGCGGATCACCTGAGGTCAGGAGTTCGAGACCAGCCTGACCAACATGCAGAAACCCCATCTCTACTAAAAATACAAAATTAGCCAGGCATGGTGGTACGTGCCTGTAATCCCAGCTACTTGCGAAGCTGAGGCAGGAGAATCGTTTGAACCCAGGAGGCGGAGGTTGCAGTGAGCCAAGATCACGCCATTGCACTCCAGCCTGGGAACAAGAGTGAAACTCCGTCTCAAAATAATAATAATAATAATAATAATCCGAGTTTTCCATCGTAGTTAGGAGCATCGCTCTGGAGGCAGACTCATGTAGCACTGTGTTTACAAGAACGTAGTGGTTTTAGTATGTAGCAGACTAGCATAATAATCATGCTGATAAAACCATGACTGAATCTCTCAGAGAATGAATTGTTCTACATAGCCAAGTTATTTGGGAGCTGAGTTTAGCTCTCCAACAACCACTCAAGCTTTTAGGTTAAAAAATTTTTTAATGAAAATCTGCATAACTTAGGCAGATATGTCAAATGTAGTTTGGCTTTTCCATAAGGATTGATGGTTCTGGTAATGCACAATTATCACGGTATGAAGACAAGTAGTGCATAATATGGGTAAGTCATGGAATAAAGGGGTGTTGACCCTGCTATAGAATTTTTAACTTTTAAAAAAAAATTTTTAGAGATGGAGTCTTGCTGTGTTACCCAGGCTGGAGTGCAATAGCTATTCACAAGTGTGATTATAGAGCACTACATCCTCAAACTCCTGGGCTCAAGCAATCCTTCTGCCTCAGCCTCCTGAGCAGCTGGGACTGCAGGGTTACACCACTACACCCAGCTAATTTTTAATATTTTTTGTAGATAGAGATGGGGTCTCACTATGTTGCCCAGACTGGTCTTAAACTCTTGGCATCAGGCAATCCTCCATCCTCAGCTGCCTGAGCAGCTGGGATTCCTGCTATCAAATTTGCTGAAAAAAATCCCTGATGTCAAACAGCTTTTTGGCTATTTGCCAACTTTCCCTTCCCTCTCATCAAATTTTAGGTTAGAGGAGTGCTTGGGTCTTATGTAGACCCTCCTCTCCTTCAAGAGTGCCGTATTGTATATGGCATAAGTGGCCAGCCAACGGTGGGTTCCCTGAGCTCTTTCCATACAAAGGTGGCCTAAGAATACATCTTAAAGCAAGGAAGTGGCGAACTCTGTCTCAGGTTACATACCAACACAAGGCTGACCACCACCAAAGCAGACATTTGGAGCCTCTAAAACATGACTAGGTGACTATTCAGGTGGTGGTGACAGTTTATTCCCCATTCCCCTCAGCCATTCTACCTTCTGTATCCCGTGATCTGCTGCCTCCTTCTTTGTCATCACTCAATGCCGTGACCATTATTGGTTTGTGCCCTCTATTCCTACTTTTCTCTTATTTCTCTTATGTCCTCTGTCCTGTCTTTTTGTTCCCTTATCAGTCAATCAGAGCATGATACATGCATATGTCCTCAGGCAACTGATCAGTGCACAGGTATCAGGTCTGTTCTTTAAGTCTTCAGCTTTCCTTGACCTGTGTTATTTGTTGCTTAGTTCTCAAGGGTTACTTTTTCATGGCTTTGAAGGTTTCTTTTTGGCTTCTTATGAAAAATTTGCTGTTTCTGAGCCCAGAGCTGTTTTAGAAGTATGAGGATTCTAAAAGATTAGTCTCTCAATAGCTGTGATTTTTACAGCCTTCCCTTCTCTAAGTCTTTAGCGGGAGCTGAGTATTGGGGCTTCATTAGCAGATGTTGTTCTTGAGGTACCAAAGGCACTGAAGGTTAGGGGATTAAATCTATGTGATATAACACTTTGTGTGATTTCTTCTGGCTTTGCCTCTGTTCCCCAATGAAGTCCTCTAATCTTCAAAGTTGACTTCAGCTGCTCAATCTCTCATTGTGGGACTGTGCTTTTGTTTTGATCCTGGCTGCATGGACTTTGTGATACACACAAAGGGAGGAGGAGCCACAGAGCTCATCTAGTTCAGCCAGCTCGGTTTACCAGTGAGAAGGCTGAAACGTGCCACCATGTCCCCCAGCCTTTGATGTCAGCCTGCTGGCAGGGCCGCAGCTATGCATTTCCCTTCCGCGGTGCTGCTCTGGTCATATCTCATATTAGGTCCATTGCAATGTGCTTTATCTCTGGCTTTCTCCATAATATGTTTTCTGTCTCCTCCTGTTTCTCTTTTTTTCTGTCAGTCTCTGGCTTGTCTTTTCCCCCAGGGTGGGATCTTAGTTGGCCTGGACCTAGCGTGCTTTGCGTCCCACAAAGGAGGTGGGTGGTGACTGAGTTGATGCTCCTCCGTTGCCCATGTGTTGTCTGTGACTGGCAGGAGGTGACACATTGATCTGAGCCTTCCTACTATCTCCTGTTTCCACTCTATTTCTGCCCTACCATCCTTTCTCCTACTCCCGGGCACATACACACACACACACACACACACACACACACACACACACACACACACACACCATTCACCAAAAGGCAGACCATGCCAAAAATAAGGTTTCAGATAGGTATAGAAGGTATAAACAAGGAGGATGGCAGTTCAGTGTCCTGTGCAGGAGGGATTGGGACATTAGTCAGCAAAGGGAGGACTTGGATTCTCTTGAAGCCATGTGTATGTAGCAAACATACTGTGTTTACGTCGTTTGTTTTCTAAGGATCTGTTTATTCATACCTTACCTAAGAGTAGTAAAACTAACTTTTCCACATGAAAGAATGTTATTGAATATTTTCAAATTAGGGATGGCTTTGGAAGGTGCCAGTGGAGATGGTGGGGTGTTGGGAGGGCCCTGGGCAGGGTGTCCCTGAGGTGTGTGGCCTCCCCTATTAGAGCCCGCTCTCAGGCCACAGGCCTCCCAGGAGCCCATGCTGAATGGCTGTCTCTGTGAGTGGAGTGTACATGCCCCTTCACACTCAGTCTTGTCCCGTTATTTTCCATTCTCCCCACCCTTGGCACATATTCTCAAATCAAGTAATGAAAATGAATAGGAAAAATGGAGCCCAAACTTGCCCTCTCCTTCACAGACAGTTTTGGGGAAGTGCCTGCAGTGGATAGCACGTCCGGAACAATTTTTTGGCAACTTGAAATGCATTTATCCTTGACCTGGTAAATGCTGCCCTGCACGGCTGTGTATAGGCCAAAAGTGGATTGTGTCCATTTGTCTCATCACGTATGTGTGAGTTCATGTATGTTATCTATGTGGTAGACTTGGTGAACGTCTATGGGAAGGGAGCCTTGTGATTCTTTTTGTAGAATCTAAATAACAAAAAAGACCTTTTACTTTCTCCATAGGGTTTTATAATAGTCAGGATGCTTTCGGCTGCAAGTGATAGAAAACACATTTCAAAATGGCTTAAACACTAAGGAAATTCGTTATTTTCTTACATAACAAGATGTTCTGAGATAGGGTGGTTGGCAGACTGGCTTATTCAGTGGCTCAGTAACCTGTGAAGACCCAGCTTCTTTACCCCTTTCTGTTCTGCCATCTTCTAGGCTGCAGTCTGCCCTGCTGGCCTTGAGACAGCTCCTGCAGTGCCAGCCATGTAGTGGCAGGCAATGGCCAGCAGATGAAGAGATCATCTCTTCTTGTGTGTCTTTACTTGAGTAGAGACCCCTTTTCTAGCAATCCTCCAGCACACTTACATGTCTTTGACTAGGATTGGGCCACATGTCTCTTCTCAACCAGTTCCAAGGACAGAAATGTATAGTGTTTAGAGGAGTAGGTGTTCAACAGATATTTGTTGGCTAGAAGAATGACAGGGGACTAGGATTACCTCCGTTGGTTTAGAATCCACCCCTGAGCTATATGGCAGAGGAGTGGACACTCAAACAAAATTCTGTGTGACAATCAACAGGGTGAGTGGCAGGATTAGGTCCCAGAGTTCTTTCATTCAGTCCCATAAGCAGATGTGGAGGGAGAGGGCTGGCAGTGAGAGCAGGGGAAGGAGAGGGTCTGATGTCCGCTTTTACACTTCTCTTCTGCCCTCTTCGCCTCTTCAGTTCTCCTCTTCATTCTCTTTTGGCTTCCTTACAAAAATGTTTTAATTGCTACCTTCATCCCATTATAGCAACTGACACTCAAGTGTATGTGTAATTTTAACTATACCACTCTATCACTGGAGTGAAATTTAGAAACCTATTTGAGTCTCCAGTTGGCTGGAGATTTCTTTCAACGGGCAACCTTCTGGTGTACATTTCCTACTTTTGAGAACTCCCTTTAACTGTTGTTCATCCCCTTTCCACCTTACCACGCCCCCAAAACCAGCCCAGCCTTATCTGTACTTCAAGTGCCTGGCCCACAGTAACTTCTCATGAATATATGCTGAATTAAATAATAAATCCGCCTAGAAAAAAGTTCATAGAACAAGCCCTCTCTTTTTCCTTTTGTTGTCTGCAAGAGAAACACCACTCAGCCCTTTTTTTTGAGACAGAGTCTCACTCTGTTGCCCAGGCTGGAGTGCAGTGGCACAATCTCGGCTCACTGCACCCTCCACCTCCCGGGCTCAAGCGATTCTTGTGCCTCAGCCTGCTGAGTAGCTGGGATTACAGGTGCATGCCACCACGCCCAACTAATTTTTTTTTTTTTGTATTTTTAGCAGAGACGGGATTTCACTATGTTGACCAGGCTGGTCTCGAACTCCTGACCTCAGGTGATCTGCCTACCTCGGCCTCCCAAAGTGTTGGGATTACAGGCATGAGCCACCACAGCCGGCTGCACTCAGCACTTTTTTATGGTCTTTGAGGAGAGTGAAAAACTAGTATTTCTTATTTTTCCTGAGTTTATCATTGTTTGTCCTTCTGTGTCATTTGACTTCTCTTTGCTAAGATAATGGTAATCATGTCTCCTTGATGTTTAAAAGTGGTCCAAAAGGTCACCATCTTCTAAATTAAAAAAAAAAAAAGTTCCTTTCTCCTTCCATCATGTGTCCCCTGCTTCACTACTTTTTGTAAAAAAAAAAATTTTCCAGCCCAGCGTACTGGCTCACGCCTGTAATCGCAGCATTTTGGGAGGCCAAGGCGGGTGGATCACTTGAGGTCAGGAGTTCAAGACCAGCTTGGCTAACATGGCGATACCTTGTCTCTACTGAAAATACAAAAATTAGCCAGGTGGGATGGCGCATGCCTGTAATCTCAGCTACTCAGGAGGCTGAGGCAGGAGAATTGCATGAACCCGGGAGGCGGAGGTTGTAGTGAGCCGAGATTGCACCACTGCACTCCAGCTTGGGCAACAGAGCAATACTCCATCTCAGATAAATAAGTAAATAAATAAATAAATTTTCTTTTCCTTAGGTTTGAAAGTTGCCTAGAGATCATTTTTTTCACCTTCCCAAATTTTCCTAGAAGAACTCTAACTAATAATAATCAAAAGGAGAAGCTGACTAAGAGGGTCTGCCAGGGGGCCTCTGGCCTGAGAATACAAATGTTAGCTGTTGGACAGGCAATGTCTGATTTTTATTAAAATAATTATATTTCCCTAAGGTGAAGTCCTGTGAACTTAATTTTTTATAGGTGTAACTGTTTCTGGTGAGTCAGGCAATGATCTTATTTTCTAATTTCTGACGTAGATTTTAAAACGCTAGCTCTTCTCATGATGAAGACATTTGGTTTCTATTTCTTTTGAAATTAACCTTGCTCTTAATATCTGATTGAAAATGATGTATTCTAGGCCAGGCGCGGTGGCTGACACCTGTAATCTCAGCACTTTGGGAGGCTGAGGTGGGCGGATCACTTGAGGTCAGGAGTTTGAGACCAGCCTTGCCAACATGGTGAAACCTTGTCTCTACTAAAAATACAAAAATTAGCTGGGCGTGGTGGCACATGCCTGTAATCCCAGCTACTAGGGTGGCTGAGGCAGGAGAATCACTTGAATCTGGGATACGAAGCCTGCAGCGAGCTGAGATCGAAGCCTGAGTGAGCTGAGATCGTGCCAGTGCACTCCAGCCTAGGTGACAGGGTGAGACTCGTCTCAAAAAAACAAAAAAGAAAAAGAAAATGATGCATTCTAGGTGGAAGGAACAATAAATAAAACACATAGTTTTTAAATGTCCCTCATAAGAAAACCAAAACCCAGCGTTTGTTGCTGCACCACTGCCCTAAGAAGTCTTCCCCAATTCTCCAACATAAGCAAGAGAGTGAGTAACCAAACCACAGATCCAAATTCTCCCAGGCAGCTTTTATCAAATCTGATATAAAGCACAGATAAGTAGTAGGAACTCCTGTGGAAAGCAACCATGAGGCTGAGCCCTTCTAATAACCTCAGAACCATAACAATGCTCAGAGAAGAAAAGGAAGCCTGCCTTTACAAGACCACTGAGAAAGTAGTCAATAGTCTGTTGGGAAATAAGATCTGTGGAGAAGGCATTGAGATGACATGAATGTTCACAGGATGCTACAGGTGGGGCTCATGCCGGGCAGGTGATGCTGTGGAAGGTGGGGCTCTTCCTCAGTTGCGTCCCCACCCCTGGCACATACACCCTTAGGCTCTGCAAAGATGACTTGACTGGAGTAGCCAGGTGCAAGTAATCTAGTGAGCATAAGTATCAGGATTTATAATCAAGAACACGCCAGCCTTATCCTCGATTGTTTTTGAAAAAGTAAAATGATACTTTTAGCAATACTGCTGTCTGACAGTAAAGATTGCACTGTTAGTATATAATGCTACTAAAATGTACTTTTTAAAATACCGCTTTAAAAAATTCAGAGTTTCTTCTCAGGAGGCAATGGGCAGTTATGATAAGGCTCACACTTACAGGGCAGCAGATTTGATGGTTGAAATCAAACCTAGACTGGGTTTTGAAGTTAGTTACTGAAAGGGTCACCTTACATTCCAGGGCCTTATCTCAGCTTTTGTAGGCAAAAGTTACCAGTGGTTCCCACCTCCCTGGATTAGGGTGGTCCCTGGCTTTTATCTCTAGAGCTATCAGTTCCCTGCCCTTTCCCTGGTCTTGCTTTTCCTGAGCCTGCTTATCAGTTCCACATTACCGTAAAGCCTGCACCATGCCTTTCCCCCTGTTGCATCAGCTCTAAACACTCCAGCTTGTTTCTTTCCCCTCACTCTCCTGGTTCTGAAACCAGTCTGGGCTCAACCCTCAGACACCCTCTCTAACCCTCTCCCCTTCCTGAGCCAACCCAGTTCTGTGAAAGTTCATAGGAAAGTCCCCAGGTGCTCCTCACGACTCAGCCTGGTGACACAGGAGGCTCTGATGGAACTAAGGTGGACTCCATGAGCTGCATGACCCCGGGCAGGTTCCTCTGCCTCAGTACCCTTATCTGTAAAGTGGGAGTAATGATGACACCTTTGTCACTGAGTCCTTATGACACTGTGTGGGAGTGTCTCATTCCACAGCCTGGTGCATAGTAAGTGGTCAGGAAGGTACTGCTGACTCCTGTCATTATGATTGCTCTTGGGAATAACATTATAGGATTTTTAAGTGCTGATTTTGTCGCAAGCCAAATAATAGGTCACACAGTTTTTGAGTTGAACCTTATAAGAGGAAACTATACAGAAAACTGACGTCCCATTTTATGTCTACAAGGTTAATTTAATGTTATAGATGAAGTAATATTTGCAAGCCAGGCAGCCACCAAAATACAGAAGTCACTTATGGTGACAAGTCAAGAGCTATCGCCTACCATGAGTAAAGAGGAGCATTTGGAAGTGAAAATAACTTAAAAGATGATAATTTTAGCCATGAGTTTCCCAATGACTTGACAAAAGGTGATGGTGTCACATTACCTGGCGGGGGATCCTGGTTTATAACCTTCACTGTGACTTTCTGAGAAAGAAGCAGCTGATTTTGAAAAGGAATATAGGTATTCCTCACTGTCTGAGCCCTCACTATTAGAACTCAGAAATCAAACAGATTTAGATGAATTTTCAATAAACCCCTAACCATCTGAGTTCTCACTACCTGCCATACAAAACGCAGGAACCAAATGCAAACGCATTTGGATAAAGTAGAGTCTCTCATGAACCAAACTCACCGTCCAAACTGCCACCTAGGAACTGATAGATTTGAATGGTGGGGGGTACTTGTAACTGATTTTCGTAATAAGAACTTGACTCATCAAAAGAAAGTAGTTAAAATATGTTTCAATGTGGTCTTTTTAAGAATATATAGTTGATTTTAGAATGAATTCAGGAATAAAACTTACAGTGGAATGTTTGCCTCAGATAGGATTCAAGATTGCAAGCAACAGAAGCTGACTGTGCTCATTAAAGAGCCTGTTAAAGACTAGGAGTGGCTCACAGTGTCATAGGCTTGCTTGGAAACCAACCATAGTCTGAGCTTCCAGAAACAGACACCACCCCCAGAACTGTTCTAAGGAGGAAACCCCAGCAAGCGTGGGCTATGATCTGCCCCAGTGTCACTTCTGCAATGGATTCTAAGGGAGTGCCACTTTGGATGGTCACCACCTGCCTACTGCCCCTACTAGCCAGGGCTAGAGAAACAGAGAGAGAGGAGAACTGTGCCTACTCCCTTTACTGTCACTAGCTCCTGAGGCCAAGCCTGGCACAAGTGCCACTGCAGACCGAGCCCCACCTGTAAAGAAAGCTGGGAAACAAGCTCTGGTGTCTCTCCTGGGGACGTGGGATTCATAAAGTTGGAAATTCTGCAAGTGTAGGAAGGCTGTTCAAAGGCGTTGGCAGCCCCGCACAGAACAGGTACTCACCAGAATGGTGCTTTTCCATAGCTGTGAGGTGTAAGGTCAAGGCTCAGCTTGCTTTCTTCTCCCTCTTCTGCTTTTTTAATGAAAAAAGAAAGTATTGGCGTATCACTTGTCATAAGGGAAAGTTTTGTCCTATGAGACTTTTGTTTCAGTTGTGTGGAATCTGCATGTGTCTGAACCGGATTGCCATGTCAGAGGTGTTTTGTCGGCACAGGTCATATCAAAAGCCACGCAGTGTTTCTTTTTCCTCTGTTATTTTTCAGTCTGTCTCTCTCTCTCACACACACACACACACGCACATGCATACACACACGCACACACCCACATGCAAACGCACACACAGGATGATGACTGTGCTGTCCAGAACCTCTTTCCCTGGAGCTCCTGGGCAGCTGGGACATTTTACTTGTTAAGGTACAATATGTGTCACACACACTTAAGCCTAGCCTGGTGACCCACTCACTATTACAACATTGTTTCCAAGGGAAATTATGTTCTGACTTCTCAAGACAAAGCTTTAAAAAAATCTCTGTTGTGGAGAGTGGTGCCTGTGATGATTGTGGTGACAGTTGTTATAATGTGGAGCAAACATTTCAACCAAACTTTGACCTCAAAGTGTTTATGTAGAGGAAAAAAAAAAAAAAAAAAAAAAAAACTTTTAACAGTAGAGAGCTTTTTCTTCTTGTTATCTGTATGGAGATCAGCAGCACCTTAAGTTTTAGCCTTCTCTGAAACCAGTTCCTTCTAACTTTATAATGTTATTTATTTGCAGGTCCGTTCACTCGACCTCATCCAGCCTTATGGCGAATGGTTTTTGGTGAGTTTCCATTAGCAATGTAAAAGGATGTTCTATTTTTTTCATCTTTTTTTCTGTTTATCACTTTAAGACTTTTACTTGCCACTCTCACTAGTTAAAACTTTATTCTACCTTTTTACTTTTTGATGTTCCTAATATACATGTTTTCTTAAAATTATTTGACACAAAATAAAGTGTTGTTGATGACTTAAATTCTCTTACACATGAACTGTTTCAACTCCACATGCCTCCTTATGTTGTTGTCTCTTAATGTACACAGGATTTGACTTAAGCAAATATCTCTTGTTTTCCTTTATGTGTTTTCATACTGCTTCTTACTAGTGCAAGCCCAAGTACCCACTATGAGCACATTTGTCTTGTGAGCATCTGGAAGGGAATGAAAACAAAGCAATTCAATTTCTTCAGTGTTATGAATGAGAAAGAACTTGGAAAGAGAAAGACTTCTGACGAAGAACCCTAATTTGAACTAAGAGTTAAAAATAAGCATATAAATATTGGATGTCTTATTTTTACCTGATTTTGTAGTCTAAATAGTGAAATCACCTAAATGGATTTAAAAATGCATCTTCAAAACTTTGGATATTGGCTTTATCTGGCCTAAATAAGTCACCAAATGAATTATTTTAGGTTTGGAAAATGTAATCTTATGTAAAAATGTTCAAGAACTCTAAGGAATTGCTATTTTGCTAAAAGCTGCCTATTTTTCTTTCAGCCTTCAGAGCTTCTAGGTAACTCTTAGTCTCTTTGAATTGATTTGTGAACTTTTCACTCAGCAGCCATTCACTGAGTGAGCTGTGTGACAGGTGCTGCTCTGGGCCCTGAGGCCACCAGGCAAGACCAGACAGACAGGAGCCTGCCCTCAAGAAGCTGCCCTTCCACTTGGAGACAGAGGACAGCTAGTAAACAAACTATTACACAAATCAGTAATCAAAAAAATATCAGCTATCTGAAGTTATTAGGAAGCTAGTTAAGACCAGGGGAGGTGACAGGAGCTGGTGTCTGGTTTAGCTTGAGGAGTGATGGGAGGCCTGAGGGAGTGATGCCAAGTCTGAAACTGTCATACAAAGAAGGATTCAAGCCTGCAAAGATTCTGGGGGAGGGGAGCATCCCAGGCAAGGGGAAAAGCTGCTAAAATGGCCCACAGCTAGAAACCACTTCCAGGCCAGTGTGGCCCAAGTATAGTGAGCCCTGGGAGAAGAGTAGAAGAGAAGTCAGAGAGTCATTGGGCACAGATGTAATCATGGGGACTGTGGGCCAGGGTAAAAAGCAGGGCATGACGGGCAGGGGGAAATCACGGAAGGGTTTTTCCCAGGGTGACCTGATTCCATTTACATTTTCAAAAACATAGTCCTGGCTATAACGTACATACCTCCCATTGATTTAATAGTGCTGTTTGAAGTTATAAGTTATTTTCAGCTATTTGGACACATCTGAATTCTTCCTATTTCAAATGATCTATGATAGGTAGTAAGCAGTTTTATTTCCTTCTTGAGAGCCTTTTGGGAGCATGGAGCCCTTTGATAATCCGATGAGACCTATAGATAGACCCATTCCCTATGTGTGCATCCATGGACATTCACCATGCACAGTTCTGCATATAGTGTCCAGGGCTTCACAGACCTTGAGGTCCAACCGAGAACTCCAGATTGAGAATCCCTACACCACAGATTCTTTCTGTCCTAATGTAATTATTCAAGAGGATCATAATTATTAAAAAGTGTAGTGGGGGGCATTTGTGGTGAAAATTGGTAAAAAAAATGGGTGGTACATACGTGCAAACTGAAGGCAATTCTCGTATCAACTTGCCTAAAAAATGTGCATTCCCTGGGCCCTAGGTTGCACAATTATGGGCTGGCCACATACCACCCAGGCCTCACTTGAACTCCCTGAGGCCTGGAGAGGGGTGCCCGTTGGAAGGCCTGGCACTATAGTGCTTGCAGTGGATTTCATTCCAACCACAGACATGCTCTTCTCTGGAGTGGCTCACTGGAGATTAGTGCTGAGCCAAGTTTGGATGGACGCTGTGATACAAGGTCATTTGTATCACGGTCTCTAAATGTCCCACATAAACATTCTAATTCCGATGGGTTCAAGAGAAAGAGAAACCACAAAACCCCTCGTGATCGTTTCTGAAATCTCTCTAAAATGTATTGGACAGGCTTTTGCCTTCTAAAAGTGCATTGTTAACATTTCTTTTTAAAATGACACATAGTGATTATTAGGATAGCAATTATGAGATGATAGGACAATAAAATAATGCCTACACGGGGTAATGTGGAGTGTAAGTCTCAAAAAAGTGGCCCTGGGCCGCCTCTTGAACCTTATATCGGTAGTACTGTCCACACCCAGCCTTGCCCTCCTCCAGTCCACTTAGTTGGCTTTTTAAAATGTTACCTAGATCATCTTATTTCCCCACTTAACTTACAATCATATCTGAAATTTTGGCCGTGGCCTTTAAGCCCTGACGGTCACTTCAGGGCTGCCTTGCTCCATTCCCCTCTCTGCCAGTGCTCTAGCCACATACGGGGTCCTAGACATTTCTCTTTTCGGAAACCAACCTGCACGCTGTTCTCTACCTGAATGTTGCGTGCAATCCTCACACCCACCCCACACACCCTTTGCCTCATGATCCTTCAAGTCTCAGTCTAAGTTAGCATCAGTTTCTCAGAGATGGTTTTCTTGACCCCCTCAATCTGAATTAGGACTGTGTATCAGACTGCCTCATCAAGGGAAATCCCAGATTATAAGAGGAGTCTTGACAGGCTGTGCTGCAATCTTAGTGTCTGGTTTTGGCAATGCCATTCGAGTCTAATGTGTATCGTGTGTGTCTGACTATTGGATCTCTTCTAAATTTCAGCATGTTTTTTTTTCTCTCAGGACTCAGTGTGCTCTACTTCCTGTTCCTGGTATTCCTACTCTTCCTGAATTTCGAGCAGGTTAAATCTCTAATGTATTGGCTAGATCCAAATCTTCGATACGCCACAAGGGAAGCAGATGTCATGGTATGTACTTGTCAGTGGCCTCTTGGAGAAACTGGTAGATTCTTTCTTGGGTGTAAGAGGTAGTAGACTTGACATTTTAAATTGTTCCTTCTCTGTATTTCCTGTGTAGTTACCTAAAAACCAGGTCTCTGGGAGGGTTGTTGAGTTGCATGGTTGTCCACAGGTGATAGAGTCCAGGGAAAGGAAATCCTCTCATTACGCAAAGGGGTCTGTGAGGAAGAACACACACATTATTATCAGACAGCCTTGGGTGTGAATTCTGCCTCTGTTACTTGGTAGTTGTGGGACTTTGGGCAAAGTACTTGTTAGATTATTCCATTTTTTTGTAAGTTGACGTAGTAATACTTATTGGGGGTTATTGTGAAGTGAACAAAGTAGCATTATCTGTGAGGCCTACTGCGAGGTCTGCCATGGTACCCCCAACACCCCATGTTGTTGGGCCATGCCCTAGGTCATGGTGGCTGCCCCTGCACCCGTCAGCATCACCCTCAGCACCTGCACTCTCTGACCCTGATGCCTTGCTCCTGCTCCACTGCTTGCCACAGAGAGGCCAGTTGTAATGAATTAGTTTATTTCATTTGTTACTATTATTTTTATTAAACCATACAAAAAAATTTTATTCTTGGCTAAAACGACTCTATTTTGGCTTTTACCGAGGAGACTAATTATATGGGAAAAACCAGCTGTTTTTCTCTTCACTGACGGTAAATACTTCTGTGACCAGATGTGTGGGTTTTTCCCACACTAACCAGTTCTCTTAACTTTCCTGACACCTGGAGTTAGCGTCAGATCCCACTAGTTAAGGGCCCAGTCCTATAAGACTGCCCACATTTCAGATGCCACTCGCAAGTCCAGGCTGTCACCTGTGCTTCTGACCAATCAGCTACAAATCAGGGGTTCCCACAATATCCTCCTTGTGCACGATCATTTGCTATGATGGCTCATAGAACTCAGGGAAGTATTTAAGTTTGCCAGCTTATTGTAAAGGATATGATAAAGGATACAGGTGAACGGCCAGATGGAGAGGTACCTAGGGCGAGGTCCAGCAGAGTCCTGAGGGCAGAAGCTTCTGTCTCTGTGGTGTTGGGGTACACCACCCTCCCAGCATGTGGATGTGTTCACTAACCTGGAAATTCTGAACCCCAGAGTTCAGAGATTTTTATGGAGACTATCACATAGGCATGATTTTTTTTTTTGAGACAAAGTCTCACTCTGTTGCCTAGGCTGGAGTGCAGTGGCACAATCTCGGCTCACTGCAGCCTCCGTCTCCCAGGTTCAAGCGATTATCCTGCTTCAGCCTCCCGAATAGCTAGGATTACAGGCACCTGCCACTACACCTGGCTAACTTTTGTATTTTTAGTAGAGACGGTGGTCTCACCATGTTGGCCAGGCTGCTCACGAACTCCTGACCTCAAATGATCTGCCTGCCTCGGCCTCCCAGAGTGCTGGGATTATAGGTATGAGCCACCAGGCTTGGCTTTTTTTTTTTTTTTTTTTTTTGACATGGCGCCTCACTCTGTCACCCAGGCTGGAGCACAGTGGCATGATCTCAGCTCACTGCAACCTTGGCCTCCCAGGTTCAAGTGATTCTCCTGCTTTAGCCTCCTGAGGAACTGGGATTATAGGCATGCACCACCACACTCAGCTAATTTTGTATTTTTAGTAGAGACAGGGTTTTAACATGTTGGCCAGGCTGATCTCAAACTCCTGACCTCAAGTGATCCACCCATCTCAGCCTTCCAAAGTGCTGGAATTACAGGTGTGAGCCACCACACCCGGCCCATGATCAATTTTTTTTTTTTTTTTCCAAGACGGAGTCTCGCTCTGTCGCCCAGGCTGGAATGTAGTGGCACAATCTCGGCTCACTGTAACCTCCACCTCCCTGGTTCAAGCAATGCTCCTGCCTCAGCCTCCCAAATAGCTGGGACTACAGGCACCTGCCACTACGCCTGGCTAATTTTTGTATTTTTAGTAGAGATGGGGTTTCACCATGTTGGCCAGACTAGTCTCAAACTCCTGACCTCAGGTGATTTGCCCTCCCAAAGTGCTGGGATTACAGGTGTGAACTACTGCTCCCAGCCCTCCATGATTTTTAACTCAATCTCCAGTCTTGCTCTCCTTCCCGGAGGATGGAAGGTGGGACTGAAAGTTCTAGGCTTCTAATCATGGTTTGGTCTTTCTGATGACCAGCCCCAACCCAGGAACTTACCAAGTCACCTCATTAGAACAAAAGATGCTCCTATCACCCAGGAAACTCCAAGGAATTAGGAGCTCTGTGTCAGCAACTGGGGTCAAAGAACAGATATTAGAACAAAAGATGCACCTGGCACCCCTATTGGTCAGGAAATTGTAAGGGTTTCAGGAGCTTTGAGCCAGGAACTGGGGAGAAGGACCAAACTATGTATTTATTATGACTCACAATATCACACTATTTTATATTATAATGTGTTCTTTTCCAGTGTTTTTTAATCCCAACATTTGGTACAGGTTAATTCTTTTCTGAAAAGGAGAACAGGAATTTGGGCCATAGATGGGTTTGCTTTGACAAACAAGAAGTAACACAAAGGGACTTCATAAAAGGTCCAAGAAATAATCATTCCCCCATAGTGACATTGGTCAAATCCTTCTTAGAGTGGTATTTAAAGATTGTTATCTGTAAATTTTTTAAGGGATATGCTTAAAGCAAAAATAAGAATGCCAGAAATTATTTATCAGTCTCGGGGGAGAAAGTCTGTTTTGGAATTTTTTTACTCTAAGGGAGAGAATGACGGAGGTTGACTTCTTAGCCTATGATGATGATGATAATGCAGATGACGGTTATGAGGATAATGGCAGTTATTTATTATGAATTGTCTATGTCAGACACTGTGCAGGGCACTTTATATTCTACATAAGCCTCATGCATGCATGCTAGACGTTCATATCACCATTTTACAGAGGAGGAGATGGAAGCTTAAAATACAGTATCTCACTGAAAACACAAGCCGATGGATCTCTCTGGCGTCAAAACCTGTACTTTTCATTTGGAGTGTGCTTTCAGTATATAGTTATAAAAATAAGTGCTTTGATGCTCAGAGGAGCCTTAGGAAATAGAAATTGGGAGAAAGATATCCGAAGTGTAATATTTTCCCAGACATCTTTCTTGCATTTTTGAGCAAAAGTGGTCACATTGCAAAGTAAACTGACTTGCAGGTGGATGTGCTCCAGTTCTCACAGCCAGTAGGAGGAAATTGAATCGAATAATAATGCTCTTCACACCTGGCTTTCTTAAGAATTTGACATCACAGGGACATCCAGATGTCAAAGTTACAGCCCCCAAGTAGCCGAACCTGGCTTTTGAACTCTGGTTTTCAAGTATTGGCTAAATCTTTCTTGCCAAAGTAAAGCACGAGGCTGTGTTCAGCCTGTAGAGTTCTAACTGGTGCTAAAACAGCCTCATCTTCTCCATCTCTAATCCCATCCCTTTATACTTCTTTAAAGTTGTCTTTTGCAATTCTAAGGACCTATTCATTAGTGGTTCCTTTATGCAAGACAGGTCTATAATTCCTGGCTTCCCAGAGTCCCTACTCTCTCCACTCCTTCATGCTGCTACCCATTCCTAATCTTGATAGACCATGGTCTATGCCTGGTATCATACATTGAGACTCAGACTTCATTTTCCCTTAGAATTAATATTATAAATTAATATTATAAAATATTATATAATATAAATATTATAAATAGTCATAAAATATATACTATAAATATTTATAAAATATTATATATTATAAATATAAATATTTATAAAATATATATTATAATATAAATATTTATAAAATATTATAAATCCCTTAGAATTAATATTATAATATTATAAATATTATAAATTGGATCACTGAAATCCCATTAGAGGCAGTTTTTTGTGTAATTGAAAAGTTGCTGCATTTTAAAATATTGATTCTATTCAAAAATATGTCTTTAAGCTTCAGACAAGTTTGTAGACTGGGTTGTCTTGAAGCAGCAGTCTTTGGCTAATTAATGCTGACCCAGCTTTTCTTCTGCATAAGACACCATCCCATGCTGGTGGGAGTGGGGGAGAGGGTGGACGTGCTCCCTGTCCTCTTGGAGCTTAGAGTCTACCAGAAGGCAAATTAAACAAATAATTGTTGGCTATTGAACCCTAAGACAATTTCAACAGCTTTTTAGAATTTTATTATGAAAAATTTTAAACCTATGCAAGAGTAGAGAGAATCTATAACCTCATGTACCCATCACCCAGTGTCAATATTATCGACACAGGCCCAAACTTGTTTCATCTTTTCATCCCACATCCTGGATTATTTTGAAACAGTTCTCAGAAATTAAACCTAAAATAGATGGGCTTTTCTTTTCTTTTTTTTTTTTAGCATAACCACTGAACAGTGAACAGTACGCAGTGAGTGTTCACATTTCTGCAGTCGCTTCGTAAATGTTCTGTACAGTTGATTTATTCAAAATAGGATCCAGACAAGGTTTACACATTGCATTTGATGTGTCTTTTAAATCTCTTTTCATCTGTAATTCCCCTCATCATGTCCTGAAAATTTATTTGTCAAAGAAACCACATTGCTTATTCTATAGGGTTTTTCACATCTGGATTTTGCAGCTGCATTTGCAGAATCATCATTTAACATGTTCTTTTTGTCCCCCTATATCTTCTCTAAAGTAGAACTCAGATGTAGGGGCTGGATGAGATTCTAGATTCCAGATCGGTTTTTATAGTGGGACTGCTTCATAGCTGGTGCTGCGTATCACACTAGGAGGCACACAGTGTCTGGTGGTCTCGCTTTTTATAATGTTAAGATTGGTCATGGCTTTGTGAGGTCAACATCAATTTTAAGATGCACCATCAATTATAGGTATGACTTTTTGGAGGAGAAAAAAAGAAACCTTGGGCTGGGCATGGTGGCTCATGCCTGTAATCACAGCATTTTGGGAGGCCATGGTGGGTGGATCAAGAGGTCAGGAGTTTGAGACCAGCCTGGTGTTTGAGACCATGTTTGAGGCCGACATGGTGAAACCCTGTCTCTACTAAAAATACGAAAATTAGCTGGGCGTGGTGGCACGCAACTGTAATCCCAGCTACTCGGGAGGCTGAGACAGGAGAATCATTTGAACCTGGGAGGCGGAGGTTGCAGTGAGCTGAGATGGTGCCACTGCACTCCAGCCTAGGCAACGCTGTCTCAAAAAAAAAAAAAAAAAAAGAAACCTTATATTTAAAGTGCTATACATTGTAATATATTGAAATAGTCACCCTAATTCTCAAAACAATACAGTGTGAAAAAGGCATGTCATAGATTCAAGGAAGCACGATCGTTACAAAGGGCACAGTCTGTGTAGAGGCCCTGATTGGGGGTGTGGGGAGCTGGGACCAGTCTGGTACGGAAGAAGTGTGGGGATCATGAGGCAGAGGGCCCTGCCTGAGCTAAGAGGCTGCCAGGGCTGAGCCAGCTGGGACAAGGAGTTTGAGTGTTATTCTAAGTGAATGAAAAGGCCATGGAAGGTTTATAAGCAGAGGAGCTACATGACCTGTGTTGATGTTTTAGGAGGTCAATCAATAAATACCTCCATTTCTAGTTGAGTTTGGAAACAGAAACAAGAGTTCAAAATCTCAGCTGATTTCTTCCTGTAAAAGCTCAGTGGAGCAGATTGCTTTAGACCTGGGCTGAATTAAGCAAGCCTATCTTCCCCTAGCCCATTAGACAACCACAAGCTGCTTCTACAAAGCAGGGCCTGACCCACAAAAATTGCTGCATGGCTGGGGGAGCTGATGAGAACCTGTGCTGTCTGTAGGCAAATAATTTCCAAAGAGGACCCAAAAGAGGTTGGATCTCTTTCTTCTTCCAAAGTCAGCAACTGCCCCAGAGAGGAGTGAAAAGATAGTTGGGCTGGAGACCTGGCGTGTGTAGTAGTGGAGATCCTTCTACATTGGGACGGGCATGTTACCCAGCCCCTTTCTCCCCACCCTCCTGCCCCAGACACCCTTACACACATGCATGCACATTCTGTGATCTGATTATGATTTTCAAGATCTCTGTAGTCTTAAGCTGAATGTGAACACCTAGGTGCTTATTATAGCATCATCTATACTTTGTTATGTGCCTGACACATTCCACAGTTTCGAAAGCTATTATTACGGAAGTCTAAGCAAGAAATAATAGTGGCAGCGAGAAGCGTAAAAGAACAACCTGGGGAGGTAAAGTGAATAGGACTTGGTATTTGGTTAGGTGTCCAGCAAGCAAGGCAGAGGGTAAGGCCACCAAGATCAGCCTAGGACCAGTTGGGAGGTCAGCAGAATCTGTCTTTACCCATCTTTTGCTCACAGGCATGCACCTGTCCACTTGACCCCCTTTCCAGGCTTTAGCTCTATGCTGTCTTCAGTTAAAGCCTGTTCCTCCTGATTCCCAGGGTTCTGCCTGCATGCAGCTCTCTGGCTGCTTTAAACTGCAGTGCCCTGTGGCCCTTCCAGGACAAGGACCTCAGGTCTTATGAAGGGGATAATTGGCAAATCTGTTCATTACTAACTATACTGCAAATAGACGGATTGGTCTTTATGATTTTTAAAATGCCTTCCCACATGTCAAAGCATAGAGATACTTAATAGAGTATAAAGTCCTCCAGAGTTATCTGCAAGCTGTGATTACTTTAAGAGCAGCCTTCTAAAAACAGATTTTACCCCTTCCTTATCTAACTCTACGCAGTGTATTCCAGAATAAAGAAGAGGGTGGGGTGGTTGAGACATTTGAGGTTGACTGGATGTGGCCCTGCTCCTTAACCTAATATACAACCTGCTTCAGCCTAAGGGCATTTCCCTCTGTCAGCCTGCAATTCTCTGTGACAAGAACGTGCTGTTCCAGAGTCCGGGAACGAGACTTTTCATCTTATTGCAGGGCAGTTTGTTTTTTTTAAAGCCTTATCTTGACTTATCCCTATTGAATTTTATCCTCTTTTCTCCAGATTTCCCATTTACACAGCATAATCTCACATCATACTGCTTCTCAAAAAATAGAATTCTTAAAAATGTTTGTTCAGCTTTGCAAGTTGAAATGCATTTTATCTGAGAAGGAAATCTGATGTGTGGTGGGTTTCAGAAGAGACAGGGAAGCTCTTTTGCTCTCAGAAAGTATCATTTCTGGAATTTAAAACTATTATAGTTTATAGGAATTTTTTTCAGCTGGCTGATTACAGGGGGTGAATATTTGCCAACTCTTACTACTGCCTGTCAAATTAATTTTGGGAAGAAAGGATGTGAAATGTAGAGATTCCCAATAAATGTTATATTATCATATTGTCATGCAGTCATATGATAAGATATTAAATTACTTAGAAATATGTATAATCAAAAAACAAAGATATTAGAAATGGAACCAACATTCTGAAAAGCTTTGTAATTTTTAATATTTAAATTATGTAGTATCTGATATATTTTTGGGGAGGGGAGTTCTCTTTTAATTACTGAAGTTGGGTGCTTTTCTTCTTTTTTCTAGCATAACTATTTAAGGCTTTACATTTTCCTCTAAAGTTCAATTTTTACATGGTGTATTTTCATTATCATTATGACACGTTAAAAAAAATTCCTATTATGATTTCTTCTTTAATCCATGATATTTAGAAATGTGTGTTTAAATTTCCAAATCTATTGGGAATCTTTTATTTGTGCTTTAGTTACTGGCTTTAATATCGTTGCCCTGTGGTCCGATGACATGATCTATGTGATACCACTTCTTTAGGATATGTTAAGCCTTCGTAAAATTATTTTGCTTCTCATTTTAATGCAGCTTTTGCAATTCAGAGCAAAGCAGTTTTGATTTATAAACTCAAATACTTGTCTATTTTCCCTCAAGACCCTTAAGTTATTAAAACTTTCTCATTTTTTACTGAGTAGGACTTATTAGTTGTCAAGTTCATATCTGTTCTTTTCATTTACCGGCAGAATCCTGGAAGCAAGTTGATTTCTAGAATTTCACTAATTATTCTCTTTTTTTATTTTAAATAGGAGTATGCTGTGAACTGCCATGTGATCACCTGGGAGAGGATTATCAGCCACTTTGATATTTTTGCATTTGGACATTTCTGGGGCTGGGCCATGAAGGCCTTGCTGATCCGTAGTTACGGTCTCTGCTGGACAATCAGTATTACCTGGGAGCTGACTGAGGTAAGAAGGAGGGCATTGGGGGTTCCCCAGACTGTGCCGTGTGTGTAGTTTATATATAGGAAAAAGTATGTCAGTTAATAGTCAGTTAATCCATTCTCCAGCTCATGTGGTACAAAACAGAAGAATATTTTATACTTCTGTTTAAAAAACAAGCAAATATTTAAAAAACCTCCTTGTTAACTTAATAAAGTGTACCTCTGTCCTGCAAGTCTTAAAGAGAAACAAATGAAATAAAGCTAAAGAAAGAAGTTAAAATTCCAAGTAAGACGAATAAATGGGAATGAGGAGATCTGCTTAGAATTCAATAGGTCAGTTGACCTACTAACTAGCTTCCAGTTTGAGATAATAGAATTGTGTGTTCAAGTACTATAAGAGCATCCAGGGTATTTGGTAGCTGCAAAATGGATTCCAAATGTTAGCTCTAATATGTCAGGAATCAAAAGTTTGTTGCATTTACTTAATAAAAGAGTTATAGTCTTGAAAAACTATTAGCAAAATGAAATTTTGGGAACTAACTCATTATTGTTCTATCATTATGAATCATTCCCAGTGAGCAGAATTTGGCCACATACGCAGTATACTTCTCCATGCTCATCATTGTCCTGACCCTAACTTAGAGACATGTGCCAACTAGATGTGGCTTCCGTTAATGTGCCTGTCACTGTTCTGGAGGCCAGAAGTCCGAGATCAAAGCGTCGGCAGGACTGGTTCCCGCTGGGGCCTTTCGGAGCATTTTTTCCAGGCTCCTTCTCTATCTTTGTGATTTGCTGGCAGTCGTGGTCCCTGGGCTTGTTGATGCATGACCCCTTCCTGGTCACGTGGCATTCTCCCTGTGCGTGTCTGAGCCTTCATGGTGTTCTTTTTTTGTTTTGTTTTGTTTTTTTTTTGAGATGGAGTCTCGCTCTCGCCCAGGCTGGAGTGCAGTGGCGTGATCTTGGCTCACTGCAAGCTCCGCCTCCTGGGTTCACGCCATTCTTCTGCCTCAGCCTCCCGAGTAGCTGGAACTACAGGCGTGTGCCACCACGCCCAGCTAATTTTTAGTATTTTTAGTAGAGACAGGTTTTCACCATGTTAGCCAGGATGGTCTCAATCTCCTGTCCTCGTGATCTGCCCACCTCAGCCTCCCAAAGTGCTGGGATTACAGGCGTGAGCCACTGTGCCCAGCCCCATGTGTTCTTTTTCATAAGGACACAAGAGCATTCCCTTTTATAAGGACACAAGTCATATTGGATTAGCAGCTCACTGTACTGCCTATGACCTCATCTTAACAAAGTACCTCTCCAATGACTCTATCTCCAAATAAGCTCAAATTCTGAGGTATTGGAGGTTAGGGCTTCAACATAGGAGTTTTGAGAGGACACAATTCAACCGATCCATAATAGTGCCCAACACTTTACATATGCCTTCTAAGTCCTCACAACAAACCGGGAAAGGCGGTGCATACAGGTTCCCACTGTACAGATAGGGGAGCCGGAGCGCACAGCCTTGCTTCTTTAGGTGAGCTAGGATTGGATTCCAGATGTGAAGCCCACGTTCCTGCCCTTATACCGCATTCCACCTCTGAATTCCATGTGTCTTTGGAACCCGGCCGCTGCATAGGCTTGTGTCAGGCACCTGGCCCTTGTCAGCCTCGCTTGCTTCCCCCTTGCACTGCAGACTGGGCATCTGCTGTACCTTCTTTCCCTGCTTCCCAGTGCCTGTGGTCGCCAGGTCCTGTAGAGTTCTGTAGAGTCTTCTAAGCACCCAATCGTCCATTGACGTCTCTTCAGACCTCTGCTCCCACTTGTCTCTAATCCATGGTCATCTCCGTCAGAATTGCTTGTCTCTTCACTATTTATTGCCAAATGATCCTCTTTAGACCCCACCAGACCAAGGCTCTTCCCTACTCAGAGCTCTTTAGTGTTTGTCCATTACTCTGTTTTTTTTTGAGACGGAGTCTTGCTTTGTCGCCCAGGCTGGAATGCAGTGGTGTGATCTTGGCCCACTGCAACCTCCACCTCCCAGGCTCAAGCGATTCTCTTGCCTCAGCCTCCCAAGTAGCTGAGATTACAGGCATGTGCCACCACATCCAGCTAACTTTTTATTTTTAGTAGAGATGGGGTTTCTCTATGTTGGCCAGGCTGGTGTCTAACTCCTGACCTCAGGTGATCCACCTGCCTCAGCCTCCCAAAGTGCTGGGATTACAGGCGTGAACCACCGTACCAGGCCTCCATTACTCTTAAAATAGAATCCAAACTTCCAACCCTGCCTACGAGGCTCCAGGTTCACCAGCCCCTGCCTGCAGCCTCAGCCTCATCATGCCTCATTTTTGCCCTCGGTGCTGCAGCCGCCTCTGCTGTCTTCCCCACCACAGAGTCCTCCCTGCTGCTCTTCCCTCTCTTCTCTCCCTTCACCTGCTAACAAGCTGTCTCCAGAGCTCAGCTCTGGAAGGCTTTCCCTGCCCCTCCAGTAACTGTGCTCCATCTTCATACAGCTGGAAATAGAACACCTCGCCACTCTCCTTTGAAATGCTCCTCATTTCATCAAATGAATGTTAGACACTCAATAAGTGTCTCTTCTGGTAATCCTTGTGCCTCAAGAGGGCAGGGCCCATGCCTGTGTATTCCCAGATCCAAGGACTTTGCCTTATACACGGCAGATGCTCCACAAATCTGTAGTGAATGAAGGAATGCAGCCCCCTCCTCCTTGGGCTTGGGTCTATCAGGGGCCCATCTCACCCCCAGAACCTGGTACCTTCCGGGAAAGTTCCTTAGGCTGGAGGATGTCCTCCACATCCCATTTTCTCTTGCATAGTTTTCTTTCAGCAAATATGTGTCATTGACTTCTGCTGAAGTTTCTCCCTTCCCTCTCTAAGGGCGAGAGTTAAGGTTCCATCTCATGGTTTGGAACCTGGGAATACACTTCAAGGGTAGTACCAGGCCCCCGGGGTTAAGAATGCAGCCACAAGCCATCACATGCAGCAGCTACTCTGTAGCTTCTTGACAGCAGGTTCATTAAGAACAAAAAATTCCTCATATTTATAATTTGTTTATAGCTTACAGAATGCTTTCATGAATACTGTTTTATCTTTGCAGTATTTATTATATTACTTCAAAGGTTTGTAATTATAGGCTTGTCTCTTTCCAGAGAACTCCCAGGCATTGTCTTAGTAATTTCACCTTCTTACATTGGGCCTTCACACGGCAGGGCATGCTGTTCTGAACACAGCAGATATGCCCTTTGTTTTGGACAAATTGATTTCCAGAGAACTTCTGTTCCACCCTTGATCTTACTGTTTCCCCTTCCTGGAATGCCCGTGTCTTCATCTCCATCTCATGAAATCAGTCATTCTTATCCTTAGTGTTCCCCCTCCAATATGTCTTTCTTGCAGAAGCCCTCTCCAGGAAAGTTCCAGAGGCCAAAGGAACCTTCAGCCTCAGTCAGAATGGATGTTTTTTTCCACCATACTCCATTTATGTCACCGTTGTAACACTTTCCTCAGTCTACCTTATTTTGTGGTTCTGATTATCTGGATAAACATCTGATCCCAGCACTTTGGGAGGCCGAGGCAGGCAGATCATGAGGTCAGGAGTTCCAGACCAGCCTGGCCAACATGGTGAAACTCCGGCTCAACTGAAAATGCAAAAATTAGCCGGGCATGGTGGTGTGTGCCTATAATCCCAGCTACTTGGGAGGCTGAGGCAGGAGAATTGCTTGAACCCGGGAGGCAGAGGTTGCAGTGAGCCGAGATCGCACCACTGCATTCTAGCCTGGGCAACAGAGCAAGACTCTGTCTCAGAAAAAAAAATAAAAATAAAAAAATACAACATCTGACACCTCTCCTTGAAATCAAGACCCTTGACTTCCTTTTCTCTCACCACCTTGCACATCATGGGCACTTAATAAAAGATTGTCATTATTGTGAAACAGTTGGTGTGAGATTTCCTATTAAGCTGTCATGCTTCCTACATCGTGTCATCAAGAGCTAACTGTTCTTTTACAACTTACTCACTGTTTTACCTAAATATCTAGGGGATATTTTTGAAATGCACAACTTGAATTCTCAAGCTGCTAATTTTGAGAATTATGACAATGCTTTGTTGTCAGTGTTGGAAACTTTTCTCCTTTTCCCCTCCCAGATCCTTGTCATGTTGTCATTAGCCAAGGTAATTAATTGGTAGTATTTTTCAAGAGAGACCATCCTTTCTTTAAAAGCCCTGTGTCAAAAAGAGAAGAGCTGTTTGGATATGTGCTGTTTGTTTGCAAACCATCTGCAATATAAAAAACAAGAAACAGATTGCAGAACCTGTTACTGTTGGTTATTTTCTATACTTTAGGAAAAAATGAAATGTCAAACAACTTCTTCTAAAATAATGTATTGTTAAAAAGGAAATCTATCTATCTGCATGGTACCCCAGTTTTGTTTATTTTTCCAACCATGGGCTCTTGTGTTTCTCAGCTCTTCTTCATGCATCTCCTCCCCAATTTTGCCGAGTGCTGGTGGGATCAAGTCATTCTGGATATCCTGTTGTGCAATGGCGGTGGCATTTGGCTGGGCATGGTCGTTTGCCGGTTTTTAGAGATGAGGACTTACCACTGGGCAAGCTTCAAGTGAGTTGCCTTCTTTTTGGATATTAGTCACAGTTTTTCATGATATATATTTAATTGTTTTGGTAGGAATCCATTTTAGTATGGTCTTTGATGATAAGGAATAAATTCCCTGTTAATAACTGAAACTCATAAATGATTATAAACCCGATTTCAAACATTTGTCTAGAAAATGCTCAATCATTTATGATTTTCTCTTTCTCACCCTATGTATTCAGGGGGTCCTAACACCATCCTCCTAATTCAAAAGATTTCTCAAATCCACCCCCTCTTTTTTATCCTGACTGCCTCAGCCTTCATTCAGACTCCCATCCCTGGATCAATTCATCTCTGTTTCCAGTTAAGTCCTCCAGTCCTTCCCACACCATTGCTTGCGTGATCTTTTTAAGAACATCAGATTCACCATGTCATTTCCCTGTGATGGCTTCTCATGGTCTTTAGTCATGGTCAATACATCCATTGCCCCAGTAGGGAGATCCTTTCTCTACACCCTCCCAGGCAACCGAGAGTCTGTTTGTGCACACACTCCCCTCTCTTCACCTGAGATTTGGCCTGTGTACCCATAGGCCAGCCTGATCATCCTTATCTTTGCTGACTCAGCTCACTTGCCACCCAGGAAGTTCTCTGACTGGTTTTAAGTTGCATGCCCCACTATGCTTCCAGTAGAGGACAGTCATACCGCCGGCATTGCTTTATCCTGCGTTGTTAAACTTGCTTCTCATTTTGCTGCAAGAATCATGCCATTGATAAGGAAGAATAATTGTACTGATAATGAAAGTTGTGGTTGCTTCAATTGTGTTTAAAACTTTGTTTACTCTATATAACAAAATAGCATTTTCCCACATCATTAAATATTCTTGTAAAACATGATTTTAAAGGGCTTCTTTGTACTTCAACGTATGGATAAACCATGTAGTATTTAACCAGTTCCCCATTTTATGGTCCTTTAGTTGTTTCAAAGTTTTTGCTTTCATAAAGAAGACTGGAGTGATCATTCTTGGACATATATCTTAGTGTGCATCGTCTTTTTTTTGGTAAATAAATTCTTAGAAATAGAGTGTACCATTTATAATCTCACCTATAATATATATGTATATCTATTTCACTATTTCCTTGAACTGCATTTTTAAACCTTTGTCAAATTTATCACACATAAAATTGTGTGATACTGGATTTCTATCAATTTCTATTGGATTTACCCTCTTTTATTTGTGCTTTCTACAGATTAAGCTTATTAACACTTTGCCATAAATGTGACTTTATTTTCCATTTTGTCCCCCTCTTTTTTTTGTTTGTTTTTTTGAGATGGAGTCTCGCTCTGTCACCCAGGCTGTAGTGCAGTGGTGCAATCTCGGCTTACTGCAGCCTCCGCCTCCCGGGTTCAAGCAATTCTCCTGCCTCGGCCTCTCAAGTAACTGGGACTTCAGGCATGTGCCACCACGCCTGGCTAATTTTTGTTTTTAGTAGAGATGGGGTTTCACCATGTTGGCCAGGCTGGTCTTGAACTGACCTCAGGTGATCACCTGCCTCGGCATCTCAAAGTGCTGGGATTACAGGCGTGAGCCACTGCGCCCAGCCTGTCATCCCCTTTTAAACTAGTTTGTGGTGGATTTTTTATTTAAACATCAAAAATACTGTTAATCTTTTTGTTTAGGTAAATATTAACCAGTATTTTCTTCTAGTTCTTTTTTTTTTTTTTTTTTTTTTTTTGAGATGGAGTTTCACTCCTTTGTGCCCAGGCTGGAATGCAATGGCATGATCTCGGCTCACTGCAACCTCTGCCTCCCAGGTTCAAGCGATTTTCCCGCCTCAGCCCCCCGAGTAGCTGGGATTAGCCACCACGCCTGGCTAATTTATTTTTGTATTTTAGGAGAAACGGGGTTTCTCTGTGTTGGTCAGGCTGGTCTCGAGCTTCTGACCTCAGGTGATCCACCCGCCTTAGCCTCCGAAAGTTCTGGGATTACAGGCATGAGCACCGTGCCCAGCCTTTCTTCTAGTTCTTTAGTGGTTTTACTTGTTTTAAGTATTCAATCTGTCTCAAATTTATTTTGGTATATGACGTGAGGAGGAGATTTCACAATGTTTTTGCCATTAGTTAACCAGTTTTCCCCATCCCTTTTATTACTAAACCTTTCTTTGGTCACTAACTTGCAAGGACACTTTTTAATATATTTAATTTTAATTCTAATTTTTATGTATTTGTTTTTTTGAGACAGAGTCTTGCTCTGTCACCCAGGCTGGAGTGCAATGGTGCAATCTCAACTCACTGCAACCTCCACTTCCCGGGTTTAAGCAGTTCTCCTGTGTCAGCCTCCCCAGTGCCTGTAATCCCCAGGTGGGATTACAGGCATGTACCACCACACCCGGCTAATTTTTGTATTGTTAGTAGAGACAGGGTTTCTCCATGTTGGCCAGGCTAGTCTCGAACTCCCAACCTCAGGTGATCTGCCTTACTTGGCCTCCCAAAGTGCTGGGATTACAGGTATGAGCCACCATGCCCAGCCACTTTTTAATATATTTAAGGCAGCATTTAACCTAATAAAAATAGCAGCCATGCTTCAAGTATTGCTCCACGCAAGCTTCATAAGCAGTATCTCATTTGAGCCTTGAATCAGTCCTGAGGGTAGACACTATTATTCTCTTCATTTTAGGAATGATGTGATACTGAGGCTTAGGTTTAGTAATTTGCCTAAGGACACACAGCTAGCAAGCAGCTGAGTCTGAACTTGCACCAGGATGTCTGCTTTCCTTGTTGTTGTTGTTGTTGTTGTTTTTGAGACAGAGTCTCACTCTGTTGCCTAGGCTGGAGTGCAGTGGCACAATCTCGGCTCACTGCAACCTCTGTCTCCCAGGTTCAAGTGATTCTCCTGCCTCAGCCTCCCAAATAGCTGGGACTGCAGGCACCCGCCACCACACCTGGCTAATTTTTGTATTTTTACTAGAGACAGGGTTTCACCATGTTGGCCAGGCTGGTCTCAAACTCCTGACCTCAAGTGATCTGCCAGCCTCAGCCTCCCAAAGTGCTGGGATTAGAGGCGTGAGCCACCGCGCCTGGCCTCAGGATGTCTGCTTTCTTGAACACTATTACAATATACTTCCTTGTTTTCTTATGTTTATTCTTGAAATTTGACTTGAGAATCATTTTGTCAAGTTCCCACGACATAAGCCCAACTAATAAACAACAACAAAAAACCTATTGGTGTTTTTTTTTTAAAGTAATATTAAATGTATAAATGAATACAGATTAAGTTGAATTAACTTCTTTGCTGTATTAAGTATTCTGATTCTTGATCACGCTGCATCTCTCTTTATTCCCATTTTCTTCTCAGTCTTTCCATGCACTTTGCTATTTTTACAGTACAAGTCTTTTGTGGTTCTTGTTTATTTTTGGATAGTCTCTATTTTTTGCTGCCAGTGTGCCGCAGATCTTGCTGTGATGTTTGTTGGTGGATAGGTGGGTGGATGAAGGAACAGCCCTGGTTTCCTGTCACTCTCCCTGCTCCCACCCACTAGAACAGAAGGCCTGACTGGTTGGTGCTTGTGCCTCCAAGCACTTAGCACAATGTTGGAGACGTAAAAGTTCATGATATAAATATTTGTGGAATTAAAGACTCTTTACCAGTTATTAAATAGTATTTATTATACCTTGGGTTTTGGCTCTCCTGGACCGGTACAGGAAGGGCTGGAATCTGCACCCACTCCTCATGCTGTGTGTGCCAGCCACTTGCTGTCTCTGGGCCTTAATGTCTGCATTTGTAAACTGTAGGACTGTTTAGTTCTTTCCTGGGTGTGTAAAACTTTTAATTGAGTGATTTCGAGGATGCAAATGAAGAAAGGTTAAATATCACTGCTAATCAACCCAAAATATTTACTGCTCTGGGGAAGAAATAGGGTAAAGAAGTGATGTGGGTGATGCAAGAATATGGAGTGTGTGCAGTTTTACATGGGAGACAAGCAGTGGGAGAACAGTCTCCTTGCTGCCCTGTGCCTGTCATCAATGAGTTTCCCCATTGAGTGTGCTTCTGTCACCTGCTTTACCTGTATAGAGAGACCTTTGAGACACAATTCGAATAAAAAGCAGTCTCTTTGTCCTGAGCATTTATTATAAAAATCATCAGCGCACAGGATTTTTTTCTTGCGCTTTGTTTTCCCCCCTGCCTTGTCTCTGGATTTTCACTGGAGCCATTCTCTTCTTACAGGGACATTCATACCACCACTGGGAAGATCAAGAGAGCTGTACTGCAGTTCACTCCTGCTAGCTGGACCTACGTTCGATGGTTTGACCCCAAATCTTCTTTTCAGAGAGTAGCTGGAGTGTACCTTTTCATGATCATCTGGCAGGTATTTTTTCAGGTGCCCAGAAGTTGGGAGGAAAACAAAAACTAAAATAAAACTTTTTAGGAATTTAGAGTTAACGTTAGTTTACATTGCTTTTCAGCTCCATACTTTACAAGATACAATATTCTGCAGCTGGCATGTAGAATAATTAAACAAAGTGATATTATTATGCCTAAGGTCTTGCCTCATTGTGAAGACAGTTTTAAAATATGGATCTTTGAATTACAAATTAGAAACAGATTAGATTCCGTGAAATAATTTGTGTCTAGCATCCATCATCCAATGAGTTAGGCATTGGATTGCTTTTTAGAATGAACATTTTCAAGACCAAAAGAACAAATGAGAAGGCTTTTCTTACATTCCTAATTCAGTGTTTATTGGTTAAAATTGTTCCTCAGCTGTTACCACTTTGGGTAATCTGTAGGGTGCTAAATGAGTGCCGGGGAATTGGAGCCTTTTGCTGAGTCCTCCAGAGTGTTGTCCTCCGTGGAGAGAAGCTGTATTTCCAAGTGGCCCACTTCACGACGGAAGTGATTCCGACAGCCCAGGGTCTGGGCAAAAGATTATCAAGCATCTGTGTTTCTGAGAGACAGCAATTTTTTCTGATGCTCCTGGCCCCAGGTTGTTTCACAACTTTTGGGAAGTAGCCAAGGGAAACCAGCTTTTGCCTGAAGAGGATCTTTCAAAATCATCAGAAATTATGTTTTGGACACATAAACACAAAATACTCCCAACATAAGGAAAAAATTAGCAGATGTCACTTTTAGGACAGACGATCTTCCTTGTTCACACAGAGACAATGCCCGTCTCAATAAATGAAGTTTATGCATACAGAAGTGTATGTGAATAGTTAAGTAAGTAATCACTGTGGTTTGGAGAGGTCAGTATCTTTAAAAACAGGACTGTAGATGGATTGGGATTAAGCTTTGCCTTATCAGGCCCAATGTCATGGAAAGCAGAAGCTTTCTTTTATTACAAGGAGGAATGATTGGATGTGTCAAGGAGAGTAGTATAGTGCCGTTAGGATGGAACTACCTGGTGGTATGCGATGGAGCACACTGTTCCCATGAGTGTGAGCACTGCGCTGGGATCAGCTTTCCATATGTGATATTAATTAGAAGACTATTTTTTATTTTGTGTCCTTGAAGTCAGTGCTATGGGAAAACAACATGCATTTTGTGGAATTGTAATGAACCTGCCAGTCCATGTACTACTGTGTTCTCCTAGCACAGTGACCGTTCCATAATCTCCACCCCTTGCTTGCTACCTGGAGCTGGGCTCCAGGCAGAGAGCAGCCACGTCCCAGCCACAGGATATTTTGTGCTACTCAACATGATGAACTGCATGAGGATGCTAACCTCAGGGAAAAGTACTACTGCTCCCAGCTGAAACTTGGACCAACCGTTCACACCTACTTTTAAGGACTGCCTTTGGTAGAGGATCTGCTCTGTCCCAGGCGTGTGCTGCACGAATCCATTGTCATCTCTCAGATGTGTCTCCAGCTTCTTTTTTTGCATTTTTTTTTTTTTTGAGACGGAGTTTTACTCTGTCACCCAAGTTGGAGTGCAATGGCACGATCTCGGCCCACTGCAATCTGCAACCTCTGCCTTCCAGGTTCAAGCAATTCTCCTGTCTCAGCCTCCTGAGTAGCTGAGATTACAGGCGCCCACCACCACGCCTGTTTGTATTTTTAGTAGAGATGAGATTTCACCACATTGGCTAGGCTGGTCTCAAACAACTTACCTCAGGCGATCTGCCTGCCTCGGGCTCCCAAAGTGCTGAGGTTACAGGCATGAGCCACTGTGCGTGGCCTCAAGCCTCTTTTGATTGTTAAAGAGCTTACATATCTACATTTGGAATTCGGTTAGACCTGCCCTGATTTCTGTAAGGCAGCATAGGTGTTCTGTGGCACAGGTTTGCTTTCATGACTTCTGTATGCTCAAAGCATTTCTCTCCTGACTATCCCAGTGGATCACATGTGTGAGCTGAGTAACAATCATACAAACCAGGAAACATGACAAATAGCTGATATCCTGTGCCCCTATGTGCCCATCCACCACCCCTGCCACCTCTCCCTGGGCCTCCAGTTGCTCCCTGCCCATAATGTACTGGCTGTTAACTAGTTTGAATAGCAATCCTTGGAAGACCACATCTATTCTCTGAAAATGCTTTGAACATACCAATTATTTCTAATTGTAGCATGTCTATTTAAGGAATAGAGGATTTTGAATTAGCATGAGGTACCAGGTTGACGAATTTCTCCATCTTTTTCAGCTGACTGAGTTGAACACCTTCTTCTTGAAGCATATCTTTGTGTTCCAAGCCAGTCATCCGTTAAGTTGGGGTAGAATTCTCTTTATTGGTGGCATCACGGCCCCCACAGTGAGGTAATTCTGCACAAGCCCGACTGTCATATGAGAACATTAACTTGCTTTAGATTGTCCTGTTTAGCATAAGGAAAGTCACATAAACTGGCAGATTTTCCATGAAAATACCATTGTAAAGAATTATACATCCAGAATATGAAGAAAATGTTTTGTTTTCAGATGTCAGTAACATTAACCAGACATTTAAAAAGAGAAGCATTTGATCAACACCACACCCATAGTACTATCCATTATTATCAGATTCCTTTACAGTCTTGGACTGCTGATCTTTTTTTCTCCTATAACATCGTATTAGAAAAAAATAACAGCATAGTGATGCTGAGTTTTTTAAAAATGAGATTACTGGAAAAATGCAAACGTTTTTATGGTAGAACTGAAGTCATAAATGACATTATTTTTTGAATGAGACTTTTAGCTTTTTCAGACCCAATTAATTTAATTTCCTTTTAAAAAGGCCCTTCCTGTAGTCCTCCAGGACAACTGAGATAAGCTTGGGTGTTCCCACCATTATTCCCCTGGATTAATGTGGGGCCCTAGAGGTGAGGCTTATTCAGACACCATCCCTCAAGTAGACTGGGCCCAGTGCAGTTCAAAGCAAGCATTTTCATTTGTTTCATTTTTCCTATTTAGAAATGGCATTTGAGTTTTATAACTAATACGGAATACTGGCATTAATGAGTAGCAACACCAAAGATCTGCCAAAGGTACAAATATAATTTAAGCAGTTAAAAGAGTTAGCTTTTCAGAAGCTGTAAGATTGTTTATTTCATTATTTTTAATGTGCTCGCACACCCCATAAGCAGCGGGCCTCACTTGCCAAGGACAGTAGATCTACACCTTGGTCAAACATACCTTCCAGCCAGCACCTCTTCTTGTCATCATTCATTATTACCAAAAAAAAAAAAAAACAAAAAACTCCAGATCCTGGATTCAATAAATCAAGTAAGACATGTCCAAGTCCTGAGGAGTTAAGCCTAAAATTCCCATCTGTTCTTTTTGTTATGACCAAAATGGAAAAGAAGAGTGAGTAAGCCAGCAGCCCTTTGAAACTTCATAGATTAGTGGTCTATTGCAGTCATTATCTCATAAATCCTGTTTTTTCTTAATGGTTTAGAGTCCCCATTTAAAATGTAATTTAATTTGAGACTTTACAATTTTTTTCAGGAAAGATTCACCGCAGCTCTTTCATAAAATTAAGAGCAATCAATAAAGTCAGTACGAATGGAAAGAATTTTCTTCTTAGAACAAAATAGCAAATCATATATGATTTATCATGAAATTTCAGTACTAAACATTCCAAAATAAAAACTAGACACTAAAAATCCAATGTTTTGAACTTTTGAGAGATCCTCAAAATTTTACAATGCCCTATGGATTTCTCCACAACTCTCTTTGTTTAAAAAATCAGACACTTCCTGTGCCCTTACACTGTTTGAGGGAGTTCCCATGTAAGGAGTTTCTTTGACAAGTTACTCGGAAAGATGGATGTGCTGCTAAAGGATTTTAACACAGCCACCCCATTTAGCAAATGTTAGGTCCGAGAGGAGAGAAAGTTTAGAGGCTTCAGTGTAAATCATAACATCTCCAGCTTCTTCCTGTTTTATTAGACTTTCACACGAATCTGCTTTGAGAAGATACTTGAGTGAACATGCTTTTAATCTGATACTATAAAGTACAATATAAGGAAATGGGTCCAGTTAGAGGGTAAAGTAGCTAAAATGATCAAGACATATTAGGTCATGACAATATAAAGTTAGAGGAAAAGCTACATTCTTTATAATTAGAATATTTCACTCTGGTCTTTGGGGTGAGGAGACAGTAGTTTATGGATGAGCTTCAGGTATCTGTGAATCCTCTGAACTTTAATGCAAAGTGTTACGCCTTTCTTTCATCAGATCCTCAAAGAGTCAGTGACCCCAAAAAGATGATGAGTTCCTGGTTCAGATGCTACTGCTGAAGGGGTAGATTGAGTTTCAGGGGTACTTACAAGACTCCAAGCCATGCTGTCCCACACAGAGGCCACTCACCACGTGTGGCTATTGAGCACTAGGGATGTGGTCAGTCCACAGTGAAATGTGCCGTGCATGGAAACTGCACACCAGACTTTGAAGAGTTGGGGCCAAAACAGAATATAAAATACCTCATTATAATGTTTTAATATATTTGTTTAAATATTAGTTTAACATATTAATAAAATGGATTTTATATGTTCCTTTTTACTTTTTTAACACGTCTACTGGAGAATTTAAAATTGCATTTATGGCTTGCATTATATTTCTACCGGATGGTGCTGTTCTGAGCCTTTCAACACCATGTCATTGCCTGTTTTTTTCTGAACTTGTCAGTAACATTCCAAGTCATTGGCATTCAATGGCAGTGAGATATAGCTGGGTTCCCATTCCAGTTTCTGAAAGCCAAAAATCTGTATATTTTTGGCCTGGTTACAATCAGCAACCTTTGTCCTGGAGAGAACCAGAGGAGACAACCAATGGACAGTGCTGCTCACTCTCTGAAGTCACCTCCACGGAGCTAGACATGGAAACACCCACCTGGGGTTGCTTTGCAGCGCTGTGGAAGTCTTACCACTGAATCCAGACTGCCTTTGCCAATAATCTGGCTCTTTTCAGTGTTTTTTTTGTTTTGTTTTTTTGTTTTTTTGTTTTTAAGGCTAGTCAAGTGAAGCAGTGGGAGTGGAAAAGGAACAAAGAAATCTGTAAATGGTTGTGATCAGTTAGTTGTAAACACCCCGGCACTCAGACCAGACAAGAATCTGGCTCTTTAAATGATACTCCCCTCCCTCCAGCCTAACCCAAACACTGAATCTCTTACAGGAATGTTTTAACAGGCACTGGCTTTCTCTTCTCTTGAACAGAACTAGACCAGGCAGCCTGACATGGGACAAGGAGGGACATTTTTTACATTGTCAAAGTGATTTAATTATGTCCTGACTTGCTGGTCTTCCAGCAGCTCTCAATGAATTCCAACTTTGTTCTTTCAGACAGTACTATGCTTACCTCACCGACACACAGTGCAAGCGCGTAGGAACACAGTGCTGGGTGTTTGGGTGAGTAATCTGTTATTGTGGAGATTTAAAAACCACTTAAGCCCTCAATTTCTTTGGGTATTTCTTGACCCTGTGTTAAGAGCCTTTCAGTATAATTTTTCTACGAAGGCAGGTGGACAAGATTTTATATATATCTATATCTATATCTAGATATATCTTTTCATCTTTAATATTCCCTTTTCTGATTTAAGTTAAGAATAGTTACTTGGCAAATTATAAAACAAGAGTATAGAAATGGCTCTCTTATTTTGGCTGGGTGCAGTGGCTCACGTCTGTAATCCTATCACTTTGGGAGCCCAAGGCAGGCAGATCACTTGAGCCCAGGAATTCGAGACTAGCCTGGTCAACATGGCGAAACCCTGTCTCTACTAAAAGTACAAAAATTAGCTGGTTGAGGCTGAGGCAGGAGAATGCTTGAACCCGGGAGGCTGAGGTTTCAGTGAGCCAAGATCGCGCCACTGCACTGCACTCCAGCCCGGGCGATAGAGTGAGACTCCATGTCAGAAAAACAAACAAACAAAAAGAAATGGATCTCTATTTTTTTTGAGATGGAGTCTCACTCTGTCCCAGGCTGGAGTGCAGTGGCATGATCTCGGTTCACTGCAACCTCTGCCTTCTGGGCTCAAGTGATTCTCCTGCCTCAGCCTCCCGAGTAGCTGGGATTACAGGTGCGCACCACCACACCCTACTAATTTTTGTATTTTTAGTAGAGACGGAGTTTCATCGTGTTGGTCAGGCTGGTTTCTAACTCCTGACCTCATGATCTGACCCCCTCGGCCTCCCAAAGTGCTGGGATTACAGGCATGAGCCACTGCACCCGGCCTTGGCTCTCTTTTTTTTTTTTTTTTTAAATTAGGAAATCAGATGGTATTTCCCACAAACAACTGAGACTTTGTTTTATGAAATACACTAGAGAGAAAATGGATTGGTTGCATTCCTTCTGGATGTATCTTGAGTTTGGAATGCCATCCTGTCATGGGCTGACCCACATCCCATATTATTGTCACATCAAAAGGGCCCCTTGGAACAGCTGCTTGCTATATACTGAAGTATAATTTTATTGTTCCAAAGAGAACTAACATACAGCAGCATGGTCACAATGGTCTTGTTATAGATTCAAATGTTACATCTTTTTTTTTTTTTCTTTTTGAGACGGAGTGCTCTGTCACCAGGCTGGAGTAGTACAGTGGTGTGATCTCAGCTCACTGCAACCTCCGCCTCCCGGGTTCAAGCAATTCTCCTGCCTCAGCCTCCCGAGTAGCTGGGACTACAGGCGTGTGCCACCACACCCAGCTAATTTTTGTATTTTTAGTAGAGATGGGGTTTCACCATGTTGGCCAGGATGGTCTCGATCTTTTGAACCTCGTGATCTACCCACCTTCTGCCTCCCAAAGTGCTGGGATTACAGGTGTGAGCCACCATGCCCAGCCTCAAACGTTATATTTTAATTTATTATTTAACTGATGAGAAAGAGACCTTAGGTTATCTAGTTTAACCTCTTGCTGTTAAATGTGAGACCCTCTTGAATATCTCAGGTAAGTTGTTTTTCTACTTAACATCAGCAACAATTTACCATTCCATTTAGTGACTGAAGTTCCAGAGACATCCAGCAAATCTATACATGAAGTTCAATCCGCAAGGTGGCTTAGCTTCAAGACCTAATCAAGGTTCTAAATGGAGTGTGAGAGTATAAAGAAAAATTGAGGAAAACCCATTATAGAGAAGAAATTACTTTTCACAGATTTTTAAACAGTACATTCTTCCAATTAAAAAGTAATACATGCACAATGATAAAAATTCAGAAAAGGATCTAGAAGGAACTAAAGATCACCCAAAGAAGTCGACCATTTAGAGATAATTGTTCTTAATATTTTAATGTCATTCCTTTCCATTTTTCTGTGTATGTATGTATGTGTTTCCAGCTGTCATCTAGATTCTGAAGGATGACATAGTTTTAAAGGCTAAAAATGTTGATACTCAGGTTAGATTTAGGCAGGTTCCTCCCGACCCCTAGAAGACTAAGGGCCATTGTCATTTGTTTCTCATAAGTTCTGTGGTGTAAGCTGATTTTCTTACCCAAAGTGGTTGCAGCATAAAGGGTGATAAGATAGATTTAGTTTCCTTTGTTCATGATATAGCAGGAGAGAGAATTCACATATCTCCCAGATTTCTGACAGAGCAGAGGCGGCTCTCCCACTTCATGTGTGAGGGCCCTGTGTACTGGAAGAAGGGATGTGGGCCCCACCTTCTAAAGGATTGTCCAAGGAGGAAATGGTCTTTCCTGCATTTGAGCTCTTCTCTCCCACTCACACATTCTTTCCACGTGCATTTTGCTTTCATATTTAAAAGTCCTTAGCAAGGCCTTTTTTCCTTTTTTCTTTTTTTGAGACAGTCTCGCTCTGTCACCCAGGCTGGAATGCAGTGGCACGATCTCAGCTCACTGCAAGCTCCACCTCCCGGGTTCATGCCATTCTCCTGCCTCAGCCTCCGAGTAGCTGGGACTACAGGCGCCCGCCACCACGCCTGGCTAATTTTTTTTGTATTTTTAGTAGAGGCTGGGTTTCACTGTGTTAGCCAGGATGGTCTAGATCTCCTGACCTTGTGATCCACCCGCCTCAGCCTCCCAAAGTGCTGGGATTACAGGCTTAAGCCACTGCGCCCAGCTAGCAAGGTCTTATTATTCTGCTGTGGAGTGGATTTTTTTTCCACAGAATTGTATCGATTTACGTGTTGACGAAAATAAGTGGGTCAGAGAGAGAGGTCGTGTCATGACAAAGTTTCTTTCTAATTGGACAGCCATAAAACACCATCCCCACGGTGGGAGAAACGGCAAACGTAAACTCCACCATGGCGGTTCACGCCTGTAATCTCAGCAATCCAGGAGGCTGAGGTGGGAGGATCGCTTGAGGCCAGGAGTTTGAGACTAGCCTGGGTAACATAGCGAGACAATGTCTCCACAAAAAGTTTTTTAAGTTAGCCGGGCATGATGGCACACGCCTGTAGTCTGCTACTCTAGAGGCTGAGGCAGGAGGATCACTTGAACCCAGGAGGTCAAGGAGGTCAAGGAGGTCAAGGCTGCATTGAGCTATGATTGTGCCTCTGCACTCCCACCTGGATGACAGAGCAAGACCCTCTCTTTTTTTTTTTAAAAAAAAAAAAAGGAAAAAAGGAAACTATGCCAAAGAGTGGTAAACACTGCCCCAGAAAGTTGTGCCTTGTTTGAAAGTGATTAAAATATAGTGAAATGCAAAGGAGAGATCATTGGGCTAACTTAGTGTGCTTTACTGAGAATTGAGAACTCCCAGAACAGTGTGATATCAAGATTGAAGAATCTTGTGAGAACTAGTGAGCTGTGCTGAAAAATAATAAAGCCCTCCTCATAAATCACACCCAGTGGATCCTCCTGTGTGCGTGAACAACCGTGAGAGCTGCCCCCTGCACGGTCCACACTGCCAGCCAGGGAAGGTGAGACAGGAGCCACAGCCTGCCGCTCTCCTGACCCCGGAGGCCACCCACTTCCTTCCTCTGCCCCAGCTCTACCTCCCTGCCATTTTGTCATTATTTCCTCTCCTATCAAAACAGAAAACACTGAAGTGTGTGGTTTCCTTTAATCACAGTAGCTGCTTTATAGCTTTCTTTTCACTAATTTTGGAATGATCTCAGACTTTGATAAGGTGGAGAAATGAGAGGGAGCAGTGCCCTAAATAGTGACTTTCTGAATGTTGCCTTTTGGGAGGTAGAAGGGGGAAGGCAAAGGTCAAATAGGATCACCCGCCTGGGGTTCTTTCCCAGCACTCCACCCTTTTTCTCCTGAAGAGGGTACTTTCTCTTCTATAAAGATGGTATCCTCAAAATATTTTTATGAATTACTTGCTGTTGTAGCTAAATACATGTCATCCCTAATGGTTGTGCCATAGACTGAGCTTTTAAACCTTTTATACGAAAGGTGTTGCACTCAGCAGAGAGAGGGCGGCATCCAGCAAGGGTATGGGATCCCTAACAGAGAGAAAGCAGCCATGTGGAAAGGTCGGCTGTTTCTCTATTTAGATGTCACATGATGTTCCTTCAGCTCGGTGGGAGTTTTGGGGCCAGACTGATGTGAACAAATTCTCCAGGTGTGGGGTTTATGTCATCTTTGTCTTTTCCCTACTCCATCCTGATTAGAATTGAGCTTCTCTGCCTCAAAAAGAGAGTATTGGCCCAGTTTAAATAGAAGCAGTGTTTTATCACCTGCTCCTGGGAGGAAGGTGGCCAAGCGTCGGCTGAACAGCAGTGCACAGTTGCTTTTCCTCTTCCTGGGAGTGCATGGGGCGGGCCCTCATGGGAGAGTGAGCCTACCTTGCCTGAGGGCCCAGGACTGCATCCTGCCTCCGAGGCAGCCGGGGTTGCTCCTCACCCGACCAGTTTCCTCGCTGCCTGTGATCCCACCTCTGTTAATGTGTCCATCACAGTAAGTTCCCACCTCTGCTGCTCTCCAAGGTCAGCTCCAAAACCAGCCAGTCCTTTCCTCATCCTCTTCTTGGATACTTCTGCACGGTATCTGCCTTCTTGAAACTGTCCTCTTCCCTCTGCAACATCTGTCCTGGATTTCCTCTCACTTTTCTGTTTTCAATTCCCTTTGCTGGCTTCCCATTCTACACCTCTCTCCTCCTTACAATTTCTCATAATTGTGCTTTTGTTCTATTGTTCTTCCAGGCCCATAGTTCAGGCTTTCTTTCTTTTTAAATTTTATTTCTTTTGAGACAGGGTCTTGCTGTGTTACCCAGGCTGGAGTTGAGTGGCAGTGATCACAGCTCACTGCAGCCTTGACCTCCCAGACTCAAGCAATCCTTCCACGTCAGCCTCCCAAGTAGCTGGGACTATAGGCATGCACCACAATGTCCAGCTAATTATATTTTAGTTTTTGTAGAGACAGGGTTTCACCATGTTGCCCAGGCTGGTCTTGAACTCCTGGACTCAAGCAGTCCTCCCGCCTTGACCTCTCAAAGTGATGGGTTTACAGGCATGGGCCACGGCACCCAGCCTAGACTGTCTGTCTTAACGGTAGATGCAACTATGAGGATGAGCTTCCTTCTAGGAAGAGGGTGCAAACACAGGAGAACAGTTGTTGGGGGGGGGGGTCCCTTCCCAGCGCAAGGGAGTCACCGCTGTCCTGCTGGTACAGCCTTATAGCCAGTTCCCCTTCTCCTCGTGACTGTGTCTGTTCATCCTCCCTTTATCTTGCCACACCCCACCCCCTGCACTCAAGTGCACCTCCACTGACATCTCAGAAGCTCTGACAGTAGTTACATTTGAGACGGAGTCTCACTCTGTCGCCGAGGCTGGAGTGCAGTGGCGCCATCTCAGCTCACTGCAAGCTCCGCCTCCCAGGTTCATGCCGTTCTCCTGCCTCAGCCTCCCGAGTAGCTGGGACTACAGGTGCCCATCACCTTGCCCGGCTAATTTTTTGTATTTTTAGTAGAGACGGGGTTTCACCATGTTAGCCAGGATGGTCTCAATCTCCTGACCTCATGATCCGCCCGCCTCGGCCTCCCAAAGTGCTGGGATTACAGGCAAAAGTCACCACGCCCGGCCCACAAAGCTTTTTTTTAGCAGCCGATCCCCTTTCTTCAAATGGCATCTTGCCCCAAATCCTACTAAGTAAACGACTAAGCAGAACAGTTCTGGATTTGTCACCCAAGACCCGCTTCTCCCCTCCCCTCCTTGTGCCGGGGATTCTTTGGAGGTTAGAAAGTTGAGAGGAGCACAATAGGAATTGTATCTATTTTTTATGCCACACTTAGCTCTTCCTTCCTCCAAAAAGGTGTCTTTGCCCACCCTAATCAGAACTAGAAGCTCACTCCTGAACTTGAGGAACCCTTCCTGGCATCCTGTGTGATTGTGAGGTCATTGAGTTAATATGGATACACATCTCATTTCCACTATTGGAGGCTGGGCCCTGTCTGCCAGGAGAGGGGGTCACCCCCCCTCTGAGCCATCCAGGGATTGCTTGTGCAGCCGTGGGGCAGTGCGTGTGGGATGCAACAGCCAGGTACCTGGCCTCCATGTCCCTGGCATTGCTGTGGCATCCTCAGAATCCACGTGCAGGCTTGTTGGCAAGCCAAAATCTCTTCTTCTGCTTCTCAAGTTTGGCTCATACACCCAGCTCACACACACGAGCCTAGAGCTTTCATGCCCCGGATTCCTACAACAACCCTGCCACCATGCCTGCTCCACTCAAGTCACCGAAGAGCTCCTGTCTCTGGGCTCTACATTAACATCATCTTTTTTCCCACGTTGTGGAACTGGCTCCACAAGTCGGGGGTGCTGGGAGTACGTGCGCCAGTAACCAGCCCTAGGTCAGGAATCTCTAGTGCCTGCTCCCAGCAGAAGCACCTCAGACTTCCCAAATGTTTATTTGCCTTTTAACCCTGCTAAACCAAGATACAGGATGGTGGATGGCATCAAAGGGAGTGGAGGCCCTGACTGAATTCCATTAAGCCACAATTTGTCCACCTAGCTTAGCCTGGGAAAGATCAGAGAGATTTAAATTGAACTGAGTAAAGGGACCTATTGCTGAGCTGTGCGGAGGAAACCCCAGCACCCCCGGGGGTGAGGAGGTAGGAGGAGGTATGTGTTCTCACACTGGCAGGCTTAATACAGGCTCCCACTGTGCTGAAGCCTCGGGCCTCAGCCCTAAACTAGCCACTCTGAGTCTTGGTAGAAAAGTAATGTCAGCCTTCTGGAAGGGTGCTGTTGATTAGGACTCCCTCTAGTGGGCCAGAGGTAATGGTGGGGGCAGTGGCTGGTGGTTAAAGGAGCCCATGTGATTGTTGGGTTCCCACCACTTCTCACCATCTCCACAGCCCTGACCCGGGTCCCCATGTCTGGATGAGTACAGTAGCCTCCCTGCTTCTGCTCTTGTCTTCTCACACAGTTCTGTTCAGCCAGCAGAAGGTTCTCGAATGATCATCACCACGCTGTTCACAATAGCAAAGACATGGAATCCACCTAGGTGCCCATCAGTGGTGGACTGGATAAAGCAAATGTGGTACATAGACACCATGGAATAATACACAGCCATAAAAAAGAATGGGATCATGTCCTTTGTAGCAACATGGATGCAGCTGGAGGCCATAATCCTAAGTGGGAAAAGAAGACCAAATACTGCATATGCTCACTTAAAAGTGTGAGCTAAATATTGAGTACACATGGACATAAACATCAGAGTAATAGACACTGCTGACTACTAGGGAGGGAGGAAGCGGAGCATGGGCGGGAAAACTACTTGCTGGGTGCTACGCTCACTACCTGGGTCCAATATACCCATGTAGCATTCCTACACAGGTACCCCCTGTATGTAAAATAAAAGCTGAAAAATTTTTTTAAAAAATATTAAGCAAACTTGCCAGGCACAGTGGCTCACTCCTGTAATCCCAAGCACTTTGGGAGGCCAAGGTGGGCGGATCATGAGGTCAGGAGGTCGAGACCATCCTGGCCAACATGGTGAAACTCCGTCTCTACTAAAAATACAAAAAATTAGCCAGGTGTGGTGGCACACGCCTGTAATTCCAGCTACTCAGTAGGCTGAGGCAGGAGAATCGCTTGAACCCAGGAGGTAGAGAGGTTGCAGTGAGCTGAGATTGCACTACTGCACTCCAGCCTGGGCGACAGAGTGAGACTCCGTCTAAAAAAGAAAATACATACATATATATAGAGAGAGAGAGAGAGAGAGAGAAGACCGTGTTAAACCCTCTGCTCTAGACCCTCTAGGATCACCTCAGACTAAAAGCCAAGCCTACGGGTGGCCTTCCAGGTCCATGTTACCCTGACCTCAGCTCAGCCCTGTCCCCTGATTCCTGGCCCTTCCTTGTGCCTTTCCCATGCCCGGGCCTCAGTCTGGGACTCTCCACACTTAATATAATCCCATAGCTGGCCCCTCACCTCCTCCTAGCCACCTTCTCATGAGATGTGCCCACACACACGGACAATGGCTCAGCTAAGACTCCTCAGCACATTGGAACAAATCATATCCTTAAGTTGCTAACTCAAAAGCACTGGTCTTCAGAAAAAACTACAGGTTGGCCAGGCACAGTGGCTCATACCTGTAATCCTAGCACTTTGGGAAGCTGAGGTGGGTGGATCACTTGAGCTCAGGAGTTCGAGACCAATCAGGGTAACACAGCAAAACCCCGTCTCTACAAAAAATACAAAAATTAGCTGGGTGTAGTGCTGTGAGCCTATAATCCCAGCTACTCGGGAGGCTGAGGTAGAAGAATTGGTTGAGCCTGGGAAGTGGAGGTTGCATGAGCCAAGATTGTGCCACTGCATTCCAGCCTGGGCAATGGAGTCAGGGCCGGTCTCAAAAAATTAAAACAAAAAAACTTCAGGTCATTATGAAGCCAATGATTGGGTTCTGGCCAGTATTTTCTTAAAATGAAATAGAATAGGAAAATATCAGAATAAGGATGCAAATTGTCTTATGAAGTTTTTGTTTCAGTGAGTGAGCGAGTGTGTGTGTGTACGCGTGTGCGTATACTGGATCACAGTGAAAATTGTGTTTCTTGCTGTGGTTTTTAATGGGTCTTAGGTCACAAAAGTTTGAGAAACACAGCTTTAGTCGGCCAATCAGCATGCTTTTAAAAGGGGCCTCAAGCTGGCTCACGCCTGTAATCCCAGCACTTTGGGAGGCTGAGGTGGGTGGACCATTTGAGGTGAGGAGTTGGTGACCAGCCTGGCCAACATGGTGAAACTCCACCTCTACTAAAAATACAAAAATTAGCTGGGTGTGGTGGCAAACGCCTGTAGTCTCAGCTACTCGGGAGGCTGAGGCAGTAGAATTGCTTGAACCGGGGAGGCGGAGGTTGCAGTGAGCTGCATTGTGCCACTGCACTCCAGCCTGGGTGACACAGCTGGACTCTATTTAAAAACAAACAAAAAAAAGGTAGAGGGCCTCAAGTCTAGTTGAATATTCAGAAATCTTTCATAATAAACTCAGGGTGTTCTGTCTGGCTTATGGGTAGATAATCACACTTATGTCCTGGGCTCAACACTCCCATCATAGGAGGTCTTCAGGAAGTCCCAGCCAAAGATGAAATCATCCTTTTTATGGCTCCTCACTGCACAGGCTGGAATACCAAACATGTAACTGCCACTTAGTGTCTTAATCGCAGTCTAGACTTTAGAAGTACAGTGAGAAAACCTTCTGGGTTCCTCCACTGAAATGATACTTTCTCACATGTGACATGCTTTGTGGAGCAGCGCTTTAAAGATTCAAGCCAACCACTCTTAAACCTTGTTTGGTTCGGGCTAGGGGAAAAGACAGCCCCAGACTCTCTAAAGACAAATTGAGGAGAATTTCTGTTGATTTTTCTGCTTTGCTGAAGTGGTTCTAACTCCAGGCATTCAGGCCTTCGGTTGTTTAGAGCCATCCACACTTGTAATGATGGCAGTGACCACTGTGTCTGCCAGTAAGCAGGGGTACCAAGGGCCTTCTTGGCCCCTTCTTCCCTTTTTTTTTTTTTTTTTTTGAGGCAGAGCCTCACTCTGTCACCCAGGCTGGAGTGCAGTGGTGCCATCTTGGCTTACCGCAACCTCCACTTCCCAGGCTCAAGTGATTCTCCTGCCTCAACCTCCCAAGTAGCTGAGACTACAGGTGTGTGCCACCACGCCTGGCTAATTTTTGTATTATTGGCAGAGATGGGGTTTTACCATCTTGGTCAGACTGGTCTTGAACTCCTGACTTCAAGTGATCCGCTCGCCTCAGCCTCCCAAAGTGCCAAGATTACAGACATAAGCCACCATGCCCTGCCCCTTCTTGCCTTTTTAGAAAACATCTGTGTGAGTACACCATTCCTGGAGTGTACAGATCTCATCTTGAGCAAGGAATGCATAAAATGGACTTGTCTAAAATCAGTATTCATATGCTGCCTGGGATCTCATGGCCAACTATGTCAACCTCACCTCATCCATTCTTACCTCCAAGTCCTGAACCTTTAGACAGGCCTGATTTTTATAGTCATAAATGAAGATATAGAATACAAGAGTGACTTTTTTAATGCTTTAAAGGGGAAATAAGTGTGTGGCGTTTCTTAAAAAAACCAAAAAATTTGTATTTAGCACAATCTTTTACAGATCAAGAGAAGATAAAGGGTTTATATTGTCACCAAAAACAGGGGCTATTTCATCTGGAAATTCTTAGAAGGCTGGGAAGGAATGGGATTAATGCCTTCAAATTATTGAAAGACTCCCTTGGAAGGGTCAAACTCATCCTGTGTGGCAGCCACCTAGCCTCTTAATCACAGTCTAGACTTCAGAAGTATAGTGAAAAAGCCTTCTGGGTTCCTCCACTGAAATGATGCTTTCTCACCTGTGACATGCCAGGGTAATGTTAGGACCCAGGGTGGGAGGTATAGGAGGCAGATACCAGCCTGAGACAAGGAAAAACTTTCTAACTGCTAAAGAGTTTGACCAGAAAAATAAGCTACCTTGCAAAGGTAGTAGGTTCCCTGTGCCTGAGAGGGTTCCAGCAAAGGCGGCGTGATCACCCACCCTTATGGCAGTGGAGGTGCTGAGTTAGGTGATGCCAGTGCCCCTAGCTATTAAAATTTATGAGTCACGATTTTGGTCTGGGAAGAAGGAAGAGGTGAAAAATACTTTATTATTTCCGAAGTAAATGCAGTTGGCTTGAACAGTGTTATTTTGTGGGGTACCTGCTACCAGTGTTTGAGGCAGAAATCACGTGATGAGTTGAACTTTTTGATTCAATCATGCATATTTTGGATAAAATGTATGCTCTGGTAAGATGGATTAATACTTAACCTCTGTTCTCTGTCTAATAGGGTCATTGGTTTCCTGGAGGCCATTGTTTGCATAAAATTTGGACAAGATCTCTTCTCTAAGACCCAAATACTCTATGTTGTGCTTTGGCTTCTTTGCGTGGTAAGTCATTGCATTTTACCCAAAGGCATTAGCTAAACTCTCATAGTATCATTTTAAATGGAGGGGGAAAAGGAAACCCTCTTGTGTATCAAAGTTTCTTAGAAATTCATAAAAAAAAGTTCTACTTGTAATTGTCTGAGACTGGCCACCAGCCTAATTTCAAGAATAAGACACAACTACACAGTATCTGAAATGGGTCACCTCAGCAGGTTCCAGTCAAATGCCCTTGTCAGGTACACCCCACGTGCATTTCCTTGACTCACGAGAATTTGTCTGCACTTGCTACGCATTTAGGGACCATCGTGAAAGGACAAGGAAGATCACAGTGCACTTTGCTTTCTCATCATCATGCCACGTACATCTTAACGTACATATCATTGCACATGGATTTCTATATAAAAGGACATATGGTCATTCATAGGCAATAAAATATGTTTTGGAAGATAATTCGATCCTGCAATTTCTGCCCTCCAGGTCCACGTTATAACCCAAGCCTGGATATCACCTTCCACTCTGAAGGGAAGAGCCTATAGGGACACCGGCCTAAGCCTTGGTTCTTTAGCCCTGGGGCTCTCCCCTCACCTTTCAAATGAAGTAAGATAGTACCCACTTACACATTTTGTGACTGCCGTTCTTCATTTAAATATTTGAAGTTATTATTTTGAAGAAAAGTTCTTATTTTATATTTAAGCTTAAGATGTTTCACTTAGTCTAGAAAATGTATTGGGCTTTTTAAATAATCATAGAAAATTTCAGACATGTGCAAATAGAGAGAATAGATGGCCCCTCATGAACCCATCATCGGTTATCAACTCAGGGCTAATTGTGTTTCCTCTTATACTCACTGCCCCAACCCTAACTTATTTTGAAACAGATCCACCTTTAATATTTCAGGATGGATCACTAAAAGAAGCTCAGGATGCTTTTTAGGTTTAATGCAACCACCCTACCATTATCATATCTAAAAAAGAATTAACAGTAATTCCTTAATATCATCAAATACCTAATCAGTGTTCAGATTACTAACTTTTTCTTAAAGCTTGTATTTGTTTAACAATATATTTGAATCCACAGTCACCCATCGTGATTGGTTGGCATGCCTTTTAAGTCTCTGCATCCATAGGTTTTCCTTCTATCACTAACCCTCTTTCCCTCGTAATTTATCAGCTGACGAAAGCAGCTCTTTTGTCCTATAGATTTTCCCACAGTCTGGATTTTACTGATTTTATCCTATCTTGTAATTTAACATATTTCTTTGTCCTCTGTATTTTCTGTAAGTCGGTAATTGGATCTAGAGGCTTAATCACATTTGGGTCTAGTTTTTTCTTTTCTTTTCTCTTTTTTGGCAAGACTAACCTTTGTATTTTTAACGTGTCTTTTATCGCCTTTAACGGGATCTATTTTTAGGGTTACTTGTTAGAAATCCTAACTGTGCCAAGGCACAGTGAGCCTGTTCTGTCCTGTTTTATCTTGAACAATAAAAGGGAATAATGATCTCCTTTGTATTTAAACTACAGAATTAATGCCCAAGTATATTTTTCCATGTCACTGAGACCAGATGTAAGGAATCGGTTAGGGAAATGTGTCAGACATGCCCAGAGATTTTCACTATGCTCTTCTCGGATATGTCTCTGGCCTGTGCACCTCAAGTCTGAATTGTAATAGGACCTGACTGCAGGGGGCAGAGGTGGGTGCCCTCGTCACCGGGTACCAGAGAACCACCTGCCCACACGGAGGGTGAGACAGGCAGGAGTCCCAGGACAAGACAGACAGCCCTCCTCACCACAGCAAATCACAGGCCTCCCAGCTGCCTCCTCACCACTGCCCCCCAGGCAGCAGTGGCCAGAAAGGTCTTCTCAGGCCACCTACCCAGGCAGCCCTCTCTGGTCCCTGTCTTAGTCCATTTTCTGTTGCTATAACGGAATACCATGGGCTTGGTAATTTACAGAGAAATTAAATCACAGTACTTTATTTGGCTCATGGTTCTGACAGCTGGGAAGTCCAAGAGCGTGGTACCAGTATCTGGCAAGGGTCACCCCATAATGGAAGGGCGGAAGGGGGAAGTGAGCATGTAAGACAGCAGGAGGTGGGCTGGACTTACCCTTATCAGGAACCCACTCCCACAATCACTAACACACTCCTGTGATAACAATCCCACTCCTGCAATAATAGCATCAATCCATTTATGGGGTACACTCCTCATGACCTAATTGGGTCTTAAAGGCCCCACTTCCTGATATCGTTACATTGACAGCTAAGTTTCAACATGAGTTTTGGCAGGGACATTCAAGCCATAGCATTCCACCCCTGACCCCCACTTCTCACATACAAAATGCATTCATTTCATGCCAGTAGTCCCAAAAGTCTTCACTTGGCCCAGCATCAACTCCAAAGTTTAGAGTCTCATCTAAATCAGATATGAGTGACAGTCAAGGCACAATTCATCCTGAGGTGAATTAACCCCACTTGGACACCACCGCACTTTCTGGCCTATACCTTTCAGAGTGGTATCTCAAGCCACACCAAGGTCCACTTGAGCCACAGCCAAGAAGAACTATGCCAGCCGTGAGCCTGTGAAATCAAACAGGTCACCTACTTCCACAATACAATAGTGGGACAGGCATAGGATAGACATTGCAAATCTGAAAGGGAGAAATGGGCAAGAAAAAAGGGATAAGCAGTCCCAAGTAAGTCCAGAACCCAACAGGGAATCATTACATCTTAAAGCTGGAGAATAATCTCCTTTGACTTCATGTTCTGCATCCTGGCCTGGGGCAGGAGTTGGGCCCCCAGGCCCGGCAGCTCCACCCCTATGGCTGTGCCGGGTTCGGCCAGTGCTTCAGTTCTTCCAGGTGGGAGTTGCACACTGGCGACCCTACAGTTCTGTGGTGTTGGAGATGACCCTGCTGCCACTGCTTCTCTCTGGTGGCTCCGACCCCACATTTCTCCTTGGCACTGCCCTAGTAGTGGCTCTCTGCAGTGGCACTGCCCCTGTGGCAGGTTTTTGCCTAGTCTTCTAGGCAGTTTGCCACATCCTTTGAAATCTAGATGGAGGAATCCATGGCCTCCACAGCTCTTGCATTTTGCATAACTGCAGAATTAACAACACATGGACACCACCATGGGTTATAGCTTATCCCTCCCAGAGTGGTAGCCCAAGCCACACCAAGGCCCACTTGAGCCACAGCTAAGGCAGCCAAGGAGCACTCTGCTAGAATGTGGGAGTAGAGTCCCTAGGTAGCCCTGGTCAGTGAGCCCATGGAGGGCTCCCCAGGCCTGTAACCGAAAACCATTCTGCCCTCTTAAAGCTCTGGGCCTGTGATGGGAGGGGCAGCCTTGAAGATCTCTGAAATGCTTTTGCTTTCAGGGGTCTTCCTCACATTTTCTTGATGAATAGCACCTGGTTTCTTTCTTTCCATGGTAATCTCTTTAACAGCCACGTGGCCTCACCCTTAGTGTTTGGAATATGCTTTTTCACTGTTTACATGGCCAGGCTTTGAATTTTCCAGATTATTCCATTCTGCTTCCCTTTTAATTATAAATTGTCTTTAAGTCATTTCCTTCCTCTGGAATCTCATTGTATGCAGTCAGAAGTAGCCACACAGTAGCCCGAATGCTTTGCTGCTTGGCTGTCTTCCACCAGATATCCTAGTTCATTGCCCTTAGGTTTCACACTCTAGAAAGCCTTCAGGCATGGACACAATTCAGCCAAGCTCTTTGCTACTGTGTGACAAGGATGCCCTTTACTCCACTTTCTAATCCTTACTCCTCATTTCCATTTGAGACCTCATCAGAATGGCGTTGACTGTTCATATAGCTACCAGCATTCTGGTCATGAACGCTTAAGTAATCTCTAAGAAGACTGAGGCCTTCCCTCTTTTCTTCTGAGCCCTCACCAGGATCGCCCTTAATGCTCCCTTTACAGCAATACAGGCTTTTTCTAGCCTGCTCCTCCAAATTCTTTCAGCCTCTACCCATTAGCCAGTTCAAAAGCTGCTTCCATATTTTCAAGTATTTGTTATAGTAACCACCCCACTTTTTGGTACCGATTTTCTGTCTTAGTCCATTTTCTTTTGCTATAACAGAATACTGCAGACTGGGTAATTTCTAAAGAAAAGAAGTTTATTCTGCTCACAGTTTTGGAGGTTGGGAAGTCCAAAAGTATGGCACTGGCATCCAGTGAGGTCATCCCATGGTGGAAGGGCAGAAGGCAGAAACAAGTGCACCAGACAGAGAGAGAAGTGCCAAACTCATCCTTTTTATCAGGAACCCACTCCCAAGATAACAGCCTGAATCCATTCATGAGGGCTTTGCCCTCATGACCTATCACCTCTTAAAGGCTCCACCTCCTAATACTGTTAAGTTGGCAGTTAAGTTTCCAGGAGAGTTTTGGCAAGGACATTCAAACCATAGCAGTCACCCAGACTGTAGGGACCCCTCTAATTTCTCTTCAGGTTTTAGAGACTTTCTGTTACTTATTTGACACTTAGAATATATCTCCTTTTGTGGGTCAGCCTTTGTGTCTGTGTGATTGTAACTTACTGAGGACATGCACCATTTCTTATGCTCCCATTGACCTCTGCTTCACTTGGCGCAGACCTCTTAGTCCGGGCTTCATTCACAGACAGTTGCTGAGTGCTCTTCCGTGCTGTGCCTGGGGCTCTAGCCACATGGATACATGACGGTGATAAGATTTACTGATGCCTACTATGTGCCAGAGACCATTCTGAGCACTTTCATGAATTCCACATTTGATCTTCACACTTTGAGGGAAGATATTTTATTATCCCTCTTTTATAGATGAGGAAACAAAGGGACAAAGAAGTTCACTAACTTGCCCAAGGTCACCTAGGTAGTTAAGTGGCAGAACCAGGACTCAAACCCAGACATTCTCTCTAGGGAACTGCTCTTCAACACTGCCCTCCAAGGATCTCTGAGTTCAGATGGCAATTAGACATGCAAACTAATTATGTTAATATGTGATAAATACTGTAAAAGATTGTGTGCATAAGGCTAAAGGATACTTAGAGCAACAGACATGCTGGGGGTTGCTGAAGGCTCCTTGGTGATATGTTAGCAGGATTTTTAAGGGTTGCAGTGAACCGCTGGCTTTCCCCCAGCCCCCCAGGCCCCAGCTAAAAACCTGGAGGCTGCTTCCTGTCCTCCATCACTCTTCGAATCAGCCAGTCACTGAGCTCTGTTAATTCGACAGCGTAGCTCAACTCCATCTCCTCTCCATTCCCACTGCCTCTGCGGCTGTCAGGACACCCATTTTCTTGCCATTCTGCCCTCCAAATCCATTCTCCATGCTGCTGTCAAAATGATCTTCCAAAATTCAGAACTCAATCTCTTTCCCCTGCTAAGAGTCATTCTCTCTGGTTGGGGGCTTGAGAGGGCACAATAACAGAATCTTTTTCCCCATCTGAGTTAAAAAATAAGTAAGAGATAAGCAAGATAGAGGAAAGATATGGGGATCAGAGTAGCGTCTTCATTACTGAGAATTCACCTTTTTCAGGAAATGCTGGCTTCCTTAGAGTCACCATTTAAGGTGTGACTCCTCCCCAGGGAAGGAGTGAGGGGTGGAGGGAAGCAGTGAAGCTTCCTCCACACAAGAAGAAACTTCGGGAAGGAAGAAGGCTCCCCACCACGAAACCTCCCAGATGAATGATGAAATCTACTCATGTGTTCAGGACCTTCATAGTGGGAGCATTCCATCACATCTGCCCACGTGTACTCTATTCTCAGGCTGCACTTGTCTGCTGGTAGTAACCTAAACAAGTCATCCTTCCAGACTTCTTTTGCCCTTCCCATGCTGTTTTCTCTGCCTGATCAGAAAGATTTTCCCTGCCTTATCTACATGATGAAACTGATACCCCAAAACCAACTTAAACATATGCCCCCCATGAAATATGCTCTGACCTCCAAGGCAAGTAGATAGCTCCCTTCTTGGGACCAGTAGCGCTTTGTACGTAACTCTCAGTTCTAACCCCAGTGCAGTGGAATTTGTTGTGTTTCTATCTGTCTCCTCCACACTGCACTCCTTGCTCAGAAAGAATAAGTTGAAGTCATCCTTTTGACCCCGCTGTCTCAAGCACCGTGCCTGGTGCATAGGAAGCACTCGGCAGCTTCGTGGAGAATAAAGGAGTGAGTTCAAGAGACAAAGACTTGCGACATGCAGGTGGCTGGGGGACAAACATACAAAGACAGGAAGGTGTGAGAGTGCCCAGTGGCTCAGGAAAGTGGTAACCTGTTTGAGGAGTGACAGTGAAGAGAGCGAGTTGGATGAAGAGTAGGACAGGGTCCCCTGCTTAGGAAGGGCTTTGTGCGGCTGTAGTTGGAGCCCCAGCGATTTTCAAGCAGGGAAACAATGTGGTCTGATCTGTGTCTCATGGGGAAACACCATGGAGGCTGGGAGAGTCTAGAGGGAAGATGGGTTGGGGGGAGGAAGTACAGTCAGAGGTGCTGCCAGGCCTAGTTGACAAGTTAACTAAAGCTGAACCAAGGCAGAGGCATTGAAGATGCAGAGGAAGGGCTGGATCTGAGAGTTGTTTAAGGAATTTGCTCAACAGGATGCCATTCCTCTTGTGAGAGCTGGGAGGGGACTTGAGTGCCACTCCAAAGGTTCTAATTGGTGCCACTGGGTGGCCACCAGTGCTAGCGACAGATTGGGGGATATAGGAGAAGCCCATTGAAAGGAGGAGGTGAATTTGGTTCAGGGAATTTGGGTTTGAGGAACCTTTAGAATTTACAGGTGGAAGTGTCCTGTTTTATGGGTAATTCTAATCTGTCAGTAACACTGGAAGGATTTGGTCGTTGGTGGAAATAAAATACTTGGGAGGAGCCCATGTGGAGGGCGTGGTTGGAGTCCTGGGATTAGGTTAAGAGCTCAGGGAACTTGCCTCTGGGAGAGGAGCTGACTGAGGCTGGGATTCCTTAATAAGAGGTCAGGCCGGGGACGATGAGCAGGATTTTGAAGACAGGCAGAATCTCTGATTAGACTTACAGGATGAGACATGAGAGAGGGACCTGGCCTGAAAAGAGGCCCTGAGACAGGATGATTAGGGGTCTCCACTGCCTCCCTTTAAAGAAAAACAGAAACAAGGTCCTGGCACTTTTTAAAATATTCCTGACCTTTATTATAAAGAGCAAGATTGATCTCAGACTCAGGAGTAGAGGCAAACATTATTCAATAAGAGAGCTTCAAGTTACACCGTGCCTTCTGCCCCACTCAGAGAAGCAAAGCCCCTAATTACTCCCCTGGCCTGGTAAGAGAGCGCACACGGAGCTTGAGATTAATGCAGAAGCAAAGATCCCGGGTGCTGGTTAATAAGCTTTTCCAGGAGCGTGGTTGTCTGCTCGGCCGTCATTAATTTGAATGCTCATTACCATAATGTAGAAGCCAAGCTGGGGTCCTGCGCCCTCGTTGCCGCCAGCCCCGTGGTCTTGGACACCCTGGCTCTCATCCCACGTAGTTTCTTCTCGCTCCCCCGCCCTTTCTTTAAACGAAGTGTGCAATTGCTGTTTTAAATCCGAGCCTTGACATTTTCAGTGGGTACGTGCCTAGATTTCCACAGCTGTGACTGCAAACCTGTAAATTACCGGCTTCCGTTTGCTGGGACAAGTGTAAAATGGGCCTCTTTGTACGCAGGTGAAGTAGATTTGGCAATCACAACAGACTCTCTGTGTGACGATTGTGATGATAAGCACCTGTCGTTCTCCACTTGCCTGCTGTTTGCCGCTGGAGGGAGCGGCAGCTGCCACTGCCTGTCCTGTTGGGCCTGGGGCTGGGGAAGGGAAGAGCCCCGCGTGCCTGCCCTCTGGTGGTCAGAGTTCGCAATGACAGTCTAGTGGAAGGACCCGCCTCCCCACAGCCCTCTGGTTAGGGGAGGTGGAACCTAACCCCCCAGTCCGCTGTGTGAAACCCAGAATGTCCTGTTTTGCTCTTTGTAAGGGGCCTAACGCATACACAGGCTTACACTCTGCAAATCATTTCTAGTCCTTCCCACTCTTCCCATGCCATGAAAATGGCACACTTAACGTTGGTATATCTAAGAAATCTGGGCAAGCATTAGAGTACGTTAAAGGTTGGAAGTCATTTTCACTTTGTAGTTTTAATGTATTCATTCGTGGCCTAATTTTTTGATGGATATGAGCTTTTTAATAAATCCCTAACCTATAGGTATATGCCAGTTTGCACGTGGGTTTAATAGGAAATGAACCAGTGGCGCTGCTTGTGTTTCTCATTCTCTCTCCACGCTGTCACTGTGCCTGCTTCCACGTAACTGGCACGGAAGAGGACGGCCAGCCAGAGTGTTGCTCTCCTTTCTTTTTTGGAACTAAGATGGCACTGTGTATCCAGCAGCTACCAGGAAATGTCGCTGATAAAGGAACTGGGCCAAAGCTAGACTGCAAGCTGCCATGATGAGAATTCACAGCCCCTGCCTTCCCACCCTACCACCAGACTGTGGCTGTGCAGAGGGGAAGCTGCTGCTGTTCAGTGTTCCCATGATGCTTTTCGTTCTCAGGGATGGATACATGGATGGAGAAATAAAGCTATATGGGCATAAAGCCAATATTTGTATCAATAGCCATCCCTTAAACTCAGATCCGGGGGTTTCAAGAGAACTGAGTTCCCGCTCCAATGTTCACCTCTCTGAGCTTTCATTCTTCTTCTGGAAAATGAGGGCCAATGAAATTAATGGTCTCTGAGGTGACCTTTTAGATCTAAAGTTATGATTCTTAGAACTAAAATTATTTCCTTGAGAAGGTCCCTCCATGCTCTCACAGCTGTCCCCACAGTTGGTGCAAGATGATAGGGGTCCAGGAAAATGACAGGTGCCCAGGTGTCCACAGGAAGTGCAGGGGGAGAGATGGAGGCTCGACAGCCAGGATGGCTTGATGTGAATGGGTTTCTAGAGCAAGGAATTTGGAAGGAACAGGCAGTTGCCTTGTTTTGTTCTGGTTGCTTTGCTTGCAGTGGGGAAGGTGTGGCCGGGGAGATTCATGGCCCTGCTCTCCCCGCTCACCCTCCCTCCCTCCCTCCTGCCTTTGGTATGCAGTCCAGGCAGCTGGAGACTTTTCCTAAGCTTTGACTTTTTGACATGTTTTGAAACTTTGGATTCTTGTCTGTGCTTTTCTTTCCTTAAATTAGGGTATAATTTAGGGTGTAGGGGCAGGCCCAGTGGGTGGGGCAAGTGTGGAGTAGAGGTTGTCCCTGCCTCTGGGCACCCACAGGCCACACCCTCCTCATTCCACTCAGGGCCTTACAGAGCATCTTTATTTTCTCTTTGTTTTCCTATCCATATAACCAAGAAAAACAAAAGCAATAAAAACTGGGGTCAGAGTAGGGTCACTGACACTCAAAAGCCTGGAAAAGCAAGGGCAGCCCTGTCCAGCTGAGCTCTCCACCCTCTACCGCAGGAGTGTTTGTCCTTGGGCCCTCAGGTGCCACTGTGACCTCTTCCCCCTAGAAGCTGGCACACTGAGTCCTCTTAGCACTCTCCTGTGATGGGGAAGCCGGGAGAGGATGGGCCCTGAAAATCAGAACTAGAACATAGAATCCTCTATATCTTCTTCAACAGAACCCACAAAGCTATCAAGAAAATGCATCCCACGGTATCCCACATCTGAAAATGGTCTTTCTTTCTTTCTGATAGTAGAGTCACAGGTAGTAACTGTGGTCTCATCATAACCCTTGTTGTCAGAAGCTTTGGGTGTGCACCCTCCCCTTGAGGTCTGATCTCTGCCACGTCCAGCCATTTTGTAACCGGCGTCCAGACAGCAGAAATGCATTGAGCGGTCCTGCATTAATTCCCATTGAAACCCTGAAGTTCTGAGAAATTGAACTTTCTTGTGCAGCATCATTTGTTTTTCTCTTCCAGGCTTTCACCACTTTCCTCTGTCTGTACGGCATGATTTGGTATGCAGAACACTATGGTCACCCAGAAAAGGTATGGAAGGAGAGGCGGGGATGGCCATTGTTTAAAATAATCACCCCGGGCTTGGCAGGTTAGCTCAGAGCACGTGCCTGTAAGGATATGGCGAGGTGAACACTGAGGTCGGGGCCTCCAGTCCTGCCACTGCAGAAACTGCATGTCACAACTCATTCCCTAGCCGTTGCTGGCCCTGCTTGTGACGGCTCTGTTCAGTAGATCAATATTTTTGTCTAACTTTTGTTAGATTAAAAAAAGTTATGTTTGTTTGGAGAAAAAAAAAAGTGATAGGAAAGCCGTGGACTGGCTTTTGGAAGCTGGGTTTTCTCCCCAGCTCTTGAACTGTGTGGAGGCCTCTTCCTGTGTTCCAGCCTGTGGCTCTTCTGGGCAAACGCTTGCCCTGACCTTCATTTAGTAGATATGAGGATACGATAGAAAATAGACATGAATGGCTTTAAGACACGATGGCAGTCTGGTAGACGGTAATATTTTTTTCAGTAAAAATAACACTTTCATCCTTTATTTACACCTTCAGTCTAAAGAACTTAAGGCATGTTGTGGAAGATTGATTCTGCATCACCTGGGAGAGGAAAGAACCTTGTTTTTATAGCAGAGAAACATAAGCACAGGGAGGTTCTGTCACTTGCCAGTGATGATCCCAGCCTGGGAAAGGCAGGGACGCAGCATGCTCGCCTTTTTGCCCTGCCACTTCTCCCAGGGAATTCCTGAAATTACTGCACTAAGCCTGTCTGTCTCCCTAGACCTACTCAGAGTGTGAAGATGGCACCTATAGTCCAGAGATCTCCTGGCATCACAGGAAAGGGACAAAAGGTATCTTGTTCTTGTTCGTTGTTTAAAATTTTACTGGGTCCTTGAGATGTGGAATTATTACCTATTCTTTGAGTGGAGATGATATAAGCCTTGAAGGGTCTCAGGCCTACCCATCGAATGTCTCCTGTCACTTATTAAGAAACATGCAATGGCTGGGCACGGTGGCTCACGCCTATAATCCTAACACTTTGGGAGGCTGAGGTGGGTGGATCACTTGAGGTCAGGAGTTCGAGACCAGCCTGGCCAACATGGTGACACCCCGTCTCTACAAAAAGTACAGAAATTAGCCGGGTGTGGTGGCAGGCGCCTGTAGTCCCAGCTACTCAGGACGCTGAGCCAGGAGAATCGCATGAACCTGGAAGGCGGAGGTTGCCATGAGCCAAGATCGTGCCACTGCACTCCAGCCTGGGCAGCAGAGTAAGACTCTGTCTCAAAACCACTGCACTCCAGTCTCGGCAGCAGAGTGAAACTCTGTCTCAAAAAAAAAAAAGAAAAGAAAAGAAAAGAAAAAGAAACATGCAAAATGCTCACAGGATCTGAGTGAAAAACTTGGTTTGTAAGAAGAGGCTCCATGTAGCTCTGCCCATCGTGAGGGCCCTACACCATTTCAAGCACCCTGATGGGAACGTTCTTCCTCTTGGCTTTCATCATGAGTGAACAGGAAGAACTGTATATCCGGCCAGGCACAGTGGCTCACGCCTGTAACCCCAGCACTTTGGGAGGTCATGGCAGGATCATTTGAGGCCAGGTATTTGAGACCAGCGTGGGCAACAGAGCAAGACCCTGTCTCTACAAAAAGCTTAAAAAATTAGCCAGATGTGGTAGCATATGCCTGTAGTTACAGTTAGTCAGGAGTCGGAGATAGGAGGGTCACTTGAGCCCAGGAGTTCGAGGCTGCAGTGAGCTATGCTTGCACCACTGCACTCCCACGTGGAAGACAGAACAAGTCCCTCTCTCTTAAAAAAAAAAAAAAAAGAAAAGAATTGTGTATCAGGAGGAAAAGCCTTTCAAAAGAGGGGGATCATTTTAATGGCATTTATTCAAGAGGCAGAACAGTGTAAGAGATTTCAGTTGTGTAGTTAGGGAGCCTCCACTGGCCTCTAAGGATCACTTTGGGAATATTTGGGGCCACCTGGTTATTTCAAAGAATTAGACTTGTAGAATAATGACATTGAGGTGACTCCATTGGACGGTAATTCCTTGTCAATCCTTATAAGCTGCTTGGGAAGCTTGGCTGAGGAAAGAAAATTACAAATACTAAAGACTGAATTTTAGCTCACAAAATTGCTCAGAGAAACGGTGGGCCAATGGAGAAGAAAGCGCCCTGTTGCAGTCATTCTCCTAAGTTCTTTTGGCATCAGGCTCATTAAAGATCTCCCAGGGGAGACACTAGCATACACTCTGCTGAGTTGCTGGCCGCCTTTTTGGGGAAAGTTTCTCCTGAACCACGGAATTGATCAGTGAGCGGCCCGTTGTGAAATCTGATGGAGATGGGCGGAGGGGCTTCCCAGGTATCTTATTTAGAACCATGCCCTTACAAACAACCTTGGCACTTACGGGCTCTCCACTGAAAAGAATTAAGAGTAGTAGAGATGTATTTACTAGATGGAATAATAAAAAAAGAAAAATAACAAAAGCAGGAGTCTTCTGAGTGGGGAAAGAATCTCTTAGTCTAAGTCAAATGCTCCTTACAGTGGAGACTGTAACTCTGGTAACTTTTTTTTTGTTGGCAGCCTCAGGTGGAGATTTCCTATGGGGCTGGATCAGAGCCCTGGGGCAGACAAACCTTTGGCTTGGCCGCTAGGCCAGGCAGGGGCTGAACACAGGCTCAGCCGGAGGGCAGAGGCTGCCCAGTGCCCTCCATCATGGGCAGCAGGGGCCTGAATTGTGAAGATGTTCTCCAGATCAAGTGGTAGAGGGCGTGAAATAGCTCTGATTTCATAGTGTCAAGAATCCTTTCCGATGTTGGGTTTAGAAGGTGGTGTGGAGCAGGTGAAGGGATGGAAACCCTTGGTTGATGGGCACCGCGTGGTGTGTGTTTTAATTGCCCCTCGTTTGGGCTTCCGTTTCACTTGTGCTCTCACTTCTGGGCCTCACCATCATGACCGTGTCCATCATACACAGGACAGATGTACTCACGCTTCAGGAACCACCCAGACTTTGGGGGGCTGTTGCGTTGAACCCCCCCCGTCCACCGCGTGTGCTCGTTCAGTACTAGTTCTGTGTTTGAGAGCCTCGCCTTCATTTCTGAATGAGGCCACTAGGGGGAGTGGACGTATCAGGGAAGAACCTGTTCCCCGGCAAGCCTAGGGCGGTCTGGAAAGGGAGAGCCACCAATCTCCAGAGCCCAGGGTGACGGTGTGCTCTGATTCCTTTGGCCAGGTTCTGAAGACAGCCCACCCAAGCACGCAGGCAACAATGAAAGCCATTCTTCCAGGAGAAGGAATCGGCATTCCAAGTCAAAAGTCACCAATGGCGTTGGAAAGAAATGAAAAACCCTGGTTAATCAAAGATGTTCCAGAGTGCCTAGAACTGAGAGGGAAATGGAACTCATTTGGACCTCCCTGTGAGGAGGTCGAGACGCACAGGGCAAGCAGAAAGAGGCGAGGGCACTTGGGGGTCATTATTTGAGATCGTAAGTCTTGTTTCCCACAGACCTGGCCGCGTCAGGCAGATCATCGCCTGGGGGGCCTTTGCCAACGTGGGGTCTCTTCTAACTTCAGCACTTGGCATGCGGTCACCGGTGGCAGCGCGGTGTGTTGAAGGGAAACTGTAGCTATTCATTCACAGTTGCCAAGAGCAGCTCTGCGCCTGCTGGATCGTGGATGCAGCATAAACATCTTCCTTCAGACAAGGCATTAACTCCATGGTTAAAGGACTGGTCACCAGTTTTTATTTTATTTTTATGAATCTACCTTTCCATTGATTGATTTAAGTTCAGGCCACTTTTCTGTCTTTTATTTGGTTATTGTTGTTATTTGTTTTTAAGTTAGGATGCTTTTTAACAGTCTTTAGAAGCCGCTGCTGAAATTGACACTGGGGGAAGGGTTCCCCTTCCTTCTAGAGCAGAAAAGGGAGAGAGGTATTGCATTCCTGTTTGGTAACCTCAGTCTCCTGTAAGACCTTCTACCACATGGCGAGTATACACCAATCAGGAGAGGGTAGCTGCCTGCATAGGAGCCTCGCTTCCGATTATTCCCTTCCCAATGTTATTCATCCAGACTCACCCACAGTGCACAAAAGCAAACCTGCTAGAGAGGCAGTGAACACCACAGCTTTTCCCCAGCCAGGTGCCTTTTACATCGGGTTTGTTCTCCTTCCATGGTGTGTTGCTGACATTGTCACTGAGTCCCATGTGAGGTGCTGGTGAGTATTACCTTTCATCCGTGCCATGCTCTAGAACCTTGACCCTGATAGTTCACCACCTCTGATGGATCCCTGTTTTAAATAAAAACGATTCACTTTAAAGCCTATCAAAGGTCTGTCTGTAAAATGCTCATTTTCTTGCATCTTACTGGTATCTTCCATTGATTGTAAGCAGTCAGTGTGTTTTTCAAGTGACTTTAGGATAATATATATGTGTTTTATATAGTGAGAAGAAAAAAGAAAAGATGTGTATTTTAAAGGGCTTACAGACATATATGTCCTACTTCTTAGACTTCCCAAGTGGCCAACAGGAAATGGACAACATAGTCATTGTTTTTTCCTGTGGTAATGGTTTCCAAGTTGGATTTTTTTTTTCCTCTAACAAGAGGCCAGTACCCAGTTGATTAGCTTACAGATATCAACTCACTGAAAGTAATCTTTTTTTCCCTCATTTCACACAGCACAAAGGTTCGTTCCAATGTCTCTTCTTCTTTAAGGAAATCTTTAGCCATAGAAGTGTCAGTTTTTGTTTTTCTGCAAAAGAATTCTGAGATGAAGGGGTTGAATGAATCATGCCAGCCAGGGTCACATCCTGTCCTCAGGGGGCCCAGGGCTCAATAGTAGATTCTGCAGGAGTGGAGAAGCGTCAGTGGCAGCTCCGCTCACTTGGTGAGTGAGGGCTTTGGCTGTGATGAGCCTCAGCTCTGAGCTCTCAAATGTCCTCCAGCCAGCATCCGCCTGCTTCCCACAAAAGGACAGAAGAGAGGCAAAGTGCGTGTTTTATAAAACCTGCCTGCACTTTTATAACCCATCAAAGAGGCCATTTTTAAACACAGGTACAATTTAAACATGATCTTTCTTCGCAAACAAATATGTTTTGTTTCATCCTGTGTTCTGCTTTTCTAAGCATGACATACTTGTGCCCATTGGAGAAGACACCTGTCTCTTCTTTCTCATGCCTGTGGTGCCTCACTGCGTGTTTCCGGGTTCATTTTCCGGGAGCGCTGGGCCTGACACTTTCACACTCTTCTGACTGTCGCCTTGTTCCAACTGATGGAGCATGTGTGCTTCCTCCGAGGCCAGCCTACAGGAGGCAGCTGTTTCGCAGGTGGTGAATTCGACTTTACTGTGGCATTGTGAAGAGCAGGGTGCACAAGAGACGATTTTTTCTCCATGGCTTTGTAAGAAACAGCCAGGAAAGTCCTCAGATACTTTCCATGCCCTTTCTTTGAGTTGAAACTTTCTATTTCCCTTCAGTCAGAGCTCTTGACTATAGTAGTTACAAAACCAGTGCTTTCCATGGCTGGCCAGAACCACAGCTGCCATTCCTTTTAGAAGCCATACTGCTGGGTTTGGCCTACTTTTTTCACCGTTTCTATGGAAATAGACCTCACATTGATGGAAATAGAATGCGTGTTTCAGAATCATCATTCAATATCTGAAATGATTTGATTGTAAATCATCTCATGTTCCCTGTTTGCAAACCGCCCTCTTAAGAGACAACATTGTTTTGGACCTAAAGCGTGAAGAACAGTTTATGTATTTTTCTCCTTAAGTAGCATTGCACTGAGTGTTAGGTTCTTTTCCCTTTTTTTCATTCTTGGTCTTCCCAAAGCTTCTTCCCACATTTCTTTTGTGTCTGTTTCCACCATTCATAGAAACTTGGAACCACTCTCACAGCAATGCTAGGATGTTTCATGGACCTGTTAAGCATTTTGATGATACAAGATGTCCTATCAATGCCAGTCTTATTTTCACTAGGACTCTGCTTCTACAGTAAGCTCCTAAGGTGCTCACCCAGGAGAAAACAAAATTCATTACCAAATACAACAGATTCAGCCTTCTTGGTCTTCCCTCAGAAGCCACCGTGTAGCACCCTGGAGTGATGCCTCTTTATGCCAAGGCCCACCCTTTGGAATTGGGAGGATTTTGGGTAGAATCCTGCACTTACAGAGGCCCTCGGGGTCATTGAGAAGTGGAGGAGGTTGGACACAGAAGGGAAGGCTAAACACAAGGTGGGAAAGAAAAAATGTAACCATTGGCAGCCAAACTGAAGCTAGCCCTTTAAATACGGGGGTGGGGGGTTAATATCCATGCTCTTTGGAATGTGCTCAGTGACTGCTGCAGAGTTCCTGGGCCCACTCTAATGTTTACCAGGTGGGTGTTGTTTATATGGTTCTTATTGTTATGACAACTGGAAATCCCACAGTAGACTAGACAGTGCTCCATACCATTTCCCATTTATAGGATTGAAATCAAGATGTAAGGAGAGCTGGCCGGGCGCAGGGCTCACGCCTGTAATCCCAGCACTTTGGGAGGCTGAGGTGGGTGGATCGCCTGAGGTCAGGAGTTTGAGACCAGCCTGACCAATATGGTGAAACCCTGTCTCTGCTGAAAATACTTAAATTAGCCGGGCATGGTGGCAGGCACCTGTAGTCCCAGCTACTCGGGAGACGGAGACAGAAGAAATGCTTGAACCCGGGAGGCGAAGGTTCCAGTGAGCCAAGATCATGCCACCGCACTTTCCAACCTGGACGACAGAGCGAGACTATCTCAAAAAAAAAAAAAACAGAAAAAAACTGTAAGGAGAGCTAAGACGTCTGTCTGTCAGTGTTCCATTACATAATACACCTCTTTCCTTCACGTGTGTGTGCACATTCCCAGGATTATATTAGAGATTTGGTTCTTTGCAAGGGTCAGTATCAGTAATGGCTGAGACTGGTGGGCTGCAGTCATGTTGCTATGCTGTAAGAGGTTTTTACAACATTTCCTCTTATCACACTTTATTCTAATCTGATGATGGGCCTATCTCAGGTGAAGATTGCAATAGTTTCCTTAATTGAACTTTGGTATTTGATGCATTAAATAAATATGGCTTTTTAATTTTGCTATCTTCTGTGAATTTAAAGGAATTATTTCATTGATGTCTACCAAAGAAGAGAAAAAACAGTTGGATGTGAAATTTTTTTAGTTTGTAGGAATGCTACATTGTAAAAATCTTCCTTTTCTTCCATGTTCCCTAAAAAATGCCTTCAGTCCATTTCAGAAAGTTCATCCGTGACTTGGTCTACTCTGATATTCCCTTTCCTGCAGCTTGTTAGGTGGACTTCTGAAGTTGCTTGTCCTGCAAAGAGATATTTGTTGTCACAGTCTAACAGTGTTCAAGGGTTTGCAACATGTCCAAGTACCTCCAAGGCCTCACAGGGCTCAGCTGAATTTATCCCTCTTGATGCTCTGATACTCATAATACTCTGGTTGAAGCCTGGTCTCTACCTCCATATTCAGTACACCCGGCTGGGGAGGCGGGTGACAGCAAGCTTCCTGCCTGCATTTCTGGCAAAAGGGACTCCTAAGCCCCAGCATTGTTGTCCTCTTGGAGCAGAGAGGAGAAGGGTGTTGGCAGATCCCTTCCCCTCTCATAACCCCAGTGAGGACAGTAACATCATTCAGAACATAGAATTTACCCAAGGGTTTTGCTTTCACAGCTGATGCAACCAACCACCCAGCCTCTTTAAGTGATCTGGGCTCACGCTTGTACTTGTGCCTGGGAGTTAATTGTTGGTTTTTCTTTGTTACTGGAACGCTCAAGACATCACCTTGGCCAGGGTCTGCAAACTGTGGGCACCGACAGTGCCCTGCGGTGGCAGGAAGATTTGCTCAGAGCTGCGACCTCCTGCCCCTCGGAGCAGTCATCCCGGGGCGTCAGAGCCTGGTGTTCCAGCGTAGGGTGTGGCCCCTTTCTGGATGCTGAGTAAAGGAGACTCTTGTGGTTTTACAAACCACAGGAAATGAGGTTTGTCTGCCTTTAAAAGAAAATTGGTTTTCTAACATTTGAGACTAAAAAAACCAAAATACTTCATTTTCGTGTCTGAAGTATACACACAATAGCTTTCATTACAGAGTCAAATTGCAGGCAAGGTTTATGTAACAATCCATACTGGAAATCCGGGCTGTAAGCCTGACTGTTCCCACCCTCCCGACAAAGGGCTGTTTGGGCTCATTCTCATCTCTCCAACTGCATACGTCATGGACTGATTAGGTATTTTATGAGTGCAGCGTGGGAAAGGCTTAAGAAAGATCTTCAGCTTTCAAAATGTTAGGGATCCTCCACCTCTCTTAGAGTGGATGAAATCCAGACCAGGAGCAGGGGAATAAGAGTTCACTAGGGCCACTGCTAACATGACTTCCAGACAGTGGCATTCAGAGGATTGGAGCCTTCAAAACACCCCTGTGTGGGGCTCTCCGCACCCCTTCCCTCTCGTCCCTGAATCCTCCCAGCAGCCACAGTAACACAAGTTTGCACATAGAGCACACGGCCAGGAGATGCCGGGGGGCCGCCGGAGCAACACAGCCTGAGACTCTGTGCCAGGCTCCTCCCCTGGATTCTTGTGCACATGTCTTACTCCTATCAGCAGACCACAGCCCCATAGATCCTCACCAGCCTCAGAGCTGGCAAACGGATGGCAAGGAGCTGATTCCCTGGTGACCGCCACACCTTTGCTCCTCCTCCTTGGAAGGAGACTCAGATCTCAGGTGCTTGCTTGATTAGAGATGGCCACACCTCCAAGCCACTCTTCAGATGGCTCCAGGGGTGGTTGGCTGGTTGCGTGCTCTGCAGACAGAATAACTGGTGTTGGCCTTCGTTGTCTTTTGTGTCCTGTGAGTAGACAAACTCCGGCCTCGACATCCCTGAGTTTCTGTGGCCTGAAATCAGTTGAGATGCCAGCTCTTGAACAGGGTCCCCATACTCCATGTGGATTCTTCCCCCAATGTTTTGACGCATTCTGCAAACTGTTGGAAGGCAATTTCTCTCCCCTGTAGCAGCTCCCTCTGCCCTCAGGAATGTGATTTACAATCTGATGAGGCCATAAACCTCTACTTTTCACATCTGAAAAACAGCAAAGTATGGGAAAGAATGTAAATTATAAATACTGAATTCCTATGGTCAGCAATAATGGAATGGCCTGGGTGGGTTATTTTTTTAGTATGGTATGCATATGGCTTTAATTTCGAGGGGGTTGGGTCCTCCCCCACCGCTGTATTTCTTGGGAGAACAGATAACAGCAAAATGTCCTGCTGTGATACAGTGTTTTTCCAAAATGAAAAAATAGCATTTTTCTGATGACTCACTGGCCAAATACTTTGAAATGCCACTCTTCATGGAGGGGGATGGGATGGTAGGTGACAGTGACATTTCCATACTCACCACCCTGGTGATCTGGTGTCTGTCCACCCCAAAATAACCCCCAATGTTCTCACTTAGCAACCTCCCGCCACCCCACTTTAACTTTCTAGGAGGAGATTTTCCTATAAGATTTTTGAAATTCTCTTCCCATCTCTCTTATCAGTCAAGGTTCTGCTCCCTAACTGGGAACAGACTTCTGATTGCCACCATGAGCAGGAAAGACAGCCACAAAGCCAAGAGGCTGTGCAGGTTTGAGTTTTCATTCCAGCGGTGGGTCAGCGCCTGGCTTAGATTTCACACGCTGGGCAGCAGCAGCCCTGCGCTTTGCTGAGGTGGGAAAGAGCCACCAATCACGGAGTGAGTTCCTGCTGCTGTTCTCAGACCACAGAAGCCAATGTGTGGTATTGCTGTGCTGGTGTTCAGCATTTTTCCCCTTAAACCCTTGCTTGTCCCAGTTCAAAATGATGGGTGAAAGCTGAAAAAACACCCAGGGCCCAAAGTTCCCAAACTCCTGTTATAACAGCCCACGCCTGCCGGAGCATCTATGAAAGTGAACAGGGCTGTGTTTTTCTTGGTGTGGTCAGTTAAGTATGCTGACGGTGGAGTAATGTGCATGAGAATAGGATGTCTGAAATCGCAAACATATCCACCCACAGAAACACATAATCTCACAAACACCTATTCACTCAACACTTACCCTTTGTGTCTTCCTGCCGCTTTCTCTGGACCACATTTGAGTCACAAAATCCCAGGCTCAGCTTGAGTGCGATCACAAATGTATCCACCTACAGAAATGCATAATCTCACAAATACCTATTCACTCACATACTCACCCTTTGTGTCTTCCTGTCGCTTTCTCTGGATTGCATTTGAGTCACAAAATGCCAGGCTCAGCTTGAGTGCAAGGCTAGCCAGACCACACATAGGGCATGAAGGAGAGGCCGTTATGGTTCTTGGTAACATCCACATATGTTTGTATGCTTTGGCCACCCAGATCACCTCAGCTGCAGGTCCATTCATCAATATTGTGTATCTGCCAAAGAGTTTTTGTTTATGTACATCTAAGAAATTTCAACAGAAAGGACATAAGCCCAACACTGTTATCCATTTAAAAAAAAAAAGTACACATCTTGTTCTCACTTATAAGTACCCTTGTCCAGGTGCGGTGGCTCATGCCTGTAATCCCTGCACTTTGGAAAGCCGAGGCAGGTGGATCACTTGAGGTCAGGAGTTCAAGATCAGCCTGGCCAACATGGTGAAACCCCGTCTCTACTAAAAATACAAAACATTAGCCGGGCATGGTGGCAGGTGCCTGTAACCCCAGCTACTCGGGAGGCTGAGGCAGGAGAATTGCTTGAACCTGGGAGGCGGAGGTTGCAGTGAGCCAAGATCGCACCACTGCACTCCAGCCTGGGTGACAGAGTGACTCCATCTCAAATAAATAAATACCCACTAAGCAATGGGTATACATGGTCACACATAGTGAAATAATAGATGCTGGAGACGACAGAAGGTTGTCAGAGAGGGTTGAAAAATTGCCTGTTGGGCACAGTGTCACTTTGGGTGATGCGTGCACTAAAAGCCCAGGCTTTGCCACTCCTTCATATATGCATGTATGAAATCTGTACTTGTACCTCCTAAATACACAAATTTTTAAAAAATTAATAATAAAAAGTTGGCTTAAAAGCAACAGTGGCAGCCAGGCGTGGTGGCTCATGCCTGTAATCCCAGCACTTTGGGAGGTCAAGGCAGGTGGATCACCTGAGGTCAGGAGTTCGAGACCAGCCTGACCGATATGGTAAAACCCCGTGTCCACTAAAAGTACAAAAAAAAAAAAGAAAATAGCTGGGTGTGGTGGCGTGTGCCCGTAGTCCCAGCTACTCGAGTGACTGAGACAGGAGAATTGCTTGAACCCAGGAGCGGAGATCACGCCACTGCATTTTAACCCGGGTGACAGAGCGAGACTCCATCTCAAAAATAATAAATAAATAAATAAATCAACAGCTGCTTCCCTTTGGTCCAGATGGTGCCCTCTTGTGTAAATAGTGTTGTTAAATGCATGCCTATCAGCTGGAGGACATTCGATGACACACTGGAATGCAGAAAGAGCAGGGCAGATGAAAGAATCACCAAACACCCTCTGAATGAGCACTCACATCAGTCAACAGGAAGCCTCCACTATATTGTGATCAGTTTTCACTTTCAAGTGATTGACTATTATGTTAATAGATTATGAAATGGAAGAGATTAAAAAAAAATGGATGCATCAGCCTTGCATTTGAAGTAAGTTTTGTAAGTAAATCTTATAAAGGGAAATGACAGAATCAGAGTTCTGGAGTAATGGATGCTCCAAAATGTGATTGTTGGCCTGTAAATTATCTTGTATTGTCACGGGTTTTTCAGTCAACATTGCTGCGAGCAGCAGAATTGCCTTTTAGGTTTGGAACAATGGTGTAAACACAACTTCTGGTGCTCTGTTTCAGAGCTGGCCAGCTTCATGAAATCTCACCCAAAATGAGTATGATAGAGTTGGCCCAAGGACAGAAACAAGGGTCTACATCTTGTGTGAGATCCACTGCCTCAACCTTTCTCATTTTTACTGTTTTAGCCCTTGATTTTTAAATATTGCAAACAGTTGTATCTTGTTTAAAAAAATTCTTTATTGTCCAGCTGCTCCGACTGGGAGAGGGAAAAGGAATATTGAGGTTTTCCAAATAAATTGTTTAATATTTCAGATGTTGACATCACCTTTGTGCTGTTGAGTTGCTAATGTGACTGGCACGTGATGTTTTTACCCTCCTTGGCAAAATAATTTCTATCAAAGCTAATGCTTCCTTAGGCTGTGTGCTATGCACCTTACTTCGTGCTTTTCATGGATTTTCTGATTTATTCCTCACAAGATCTTCACTGATGTTGCCCCATTTTACAGATGGAGAAACGAGAGGTTTGAAAAAGTTAAGTGACTCAGGTAATCTTCTAGAATGCAGATCTTGATCCTCTACCTGAGATGTGATAGTGTAAGAACTCTAGCTCACACACCAAACTTTTCTGGTTCAAATCCTGCCCCTACCACTAACAAACTGTTTAACTTTAGGCAAGTTATTTCATCGCTGTGCCTCAGTTTCATCCTCTGGGAACTGGGAATGATAATACCTACCTCATAGGGTTGTTAAGAAGAAATCCCAAATGCATCTTTTACGAGCACATACAACAGTGTCCAGCCTGTCATGAGTGTTCAATAAATATGTGCTGTTATCACTGTTACACTGACTGCCTCTTTAGAGGCAGGGAAACATTAAGAGGCAATTGTGATAAACTAGGTAGGAGCTGGTGAGGACCTGAACTAGGGCAGCCTTTGGATGGAGAGGAAGAAACAAACCAGAAAGACCGTACAGAGAGAAGCAGTGGGGCTTGATGCCCAATGAGAGGGATTCAGGATAAAGCCCATACTCCTTGGCATCTCAAGGGAGTACCAGGATCCCACCCAGGTGTGTGTCCAGCATCAACTCCTGCTGATCCCTACATCTCCATGCTTCTCCCTTATACTTAGCACTGTGGAACCACTGGGCCTCCGCACAGCCCACCAAGTGCACCACACTCCCAGGCTCCTGCCTGGAATGCCTGCCCCTGGCATTCTGCCTGGCAAGTTCCACTCGTCCCTCAAGTCTCAGTGCAAACACTCTACATTCTATTTCTGTGAAACTCCCTTCATCCCCGATGCACTTGGAAGTGCTCTCCTGTGCTGTTATTCACCTCTTTGATACTGGTGCTGTTGCGGATCTCAGCTAGACTCCAGGCTCCTTGGGTGTTCATCCTCAGCACCTGGCACACAGCAGGTGTTCAGTAAATGCCCTCAGAGTGAGATTGCAGGACAGAGGGCAAAGACTAACCCTCCCTGGATGTGACACTTCTGGTGTGTGTTGTTTGGGTTCCCTCTGATTATGTAGAAATGTTGTAAGTGTCCTCTGGCCCATGAGCCCCTCAGCCTGCATGTGGTGGTTGGGTCCTGCCACCTCCACTTCTTTAGCTGGCACATTCAGCTGTGTCTGAGGGCCCACACCTGGCATTGCTTACTTTTTTCTTGTAAGACCTCCACCAACTGTGGAAATTGATAGCCCCTGCTTTGGCATGCTAATCAGAAAATAACTTATTTCCAAGTTTCTTACAACCTTCCTTCTTTGGAGGTAATGACTGAGGATCAATTTCTGATCATTAGTACTTGAGCTGGGACAGGTGCCAAGGCATCCACTCTCCTCCCCCAGTACCTGCTTTGATCTTGCCAGATCCCAAAGAAGGCTGTGATTTTCTCCCTTGGATACCAGTTCATGGGTATAACTCAAACTTCAGGTTTTGTGGGGCTCTCCATTTGGGGTTCACAATTCTAGAGATTCTTTAATAAAAATAATATCAAAAGCTCTAATTCTTGAAATTTCACGAAAATGAATGCCATGTGGCCCCATTGCTAGACTAATTCCCAGGATCTTGGAAGATGCACATGCAAAGGAAGGGAGGGGACTCAAGAGCAGAGCTTCATTAACTTCACAGTGAATCCACCTCTAATATAACCAGGATAACTCGCTTTGCCTGCTTGGAGTTCAAGTAAGCCACATCTCATATTTTTCCAATTAACTGCTCAAATCCCGAGATGCCATTACCAGCCAGAAGTGCAGCATATCCCTGTTGAGGCCTTCCACCACGCCCAAATTCTCTTTTTTTTTTCCAAGACAGAGTCTCACTCTGTTGCCCAGGCTAGAGTGCAATGGCGTTATCTCGGCTCACTGCAACCTCCGCCTTCCGGGTTCAAGCGATTCTCCTGCCTCAGTCTTCTGAGTAGCTGGGATTACAGGCGTGCACCACCACGCCCGGCTAATTTTTGTATTTTTAGTAGAGACGGGGTTTCACCATGTTGATCAGGCTGGTCTCGAACTCCTGACCTCGTGATCTGCCCGCCTCAGCCTCCCAAAGTGCTGGGATTACAGGCGCAAGCCACCACGCCCGGCCCAAATTCTCTTAACACTAGGGATTTATTCCACCCACTGGGGTTGGAGAACTGGGCGGTCCCACCAACCTGGGGGGACTATGAGGTAAGCACTCTGCTCCACAGGCTCAACCCAGGACAGTGAATGGTTGTCCACTCTGGCATGATACTGTTTTCCATTTCTACCCTACTGTGATAGTGTTTTAGCTTGGGTGGCTGGGTGGCACTATGCCTGAAAGTCACTCCCAAAGCACAAGACAGTGCCAGGGAGGTTGGAAGTTCAAGCCTCAAACACAGTCTACTCCAGACCCAGCCCTTGCCCCACGAGGAGCCCAGTTTTCCAGCCAGGCAGCCCCTTGACTCATGAGGAATCTTCCTTTGTGGCCTTGGTATCCACCCAGAATCAACCTAATCCATCCAGGAGATCCCCATAAGGGCTACCTCAAAAGGAAAGAGGTGGAACCGTTGGCCTCTGGAGATTTGTCACTTCCCCAGAACCACTTGCTAATGGAGAGTATTGCAAGTGGGTGCTTCGCTGGGCCACAAAAGCAAAACAAAAAGTTCTGCTGCAGCAGGTCCCCGAGTTCCACTTTTATGGCTCTTTGCCCATAAGGAGCTGGCTGGATCCACTTCAATGCATCTGACAGTTCCATACCAGAGCTGCTTCCTTCCTGATGGAATCCACCACCCCTCTGGTTTTCAGATGGGACTGCAATGTTTGTGGGGGGTTTTCCGGAGCTTTGCTGAGCCCCAGGATCTAGGCTGCCAGGGGCTGCATCTGCTCTACATCTAGGGAAGATGTTCTTCCTTCTGTGTCTTCTGAGGCTTAGTTACTGCTCTGATCAAAAAAGAGTCTAAAGAAAAGGCACTTCCATTGGTGGTTCTCCCCAAACTGAACTAATTATCTTTCATCCTCCTAACTCTATCCTGTCATGGTGAGTTTAGGTTGGGGAACTATTAAATGATCATCCCTCCTGCATCCGCTTACTGCAAGCTTTCCAGACAGGCAATGATGGACCACTGAGAACATTTTATCCCTGAATAAAACACATTTGTGTTTTTTGAAAATGTGTTCTCTCAAGAAAGCCAGCCCCATGTGCAACAGCCTCCATTTCCAAGCAAGTGACTGTGTTAATCTGACTTCTCCCTAGTGTTAACTGAACCAAACGTGAATCATTCACTTGGCCACAGGGAGAGGTGGACTCGTCGTTCTGTAAGATTACAATCCCATAATCCGCCTCCTGATCTCTTCTGCTGATGGAAGCCAGAGTCTGGGCTGCATTAAAAGATGACTGGGGAAATAAAACAGAATAGCACATTGTCACCTTCTTTCCGATCCAAGGAGAGTTGCTCCCAGATGCTGTATCTGCAGTCCAGCTTCTGACTTGCAAACAGTTCAAGAAGGAGGCTGTGGCCTGGATGGCAGAACACCCTGTATGAGATAGCTGTCACATGCAAACACATGCACGTGCAGACAGGGGAGATAAGGAGCAATGAAGAAGTTTGAAGGAGGGGGCTCAGGGTCAAGCCTTTGTTGAATCCCTTACATTGCAAAGGTCAAGACACTGAGGCCCAGAGTAGTGCAATGACTTGGCCAGGGCCACACAGCTGGTGATAGCACAGCCAGTGTTCAGGCCACCTTCAGATTCTTACTCCTAGCTCCTTGCCCTTATACACCATGTCCACCCATGAGCCACTAAATATGAACCACACGTTGCTTGTGCAGCCTTGGGGCTTCATACACTTAGGGAATGTGTCCTTTCTACCAAACTTCTTTTTCTCTTCCCTGACACCACATTTCTCATCTTCAGAAGCCAGCTCCACTCTCTGAAGCCTTCTATCACTGACTAACAGTTCAGAACTTTAAAGGGCATGTATATACAAAAACAGGATGCACCCAGCCAAGGATGCTCATCAAGAGTGGCAAAAAAACCCGCAAAAGTAGAGTATCAGGAGTGGCCAACCCTGGGGTGATTTGAGGTGTTTAGAAAAAGCGAACGACTATTATTTAAAAGGAAATGGGCACAGCTTACAAACTCCACACATAGAACAAGAGTAGGAGACAAAAGAATGGGTGTTCACTCCTTGGCAATAGAGTTCAATATAATTGTTTCTCTCTCACTGCTGCAGTTCCTTCTGTGATTTCTCTTTTCTCTTTATCAGGGCTCATAAGCCATGCTCTGGCCCTCCCTCATGTCCCTAGTCACTTTCTCCCCTCATCTCTGTCCCCAGCCATTCTGGACTGTTTCCATTGCTTGAATATTCATCAGGGTCTTTTTCATCACAACCTTTCTCCTACCCTGCCGCTAGGAAGCTCATCTTCACCCTTTAATTCTCAATCAGAACAGTTCTGTAGCAAGACACGCAGGCTAACTCATTACCCCCATGGCATCTACCTCCTTTTGTGAATAACATGAAAATCTGAGGGAGCATGAGTCAGGAATCTGCCTTGACCGTGAACCTGAGTTGTTTAGATTTCGTGTATACGTTCTCCATCAAGAGAATCCCATTCAAACTAGAAAAGGCAGTGCACACATGGATAGAAGAGAACTGAAGCCCACAATAGCAGCTGACTGTGTCAGGTGCAGTAAATATCATGCTTCTGTTGCAGTAAATATCATGGTGCTGAAGTTCATAGTTGTGGTAGGTTAAACCCTGAGAAATAAGAAAGTATTGTATCAGGAGAGAGAAGAGAAAAAATAGATTTTGAAAACTGCAGGTCAACAAGCGTGGTCTTAATCCACAGTAAAATTCTAGAGCAGATTATGAAAGGGTGGTCTGTGACCATCTTTATAGAAACAAGCATTGATCGCTGGGCATTAGCAGAGGTTCACTAAGAACAAGCCATGCAGAGCTAATGTTGTATTGCTTTTACACGTAGTTATCAGATTGGGAGATCAAAGGAATACTACCAATGAGCAAATAGCAGAGTACAAATTCCACCGAAGCAAAAATAAAATAAAATAAAGGACCCACCTCAACTTTGAGAAACGCAGTGTGCTATTTTAGTTTCTCTTGAAGATTCACAGGACACATTAGCACATTAAAGGTTCTGAGAAGTCCTGCACCAAAAAAGCTATTTAATATCATCCCACTGATCAAGCATTCTACAGAACACACTTAGAAAAAAAAGGATGTTTTGGATGAATTCCAGCAGGTGTTTTGCAAAGCTTTTTATTACTTAAACTGTGAGGAGGTAGAGAAATGAAATGTGGAGTTAAAAATAGCTCACTGGAATCACAGCTGGGTAGACAACTGTACCAAAAGAGCATTAATTAATTGATGAATTGCCACCCTGTTGGAGGTGTCCAGTGGATGTCTCAAGGCTCTGCTCTTGGTCCTGGCATGTTCAACATTCTTATCAGTGACTTGTATCACAACATTGAAGACCTACTTTTAAAATGTTCAGATAGCCTAAAGCCAGAGAAGCAGCTAATATGCTGTTTAACAAATTGAAATACTCTCTCAAAACCTATAAATGAATCCAACAGGATCCCACTGAGACTTATTAGAAGCAATGGTATAAGTAAGGGATGGATGAAATGTGACTTGAAACTAGCTCATATGAAAAAGACCCAGGTTGCAGCTACATCAAGATCAGCCCAAGCCAAATGTGTGACAGGTCTACTATGCTTCTTAAGTCAGTGAAGCCATCCTGGGCATGCAAATGGCGTGCAGGGCAAGCAAGCTAGGCAGGATGGTCTGGCCACACTGGGTATTGAATTCTGTTCTTATGGTGCATTTCAAGAGGGACATTGACAAACTGGAGCCTGTTCAGAGAATAACCAACATCAGGAGAGGTATAGAGAACTTGTACCCTGAGAAGGAAAGTCTGTAGAAACCAGGGATATTTAGATGGTCTATAAGAGAAGATGAGGAGCATGGTGATGACAACTGGCTTTGAGATGCAGTGTAGTGTAGTAGAAAAGAAGTGAGTTTGTGTTCAAATCTCTGCTCCAGTACTTCCAACTGTGTAACTCAGACAAGTTTCTGAATATCTCTAATGACTCTTAATGTCTCTAATGACTCTTCAGAGTCCTTAGATGAGAAGCCATCATCCCTATTGAGGGGGACTATTGGGATGTGTTTGGAGCAGAGTAAGTGGTCAACACATGCTTGTCTTCCCTTTATCCATGTGAAGAATGGTAGTCACGGCAATGAGAAGGGTGACTATTTGCTATAGATTTGTGGGGAAAATTGGGACCAATAGGAGAATTCCCCAAAGGGAGACAGATTTGGTGATGAAAAGCAGGAACTTTATAATAACCAAAAGCCTGGAAAACAAAAGAACTGGCTCACTGACTTTAAGTTGACACTGGAACTTCCACAGATACTTGTAGAAGAGATCTTTGTTTGGGGTGAGAGGTGGGATTAGATGACCCCCCAGATCCCTTTCAACTCTAAAATCCTGTGATTTAAAGATACAGCCAGACTGTTTATTGTTCTTTTCTGTATGTAGTCAACTCATATATTCACCCTCCCCATTCATATATAGTAAAGTGATACTTATATGTACTTACTTAAAGTTATTCCTTGGCCATTCCCCATGTATGGATTTTTCTCTTTCCTCTATTAGTGTTCACATTACAGCCTAGTTCAGGAGCTTGTCCAAAGTGGGCACTTAATAAATGTTAATAGACTAATAAGAGAAGTCTGTGTAGAGTAATGACTATGAGTCATTACTCATAATGACTCATACAGGCATATATTTGAACTCATGCAGGACTCCTTTGGACTCATACAGGCATGTATTCAAATCTTGGCTCTACTTCTTGGGCAAGTTTCTCTCTGGGCCTCCATGTCCTCATCTATGAAATGGAGATAGTAATATTAGCTTTATCAGATGAAATGAAATAGGATTGTTTTAAGTCCTTGGAAAAATAGTAAGTATACAGTAGATGGCAGATAGAATTATTTTTGTAGTTGCTACCAGAGTGAATGTAAATCTATTTAATACTTATATAGCGGTTTTCTGACTACACAGTAAGAGGCTTAGGAACAAATAGGTTCTTCCTGCACCTACTTGTTTCAAAACGCTTTCTCCTAAACAGTGTTTTTGGTTATACCCCAAAGCCTTCTTAAGTCTATTCTCCCATTCCTAGCAGCATATATGATTGGCACAAAGAGGAACCAATTGGAAATGAGCAAAAATGGAGAGACTGAAGTGGGCATGACTTTAGCCAGAAAATCTATGCCAAGGCCCGAGCTGGTCTGAAGCATCCTCATGGGGAGTATCTGGCGTGCAGTTTGCCCCTGCTGGCTACCAAGGAGGCCTCCAGCTGTAGCCACTGGAGAATTGGCCCTGCCCTCACCCTCTTGTTGCGCTCTGCAGAACAGGGGAAGTGTCCAAATGAGCATGCCCTCGGGGGCCCTGTGAGCCCCTCCAGATAGGTCCTGACCTTGGTTAGGCCTAGCCCAGCATGGACCACGGCCTGAACTACAAGATAGTCGACAAGAAAGTAAGGGAGAATAAAGCACAGATGCTTTGTAAAGTTTGTAATTATGGTAAAAAACACACAACATAAATTTGACCGTCATAATCATTTTTATGTATACAGTTCAGTAGTGTTAAATATATTCATATTGTTGTACAACGGAGCTTCAGAACTTATTCATCATGTAAAACTTGTGAAACTAGGCTGGGTGTGGTGGCTTACGCCTGTAATCCCAGCACTTTGGGAGGCCAAAGTGGGTGGATCACCTGAGGTCAGGAGTTCGAGACCAGCCTGACCAACATGGTGAAACCCCATCTCTACTAAAAATATTTTTAAAAACTAGCCAGGGGTGGTGGTGGGCACCTGTAATCCCAGCTACTGAGGAGGCTGAGGCAGGAGACTTGCTTGAACTCAGGATACGGAGGTTGCAGTGAGCTGACACAGTGCCATTGCACTTCAGCCTTGGTGACAGAGTGAGACTCTGTCTCAAAAAAAAAAAAAAAAGCTTGTGAAACTAAACTCTTACCCATTAAACAACTCCCCACTTGCCACCCCTCCTCGTTCCCAGCAACTGTCATTCTATTTTCTGTTTCTATGAATTTAACCACTTTAGATACCTTGTATGAGTAGAATCACACTTTATCTTTTTTGTGTGACTAACTTATTTTTCTCATAATAACATCCTCAAGGCTCATTATTATTAACCTCAGTGGCATTATTCACAATAGCCAAAAGGTGAAAGCAACCCAAGTGTCCATCAATTAATGAATAGGTAAACAAGTATAAACAAATTGTAGTATATCCATACAATGGAATATTGTTTGTCCATAAAAAGGAATAAGGTACTGACATGCCACAATGGGGATGAACCTTAAAAACATTATGCCACATGAAAGAAGTCAGTCACAAAAGGCCATATGTTATATGATGACATTCATATGAAACTCCAGAAGAGGAAAACCTGTAGAGACAGTAAGTGGATTAGTGGTGGGCAGCACTAATGGGAGACTGAGGCAGGAAGATTGCTTGAGCTCAGAAGTTCACTACCAGCCTGGGCAACATAACAAGACTCCATCTCTACAAAAAAAATAAATAATAACAACAAAAAAAATTAGCCTGGCATACTGGCGTGCACCTGAGGTCTCAGCCACTGGGGAGACTGAGGCAGGAGGATGGCTTGAGCCTAGGAGATTGAGGTTGCAGTGAGTCATGACTGTCCCTCTGCACTCCTGCCTGGGTGACAGAGCAAGACCCTATCTCAAAAAAAAAAAAAAAATAGATTAGTGGTTGCCTAGGACTACAGGGAGGGGGCAATGGAGGTGGAGTAATAGCTAAAAAGTACAAGAGTTCCTTTCCAAACTGATAAAAATGTTCTAAAATTGACTGTGTAATGGTTACACATATCTGTGACTATACTAAAAACCATTGAATTATATACCTTATTTTTTAAACCACTGTATTGAAGTATGGCTGATATACGAAAAGTTGTGTATATTTAATGGGGATAAGAATACACTCATGAAACCATCACCACAATCAAAGCCATAAACTTATCCATCACTTCCAAAAGTTGCCTTCTGCCTCCTTTATGTATTTATTTATTTTAATTAAATTTTTTTCTTTTGTGGCAAGAGTACTTAACATAAAATCTACCTTCTCAGCAAATTTTTAAGTATGCAATACAGTATTGTAACTGTCGGCTCTATGTTGTACAGTAGATCTCCAGATTTATGCATCTTGCATATCAGAAACTTTGTACCCTTTGAACAATACCCCCCATTCTTCCCCACCCAGCCCCTGATAACCACTACACTACTCTCTGATTCTATGAGTTTGACTATTATAGAGTTGTCATAAAAGTGGGATTGTGCACCCTTTGTCTTTCTGTATCTGGCTCATTTCATTTAGCATAACTTCCTCCAAGTCTATCTATGTTGTTGCAAATGAGAGAATTTCCCTCTTTTTTAAAGTCTGAATAATATTCTACTGCATGTATGTACCACATTTTTAATCCATTCATCCATTAATGGACACTTAGGTTGATTCCATATCTTCACTATTGTGAGTAATGTTGCAGTGATTATGAGAGTACAGATATCTCTTCGGAATCCTGACTTCAACTCCTTTGGATGTATAATCAGAAGTGAGATTGCTGGATCATACAGTAACTCTATTGTTAACTTTTTGAGGAAATTCCATACTGTTTTCCATAGTGTTTGCACCAATTTACATTTCTACTAACAATGTACAAAGGTTCCCTTTTCTTCACACCCTCACCTTTACACTCACAGACTGATATCTTTCAGAGTTTTTTGATAATAGCCATTCTAACAGATGTGAGGTGCTAGCTCATGACTTTGATTTGCATTTCCCTGATGATTAGTGATGTTGAACACCTTTTCATATACCTGTTGTTCATTTGTATGTCTTCTCTCACGAAATATCTATTCAAGTCTTTTACCCATTTTTAAATAGGGTTATTTGTTGTTTTTTTTTTTGCTATTGAGTTGTGTGAGTTCTTTATATATTTTGTATATTAACTTCTTATCAGATAAATGATTTGCAAATAATTCCTTCCATTCTGTAGTTTGCTTTTTCACTCTGTTGGTTGTTTCCTCTGTTATATAGAAGCTTTTTAGTGTGATATAATCCCACTTTTCTCTTTTCGTTTTTGTTACCTGTGTTTTTGTTTCATATCCAAGAAATCATCGCCAAGTCCAATGGCTGGAAGTTCTTTCCCTGTTTTCCTCTAAGAGTTTTATTGTTTCCGGTTTTACATTTAAGTCTTTAATCCACTGTGAGTTGATTTTTGCATATGGTGTGGAATTGTGCACTTTACATGGGTAAATTGCATAGTACATGAATTATGTCTTGATAAAGCTGGTTTTTAAAGAAGGCCCACATGTGGGAGCAGCACTGAGGGGACCTGGTGCTGATTTGGAGGAGGAGGATTCGGCCTCTCATTTCTGTTTTCTCTGCGCTTCTGCTTCATCCTTCTTCCTGTCTGAGCCGGGCTTTCTCTACTGGCTCTCTCTCTCTGCCCATGGAGAAAAGTGGCTTACTCTACATTCCAGCCAGCTGCAGTGCCCATTAAGTAGCATCTCTCACCTGATTTCCAATTTCCTGGACAGAGACGTGTTTGCCCAGCATGGTCAGTGCCAGGAAGCAGGGCTGCCTGGTTCTTGCAGCCAGCACCCCCCTTAGTAAAACTGTGCAGGATTTTTACTGTGCAGAGGAGCAGCTCTGATCCTCACACGTAACGAAAGTCGATTTTCAATGTTTTTTAGACAGAACCACCATTCAGTGAGCACCTTCCATGTGCCATGTACTGTGTCAACTCCTTTCACCTCTCTAACCCCATTTAATCTCTGCTCGACGCTGTATGAAAGCATGTGCTGACTCAAAGAAAACATTCTCAATTGGGTTCAACTTGTGGCACATGTATAATGTCATATCAAGGCCACAGCTGGTAAAATCATCTACCCAAGGGTAGCAAGAGGCCTCCTGCAATTGGATTACCAGCCACAGAATCTGCTTACCAGAGGGTGGTGTATTTAGCTCACCAAAACACAGGGCTGGGGCTTACTCATGGTTAGTGAGCCACAGTAGCCAACAGAGAGGTGTTTCTAAAATGTGCTTTAAAACCCAATCTACTGGGAAGAGAGTCTGTTGCAAAAACCTATGTGGTTTTTGAACATTAGTAATCTGTGTGTGCCCTATTTAGAAGTCCTCCTTGGCCTTTGGTTATCCAACATCACTCTTGAGAAGGAATGAGTGCTAGTTCCTGAGGCTGAAGATGGGGAGCGAGACACAAGGAAAATCCATATTTTTTAACTTAATCAGTGTCTGTGGAGTAGGCAGAATCCAAATCCAAACCACATTTTCCAAAAATATTTTCCCTTTTAATTCTTAAATCCATGTGTATTATATGAGAAATCTAATCCGTATGTTTCTTACTCATTTACACTTAGCTCATCAAAGTGTTTCCTCTGAAGAACTATTTGATGTCCAAGGAGACTGTAGAGACTTTTTTCCTTTTAACAAGCCTTTGTTCTTAGAAATAAAGAAGCTGCTGAAGTTGTATGTGCAAAGAATACATGAACTTGAACCCCAGAAAGGTTAAACTTTGTTTCAAGTAGGTTCTATATTCTGAAGAAACAACTTTGGGAATGAGCTCTTTTTCTTTTCAAGTTTTCTTTTTGGTGGGGGAGGGGAAGGGGCCTCCACTTGGATGCTTGAATTTTTTATGCCAAAAGAATTCCCCCTTCAATGGATGGTAGGCACTATTAGGGAATCAAATCCATCTCCTTAAGGCACTCTGAGATGGTCTTCAACTTTTAGTCAGCAGAGACCACACTTAATATTGATCTCTATCTGGTAATTTGTGGCAAAATCTGCACAAAGGGAGATGCATCCTTCTGAGAGTCCAGTATGTGTGTTGGAAAGAACAGAGCCCACTGATGAGAGAAGTGCCATGAAACCATCGGCTGGGCCACCTCACCAGTCCTCTAAGCAAGACCACAACCAAGCCAGCTCAGAGAAAGTGAGCCAATAATTAACTTCTTTCATCCCCCACACTCTGAAATTTCTTCCTGAATTTGTGAACATTTGTCTCTATCCTTCACTCATGTCACATTTCATTGCCTGTCTCCTAGCATAGCTGTGACCTGGGGCTATAGGGGACGGGAAGAGGTGCAAGATGCTGTTCTTGCCCCTGAGAGGTTCATCATTTATTTCACTGAGATACAAAAAACCCAACTGAGAAGATCATCAGATGTGCTCTTGGTGAGTGTTCAGGACTTCCAAGAAGGGAAGGATGGCCAGGGAGTGACAGAATGGGAAAAGCTTCCCAGACCAGGTGGGCCCTGGAGTTGTGAATGACAGCCTGAGCATTGATGCAGCCATATCCAGGAGAAGACACTAGGCACCCAGGGCTGGCATGCATCGGACACTCCTTCAAATTGATGTGTTAAAAATCTTTGCTTGAATTTCACCTGCTAGAGAGACTGAGGCTGAGTGCAGAGGGCATGCAGGACTGAGGGGCCAGGGCGGACAGTCTCTATTGCCTCTGCAGTTCCCAAACACATCCACCCCACCCAGCAAAACCAGAGCTGTACAGTCAGTTACCTGCCGGCTCAGTGCCCATCAGCTATTACTTCTCATGGCCCTCAGGAACTTTACAGCCCACCGAAAGTGCTGGTTTTGTTTTCTAGTAAATACATATTTTTTTGTCTTAGTCCATGTCTAGTGAAATGAGGTTTTAGCTCCCCTTATGGTCTGTTATGGGATAACTCTGACTGAGACGACGTGAAATTTGTGCAAATATTTGGCTCAATGTGTAGAGAGAAGGAACAATGCTGAAGAAGAGAAAACATGGTCTAGGGACCCAGCAGTGGCTGTTTCTCCTACAAGCCAGCCTAGTCCTTGGTGTCTTACAAGCACATTCTTAATTATCTGTAATGGCACCACAAAGCACATATGGTGAAGCCTATTTTACAGAGGAAGAAGGAGGTACATAGAGGCTAACTCATTTACCCAGAGGCAGCTAATAAGGAGTGAAGTTTGGATAGGAACTCATGTTTCAGGGTGGGCGCACTGGCTCACGCCTGTAACCACAGAGCTTTGGGAGGCAGAGGCAGGAGGATCACTTGAGGCCCAAGGAGTTTGAGACCAGCCTGGGTAATAGAGCAAGACCTCATCGCTACAGAAAAAAAAAAATTAGCTGGGCATGGTGGCTCATGCCTAATAGTCTCAGCTACCTGGGGAGGCTGCGGTGGGAAGATGGCTTGAGCCCAGGAGTTCAAGGCTACAGTGAACTGTGATCATACCACTCCACTCCAGCCTGGGTGACAGGGCAAGACCCTGTCTCTAAAAAAAGGAAAAGAAAAAAAGAAACCCATATTTCAGTCAATGACAGACCACATATACAATGGTGATCTCATAAGATTATAATAGAGCTGCCCTATACAGACGTACCATTAAAAAATTTTTATCCCATATTTTTACTGCACCTTTTCTATGTGTAAGTGTGCTTAGATACACAAATACCATTGTGTTAGTTGCCTATAGTATTCAGTATGATAACATGCTGTACAGGTTTTTAGTGTAGGAGCCATAGGCTATTCCACATGGCCTGGGTGTGTAATAGGCTATATCACCTATGTTTGTGTACATCCACTCTATGATGTTTTGCACAATGGCAAAATTGCCTAAAGACACATTTCTCAGAACATATCCCATCATCCAACAGCATGTGACTGTGTAGGGCTAGGTCAATACAGGATAGCTCTTGCTGATCCTAGCCTGAGTTTGTCCACTAGGCTATGCTGCCTCTCCCTCAGATGAAAGGGAAGAACTCTTGGTGGAGACTTCTGGAGGACTGTAAAGGAAAATTGGGCCTGACTGCAAAGAACTCAATGCTGACTGCAAAGAACTGAATGCTGACCTCATGCTTCCCAGTTTTCATGGGCTGTGATGAACAGGATGGAGTGGTGGCGGCAGACTAGAGTGAGGAAGAGCAATGAGGGACCACTGAGAAACCTGCAGATCCAAGGGAGAGGCAGGGAAGCTGGAAGCAGGGGAAATGGGAGGCCATGAGCAAAGAGAGAAGAGGCTTTGGTGATTCTGCCTTATGTAAGGGTCAGGGGTGGGGTTGGAGAAAACACTGGTGACAGTGAAACTAAGATGTCAAGGAAAGGCATGGGTTTACAGGGAAAAGGGATGAGTCTGTTGTATTTGAAGTTCTGGAGAAACTTCAGCATCTAGGCTTCTGGTCTGTGCTGGAGAGTGGTTAGTGCTGGACCAGAGGACTCCCCTCACGTTGAGTTACTGAAAGCCATGGTGGGAACTGCGGATGGATGGGACCACCGGGCAGAAAAGCCGAGCAGCTCCTGAACAGTGAACCTTTGGGATCACCACACTGTGTTTCTCACAATTCAGTATCGCTGCTTCTCAGTGGAGGCTCTGCTGCCTCCATGGGAGGGCATTGGAAAATAGAGGGGTTGCTTTTGATTCTCTCAGTGGTTGAAGGATAGTACAGGCCTTCGATAGATATACAGTGACACAGGGAAACAAGATGTTCTGCCATGCACAGGGCAACTCTGCAAAGTGAAAAATTTCTCTGGGGTCCTCTTGATTGGTAAATATCTCATTGGGCATTCATTTAGGTGAAAAATCTATTTTGAAGTCTCTGAGCCCAGAACCTAATTACAGTTTCCATATATACCTATATATTTTGCTTCATTTAAATTTACATGCATTTTTGTAGGAATGTAACCATATAAATAGAGAGAAAATTGTACTTTGTTTTGTTGGAATTTTACTGAGCTGTTTCATTTCAGAAAATCACGTTTCTGCTGGCAACATCACTCCTAAAATTTGAGTTACTACTCTGCATTGATACGTATCTCATTAGTGGTGATTTTACATATTCATTGAAGCATCGGATTATTTTGTATTAAGTGGTCATGTCTAACAGTAAATTAAAATATATTTTTTCTCTATAGATTCCTTTCATTTATTCTATATACTTACAGTTAGGTTATTATATTGTTCTTTTTTAAAAATTATGTGTGCATATGAGTTATTTTATCTGTACAGTTTACTTCAGGAGAGTGAAGAGAGTGTTACAAATTCATTGTGATAAGGAGGGGTTGGAACTGATGAGGTTGAGAACCGCTAGTTCTAAACTAGCACTATCCAGTAGAAATATAATAGGAACCACAAATACATTTTACATTTTCTAATAGTCACCCTAAAAAAATAAAAGGATGGAATATTACTCAGCCTTAAAAAGAAAATAAATCCTATCACATGATATGACATGGCTGAAGCTTGCGGACATTATGCTAAGTGAAAGAAGTCAGTCACAAAAAGACAAATACTGTATGATTCCACTTAGATGAGGTATCTAAAATATCTAAATTCATAGAAACAAGAAGTGGAATGTTGGTTGCCAGAGCTGAAGAGAGAGGCATAGGGGGAGTTTTTTAATGGGTATAGAGTTTCAGAGTTGCAAGATGAAGAAGTTCTGGAGATCTGTTTCACCACAATGTGAATACACTTAACACTACTGAACTGTACACTTAAAAGTGGTTAAGAGGGTAAATTTTATGTTAGTGTTTTTTACTATAATAAGAAAATTAAGAAGAGCGGGCAATACTAATTTTGATAACATGTATTTATTTAACTCAATATATTCAAAATACTATCATTTCAATATGCAATCAATATAAAAATTATCAATGAGATATTTTATATTCTCTTTCTTGCACAAAGTCTGAATTCTGTGTGCATTTTACACCTACAGCACATATCAACCAAGACTGGCTGCATTTCCAGTGCTCAAATGCCACACATGGCTAGTAGTTACGGCAAATGCTAACTACACTTGTTGAGCAGACCTTCAGCACCAGGCACTGCTGTGGGTCCTTTACATAAAATTACTCTTCCCATCCTTGGCCCTATGAGATAGGCACCAGGAAATTGAAGCACAGAGACCTTGAATAGCACACTTAATTTCAAGAGAAACTGTGGCCAAGTGGAGAGCTGAGCCCAGGCATTCTGGCTCCAGAGCCCGTGCCTTAATCACTGTGCATAGGCACCCTTGTGGGGCTTTTCTCCTGGACTCCTGTTCTGGCCAAGTGGGAGTCTACCCAGCCTCTTTTCCCAGTGGGATACTAGGAGTGTGCTTCCCTGGGCTTGCTCTTCCATGGGCTCGCACATTCCATGGAAGCACACTCCTAGCATCTCCCTGGGAAACTGAACCCTGGCTGCACAGCCTTTAGGGCGTCAAAATCTGGCTGGCCCCCAGGGAGCCAGTTAGGCTTGTCTCCCCCTGCTTTCCTGCTGAGCATAGCAGATGCTGGCCAGCCCGTCTGCAGAAAAGAAAGAAGCTTGGGTTTGCTTCACAACCGCCTTCAATGTTCTCTATTCTCTACATTCCCATTAGGAGAGGTAGTGGGCCTGGTGAATCAAGACAAAACACACAGATGTGGCAGAAAGACGGTCCCGACACGCACATCTAATAACGACTTGCTACCAGGACCTTGCTGGTGAATTACTTGCATTTCCAATAACTTTTTCTCCTGAGTTTCCCTTAATAAAGACAGATTTCTTCATTTCCTGGGGCTCCCTCAAGATTATACTGACAACTTCTCCATTAATTATCAAATTATGCCCCATCACAAAATGATTACATCTGCTTCCTACCTAAACACTTCCCCTCATTTGTGAAAAGCCTCATTTAAACTAATATGCTTTTAACTTGCTCAATTTCAACACCTCCATAGAGGCTACTAATGAGCTGATTCCTTGCCCAGCTGGTCCCTCAGCCCTTCCTTGTGTTCTCCATTCCAAGACCAATTTAGATCTTTCAGTATGGGAAAGGGGAGGACTCACCCTTTGAGTTGGATGGTTGGTGGGAGCCTTCTTGAATGACGTGTATACTTAAACACAGGACCTTGAGTCTGAGCCCCCCACAAAAGTGAGACTCCACTTGCTGCTTCCAGAAATGTGAAAATTGCCTTAGAGTGGGGCCACAGGAGCAAAACATCCTCCCAATTTCAAAGGGGTAGGTTAATGACTCAGGTAATTAGACCCAGATTCCCTTTACAGGGGCCTCTTAATTATTATTTAATAAAGAGATGATTCCAGGCTATGACCCGCAAGGCTGGCAGCATTATAACCGTGAAGCTGAAGAAATACTTCCTCCCAGATGTTGTTCTCCTCTGGCAGGGAGACAAAGGTACTCTGAAAGGACCCCTCAGCCTTTCCTTACGGAGAATGTCATGTGCCAAGCAACTCCTCTTCCTGGCACTGTCTTCTTCTCCAAGGTGTCAGATGGGTCACTTCACTGGAGTGCTGGGAATCAGGTCAGTCTGTTCCTCTGATTAACCCTGATCTCATTCTGCTGGCAGCAGGCAGTAGCCTGATGCCCTGCTGCCTTCTGAAGCCTGCCCACTCATGCCAAGGCTGCTGGGAGCAGAAAGAGCTGACAAGGGCACACCGAGAGCCAGGCTGTGTTCTAAGTGCTCTCAATGCCCTGCCTCCTTAAATTTTCACACAGTATCATTATACTTCCCTCCCCATTTTACAGATCAGGAAACTGAGGCTCATTGGGGCTATGCACACTGTCCAAGGTCACACAACTAATAATTGGGAGAGCTGGGATTTGAACCCACACACTTCTAACTCCAGAGCCTAAGGGCTTAACTCTTGTGTCACATTGCTAGGGATTAGTTGACCAGGGAGAAAATTATTCGGCTATGTTTTCATGACCAGAACTTGGGTGGGTTATCTAAGTGCCTCCATTGTCATCAATATTAATGATGTATCATGCTCTGGCCCTTGTCCAGGGGCATCTAGAGTCATTCATGGTGACCCCATTCCAGGCATATTCCTTAGACTAGAAGTCCATTATACCAACCAGACCAATAGGAGGCCCTCCCTGGGATTTTTCATATTGGAACTTAAAAAGATGGGTGCAACTGAGCATTTGTGAGGCCCAAGTTGCCACAAGTTATGATCCAGGTGCAAGGAGAAGACGACATTGACAACACACAGAGGAAGCATTCCAGCAATATTTGAGTCCTTGATTCCAGTCCCTGAGGCACAACCCTTGTGTTTCCTGTAATTCAGTTAAGTGAACCAACCAACTTCCCCTTTTCACTCAAGCTAGTCCTAGTTAGGTTTCTAACTCCATTGCAATCAAAACCGTTCTAACAATCTATGCTCTAGAATTTGATGTACTGGGGACAATGGTGGAGTCTCTACAGCGTTTTAATCTGTACTTCAGAAAGGCAGCTGAGACATGGGATAGAGGTATGAAGACCAGCAAGGAGGCTCTTGTAGTGTGGCCTGTGGCAATGGCCCACAGGAAAGACGATAGGGCCGGAACCAAGGCAGTTGGCTGTGGGCCAGTTATAATGGAGTCAAGAGATATTTTGTTGATAGACGTTTTTAGACTTGGTGATTGATTAAAATTGGGGAGATGACATTGGAGGTTCACAGGGTGATTCCCACGTGGAGGGTGATGCCATTAGCTGAACGGAAAACACAGGAGGCAGAGCAGATCTCGGGAGGTGCTGGAGGAGCAATAGGTAATAAGCTTGGCCGTGGGTAGCTGGCTAGTGTCCAGCTGGGAGTGGCTCTTTGAAGCCAGCATGCTGTGTTCTGGCATCATGACGAAGGTGTGCTGTGGCAGTCACCTGCTAGTCACAGCCTCAGTCCTGACCCACTCATCCTAACCAGGGCCTCACACCCCTTTCCATCCTTCTCTTAGCTCTCCCAGTCACCAAGCAGTCTTCTTATTTTTGTCCTTGCATTACCCTGCAGATTTGTCAGGACTGGTATTTTCTTCCTGGTAGAACTTGGGCACCTTTCCATGGGATTCTGCTCCTTCCTGCTGCCCAGTTGAATTGACCCACCTTGGATAACTTCCTCCCTGGGGTGATGGGAAAGGATGGCTAGCACTGTTAAAAAAAAAAAAAAAAACCAAGGAGACCTGCTGTGGAAAACAGACTGCAGCCAATTTGGCTGCTCATTTGGCTTAGGTTCTTTTTGAAAGATATCTGTGGCCTACCTTAGTTAAAGCAAGATGAGGATTAGAGATCCCCTCTACTATGGCTACCCATCCAAGGGGTATGTGTATGTTGCACTGAAAGCAAGATCCAGATCAAATTCTGCTATATATATAAACATGTACTAATAAGCAGGCACTATGATAACATAAGTATTTTTCTAAGCTTGATGAGATCTTTGCTCTCTGTATGACACACGTCTTGCATGATGAGAAAATATTCTAGTGGCAGAATTCATGTGGGCTACTAGTCAGATTCAAGCCAGACAGTGTAGAATCGTCTGTTATGTGTCTGTGGCATAAGACCAGATGGAGTCTTAGGGTTGGTGGGACATTATGAAGGGTGTAAGCTGTTGATCTTGAAAACTTCTTACACTCTGTGCACACAAGCAGGGAGGGCCCTTACCACATTCTTAGCCATCCATATATTTTGTGAACAACTCATTTCATTAATGAAAAACTATTTCTAAACCCATTATACAAATGAATAAACGCTCTGGTGCTGAAGGAAGATAAAGATTGCTGAAGCTCTTGCAGAAGCTACCTCTAGAGTGTGGACTTCCAATTAGAGCCTTTCAAAGCTAATGAAACACTCTGGAGTATGCATCCCTGATCAGAGTACTTCACATGTTAGCGAATCGCTCCTAAGGTGTTGATTAAAATGAACACACATCTCTCAGTTGATGCTGAAGTATTTAAAAATAAATTACGTGCTGTATCATTCAAACCATGCACTTTCCTCGGAACTTTTGCATAAGCTGTTCTCTGCATACACTATCTTCATCCTCTTCTCATCCTCTTTGCCTGAAAAACTCCTATTCAGTCTTCAGGACTAAGTATAGGCTGTCATCTCCTCTAGCAAGCTTTCCCTGCTCCTCACTCCAACAAGGCTAAGTTGAGTGTCTCTCCCATGTGCTCTTGTAACGTCCTGTGCTACTTCTTAGTTTTGAGAGTGAGCAGTCTCTTCCTTTGACTTGACTGTAATTCCTAGTCCCTGTATCCCTAGTACCAAGCCAAAGAGGTACTCAATTTGTTTTTTAAAATTGAATTAAATTCAAAAGAAACCGATGTTGTTCTCCTTTCTCCCTGCTTCCCACCAACGTATCAGAAGCGGATCGCCCAACTGTGTACTTGGCCAAAGATTATAATCGATGAGAGGGAATGGATGAGAATAATTTGGAAAGGGTCAAATATAGAAATATTTTTACTTGTTTGCACTTTATTTATTTATTTATTTATTTAATTTTTTGAGACAGGGTCTCCCTCTGTCACCCAGGCTGGAGTGCAGTGGCACAGTCTCAGCTCAATGCAACCCTTACCTCCTGGGCTCAGGCAATCCTCCCGCCTCAGCCTCCCAAGTAGCTGGGACTACAGGCACACACCACCATGCCTGGCTAATTTTTATAATGTTTTTTTTTGTAGAGACGGGGTCTTGCCATGTCACCCAGGCTGGACTCATACTCCCAGGCTCAAATGATCCACCTGCCTTGGCCTCCCAAAGCTCTGGGGTTACAAGTGTGTGTCAACATGCCTGGCCTGTTTTCACTTTAAATGCTCCAAGTGTTCACTGAGTTTGCTCTTAGGGTAAGCTCTGGAGCTGGAGTTGTGGCAAGGATCTGCATCAGCTGATCTCTGATATTTATCCTGAAGAGAAGAAAGCAGCCAGAAGCCTTATTCATCCGATGTTTCTCTAAGAGTCATGCATCGACCTTCTCTATGAGCTGAGTGAAGGTCGGTAAGGTGCTGTCAGCCAGACAGAAAGCCCATCGGGAGGCTGCTGACCTCATTTTGCCCACCACCGTCCAAATATCCAGACTCAAACTTGACATTTGCCAAGGTACAGCTAAACAAACGGTGGTAAAATGATGCTCACCTATTCGGCTCCACATCAAAGTGGCTAAATGGGGTTTTCAATGTTAGAATAGACTCCGCAGAAATATTGAGAGACAGGTCAGTTATTCAGAGGTGCTGTTCCTTTGCAACTCTGAACTTGTAGTTTTAAATATGGCCAGGTCTGTGTCTCATTGAGCATTTTATTTCACTTAAATAGGGAAGAAGGAAGAGAAGACAATGTGGAATTTATGCATTTAAAATATATAAAGTTTATGCTTTTGCATTATGTTGAAAATACTGTGAGCAAAATATTGCTGTTTTCAGAGGTTTCAGGAAAGGAACTGGAAAAGCCTCATTCCTGTCTCTCTTATGCTCTTTTAGCCACAGCCCCAACGTCCTCTCCTATTCTCATCCCAGCACTCTTAGTCCTACATGCTACCGTATCACAGAGACACACGGCTCAGCATGCTGGGGCATGAGCACAAGGCAGGAATGTTCTAAAACACAGGGTCAAAAAAACCACAATTCCAGGAAAAGGATTGGGCAGTGGCCACCAAGAACCCCTGAGCCTGCCTTCAGTTAGAGCTGGACAGGTATAGATGGCCTGGGGCTTGCTATTCTTCCTTCTCAGTGAACAAGGGAGCTTCTGAAAAGCTCTCAGATAAAGGTTATTTAAATGAAGGTCACTCTTGAATAAAATCTGGTGGGTTTGTACACTTGGCTCTGGTACTTAGTAAAAATGGTCAAAAATAATAATAAAAGGCCAGGTGTGGTGGTTCATGCCTGTAATCCCAGCACTTCGGGAGGCAAAGGCAGAAGGATCCCTTGAGGCCAAGAAGTTCCAGACCAGCCTGGGCAACATAGAAAGGACTTGTCTCCACAAAAAAAATCAAAGAATTAACTGGACATGGTTGCCTGTATTTCCAGCTACTCAGGAGACTGAGGTGGGAGGATCACTTGAGACCAGGAGCTTGAGGCTTCAGTGAGCTGTGATCATGCCACTGCATGGCTCGTTATTCTAGCCTGGATGACAGAGTGAGACCCCATCTCAAAAAAAAAAAAAAAAAAAAAAAACAAAGAATAGAAAAAGATCCTCAAGCCCTCATCTGAAATATCTGGAGGGCCAGATGTGTTCTAGAACTCAGAATTTTTCAGAGTTTAGAAAGGTAACATAGTCGCTGACAGCTCAATGGAGTCTGGGCCAGCCCCCCAGCAAATCATCCCGTGAGCATTTCTGCAGCAGTGTATGACAATTCATCCCAAGAAAGGCAACAAGATGATGATGAGCTTGCATTAATTCAGGCCAAGTCAGGTTTTGCCACCAAATGAATTATGAAAAAATTTTTGGTTTCCAGAGCTGTCTGAATTTTAGAACTTCTGGATGGGGGATCATGGACCTGTAATCATGTTTTCCTGAGGTGCTATTGCCCAGCTTATCTTTTTTAAGAAGAAAGACTTTGACTTCCACTACCCCACTTAGGAAGCCACAAACCAGCACACAGGTTTGGGCTCAGAAGCCTGACACCCTGCAGGTGAAACAGTAGGAATCCCTCTTACGAGCATTTCCTTTTCAGAGATTTTCTGACTCTGTGTGTATGTTTTCAGTTTTTCTTTCTGCGTTCTGCTTAAGGCAGCGTTGTCACCCCTGTGGATCCCCACGATTGTGAAACAAGACAGAATAATGGTTAAGGGCTAACACTTCGTGCTCAGAAGGAACTTGGTTGAAATCTTACCTCTGGCACTCTTTAGTTGTTTGTTAGATTCTGGGAAGTTGCTTAACCTCTCTGAACTTCAGCTTACTCAGCTATAAATCCTCTTTCAGGGCTGTCATAAGAATTAAATGAGACTACAAAATTGCTAACATTTATGGAATGCTTGCTCTATACCAAGCACTGTATTAAGAGTTATACATGAAGGGTTATTTTATCAAACAAATACCAACCCTATTTTATAGATGAGGAAGCTGAGGCTCAGAAAGTTTACCCAACTGAAGCCATGTTGCTATTAAATGGAGAAGCTGGTATTCAACACGAGGTAGTCTAACTCCTGGTACCCTTAACTACTTTGCTGTAATGACTCATCAGATGGTAGATAAGATGTTTTGCACACTCTTTGGAACACAGGGAGCTTTCAATGTAAGGTAACTATGATGTCATGGTGATAATGATGGCAGTGATGGTGATGATAAAGAAGGATCAAGTTTTACAGCAAACAGAATCTGGAGGAAGATCATTGAGTGACCTGGTTACGAGTGATCATCCACGTAGTACTCCTGACTTGATGCCGTAGGGATTACCACTCCCCCCCGCCCACACAGCTCTATCAACTTCTTTTTTTAAGTAGGGTCCCAAGTATAACTTGTGCCCAGATTTTTTAAATGTTACTGGTTGGGGCCGGGCGCAGTAGCTCACGCCTATAACCCCAGCACTTTGGGAGGCCAAGGTGGGTGGATCACCTGAGGTCAGGAGTTTGAGACCAGCCTGGCCAACATGGTGAAACCCAATCTCTACTAAAAATACAAAAAATTATCAGGGTGTGGTGGTGGATGCCTGTAATCCCAGCTACTCAGGAGGCTGAGGCAGGAGAATCACTTGAAACCAGGAGGCAGAGGTTGAAGCAAGCCGAAATGGTGCCATTGCACTCCAGCCTGGGCAACAAGAGTGATTTTTCTCCTTTAGCCATTAATATGGAAGATTACATTGAATAATTTTCATATATTGAATCAGACCTTGCATTCCTGGAACAAACCTTCCTTGGGAGAGTGGAGAGGACCATCAGGGAGTGCTTTGCGGGGTTTTCAGCCACCTGATACAGGATGGTGAGAAGTTCAACCAGGAAAGGTAGGAAAAAAATTTCAGGGTGAGGTTAACAAGTACAAAAGCACTGACACATGAAACTGGCTTTCTTTTTCAATGCAAATGTTTCAGGATGGCAGGAATGTTGAGCCCAAGAAGGGGAATGGCAGGATATGAGACTAAAATATAGGTAAGGCAGAGCTCCAAGAGCTTGTATGCCATGCTCTGGACCTTGGCCTTTCACCTCAAGGTGGTGGCAACCACTGTGAGACTGGATGCAGAAAATGATCCGGTAAAGATTGCCTTTTAGAAACCCAGTGCAAAGGGTGGACTGGAGAGCAAATCCTGGAGAGGGGGACCCAACAGGGATACTATAGGAAGAGTTCAGGAAACAAAAGATAGAGTCTTGAATTACTGAACTCGTTATCTTCCTTCTTCAAATGCTTCTCTTCTGAGCTACTGACTTTCCTCATTCACCTTTCTACCACTCATACTGAAGGTCATCTTAGACTCTTCTTTTTCATTTCTTCTACATCCAATCAGTAGAGACTATGTTTTCATTCTCCCTGTCCCTTGGCTCTCCTTCTGCCATCAACTCAGAGAGCCTAAAGTATTCATATTCTCCTCACTAGCCTTTACTTCTTACTTCTGTGTTTCTTCCACCTCCAACCCATTCTCCATCTTTGCTCTTGCTTTCATCTTTGAAATTCCCTGTTTTGTTTGTTTGTTTGTTTGTTTTGTTTTTTGGAGACAGTCTCGCTCCATTGCCCAGGCTGGAGTGCAGTGACACGATCTCGGCTCACTGCAACTTCCGTCTCCCAGGTACAAGTGATTCCCATGCCTCAGCCACCCAAGTAGCTGGGATTACAGGCACATGCTACCAAGCTTGGCTAATTTTTTTGTTGTTGTTGTATTTTTAGTACAGACAGAGTTTTGCTATGTTGCCCAGGCTGGTCTCAAACTCCTGAGCCCAGACAATCTGCCTGCCTGGGTCTCCCAAAGTGCTAGGATTACAGGTGTGAGCCACTGTACCCGGCTGAAATTCCCTGTTTTAACCAAATCACTTCCATTTCTCTACAAAAGCATCAGGAAGGGTCTGCTTGATCTGATACCAGTCAAACAGACTCCTGGCTGCTTGGGGGCAGGGACTGGGGTCTTAAAATAATTGCTTTGAGAGGTCTTGGAAGAGATCTTGTGTGAATTGTCATGGGGTCCCCAGTGGAGAGGCAGCCATCTGCAGAGCTTTGTGCCTGAAGAAATACCTCCCCTTTAAACCCTGTTCATTTCTCCTGTGTCCATCCCCTCAAGTAGACTAGCCCAGGATGGGCACACAGGAGCACTCATATGTACTTGCTGAATTGAACTAATTTGAATATTATTGTTTCAGCCAGCTTATCACTTTATAATTCGTTTATAATCTAATCTGAATTTCTGGGACTTTTTTCTTACTGAAAAGTCTGCTTCTACATACTTCAGTGTTAGAAGACCCTTCACTCTCCATACTTTGCTATGCTCAGCCTTGGACTTATAGGCAGTAGGAGTTCTGGGTGTTCCTAGGCCACTCAGATCCCCTGGATACTGAGTCTGTGCACCAAGATGATCCCACCAGGCTCTCAGGGCACTTCTTAGTCTGGATTGTGACAGGCTTGGGGTCATGAATTGAACTGCCTTTGTTATTTTTTTGATGGGAGATGGGGAGGGGCAGGCATAACACTCCCATCTGCCCATCCAGGGACAGAACAATATTTATTTAGTAAATGATTGTTAATATTTGGTTGGATGTGAAATCCTGTGGAAGTAATTTCAAGAACACAAACCAACACCCAGCCCTCAGGTTCCCTGAATCTAGTCTGTCACCACCCCCAGCCCTCACAACATATCAGAATGCCAAAGACTGAATTCCTTACCTTCCTTCATTCTCTTCCTCTCAGATCTGCTCCCTAAGCCCTCTTTAAGCCCCTTTATGTCACTACACAGCCCGGGCATCCACTCCCAGTACTATCTCTACCTGACTCCTCCCTCTTCTTTCTTCCAGTCCTAGGTTGTTTGTTCACACCTGTCATATCTCCATTTATAACAGCTATTAGAGAGTTCCTCTCCAACCCCAGCCCTGTCTGCCTTTGAGGACTATCTGCTCATCTCTCCACCATGACCTCTGGCCTTGGGTCTTCCTGCTTCATGTGTCAGGAACAATGGTGGTGGTATCAACAGTAAGAACTGCTTTGAAGAGAGTCTTCAAGGTGGCTTTGGAGTGTTGTGAGGATGTACTGGACGCTTGGTCAAAGGACAAGAGAACTTCAAACTGGAGACTTCTAGGAATCACCTGTGGACAGGAATAGAAAAACACAATAGCAGATCACAGATTGCTCTTTGCCAAGGTTTTAGCTTCCATGACCCGCTATAAAAAAAATCAAACCATATAAAAAAATGAAACTCCAAGGTTGACAGTGGAAGAAAAGAGCCTTTATGTGAATAAGGTACCTGGATCTCAGTGACCCGACTCTTGGGGGAGTGGCTACCTCTTTAATCTTCCTGCCCAAGCCCTGCCCATAATTCTCTCTGTGCCCAGTCCATCCAGTGAAATCAAGTTGGAGAACAGATACCTCTTAACTAGAACACTGGGCTCCCCTGCTGTGTCACCCCAGCATTTCTGTCCAGGTTTTGCCACTCAAAGCCCTTACCACCAAGATTAAAAATAGCTGTAATTGGTTTATCATCCTCAGATTGTATCCGTGTCATTCATCCTCATATTCTAGTTCATAGCTCAGTGACTGCCACAGGATAGATGCCCAATAATTGTTTGTTGAATGAATAATAGATCAACTTTGCTTAAGGCTCCGGGATATCAGCAGAGAAAGCAGACCCAAAGAGCTACTTGTAAGTAATCTGGCTTCCAAAATGTAAAGTACTTATCTTGAGCTGGCGTTCCTCTCCAGGTCCTCCCTACCTACCTCCCAGCATATCTCCATATCAATCCCTTCCCAGCTGGTAGTATCCCAGCATAGCTAGATTTCTCAAGACAGACTGATGGGGTGAGACAAAATTAGGAGATCCTTCTCATGGTGGTCTAAGGTCCATTCTCCAAGATTCCAAATTCCTGTATCAAATACTATAACTTCCTTGGGTGATAAATTCTGGGAATGTCTACCTCATTGTGGGCTTACTCTAGGTCAGAAAGGAAAACAGATTTCATCTCCTTTGCCAACTTTCATCAGTGTCTCCCTGAAATATTCTATGGAGAATTAGCCAGAAAGGGTAGGTGATCAATTAACACAGTCTGCTATGGATGTGGGAGGGAGAAAAGATAGCATTTATGGAGTGTATTGCCTGTGGTCTCAGCAGAACAATCTGTCTTTACGCAACAAAAGCGGTCAATATCCACACTTAGAGGGATTATTTCATACTTATCCTTTAAGGTTTCAGATGTCTTTTGACAGTCTCCATACCTTCTACTCTGCTACAGAGACTTGAAGAGGGGGAAATTTTAATAATTTGTATCAGCTTCTGAAATGATTTCTTTTTTTCTAAATACAACTGAAGCTGAAGGAAACAATTACAACAGGATGGTATTACTTAAGCCCAGTTCAACCATTATTATTTTTTACATTTTATAATTTTATTATGAGCCTTCAATGGAATGCTGTGCTCTTTGTTAAGCATCATCCCCAAGCTTGGCAATGATGCATGGATAAACCAGGAACAGCCCGGAAGCTCCCTCTCTGCCCTGCGCCACCTGGGTCTAAGACACATCTTCCAATAGGCCCCCAACGGGGTCAGGCTCAGCATCTCCACCAGGACTCTTTGTATTAGAGCTCTTGGTGGGAAACCAAGAAGGGGCAGCTAACCACTAGGTTACTTCCTTTTCAAGAAATTCCTTAGACCACCACTAGGGCAGTGGCTGATGCCAGCTGGGGAAGGCCTGAGTGAGTTTCGGTTGGTTCTGTATTTGAACCAACATAGGAGTGCTCAGAACCAGGAGACAGAGGGCAATCTTACCCACTTTTCCTCACCAGTGCTGACCCTGGCTGCAAATTGGGAGGGGAAACACCAAATGCCACAAGGAGCTGAAACAAAAGGTGGGGGGATGGCAGGGCAGAGTGGAGGGAGAGAATCGTTGACAGGAATGAGATGGGAAAGGTGGCAGAGACAGCATTTGGGTGTTGAAATTACCCTGTAAATTTTTTCTGGTACTTTCCCGTAACTGTGAGACTGAACGTGTACATGTGACATGTCTAAAACTGTGACTCGTTTAAAGCAATTGTTTGAAAACTGTCAGAACGAGGAGCTGATAGAGATAGGCTTCTAACCTAAATATCTAAAGGGAGGATTTCTTCCTAACTTCAAGAATGTGACCAGCTCATCAAAAGCAAGCAAGCAAGCATCAATGCATCACTTTGCTCAGCGTGTCTCAGTTCAGCTTCCTACGCTATCTTCAGCTGTTTCTCAGATTTAAGAGTACTTCGTCTTTCTCAGAAGACAGCATACCTTATTTGCAGGTAAAGGACAACACCCTGTTTGATAGTAAAAGATTGAATATCTAGAAAGTGTTTATTTTCCTACTGTTTAAAAATTGTTTTTCCAGAAGATAAACAGATACAAATCTCCATGGATGATTTGAGAAGTGCATAGGTGATAAATGGGGAAGAGAAAACCCATTCTGCCTCCTCAGTCATCCACTGATGTCTGAGAAAGAATAATATTACTTTTTTTCCCTCTCTCTTGACCTTCCTGTGCAATAAATACTGATGACAATAGCAGCATATAATATTTATGGTGGCCATGTAATTTACTCTCCAGACTGGGACCCTTTGGAGAGTGAAAGGGACTGCTAATAATCATTACTCCAGGACAGTAGACTTAACTAGAGACATATGGTCATCCTAATAATGGTGGAAATTTACCATGGATTCTGGAGTCAGGCCCAGATTTCAATCCCAGCTTCCCACATACTTACCCACCATGTAATTACAGACATGCTACTTCACCTCCAAGACCCCCATTTGGTTCACTATAAAGATGTGTGGTCTGTCCTTCAAGTTTATAATATCTTGCAAGATTGTTATGAGGATTAAATGAGATAGTTATGTAAAATCACCTACCATAGCACAAGGCTGGCATTCCAAATATATTCATATTCTTTGCTTTATAGCAATATGCCAGGATTAGTGAATCAGTTTGTTTGTCCATTTTTTATCCATTTCTTTAAGTACCCAAGAGTTAATTGGACAAGCATTTATTAAGACCAGTGGTTCTCAGTGGAAGCAGTACGACTCCATGGGGATGCTTTGGAAAATTGTGGAGGTGTATGTGGTTGTCACAGTGATTTGTGTATGCGGGGAGGGTACTACTGGCATTTAGCAAGAGGGTGCTGGGGTCGCTAGACATCCTGCAACAGAAAAATTTTGCGCAACAAAGGATTCTCCCTCATCCCTCAGGGCCTACTAGTGTCCCATTTGATATTCCTGGAGGCAAAAAAAAATAAAAACTTTATAATTATCTGAGCCTAGAGCCCAATTTGATTTTACATATAAATACAAATCATTTGTTGCAGAGTTCTAATATGCACCAGATTTTCCCATAATGTGTCAGCTGTATAAATTAAAGAAAGATTGTGCTTTGTTCAGAATTTTACTAAGGTTGTTCACTATTTCAGGAACTCTCATTACTAGTAAAAAAAAAAAAAAAAAAAATACCACGGTTGGATAGTAATAGTAAAATAGGGAAGGATATGTTAGTCACTAATACAACACACCACTCTTAAACTGCACTTAAGGCCTTCACATTCACATCATTCTTTTATGAGTGAAAGCATTTGACTCATGTCTTCTAGTGTGACTATCCTAAGGGTGTACATAATGAAAATCCTGTTATTTTATTGTAAATTATTTTATTTCTCTTTTATAACAAGGCATTATATTTGTGGCAGAAACTGCTAGATGCCCACCAAAATCCATGCTCCACTCTCTCTCCTGGTTCCCCAACTAGACTCTATTTCCCATCTACCCTTGCAGGCAGGTGTGGTCATGTGCTTGAGTCCTAGCCAATGGCCCCTGAGCAGAAGTGGCACATGCCACTTCCAGGCCTGGCCCATGGAAACCTCCCAGGTGCACGCCTCCATGTCTGTTTCAACTCCCTGCACATTATTTATCTGCTCAGTCCTATCATGAGAGCTAGAAATAAATTTTCATTGCATTTAAGCTATTAAATATAATAGGGTGCATTTGTTTTAGCAATAAGGGGAACCCAACTAATACAATATGGGCTTTTAAAAAACTTATTTGTGAATTTCATTTTAAGATAGTAAAAAGGACATTATAAATTATTAGCTATAAAAGGGGTGTTAGGTCTGATAGTGTTGAGAACTGCTGGCCTAGACTATGGAAGGTGCTATAAGGACTAGACAGAAAAAAAATGTGTGGTCTGTCCTTCAAGTTTATAATATCACATGCACAACTACACAGGCGCACACACATGCAGAGTTCATTAGTTCAAGGCTGTGTATGATAAGAAACAAGTGAGTTGTGTAGACTGGATGGACTCCAAACTTTTCATTTTGCAACCCCATTAGTTAAAAACATGTTGTGCAAGCACTTTCAATATATATTTCATAGAATTCAAGGCACTATCAGTTGTGCATTACATCATCACATTATGTAGCATGAAGAAAGAAAAATATCCCTGCCAATCAAATTGTGACATAGGCTTTCGTAGGTATTGATTGTAAAGTGTATTCCAATATGAGAGATGTTAAAATGTGAAACAATGTGTGTCTCAGAACTGATAAAAAAATGATCATATGCTTCTAAATGAATATATTATGTCCTCTTAAAAGCATACACAAAAATGGGAGTTTGGAAAGATTGAAATTTTATAAGCAAAAGTTCAATACCTTCCTGTTGCACCCCAAAGGATCACTGCAGACACCCCACCCTGGAGGCCACAGGCATAGACAGAGGTCCTGTGTGGGCCCAGAAAAGTAAGGGAGCTCTTAGCTGAGTCTGTGTGGCTCTGGGCAAGTGGACGAGCATTCTAGAAGAATCCAGTATTCCAGAATTATCTGGCTTCTGGAATACCAGAAGAATCCACCTCCAGCTTTCACACTGTATTTCTTTAGTGCCTTCCTCTCAGCAACCTGTCCTCTCACAAGAAAAATATGTTGGTTACCTCTGTTGGGGGTAATTGCATTTTCATTGGAGTCTTCAGTCCTTTAACTGAAAGCGATTAATCTTCAAAGGAGAAATTGTGACCGTCATTAGGGGAGCTATCTTGAGCCAGGTACTTGTGACTTCTGTTAGAGCCACCGCACATCTGACTTGTAAGATCAGCCTTAAGTAGCACCTACCCAAATCTTGTGTTGCTCTTTGTCTGTGCTGACATTAAATACAGTGCCCAGCTGTCATCTGCTTACCCAGTTCAAGTTAGCTTCATTTACATGCCGCTATTTCCCTAAGTTGTTTATCTTTCTCCCAGAGAGTAGCTTCCTCACCTGGCTACCTACTTCTGTCATTCGCCCTAACACTGAAGCTGAGAACCACAGTCACTTCTGGCCCCTTGGCTTCACTGTCCCCTAACATCACTCAGATGCTTTCCCTGTTTCTGTGTTTGGGCACTTCTTCTGGAATGCTCGTCCACTTCCCCAGAGCCACACAGACTCAGCTAAGAGCCCCTCACTCTTCTGGGCCCACACAGGACTTTGTCTATGCCAGTGGCCTCCAGAGTGGCGTGTCTGTAGTGATCCTTTGGGGTGCAACAGGAAGGTATTAAACTTTTGCTTATAAAACTTCAACCTTTTAAAACTCCCATTTTTGTGTATGCTTTTAAAAGGACATAATATATTCATTTAGAAGTATATGATCATTTTTTATCAGTTCTGAGATACACATTGTTTCACATTTTAACATCTCTCATATTGAGATGCATTTTACAATCAATACCTACAGAAAGACTATGTCAGAATTTGGCAGGGATATTTTTCTTTCTTCATGCTATATAACATAATAATGTAATGCACAATTGATAGTGTCTTGAGTTCTATGAAATATATTTTGAAAGTGCTTGCACAACATGTTTTTAACTAATGGGGTTGCAAAATGAAAAGTTTGGAGTCCATCCAGTCTACACAACTCACTTGTTTCTTACCACACACAGCCTTGAATTAATGAACTCTGCGTGCATGTGCCTGTGTAGTTGTGCATGTGATTTTATAGACTAGAAGGACAGACCATGCACTATTCTTTTGTCCAGTCCTTTCAGCACCTTCTGTAGTGCTGTAAGGACTGTAAGCACCTTCCATAGCACCTTCCATCTGGGAACTCCAAGAGGAGAAAAGACTGGGCAAACAGGAGAGGTAGGCAGGCACTGGGATTGCTAAAGCGGCTTTTAGGTTCAAAACCTGCATAAAGAGTCTTGAATTGAATTATCCACTGAATTCTCTCCCTCCTCTCTCTTTCCATCTCTCTATTTCCTTCTCTCTCTCTCTCTCTCTCACACACATGCTCTCTCCTTCTCTCTCTCTCTCTCTCTAAAAATATCTGTATACATACACACACATATGTGAGGGTAGGTGTATGTTTTCTCACAAGGTGATTTTTAGCAAGAGAAAAATTGTAAAAAACTCAGAAATAACCATTTTTAGTATTTCCTAAGATTAAAAGTAAGGAAAGAAATCTAAGGGGAAAAGACCAAGAGATTTGAATAGATAATTTTAAAAATCTGTAAAAAAGGCAAAACATCACCAAAATTTAGATTAAAAGGCAAACTGAAAAAAAGTTTGCAGCTAATGCAAAAAAGAGCTGCTATCTTTTCTTTATAAAGAGCTGAAGTAACTCAATAACAAAAATGCAAAGAACTCTAAACGCAAACATGCAAGGATATTTACAGACAATTCATAAAAGAGGCACCATAACTAGTCAATGATCATAAAGCCCATGGGGAAAGGGGCCATGTGTATGTGTCCACCATTAGAGACCTGGGTCAGTGCCTGGTTCACCTGTTAAGTAAATACAGTCGTGTGCCACCTAACAATGGAAATGTTTTTCTTGGGCAATTTTGTCATTGTGTGAATATCATAGGGTGCACATATACAAGCCTAGATGGTATTGCCTACTCCACTCCTAGGCTATATGCTATGGTTTTGTCACTCTTAGGTCACAAACCTGTACAGCATGTTACTCTACTGAATACTGTAGGCAATTATGACACAATGGTAAGTATTTGTGTATCTGAACATATTCAAACAGAAAACAGTAAAAATACAATATAAAATGTTAAGAATGGCACACCCTGTCCTGTTTAGGTCACTTACCATAAATGGAGATTGCAGGACTGGAAGTTACTCTGGGTGAGTCAATGAGTGAGTGGTGATTGAATGTGAAAGCTTAGGACACAACTGTACACCTTATAAACACTGTACACGTAGATGGCACTACATTTATAAAAAATATTTTTCTTTCTTCAGTACTGAATTAACTTTAGCTTACTGTAACATTTTTACTTTATAAACTTCTTAAATTTTTTAATGTTTTGATTATTTTGTAGATATTTGGCTTAAACACACATTTTACAGCTGTACAAAAATAATTCTTTTTTTTTTTTTTTTTTTGAGATGGAGTCTCGCTCTGTGGTCCAGGTTAGAGTCCAGTGGCGCGATCTCCGCTCACTGCAAGCTCCGCCTCCCTGGTTCACGTCATTCTCCTGCCTCAGCCTCCCAAGTAGCTGGGACTACAGGCGCCTGCCACTATGCCCGGCTAATTTTTTGTATTTTTAGTAGAGACGGGGTTTCACCGTGTTAGCCAGGATGGTCTCGATCTCCTAAACTTGTGATCCACCCAACTCGGCCTCCCAAAGTGCTGGGATTACAAGCGTGAGCCACCGCTCCTGGCCCAAAAATATTTCTTTTTAATATCCTTATTCTATAAGTTTTTCCTATTTTCACAGTTTTTTATTTTTCACTTTTTAAACATTTTTGTTAAAAACTAAGACACAATCACACATATTAGCCTAGGCCTACACAATGTCAGGATCATCAGTATCACTGTCTTCTACCTCTCCAGTTTGTCCCACTGGAAGGACTGAAGGGGTAATAACACACATGGAGCTGTCATCTATGAAAACAATGCCTTCTTCTGGAGCACCTCCTGAAGGACCTGCCTGGGGCTGTTCTTCAGGAGGTGTCACTCTTTTCAGAAAACAAAAGAATGCTTGGTTTATTTCTTTTTATTTATCATAGACGTGCTTGTAAGTAGATAATGCATCATGAACACTTCTCTCTACTAATGAAAACCTTTCAGTGTTAGGGTCCATGGTTTCAAACTTTCTGAGTTGTTGAGGTCTACAAGGCTTCTGCCAAACCCTTGACAGTGAATTTTCTCAGGGTTTTTTCTTTTTCTTCTGCAGTTTCCTTTTCTCGTGACTCTTCTTTAAGCTCTGAGTTCCTGTTCCAGCTCTCACAACTCTGTCAGTTCCTCAGGACTCACATCTAGAGGCTCCTCAATGTTATCCTCATCCACACTGAGGTTAAAGTTGTTTGCTCCCTTATAATTCTGTGGGACCACCACCACATATCCAATTCATCATTGCCGCATAACTGTATTTGTTGAATGATTGATTCAATTAATGAAGGAATGAATTAATTAATTAAAAAAGTCGACCTTGAGGTAATCGAAGGAATAAAAATTAAATATTTCTGCCCATCACTGTAGCAAAGCTTTTTTTTAAAGGAGTAATATGCAATGAGTATAGTAAATGCATGTAGTGAAAAGGACTTTCTCATGCAAATTGATGGGCATGTGAATTGTGAAAAGCAATTGGTCAACAACATGAACTGTGATGTGGTAGAAACTTTAAGTGCTCACCTCCTTCTGGTGCATGGGTGGACCATGCTTTCCCACCCAATCCCACCGCCTTGAAGGCAGACAGGGCTGTGTAACAAGTTCCTCCTATGGGGTATGAGTGAGTATTTCGGAACCTTCCCGTAAAGACATAATCAGAGAGGAGGCTTGGTTGAGACGGTGGGACCAAAGCACTGAGAAGGCTGGACTGCTAAGGACAGCAGCTTCAGAGAGTAACCTGAGTCCAAAAATGAATTCCCATAACTAAGAAGTAAACTTTTATTTTTGTTAGGTCATTGAGATAATACTGCTGCTTGTTACCACAGCACACCTGGCTCATTCTGATTAACATACTTATTTAATTCTTTTAATGTCTATCAATTGAGCTATGCACCTATTATAAAACAGATCCAGAAATTCCATTTATAAGGAATAAGAGAATACTCCTAAATATGGAAAAATATATTTATACATGAAGATGATCCTTGTAAGGTTATTTTAAAGCCAGCATTCCCATAATAGAATAGTTAGCTGCTAAAGAAAAACATACCACATGTGCTTAGTAGATATTTATAAAGAAGATGTAATAACGTGGGAAAATATTTATGACTGCCATCCTCATAGACTTTCTATTCATATAGAATAAGATTGAAGAAAAATCACCAAAAATGTTAAAAATTGGTTTTGTTGCGTAGTGCAAATATAAGCAATTTCTTCTTCTTTCTACAGCTTAGTTTTCCAAATATTTTAAAATAAATGTATATCAATTTTTATAAAGAAAAACAATGCTGCTCTTTCAATTACTCAAGTTTTAAAATTAATAACAAATAGGTTATTTTATTACCTCATTGGTAAGATTGTTCTTAATCCTGGAAGCAGATTTTTCCCTAGTTACTCCGAAATCCAGGTGGAGGACAACCTTTACATTTCATATTTTTTGCTACTTTTGTTTATATACATGCAGAAAAGGCAAATTTTAAGAAAAGATGTTTGTGAGTTCATCTCATTTAAAAGCACAATAGGCGGCCTATTGATTTTTAAAATGAGAGGCTCTGACCTTGACTAAGGCCTTCCCGCTCTTTGGAGCCCATTGTCCTTCTCTGATCCGTGAGAGATTGAGCCTGGTGATCCCTAAGGCCCTCTTCCAGATCTTCTACTCTGTAATTCCATGTTCAAATGGAGTAAGATGTTCACAATTTGGAATGTCAGAAGTGTAATTCAACCAGGCATTGGAAAACATTTATCTAATTAATCTTTGTGAACAGGTATCTATGGAAACAACTTACATTTGTATTCAAGGGAGGTAATCATTTATGAATTTATCCTTATACAATCATCACAAAGGTAAGTTGTGCCCAGGATAGCTTCTTGCAGTATGTACAACAGGACACAGTTTTACACCAGTTTTAGTAGAATCAAGTAGAAATCACTCTGACAAACTGAGATATCACCAGAGTTTCAGAAACTGGAGAGTCTAGGTTGAAAATACATCATAGGGATTGTGAGAGTCACAGTGCTCAGTAGACACAATTTTAGAAAAGTTGAGAAAAAGACACTGGAATGATGGAAAACCCAAGTAATCATGGAAAGCAGAAGAAAATGGATTAGATACAGAGAGCACCATTTTTCATTCAACCTGTGTCAGTTTTACCCAATAATTCTGGAATGACCACCTTGCTACCTAACTAGCTGCTCTTCTCTCTGGGCCTGAGCTTCTACACATAGAAAATTAGGGCCCTTGACCAGATAGCATCTAAAATCCCTGCAAGCTCTAATAATATGATTGAGCTAGTGTTTGTTTTTGCTATCATTTGATGTCCTTCAGCACTGATTTATAAGAACAAAATACAAAACTCAGGTTATGTGCAAGGAGACACTTCCATGTCTTGATAATGTCTGGTAAGTGGAACTGGTGTCTTCCAGCTCACAGTTCTTTACTTCTCTCTAGCTTTGTTCTTCAGACCTCTCTGGCTGCACGCAACAGAAACTCAGCATGACCTGGCTCAAATCAAAAGGAGAAGCCTTGGTTCATATAACCAAGTTGCTGGAAGGGCATAGGTTCAGGTGGCCAAAAGACAGTGGATGCAGGGTCTCGAACACTGTCAGGACTCTCCATGCTCTTTGGGTTTCAAGGTTCAAATCAGTTTCATCATGTTAGTGGAGTCATGGATATGGGCAGCTCTGGGCTCTCATTCCTGTGGAAGTTAGCATTCTTCCTTAAGCTCATCTTTGATAATTCACAGGTAAGGACACTGGTGGCACAGCTTAGGTCACAATCCCAACACCTGAGCCAATCATCATGCTCAGAGGTGAGAGATATGATGATTTGCCAACCTGGTCACATGTCCAGTCTTTTTAATCAAGAGGATTTGGGTCATATTGGAATCAATAGAGACGTCCATACTGAGAGGGAAACAGAATAGCAGCTATATTTGTTTTCTATTGCTGTGTCTCAAATTGCCACAAACTTAGAGGCTTAAAACAATGCTCACCTATTAGTTCACAGGGCTGTAGGTCAGAAGGCTGTGCACAGCGTGTCTGTGTTCTCTACTTAGGATCTCACAGGGTTAAAAGTGTTGGCAAGGTTTTTTTTTTCTCATTAAGAGCTCAGGGTCATCTTCCAAGCTCATGTGGTCATGGCAGCATTTACTTCCTTAAAGTTGTAGGACTGAGGCCCTCATTTCTTTGTTGGCTGTCAGCTAGGGGCTGCTCTCAGCTCCTAAAGGCCCTTCATAGTCCTCTTCAAATCCAGCTTTGGAGAATCTCCCACCCCGGCTCCAGTGTCAAATTTATTTCACACTTCGAATCTTCGGATCTCTTTCACCAGCAAGAGCCAAGTCCTTTTTAAGGGCTTGGCTGATTAGATCAGCACCTGCTACTCCCCAGATAATCTTCCCACCTTAAGGTCAGTTGATTTGGCACCTTAACTACATCCGCAAAATCTCTTCATGGTACCTAGCTTAGAGTTTGATTAAATAACTGGGAGAATGTGTACACCAGGGAAGAGGAGAGTAGGAATATTGGAGATCACCTTAGAATTCTGCCTAACTTGCCATATGAACTTCGGAAGTTTGAATCTGTGTTTAGTCCAAAGACTAAATCTACCTAAATCTTGAGCAACTAATTCACTTATTAAACTGGTTGCTTGACTTATGTAATCAATATAATTTAGTCGAATAAATTTTAAAAAGTCATATGATTGTCTTCACTTTAGGAAGATAGAATATGAATTTAAAATAGAGCTTACTTAGGTAAAAGCATGTTTTAAGCACTTTCTCCATGGTCCTTTTCAGATGAGGAGCTGTTTGATTCCATAAACTCAATTAGGCCCTTCTGTTATACATCCTCATGGAACTCTGTTCTATGACTTTCGAGACACTCCTAATTACTTACTCAACACTATTACCACTATCCTGTATCCTGACAATGCAGAATCTGCATTTCCTGTTCCATGCAGCATGCCTAGTACATGGCATAGTGGCTGGCACATAAAATAAATATTCACAGAATAAAAGAGGACAAATGCCAGGCCATGCTTTCATCATTTATGTACTCCCTGTGCTTAGGGCAGTACCAGCACATAATAGATGTTCAATTGAAGTGGAAGGAAGTCACGAAAGGAGGGAAGAAGAGGGGAAGGCAGAACATAGTGCTAGGCCCCTTTAAAAGAAAGCAGCTAACTCTGCTTCCTGCTGTGTTGACTTGATTGATCTGTACAAACACTTCCTAGCATTTTACCTCCAAGAACAATCGTATAAGGTGATTTAATTATTTCCCAATGGTTGCTGGGGACTCTTGAAGCCCATGCAGGACAATGGGCAAAAGGGTCCCCATACCAAAATTGGCATTGAGTATACCCAGAGGGTGTTTATCTGGCTGGACTCCATGCCACTGGTCACCCAAGGCTGTTCTCTTCGTTTGTTTTGTCTTGAACACAGTCACATGCCCACTTCAGGTCTCTGTACAGGCAAAATGTGTCTGGAGTCAATTACTTAGCAAAGCAAATACACTCATCCCCAGGCCTGTTCTAGACTTTAACTGCAGACAGGCCGAACTCACAGAACCTGTACTGCTTATACAAAAGGAGACCTCTTATCACGTCCAGGGGGAAGTCAATATCACTTATAATATATTAACTATCTCACTGACCCTGGAGATGATCTGGCTATGGAGAAGGGCTCAAGCAATCAAATATCTCTGAAAAAAGACACATAATCTGGGTCCAAAATGTCAGTAATAATGTACAAACAGACCATCTTCTTGGAAGGAAATTTGGGAAATACCTTCCAGGGGTGTTGTCCATGACATAGTGTTGGTCTTCCCTGCCAGCCCCTCCCCAACTTCCTCTTTCCTCTCTACCCTGGCTTCACCTGCAACTACGACTCTCACTTCTCTCTTAACCTGTAAGTGGAAGCCTGATGATGATCACACACACGTCCTCCTTCCTAAGTGCTGCATGATGTCCTGCCTATTTTTTTGCTCTGATGCATCACTAGTTGCAGGACGAAGCTATTCACAGACCCTGGATCAAGTCCATGGGGAGAGACCATAGGGAAGAACATGATTTTTAAAGCTAGTTTTACCTCAACGCTGCTCAATCCCAGACCATTCTTCCCCAGTCACTTGCTTATTGCTATGGGCTGAATGTTTATGTCCTCTGAAAATTCATATGTTGAGGCCCTAACTCCCAATGTAATAGTATCTAGAGGTAAAGCCTTTGGGAGTATTAGGTTTAGATGAGGTCGTGAGGATGAGAATTCTCATGAGAGAAACAGCGCCCTTATAAGAGGAGGAAAATAGGCCAGGCACAGTGTCTCACGCCTGTAATCCCAGCACTTTGGGAAGCCAAGGTGGGTGGATCACCCGAGGTCAGGAGTTTGAGACCAGCCTGGCCAACATGGTGAAACCCCGTCTCTACTAAAAATACAAAAATTAGCTCGGCTTGGTGGCAGGTGCCTGTAATCCCAGCTACTTGGGAGGCTGAGGCAGGAGACTCACTTGAACCGGGAGGCAGAGGTTACAGTGAGCCAAGATCGTGCCACTGCACTCCAGCCTGGGCAGCAGAGTGAGACTCCGTCTCAAAAAAATAAGTAAATAAAAAATAAAAAGAGGAAAATAGATTCTGTCTCCCTCTCTCTCTCTCTCGTCAGTGCACTCACCCAGGAAAAAACCACATGAGGAAACAGCAAGACAGCAAGACAGTGGCCACTTACATGTACAAACCAGGAAGAGGGTCCTCACCAGGAAATGAATCCACTGCACCTTGACCCTGGACTTCTGGCCTCCAGAACTGTGAGAAATAAATTGTTTTTTAAGCCACCCAGTCTATGGTATTTTGTTACAGCAGCCTGAGCCGACTAAAACACTTATTGCAATTAATTATTTGTATGATGACAGATTCCCTCCTTTCTATTACAGCTCTCTAAGAATTCATCTTATTTGGTTTCACCCCTCATGGTGCCTAACTACAGGTACTTATGTGTATAAATGGTTGTTAAATGTTTCTCAAACCTCCGCTTTTGTCCTAAGGAGTTCGGACTTGATCACTCATGCAGTAGGAGCTGCTGGGGGTTTCTGAATGCAAAGTGGTATTAGCTGTGTTTCTCAAGCAAATGACTTACCTTTGGAGCCTCAGGTTTCTGGTAAGAGAAATTAGGTTGCACAAGGGCAGAAAGACAAGAAAGTTTTTTGAACAGCGTAATTCATTGCGTAAATGTAAAATATCCTTAAGAGCTCACATTTGCCCCTTGCATTCTTCGGAAGGGCAGAGCATCTGCTAAAAGACCAATCTGTGAAGCACTAACTTGACTTCCGCTTATTTAAGCTGGACTAACCTTGTGACTAATTCTATCTCTGTACCGTGGCCGCCTAAGCAGGGAAAATGTCCAAATGTGGAGGGGTTGAAATCCCTTATTATGGGGAAAGTATCCCAGCATGCCTTTCAACTTTACTTCTAGGCAAAAGTGAAGAAGATTCCTTTCTAAATAGCAAAAATTCACTTTGCTATACAAGAACTACTGAGGGGGATAAACCCTTGACTTTAAACTTGTCAAATATGTTTCACAGCTCCAAAGGCTAAACACACGCACAGACACGTACACAGACACACACACACATAGTCATGCCTATTGCTGCCATTTTATCCTTGGAATAACTTAGTTATAAAGACCACAATACACTAAACACTTCCTATAAAATGTCCTAGCCGGGGACTATGTGATAAAGATTTCCATATATGGGCGTGTGACTAAGGACTGAGAGAAAATATGGCAGACTGCTGGCTACAAATCTTGGATAATTCCCTGAGAAGGAAAAGGAAAAAAAAAGAAGCATAACAAACCTGCCACATGCAGGAAATGCCTGGCTAACATAACGGCCGAGCATATTCGTGTGGGAAAATGCACAGGCTCACGAGCACCAGCTTTCGGGGGAAAGATATCTTCAAAATACTCTCTCCCCATTTTTACGCTTTCAGATTCCTAAGAGCTTCTGCGGAGACTTCTGAAAACGACCTTGGCACTTTAGGCCAGGACTTTTTGAACAGCCTTTTTCAAGGGCTTAGCTCCATGTTCTTTGCAAACTGCTAAATCCTTCAACCTCTAAATTTTGTTTCAAAGTCATAAATTTCTCTCCAGGCTTCTTGATTTTCAGAAACCAGCACAGCATGTGTCATTTGTGAACAACTAGAAGAAAGCAATTTTACTGCCAAACTTAAAAAAAAAAATGGCAAGTTTCATTGGCTTTTAATTTTACATAAAGGTACGCCCTGCCTGCCAGATGTGGGTAAGTGCAATAGAATTAAAGTTGTTTAATCCTCAGCATTGCATAGGTTTTCTAGTCTAAAAATATCTCACCAGGCTAAAACACTGGTCTGTATGAACATAATATAAATTAGAAGAGCTGAATGTAATAGTCCTTGGTTAGCTCAGAAATTCAGCAGCACAAGCACATTTGGGGTGTTATCTACTTGCAAGTCTACTGGTCCTCACTCCAAGTTCCTTTCTGCTATCTGCAGCCCCTACACACAGTCAGGGACATTGATGTTGTGGGATCAGGTGGACCACCTAGATTACAGGACAGTTCTGCCTTTACATAGGTGTGTGTTTTGGGGCAAGTCACTCTCCTTCACTGAGCCTTGGGTCCTCCCCTGAAAGGTAAGGATAACAGGAAGCCTCTCCCAAAGATGGGTCAAAATGAAATAAGATGACAAGTGTAAACATTTATAACCACGTCTGGCACTTCTTAAGCTCTCACTAAATAACAGCCTGTCCTTATTATGTTCATCTGTCTCTGCTTGAGCGCTACTGTAGAGGACAAATTGATCAGTGGGCACCACTGAGCTTTTGGTATTTCTGATACAAACCAATTCTGTAAGGCTCATTACATTTAAGATGTTAAAGCCAAAATGGATTTCTTCTGAATAACTTAATATGTACATTCTGAAGAACTTTGAAATCACCCACAGAGTCTCGGTAATTGGCTACATGTTATTTTTAATATATCAATTGATAGCCTGCAACAATCCTCCTTGACAAGTCCTAGGTTGAGTGTCAGAATCTCCCCCGGGGTAGGATGTCCCTGGAAGCAGCTCATGGTTTTGTGTGTGCGTGTGTGAGAGAGAGAGAGAGAGACATGAAGTTTTCAGACTAATGCTGCTCTACTACGGCACTTCCTCTTTATAGTGACTGAATGATACGGTTTGGCTGTGTCCCCATCCAAATCTCAGCTTGAAATGTAATAATCCCCACGTGTCAAGGATGGAGCCAGCTGGAGATAATTGAATCATGGGGTGATTTCGCTCATACTGTTCTCCTGGTAGTGAATAAGTCTCACGAGATCTGATGGTTTCATAAATGGGAGTTCCCCTGAATAAGCCCTCTTGTCTGCCACCATGTAAGATGTGACTTTGCTTCTCCTTTGCCTTCCACCATGATTGTGAGGCCTCCCCAGCCATGTAGAACTGTGAGTCCATTAAGCCTCTTTTTAAGATAATACCCAGTCTCAGGTAAGTTTTTATTAGCAGTCTGAGAACAGACTAATACACTGATTGAGTTCAAATGCTCTGTTACTTAGTACTTAGCCTTTCTGTGCCTCAATTTCCCCATCTGTAAAATGACTCTGAGCAACAGAATACCTACTTCCTGATGGCATTAGGAAGGGAGAGCTGTTTATGCTATGCCTAAAAGCAGTATGGCATAGTCGAGAAAACAAGAGCTTTGGACTGGGCAGGGGCCTGGCTTCAAATCTCAGTCCATCCTTTTTCCAGCTGTGGCCATGGCATGGACTTTATGTCTCTTGGCCTATTTTCTCATTTGTAACAGAGTGGCAGACCCTGATGTTGCTTATGCCATATCTGTTCCTCATTCTTCTTTACCAACAAAACTCTGATTTTGTTTGGAGCTTAACTGTGCCCAGATAAAAATATTCATCTTACCAGTCGCCCATTTGTTATAGTTCTGGCCAATGACACATAAGTAGAAATCACTGCGTACAGTGGATGAGAAGCTTGTTTCTTGAAAGAGCAGGCCGGGCTGGCATGAACTTCTCCCTTTGCCTTTTTTTCCTTCTTCTCCCTCCCCCGGAACCCGGACATGATGCCTAGAGGGGAGTCAGCCATCCCATAATCATGAGGTGGAAAATATGGAGAGGAAGGCCTACACACTAAGGATAGCAGAGCAGACAGATGGAAAAGGCCTGGTCCCTGATGGCTCCCAGAGCTCCTGGGAAAGCCTGGGCAGCCTGCCTCCAGACTTCTTATTTTTAGAGACGAGTCTTTGTTGTCAGTCTCTCTGTTACTTGCAGTGAAACTCGTTCAGGACGAACACACGTGGGAACTGAAATGGTACTTACTTCCTAGGGTCCTCGTGAGAGTCAGAGAAGGTTAGGTATGTGAAGCATGTACCACAATTCCCAACACACAGTCGACTTCCAATAAATGTGTATTCCCTTCCTCCCTTCCCCATCTTCACATGATGGATTCTCCCTGCTACCAGTAAATATCAAGGGTGTTGAGGGCCAGTTCAGATATCTTCCTTCTAATGCATGTTAATCTCTAAGTGTGGATTGCCAAACTAGAAGTGACCCCACCATCTGATATGACTTCCCAAAGCAAATACATATATAGACTGTCTTCTTAGAGCAGAGTTGCAGGAGAAAGGGAGCTAATGGCCATGTGGGGCTCTGTACTAGTACAAAGCATTTCAAATTTTATGATAAATTCTGAGCCCCACATTTCAGGACAGACCCCCTTACTTAGAGAAGATGCCAAATGTGTGTGATGCTATCTGAAAACCTCTGTCATATTAGCTACTTTTGTATGTTTAGCTTAGAAAATAGAAGATTTAGGGAAACATGGAAACTTTCTTCAACTATAACTTGCATCCTAGGGAGATCTGGTCAACTATTAGCTGTGTGGACTTAACAGCAGCTTCTGAAAAGCCTTCCAGTTCTATTTGAGATGAACTATGGGTCACAGGCTTTGAAAGGATGACCAATATATATTCTCAGTAAATATTTAGTGAATTGATTAACTAATTAAAGGCCTACCTATTTAGCCCTAATGTTTCTATGTTAAAATGCAGCTGGAGTCCTCAATATCTAACTTATTGGTAAAGACATGGCCTTGTGTGAAATGGGGTCACCTGCCTTTGAGGTCATCTGAAATCCAGCTTTACTTTTCTCTACCTGATAAGCTCCTGTTTTGGAAATGTACTGGGAAGACCACCTTGAAGAGGCAAGGCCTACAGCCTACCCCAGCCCAAAGCCAAAAGCAGTGGCTATAAAACTGGAATTGCTAAGGCCAGAGGGACTGGTTTATGTGCAAGTCATTTTTATGAACATCTTGTTTATTTCAAGTGAGTTAGCATCACACACATTTGGCATTTCCTCCAAGATGTCTACTTAGTTGGTTAGAAGCACACAAAATGGAGCCTGAGCTCTCAGCAATGGCATGTTGACTGTACTCAAAGTTATTAAATCTCAAACATGTGGAAAAGAAAAAGTCATAATGCTACCAGTGGAGAGGAGACAGTGCACACGAAATCTGTGAATGTGAAGACAGCATGTTGGGAAATGAAGCAAAAGGGAATTTTTCATTACTTGTATCTGGTTTTATGTTATAGTGAAAGCTATCTGGCTACCACAGTTGGTTTTATGTAGACCTCATCTATAACTACCTAAGCACTCCACTGGGCTAAAATTTAATCAAATATCTTGGTTTCTAGTTAGTAGATTTGTGGCAAGCATCAGTGATTTAAAAAAAAAAAAACACCTGAAGTATTCCCACCTTAGACTTAATAAATATTCCCTTCTCAAATTCAGGTTGAAACAGAAGAAATTCTCTGATGGAGGCAAGGGAATTAGTTCTCTCAGTTTTTATTTTTTCAACTTACTTAGACAACACATTCATTTTATTGAGGACTTCTGGCATTGAATTTGAAGTTTCAAAGCTTTGGAACTCATTTTTGAGGTGACATTGAGAAAAAAAGCATCACATCTTTTTAATGAATTTTTTTCCACTGTCAATAAAAGTCAGCTGAACCGTTTCCCATCATTCTTCCCTCCTAAGCCTTGCTCCAACTTTACCTTTCTTTTCAAATCTGTCAAATTTCCAGTAAAATCCTCCTTCCCAGAATATGACAAACTTTGACTAATGAAATTAAGGCACCTAACTCTGGCAATGAGGGAGAGGACCAGGTTCATGTGGATATTTTCCTTAGGATTTATTTGGATCATCTATAAAGCCCTGTATTTATACGTGTTAATTTTTTTTAAATCCTATAAGAATGAATGGTGCACAGGCCCTTTTGGGAAGGCAGGAGGAGGTTGTGTAAGAATGAATTAGTTCCTCAAATCCACAGCTGGAGCCCTCTGCCAGCCTATCAGGGCCTGTAAACTGAACTTTTGCATACTTCAAGAACTGCAGTGGAGAATCCAGATGAGAGAGGAGCTAGGTTTGTCAGACAGCATCAGGAATCTTGTGTGTTCAGCTCTGAGTGCCACATTTTAACCCAGACACCGACAGCCCAGAGAACACTGAGAGATGCTGGGAGGGCTGGAATCTATGCTGGCTAAAATTTGCTCCAGGTGCTGCTGGTGTGTAGGGTGAGGAGAGGCCCACACAGGAGGCAGCACAGTAGCCTCTGATGCTGGAGCCCCGTCCTGAGAGAGAAGGGGCAGTGTTCTTAGATTTAGAGCCCAAGAGCGGCTTGGATCAGGGTGGAAGGAACACTCAGCGAAGCTGATCTCGGATCAAGATGAAGAAACGCTTTCTGATTCGGAGAATTGCCCCAAATGGAGTGAACTGCACCATGAGAAGATAATCCTTGTAATCAGTAGCTGGTGACTTAAGTAATCACCAGCTACTTAAAGTCTCTTTAAGGTCTGTAAAACACTTTCATATGTATCATCTCAGTGGAGAGGCATTTCCCTATCTTACTGATGAGAAAACAGGATTCTGTGAGATCCAAAGTCACATAATCATCCTAGAGTCTTAGTGTTGGAAGGGACAAAAGATGTCATCCAGACAAAGAAGTGAGTAAGGATCTGAGATTGAAATCAGCTCTCCCGGCCTCCTGGTCCAGTGTTCCTAACTGACATTTCGTGTCCTTTCAGCCTGTTCCTTTGGCTAGGAGTTTTCAAATTCTGTCTGGGAGCACCTAAGGATCAACCTTCACCCCTCTGTTCCCACCTTTACCCACAGAAGTATAGCACAGTAAAGAATTATTCTGGCTGGGCAAGGTGGCTCATGCCTGTAATCCCAGTGCTTTGGGAGGCTGAGGTGGGCAAATCACCTGAGGTCGGGAGTTTGAGACCAGCCTGATCAACATAGAGAAACCCTATCTCTACTAAAAATATAAAATTAGCTGGGCATTATGGTGCATGCCTGTAATCCCAGCTACTTGGGAGGTGGAGGCAGGAGAATCGCTTGAACCCGGGAGGTGGAGGTTCCGGTGAGCTCAGATCACACCATTGCACTCCAGCCTAGGCGACAAGAGTGAAACTCCATCTCAAAAACAAACAAACAACAAAAAGAATGATTCTAGCTGGGCTTGATTCTTAAGGTCTACAGTTAACTGGCAGTGTAAACTTAACCTCTCTAAGCCTCAGTTTCATCATTCACCCACTGAGGATGACAGTGGTACTATGTCATGGGTCTTATGCTATGGGGGTTAAATGAGATGATTCATGGATGATGTCCATTGGCACAGAGTTAACACCTATTGGGTTTTCAGCTCAATTTTACCTGTGCCATCACTTAGTCCAGGTCTCTGTTATCTGTCACTGGGAACTATAATATCCTCTTAATTAGTCGTCCGACATCCATTCGTGCCCTGTCCAATGTATTCTCCATATTAGAGATGAGTGACCTTCCTAAAATGCAAATCTGATCATGTCACTCACTCCTGGACTTAAAACTCTGTAGTGACTTCCATTGATTTTAGGATGAAGGCCAACATCTTTATCAAGGCTCACAACATCATGCAAGGTCTGGCCTCAGCACACCAGCCTCCAGCTTCGGCTAATACAACCTCCTCTCAATCAGCTCTGGCCACATTGGACTTCCTCCTGTTCCTAAAGTCTTGCAGGATCGTCTCCCACAGAAGGTCAGGTTGCCCCGCCCACACTCTGCTACTCTCAGAGCCTCATTTACATCCTTCTGGCATTATCCCCATGCATGGTCATATATTTGTGTGATTATTTCACTACAGTTTGTCACTAAATTATAATTGCCTTAAGGGTTTGCTCACTGCTGTTCATCAACATCAGGCATGGAAGCTGTCATTTATTAGATGCTCAAAGAATATGTGTTGAATGAGTAAATGGCTTTGTAGGGAGCACTTTCAGAAAATATTTCTATGAGGCTTAGGGTAGATTTACTCCAAGATCCCTGATTTCTCTGAGATTAGATGATTCCATGCTTCCTTGTGCATCCTCCTGTTCCCCTGTCCAGACATCTTAGTATGCAGATGAGTCCGCAGGAGCCTTTCAATAAATCCTTGCAGGCTTATAAGCAAATGAGTCAGAGAAGTAGAGAATGAATCTTGAGCTAAATGTATGGAAATTCTTATCCTGACATTCTCTTTACTTCCCAACAGAAAGGAAGACATTTATTAGGCATGTGATTTGGGGCAAATTAATTAACATCTCTGAGCCTATTTCTCTGTTACAAAAATTATTAGAGTTAGTAGAGAGCTCATCTACATTCCTAGATATAAGTTCAACATATAAAAAATAAAATAGTATCTCTTCATATCAGCAATAAATAATTTGAACAATAACTTAAAAAATATTATTTATAATAGCAGTGTAAAAATATAAGGTATATGAGTAAATATAACAAAAGCTATGTAAGATCTTGTGGAGAAAATTATAAAACTTTATTAAAGACAGTAAAAGGAATCTAAGTAATCAGAGAAATAGACCATATTCATGGATATAAATACTTTATAATACAACTCTAATTGAATTCCTGAGAAAAACTAAAAAGAAACATGACCAGAGTTTTTGTGGATTTGACAAGCTGGTACTGTCATTAGATAAAAGGGTAGTGGGCCAAGAATAATCAAGACAATTCTGAAAAGAATCAGGTAGTGAAATTATAGAGGAAATAAGGTACCCTTAATTGCCTACAGCAATTAAGATGGTGTGGTTTGGTGCAGGGAGAGAAAAAGACAAGTGCAAAAGAATATAGAGTTCAGAAATAGATCCTTGCATAATGATAATAATATATAACAAAATTAAAATTAAAGATCAAAGAGAAAAGAATGGTTTAATCAATAAAACTATGCCAGGACAACTGGTTGTCTGTGTGGAAAAAATTAAAATAGATCCTCTCTTCATTCAATTTCCTAAAATCATCTCCAGGTAAATCAAGATATAAAAGTGAAAAATCTTTAAAACTTTTGGGAGTCCAGGTGCAGTGGCTCACGTCTGTAATCCCAGCACTTTGGGAGGCCAAGTCGGGCGGATCATGAGGCCAGGAGTTCAAGACCAGCATGACCAACATGGTGAATCCCCGTCTCAACTAAAAATACAAAAATTAGCATGGTGGGCATGGTGGTGCATGCCTGTAATCCCAGCTACTCAGGAGGCTGAGACAGGAGAATCACTTGAACCCGGGACGGAGAAGTTGCAGCGAGCTGAGATTGCACCACTGCACTCCAGCCTGGGCGACAGAGTGAGACTCCATCTCAAAAAAAAAAAAAAAGCCTTTTGGGAGGAAGTATTAGAGAGTATCTTTCTGAAGGATTTCTAACCCTTAAGAGAAAAGATTGATAAATTTGACTGCATCAAAATCTCAAATGCTAGTGAGTACAGAGTTTCAATTGAGAAAGATCCTAAAGCTCTGGATACGGATGCTGGTGATGCACAGCGATGTGAATGTACTTAATGCTACAGAACTGTATACAATAAATGATTAAGTGGTAAATTTCATGCTATGTATATTTTACCACAACTTTAAAAACCCAGTACTATTAAAAAGTGAAAAAACAGGCCGGGCGCGTGGCTCATGCCTGTAATCCCAGCACTTTGGGAGGCTGAGGCGAGCGGATCACGAGGTCAGGAGATCGAGACCATCCTGGCTAACACAATGAAACTCCGTCCCTACTAAAAATACAAAAAAATTAGCTGGGCACAGTGGTGGGCACCTGTAGTCCCAGCTATTCGGGAGGCTGAGGCAGGAGAATGGCGTGTACCCGGGAGGCAGAGCTTGCAGTGAGCTGAGATTGTGCCACTGCACTCCAGCCTGGGCGACAGAACGAGACTCCATCTCAAAAAAAAAAAAAAAAAAAAAAAAAAAATGAAAAAACAATTGATAACCTAGAAGAAAAAGTGTTTACAATGAGTATCCACAGTACATAGAAGCCATACAAATAAGTGTTAAAAAAAAAAAAAAAGAAAAAGGAAATTAAAGAATGGTCAAGGTTTATGGACAGGCAATTCACAGAAGATAAACTCCAAATGGTCAATTAGTATATAAAAAGATGCTCATACCTACTAGTCATCAGGGAACTGTAAATCAATACTTCAGTAAGATATTTTACATCCACCATATTGGCAAAAATTAAAATGTCTGACAATACTAAATGTTGGCCAGAATATGAAAAATGCAAACTCTCATCCTTGTTGGTGAGAGTGCCCATTGATACTTGGTATTGAACATTTTTGAGGTAACTCTGGCAGTATCTTATTGCAATGAACTGAATGTTTATGTCCCCCTAAAATTCATACACCAAAGTCCTAACCCCCAAGGTGATGGTGTTAGAAAGTGGGGTTTCAGGGAGGTGATTAGGTTGTAGTAAGGGCAGAGTGCCCATGAATGGGATTAGTGCCCTTATAAAAGAGATCCCTGAGAGCTTCTTTGCCCCTTTCACCATGTGAAGACCCAGCAAGAAGGCACCCTCTATGAACCAGAAAGTGGTCCCTCACCAGCCACTAGATCTGCTGGCACCTGGATCTGGGACTTCCCAGCCCCTAGAACTGTGAATAAATTTCTGTTGTTTTTAAGCCACTCAGTCCATGATAATTTATCATAGCAGCCTGATGGACTAAGACACTTAAGAAACTAAAGATGGCCAAACCCTATGACTCAGAAATTCTACTCCTAGGTGGACATCCTAGATAAACTCTTGCACCCCTGCCCAGCACAAAGAAATGACTGAAATAGCAAACAACCAAAAGCACAATAACCTAATTGTCCATCAACAGACATATAAATAAATAATATAATAGAGTCATTCATGGAATAAATTACAGCAAAAAAATGAACAAATAAACCAGAACATCACGTGTTAGCATGATACATCTTTTTTGAAGTTTTATAATTAAAGCGAATCTCAGAAGGATATATACTACAATATTCCATTTAGATAAATATTGTAAATAAGTGAAACAACAAAATGTGTTGTATAGGGATTCTTGTAGATGTCATAAAAGTATAAAGACATCTAAAGGAATGGTAAACACCAAAGCCAGTTCAGTGGCTAACTCCGGGATGAAGGAGGCTAATGTGATCTGAGAACAGTACCCAGAAGGCATTAACCATTCTAATAATATCTTATTTTTTAAAACGGAGAGCTGGTAAACTGTTACTCATGATAATAATCTCTCTGACTTCTGTATATTTGAACTATTTTATAATAAATTTAAAAACTGTATTTGGACTGATTGATCCAACTTAAAACGAGAGCAGTCACACAAGGGTTTATGGGGCTCCTGTTCCTGCGCCCTGCTTACATTAAAGTGGAGTTGGGGTTTCCTGGGCTCAGAGGTGCCATGTGAATTCCTAGCATCCTTGCTGTATCTCTAGTTACCCTGTCTCCCTGGGCATATTCTCAGTGGACCTTAATAAGCACCCAGGCCAAAAACTTTGAAAGAAAATGTTTTACCTTTAGTGCTGGGCACAATGGACAAGAACCTTTATCCTCCTTTGGGGACTAAAGGAGCTAGCAGGAGAAGGGGCTGTAAAGAGCAGAACAGGGCAAATAGATCACAACTTTGGCTCTCAGGCAGGCATTATTGCAGATTAACTGTTACTTTTCTGGCCAGAAAGAACACCAGGGCTTTGGGTCTTTACATCAGGTATGCGAATAAAACCAGTTTACTCACTCCACCTCAGGAGGCTAGTGGGCAAAATCTGCACTGCGTTATGGTCCCTCTCCACATCATGTACTACACACCTGTCTTTCTGCAACTGCCGAAGGTGGGAGTTGTCATAGTAAATCAGCAGGGCATTTTATTTGTCTCTTGATATGAGCTGTATAGTAAGATGCCACCCCAGGGTCTGCTCCTGAAATCTGCCATCCCATCAGCCCTACTCTTTCTAAGGAAGAGCACAGAGAGATTACAGGGTCACAGGAAACAAGAAGAGCTGCCACCAGAACAGCTAATAAATAAGAGGAACGTGGGCCAGTGATGAGAGCATACCATCCCCGGAGCTGCCAGAACAGCCCAGGAGGGGTGCTGCCAGCAGGACATTTGTTGAGCTTCTGTCCATTTGATCCCCAGACCAAACTGACATCCCTTATAAAGGAACATCAGACCCTGCTCTCTGGTTTCCTCACCATCCTCACTTTAACACCAGAAACAGGTCAAATCTATATCTGGGCGAAACAGACTGGATAACAAACTCAAGCACAAGGCTTGGGAAAGACATTCTGAGCCTAGCTGATTTACTCTTTGGCATTAAGATTGTGGGGGCCCTTTGTTGGGGGTAGGGGGACTACTGTCCTGTCTTAAATGCACCTCGTTGGTTGTGGGATCCATTTCTGAGGTCTAGCTTCTGCCCTGAGGTGATTGGGGCCTGTAAGAAATAGTATCTCACAGTAAAAACCACCCAAAGTCTACACTAATAAGAGCTTTCTTCTCACTTTTTGTCTCAGAACAGCCCCAAGCCAATGGTGAGGGAGTGAGAAGAAGAGTATAACCATCAAAGCAGATGAGAAAGAGTTGAGGGTTGCAGGAAGTGGGGAGGAAGCCCAAACAGTTGAGAAGGTGAAACCTCTCTCTCTCACACACACACACATACAGAGAAATCTCTCTCATGCAAACACATCTCTCTCCGCAGTAGTAGTAGGAGTAGGAGTAGGAGTAGTAGCAGCAGTAGGAGTCCATTTTTATGCTGCTGAAAAGATGTACCCAAGACTGGGCAATTTACAAAAGAAGAGGTTTATAACAGACTTACAGTCCCACGTGGCTGGGGAAGCCTCACAATTATGGTGGAAGGCAAGGAGGAGCAAGTCACATCTTACATGGATGGCAGCAGGCAAAAAGAGAAAGCTTTGCAGGGGAATTCCTCTTTTTAAAACCATCAGATCTCTTGAGACTCATTCACTGTCATGAGAACAGCACAGGAAAGACCCGACCCCAAAATTCAATCACCTCCCACTGGGTTCCTGTCATGACACGTGGGAATTGTGGGAGTTACAATTCAAGATGAGATTTGGTGGGGACACAGAAAAACCATATCCTCCTCCTCCTCCTTCTTTTCCTCTTCTTCTTCTTCTTACCTTCTTCCTCTCCTCCTCTTCCTCCTTCTTCTTCCTCTTCCTCTTCTTCCTCTTCCTCCTCCTCCTTTTCACTCTCTCTCTCTCTCTCTCTCTCAGACACACACACACACTTCTCTCTTATGCAAACACACCTCTCTTCCTCTGTCTCTCACACATACCCACCCCCTCTTCTGGCCTGGTGGTGAGGAGCATGGGCTCTGGCACTAGCTGGATTTGGATCCTGGATATGCCACTTACCAGCTTGATGACTTTGGGCAAGTTATTAAGCTTCTGAGGGCCCCAGTTTCCTCCTTCCCCAGAAAGAATGACAATAGAAATCTGGTACCTGCCTTATCCTCATTGCCAGGAAGATGAAATGAGTGAACGTGGGTTAAACACTGAGTACTGGCATAGAACAAGTCCCATGTGATATGAGTATCTGGTCAGTCAAGCAGTGAAGTATCCCATTCCTTATCCTCTCCCCACTTGTCTTCCTCAACTAGTCCCAGTAAGACTCCCAAAGAGCCTTCTGGCTGCTCTGCCCACCTCTCCCTTAGGAAGGGAGAAAAGTGGGTGGATTAGGCTATCAGTCACCCCACTTCCTCCCCCAAGTTTCGGAACAATTGCAACCATGCCAGAAGGGGAGGTTCAAGACCCCCCTTGCCCCAGTCACCAAGTTTTTCAGTATCTTGCTCAGGATCATTGAATGTGAGGGAACAAATGGCAGCTTGTGAGCATGGTCGGTTCACCTGTGCCCTAGCTGTGTTTGGGGAGAGCCAGGTAGAATCTATCCTGCTCTCTTTTGCTGGCATTAGGTGAGCATTGTAGAAATGGCATGTGTCTGACCTCTTTCTATCACGGCCTTGCAGCCCTGATTGGGCAGTGGGTGGGGGTTGCCCCATTTCCCCAGAAATATTGCTAATGGTTATTAAACAATTAATATGTGCCTGGCCCTATGTGAAACACTTTACATCTATATTATCCATTTTAATCCTCCCAAGAACCCCTTGAAGTGGGTATTCATACTATGCCCATTTTACAAATGAGGTGAAATACAGATTAGGTAGCTTAAGTGACATACCAAGATCTTACCTCTCTTACCCTCTTCACATTTAGCCTTGGATTTGCTTGAATCTGTTCTGCTGGCCTCTCTGTCAGGGGTAGGGGGTGTTGAGGTAGGGTGTGGATCTTCTTCCTTTCCTTTCTATTCATCATCGTGGCTTTCTGACAGCACATAAAATGTCTAGTATGGGGCTGAGAATGTAGTCAATTTTTTTTTTTTTTTTTTTGAGACAGTCTCACTCTGTTGCCCAGGCTGGAGTACAGTAGTGCATTCTTGTCTCACTGCAACCTCTGCCTCCTGGGTTCAAGCAATCCTCCTGCCTCAGCCTCCCTAGTAGCTGGGATTACAGATGCCCGCCACAATGCCCAGCTAGTTTTTGTATTTTGGTAGAGATGGGGTTTCACCATGGGCTGGTCTTGAACTCTTGACCTCAAGCGATCCACCCGCCTCGGCCTCCCAAAGTGCAAGTGTGAGCTTGTACTCCAGGCCATGTAGTAAACTCTTAACAAATGCTAGCTATTATTGCTGTATAATATTTATTGACCACACTGGATTAGGCCCTGGGAGTGGGCAAAGGATATAACATCATCTTGACATCCAACTACTTACATTCTAGTGTAGGGGAGAATGAGAGGGGCAAAAGATAGGAACAGACACCTCATCAAAGATCTACAGATGGCAAATGAGCATATGAAAAAACGCTCAACATCATGTGTCATGAGGAAATTACAAATTAAAACAACAGAGAGCTATACCTGCACATCTATAAGAGTGGCAAAAATCCAAAACACTGACAACACCAAATGCTGGTGAGGACATGGAGCAATGAAACTCTCACCCATTGCTTGTGAGAAAGCAAAACGATACAGCCACTGTGAAGGAGAATTTGAAACTTTCTTACAAAACTAAACATACTATTTCCAAACAATCCATCAATCATTCTCATTGGCATTTACCCAAAGGAGCTAAAACTTATGTCCACACAAAAACCTGCACATAAATGTTTATAGCAACTTTATTCATAATTGCCAGAGCTTGGAAGCAACCAAGATGTCCTCAGTAGGTAAATGGATAAACTGTGGTACATCCAGACAACCGCATATTATACAGTGCTAAAGAAAAATGAGGTATCAAACCATGAAAAGACATGGAGGAAATGTAAATGCATATTACTAAGTGAGAGATATAAATGTAATTGTCTTCTTTCACTTAGTAATATACATTTACATTTCATTTACTAATTACTAATTACATTTCACTTATTATTAATTACTATTACATATTACTTATTACTAAGTGAAAGGCTCCATACTGTATGATTCCAACATGAAATTTTGGAAAAGTATGGAGACAATAAAAAGATCAGTGGTTGGCAGGGGTTGGGGGAGGGAGGGATGAATAGGCAGAGCATAGAGGATTTTTAGGGCAGTGAGACTATTCTATACGGTGCTATAATGGTGGATACATGTCAATATAAATTTGTTTAAACCCATAGAAGGTACAACACCAAGAGTAAACCCTGAAATAAACTAGGGACTTTGGGTGATAATGACGTGTCAGTGTCAGTGTCAGTGTAGGTTCATGAATGGTAACAAATGGTGGAGGATGTTGACGATGGGGGAGGCTATGCCTGTGTGGGGGCAGGGGATATATGGGAACTCTCTGTATCTTCTGCTCAGTTCTTCTAAAAAAAATTGTAGGTCCTAGTGAACCTAAAACTGGTAAATAAATAGATCTAAAATATAAAGTAGACATAAAATAAAGTCTATTTTTAAAAGAAGATGATGCAGGGTGGACATTGACATCAGGAGACTCTAGTTCTAGCCTTGCTACTCTAAGACTTCGGTATAATTATTTAATTATTTCTGAAAAATGAAGAAAAGGGACTTGATAAAATCATGTCCCCCTTTAGCTCTAGATCTTGTATAATAAAAATTATATTCAGGAACTTGAGTCATCCCACAAACATTTTGTCTTTGCCAAACTGAATCCTCTTTATATGTAACTTTCCCCTGTGTCTATGTCAAGAAAAGTTAATCAGTTTATAATCACATCATCAGACCTTTCTGCAATTGTTACTAGTACATGGAGTACAGACTCCAGACAAAATTGCGATGGAAGCAAACATTCCTTTGTTGTCCCGTGGCTTCCCTTCTGCCTCTCTTCTCTCACCATTTCTGTCTCCTGGGAGCCTAGAATCCTCATCCTCTTCCCTTCTCCTTTGTAAAGACCCACTGCCAGGAAATGTCTCTGTAGTTCTCTCGGATATGCTTCTCCCTGTCCATGGGGAATTCTGACCCAGCTTTGTAAAGGCACCCATGGTATAAGGCATCTGATTCCTTGCCCAGCTCCTTTACCAGATTCTAAGCTCCTCAACGATAAGAACTATATCTCACTATGAGCACAGGCTCAGCTTATAGTTTCAAATAAATCACTTCACATCAAAGGGCCCACTGCTGGTGAAGCCTGCTTTATTAGCTTTCTATGGAGTACATTTGAAACTCATTATTCATGGATTGTGTATTTTCTTTTTGTCTTTTCTTTTCTTTTTTTGAGACGGAGTTTCACTCTTGTTGCCCAGGCTGGAGTGCAATGACACGATCTCGGCTCACAGCAACCTCTGCCTCCCAGGTTCAAGCAATTCTCCTGCCTCAGCCTCCTGAGTAGCTGGGATTACCAGCACACGCCACCATGCCCAGCTAATTTTTTGTGTATTTTAGTATCTACAGGGTTTCACCATGTTGGCCAGGCTGGTCTTGAACTCCTAACCTCAGGTGATCTGCCCACCTCGGCCTCTCAAAGTGCTGGGATTACAGGTGTGGGCCACCATGCCCGGCCCGGATTGTGTATTTTCAAAGGTACCTACAGGCACTCACTAAAATGTATTTGTAACTCCAAAATCATCACTCACAGATAGCTTCATGGACATGCATAGTGAGGTGAAAAATGTGAGTAGCCCAAGGCACACATTCCCAGCTGAGGTCAAACGAGGCAACACTGCCTTCTTGAGTCAGCTGCCATTATTCTACACGTGTCCTTTTGGTGGTCTAGGTCTAGGCTTAATGTGTCTTACAAAGAAAACACGCATGTTAGCTAAGCTCCATTTAGTCATGAGTTCTAGTGCTGGTGGACATGAGTTCAGTGTTAATGAATCAATAATGTATACTAAACAAGGTGTCTTTCAACAGAAACACACATAAAATAAGGTTATATATTGACTAGATGATCAAAATGTTATCACCAGAGGCTCCAAAGAGTCTAACCCTGCATTGGCCCTTGGATCAATGGCTCAGTATTTGTTCATTCCGTGTTCATGGTGACTTTATAGAACATAACTACCACAAATAATAAGAATCAACCGCATTTGAATTTTTACAAGAAGAGGCCTGAATATCTTTACAGGGATTCTCCAACCATGCTGAACAAATGGGCTCATTCAGACAACAAACAAGATGGAGAGACAGCCAGTCCAGTTGTCCCCAAAATCATGTTCCTCCCCTGAGTCCGTACAGTTTAAAACACTCCACATGATTGTCCCAGAAAAGTAAAAATGGCACCCAGTTGTCTTCTCGCTTTCCAGCCCATGATTTTACTGTGGGAAATCTAAAGTAAAAGCTAGTTGTCTTCAACACTTAAACTCTATTAGAAACATCACTAATAAGTAATTGGTTTTTTAAAACCACTTATTGTGAGAAAAACAATAACTTCTCACCTAACCCTCAGGTCTGCAATACTCTAAATTCAGATTCTTTTATTAAAGATTAAAATACAGATTAAGTATTAAAATGTAAATTGTACTGAAGCTGCATAGAACCCATTAGAAGACCAATATTGAGCAAAATAACACTTTACCACTCAGGAATGCAAATAAAAAGGCGTCAAAATCTGCTACTTAAAACTTGAATCTGGGGTCCATTAATTTTGCATGCTTTTTTCCTAAAGAACAAAAAAGATAGGGGAAATAACTTTAAAAACAAATAGCAAAAATAAAAATTAAAAATGCAGCTAAGTGATATATTAGCTTCCTGTGGCTACTATAACAAATTTCCACAACTTGGTTGCTTAAAACAGTAGAAACTGCCGGTGCAGTGTCTCACACCTGTAATCCCAGTACTTTGGAAGGCCGAGGCAGAAGGATTGTCTGAGGCTAAGAGTTTGAAACCAGCCTGCGCAACATAGCAAGACCCTGTTTCTACCAAAAATAAAAAAAAAATAAATAAATAACTAAGCATAGTGGTGCTCACCTGTAGTCCCAGCCACTCAGGAGACTGATGCAGGGGGATCACTTGAGAGCAGAAGTTGGAGGCTGCAGTGAGCTATAATAGTGCCACTATACTCCAGCCTGGGCAACAGAGTGAGACCCAGTCTCTCAAAAAACAATCTCCAAAAAACCAGCAGAAATTATCTCTTAGTTCTTGAGGCTAACGTCCAAAATCAGTTCAACTAGGCCAAAATCAAGGTGTCAGCAGAGCCACACTCTGCTCTGTGGGAGAAACTATTCCTTGTATCTTCCAACTGCTGATGGCTGATGGCATTCCTTTGCTTGCGGCCACATCACACCATGGTCACATCACTTCTCCTCTTTTCTGTGTGTGTCAGCTCTTCCTCTTCCTCCCTCCTATAAGGATATTTAGAGCCCATCTGTATAATCCAAGATAATACCCCATCTCAAGATCCTTAATTCAACCATATTTGCAATATCCTTTTTTGCCATATACAGTAACATTTACAGGTTTCAGTGGTTAGGACATACATGTCTTTTGGAGGGCCATTATTCAGCCTACCATGGTGGTAAAGCTAATATTAATTATATCTATACACCAATGACCTAGCATAATGAAAAATAATAGAAATGCCTATAAGAACACCCCCTTTGTGTTCCTGAGCCCCCATACTTCATGGTTGATTGTGATTCTTTTATAATAGCAATGACGATCGGAGCTAACATTTATCGAGCACCTGCTGTGTGCCTGCTCCTGTGGTGTGAGCTGCCATGCATTAGCCCACAGAATTCTCACAATTATTCTTATGAGGTGGGACCATCATATTTCCATGTTCTATGGATGTGGAAACTGAAGAGGCTAAATCCACACTAAGAGAATGGCAGAACCAGGGTTCAAAACTGGGGACATTCAGCCCCAGTGACCCTGCCTCTGGTTCACTGGTGGTGCATCCTGGCTCTGTGGGAAAGAGCATCTAACAGGCAGGAGTGGGTGTTATTGCTGCAGGCATGCAGTAGAAGCTGCCAACTACCAAACTGTGTGTGGATTGCAGCTTCCTGAGTTTCATATTACCCTAAGATAAAATGCTGTGCTGAGAGAGTAGGGAGCTCCTTTTAAGTTACTAAGGGTGGCACAGCTATTCAGGAGCTCATTTTAAGTCTATCTGAGAATTTGGGCAAAATTTTACCTTCCTGAAGGTGAATGAAGCAGATCTGCCACACCAATTCCCTTCGATTGTTAATTCTAGGAGTTTCTGTGAATAGCGATAGATGAATATAGGCACTAACTGAGCCCATGGAGGTTAATGATGTTCACAGAGTATAAGGTTGCCGAAGCTGCAGATTCTTTTACATTGTGTTTTAGCAGCACAGAAGCAGGATGGATCCATTAAATGTCTGATGTTGAGATGCCCAGTGCTATAAGCCAGACTCACTGCTGACATGGATTAAATGGGCTGTAAAATGATTTTTCTGAGCCAAATGGTCCACTTGCTGTCCTGGAACACACTGTCTCATGCCTTTGCTCACACTGCTCTTGTCTCAATTCCCAGCTCCCCACCAGCCAGCCATTGTCTCATATTGAGCACCCAATATATGCAAGGCATTGGGCTGGGTGCTGCCCATAGAAAAGCAACTGAATAAGATTTCCACACCCAAAAGTGGAACCTAGAGTCAGGTTATGGGAAAGGAGAAGTGGGCAGTTTATTCCAACACTCTTAAACTTACCCACTCATTTGTTCATTCGACAAATATTTTTTGGTTATCTACTGCAGTGGTCCCCAACCTTTTCCGCACCAGGGACTAGTTTCATATAAGACATAGGAGAGTTGGGGGATGGTTTTGGGATGAAACGGTTCCACCTCAGATCATCAGGCATTAGTTAGATTCTCATAAGGAACACGCAACCTAGATCCCTCACATGCACAGTTCACAATAAGGCTGGCTTCTATGAGAATCTAAAGCCAGCGCTGATCTGACAGGAGGCGGAGCTCAAGCTGTCATGTTCACTCACTGGGTGCTCACCTCCTGCTGTGCGGCTGGTTCCTAACAGGCCACTGCTGCCTACCAGTTCACGCCTACGGGATTGGACCCCTGATCTACTGTGTGCCAGACACTCAAGAAGTAAAAACAAATGAAAATTAAAAGGCATGTAACCCAGTCTGAAAGAGTGTGGCTAATGCTTCTAGGAGGAGTTATAGACTTCATCTGAAAGACAGATAGGAATTATCTAGACACAGTAAGAGGAGGATTTTCCAGGTGGTGGAGTAGCTCTGTAAGGCTGGGTCTGGGGGATCCTGGTAAGAGCTGTGATAGATAAGTGTGGGGAGTTAGGGCCGGAACTTGGAGGAGTTTGAAGCCCATGTAGAGAATTCCAGACTTCATCCCAAGGGGAAGAGGAGCTCTTAAAAACTTTTTACTTTTTTTAATAAAGAAAAAGTGTATTTTCATCACAAGAAGCATCCAGACTCTATATAACATATACCAACAAAAGTTTATTTGGGAGGCCAAGGCAGGTAGATCACCTGAGGTCAGGAGTTCGAGACCGGCCTGTCCAACGTGGTGAAACCCTGTCTCTACTAAAAAAATACAAAAATTAGCTGGGCGTGGTGGCGTACGCCTGTAATCCCAGCTACTCTGGAGGCTGAGGCAGGAGAATTGCTTGAACCCAGGAGGCGGAGAATGCAGCAAGCCAAGATCACACCATGGCACTCCAACCTGGGTGACAGAGGAAGACTCCGTCTCAAAAAAAAAAAAAAGTTAGGAAAACAAAAAAATTTTTTTAAATTGATGTGGGTTGTATCCATATGAATTTTCTGGTCATGATATTACCATTATGTAAGATATTACCACTGGGGGAAATTAGGTGAAGAGTATTGTTATTATTTCTTACAACTGTATGTGAACTACAATTATGTCAAAACAAAAGTATCATTTTTAAAAATGTATACACACACAAAAAAATAAGTCAGAGAGATCTGCATGGGGTAAAAACATTGATATTGTCATGCAACACACCATTCACTGTGCCTCGGGCTCAGGGGTGGTCTGTAATTTCCATTTCATTGCAAAGGAGCTGGGCCTGCTCAGGGCACCCAGAGGAAGGAAAAGTGGAATGGCTCAGATGACATTGGAATTCTATTAAAGAAGAGTTAGAAATAAGGTTAGAAATAAGGGTGGCTGCTAGACTGTGGCTCAGAGGTGGGTCTAGACTTGCCCAACTCTCAGCTTACTAACAATAAAATTATGTTATTTCCTTGGCTATTATGGGGTGTTGTGCCAGTGGGTGGCTTCCCAGCCTGCAGAACTGCCGGTGTTGTTTCTAGCAATGCTCCTTGAATACTCATGAACACACGATAAAAACTGCATAGTTGAATAAACATGAATATGCAGTAAGACATGTCCTAATGTTCAATTCATAAGACAAAGTATGACAGACAATTTAGAGCTCAAGGGTTTCTTGAAAGGTTTTTAACAATGGGAAGGACATGTTCGAATTTATCAAGTAGAAAATCCCTCTGGCAGCAGTATGGGCAATTTATTGCAGGGGGTGAAGAGCAGAGGGAGAAACAAGGACCTCTACTATAGCTACAGTGGTAATGAAGAGATGATGGATTCCAAAATCAGCAAAAATTACTATCTTAATTAATCATAAATCCCCACTAGAGTTTGGCCCCTGAACTTCGCTGCAAAACAGAAACCTCAAAATAGCAGTGATTTAAACAGGATAACTATTTGTTTATCTCTTACAAAAAGAAGTCTGCAACTGCTCCGGAATGGCAGCTCCAGAGTCATCAGGGATTCAGGCTCTGCCTGTCTTTCTGATCTATGGAAATACACAGGTCCCATCCTTAAGTTACCTCATGGTTCAAGATTGCTGCCAGAACTCTGCTCTCATGACCACGTTCCAGGGAGCAGAAAAGGAGAAAGCTGAGTGTGTAACTCTAAAAAAGCCTTCCCAGAACTCCTACACAGCACTGTTATTTATATCTCATTGGCCAAAATAACGTGGCCACGCCAACCCACAAGGAAGGCAAAGAAATAAAATATTCTAGCTGGGTGTCTTGCTACCCTCCCTCCCAAATCTGGAATGGATAGGCTATGGATAATGAGCAGTCTCTGTCACAGCCATCAGTCAAGTAAGGCACAGAGAAGGTGAGACTATCCTGGTCCTCCAGGGCATGAGTCAAGGAGCACTGTGGACACTGTGATGTGTCACCACGGTCCCCATCAAGGAGGGGCTTGCTGTGTCAGCTGCAGGGGATGCTGTGGCAGAGAGCCTTTCCTGCCAGCCCTCCAGGGACTGCCTCAGCTGTAGAGAGCCTCCTTGCCCAGGGAGCCTCAGCAGCCTGCTTCAGTGACTATTGATCTATGAATATAAAGACCTGTTCATTGTGGTCCAAACAAGGCAGCTCTAAAGGACTATTCTGGCTCTGGAGCCTCCCATGGAGGTGGTCAAGACTATTGTTGAGCCACACAGTGGCTTGACTTCTCTCTCTGCCCACTTCTGCTTCCTTGCCCTTCCTTCCACAGTGGTGGTCCCCAGGACTCTCCATAATAAACCTGCATGCCAACGTGCTCCAGATTCTGCCTCCTGAGCAACCCTGCCTACGCTGAGGAGGAGGATGTCTGCCTGGGACCATGTATCAGAATTTCTAGGAAGAGATGAAACGTTCATATTTATTGAACATCGAATGAGCTGAAAAGACAGAGAAATGCCACTATCTGCACATTTTCTTTTTTCTGTCTCCTGCTTGCTTCTCATGGCTATCAGTGTGCATGCCTGTAACATCCTCTTATGCCCTCCAATGTGTTACTATCCATCTGTGGGAAGTTTGGACACCAGATACTTCAACTTATTAAAACTAAGTATGAAGAAAAGGAAATGGGGCTGGGCGTGGTGGCTCGCACCTATAATCCCAGCACTTTGGGAAGCCCAGGCTGGTGGATCACCTGAGGTCAGGAGTTCAAGACCACCCTGGCCAACATGGTAAAACCCCATCTCTGCTAAAAGTACAAAAACAATTAGCTGGGCTTGGTGGTGGACGCCTGTAATCCCAGCTACTTGGGAGGCTGAGGCAAGAGAATCACTTGAACCTGGGAGGTGGAGGTTGCAGTGAGCGGAGATCGTGCCATTGCACTCCAGCCTGGGTGACAGAGCGAGACTCCATCTCCAAAAAGAAAAGAAAAGAAAAGGAAATGGATGTTGGATGACAGCTTGGTATTCCTAGATATAAAATGCCTGAATGTCCATGTGGCAAAACTTCCACCATCTCCAACTGTACTTAGAGCCCTTTTTGGCTTCTTTTCATGGTTCCTGGCTAGGATCCTGATAGGTGAGGTGATTTTAAATACAGTAAATTAAGAGGGGAGGAAAGTTACTCTAATTTGGTGGTATTTGTTATTCTAGCTCAGAAGTCAGGTTTCTGTTTTTTGGTTTTTGGGTTTTTTTTTGTTTTTAGCTTCCCAGTGCTTGCGGAATGTAGCCTCAGGACAACTTCTCTGCATAGACGCCCTTCCTCTGGCATTCCAGATGCACATTTTTGAAAAGCCTGTCCACACAAATGTTCACTCAGGATGGAAAGAGATCACCTGGGCTCCCAGTCATGTGTGAAGGGTACACATGACCCATGCAGGTAGCTCTCAGAGGAGTAGTGGGGTGCCAGGACTGCATCTTCCAGCTCAAAAGCCAGCAGGCTTTCCCTCTATGGCCCTGCCTCCCAACCAGTGTGCAGCAGTGATTTGCAAACAATAGACGGCACCAGAATCTTAGTACTTAGAAATGGTTTTTCATGTTTATGACTCAGAGCAAACATTATTTATATAGGCCCTGTGAATATACCCAGTCAGGGGAAAAAAAGAGAAATTTGTAGAAAGAAAAGAGAAACTTGCTATCCATTTCTTGGGGGAGTTTGGATTCTAGAGATTCTAGGTGAGTGAGCGGCAGATGTTTGAGACACAAGTCTGCAGGCTATGTGACTTTTGAGGCTTGCCTATTCACAGATCTTTCTGGCTTTGCCCATTTGTCTCTGCCAACAATTGGAATCCCCACCTTTATTTATCTGGATTTTTAAAAATTGAAATTGCAATAGCACTTTTCCTCACAAACACTTGTCAGGGCGGAGTGGCTGAGCAGTCTATAGCAGCTTTCTCCAGGTCTGTTTTAAGGAGAAGCACTAGGAAAAATTCATGTCCATTTGCAAAATATTAACCCAAACAAGTCTATAAATATATTTACACAGAGACTCATATTTATCTTTGAATCTTCCAGGGCCTGCTGCCTGCAGGATGGCACATACTAAATATTTGTTAAATGAATAAATAAAGTGAGGAAGTGGATGACTGAATTACTGAGAGAATAAGTGAATGTGGGCTCAAGACATTTACTAGTAGGAAGATAAAATAAGCACACAAAAGTTATGATACAAGAAAGACTGAATGCTGGGAGGAGGGGATGATCACACCAGGTTAGATATTCAACCCTGGCTGCATGTCACACTCATTTGTTAGAGCCACATGAAGGGCTTTAAAAATTCCAAAGTTGGCCAGGCGTGGTGGCTCACGCCTGTAATCCCAGCACTTTGGGAGGCTGAGGTGGGCAGATCACAAGGTCAGGAGATCGAGACCATCCTGGCTAACACAGTGAAACCCCATCTCTACTAAAAATACTAAAAATTACCCGGGCGTGGTGGCGGGCTCCTGTAGTCCCAGCTACTCGGGAGGCTGAGGCAGAAGAATGGTGCGAATCTGGAAGGCAGAGCTTGCAGTGAGCCAAGATCGCACCACTGCACTCCAGCCTGGGCAGCAGAGCGAGACTCTGTCTCAAAAAAAAAAAAAAAAAGTAAATAAAAACTAAAAATCCTGAAGTCCAGACTGCACTCCACATCAGTTAGACCAGAGCAGACCCAGGTGTTAGTATTTTTTAAAGTTCCTCAGGAGATTTTAGGGTGCGGCCAGGGTTGAGAACGAGCTATGAGACAAGAGGATCAAGAAGGATATAGGAAGTGGCTTTTGTGAACACCCTTTAAGGATGGGTAGAGTTTTCACTTGAAGAAATCAGCAGGAATACAGGAACATGGTAGCTTAACATGTCATAACTTTTTCCCCTCCCAACTGCAATTCCAGCCTGACTATCCTACATAATCCAGACGGATGGTAGAAGCTGATCAGAGGGCACCTGTACAGTTTAGTGGCTTCTCCCCTCTGGGCTATGTGAGAGCCTGGGTACTAGTGTCTGAAGGACTCAGGTAAGTATCTGAACAGAGTTTCCCTGGAAAGCTGGCCTCAGGGGATTCCCCATCCCTGGGGAACATCCTCATCAGATGGGAAGGCATATCTGATTTCCAGGGCTGAAAATGTAAGTTGAGGCCATTTCATCCTTGAGGTAGGGAGCTCATGAATGATAGGAAACATAATAAAACATAAAGTCTTGCTTCTTGTGGTACCTTCACAAGGACCCAACAACCCACGTGTGCTCCATTACTGGCCTTTAGGACTGAGACCACAAGGCCATCTCCTACCCTTGGAAATGAGACCACATAAGATTCTTAGCAGCTATGCCTGAGCTCCAAGGAGTAAACACAGAAAAAGCACACATTAGAGAAGGACAACAGCTAGAGAGAGAAAAATGACAAACAAAGCAATCAGGACAGAAGAAGTACTCATCAAAAATTAGAGCTATTGGAGGAGATAAGTCTATGACCCATAAAAAACAAAAATAATGAGAAACTGAGGAGATTTAAGAAAAGTCCTTAAAAGATGACCTGGAATTTATTTATTTATTTATTTATTTAATTAATTTATTTATTTATTCTTATTTTTTTTATTATTATACTTTAAGTTTTAGGGTACATGTGCACAATGTGCAGGTTAGTTACATATGTATACATGTGCCATGCTGGTGTGCTGCACCCATTAACTCGTCATTTAGCATTAGGTATATCTCCTAAAGCTATCCCTCCCCCCTCCCCCCACCCCACAACGGTCCCCAGAGTGTGATGTTCCCCTTCCTGTGTCCATGTGTTCTCATTGTTCAATTCCCACCTATAAGTGAGAAGATGCGGTGTTTGGTTTTTTGTTCTTGCGATAGTTTACTGAGAATGATGATTTCCAATTTCATCCATGTCCCTACAAAGGACATGAACTCATCATTTTTTATGGCTGCATAGTATTCCATTGTATATATGTGCCACATTTTCTTAATCCAGTCTATCATTGTTGGACACTTGGGTTGGTTCCAAGTCTTTGCTATTGTGAATAGTGCCGCAATAAACACACGTGTGCATGTGTCTTTACAGCAGCATGATTTATAGTCCTTTGGGTATATACCCAGTAATGGGATGGCTGGGTCAAATGGTATTTCTAGTTCTAGATCCCTGAGGAATCGCCACACTGACTTCCACAAGGGTTGAACTAGTTTACAGTCCCACCAACAGTGTAAAAGTGTTCCTATTTCTCCACATCCTCTCCAGCACCTGTTGTTTCCTGACTTTTTAATGTTTGCCATTCTAACTGGTGTGAGATGGTATCTCATTGTGGTTTTGATTTGCATTTCTCTGATGGCCAGTGATGGTGAGCATTTTTTCATGTGTTTTTTGACTGCATAAATGTCTTCTTTTGAGAAGTGTCTGTTCATGTCCTTTGCCCACTTTTTGATGGGGTTGTTTGTTTTTTTCTTGTAAATTTGTTTGAGTTCATTGTAGATTCTGGATATTAGCCCTTTGTCAGATGAGTAGGTTGCAAAAATTTTCTCCCATTTTGTAGGTTGCCTGTTCACTCTGATGGTAGTTTCTTTTGCTGTGCAGAAGCTCTTTAGTTTAATTAGATCCCATTTGTCAATTTTGGCTTTTGTTGTCATTGCTTTTGGTGTTTTAGACATGAAGTCCTTGCCCATGCCTATGTCCTGAATGGTATTGCCTAGGTTTTCTTCTAGGGTTTTTATGGTTTTTGGTCTAACATTTATGTCTTTAATCCATCTTGAATTAATTTTTGTATAAGGTGTAAGGAAGGGATCCAGTTTCAGCTTTCTACATATGGCTAGCCAGTTTTCCCAGCACCATTTATTAAATAGGGAATCCTTTCCTCATTGCTTATTTTTCTCAGGTTTGTCAAAGATCAGGTAGTTGTAGATATGCGGCATTATTTCTGAGGGCTCTGTTCTGTTCCATTGATCTATATCTCTGTTTTGGTACCAGTACCATGCTGTTTTGGTTTCTGTAGCCTGGTAGTATAGTTTGAAGTCAGGTAGCGTGATGCCTCCAGCTTTGTTCTTTTGGCTTAGGATTGACTTGGCGATGCGGGCTCTTTTTTGGTTCCATATGAATTTTAAAGTAGTTTTTTCCAATTCTGTGAAGAAAGTCATTGGTAGCTTGATGGGGATGGCATTGAATCTATAAATTACCTTGGGCAGTATGGCCATTTTCACGATATTGATTCTTCCTACCCATGAGCATGGAATGTTCTTCCATTTGTTTGTATCCTCTTTTATTTCATTGAGCAGTGGTTTGTAGTTCTCCTTGAAGAGGTCCTTCATGTCCCTTGTAAGTTGGATTCCTAGGTATTTTATTCTCTTTGAAGCAATTGTGAATGGGAGTTCACTCATGATTTCGCTCTCTGTTTGTCTGTTATTGGTGTATAAGAATGCTTGTGATTTTTGTACATTGATTTTGTATCCTGAGACTTTGCAGAAGTTGCTTATCAGCTTAAGGAGATTTTGGGCTGAGACAATGGGGTTTTCTAGATATACAATCATGTCATCTGCAAACAGGGACAATTTGACTTCCTCTTTTCCTACTTGAATACCCTTTATTTCCTTCTCCTGCCTAATTGCCCTGGCCAGAACTTCCAACACTATGTTGAATAGGAGTGGTGAGAGAGGGCATCCCTGTCTTGTGCCAGTTTTCAAAGGGAATGCTTCCAGTTTTTGCCCATTCAGTATGATATTGGCTGTGGGTTTGTCATAGATAGCCCTTATTATTTTGAGATATGTCTCATCAATACCTAATTTATTGAGAGTTTTTAGCATGAAGGTTTTTGAATTTTGTCAAAGGCCTTTTCTGCATCTATTGAGATAATGATGTGGTTTTTGTCTTTGGTTCTGTTTATATGCTGCATTACATTTATTGATTTGCGTATATTGAACCAGCCTTGCATCCCAGGGGTGAAGCCCACTTGATCATGGTGGATGAGCTTTTTGATGTGCTGCTGGATTTGGTTTGCCAGTATTTTATTGAGGATTTTTGTATCAATGTTCATCAAGGATATTGGTCTAAAATTCTCTTTTTTGGTTGTGTCTCTGCCAGGCTTTGGTATCAGGATGATGCTGGTCTCATAAAATGAGTTAGGGAGGATTCCCTCTTTTTCTATTGATTGGAATAGTTTCAGAAGGAATGGTACCAGTTCCTCCTTGTACCTCTGGTAGAATTCGGCTATGAATCCATCTGGTCCTGGACTCTTTTTGGTTGGTAAGCTATGGATTATTGCCACAATTTCAGAGCCTGTTATTGATGACCTGGAATTTAAACAAATAAACATGACTTTTCAAATGAAAACTAATTGAATTAGGTGAAGAGTAGAACAGTCAGTGTTGAGATTCAACTCAGGGCCTCAGGATCAAGTCAAGATGTCCACTGCACAGGAAAACTGTAATTCCAGATGAAGGAACAAGTGGGAAGAGGCAACAATTAAATGATAGTGCACGAACATTTCCTGTGGATAAACAAGTATCAGAGGCTGAGCGCAGTGGCTCACGCCTGAAATCCCAGCACCTTGAGAGGCCGATGCAAGCAGATCACCTGAGGTTGGGATTTCAAGACCAGCCTGGCCAGCATGGTGAAACCCCATCTCTACTAAAAATACAAAAATTAGCCAGGCATGGTGGCAGCCATCTGTAATCCCAGCTACTCCAGAAGCTGAGGCAGGAGAATCACTTGAACCCAGGAGCCAGAGGTTGCAGTGAGCTGAGATCGCACCATTGCACTCCAGCCTGGGCAACAGAGCAAGACTCCATCTCAAAATAAATAAATAAAAATAAAAAGAAGGATCAGAAAGTATGTTGGAAGGTTTCACTGGTTTAGGCTATATTAAAGAGGAAAGACACACACCCAATCATATCTTGGTAAAATTTCTGAATTCCACAGGTAGCACTATAAATTTTTTAAATTGACAGATAAAAAGAACAAGGAAGAAGAATCAGATTGACACTTAACATTGCTGTGTTGGAAGTTAGTAGAGTGACATTTATGGACTCTTGAGAAAAAAGTACTATGCCAGCCAGGATATCCTTCATATATCAGCAAGAAAGGAAGATATTTGGGGTATGCAAGAATTCAGAGAATATATTATTCTCATACCTATCTGGGAAAATACAAGAGAAAAGACTCTGGTGAAACAACAAATGAATCAGAACAGAGAACTCAAGATTATGGAAGAAGAATAAGATAGGAAATAGCAGTGAGCCATGCTTGCTTTTTATATAAATATGTATAATATCTAAACCCATAATGATAGACTATCTAAGAATGTGTAATACAAGTTCTAAATAAGGATTCCTGAAATAGGCAATAAATACTCCAAGTAAATTCTAATAATGGTAATCTAGATTGAAAAGTTCTTCTGTATGTCAGCAAAACCTAGAAGTGGGAGAAGGACAGAACAATAAAGTCAAAGTCAAATTTATTTTATTATGACTTCTCTGGAGAGGGAGAGGAAAGTGAGGCAGAAAAAGTGTTCTAAAGGAGAATCAATAAACGTGAAAATGGAGGGAACTAAACAGAAAACAAAAACACAGGAGACACTGTCAACAAATCCAAAGGCTAATTCTTTTGTATCACTCGGTTGCCAAGGCTGGAGGGCAGGACTGTAGTGCTATTTTGGCACACTGTAACCTCTGCCTCCCGGGTTCAAGCAATTCTCGTATCTCAGCCTCTGAGTAGTTGGAATTACAGGTGCACACCACTACACTCGGCTAATTTTTGTATTTTTTGTAGAGATGGGGTTTCACCATGTTGGCCAGGCTGGTCTCAGACTCCTGACCTCAAGCGATCCACCCGCCTCTGGCCTCCCAAAGTGCTAGGATTACAGGTGTGAGCCACCACACCTAGCCCAAAGGCTAATTCTTAAAAAGTTCAACTAAACAGATAAACCTCTCAGAAATCTAATTAAAGAAAAAAGAACAACAACAACAACAAAAAGACAAGATTGGGAATGAATAAAGAGCCACAGTCTCAGATACAGAAGAGATTTGAACAATTATAAGTATGTATTATATGCTAACTCCATGATAACAAAATTGAAGATCTAAAGGAAATTACCAAAGTTAATCCAAGAAGTGAAAACCTGAATAACTAATTATAGTGGGCCAGATCAGGAAGATTATTAAAGATCTACCATTGAAAAGGGTGTCAGGACAGAGGAGCCCACAGCTTAGTTTCCTAATCTTCAAAGAATAGATAATAGTAATGTTTATCAATATATTCTAGACCAAGGAATAAAAATGGAAGCTTCTGAATTTATTTTACAAACCAAGCTTAATTTTAACACTAAAACCCTATAAAGACAGCATAAAAGGAAAATTATAGACCAATACTTATAACTGTAGATGCAAAAATCCTAAATAAAATATTGACAAATAGAATCTAGCAATGAGGCAAAAAGACTAATACACTAAAGTGAGGAGAATTTATTCTAGTATTACAAAGCTCAACGTCAAGAAACATATCAACAAAAGTCTTTTTATCAAAAAATTAAAAATGAAAAACCATATCATTTTATCAGTAGTTTCTGCAGAGGCACTTGATAACATTCAGTAGCTATTCCTACTAAAGCTTTAAGTAAAATAAAAATTAGGATTGTTGGAGATAATAAAATCTCTTTATCAAAAACCAATAGACAATATTCTAGTCAACGAAACACCAAAAACATTTCAATTAAAATCAGAATCAGACACGAATACCCACTATTACCATTTTAATTCAACATTTTCTTAGAGACTTAGAGAGTCAAACAAACGTAATAAGGCAAGAAAAATAAATGATTAGTGTAAACATTTGAAAGAAGTGACAAAGTATTGGAATATTTCTTTTTGCTCATGATTCTATCTTTTCTTTTCCAGATTTATGCCTGCTGTTACCATTACTATTTAACATTGTCTTGGAGGTTTTTAGAAAATACAATAAGAATATAAAATTGAATCACTGGCATAAATATTTGACAATATTTTCTTTCATTAATCACATGATTGCATTCTTAGAAAACCTAGAAAACTAATTTAAAAAACAAAACAAAACAAAAAAAAACACTCAGATTAGGCTAGGCATGGTGGCTTATGCCTGTAATCTCAGCACTTTGGGAGGCAGAGGCAGGAGGATCACCTGAGGTCAGGATTTCGAGACCAGCCTGGCCAATGTGGCGAAACTTCATCTCTAATAAAAATACAAAAGTTAGCTGGGTGTAGTGGCCCACGCCTGCAATCCCAGTTACTTGGGAGGCTGAGGCAGGAGAATCGCTTGAACCTGGGAGGTGGAGGCTGCAGTGAGCTGAGATCGCACCACTGCACTCCAGCCTGGGTGACAGAGTGAGACTCCATCTCAAAAAAAAGAAAAAACCCACCACTCAGATTAATAAAGACTTCAGTAAGGTGGCAAGGTTTACCAAAATGCATATTAAATTAATCATTTATCTGCTATAGCATATTCATCAAGAAATATATATGAGAAAAATATTTAATTTTAGTGATAAAAATCTATAAATTTTTTTTTTGTTTTTGTTTGTTTGTTTTTAGACGGAGTTTCACTCTTGTCCCCCAGGCTGGAATGCAGTGGCACAATCTCGGCTCACTGCAACCTCCACCTCCCGGGTTCAAGCGATTCTCCTACCTCAGCCTCCTGAGTAGCAGGGACTACAGGCACCTGCCACCATGCCCTGCTAATCTTTGTATTTTGGGTAGAGATGGGGTTTCACCATGTTGGCCAGGCTGGTCTCAAACTCCTGACCTCAAGTGATGCGCCCACCTTGGCCTCCCAAAGTGCTGGGATTACAGGCATGAGCCACTGTGCCCAGCTAAAATCTATAAAACATTGAGGGATAAATATAAAAGAGAGGTACAGGATTATGTGAAAAACAATCCTATGGGGAAAACACATAAACAAAATAGGGATACATTTTAATACTATGCAATTTGTTGAGAGGAGTTAATCTCATAAAAAATTCATTCTCCAAAAAATTAAAAACGTAATGCAATCCCAATCATAAACCCAGCAGATTTTTAAATTCTAAGAAAGTTTTGTATTGAAGTACAACATACACAGAAAAAGCAAATCCCTCTGCCGAATAAACAGTTGAAAAAGATTCTCATGCTCATCAGTAGTCAGCAAACTATAAATCAAGTTTACAATGGAATATGGCTTCATGACTATAAGATTAGAAAAAAACTAAAACGAGGGGTAGCAACTGTTGCTACTAGGGATGAGGGTGAAAAGTACTCTATATTTTGCTGCTGAAAATATGTTTCAGCCTTTTTGAAAGCAATATATACTAAATTTTAAAATACACATGACTTTCAACCCTGGAATCCATTCAATAGAAGTAAAAGCATTGGTATATAAAGATATATGTCCAACAATATTGCTTCATTGTTTAGAGGGACAGAAACTTAAAACAGAGGAAATATCCATCAATAGAGAAAGGGTTGGATAAATTATGAAGGAGCCTCATTACAGATTATAATGCTGCCAACACAAATAATGAATCTGAGACACACCAGGGGACTGAGAGGAACTTCTATGAGATATTTTTGAATGAGAGATAGAAGATGCAGAGAATACATGATCCAATTTTTCCAAAGCAAGCAATGAACCCAACAAAAAACTCAAATATGTAGAGAGAGACAGAGAGAGAGAGAGAGAGAAAGTACATGTACTTAAGCATGTGTGCATAATCACTTATCAGATATTATATGAGCAATAAGAAAATTTAAAAACTGTTAACATCTGGTTATCTGGGAGTAAAGAACTGGGGGAAAGCTGGTGTAGACACCAGAAAGGACAAAGGTGGGAGGCTTCAGGGAATGTTTGGAAAAGAATGAGTAGTTCAGCTTGCTTCAGGGGTTGAGGTAACCCAAAGCTCACACCAGGCTGCTGGTGGGGTCCTCTCTTGGAGGATACTGAGGTCAGATGCTCAGTCTTAGAGCACATAGGTGCAGGATATATCACAGAGTGCGTCCCACCCACCAACATGTAACCTGGTAAGATCAGGTCATTAAGAATACCAAGGTACCAAGGTACCAAGGTCACTGTAGGAAACCTGGGAGCACAGAGCCTAATGTGGTGGTGGGTGAGGCACTCCTACAGGTCTTCTGCCCTGGGGGCCATGGCTATACAGAACCCAAATAACCCCTAGGGTTCACTTGACCTAGTTTTGCTAGGTTGAAGTCTACAAGTCAACAGTTATTAAAAATATACTCCAATCGTCACTTCCATCCCTCAACAAACACTAAGGGATCAAATGCATAATCCACACCAACACACCTTAAAATACCCTTACCTGGAGCAATGGAAGCATTTTGGAATGAGACAGAGGTGGTTGGTTGCACAACATTGTGAATATGCCAAATGCCACTGAATTGTTCCCGTGGAACTGGTTAACTTTATGTTATGTGAATTTCTCCTCAATAGATTATGTAGAGGAGAAACAAACCCCTTTCTCTCCCAACCTAAGACTGCTTTTGTATCTCCCTCTCAACTCTACGAAGAATGCTCCCCAAAGCCCAGCCCACAAGCCAGTCGGTTGAGTTTCCCTCTCTCTTCCTTCCTATGTTTCTTGTCCTGTCTCTCTGTACCTACTCTTACGCCGCATCTTGAAATCCCAGGAGACAGGCTGGCAAACACGGAATTCTCCATATGGGGGAGGAAAGAGAGACGCTGAGAGGGAAAAGACAGCTTTTTGTTTAACAGGAGGTGAGAACGGGCGAGGCAAAGGCTGGCATTATTCAATCATAAGTTTTGCTTTCCCATATGTGAGCCTAAGGGACTTCTTGGGCTGTCCACCTTCTGCAGCCTGACTTCCCTCACATCCTCAGTGGCTGTCCCCGCCTGTCACAACAGCCGTTCTTGGCCCACCCAAAGCCAAGGCCCTGCAGTGGGGAGCCCCCTACTAAAGAGTTACTTCTGAATAGGGACAAGGTACCCCTCACTGATGTGGTTACACCCTTCACCCCCCATCCTGGGGGCTTCTCTTGCCCTCCCCTCCTGGACTCTGGGGGAGGCAGGGAGGGACAGGAGAGCTCCACGCTTGGCAGCACACTGTCTCACAGAACAGGTGGTTTTGTTTGTTTTTCTCCATTTGATTTACAAAATTGTACCCTTTACTAAAACAGCCTTGGGGCTTAAGCACAACAAGTACAGGCACAATGAGATGACATTTAATTACAGAAATATAAGCAGGAGACATCATGATGGAGCAGCAGAACTTGCTGCCAAATAAACATTCACGCAGCTCCCCACATTTGGCTGCTCAGCAGCTGAGAGAATGAGGAGACAGAAGGGTCTTCTGCTTGCACCTTGATCACCTACAGATGGCAGCAAGGCCAGGGATAGGACCAGTCTGTAGGGTCCAAAATGTACAGCCCCAGTCCCTGCCTCTCTTCACTCTGTACTTTAACGGGGGTAGGGGGTGGGGGGCGGTGGGGGTGCTTCTCTGGGCTTTTTGCTTCCTTTCCCTGCTTGTTTTAGGGAAGCAATCTACTAGTATTACTAGTACCAAAGAAAAGTTCTAGGCTGGGTGCGGTGGCTCACACCTGTAATCCCAGCACTTTGGGAGGCTGAGGCAGGCGAATCACCTGAGGTCAGGAGTTTGAGACCAGCCTGCCCAACATGGAGAAACCCTATCTCTATTAAAAATACAAATTAGCTGGGTGTGGTGGTGCATGCCTGTAATCCCAGCTACTCAGGAGGCTGAGGCAGGGAAATTGCTTGAACCTGGGAGGTGGAGGTTGCAGTGAGCCAAGATTGAGCCATTGCACTCTAGCCTGGGCAACAAGAGTGAAACTTCATCTCAAAAAAAAAAAACAAACAAAAAGGGAGAAAGAAAAGTTCTAGAAGTCATTATGGTATAGTAGAAAGAACTTGCTACCTTTTTGTTTTTTTTAAAGACAAACTGACTTTGTCTTTAAAATTGTCACTTTAAAAAGTGACAATCCTGGCTTGTCACTTACGAGCTGTGTTGAACTTCCACAAATCACATAAATTCTCTCAGCTTCCATTCTCTCATCCCTTCTGCAAGGTTCTTGGTTGTAATGACATAACTGGTTTACTGGGAGGCTCATCTCACTAGGGGCATGAATATGAAATGGTTGTATTTTTTCTGCAACTGCCCCCAGTGTGCTTATGTCAAATCCCCCTATGTTTCACCGGGTAACATCTCCTTTCTTGACAGCTCAGCACCATTCCATAACATTGCAGTCACCTTTTAATACTAAACAGTTACTTTTGATCCTTAAGACTCTGCCCTGTTTGTTCATTTTCAAATTTCAATCTTGTATCCAATCCAAATGTTTTCCTACCCTCCTAAGATTGTCACTATCAATATTTTATCAATACAGAAAGCCCAGTGAAATTAGAATTTTAGATAGACAAATCAGTGTTTAACGTAAGTGTCATATGATACTTTTATTTGTATTTGCGAATTCTTGCAATCCTACACCTTCCCCCAGCGGCACAGGCTACTACTTTGGCTTTAGAGAAGTGGTTTGCAGCCTCAGCTGCTCATTAAAAATGTCAATGCCTAGGTTCCACTCCAGACCAGTTAAACCAGAATATCTGGGCTCATGAAGAATTCCTGAAAGCTTCCCCATGTGATTCTCATGGGCAACCCAGGCTGACAGGACGGCCAGACCCTGGGAGGGCGGCCTGGCCTCCTCAGCTTCCCCCAACACCTCCCCCTTCCCAACATGCGCTGCACTGGTGTTGGGGGCAGGAGGAGAAAGACAGGCAGGTCTCATCTTACTTGGATGCCTGTTGTAAGCTTGTAATCCTCTCTGTTGGCCACCACAGCTCCTCCATTTGATGACGATGGGCCATTTGTTCCAGGGTATGGCAGGCGTCCAAATATGGGCACTTCTGTGAAACCCGTTTGTTGGTTCCTCAGAGGGCCCTGTGAGGGTCTTCCTGCTGCTTTGCCTGTGGTGTGGGAGATCAGGATTCAGCTTGCTCTCCCCAGATCAGCCCTCTGACAGAAGCAACCCTGAGGCCCTAACAGGCTCTTGCTGCCAAGGATCCCCTCCCTGACTAGGCAGGCTTGTTGGGGTTTGTGGAATACTGGGATTGTCTGTCACAGGTTACAGACAGGCATGGAGGGAACTAGGGAAGGCATTTCTCCTTCCAAGCTTTGGTATGTCACGGAAACCTGAGTGTCCTGGAAGACTCAGAACCTCTGCTGGTCCAGGGGCATGGCAACGTTCCTATGCTAGACAGCCACAGCGCCACATTAATATAGGCAGAGGCTCAGTTTAGTCTCCTCCCTTAAGTAAATTCATAGCACCCCCTCCCACCTCCACACTCCTCGACCTTAGGAGATGCAGGCCTAACACACAGAGACTGTCTTCTCCATACTCCCAGTTCACCTGGAGGAGACAGGAGTTGGGAGGTTTGTGTTTGTGGGGCTGAAATTGGAATTTCTCAGCAAGTCCTGTGGGGACTTAGCTTGTCCCAAACACTGTAGTTCTCTGACCTCTTAGAAGGGGGTATCTAGCACCTCTTCTTCTCAGATGAGAGCCCTAGTTCCCACTTCAACAGTCCTGCACCCACCAGCATGGTTCACTCCTAATAACTGATGTTTGTTGAAATTTTCTGTGTGCCAGACACTGTGCTCAGCGGCTTCATTCATTATCCCCTGTAATCTTCAAAGCAGGGCAGGGAGATAGGAATCACTTTTCTATTTTTTAGATAAGTAAATTTTGGCTAAGAGTTTAAATAATTTGCTAAAGGTCATACAGCTAATGAGAATCAGAGCTCAAATTTGACTCCAAAAGCCTTGCTTTCACCGTTATAATTTATAATATTTCCTCCTACTGTGATGTAATTTATGAATAAAACTTATCTTAGTGTCTGGTACACAGCAGGCACTCCACAAATATTCATTCTCTTCCTAGATAACACTCAAACTAGAAATCAATCATCGAGTACAATTTTATAGTATTCAATCCAAGTTACTTAGAAGCAGTTTAAAGCTTTGTTTCATCATCCCCATGTAGTTATCTATTAACTAATTAGCTCTTTTTAAAAACCTTCCCAGAGCAATCAAGGATCACTCTTTTTTTTTTTTTTAAATTTTACTTTAAGTTCTGGGATACACGTGCAGAATGTGCTGGTTTGTTACATAGGCATACATGTGCCATGGTGGTTTGTTGCACCTATCAACCCGTCATCTAGGTTTGAAGCCCCGCATGCATTAGGTATTTGTCCTAATGCTCTCCCTCTCCTTGCCCCTAACCCCCTAACAGGCCCCAGGGTGTGATTTTCCCCTCCCTGTGTCCATGTGTTCTCATTGTTCAACTCCCACTTATGAGGAAGAACATGCAGTGTTTGGTTTTCTGTTTCTGTGTTAGTTTGCTACGAATGACGACTTCCAGCTTCATCCATGTCCCTGCAAAGTACATGAACTCATTCTTTTTTATGACTGCGTAGTATTCCATGGTGTATATGTGCCACAAGGATCATGGTTTTAAAACACCTAATATGTGCCAGGCACTGTGCTAGTATTAAAGATAGAGGTTAAATACTTGTGTTAGTTCCCCGTGGCTGCCATAACAAATGACCACAAACTGGGTGGCTTAAAACAGTGGAAATTTACTCTGTCATAGAACTGGAGCCCAGAAGTCTGAAATCAAGGTGATATCCACAGAGTCGAGCTCCCACTGAAGGCTCTTGGGAAATATCCTTCCTTGCCTTTTCCACTTTCTGGTGGCTTCAGGGTATCTTTCTAATCTCTGGCCTTCTCCCTGTATCTGTGTCTTCTTCTTTTTCTGTCTTGTCTAAGGATTCTTGTCATAAGATTTAGGGCCAACACAAATAATTCAAGATCCTTAACTTATATCTACAAAGACCCTTTTTCCAAATAAGGTCACCTTCACAGGTTACAGGTGTTAGGACATGAATTTATCTTTTGGAGGGCCACCATTAACCCAGTACAAAATGATAGCATGCTGTGTTGAAGGAGCTTGGGTTTGGCCTTTGGAGTCAAAACATGTGTTCAAATCCCATCTAGGTCCCCAACTCACTTGGACAAATCACTCAACTTTTCTGACACATAAGTTTGTGTCTTCTGAGAAACAAACACCATGTAGAATTAGACATGCAAGAGATTTATTGGAGGAAAATTCCTGTGAAGGATAAAAGGCAAAGAGCAGGAATGGGCAAGGACAGTCTTAGACTGCAGGGCAGGTCTGACATCTGTGAAAGAAGAGCGGTAAGGAAGGAGGATTGTGTAGGAAAAGCCCCAGATTTTTCTGAGACATTTTCAGACAGGCCAATGGGAAGTCCCTGAGTGAACATTGCCCATTAGATGAGACCTGCATCCTCCAGGAATGGGCCATCTCTGATGCCCCAGCTGTGCTCAGTCACTGGCCAGCAGCAGCCCAGGGAAAGCAATGCCTTAGTTCAAATTTGGGAATAATTCTAGAGTAACAGTGGGGCTGTCAACTAACTATACTCTCCGCAGAAGATTCTCTGGAAGGAGATTTGAGCAGAGTATTTTCATGGCCACCACATTAGTATTTTCTTTTATGTTTTTTAAATTTCTAAAATAGTAATAATAATACCTATTTGTCCACAATGCTGTAAAGACTAGACATAAGTAAAGTGCCTAAGGTGGTCCTGGCACATAGTAGGTCCATCGTAGCTCACCTTCAGGATGGTCCCCAGTGATCCCTGGTTCTTGGTATTCACTCTTGTATAACTGCCTCCTGTTGAGTGTGGGCTGGATTTAATAACTCACATCTAACAAGTAGAACAAGACAGAAGTGACAGTGTGTGGCTTGTACAATGCATAAAGAACTCAAAAAGTCAGAATTCTCTTCACTTAGAGAAGTAGGAAAAGGCTATGATGTGTAACCAGGAATCTCTGACATAGCATGTAATCTAATACTTAGATGTGAGGACAGGTCTAATGGATGACTTCCAGGAAATATTTTCTTATTCTTAAGAAAAGAATTCTTCTTTTCAAGAAATATCAAATATTTAAGGAACTGACACCAGTCCTTCTCAAACTTTTCCAAAATATTGAACAGGAGGAAATACACCCTAACTCATTCTAGGTATTCCAATTTCCCCGTATCCTTGCCAATGCTTGTTTTTTGATTTTGTTTGTTTTGTTTTTGATAATTTCCATCTGAGTGGATGTGAAGTTGTATCTCATTATGTCTTTTATTTGCATTTCCTTAATGATTAGTGTGTCTTTTCATGTGCTTATTGGCTCTTCGTATAGCTTTGAAGAAATGTCTATTCAAGTCCTTTGCCCATTTGTATATCCAGTTGTTTGTTTTGTTTTTGTTAAGTTGTAGGAGTTCCTTAAATAGTTTGGATATTACTCTCTTATCAGACATATAATTTGCAACATTTTCTCTCATTCTGTGTGTTGCCTTTTCACTCTGTTTATAGTGGCCTATGATACATAAAAGGTTTTAATTTTGGTGAGGTACAATTTATCAATTTTATCCTTTGTTGTCTGTACTTTTGGTGTCAAAGCCAAGAAATGATTGCCAAATCCAATGTCAAGAAGCTTTTCTCAATGTTTTCTTCTAAGAATTTTATAGCTCTTGTATTTAAGTCTCTGATTCGTTTTAAATTAATTTTGGTATATGGATGAAAGGTAAGGGTCCAACTTCATTATTTACATGTGGATATCCAGTTTTGAATTAGTTATTCTAAATGAATTTAGACTTATGGAGAAACTCACTGCATTATTTTTATTTTTCCTTGAAGATTAGCACAAACTTTATCAGAGTCTGTGGAATGATCTTTGGTAACCCCAGTCTAGGGAGAGACAATGGTGGCCTGAAATAGAGCAGAACAGAGTAGGGTGGGAGAAGAGGGGCTTAATTTGAGAGCTTCTCTGATACAGAATCGATGGGATGTCATGGCTGGCAGAAAATGGCCTGTGAAGTCAGGGCACAAGGTCTGTTCAAGTGATAGGGCAGATCATATTTTCTTTAATAGTGCAACATAGAGAAAATATTCTAAAAGCTGGAAGCCACAGTACAATTTCTCTCAAGGAGCAATTTGGGTTTAAAAATTATCTTGGTTTATTCACTGGGGTGGGAAATAAAACATAAACCTTGCTGTAAAGAAGAAGATAGGAAAAAGGAAGGCTGAACTAGTTTGCAAAGGAAATGAGAATGTTCTGGTTTTGCATAGCAGCTGGAGAAGAAGCGGGTGACGGGCCCAGGAAGTGAGGGAAAATAAACAAGATGCAGGGAAGTTGGAGCCAGAGTTGTTGAGCATGATGGTGGAAACTGGTGACTAAGGGGAAAAGAAAGCCAGATTGGAGGGGGAGCATAGAGACTTTGGAAAACAGGCTAATCTTTTATGTTGAGTTTTTGTTGTTCTATGTGTTATGTAGCCATCTCCATTATCTTCACCTTCCAGTAAACATCTGCCACATACTCTGCCTTGTGGTACTGTTTCTTTGGGAAGGTTAAGTCAAAGAAACAAGGACTCAGTACTTTTATAGGTACAAGGTAGAGAGGACAATGAGGTGAGATGCAAAAGGGAGCTGTTTCCTTCCACAACTATTAAACAAAACCTTGCACTTTCCAAGATTGAACCAATTTGAACCAGTGTCTGTGGTGCAAGGAACACTAGATGCTGATGGGCTTTTCTTTTTTGGTTACTCCCTGTCTTCACCCATTTTGTGCTGCTATGACAGAATGCCACAGATTGGGTAATTTATTTATTTATTTATTTTTATTTTTTATTTTTTGAGACAGTCTTACTCTGTCGTCCAGGCTGGAGTGCAATGGTGCGATCTCGGCTCACTGCAAGCTCCACCTCCCAGGTTCATGCCATTCTCCTGCCTCAGCCTCCTGAGTAGCTGGGACTACAGGCACCTGCCACCACGCCCGGCTAATTTTTTGTATTTTTAGTAGAGACGGGGTTTCACCGTGTTAGCCAGGATGGTCTTGATCTCCTGACCTCATGATCCGCCCGCCTTGGCCTCCCAAAGTTCTGGGATTACAGGCATGAGCCATCATGCCCGGCCCAGCCTGGGTAATTTATACAGGAAGAAATGTATTGGGCTCACAGATCTGGAGGCTGGGAAGTCCAAGGGCATAGTGCTGGCATCTACTCAGCATCTGGTGAGGGCCTTCTTGCTGTGTCATTCCATGGTAGAAGACAGAAGAGCAAGAGAACAAGAGGGAGTCAAGCTTGTTATAACAAGCCCACTGTCAAGATGACTAACCCACTCCCTTGATAACAACTTTAATTCATGCATGAAGGCAGAACCTTCATGACCTAATCTCCTGTTCCTAGTTCCCATGCCCCAACACTGTTTCACTGGGGATTAAGTTTCCAACACAGAAAATTTGGAAGACACATTCAAACCATAGCACTCCCCATCTCTGAAATAATCACTGAGACGAAGAGGTGAGGTTATAGTGACACCAACAGGGGCAGGGTCAACCCACTCAAATCATGGCTTCTACACATGGAGGAAGGGGAGGTGAGTGTGCATGGATGCTGGAGAGACAACTGCAATGTTCACTTCATGGGTTTGAGGCAGTTTTTTTTTTAATTAGTACATAGTATGTATACATATATTTATAGAGTAGATGAGATATTTTGATACAAATGTACAATGTATAATAATCACATCAGGGTAAATGAAGTATCCACACCTCAAGCATTTATCGTTTATTTGTACTACAAACATTCCAATTGTACTCTTTAAATTGTTTTAAAATGCGCAATAAATTACTGTTGAGTGTAGTCACCCTGTTGTGCTATCAAATACTAGATCTTATTTAATCTTTCTAACTATATTTTTGTACCCTTTAATCACCACTGCACCCCCCTTCCCCAACACTACCTTTCCAGCCTCTGGCAACCATCATTCTGCTCTCCATCTCCATGAGTTCAGTTATTTTAATTTTTAGCTCCCACAAATGAGTGAGCATATGTGAAGTTTCTCTTTCTGTGCCTGGCTTATTTCATTGAACATAAGGACCTCCAGTTCCATCCCTGTTGTTGCAAATGACAGGATCTCATTCTTTTTTATGACTGAATAGTACTCCATTGTGTATATGTATCACATTTTCTTTCTCCATTCATCTGTTGATGGAAACTTAGATTGCCTCCAACTCTTGGCTATTGTGAATAGTGCCACAATAAATGTGGAAGTGCACATATTTCTTCAAAATACTGATTTCCTTTCTTTGGGGTATATATCTGGCGGTGGGATTGCTGGATTATGTAGTAATTATATTTTTAGTGTTTTTTAAGGAACCACCATACTGTTCTTCATAGTGGTTGTACTAATTTACATTCCCACCAGCAGTGTATCAGGGTTTCCTTTTCTCCACATCCTCAGAAGCATTCATTATTGCCTTTTGGATAAAAACTATTTTTACTGTGGTGAGATGATGTCTCATTGTAGTTTTGATCTGCATTTATCTGATGATCACTGATGTTGAGCACCTTTTCATACACCTGTTTGCCATTTTTATGTCTTCTTTAGAGAAATATCTATTCTGCTTTTTTGCCCATTTTTAATCAGATTGTTAGATTTTGTCCTATAGAGTTCTTTGGGCTCCTTATGTATTCGGGTTATTAATCCCTTGTCAGATGGGTAGTTTGCAAATATTTTCTCCCATTCTGTGGGTGGTCTATTCACTTTGTTGATGTTTCCTTTGCTGTGCAGAAGCTTTTTAACTTTATGTGATCCCATTTGTCCGTTTTGCTTTGGTTGCCTGTGCTTGTGGGGTATTACTCAAGGAATCTTTGCCCAGTCCAATGTCCTGGAGAGTTTCCCCAATGTTTTCTTTTAGTGGTTTCATAGTTTGAGGTCTGAGATGTAAGTCTTTAGTCCATTTTGATTTGATTTTTACATATGGCATGAGATAGGGATCTAGTTTCATTCTTTTGCAGATGGATATCGAGTTTTCCCAGCACCATTCATTGAAGAGACTATGCTTTCCCCAATGTATATTCTTGGCACATTTGTCAAAAATGAGTTCACTGTAGATATGTGGGTTTATTCTGGGTTTTGTATTCTGTAACATTGGTCTGTGTGTCTGTCTTTACGCCAGTACTATGTCATTTTGGTTACTATAACCATAGCTCTGTGGTATAATTTGAAGTCAGGTAATGTGATTCCTCCCATTTGGTTCTTTTTGCTCAGTGTATTAGTCTGTTCTCACACTGCTAATAAAGACATACCCAAGACTGGGTAATTTATAAAGGAAAGAGGTTTAATTGACTCACAGGTCCACATGACTGGAAGGCCTTGCAATCATGGTGGAAGGCAAAGGAGGAGCAAAGTCACCTCTTACATGGCAGCAGGCAAGAGAGCATGTACGGGGGATCTCCCCTTTATACAACCATCAGATCTCGTGAGACTTATTCACTATCATGAGAACAGCATGGGAAAGACCTGCCCCCATGATTCAATGACCTCCCACCAGGTCCCTCCCACAACATGTGGGAATTATGGGAGCTATGATTCAAGATGAGATTTGGGTGAGGACACAGCCTAACCATATCATTCAGGATAGCTTTGGCTATTCTGGGTCCTCTATGGTTCCATATAAATTTTAGGATTGTTTTTTCTACTTCTGTAAAGAATGTCATTGGTATTTTGATAGGGATTACATTGAATCTGTAGATTGCTTTTGGTAGTGTGAATATTTTAACAATATTGATTATTCCAATCCATGAACATGGAATATCTTTTCATTTTGTGTGTGTGTGTGTGTGTCCTCTTCAATTCCTTGCATCAGTTTTTATTGTAAAGACTTTTCAATTCTTTGGTTACATTTGTTCCTAGGTAGCTTATTTTATTGGTAGCTATTATTAATAGGATTAGTTTCTTCATTTCTTTTTCAGATTATTCACTGTTGGAATATAGAAATGCTACTAACCTTTGTTTGTTTATTTTGTATCCTGCAACTTTACTGAACTTGTTTATCAGTTCAAATAGTTTTTTGGTGGAGTTTTTGGGTTTTTCCAAATATAAGATTTTATCATCTGCAAACAAGGATAATTTGACTTCTTCCTTTCCAATTTGGATGTCTTTCTTTTGTCTGATTGCTCTAGCTAGAACTTCCAGTACTATGTGGAATAACAGTGGTGACAGTGGGCATCCTTATCCTCTTCCAGATCTTAGGAGGAAACGCTTTCAGTTTTTCCCTATTCAATATAATACTAGCTGTGGGTCTGTCATATATAGTTCTTATTATGTTGAGGTATGTTCCTTCTATATGCAGTTTTTCAAGGGTTATTACCATGAAGGGATATTAAACTTTATCATCTACTTTTTCAGCATTAGTTGAAATAATCATATGATTCTTTTCCTTCATTCTGTTGATATGATGTATTACATGGATTGATTTGCATATATTGAATTATCCTTGTATCCCTGAGATAAATTGCACTTGATCTTGATGAACGATCTTTTTAGTGTGTTGTTAAGTTTGGTTTGCTAGTATTTATTTTGTTGTTAATTTTTGCATTAATACTCATCAGGGATATTTTTGGTGTTTTTAGAAAACTAAAAAAAATCATTTTTTTGGATGCATCTTTGTCTGGTTTTGGTATCAGGGTAATACTGGCCTCATAGAATGAGTTTGGAAGTATTCCCTCCTCTTCTTTTTTTTTTTTAATAGCTTGGGTAGGATTGGTATTAGATCTTCTTTAAATGTTTCAGAAAATTCAGCAGTGAAGCCATGGGGTCTCAGGGTATTCTTTACTGGGAGACTTTTTATTATGACTTCAATCGCATTCTTGTTATTGATCTGTTCAGGTTTTAGATTTCTTCATGTTCAATCTTGGTAGGTTGTATGTGTCTAGGAATTTGTCCATTTCTTCTAGGTTTTCTAATTTATTGGCATATAGTTGCTCATAGTTGCCTCTAATGATCCTTTGAATTTCTGTGATATCAGTTGCAGTGTCTCCTTTTTCCTCTCTGATTTTATTTATTTATGTCTTCTTTCTTGGTTTACTAGCCTGGCTAAAGGTTTGTCAGTTTTGTTTATCTCTTTAAAAAAAAAAAGTTTTGTTTCATTGATCTTTTGTATTGTTTTATTCATTTCTATGTCATTTATTTCTGCTCTGATTTTTATTAATTATTTTCTTCTACAAATTTTAGGTTTGGTTTGCTCTTGCTTTTATAGTTTTTAAAGATGCATTGTTAGGTTGTTTGTTTTAAGTTTTTCTACTTTTTTGATGTAGATGTTTATTGCTACAAACTTTCCTCTTACTACTGCTTTTGTTGTATCCTATAAGTTTTTGTACGTATTGTTTCCATTTTTTGTTTCAAGAAATTTTAAAATTTCTTTCTTATTTTCTTAATTGATCCACTGGTCATTCAAGAGCATATTGTTTAATTTCCATGTGCTTGTATAGTTCCCAATGTTCCTCATGTTATTGATTTCTAATTTTATTACACTGTGGTGAGAGAAGACGCAATATAATTTCAATATTTTTGAATTTTTATAAAGACTTGTTTCATGGCCTAACATATGGTCTATCCTTGAGAATGATCCATGCACTGAGGAGAGGAATGTGTATTCTGCAGCCATTGGTTGAAATGTTCTGTAAATATCTATTAGGTCCTTTTGGTTAATAGTGCAGATTAAGTCTGATGTTTTGTTGTTTGTCTTCTGTCTGTATGATCTGTCCAATGCTGAAAGTAGGATACTGAAGTCTCCAGCTATTATTATATTGGGGCCTATCTCTCTCTCTTTAGCTCTAATGATATTTGCTTTATATATCTTGGTCCTCCAATGTTGAGTGCTTATATCTTTACAATTGTTATATCCTTTTGCTGAATTGACCCCTTTACAATTACTTAATGACCTTCTTTGTCTCTTCTTATAGTTTCTTAAAATCTATTTTGTCTGATGTAAGTATAGCTACTTCTGCTCTTTTTTGGTTCCCATTGGCATAGAATATATTTTTCCATTTCTTTCTATTTGTGTCTTTATACATAAAGTGTGTTCCTTGTAGGCAACAGATCATGGGGTTTTGTTGTTTGTTTTTTGAGACAGAGTCTCACTGTCTTGCCCAGCCTGGCATGCAGTGGCACAATCTTGGCTCATTGCAACCTCTGCCTCTCAGGCTCAAGTGATCCTCCCACCTCGGCCTCCTGAGTAGCTGGTACTATAGACACATGCTACCATGCCTGGCTAATTTTTGAATGTTTTGTAGAGACAGGATTTTGCCATGTTGCCCAGGCTGGTCTTGAACTCCTGGGCTCAAGCAATCCACCTGCCTCAGCCTCCCAAATTGCTGGGATTACAGGTGTGAGCCACTGCACCAGGCTCAGATCATGTTTTTTAAATTCATTCAGCCACTCTATACCTTTTGATTGGCGAGTTTAGTCCATTTATATTCAATGTTATTATTGATAAGTAAGGACTTACTTATCAATTTTTTTTTCCTGGTTGTTGTGTGGTCCTTTCTTCCTTCCTTCCTTCCTCCCTCCCTCCCTTCCTCCCTTCCTTCCTTCCGTCTTCCTTTCTGTGAAGGTGATTTTTTTCTGGTGGTATGTTTTAATTGCTTGCTTTTTATTTTTTGTGTATCTAATGTAGGCTTTTTTAATTTGAGGTTACCATGAAGCTTACTAATAATATCTTATAACCGATTATTTTAAACTAATGACAACTTAACATTGATCACAAAAACAAACAAGCAAAGAGAAAACTAATACAAAGTCTACATTTTAACTTCATCACCCCTACTTTTTAACTTTTAGTTGTTTCTATTTATATCTTACACTGTCTGTCTTGAAAAATTGTTATCGTCATCACAGTTGATAGGTTCATCTTTTGGTCTTTCTACTCAGGGCATGAGTAGTTTACACACCACAATTACCTTGTCATAATATTTTGTATTTATCTCTATACTTAGTATTATCAGTGAATTTTGAACCTTCAGGTGTTTTCTTATTGCTCATTAACAAGAACATGAATCACAAATGAATTTTTGTGAACATGAATTTGCGTGTCATCCTTGTGCAAGGGCCATGGTAGTCTTCTCTGCATCATTCCAATTTTAGTATATGTGCAGCTGAAGGGAGCACTGAGCCAGTTTTTACAATATTAAAGTGAGATTTGGAAGACCTAGGGATGCCCAGGTTGCTAATGCTTGGGTTGTACAAGATAAGAAATACTAAAGTCCAGTAAAAGAAAAAAATGCATATTGGTTTGATGTTCTTTGATTATAGTGTTTGATCGTTTTTCAACCATTCTGATTTTAAAATATAAACTTCAGTATATTCATGGAAACAAGGTACAGTTGCTTAGAGCCAGTGTTTCAGCGTTCAAATCCCAGCTTTACCCCTTACTTTTACTTCTGTAATTCAGTCTTCTCATCCATACAATGAAGGTAATAATAATGCTTGCTTCATAACATTATGATATGGTTTGATTCTGTGTCCTCACCTAAATCTCATCTTCAATTGTAATCCCCACGTTTCAAGGGAGGGACCTATAATCCCCATGTGTTGAGGGAGGGAAGCAATTGGATCATGGGGGTGGTTCCTCCATCTTGTTCTCACAATAGTGAGTGAGTTATCATGAGATCTGATGGTTTTATAAGTGTCTGGCATTTCACCTGCTTGCACTTCTCTCTCCTGCTGCCATGTGAAGAAGGTTCTTGCTTTGCCTTCACCTTCCACCGTGGTTGTAAGTTTCCTGAGGTGTTCCCAGCCATGTGGAACTGTGAGTCAGTTAAACCTCTTTTCTTTATAAATTACCCAGTCTCAGGGAAGTTCTTTATAGCAGTGTGAGAATGGGCTAATACAGAGAATTGGTACTGCGGAGAGTGAGGTACTGCTATGAGGATACCTGAAAATGTGAAACCAACTTTGTGACAGGCAGAAGTTGGAACAGTTTGGAGGGCTCAGAAGAAGACAGGAAGATGTGGGAAAGTTTGGAACTTCCTAGAGACTTGTTGAATGGTTTTGACCAAAATGCTGATAGATATGGACAATGAAGTCCAGGCTGAGGTGGTCACAGATGGAGATGAGGAACTTACTGGAAACTAGAGCAAGGGTCACTCTTGCTATGCTTTAGCAAAGAGACTGGTAGCATTTTGCCCTGCCCTAGAGATCTGTAGAACTTTGAACTTGAGAGAGATGATCTGAAATTGGAACTTCCATTTAAAAGGGAAGCAAAGCATAAAAGTTTGGAAAATTTGTAGTCTGACAATGTAATAGAATGAAAAACCCATTTTCTGGGGAGAACTTCAAGCCAACTGCAGAAATTTGCATAAGTAATGAGGAGTCAAATGTTAATCACCAAGACAATGGGGAAAATATCTCCAGGGCCTGTCAGAGGTCTTCACAGTAGCCCTTCCCATCACAGGTTGGGAAGCCTAGGAGGAAAAAATGGTTTCATGGGCCAGGCCCAGGGCCTTGATGCTTTGTGCCATCTCAGGACTTGGTTCCCTGCATCCCAGTCATGGCTAAAAGGAGTCAACATACAACTTAGGCCATCGCTTCTGAGGGTGCAAGTCCCAAGGTTTGGCAGCTTCCATGTGGTGTTGGGCCTGCACGTGCACAAAAGTCAAGAATTGAGGTTTGAGAAACTCTGCCTAGATTTCAGAGGATGTATGGTAACGCCTGGATGTCCAGGCAGAAGTCTGCAGGGGCAAAGCCCTCATGGAGAACCTCTGCTAGAGCAGTGCAAAGGGGAAATACAGGGTTGGAGCCCCCACACAGGGTCTCCACTGGGGCACTGCCTAGAGGAGCTGTGAGAAGAGGGCCACCATCCTTCAGACCCCAGAATGGCAGATCCACCAACAGCTTGCACTGTGTGTCTGGAAAAGCCTCAGACACTCAACACCAGCCATGAAAGTAGCCAGGGAGTGGGGCTGTACTCTGTAAAGCCACAGGGACGAAGTTGCCCAAGGCCGTGGGAGCCCATCCTTTGCATCAGCATGCCCTGGATTTGAGACATGGAGTCAGAGTAGATTATGTTGGAGCTTTAAGATTTAATGACTGCCCCACTGGATTTTGGACTTGCATAGGACCTGTAGTCCCTTTGTTTTGGCCAATATCTCCCATTTGGAAAGGAGGTATTTACCCAATGCCTGTACCTTCATTGTACCTTGGAAGAAATAAAATTGTTTTTGATTTTACAGGCTCATGGATGGAAGGGACTTGCCTTGTCTCAGATGAGACTTTGGACTGTGGCTTTTGACTTAATGCTGAAATGTGTTAAGACTTTGGGGGACTGTTGGGAAGGCATGATTGGTTTTGAAATGTGAGGACATGATATTTCGTAGTGGTCAGGGATGGAATGATATGGTTTGGCTCTGTGTCCTCACACAAATCTCGTCTTGAATTGTAATCCCCATATATTGAGGGAGGGACCTGTAATCCCCACATCTTGAGGGAAGAAAGTGATTGGATCATGGGGGTGGTTTCCTCTATCCTGTTCTCATGATAGTGAATGAGTTCTCATGAGATCTGATGGTTTTATAAGTGTCTGGCATTTCCCCTGCTTGCACTTCTCTCTCCTGCTGCCATGTGAAGAAGGTCCTGACTTCCCCTTCCCCACCATGATCCTAAGTTTCCTGAGGTGTCCCCAGCCATTTGGAACTGTGAGTCAATTAAACCTCTTTCCTTTATAAATTACCTAGTCTTAGGAAGTTCTTTATAGCAGTGTGAGAATGAACTAATACACATTAGTAGCAAGATTAAGTGACTAAATATTCATAAAACCCTCAGAACAATGTCTGACACATGGTGTTTATTAAATAAAAGATTAAAAACTAGAATCTTTTGAGGTCCCTAATTGTCTCCTAGATTTTATCCCTCTTCCCAGAACATATCTGCCTCCTTCCTCTCCTGACCCAGAAGAAAAAGTCTACTGAAAAGCAGAATGCAATCAGTTGACTCTCCCTAGCCTCCACAAAATAGATTCATGTCCGAGGACCAAGAATAAGTAATTGGCTTGATATTGATTTGGTTTTAGGGTCATTCTTTCTTTCCAGTGACTAAGTTGTTCTATTTAGAGCACTAAGAAGTCAGTGATTTACAAAATGGTGTTTTGATTGTGGAGTGAAAAAGAATGGATACCCTCGTAAAATGGCAAAGTTAGTGGAACGGTATTTTGGCTGGGCAGAATATTTCAGGTTATTCCAGGCATTTAAAATCACAGGTAATGATTCTGTCTTAAATCCTTGATTGAAACCTTTTTTCCCACTCAGAAATTCAGACAATAATTCAGAAAATGTACTGTGATGTTTATTACAGTATATTTTATAATAGTGAAAAATTGAAAATAATTTATATGCTCAACAATAGGGACTAGTAAATGAATTATGGTGCAGCCACATACTAAAATTATGCAGCCACTAAAAGATGTATTTCAAAGAGCTTTCAATGACAGTTCGATGTTTTCAGTATAACGTTAAGTGAAAAGAGCAAGACACAAAACAGCATAAAGTGCAGAATCTCAATTTTGTGACAAATATACACACTCACCCAGATGCTCAAAGGAAAAACAAAAAGACGAGAAGAATATATGTCAGAAGCATACTGGTGGTTGCCCCTGGGAGGTGAGGTACTAGGTGTTTTTAATTTTCTTTATATTTTATATGCATATCCCTAAATGACAGGTCTTGACAAAGGTCCACACATTCCTGCTACTGAGATCCCTGAGCTGCCCTATATTTTTCACATCCTGTCTGTCAAACTCTCCTTTCATTATGTGTGATTCCCTTGTCTCCACTTAGTAATTTTCCCTTTTTCTTAAGAGGGAAGATATGGTTTCAGTTGCTTGAAAATAACAGAATATTAATTATTACTATCCCCTAATTGCTTCAGATGCATATATTTTGTATCCTCAACTAAATTGTTAGTTCTTTGACACTATGGACTAGGTCTTTTAGTTTTCTCTGAGTTCTTGGTACATAGAAACTCAAATACTGGGGTTTCCCTTGAATAGGCTGGGAGCCTAAAAAGGCACATAACAAATGTCTTCTAAATGAATACAGGTGACAGAGGCGTAAGTTGTGGGGAAGGTGATACATAACAAACAGCATCTCCTCCCTAATCAGCTGCTGAGGCACATGACCAGGGCTTTTCCAGAGCAGAGCTAGCTTTTAGGGGAAGAAAAAGTCCATGAGTGCTGATCCTGTTATAAAAACACTCTTTCCCCTGCTAGTCATTAACCTGCAAGCCCAAGTCACTGAGAGAGTGCATCAGCAATGCATGCCTGCAGCAGAATCCCTCTCCAGATGAATTTAACTGAGGCTTGGATGGCATAAACAAGGATCGATCCTGGGGACATTTTAAGGGGCCTTTCTGAAGTCAGAAAATGCACACCTGCTTACATACTGAAACCTTCCAACTAGGCTTCTTTTTTTAATGAAACAGTTTCATAGATAATGTCTATTTTGTGCAATAAGTTTCTTTACAAGCATCATGCAATATCTATACCACCCCGCTAAAAGGAAATTGAAGCAAAGGTAAGTATCACTGCCTCTACACTGCACTTGGTAGTCTGTCCTTCGTGTCCATGTGTCTGTCTCCTTGTGTCTCTGCCTGTCTTTCTCCAGCAATCTTTTTGGGTTTTGGTGCTGCTCCCTTGGCCAAGAATGATTCTGCCCATATTTCTTCCTGCCATCACCTGTTCTCTGCTTAGATGCCACCCCCTCCAGAGTCCCTTTTATGATCCCCCATCCCCACGCAAACTTCTCCCCTTCCCTCAGCCTAGACTGGGTAAGATGTCCTCCTGTGTGTCTCCTTTGCACTCTGCTCTCACTCTTCACAGCATGTTTTACACTGAATGGTAATGGTCTGCTCGTCTGTCTTCCCACTAAAAGATCTGCCTCATGCAAACTGCATGAGGCCAGCGACTGGCCCTCGTTCACCCCTGCATTCACTGTGTCAGCATATGGTATAGAGTTCAGTCATTCACTCAACAGACATTTGCTGAATGTGTCCTATGTGCCAGGCTCTGTACTAGGTGCTGGAAACAAACCATGAACAAAAACACAGTATCTAGATTACTTACCTTCTAGCTTGGAAGACAGATGTGAATCTAATAAACATACAAATAAATATTATTAAACATCCATTATTGTACCAAGCTCTGCTCTAGATACTGGGGACACAACAGTGAATCCCTACCCTTGAGGAGTTTACATTTGTAATTACACTGTGATTACCATCCAATAGAGAGATACGTGGTGCCAGAGGACTTATAATAGGGCACTTGACGTGGTCTGCAGGGCGATCAGAGAAGACTTTCCTGAGGAAGTGACCTTGCAACTTCCTAAGCCTGTGCCCCGCCACACTCCATTTATAGTGCCATACACACAATAAATTGAGTGTGTGTGCTATGTGTTTTTGTGTTTGTGTGTATGAGTATCTACATCCACATCTCTATTTACATATAAAGCGCAATATAGACATAGACATAGGTATAGACACACATAGATATATCCTGGGTTCTGAAGGATGAGCAGAAGTTACCTAGGCAAAGAGGAAGGGAAGGAACATTCCTGGCAGCTGGAGGGGTGTAGGCACAGGCTCTGATGCCGATGGCATTACAGTGCATTCATGGAGCTGGATGGAATGTAGAGACAATAGGGATGCGGAGAGAGATGGGACTGGAGAGGTGGGAAGTCAACGGCTGTTGGATGACCAATGAGTCGGCAGCATACACTCACTGTGGGAGGTGTGACCTGCATGCATTTGCCATACTAGTTGAGAACAGTTTCTTCTTCAAGCAGGTGTACATTTCCTGGCTGTCAGTATTTGCTTCCCCTACCAACCTGCTGAGTATTTACTGATTTATTCCAGTTGAAGGGACCACTGATGGATGTGGTGTCCCAGACCTGGCCTCATTCTCATGGTCTTTATTTTTTATTTTTTGAGATAAGGTCTTGCTCTGTCACCCATGCTGGAATGCGGTGGCACAATCATGGCTCATGGCAGTCTCAACCTCCTGGGCTCAAGCAATCCTCCCACCTCAACCTCCCAGGAACTGGGAACATAGGTGTGTTCCATCATACCCGACTAATTAAATTTTTTTTTTTTTTGTAGAGACAGGGTCTCACTATGTGTCCCAGGCTGTTCTCGATCTCCTGGGCTCAAGTGACCTCCCAAAGTGCTGGGATTACTATAGGCATGAGCCACCATGCTCCACCCCCTATGGTCTTTTTAGCAGTTTCTATGTACAGGCCTCTCTCTTCACACCCATGATGTTTTGCTGCCCCTGCATATCCCTTTGCCACACTCCGTAATGCTGATAGACATCAGGGAGCTGGAATATGTTATAAAAATATTGTAAAACACAAGCAGATAGCTTAATCTACAGTCTTCACAGAGTGAAAAAAAATTGGACCACAACATTTTCTAATTTTGTTATTAGAACTCTCTCCTCCTTAAACAAAGCTGAAAAATTCCTTAGGATGATCATGTAAAGTTTCCTTGAAGGATTTCATATTGTGCTTCTAAAACCTATCTTGTGCTTATTGGAACAAACCAGTAAGCTACTCCTTAGTTTGTTTCTCTCTTTTAAAAGGTCTTTTTCATAGAGCAAATTATGTCTAGATGCTAGAATAGGCTCCGATTACTTGTTTGCTTTTCATCTAAGACTCACAGGCTCCTGGTGGGTGGAATGATTCACATTGGACCAAGTGTATGACCCCTGTCCTTGCTGACTATGAGGCTACAGTAGTGACAGCAGAAGGGAGGAAAGAAGACAACAGCATCTCAAAAACAAAAGAACAAGAGATGATGGTGACAACAGGGATTAGGAAGTTACATGTTAGAATGCACAGCAAACAGAAGGAAACAGGGCAGTGAAAAACACACCTGGGCCAGGCTTTGAGCACCAGAGGCTCACGTCTACCACAGATGGCCCACCCGAGGGGAACATCAATGGAATAAAGGCTGGACAAAGGTGAGATGGTGCCGAGCTAGGCTAGATTTGAAAGCAGTCAGGAAAATAATAGATATTGGAAATCAAGAAATCAGGGCATTGAATGATGACAGGAGGGCATGACTTCCCGGAGTTGGAGACATTTCTAAGCAGTTGGCCTCCTATAGATTTCCTATGAGGTGTATCCTGGATCTTCAAGAAGATATCTGATAATTAGATACCAGGGTAAAATGGAACTAGTGAACATATTAATGTCTTTATTTTTTTAATGTATTTTTCTGGTCATAAAAGTAGAACATACAGATGAAAAGTGTAAAGGCAAAAATAATCAAATCCTGTCACCAAGGGAGCTTATTAAGAGTCTTTTTGGGGATTCCCTGTTCAATAAATGGTGCTGGGATAACTGGCTAGCCATATGCAGAAGGATGAAACTCTGGACCACAACTTTTCACTATATACAAAAATTAACTCAAGATGGATTAAAGATTTAAATGTAAGATTCAAACTGTAAGAATCCTAGAAGAACACTTAGGAAACACCATTCTGGACATCAGTCTTGGGAAAGAAATATAACTTAAGTCCTGAAAAGCAATTGCAACAACAACAAAAAAATGGACAAGTGGGACCTAATTAAACTAAAGAGCTTCTGCACAACAAAAGAAAATCATCAACAGAGGAAACACAACCTACAAAATGGGAGAAAATATTCACAAACTATGCATTTACCAAAGGTCTAATATCCCGAATTTATTTGGAACTTAAACAATTCAACAAGCAAAAAACAAATAGCTATTAAAAAGTGAGCAAGAGACATGAGCAGACACTTCTCAAAAGAAGACAGATAAGCAGCCAACACACATATGCAAAATATTCAACCTCATTACTCATTAGGGAAATGCAAATCAAAACCACAACGAGATAGCATCTCACACCAGCCAGAATGGCTACTATTAAAAAGTCAAAAAATAACAGATACTGGTGAGGCTGCAGAGCAAAGAGAACACTTATACACTGTTAGTGGGAATGTAAATTAGCTCAGTCACTGTGGAAAGCAGTTTGGAGATTTCCCAAGGAACTTAAAACAGAACTGCCATTCAATGCAACAATCCAATTACTGGGTATATAGCTCCAAGAAACTAAATTGTTCTACCAAAAAGACACATACACTGATATGTTTCTCACAGCACTATTCACAGTAGCAAAGACATGGCATCAACCTAGGTGCCCATCAACGGTAGATTGCATAAAGAAAACGTGGTACTTTTATACCTTGGAATACTATGCAACCATAAAAACAATGAAATCATGTTCTATGCAGCAACATGGATGCAGCTGGAGGCCATTATCCTAAGCAAATTAACACAAGAACAAAAAACCAAATATCACATGTTCTCACTTATAAGTGGAAATTAAACATGGACATAAAGATGGCAACAATAGACACTAAGGACTACTGGAGTGGGAATGGAGGGAAGCAAGGGTTGAAAAACTATTGAGTACTATGCTCACTACCTGAGTGATAGAATCAGTTGTACCCCAAACCTCAGCACCATGCAACATACCCATGTAACAAACCTGCGTGTGTACTCCCTGAATCTAAAATAAAAGTTGAAATTATTTTTTTTAAAGACTCAGGTATTTCCTTAGGTCTTTGTTTTATCTGTGCATATGCTAGCACCCTCAAACTTTCCCCCCAAATAGGAAATAATATGAAATATTCCATGTTGTAACCTGCTTTTCTATCTTAAACATATATAAAGTTGTTCTATATCAATATATATAATTTTGTATCACTTTAATGACTAAATAGTATTCAATCATATGGATTTAAGTAATTTAATCTAGGGGCTCAAAAGTTTTTTTTATTTTTAATCATTATAAATAATGTTATAATGATGTGTTTGCTGATAAAATTCAGTACATAGCTATGTTTATCTTAGGATAAATTCCTACAAGTAGAATTGATAGGATAAAGGACATACATGTTTTTAAAGAATATGAATACTATTCCAAATTTCCCTTATAAAGGTCATGCCAGTTTATACTCCTGGGTCCTTCTATCAGCATATAAGCATTCCCATTTTTTCACTTTCTCAATAACACGTACTTTTCAAGATGTTAATTCAGGGGAACACTGTCCATGCTAATTAAGCAGATTTGAAGGGAAGCACACATCAAATTCTTGTTATTGCAGTTTTCTCCCATTCTCAGCCTTTCTCACACTCCCCTACACTCTCCCCTTATTTCTTCTTGGCATTATTTGGGTACCCATCTATCTCTTGCATTAAAGTTGCTTAGAAGGAATCCCTACCCTTGAGTTCCTAACAAAATCCTTGCCAATGTTGTCCATAGTCAGCACACTCATTTAATTATGCATTCATTTGTTCCAACATTTATCACGGGCCTACCAAGCACTGAGCACATCCGTGAAACAAAACACAGGGCCAGGCGCGGTGACTCACGCCTATAATCCCAGCACTTTGGGAGGCCGAGGTGAGCGGATCACGAGGTCAGGAGTTTGAGACCAGCCTGACCAACATGGTGAAAGCCCGTCTCTACTAAAAATACAAAAATTAGCTGGGCGTGATGTTGCACGCCCATAATCCCAGCTAATCAGGAGGCTGAGGCAGGAGAATCGCTTGAACCTGGGAGACGGACATTGCAATGAGCGAAGATCATGCCACTGCATTCCAGCCTGGGCGACAGAGCGAGACTTCGTCTCAAAATAAACCAAATCAAAACAAAAAAAGAACACACAGTTGTCACACTACCTGGACAGTGTGTTTTTTACCATGGAGTTGAAAAGGATTTTACCATGGAGTTGAAAAGAAGAAACATACACATTTCAACAACAGTGATCAAGCATTCATGATGTAGCGGGACCCCAGAATACAGAAATTAAAAATACCTAGCCTGTGACCTCTAGCAGCTTATGATTTCATGGAGAAGAGAGACCATAGACAAAGAATTTCACCATCATATGGTTAGTGCTATGGATGTCACAGTCCTGTGCAAGCAGAGGGCACTAAGTTGTGGTGGGGAAAGAATGAGATTCAGAATCAGGCAGCCTAGGTATGAATTTATGATTTTTCAACTTTCTAGTTCTGTGACCCTAGGCAAGCCACTTGATGCCTGTTTTCATATATCAAAGTTAATGTGCACATCAAATGAAATAAGGTGTGTGCAGGGCCCTGTTACACTACACGGAGACACTCGGTAAATTGTTGCTGTTAGCAGGGTATGGTTAGGGATGGATTCTTAGAAGAGGAGGGGCTGGAACGGGAATCAGAAGATGTTGCATCATTGGGCACAAAAGGTGGAGAAAGGAATTCCAAGCAAGGGAACAGCACTTGCAAAGTGGGGACATGAAAACACGTGACTTGTTTGGAAAATTATGGAAGTTTCGTGGTGTAACATAAAATGAGAGATAGGGAGGGGCAGAAAACAACGAACAAGAAGTAGGCAAACGATCTGCAGAGAGCTTTGTAAGTCACAGTGAGGAGCATGGATGTTATCTTCTGTAGCTGTGCTGTCCAATACAGTAGCCACTAGCTGCATGTGCCTATTTAAATTTAAATTAACTAAAAATAAATTGAATTTAAAATTCAGTTCATCAGTCACACTAGCTGCATTTCAAGTACTCAGTAGCTGCATACAGGTAGTGGCTACTATATTGGACAGACACCATTGTAGAGACTTCCCCTGGACAGTGCTGCCCTAGAGCCTTGCTACTCAAAGTGATCTGCAGATGAGCAGCATTGGCCTCACCTGGGAGCTAGTTAGAAATGCAAGGTCCAGGCTCCACCTGAGACCTACTAAATTAGAATCCACCTTTTAACAAGATCCATCCCCACCTTCACGGCAGGTGATTCACGTGAATGTGGAAGTTTGAGACGCGCTGCTCTCTAGAATAAGGAGCCATTGAAAGGCTTAAGCAGGAGCAGCATGGTCAAACCCACGTTTTATAAGTTTGTAAGTGGGAGGATGAATAAGAAGAGGGCAAGACCAGAGGAAGAGAGACCAGTCAAGAGATGGTGGCAACAGGGCTGCTGCTGCATTTGAGTAAGTTAGTAAAAGGTACCTCTTCTGGATAGAAGCACCAAACAGGCGTGATGAGCAAAGTCAGGCTGGATTTAAACTCTCCCTCTGGCGAGGCACCCCTGGGCAGTGAGCACCCTGCATGAGCTTACAAGGCAGCATGGTGGCAATTGTCCAGGTGGGTGATGAGGAAGGCCTGAACTACATGGCTTGAGGATATTGATTAACAGAAAAAAGCCACCACTACATAGGGTAGTGTTTCATAAAACACCATGTGCTGTAGGAGGAGAGGGCAGCGGCAGGCGTAAGAGAGTAAGGCTGTGCCCTGCAAGAAGCAGAAGGGAGGGCTGGCCTCTTCACATCACGTGCTAATGGGCTGCCCTGCTCTGTGGTGTCCCTGTCTCATTTCCCATCAGGAAAGTGATTAAACTAATTGCCTTTAACCAGTGCTGTATGTCAGGCATATAATACCCATAATTTGGGGTTTGAATACAATTGCAGTAGATTATACTAATCACAGGAAAACTTCATTAAACTAATATGGGTTTATTCAAAAGAGGGTAGTTTTAAGCAATCAGTGCTCCCTAGTTGAAGTGGTGCTTTCTTGTTTTATAATAAAATATATTGGATAATTCAAAACTCTGTTAATTGGAACTCCATTTTTTTTAAAATGGACTTTTTAGAAAATGTTAACCCATTTGAAAATGTGGTCATCTTTTAAACCATGAGCCATAAAGAAAAAGAAAACTTAGAAGCAACCTTAAAGTAGAAGATCTTGAAACTTAGTTCTCTCTATTTTGAATACTTTTGGATTTCTGGGACAGGGCCCCTGTGGTAGAGGGATGCAACCAATTTACAATGAACCAGCAGGAAGGGAGTTGAAGGAATATATGCAAACCTCACACTCCTCCCTCTCCCTCTTCTTCTCCTGGCATCCCCCCACCCCCTGCCACCCCACCATTGGCCAAACCTAACAGGAGGCCAGGTTGGTAAGGGAACCTGTTGCTGCAGTCCATTCAGGAGAGACTTCCAAAACACAAAGCAAGGTGGAAAAGAGGAAAGAATGAATCCGCAAGAGTGAAGGGTGTGAAGGGTAAGTAACCAGCACCTGCCCCACAAGCACACTCACAGTTATCCACAAACATATTTGCGTAACACCTTACAGTTAGCAAGTACTCAACTTTCAAACATTTTTCAAATAAGTACCTGACCCATAGCAGGTACTCCATATATATTTATTGGGCAAATCAATGAAATATATTATTTGTCACTGAATTGAATTTTTCTATTTCCAATAATTGGGCATCTTTATAAATTATTTTATTGTGGAATAATACACATAAAATTTACCATTTTATCCATTTTAAAGTATACAGTTTGGTGCCATTAAGTACAGTTGTGATGTTGTGCCACCATCATTCCCATCTTGTTCCAGAAGTTTTCATCATTCCAAATGGAAACCCCATATGACAAATTATTTTTGAAGTGACAGACTTGTTTTTCATGCAAAGATTTGTGAAAGGCAAAGGATTTATAAGATCTATTAGATAGTATGATAATTTTCCTATTAGTCAAGATTTTTAAAAAAGACTTCAATATTATTTTATCAATAGAAACAGTGAAATACATAGAGCAGTTACATAGAAGTAACATACAAACAGCAGTTAATTCAAACATAGAACCTGAGTATTTGAGGAAATAACTTCCGTTGACTACCTTGATTGATCAAATTGGCCAGAAAGTCGATTAATTTTTCATTTCAGTTGGACTATAGAGAGATGCTAATGCCCTAATAGCACATCCTTCTTCCTTCTCAAATGATGGAATATCCATTTTCAATTCCCAAGCTTTGCCAATGAAGCCAAATAAATCTCTAAAGAGTTTTGATAACATAATTTGACAATCTCCGTCAGCCAGTTCATGGCAGATGGGAAGTCTAGTCCTGGTTCTGCCATCACTAGCTGCATGCATACAGGAGCAATCTGGCCTCCCTTATCTGTAAAACGGGGGTTTTGGGGGCTGGACTTTGATTTCCTAAGATCCCTGGCAGCTCTAACATCCCCTGTGACTCTAGCTCTGCCCACAAACCTCTGAAGCTTTCACTGGAAAATGCTCTTAGTCTATGCACATCAAATATCTAAACACACAGTATTTACCCTTCTGATGAAACAGCCAGAGTGGAATTTGACCTTTTCAACGAATCATGGATGTGAGAGCCAACATTCTCTGCACGTAAAGCCAGCTGGGGACAGGTTTAGCATTTGGGCATGAAAGTAAGGCAGATTTGTTGACTAACATGTTTTCAGTGAGTATTTTAATGATATGGGGAAGCTAGTTCTGACCTATTTTCAGCAGCACAGTTTTCCCTACAGAACTGGTTGACTGGCACTAATTCATCCCCATTCTCCCACCTGGTCTCCTTGGTAACCAAGGGCCTAGATCTATGAGATATTTGCAGGACATCTGGCTGGGATTAAGGCACAGACTAGTGCTATCAGAGATCAAGCCCATAGCCTTGGCCTTTGAAGATCCCAAGTGAATTAAAGAACCGCAACCACAGGCAGGGATGTGGAACCACCCAACCCTGCTGCTGAGTCAGGTTAGCACAGCAGCTGAGAATGCAGGCTCTGCAACCAGGCTGCTTGAAACTAAACACCAGCCTGTCCCTTACTTATAGTGGAACCTTGGGCAAGTTAATTTGACTCTCTGGGCCTCAATGTCCTCCTCATTCATAAAATGAGTTTAATAAAAGTACTTTCCTCGTATGGCTGTTGACAGAATTAAATGCATTAAAATACTAAGAGAATCTAGCCCCGTACATAACAAGCGTCCATTACAAATTAGGCAGTGGTAATAGCAATGTGATGACCAGTAGCTAGGTTTAACACCAATAAGAAAAACAGGGATTTTCAAGACAACCACATGCAGCATTGTTTTAGGGAGATCCATAGCAAAGATGGTAGGACTTTAAAAATGTAGACTTGAAAGCCTCTGCTAGATTCCCATGACCAAGTATGCAAGGTTAGACTATCAGGGCAGGGATCTCAACACAGTAAAAGGCTGTGGAGATTTAAGATCATAGGTTTTGGCGTCAGATAGATGTGAGTTGGGATACTAGCTCTGCAGATCACTAGCTGTGCGAACTGGAGTAAGTCCATCTATTGGAGCCTTGCTTTCCTGAAATGTAAAATGGGGATAGAAGCAGAACCTGTCCCAGAGGGTCGTGCTAATGACTAAATGGAAAATGCATGCAAAGTCCTCAGCATACTGCCTGGAACATAGCAAACCATCAATAAATATTAATGGCTATTATTACTAGGTCCGATGATGCACATATGACCCCAGTTTTCTCCCGTATTCCTAAGTTTATTCACTTACTCATTCATTTCATCTGTCAAACATTTGTCAGTACTAGCTTTGTGCTTTTTATCAAATGGGACACCAAGGAATTAAAAAATGATTAAGAGATGAGGTTCATGCGCCTAACTATCTCACAGACTAGCCCAGAAGTGAGTCATAGATACTCCAAGTAACAGGAGGGCCACTGCCCAGCCCCCTATGCACAGTTTGGGATCACAGAAGGGAGCAGCCGCAGGAAGCAAGAGGCGGGTCAGGATTAAAGGAGGTGTGTGGAAGAGGCTCTCATGGCTGAGGAAAGGCTGTATGGCCTAGCAGTGAGGGGCACAGGCCCTAGACTCCAAGGGTCTACACTCACAATTCCAGCTCTGCCACCATGAGCTCCTGTGACTTGGTTAAGCTACTTTATTTCTCAGTGCCTCAGTTCCTCTCAGTTACAAATGATAAAATGAAAATACTTACAGAATTAGGGAGTGAAAACATTGGAAGCATTGAACTGTGCCTGACTTGTAGTAAAAGTGATTGTTATGGCATAGGTAAGAGAATGGGAGAATTCTCCAGGCAGGTTAGTGATCAGAAGCTTCCTTTTTTCCTTTTTAAATGAGATATGCCCACGTAATCCTGCCACTGTGGTCCTCAAAGTCCAGAAAGGTGAACCCTCTTAGTTTATCTCAAGAAAAGCTTAATTTAGCTATGGCTTATCAGAAACACACGTGGCCCCTAATAGATTATATTTCTAGTATATACTATATATATTATCTACTATATATGTTGCATGCATGTAATACATATATATGTCTTCACTTTCCCTTTGGGCCACTTTTCAGCAAGCACTGATTCAATATTATGTGGCACACAGAAACCACTTCCCCTTGGCCTCCTGGCATCCCACCCCCTCAATACTCATCTCCCCAGGTCCCAGCCTCACGCTGTCATTGCCCTGGGGTGGAGCTGATGAGTGTCATCTTGCAGGGCCCTCCATAGTTTCCTGACTGGGGTCCTGTTTGCCTGTGTTTTCAAATTCTTTAGGTAGAGTACCCACCACAAAAGCCAGCCTCTTTCATGCTAAAATCAATCATCTCCCATAGAAAAATATGTACCTATTTTATGTTAAAAGACCCCCTCTGCACTAAGGCAGAACAAAGAAAAACAATAGGGGTGGCCATAGCATTGAACCAACAGGAAATATGTTAAGAAATTTTCTACTTAATTCCCCACACAGAGGTCTGGCATAGAGACCATTTCATGGCTTTCTTTATAAGGTCACTCAATGCCAAGCTTAAGCCCCTGAGGTCTAATTTAGGAGGGTTAAGAACTTAACAGAGAATTCTAAGAGCAGCTGGGTAGATGCATCATTCCCTAAACCCCATTAGGATCCTGATTCCAACAGCATCAAAAGTCTTATCTCCTGACCACCAGTGACTCAGTGAGCAGCCTGGCTCAGTGTGTCACCATGATGCTTGTCAGTGGATGCATCTGGCTTCACCGGCCATATGGTGGTTTGGAAGAGCTCTTTTATAGTTTGATGGTTTGGAAATGACTGGGGCTGTCTTCACATTCTGTGCTGTTCACTCATTTCTGTTGGAGAAGAGTGGCTGCTTCCGGGGTTGACTTTGCCTTTGACACTGCTGATGGAAGCCTTACAAACTGATGTTTTTCATCATTCAAGCCATAATATCTTAACCTGTTAAGGCAGATAGGTAAGAACTAGTAGCTTAGGAGCAAGTTGTCAACAAGCAGCATTTCTTGAACAATTAAGATGTGTCAGACATGGTGTTGGTGGCTGGAGATACAGGGAGATAAACAAGACAAATAGGTCAGACTAGTCAGGGAGAGAGATGAAAATGGTGATCACAGTCAAGTGGGACAAGTCCATAGGAGAGGGTGTGTGGGAGGCCAGGGGAACTAAGTGAGCCAGAAATAGCTTCCAAAAAGTAGCTCCACTTGAGTTATAAAAAAAGAGTACCATTAATTGAGCACCTACCATGCCTAGGTCCTCTCCCGTATATTTCACTTGTGTTATTTCAATTAATTCTCTCACCAAAGACACACAGCTAATAAGCAACAGAGTTAGGGTTTGAATCTAGGGCAGTTTGAACCAAAACCCATTCCACTCCATCCCACTGCTGAGAAACTAGGCAGGCCTGGGACAATGGGTGGGAAGACAGGATCTCAGGCCAGGGAAACAGCCCCAGTAATGGGAAACAACTGTGGACTCTAAGCCAAACAGAAATGGCAAGTGTAGAAATCCTTTCCCAGGCCTGCAGCAGCGTGTAGCACATTCTGTTACTGAGCCCCGAAATGGCCTTAGACTCCTTCTCAATTCACTCCTGCAGGATCACTATGAATCAGTTTTGAAAGCTATTTGCTAAATGGAATAACTAGATAAATCTGGAAGGGCCATAGGGGTTCTAAAGGAAACTCGCAGAGCCAAAGGCTCAGGAAGGACACTTTTTTCCAAGTTCTCAGTTGCCTCAGAGGGAAGAACGCTACCCCTGGAAATTCTACTACTCAAATGCTGAGGCTAATGCTTACTTAAGGAACAGGACCTGAGTTCAAGGTTAAGGTGCCTTTCTTTGATGTTGCAATCCTGGTATTAGCTACCAGGAGACACTTGTTGACTAGCCCAAATCTAGACTCTAGAATGGCCCTGAAAGCTTGGTAAGAAGTGCTCAAACTTGGGCTTTGCATTGAATATGTAAGAACAGATTCACATCAGCTACTTGCTTTGCTCTCCTATCTAATTAAAGCACTCTTACTATAGTTACAGAGAAGCATTAAAGGCTACTCACCTTTGGTTGAAATGTTTATATTCAGCTGCACCAACTTGGAAGATCACTTTGACCCAGCCAGAACTTTGATTAAAAATCTGCAACATTTTCTGCCTCTACAGTTTTTGAGCACTTGGCTGATGTTTGATGCCCCATTGGGATTAATCTCCATTTCCCATTAAAAGGAAGTAACTATTTCTCAGGTAGTTTTTGTGTGTGTGTATGTGCTGGCTGCAATATCTTTGCAATATCCTTGCAGGGGCTCCTGTGGGCTTAAACATATGACATTCAAAAAATAATATGTAAATGAGTTTCTATCCATTTTATCAAGGGGGTTGTTTTCTCCATTTGTAATCTGTTTTTATGATTTTATTCTTCCTGCAGGAAAAAAGAAGTTAGAGGTGCATTCAGCACATACCCATAACATTGAGATCAGCTCTCTGTGATGAAACTGGAAGCAAATTCCAGATGAGAGCGCCAATTGTTCCAGAAAAGCATAGCAAAGCCCAGTGTTCTTGACTAAGTTGTCACACACAAAGCAGAACCTTTGATAAGAGCCATACAACATCTGTTGCCTGGGTAACCATCAATCCATCAAGCCAGCCTTGAGTCATAAACGGTGAGAGGAGAAGGGCTGCCAGGAAAAAGGGGTGTACAGATACCTCTTGTTCCTCTCCACCTCCAGATGTGGCCTGAGGCTGCCATGCAAGGTTAATAGAAGCCTACTGTTGTGTCCCTACAGACCTAAAAGACCCCTCTTACCTTAACCCTAATTCAAGGATTCTTGGATCTCCATTAGTCTTATTACAAAACCTCCTCAGGTTCTTATCAGTGCTTAGCACCTTACCAGCCCTAAGCCATACTCCTCAAAATGCCAGTCCACTGATTGGCACTATGTTGTTCACAGGATGCTTCCTGGACTGCACTTCAGTAACACTAGACTAGGGTGTCCTCAGGACAACCGTGGCGGCTCACCAGAGCTCACGTGCTTCCTGTCACTTTCACTTCAGACTGTGCTGATGAGAAATCTACTATATGGTTCTGCTTTCCATCACATCCAAGATGCTGCACACAAACTGAGAGAGAAAAATTGATAAATATGGCTTCACTGAGCAACTAGTCCTAGTTCTGTACCAACACTCCTAGGTATATTCCCAAAAGAACTGAAAATAGGTGTCAAACAAAAACTTGTACATGAATGTTCATAGCAGCACTATTTACCTCCCATAGCCAAGGGTTGGAAACAAACTAAATGTCCATGGATGGATGAATGGATAAATAAAACGTGGTATAGTATACAATGAGAAATAGTATTTGGCCATAAAAAGGAATGAAGTGCTGACACCTGCTACTACATAGGTGAAACTTGGAAACATACTAAGTAAGTGAAACAAGCTGGACACAAAAAGTCACATATAGTATGATTTCATTTACATAAAATATTCAGAATAGGTAAATTAGTACAAACAGAAAGCAAATTAGTGGTTGCCAGGGATTGGAGAAGAGGAAGTATGAAGAGACTTCTTAATGGATACGAGGTTTCCTTTTGAAGTGATCAAATGTTTTAGAACAACATAGAGGTAATGGTTGTATAACATTGTGGATGCGCTTAATGCCACTGAATTGTACACTTTAAAAACTTAATTCTATGTTATGTAAATTATACATTCATAAAAAGCAGTACAATGAAATTTATTATTTTAAAATCAGAAAAAACAGAAAGAAAAACATTACCCTAAAATTCTACCACCCCAAACCAAATACTGTTCCCAATTTATTCCATGTATGTTCCATAGTAATAATTCATACTGCACATACAATTTATACTTTGTCTTAAAACTTAATGTTAATTCCAGGATGGGAACAGTGGCTCATGCCTGTAATCCCAACACTTTGAGAGGCTGAGGCAGGCAGATCACCAGAGGTCAGGAGTTCAAGACCAGCCTGTCCAATGTGGTGAAACCCTGTCTTTATTAAAAATACAAAAAAAAAAAATTAGCTGGACTTGGTGGTGGGCACCTGTAATCCCAGCTACTCGGGAGGTTGAGGCAGGAGAATCTCTTAAACCCAGGAGGTAGAGGTTGCAGTGAGCCGAGATAGTGCCAGTGCACTACAGCCTGGAAGACAGAGCGAGACTCTGTCTCAAAACAAACAAAATGTAATTTTCAGAGCATTATCTTTGTTACATAAGTTTCATAATCTTTAACTACTGAAGAAACTTTCTTAATATACATATTTTAAATTGCTTCTTAAAATTATTGTACTAATTTATATTGACACCTGAAATATATGAAAATATCTATTTCACACACATCCTTGCTAGCATTGACTAGTCTCCCAAAAAGAGAGGAAAAAAAGTACTACATAGTATTTTAATTCATTTCATTTGATTGTTAGGTTGTTATTGATTTTATTTGACTATCTTGAAACAAAAAAGTTTTGTTTTTTGTTTTGAAACTAATCCAATGTTTAGTAAAGACTCCTCTATGCTTTATTTTGTTAGAGTAGATACTAGTTAGTCATTATTGTTTTGGGGTAATCCCACAGTAAATGCTTTTAAAAACTAGACTATATTAGAAACAGTTTGTCCCTGAAGGAGGAATTAGAAAATTGGAAGACTGATATGATCAAATTACCTACTGCAAAACTGAGCAGAGATAGAAATTATGAAAAATAAGACATAGAAATAAAAGTTTAAAGTTCCGGAAAAAAATCAAATAGGTCGTATCAATGAAGGATTTGACCTTGTACAATTGTCGGAAGTGGTTAGACACTCCATGAAGCTATTGCCTTCCTGTCTGATGCTGCAGTAGCCGCTATTTAGCCCCTCTGGCTGCTAGTAGTCACAGAAATAAAACAGACTGGCATTGATATATTTCCTAAAGTGTGGGCTGTTGGAGTTTATACATGGTCACCTCCTTATACCCCAAACTGTGTGTGTGGTGGGGGAGGGACAGTGGGTAGTGACACCAGGATCTGGGACTGTGGAAGCCACTTGTTTTTTCTTCTCCAGGAATTAGTAGAGATTAAATTTCAAGCCTGAAACTTAAAAGTAATCACAAGATAAATTTTTTTTTAAGTTTACTCTTTAACATTATTCTGTTGAGATGACACTCACACGGCAATGTGGCAGAAAGCCACAGAGGTCACGCACACTTCACTGCAACTTGGCTTGTTAACGAGTCACTGGAGATGAGGCACAGGAGCGCCACATCAGTGGCTGGCCTGTGATGCTTGTCCATGGCCTTTCTGCTCCTCACTGTGCCTCCTGGCCAAAGCATCCCTTTAGAGGACTGTAAAGAATGGCTGAATAAAAGAACTTTAGGATTTCCATAGACATTGCCCAAGATTAATCTTGTATTTGTTCTCTAGTAAACCCAGGTAAGAATATCGCAGAATAGTCTACCAGGTGGCGATCTGTCAAGATGCAAGATTCTCCTCTTTCCTATATTAGAGTAGAAATAATGGGAGAAATGGGTTCAACTTCAGTGTGCAGAAGAAACTGGGATTGAACTGTGATAAAACTTGTTGAAATAAAGCACACACATCATATGGACTCCACTTACAATGGGAGGAAGCTGTGTTCTCACTGGTCATTCCTCCATCCTTCAATGCCAAAGTGCAATGCAGGGTGCTGACTTCCACACTCTATCACGTAGAGCCATTGTGTCCTGGAGGCCAATCCCACCTTTCGATCCCAGCAACTCTGTTCATATCTAATGTATATATTGGAATTATATTAAGATGTTGTTTGGAAACAGATCCCAAATTCTAAAATTAGTTTGTAAACCCACTGGGTTTTTTTTTTTAAACCTATGATCTATAATCTATAATTAATTGGTTTGGGTCTCAATTTCAATTTCTTCAAGCTGTGTTATCTTAGGCTAGCCACTTAGTATTTTGCCTCTCGAATTCCTTACCTGAAACATTGGTATACTATCTGACTATTTACTGATGTTTCTGAGGATCAGTCATGTGGGCAGTAAATAAGCTGTAGGCCCGGGGGCCCAGAAGAACTATTGAGAGGTGACAGCATGCTGGCAGCCCTCGCAGCCCTCGCTCACTCTCGGTGCCTCCTCGGCCTTGGTGCCCACTCTGGCCGTGCTTGAGGAGCCCTTCAGCCCGCCGCCGCACTGTGGAAGCCCCTTTCTGGGCTGGCCAAGGCCGGAGCTGACTCCCTCAGCTTGCAGGGAGGTGTGGAAGGAGAGGCGCGAGCAGGAACTGGGGCTGCCCCCGGAGCTTGCTGGCCAGCACGAGTTCCCGGTGGGTGTGGGCTCAGGGGGCCCAGCACTCGGAGCGGCCGGCTGGCCCGCAAGCCCCGGGCAGTGAGCGGCTTAGCATCTGGGCCAGCAGCTGCTGTGCTCGACTTCTTGGCGGACCTTAGCTGCCTCCCTGTGAGGCACGGCTCGGGACCTGCAGCCCAGACCGCCATGCCTGAGCCTCCCGACCGTGGGCTCCTGCCCTGCCGGAGCCTCCCCAACAAGCGCTGCCCCCTGCTCCATGATGCCAAGTCCCATTGACCACCCAAGGGCTGAGAAGCCCATGCACGGTGGGGCACTGGCAGGCAGCTCCACCTGTGGGCTGGTATGGGATCCACTGGGTGAAGCCAGCTGGGCTCCTGAGTCTGGTGGGGACTTGGAGAATCTTTATGTCTAGCTAGGGGATTGCAAACGCACCAATCAGCACTCTGTATCTAGCTCAAGGTTTGTAAACACACCAATCAGCACCCTGTGTCTAGTTCAAGGTTTGTGAATGCACCAGTAGGCACTCTGTATCTAGGTAGTCTGGTGGGGACTTGGAGAATCTTTATGTCTAGCTAAGGGATTGTGAATGCACCAATCAGCACTCTGTATCTAGCTCAAGGTTTGTAAATGCACCAATCGGCACTCTGCGTCTAGCTCAGGGTTTGTAAATACACCAATGGACACTCTGTGTCTAGCTAATCTAGTGGGGACATGGAGAACTTTTGTGTCTAGCTCAGGGATTGTAAATGCACCAATCAGCACCCTGTCAAAACAGACCAATCAGCTCTCTGTAAAATAGACCAATCGGCTCTCTGTAAAATGGACCAATCAGCAGGATGTGGGTGGGGCCAGATTAGAGAATAAAAGCAGGCTGCCCAAGCTAGTGTGGCAACCCACCGGGGTCCCCTTCTACACTGTGGAAGCTTTGTTCTTTTGCTCGTTGCAATAAATCTTGCCGCTGCTCACTGTTTGGGTCCACACTGCCTTTATGAGCTGTAACACTCACTACGAAGGTCTGCAGCTTCACTCCTGAAGCCAGCGAGACCACAAACCCACCGGGAGAAACGAACAACTCCAGATGCGCTGCCTTAAGAGCTGTAACACTCACCGCGAAGGTTTGCAGCTTCACTCCTGAGCCACCAAGACCACGAACCCACCAGAAGGAAGATACGCCAAACACATCCGAACATCAGAAGGAACAAACTCCAGACATGCCGCCTTTAAGAACTGTAACACTCACCGTGAAGGTCCGCGGCTTCATTCTTGAAGTCAGTGAAACCAAGAACACAACAATTCCGGACACACTATTGCAGTACTCCACGTAGGAGACGGTAATGGCTTAGTATTGATAATGACAGCATGAAGTATTTGTACTTGGAAATATTTTGAAGGTCAGGCTCATAGGATTTGCAGACTGATTGATGAGGAGTGTGAGAAAAAGAGAAGAATCAAGAATGATGCCAAGATTTTTTATCCTGAGCTACAGAAGAAAGATAAAGCCATGTTCGGAAAAGCCGAGAGCAGGGGAAAGAGAAATAAAGAGAAGCAAGAATAAGAGATGGGGTCAGAGTCCTAATGAGCTCTCAGCGCTTTTTACTAAGACGTAAGAACTTCCTTGCCCTCTGTATTAGTCCATTTTCACACTGCTGTAAACAACTAAGACTGGGTAATTTATAAAGAAAAAAGGTTTAATTGACTCAGTTCTGCATGGCTGGGGAGGCCTCAGGAAACATACAGTTATGGCAGAAAGGGAAGCAGTCATGTCTTACATGGCAGCTGGTGAGAGAAGTGTGAAGGAAAAACTGTCAAACACTTGTAAAACCATCACATCTCGTGCGAACTCACTCACTATCACGAGAACAGTATGGGGGAAACCACACCTGTGATCAAATCACCTCCGTCTCTCAATAAATGGGGATTACAATTCAAGATGAGATTTGGGTGAGGACACAGAGCCAAACTGTATCACCCTCTGATCATGGAAGACACACTGGTGTCCTCATTATTCGTTTCCCCCTTTTATTCAAGCTAATTGAATTGGTTTCTGTTACATGCAACCAGAGAGCCCTGGGTAATAGAAGTGCTGTACCATCTGTGTGCCCAATACTGTGCTGGGCCCTGGGGAAATGGAGAGGAATCAGCCACAGCTGCCTTCCAGGAGTGGCTCACAGTTTGTACTAGTCAGGGTTCTCCAGAAAAACAGAGCCAAGAAGATCTGAGTGTGTGTGTGTACGTATACATATATATATATATATGTAGACAGAGAAAGTCAGAGACAGAGAGAGACTGAGTTATTTTAAGGAATTGACTCATGCAATTATGGAGGCTGGTAAATCCAAAATCTGTATGGTTGGCCTGAAGGCTGGAGCCCCAAGGAAGAGCTGATGTTGCAGCTTGAGTCCAAAGATGGTCTGGAGGCAGAATTCTCTCTTCCTTGGAGGGTGGAGGGAAGGAGTGTCAATCTTCTTCTCTTAAAGCCTTAAATTGATTAGATGAGGCCCACCCATATTATGGGAGGTGTTCTGTTCTTAATTTGTATTGATTTACCAATCCTGAAAAATGTCGTAATTGGTGCCATGTGGTGCCTGAATTGTTCTCTGAGCAAATCTAGCTGTGGTTTTGCTTTTGCTTTCTCTTCTGCAAGATCTAAATGCCTACCCTAAGGTTCCTTCTGTATTTCTGTGTGAGTTTGCAGCTGGTCAGGGTTCTTGGTTGTAACAAAGAAACTCAAATTCTACTGATTTAAATGTTAATCTCACTAAAAAGTCCACCCACAGTAACAGCTAGAATAGTTTTGACTATCTGGGTACCATGGCCTAGCCAAATTGACATATAAAATTAACCATCACAAAGTCTAATAGGGGAAGAAGACAGGTCAACAGATAGATTCTTAGGATAAGTATTGGTTCTCCATATTGATTCACATTAGAAATATCTGGAGAGCTTTTTAAAAATACTGATTCCTAGGCCCTACCCCAGACCAATGACATCAGAATCTCTAGGGGTAAAGCTAAGAAAAGGTATTTTTTACAAAACAACCCCAACGATCTTAATGCCCAGCCACAATTGAGCATCTTAAGTGTTCAAAACTGATAGAAAATGTTCTGGGAAGACAGCTGGAACAATGAGCACTACCTGGGCCATGGTGAATGGCATCAAGGAGTGGGTACTGGGTGTGAAAGATTAGCAAAGATTCATCAGATGGGGAAGGCATAGGAGGAAAGGCATTCTAGGCATGGGGAACAGCATGGGCAAAGCCACAGAGCAATGTAAAGGTACTTAGGGAATAAAGTTCAATGGATAAAGCATATCTATTGTGTCACCTTACACATACACACACACATACATATAAAAATGCTCATATCTTCATTCAAATATAAGCAGGTTATCTCCTACTGTTGGGTGAGACCATTGCTAATAATCTAAACTTACATAAAACTCTACATCAAAAAAGGATGGAAACTATTAGGAGCTAGGTTCTTATTGAGGAGAAAATGTGGAAAGAAGGAAATTTCAGAAGTGAGAATTGCTAAAAATACATTTGTTTATATCTTAGTTCACATATTGGGATTTTAGTATGGTGCAAATTGTAGCAAGCAGCAACAATCCCACATCAGTGAATCCCAACAGAATAGTTACACTCAGCCTAGACTGGTTGGGGGTTTTTCTGAGAGATTTGTTCCCTGGTTTTGGGTCTTACTGCTCTCTCTCTGCACCTCTCCTTCCCCACTTCTTGCTTCAGTGCCTTTGATCATATCATACACATTTGCCAAGATGTTCCCACTCTTTGCCCCCACCCCGCCCTGGTTAACTCCTACTCATTCCTCATACCTCTCCTCAGATATTACCTCTTGCAGGAAGCCTTCCCTGAAGGAGAGCACTTAGGTTGAGCCTTGATGATCCTTTACCCTGTTTGTAAATTCAGAACACTTAGTATTTTTCTGCATTGTCTTTGGGTGTACAGTAAAGTTTCACATTCTTTCCTAATTCCAGAGCACAGGTCTGAATGAGATTTTTTAAAGCTGATGCCATTTCAGAGCCTGTGAAGCAGCTGGAATCCCCTGTGGTCATTATTTCTCAGGAAGCAGATTTGAAAGATTGTAGCAAATGGGTGTTTGTTTTTCTTGGGTACTACAAGAAACACCGAGGAAGGCTTTAACTCTAAGCTGTGGCAGGTGGTGTTATTCCAGTGAAGAAATTAGGCATTAATAAAGATGGTAACACTAGAATCAGATGTGTATCTTCTCTCTGTGTTGGGAAGTTGCTGGAAGGACGCCAGGGTGTTGCATGGACACATCTGAAGCTCTCTAAGAAACAGAATCTGATCCCAAGAGGCCGTTTACAGGAGAGAGAAGTTTGTTAGCCATAAAGCTCTTAACCAAAAGTGAAAACCCCACATAAATGTTGATTTTTCCCTCTCCCTGGAGTTCCCTATGGCAGAGAACAGAGAGAACGTGCATGCAAAATTTTAACGAAACAAGGAATTGAAGCTGGCAGTGGGGCAGGCGTAGGTGGTATGAATTTTTAATGATGAGACATCAAAACTATCATTTGGGACAAGAATTGTTGAGTTGAGTACTTCCCTACTTAAATACAATGAAAACATAGGTACAAACAGGCTATGCCTGATGACAGGCTCTGTGAAAATAAAAGCCAGAAAATACTATATTTAATGTCATCCTAACTACTTCAAAGCAGGAAAAAATACTGCTTACAAAAAACACTTTCAGGAATGTTATCAACATTTTGACAGCGATTTCTATGAGTGTTGAGATTACAGGGAATACTTTTGCTTGATTACATATTTTGGTGTTTTATATATTTTTCTATACTAAGCACACATTGCTTTTATAATAGAAAAGCAGTAAACTTTATTAAATAAAGTAAATAGACAATAGTAAGTTAAAACATGAGGATATGTGTGCAGGAAGAGGGCTTTGGCTGGACCTGGGGCCCTGGGTCCAGTCAAGCTGTGTACTTGCAGAGTGAGGGCATGGCCAAGGTCATGCTTTGCCAACTTGACAAATAAAAAGAATAGTAACTCAGTGTTGTTTAAGCTTTGTTAATTTGAATAACCATTGTTGTTGAACACAGCCTTTGGAAAAAACACTGAGAAAGCATTTCAGGTACCTGCCATGGAAAATACCATCAAGTGGGACACCCACAGCGATCTCTGTACCCACAAAAGTCACACTTGCTATCCTTAGTGAATTTTCCTTAAAAACTATGGATGAACTTCCAGTGACTGCATAAATAAGGTTTGTGGACTTCTGAATTCAACCAGAGAATTGTCACCCTTGTGTAGGAACTCCAAACTCAGAGCGGTTCTATGATTGGTAGGTAGATGAGGTGGATGTGCTTTCAAGAAAAATAATAGGACTATCCAACGGGGAAAAGACAGTTAATTGGCTACATTTGACTTATGCAATTGGTGCCCGGGAGCCCCCATGCCAGTCTTCATCACTGGATGAGTGTTCCATCACTCAACCAAGGCAAACCATCTGCAATCCAGCAGATACCTGGTAGACAGGATTGCCTAGTTTTCAGAAGCAAGTCAGCAACTGATGAAGAGTGGGCATAATCAGAAAATAAGTGAAAAAGAGATGGATTGGCCGGGCATGGTGGCTCATGCCTGTAATCCCAGCACTTTGGGAGGCCGAGGTGGGTGGATCACCTGAGGTCAGGAGTTTGAGACCAGCCTGACCAACATGGAGAAACCCCGTCTCTACTCAAAATACAAAATTAGCCAGGCATGGTGGCGCATGCCTGTAATCCCAGCTACTTCGGAGGCTGAGGCAGGAGAATCGCTTGAACCCGGGAGGCAGAGGTTGTGGTGAGCTGAGATCGCGCCATTGCATTCCAACCTGGGCAACAAGAGTGAAAGTCCATCACCAAAAAAAAAAAAAAAAAAAAGAAAGAAAAGAAAAAGAAAAAGAGATGAATCAATCCTTATAGTTATTTCTATAATTCCACCCCGCCACACAGACCCATCGAGAGTCTTCGCAGGAAGCAAAAAGAATCCTTTACTCCTGTAAAGTCACACTTTAAAGTTACACTTATGTGTCAGTAAGGGCACCCCTCTGGAAGTCCTCACCCCATTTTGAGCCATGACTTGTTGACTTTCATGCCAGGAAGAAGAGTTACTGTTAATAACTTGTCCTACATGTATGAACCATTGGGAAAACAGAGTTTCAGAATGCTGTTATCATAATCTGCATCATCATCATCATCATTGTCATCATTATTAACTCGGGTAAGTTAACAGCATTTTTACCTATCCTTTGCTAAACCAATTTTCTGAAGAAAATATTCCTGGATTCACCGCAGGATTGAATGAGGTTTTAGCATGCCAGCAGCAAGAGAGAGTTGGCATGAGCTTGAGTAGAGGTTTAGCAGGGTGGGGGAAGTAAAAACTAGGAATATGTAAAACAAGTAGACAATACTCAATGACAACTATTATTTATATAATAAACACTCAATGATATCAATATTTATATCAATGACCAAATTTTTTTAACTTCATTTTTAAAAATTATCATACAGTAAAATCAACCTTTTTTGGTACATGGTAGTATGAAGTTTAATACAGTATGGATTCATGTAACCACTACTGTAACCACACCAGATCAATCTGGCTCAACTTTTTTTTTTTTTTGAGACAAGAGTCCCACTCTGTCACCCAGGCTGGAGTACAGTGGCGCAATCTTGGCTCACTGCAACGTTTGACTCCCGGATTCAAGCGATTCTCTTGCCTCAGCCTCCCGAGCAGCTGGGATTACAGTAGGTGCCCACCAGCATGCCTGGCTAATTTTTTTTTTTTCTTCATATTTTAGTAGAGACGGGGTTTCACCATGTTGGCCAGGCTGGTCTGGAACTCCTGACTCAGGTGATCCGCCCACCTTGGCCTCCGAAAGTGCTGAAATTACAGGCTTGAGCCACTGTGCCCAGCCACTGGCTCAACTTTTATGCAACAGTGTTGTGAGTTGTTTCTCATTTGCCATAGACCCCCAGGATGAAGGTCATGTAATCTGAGCATGCCCAGATGAACCAAGTGTACAATCGCAAGGGGAACTTAAGTGCCCAGACTGAGGAGCAGAGACTGAATTAAGAAGCAGACACTGCATGGCAGGATCCAGGATCCAGGATCCAGGATCCAATCAGATCGAGCTCTGGCATTGCCCCACGGTCGATAGCAGGATCCAGTCAGATCATGCCTCCCAGCATCACTTCATTGCAAGATCCAACCAGATCACACCTCATTACCCTATGTTTATAAAACCTGACCCAAACCCAGCTTGGGGAGACACACTGGGGCATTTCCTCCTGTTTCCTTGCCAAATAAAGAATTTTTGCTCAAAAGTGAGTGCCATGGTATTGACCTCTATGTACCTCAGGCAGCAAGCCCATTGATTTCTCGGTAACACTACCACAGTCAGGATGCAGAATAATTCTATCACTCCAGAAAAATTCCCTTAGGTTGCCCATTTGTAGTCACACCCTCCCCTCACCCATATCCTTGGGCCATTGATCAGTTCTCTATCACTATAGCTCTGTCTTTTAGAGAATGTCACATAAATGGATCATACAATGCATAACCTTTTGAGAATGACTTCCTTCACTCTGCATAGTGCTTTTGAGATGCATCCAAGTTGTTGCATGTATTAATTGTTTTCTCCTTTTCATTGCTAAGTAGTATTCCATTGTATGTATGCACCACAGTTTATGCATTCACTTGTTGAACGATATTCAGGTTGTTTTTAGACAATTGAGAGTAGAGCTGCTATAAATATTTGTGTACAGATTTTTTTTATGCACACATTTTCATTTCTCTAGGTTAAATACCTAGGAGTGGAATTGCTGGGTCATATGATAAACCTATATTTAACTTTATATGGAAGCATCAGCATAGCTTGACTATTTTGCATTCTCATCAGCTATGTCTGAGAGTTCTAGTTGTTCTGTATCCTTCCCAGCACTTGGTATTGTCAGTATTTTTTTATTTTGACCATTCTACTAGGTATGTAGCAATACCTCATTGTGATTTTGATTTGCATTTCCTTAATGGTTAAAGATGTTGGGTATCTTTTCATTTGCTTATTTGCCATCCATATGTCCACTTTAGTGAAGTATCTGTTTGTCTTTTGCTGGCTTTTAATTGATTTGTTTGTTTTCTTACTGTTGATTTTGAGGATTCTTACATATTCTAGATATAAGTCATTTGCATGATATTTAATTTAACAATATTTTCTCCCAGTCTACAGCTTGTCTTTTCATTCTCTTAACAGTATATTTCATGGGCAAAAAGTTTTGATGAAGTCTAATGTATGATTGTCTTCTTTTATGAGTCATTCCTTTATGTCTGAGAACTAACCCCATGTTATAGTTTTGCCTGTGTTCTTTTTTAAAAGTTTTATAGTTTTAGATTTTTCATATAGATCTTTGAAAGATCTTTGTGTAAGATAAGCTTTGTGTAAGATACAAAGTTAGGTCAAGGCTCATTTTTTTTGTTAATGAATTTCCAATTGTTCCAACATCATTTGCTGAAAAAGATCATCCTTTCTCCATTGAATTGCTTTTGCACCTCTGTAAAAAATCAATTGGATATATTGATGTGGCTCTATTTCTGGACTTTCTATTCTGTTCCATTGATCTGTGCATCTATATTCCTTCATCAATACCCTCACTTCTTGGTTACTGTAGCTTAATGGTAAGTTTTAAAATCAAATTGTGTGATTCTTCCAACTGTATTCTTCTTTCTCAAAATTCAACTCGTTTTCAATGAGCTTTTCCTATGAGTCCAACATCATGACAAGCACTTTACATGCATGATCTCATTTAATGTTCACAACAAACCTTTGAGGATATGTGTCCTTTCAGGCTCACCAGAAAGCAGGTGGATTTAGAAGTGCGATGGATTTATTGGGAGGAATGGCTGTGGAGGATAAAGAGAAGAGGGTGCTGGACTAACAGGGAAAGATTTCAGATGTGAGGCTGGTCTGACCCCAGCAAAAGGAGAAGGGAAGGAAAGAGGATTGAGTAAGAGGAGACTTAGTCTGTAGTTTAGCTCTGAGAAAGTCTCAGCCAAGGTTATGGGGGAATTCCAGAGCAAAAGTTTCCCAGTAGAGGTGTCCCATTTTGGGCAGAAATTACCAGGCTCTTGTACTCCACTGTGCTAGTCATTGGCTTGGAGAAGTCTGGGAAAAGTGTGGCCTCAGTGTGAATGCTGCACAGGAATTAAAATAGCGACTTTAACTATTATTTCCCCAAATGCAAATTTCACCTCATGATTAGATTTAACTATGCTATAACAAACATGTATATAGTTTGAATCCTTCCATGCTCAAAAATGAATATGTCAAGGTTTATAGAGTTACAAGTTTTACAGCAGTTTTCTGCTCTGGCAAGACCCAAATATTCACATGCAGTCAGCCCCCCATATACATGAGTTCCACATCTGCAGATTAAACAAACTGCGGGTTGAACATATTTGGAAAAAAAAAACCAACAATAAAAATGATAAAAATAGAAAACAATATAGTATAACAACTATTTACATAGCATTTACATTGTATTATATTTTATACGTAATCTAGAGTGATTTAAAGTATACGGAAGGGTATGCATAGGTTGTATGCAAATACTACATTATCATTTTATATAAGAGATTTGTGCATGCATAGATTTTGGTATCCGTGGGGAATTCTGGAACCATTGTCACTCAATATAGTGTTTTTGTGATGGAATTTAGATTCATTTCCCTGGACAGAGACAGGGAACTGGACTTGGAATCTTTTTCTTGCCCTAGCTCCTTGTTAATGGATGTTTCTTGCTTTGATATTATTGCTCTTTCCCCTTCTTCCTTTCTTATCCCACTCTATAAATTTCTTCAGAGATCAAAGTCACCATCCACTCATGTGCTCCTGTCTGGTTAACAGAGGCCAGCTGTCTTCTGCTTTATTAAAATACAACATTCAGGATCTCTATAAGCAATGATCCCATTTAGCATCTGTAATAAAGTGCTATATCATTGCATACATGAGGCCTTTCTGCAAAGCCTGTCTCTGACTGACAAATGCTTCACTGCACCCTGATACTGTAGGCGCATCCCCTTTGAACATTCTGAGGCATCCCTTTGTACAAGATGTTTTTAGTGTGTCCTTACTAAACATGTATACTGACAAGCAACTGGCAAATTGAGAACATTTCTCCATTGATTTTTTTTCACTGATTTTTCTATTATTTAAGAAAAGAAACAGTGATAAATTAAAAAGGTATTCATTTTAGTAATAACAATAACATTGACTTAAATGTATATAGTTTTCTTTACTCCAGAATGTGCTTCCTTCTTTGAATCCTGATATAGTATGGGAGGGAGGCAGGGCCAGTGTTATCACCTCCCTTTTTACAGATGAGAGCAGTATTGCCCAGAAAGCTAGTGGGACATCCAAGGCTTGAATCATGTGCCCTCTTCTCTACACACAAAAGCCTGTATACAGCATCATAATATGTAAACATAGAAGATATACAAACCGTTAAAAAAAGGAAATCATTGACAGAAGGTTTTGAGTGTTTGTGAACATGGAACATGCTAGGCATACACATGTTTATGTAGGAGCCCAACCACCCACGTTAATAAGAGAGTGACCTACAGACCATTCACTCCCTGAATGAAAGAATGAATGAATGAACGAATGAACGAGTGAATGAATGGAGGGCCTGCCCCAGACCTGAGCAAAGCAGCCACGTCCAGCATAGGGGCTCAGAGGGCAACCACAGGGTTCTGCCATTTTGAGAATATGTCTTTCTGTGTCATAAGTTCACTTGCCCTGAAAGCCCTGCCAGGAAGCCTCTACTAACAGGCAGATAGTGGAGTACAGTGTTTTCCCTGGGCCTGGACAAAATACACTTTTATGTTCTGGAAGGAAATGGAGATGGTGGGTCAGCCTTTGCAATGAGCACATTTATGCCCATTGAATTCATCAGGAAAATGTATTGATTTCCTTCTACTCTTCCTCCTGCATTACCACTCTCATTGTTTAACCTACCACGTTGTCCGTCAGTCTCCTTCATCATTTAGTGGGCAACATGATTATAGGAACACACTCATTCATCTTTATATTCTAAAGTGCCTATTACAGTTCCTGGCATAGTTGGCACTCATTAAGCCATTGTCCAAATGAAGGAATGGGAACTATACGCTAAGCATTAGGGTTAGGTTTTCCAGCATTCAGGTAAGGAGGAGGAGGATGTTATCAGTTAACATTTATCAGCACGTATTATATGCCAGCAACCCTGCTACTTTTTTTTTATATACACAATCATATTGAATTCTCATACTAACCCTTATGAGGTAGGAATTTTTACTAGTCACATACACATATTAGGAAATTCAGATTTATTGGAATTAAATAATCTGCCTAAGATCACACAGTGAATATGTGGCAGAATTCTGTCTGTTGGACTCCAGGAAGCACAGTCTTAACTTCTATGTGATTATTCTGGCCATACTGTCCAGTCTAGAAAGCTGATACATGGTCCACACCTTGATCTTTCAAAGGGGACAAAAAAGATTCCCCGGAAAATCTCAGCACCAAATCACCTTAGCTATGGGGGTAAATCTTAAATAGAAGGCAGAGTGCCATATTCAAGGAATTTATAGCTGTAATGAGCAGATGAGACTACCACACACATTAGAGAGAGAGGGAATATGAAATAGTCTAGATATTCACTGATTTATGTAGACAGTGATATCTTTATGAGTTGGTGAATGTACTCTGTATGCCCCACACTATGCTACATGCCTCACATGTGTTATCTTAATAATCCTTCCAAGGACCTTTAAAAAATGCGTATTATTCTGTATTTACAAATGGAGAAAATGGATTAGGAAAAGTAAGTAATTTGCCTTAAATCGCAGAACTAAGAATACATGGTGGATTTGGGCTTCCAAGCCAGGCCATGTGATTGCAGAACCCAGATTGTACAACCCATTCTCCCTGCACTCTGAACCCAGAATGGCAGACAATGATGCCATAAGATGAGAGTGTCTCCAAAATATGCTGTTAAATGGAGACATCTTTGTGAAAAATGAGAATCCTTAGCAAAGACTCATAAATCTGATATAGATTAGCTTTTTTGGTTAGCTAGTAATTCAGTCAGTATATTAATGGGGCTGGAACACAGGAAAGATAAATATTTTATCTTCTGCTCAAAGATGAGAGACCTGAATAAGGGCCTCATGAGGCATCCTGAATAGACAGGGTTATGACCCAAGAAATGATGCGGGTACTATAGCCCAAGGACCCTGGAAGTTTGAAGAGAAGCAGATCCACAAAGCAGAAAAGGGGATGATGAAGACCAAGTCCACGATTTCACTTTATTGCTTAAAGGAGTGGAAACATCATATCTTGGAGGTTATTCTTATTCTTGGAGGTTATTCTGTTTATTTTTCTGCTACTTTATAAGCAAAATATTATCTAGTAAAATAGCTAACATGGTGGAGCACTTGATATATGAGTGGGCTGTGTTCTATGGAAGCTTTACATGAATTATACTTCATTAAATCCTCACAATTAGCTATTAGGTAGTTGACGTTCAACAAAGATGGGCTGAATAAATGAGTATTGTATGTATTAATCTGCAGCTTGCTTTTTGTTTAACATAACAATACATTTGGAGCTATTTCCAGGTAAGGATACAGTGACTGTTACATTCTTATAAATGGTCACATATTAGTCTGTAGTATCAATGTACCATGATCCATATAACCATTCTCCTATTGTTGGATATTTCAGACACTTCTATTTTCTTTACATAAACAATAATCCAACGGATATCTTTGTTCATACAACCTTGTATACATTTACCAGTATTTCTGTAGGATGGACATCAAAAATGAAGTGACACTGTTCTTTTATAAAGAATCAAAATCCAAGTTTCATTAATTGTTGAGTTGATGAAACAACTTTAACTTCTGACCTAAATCAGCGTTTGAAACGTTCTTTTTCTCTTTTAATGTAAAGCTGAAAAACATCTTTTTAAGGATAGGAGGTATAAATTATAGGCCTTCTCTTTGAGATAATAGACCAAAAAGCTATGTGCAATCATAATAGAGCTATAAAATTGTATTCTGTTCTTCAGCATGAGGCAAATACAAAATTTCAGAGTAATGAATATAATTGTAGATGTTCTGTTGTCAACTTCAGGCCTTATATCTTACAGTAATGCTCTTCATTAGTCATATTTTCAATTGATTTCTTGTGTAGATTTGTTTTCTACATGGCACACCAAAATGTGCGGGAAATGTACTAGTGACTACTCAAGTGCTTTGTTGTTGTTTTTTTTAATTAAAAAACCTTTACATTGTAACTATCATCTAAATAACTGAGTGTGTTATTTCAGAATTAGAATGTGGTTGGTAAGGAAGGTCTGTTGGAGGTAGAGAAATAGAACTGATCTAAAATATTACCTGTAGAACATTTCTCTTGCAGTGAAGCCTCCTAGGTTCTGAAAGAATTACAGATAGGTAGACCGAATGTCCACTGATGGATGAATGGATAAACAAAATGTGGCATGTACATACAATGATATAATGTTCAGTCTTAAAAATGAAGAATATTCTGACACATGCCACAACGTGGATGAATCTTGAGGGCATAATGCCAAGTGAAATAATCCAGTCCCAACCTGGCTGGGCGTGGTGGCTCACGCCTGTAATCCCAGCACTTTGGGAGGCCGAGGCGGGTGGATCACCTGAGGTCAAGAATTCAAGAACAGCCTGGCCAACATGGTGAAACCTCGTCTCTACTAAAAATACAAAAATTAGCTGGGCGTGGTGGCACATGCCTGTAATCCCAGCTACTCAGGAGGCCGAGGCAGGAGAATTGCTTGAATCCAGGAGACGGAGGTTGCAGTGAGCTGAGATTGCGCCACGGCATTCCAGCCTGAGTGACAGAGTGAGACTGTACCTCAAAAAAAAAAAAAAGGAAAATTACAAACACTCTAACCCAAATAATAAGGAATAGCAACAAGGAATCTGACTTAGAGTAACTAACCTTTGTGTGCTCACATTTAAAATTGTATTATCAAATTTAATTGTAGTATTTGGGGTAGCCTAGACCCCAGTAGCAAAGTGTCTCCCAGATGTAAAATGGCTAAAACACTACAGAAGATAATTTATCTCATGAAACAGTCCATGTATGCAGTAGATAAATGCTTGTTAAGCGAATGAATGAATGAATAAATAAGTTAATGGATGTAGCTTATAAGACATGTACAAACCATATTACCAGATATGAATCTCAGGTTACCAATTCAGATGTGAAAGAAATGTGGCTTTATTCTTCCATAATTAAACTTAAAATATATCTTGAACTTTCCTTCTGCTGGGTTAAGTGGCCAAAATGAAACCTGAGACAACTCCTTGCCACTCTACAGTAGGCAGAATAATGGCCCCCAGGGATGCTTGGGTCCTAATTCCTAGAAGCTATGAATATGTTACCTTACACAGCAAAGGAGATTTTGAAGATATGATTAATTTAAAGATAGAGAGATAGGGAAAATATCCTGGATTACCTGGGTGGGCCCAGTGTAATCACAAGCGTCCTTGTAAGTGAAAGGGGGAGGCAGGAGAGTCAAAGAAGATATGGCAACAGAAATGGGGGTCAGGGTTAGAGAGAGAGGGATTTGAAGATGCTACACTGCTGGCCTTGAAGAAGGGAGAAGGGACCATAAGCTAATAAATGCAGGCAGCTTCTAGAATTTGGAAAATGAAAACAAACAAACAAACAAAAACTAACAAAAATAAAAACAAACAAAAAAACCCCACCAAAACAAAACTGGCTTCTCCCCCAGAGCTTCCAAAAGAAACGCTGCTCTGCTGACACCTTGAGATTAGTCCAGTGGAACCCGTTTGAGACTTCCGACCTCTGGAACTGTAAGATAATATATTTGTGTTGTTTTACTCCACCAAGTGTGGTAATTTGTTATAGCAGTCATAGGAGACTAATACACACCCCACTGCCACTCTCCTGGCAGTGGTGGCTGAATTCTGAATTGGAAAGGAAATGGGGCTACAGAGAGGCCACAGAGTACAGGGACTCGGAGAGAAACCACCTGGATTCAAAACTCAGCTCAGTCACCTGCTTGCAGTTACCCTTAGTGAAGGGATGCAACCTCTCTGAGTGTTAATTTCCTCATTTGTAAATTGGGAAGAACAGTACCTACCTCATCAGGTTACTGTGAGGATTAAATATGTTCATTTAACAAAAGGGCTTAGTACAGTGCCTGGCATGTAGTAAACAGTATATAAGTATTAGCTATTACGGTGATTTTTTTAAAAAATTATATATATATATATATATAGAGATGGACTCTTGCTCTGTTGCCCAGGCCAGAGGACATAGGGAGGCCTTAAGGGAAGACACCATGCTGCAGTGGTGCAATCTCGGCTCACTGCAACCTCCGCCTCCAGAGTTCAAACAATTCTCCTGCCTCAGCTTCTCGAGTAGCTGGGATGACAGGTGCCCGCCACTACACCCAGCTAATTTTTGTTTATTTATTTATATTTTTTCTGAGATGGAGTTTCACTCAGTCACCCAGGCTGGAGTGCAGTGGTGCAATCTCAGCTCACTGCAACCTCTGCCTCCTGGGTTCAAGCAGTTCTCCTGCCTCAGCCTCCTGAGTAGCTGGGATTACTGGCACCTGCCACCACGCTTGACTAATTTTTTGTATTTTTAATAGAGATGGGGTTTCACCATGTTGACCACGCTAGTCTGGAACTCCTGGCCTCGGGTGATCTGCCTGCCTTGGCCTCCCAAAGTGCTGGGATTATAGGCATGAGCCACCGTGCCCAGCCAATGTTTGTATTTTTAGTAGAGACGAGGTTTTACTGTATTGCCCAGGTTGGTCTTGAACTCCTGACCTCAAGTGATCCACCCACCTTGGCCTCCCAAAGTGCTGGGATTACAGGCGTGAGCCACAGCTCCTGGCCCTATATTGATTACTGTTATTATCATCATCTGGTCCTAGGTCTTGAGTAGTCCATGCTGCCAGATTCTGCTCCTCAGTCATAATCCATGCAGATTTCTGCTAAGTGGGTCCTCTCTGGGGCAGAAGATACTGGTGCTCCAGCTGGATCCCTTGAATCCCTTTTACTATTGGTTGATACGCTTGTCCCCCCAGCTTCTGTGGATGCTTGGCTGAAGGCTCACCCCCGCAAACATGTACAGAGAATTACCTTTGGGCAATGGAAGCCACTGTGCTCAGAGCTGAGATGCTTCATGCATGACCAGGAACCCCTGGAGGAGGGTATGAAAGTCCTGCTCCCAGTCTCAAGGCAGGACAGACTCTGCAGTATAATTTATGCTCCAGAGCTCATAAGGACCTGTTGGGAGCCATGTCCTTTCCCTTCCTTATCCTGCTGCCTCCCTCCCCTGTGGATGTCTCCTGAGAGAGATCTCTCGATATGTCACATGCACACACATGCACACGAAGTTTTGTCATGGGCTTTTTGTTTGTTTGTTTTAAGGGAATGTGACCTAAAATGTGGTCTGAGGCCTCAAGACACTGGCAGCTGTGTAGGCACGTGACAGGTAGCCCAGGAAACACTAAGGAGCTGTGGGGCTGCGGAGGAAGAAGAGGGTTGGGCTGGAGGAGCCGGGAAGGCCTCACAGAATGGGCTGAGCCAACATTTAGCCTACACTCACCTCATGAAAACAGCACACATGTAGACCAGGCTTTGTCCTATCAGTCACCTTCAGATGTCATTGTGTCCTACGCACACAGAATGTGTAATGCTATTTTCAACCTGGCCTTAATTGCCACAAAGTCAATTCATTTACTGCAAAAATAAAAAACAAAAAAAAAGGCACAATGGCTTCTAACCCTTAAGGCTTCCGTATGTCCTAGATCTTAAAAGTAAAACTTAAAAGCTCAAATTTTTGGTGCGACTAGAAACCCAGTAAAAAGTTTCCGAGACAAGCAAAATTATATTTGTAGTTTTTCCTGAAGAGTGAGAGAAAAACAGAAAAAAGACTAAATAAACCATTAAATTTTGAGACATCTCAGCAATTCATACTATTATCTTTCTATTTTTCCTTTAGGTGATATATTGTTTAATATGTAAGCATTTATTACCATAGTGTCTCAGTACTTTATGAGTTTTTGTCATTGCATTTTCTGTCATTTACATATTTATGTTTCTTCCTGACTTCCCCTACTATCCAAGACAACTCCTACCTCAGTTTACACTCTTCTCTTTCATATCATCCATATAAATGTTGCCTCTCCTCGTCCTGATATATTGCTTTTTTTTCTTTAAAACAAAATAACTAATGGCCATTGGCAAGCTACCCTGGGAGCTGAAAGAGCATTGTTTCTTGGATTCACTGAAAAGTTGGACAAATTCACTGAAAGACACTGACTACATACTCCAGTGGAGGTCCAGACAACAAATCTAAAGGACAGTGTTCTCCCCAGGACATAAAAGTGTTCCATGAAAGGAGCAACTGACAATGACCAATCACTTGCCATTGAAGAGGACAAGAAAATGACAATTAGTGATTCTCCACCATCCATTTGCTTCTCTAGCCCCTTCCATCTTATCCACCACCTTTCTAATTTTTCTGAGCAGTTTCCAAGAACTAAACACAGACCAAACTGAATTGTGGGACCTGCCTTGAGCTGACTCAGTGAGGGAACCAGGCTCCTCCAGGCCTACAGGGTAACCAGGGACAGACTGGCCTGGGGAGATTGCCCCAGTCATGGCCCGATGAAAGGCTGCAGGTCCTCCCTGGGACAGAGGTGCTTAGGCATCAAAGGTGGAACTTGGGAGGGATGGAAGAGAAGCTACTCCTGACCTGCCCTCTGTTAACTTCCAACTTAGAAACACACTGGCATTTGTGTTGACACTTATTGAGTCTCCAATATAATTAGTTGATTTTTGTATTTTTAGGGTATAAAGTTGAAACTTGGAAGGAAAGGACAGAAAAGGTACTTTTACTCCTTCCCATTCTTCTCTTAAAAATATACAATAATATATATTTTGGGACCTTTCTTTGTTCACAGAGTCTTTTCTAGGATTCTTTACATTATTCTTTTTAGTTCTAAACTGAGAATAGTGACAGACCAGAACCCAGATGCCTTACAAACTACTTTAAGGGAAAATAAGGAATTGTGCTAGTAAACATAGCATGTGGTACTTACTCATTCTCAACTATTTTTATTTATGACAAAGGCTTGCAAAATGTGTTGGTAATCTCCATTTAACATATTAACTAAATGAATGAAAAATAGAATGATTTGCTCAAAACTCATCACATTCATGGCATAGGCAAAGCAGGAAATTAAGAACTCTTTGATGGGAACCCAAAAGAGCTTGTATAGCTTCTAATTTGGGGGAAAAGTTGTGAGTACACATGTTTGAACATAAAATGAAAACAGAAATATAACCTCTAGTTCATTTACTAATTATGAGAGAATGTAGCTTTCAGTTTTAGAGTTTAAAAGTGTATTTCAATATTTGAATACTTTTATGATGGCCTCAACTGAGCTTTCATTTAGATCGCTATTAGCAATATTACTACACAAGAGATTTTCTAACAAAAATAAATAAATGCTTATATATCTTCTTGCCCCCACCCCTAAATGTGCTTTACTATTTTCTATTGTATATAAAAGCAATAAAGCCATTGTCAACAATTTCCACCTAAACTTGAGGCAGGAGAATAGGGTCTGGAGGCAGAGAACCTAAGGCCAACTCACACTTACTTCCTAGAACTGAATCAAAAGGACAGGCTGGAGTGCAGTGGCGTGATCTTGGCTCACTACAAGCTCCACCTCCTGGGTTCATGCCATTCTCCTGCCTCAGCCTCCCGAGTAGCTGGGACCACAGGGGCCCCCCACCACGCCCGGCTAACTTTTTGTATTTTTAGTAGAGACGGGGTTTCACTGTGTTAGCCAGGATAAGGCTACACCCTTTGCTACCTGCCCCCCTCCACTATTGCAAATGAAAAATAGAAAGTACCTCTAATTGGTCCCCTACTGCAACCAATCAGACTGGTGGCTGGCCAAGTCTTCATTTGCATAGGGTATAATCAAGTAGCCAATGGGAAATCCCTAGAGGGTATTTAAACCCCAGAAAATACTGTAACCAGGGCTCTTGAGCCCCTTGCTCCAGCCTGCTACCACTCTGTGGCAGGTACTTTCGTTTCAATAAATCTATGCTTTCGTTGCTTCATTCAAAATGCCAAGAATGTGGATGATGCATAGTCAAGACCCTACCAGTAATAAACTGATAAGTGCCTTTATAAGTTACTCTTGGATAACTATACTGAGACCACTAAAGAGGAATAGAAGAACTCTAACTCAAGCCCTGCACTTTAAAAAATAGTATCCTTTAGTCTATAACAAAGGGTCTACAGTGAGAATGTTAAAGGCAAGCAAATTGAAAGGTACCAAGAAGAAAATCTTACAGGGAAGAAGAACATCAGAACATACATAGTGGGAAGAGATGAAAGAATGTATGGCCTTTCTTAAAATTATCAGGTTTGGGTAGGTTTCTTGGCTTATTTTTGTCTTAATACTTTATAAATAAGAAGATACTTATATTTATTATCAGATAAAATATCCATCCAAGAGTATGATCTTGTATTTGAATTGTACGAAGGGCTTTCTTGTTCTGTTTTCAGTGTATAATTGACTAAAATGGAACTACTGCCTATTTAATTATTTTCCCCCTTGTTTTCCTGTTATCTAAAAACCTGATAATTGATTTAAATTCAGTTTGTAATTTAGTTTTTGGTTGTTGTTGCTGTTGTTATTGTTTAGAACAATTATTGTTTCTAGTTCCAGCCGTATATTTATTCTCTCTCCTAGGTTCATTAGAGCTAAAAATAAATTGGATTAGGCTTAGACAAAATTAAACTGAATGCAATGTCTTTCTTTTTTTTATTATTACTATACTTTAAGTTTTAGGGTACATGTGCACAACGTGCAAGTTTGTTACATATGTATACATGTGCCATGTTGGTGTGCTGCACCCATTAACTCGTCATTTAGCATTAGGTATATCTCCTAATGCTATCTCTCCCCACTCCCCCCACCCCACAACCCTGGTGTGTGATGTTCCCCTTCCTGTGTCCAAGTGTTCTCATTGTTCAATTCCCACCTATGAGTGAGAACATGCAGTGTTTGGTTTTTTGTCCTTGCGATAATTTGCTGAGAATGATGGTTTCCAGCTTCATCCATATCCCTACAAAGGACAGGAACTCATCCTTTTTTATGGCTGCATAGTATTCCATGGTGTATATGTGCCACATTTTCTTTATCCAGTCTATCATTGTTGGACATTTGGGTCGGTTCCAAGTCTTTGCTATTGTGAATAGTGCCACAGTAAACATACGTGTTCATGTGTCTCTATAGCAGCATAATTTATAATTCTTTGAGTATATACCCAGTAATGGGATGGCTGGGTCAAATGGTATTTCTAGTTCTAGATCCCTGAGGAATCGCCACACCAACTTCCACAAGGGTTGAACAGGTTTACAGTCCCACCAATAGTGTAAAAGTGTTCCTATTTCTCCACATTCTCTCCAGCACCTGTTGTTTCCTGACTTTTTAATGATCGCCATTCTAACTGGTGTGAGATGGTATCTCATTGTGGTTTTGATTTGCATTTCTCGGATGGCCAGTGATGATGAACATTTTTTCATGTGTTTTTTGGCTGCATAAATATCTTCTTTTGAGAAGTGTCTGTTCATTTCCTTTGCCCACTTTTTGATGGGGTTGTTTGTTTTTTTCTTGTAAATTTGTTGGAGTTCATTGTAGATTCTGGATATTAGCCCTTTGTCAGATGAGTAGGTTGCGAAAATTTTCTCCCATTTTGTAGGTTGCCTGTTCACTCTGATGGTAGTTTCTTTTGCTGTGCAGAAGCTCTTTAGTTTAATTAGATCCCATTTGTCAATTTTGGCTTTTGTTGCCATTGCTTTGTTGTTTTAGACATGAAGTCCTTGCCCATGTCTATGTCCTGAATGGTATTGCCTAGGTTTTCTTCTGGGGTTTTTATGGTTTTAGGTCTAACATTTAAGTCTTTAACCCATCTTGAATTAATTTTTGTATAAGGTGTAAGGAAGGGATCCAGTTTCAGCTTTCTACATATGGCTAGCCAGTTTTCCCAGCACCATTTATTAAACAGGGAATCCTTTCCCCATTTCTTGTTTTTGTCAAGTTTGTCAAAGATCAGATAGTTGTAGATATGTGGCATTATTTCTGAGGGCTCTGTTCTGTTCCATTGGTCTATATCTCTGTTTTTGTACCAGTACCATGCTGTTTTGGTTACTGTAGCCTTGTAGTATAGTTTGAAGTCAGGTAACGTGATGCCTCCAGCTTTGTTCTTTTGGCTTAGGATTGACTTGGCAATGTGGGCTCTTTTTTGGTTCCTTATGAACTTTAAAGTAGTTTTTTCCAATTCTGTGAAGAAAGTCATTGGTAGCTTGATGGGGATGGCATTGAATCTATAAATTACCTTGGGCAGTATGGCCATTTTCACGATATTGATTCTTCCTACCCATGAGCATGGAATGTTCTTCCATTTGTTTGTGTCCTCTTTTATTTCATTGAGCAGTGGTTTGTAGTTCTCCTTGAAGAGGTCCTTCACATCAACTGAATGCAATGTCTTTCAACTGAGAAAAAAGAACCTCAGCATTCTTTATGCCATTAATGATAACTACCATTGGCTCATCAATGTGATGATGTAGTCCAGAAGAGAGGTAAATGTTCTATAGGCCAGTAAAAGTCTTTATGGAGTCAGGTTCAAAACCTTTATCTGCAACGCTAACTTAAATTAATTTGGGGTTAGAATGTCTGGGGAGATTTGCGCTACACATGCAAATTATTATTATAATAAGTTAATTCCCTGTAGGGGTCAATATAAGGGAAATGAGCATAATTCCATGACTAGGCTGAGGAGAAACTTTTTAACAAAAACAATCACATGTTGGAATGAGTCAAATATTTGTTTGTCCTAAGTGATTTAGTTGAAGTGTCTCTGGAGACTGAGTGATGAATTCTACAACTCCGAAAACCCTTCCCATTCCTATAATCTGACGATAAATCTCTGGGCAGTTCATTAGATTTGTATTCTCATAAATGGGTGACTTGGTCTTCTCATCTTTGACTCTAATGAGAAAAATATATATTGAGAGGTTTTCTTCTTAGGCACTCTGTCACTCTTTCTACCTGAAAATGGAGAATACGGAAATGTGATTTATAAAGAGAAAAACAATAATAAGTGAAATTGGATCCCTACCTCATATCAAACACAAAAATCAATTCTAAATGGTTTAAGGATTTACATGTCAAATGTAAAACTTTAAAACTTTCCGACCATGGATCTTTGAAAGAGTACATCCAAATGCACTGGTCATAAAATAAGAGCTTGGTAACTTTGACTAGATTAAAATAAAGAACTTCTCAGTGTGGCGATTCCTCAGGGATCTAGAACTAGAAATTCCATTCGACCCAGCCATCCCATTACTGGGTATATACCCAAAGGACTATAAATCATGCTGCTATAAAGACACATGCACACGTATGTTTATTGTGACATTATTCACAATAGCAAAGACTTGGAACCAACCCAAATGTCCAACAATGATAGACTGGATTAAGAAAATGTGGCACATATACACCATGGAATACTATGCAGCCATAAAAAATGATGAGTTCATGTCCTTTGTAGGGACATGGATGAAATTGGAAATCATCGTTCTCAGTAAACTATCGCAAGAACAAAAAACCAAACACCGCATATTCTCACTCATAGGTGGGAATTGAACAATGAGAACACATGGACACAGGAAGGGGAACATCACACTTTGGGGACTGTTGTGGGGTGGGAGGAGGGGGGAGGGATAGCACTGGGAGATATACCTAATGCTAGATGACGAGTTAGTGGGTGCAGCGCACCAGCATGGCACATGTATACATATGTAACTTACCTGCACATTGCGCACATGTACCATAAAACCTAAAGTATAATAATAATAATAATAATAAAATAAAAATAAATAAATAAATAAAATTAAAAAATAAAGAAAGAAAGAAAGAAAGAAAGAAAATAAATAAAATAAAATAAAGAACTTCCGCTCATCAAAGAGACCTTTCAAAAGTGAAAAGATAAGCTACATATTGAGATAAGGTATTTGTAACACATATAATAGATAATAATAGTTTTAGAGTATACAAAGCTAATAAGAGTTAATAAGGAAAAGACAAATAACCTAACAGAGGCCTACCCAAAAGTAACAGAAAGGCATTTCACAGAAGAGATAATATACATGGCCAAAGCAACATTTGAAGAGATGCTCAAGTTTATTAGTTAAAAAGGAAATGCAAATCAAGACCACAATGAGATACCATTTTATACCCTTTCAATTGGCAAAAATTAACTAATTTGACACCAAGTTTCAGAAGGATAGGACTCAACAGGATAGCAGGCAGGAATGTAAATTGCTACATCCATTTTGGAAAAACAATTTGGCATTATCTTGTAAAGTTGAACATTCCCATATCTCATGACCCAGCAGTTCTACTCCTAGACATATTCTTGTGTTCTACCTCAACATCCATATCTCTAGGAACAGCAAAAACTGATATTCACACTAGCAGAATAGATATTCTGTGACATAGTCACCCAACAGAACAAGTGAACCATAGCTACCCACCAGAACATAAATGAATTTGAGTAACATAATAATGAGTGAGAACAGCAAGTTTGAGATATAAAGTAAGCAAAACTAAACAACATATTGTTTATGTATATACAAAACATGATAAACACAAAACTCAAAATGGGGGTGTTTCTGGAATTGAAGATAGCACACAGGCAAGTTTTTTTTTTTTTTTTTTTTAGACAGAGTGAGTCTCACTCAATCGCCAGGCTGGAGTGCAGTGGTGCAATCTTGGCTCACTGCAACCTCCGCCTCCTGGGTTCAAGTGATTCTCCTGTCTCAGCCTCCCAAGTAGCTGGGACTACAGGTGCCTGCCACCACGCCTGGCTAATTTTTTGTATTTTTAGTAGAGACAGGGTTTCACCATGTTGGCCAGGATGGTCTCGATCTCTTGACCTCGTGATCCACCCGCCTCGGCCTCCCAAAGTGCTGGGATTATAGGCGTGAGCCACCACACCCAGCCAATTTTTTATTTTTAGAGATGAGGCTTCATTCTGTCACCCAGGCTGGAGTTCAGTGGCATGATCACAACTCATTGCAGCCTCGACCTCCTGGGCTCAAGTGATCCTCCTGCTTCAGCCTCCCAAGTAGCTGGGACTACAGGTATGCACCACCATACCTGGCAAAGTTTTAAGTTTTGGGATAATTGTAGCTCTTAGATTGAATGGCAGGTTCATAGGTTTTCATTAATAATTAAGCAAAAACAAATTAGAAAATAAATAAGTGAAAAAGAAAAGATAGCTTATGTGGACCAAAGATAATAGCGTTTGTGAACCAAGGATCGATTACAATTAACCCAATTTTGTATGTGTGAGATTCTCCTATATCCCAAAAGGTAAATCAGAATAAAAGTAGTGACTTCACTATTGGTTTATTTGCTCTCTTACAATAATTCAAGGATTATAAAGTATTTTACAAGTTTCAATTCAAAGAGTCTTTGCCACCCGAAATCTTCTTACCCCTCCCTCCCACTTGGTCTGTTTTTCCTTTTTGGCTTACGGTTGCAGAAAGGCAATGCTTAAATTTTACAGTTGGAAAAAGAGAAAATGCTTAAATGTTATTCTCAAATATCAATGGTGAGCCTAGCAAAATGACTTCCTGGGCTTTTATCGCTGTACCCAACAATTCATCAGTGCATATTTCACCCTAATAGCAGCAACTGACATACACAGTTCTTTGAGTTTTTCATTTTTTGCCTGTGGGGCTACTTGGATTTTATCTTGCTTCCTCCAGGCTCTAAAATTTACATTACCACTAGAAATCAAAATGAGCTTTGAATGCCATTGGTAACCAAGGAGCTATTGGGACTTGAAGAGGCCATTTACTAAGACTTGTAGAGACAAGAAGACTGTTATCTTTTGAAATCTAGTGGCTAATCCACCTCCTCCCAACCCTCCACCCACTGGGCAATTGGAATGGGACCCAGTCTGGCACCAGACTTAGACTCCAAAGGTAGGTAGGTATTTTACCTGAAGCAGTCTGGGTAAGTGCAGCAAGAGTTGAGTAGGATCCACGTTTTCGAGTGTCCTGCGCAGTCCAAATGGGAAAATCCGAATTCAGCCACCAAATCCAAAGGGTGAATGGAGCCAAAAGAAAAGGAGGACAAAGCCAATAGGAAAGGAACTAGTGGAATTCTGGTTGTAAATAGTCTTGGGCTATTGCAAGGAAAAAGATTAAAGTACCCTAAAATGTGAGAATGAGTCAGTTTAGTTCAGTTTCATTTAAAGGCACAGTATTGGGGCTAATATTAACAAAACCCCCACTGTTGTAGTTTAACTGAATTCTTAGGTCTCTTTTCCACGAATGTCTGCCAACATAATTCAGATCTTTATTAGCAGCTAGTTTTTCATCTTCAAATACTTCTGAGCAGAGGCAATTGTATATTAAAAGGGTAGGGCAGATTCTATGATGGAAGGAGGTTAATCAGGAAACAACAGAAAAACAGGAAACGTCATATGGGTTCATGCCAATGGTTAATCCAAATATTATGTTGTCAAGGGCTATTTTGTGACATATATTTATTTTTTCCTAGGAAGACAGACTGTCAGTATTCACAGGGCAGTTAATCCACTGTAAGCATTCAGCCAACATCTGCAATATTCCCAACAGCAGTGTATGAAGTTCCAATTTCTTCACATCCTCACTAACACTTACCTCCAAATACCATTACATTGAGGATTAGACTTTAACATACGGATTTTAGAGGGGCATAAACATTCAGTGTATAGCACCAATTTTAGAGGGAAAGTTCTCAATATTTCATAATTAACATTGGTGTTAGCTTAAGGTCCTTCAAAGTTATTATGGCAGATAGTTTCCAAAGACAGACTCAACAATATTTTTTATCCTACATGTTTTTCTAGAACCTTGCCACAATACCAGTAGGAAGTGGAGTTTATTTTCCCTCCTCTTGAACATGAGCAGGCATTTGTGACTGTCTCAAGCAATAGAGTATGATGGAAGGGAAGCATGTGACCTGTAAGGATTGGTCATGAAAGATGCCATGCTCTTCCCCCTGGCACTTTTGAGATACTTATTCTCAGAACCCCACTGCCATGCTGTGAGGAAGCCCAAGAAGCCAGAGCAGGGTTCCACGTGGAAAGGAACCAAGGTTCCTAGCTCACAGCTCAGCTGAGTTCCTGTCTGACAGCCAGTACCAACTTGTGAACCATGTGACTCAGTCAGCTCGAAAATAGAGTCCCCAGCCTCGGGTCAAACTGCCCCAGCCGACATTGCATGACACAAGGCTGACCTGTACTCCCCGAGCCTTACTCAAATTGCAGACTTGTGAGTGAAAAAAAAAAAATGGTTGTTCCAAATGCCCATCAATGACAGACTGGATAAAGAAAATGTGGTACATATACACCATGGAATATTATGCATCCATAAAAAAGAATGAGATCATCTCTTTCACGGGAACATGGATGGGACTGGAAGCTATCATCCTTAGCAAACTAACTCAGGAACAGAAAACCAAATACCGCATTTCTCACTTATAAGTAGAAGGTATATGATAAGAACATATTAACCCAAAAAAGGAAACAAAAGACAATGGGGTCTATTTGACAGTGGAGGGTGGGAGAAGGGAGAGCAGAAAAGATAACTACTGGGTACTGAGCTAAATACCCAGGTGATGTAATAATATGTGCAACCCACCACCATGACACATGTTTATCTGTGTAACAAACCTTCACATATACCCCTAAACCTAAAATGAAAATTAAAATATATATATATTTTAAAAATTGGGGCCTGGTACAGTGGCTCACTCCTATAATCCCAGCACTTTGGGAGGCCGAGGTGGGTGGATCACTTGAGGTCAGGAGTTCCAAACCAACCTGGCCAACATGGTGAAACCCGCCTCTACTAAAAATACAAAAATTATCTGGGCGTGGTGGTGGGCGCGTGTAGTCCCAGACACTTGAGAGGCTGAGACACGAGAATCACTTGAACCCAGGCAGTGAGCTGAGATCACACCACTGCCCTCCACCCTGAGGAACACAGCAAGACTCTGCCTCAAAAGAAAAAAATTGCTTGTTAAAGCTGCTGCATGTTGGGGTGGTTTGTTTTGCAGTAATAAATAACTGAAGCAGATGCTCATTAGACTGAGAAAGTTACTTTCTATTGTTCATGTGCTGAGAGTTTTATGATAAATTCATAATTTTTACCAAATATTTTTGCTGCATCTATTAATAAAATATTTCCCCCTTTTCTGTAATATGGTAAAATGTATAGATCATTTTTAAATATAAGGCCATCCTTGCATTCCTTATTCTTTTAATATATTGCTGGATTTGATTTTGTAATCTTTTGCTAAGATTTTTGTATTGATGTTCATAAGTGAGACTGGTTTGCAGTTTTCTTTCTTCGTAATATCTTTGGTAGGTTTTGTTATTAGGGTTACACTGGTCTCATAATGGTTCCTTTTCTTTTTCTTTTAGATACATAGCATATAGAAGGTATTCCTTGTCATTCGTCATCAGAGAAATGCAAATAAAAACAACAGTTAGATACCACTATGCACCTATTAGAATGGCCAAACTCTAAAACATTCACGACACCAAATGCTAGTGAGGATATAGAGCAACAGGAACTCTCATTTATTGCTAGTGGGAATGCAAAATTGTACAGCCACTGTGGAAGACAATTGGACTGTTTCTTACAAAACTAAATATACTCTTACCATATGATCCAGGAATTCCATTCCTTGGTATTTATCCAAAGGAGTTGAAAACTTATGTCCACACAAAACCCTCACATAGATGCTGATAGCAGCTTTATTCACAATTGCCCAAACTTGGAAGCAATGAAGATGCCCTTCAGTAGGTGAATGAATAAACAGTGGTACATCCAGAAAATGGAATATCACTTAGCACTAAAAAGAAATGAGCTATCAAGCCATGAAAAGACATGAAAGAAAGTTAAATGCATATTACTAAGTGAAAAAAGCTCATCTTAAAAGGCTGCATACTATATTATTTCAACTGTATGACACTCTGGGAAAGCCGAAGTTTGTAGACAGTAAAAAGATCAGTGGCTGCCAGGGGTTAGGGGGAAGGAGGGATGAATAGACAGAGCACAGAGGATTTTTAGGGCAGTGAGACTATTTTGTATGATATTATAATGGCAGACACATGTTGTTCCAAATTTGTCCAAACCCACAGAATGCTGTGTATTGGGGTAGAATGTACAATATCAAGAGTGAACACTGTGGGCTTCTTTGCTGCTTTTGTGTAGGACCTTCAGACTTCCTTTATGCCTCTTCCTGAAGCACATTAACCCTAACTGCATCTGGTATTCCAGGTGAGCATCCACTATAGATATACCTAAGAAGAAAGATCACTTAGCGAAGACTCTCTTTTGCCTCTCTCTCTCTCTTTTTTTTGACAGAGTCTCACTCTGTCGCCCAGGCTGGAGTGCAGTGGCACGATCTCGGCTCACTGCAACCTTTGCCTCCCAGGTTCAAGCGATTCTCGTGCCTCAGCCTCTCCAGTAGCTAGGGATTACAGGCACGCACCATTGCTTCTCTTAAGGTCCCCTTTTGCTCAAAATACATACCAATGACAGATAGAAATATCCAAATTACATTCTCTGATGGCAGTACAAGTCATTTAGTACTTGATAGTAAAAAGATTTTTAAAATCTACAAATGGGGAAAACTAAAAATAACATTAAAAAACAAAAACTGAAAACACTCTTGGTGAGATATTTATAAATTTTGCTTGAGCCTTTAAAATGCTAACAGGTAGCTAATGCTTCCAATTCCTGGCCAAGAAGAATTTATGGAAAAGATTTCAGAAGACTTTTAAAAGCTCCAAATACATTGGGCTGGGAATCCTGGCTCTAAATTTCACTAGCTGAGTCAATTTGGACAACTCCTTCAGCTATAGTTTCTAGTCTATAAATGCAAATATTCCTTGGTCTGCAAGAAGCTTTTTCCCTGAAATACTCACCTTGCAAAACGTTCTTTTTTTTTTTTTTTTAAGACAAGGTCTCACTCTGTTGCCCAAACTGGATTGCAGTGGCACAATCACCGCTCACTGCAGCCTCTACCTCCTGGGCTCAAGCAATCCTCCCACCTCAGCTTCCAGAGTAGATGGGACTATAGACACATGCCATGATGCCCGGGCAATTTTTTTTTTTAATTTTTATTTTTACAGATGGGGTTTCACTATGTTTCCCAGAATGGTCTTCAACTCCTAGGCTCAAGTGATCCTCTCACCTTAGCCTCCCAGAGTGCTGGGATTACAGGTGTAAAACAGCTTGGCCAGCTTGAAAAGTGCCTGGATTACATGCGTGAGCCACCACACCCAGCAGCAAAGTACTCTTGTCATTTAAACTTCCTCTTTTCTCACTAAATCGGCTTCTAACCTGGATCTGTTTGACTCCATATCCTTTTCTATTTACCCTGTTATAATTTTGTTAGTTTATTTCCTTTTAGAAAATATAACTTGGTGGCCGGGTGCGGTAGCTCACGCCTGTAATCTCAGTTTTAGGAGGCCGAGGCTGGGGATCACTAAGTCAAGAGATCGAGACCATCCTGGCCAACACGGTGAAACCCCGTCTCTACCAAAATTACAGCAAATTAGCCGGGCGTGGTGGCGGGCGCCTGTAGTCCCAGCTACTTGGGAGGCTGAGGCAGGAGAATCACTTCAACCTGGGAGGTGGAGGTTGCAGTGAGCGGAGATCACACCACTGTACCGCAGCCTGGCGACAGAGCCAGACTCTGTCTCTAAAACAAACAAACAAACAAACAAACAAGAAAATATAACTTGGGGAGTTCACAGTAGTGGTAGTCCTGAGCACATCCCCATTTGCCCTCATCTATGCCATTGATTTTCCCAAAGAGGATCCAGAAGAGAAATGGGCCATGCAGTGTCTGTGAGGTAGGAGACATCGCCTGCTCTACGTGGGTATGCTAAGTCTTCCTGGCCACCTCTGCAAAGGCCAAAAGGGGGCAATTCTTCCCTGCCCTTGAGACTGAGGACCAAGGAAGAGAGAAGCTTACTGCAGGTAACCTGGCAGGGAAGCAAAAGAACTGGCAGCAGACTGGCCCATGGGTGTAGGGACACCTAAGAAGCCCTTTGTCTTCCACCACCTGTGGGTCCCCACTGTGAGGATTCTCCACCAACCGGATCTGATTCTGAACCAGCCAACAAAGAAACATGACATTGCATATGATGGCACCCAGCAGCCAGAGAGAGGAAAAACCAAGAGAACAAGCACACGCCCAAGGAAATACAACTGCTACAGGAGACAGATGAAAACATAAGCTGAAAACAAAACAAACCAACAAAAGCAAGCACTTAAAGAGCCCAAGTGCATCTGCAAATAATAATAATAACTCATTAATAATAAAAACACATGAGTTCTCATTAGAAATTTCACAGGGAAATTAAAGGAGAGAATGGTCATTGATCTGAATGAGTGGTCTGGAAATTCATGGACACAATCAAACAAAAATGTGAGAAGTTGGAAATCATGACAGAAAATGTAAGGGATTTGGAGGCTATCTATTCAGGACATTTAAAAGACAAATAATAGAAGTTTCAGAAAGAGAAAACAATATATTGAAAGAGAGAAAACAATTTTTAAAAAACTAAACAAGGCCAGGCACGGTCGCTCACGCATGTAATCCCAGCACTTTGAGAGGCCAAGGCGGGTGAATCACTAGGTCAGGAGTTCAAGACCAGTCTGGCCAACATAGTGAAACCCCATCTCTACTAAAAATAGAAAAAAATTAGCCCAGTATGGTGGTGTGCACCAGTAGTCCCAGCTACTCAGGAGGCTGAGGCAGGAGAATTGTGTGAATCTGGGAGGCGGAGGTTGCGGTGAACCGAGATCGCGCCATTGCACTCCAGCCAGGGGGGCCATGCAAGACTCAGTCTCAAAAAAAAAAAACAAAACAAAAAACTAAACAAAGACTTTCACTAGAGGAGAAAGACTTGAGTCTGTAAACTAAATGGTCCATTGAAGAGAAATCACAAGTACACAGACATAGCATAGTAAACCCCCTAAATTCTAGGGACAACTGGAAAATCTTATAAGCTCCTAAGCAGAAAGTACAAATTATCCACAGAAAATGCATAGCCTCAAATTTTTTTTATCATTAAAGAAATTAAAAATAAAAGAACTTAGAATTTCATTTAAGAAATTATAAAGAGATCAATTTTGAAAACAGGAAAAGGAATAACAATTAACAAAGATAAAACAGCGAACAAACACAAAAAGAGTAAGGATAAGTTTATGTAAAAGTGTCTTTTGAAAAAGATTAATAATAGAAATAAATCCCTCAGGAGCCTGATAAGAAAGAAGAGAAAGCCAAAGAGACAAGGTAAAAAAAAAAAAAAAACGAGAAAAAAAATGCAAGAGAAATTTTTAACAATAAGGAAATATTTATCTCTCTAAAGGCAAATCTGACAACAAATTTTAAAACCTAGAGGATAATAATGGTTTTCCAGCAAAATACAAATGACTAAAATGGACCCAAGAAGAAATCGTAAATCTGAATAGACCAATTATGACAGAAGAAAGGGTAGTAAGAGAGCTACCACTTAAATAGGCACCAAGACCAAATGGGAATTTGGACTGGGTGCTATCTAATTTCTAAAGAACTGATCATTTCAATGCTATTCAAATTAGTGCAGGATAGAGAGGAAATATAAAAAAGTCTCCAACACATTTTACATAGCCAGCAAGACTTTAATGCCACAGCCTGATCTAGTAGAACACAGAATAAAAAATTATAGACCTATATCACTTTCAAATAAGATGCAAAAACTTCTAAACAACGAGTTCAGCAAGTTCTCAAAAACCGGTGCGCTAAGATCAAGCACATTTTTTTCAGGGAATGTGGGAGTAACTTGCTTTCTGAAAATCACTCTCAGTGACCATCAGCACAATCTATTACATCAACAGACTAAAGGATAAAATCCATAGGATTATACCCGTAGATTCTGAAAAAGCTTGAATAAAACTCTAAACAACCATCTCTAACAAAAACTCAAGATAAGTAATGAAACTTTTTGATCTACTAAGGCATTCACAAACAAACCACAACTGTCATTCCAAATTATAACACACAATTCACTAAACCATTTCCATTAAAACCAGGAACCAGTTGTTAAAACTAGTTACTAAACAACTGGCATAGACATTAAAAAAGATATTAAAACCACATTTTTTGCTGATAACCAAATTGCATACCTAGAAATCCATGAGATTCTAGTAAAATATGTACTAGATTCACTTAAAAATTATTGGTAAGATGGTAGTATACGAAATAAATATTAAAGATAGACAGTTTTTCTCTGCTCTAGCAGTAAGTTCTTAAATGAAAACAGGGGAAATTCTATTAATAATAGTGACACAATGTAAGTAAATAATGGCAATATATTTAACAAGAGGTTCACAGGATCTATAGGAAAACTATAAAATCTTATGAGCAGACATTTAAAAAAGATCTGAACAAAGTTGAGTATAACATTTTCTGGTTTGAGATGACTTAATATCATAAAAATGTTACTTGTACCAAAACCAATGCATAAATTTAGTTCAATTCTAAATGGAATCCTAAAATGGTTTATTTTAATTGTCTAAAATATCTTTAGAATTTATGTGGATGAAGAAAATGCCCAAAAATATTCAAGAAAGGCATGGGAAAAACAACCACCAATGTCTGGTCAGGGAGAGCAGGGAGATTGACTTTGGGAATATCAGAGGGTTCTATAAAGTCGTGGTAATCAAATGAATGTGCTATGACATGGGAATAGACAAACAGATCAGTGGGTAGAATAGATAATTGGAAATGGTTACAGTATATATAAGAATATATGCGGCTGGGAGCCGTGGCTCATGCCCGTAATCCCAGCACTTTGGGAGGCCGAGGCGGGTGGATCACGAGGTCAGGAGATCGAGACCATCCTGGCTAAAACGGTGAAAACCCATCTCTACTAAAAATACAAAAAATTAGCCCAGCATGATGGCAGGCGCCTGTAGTCCCAGCTACTCAGGAGGCTGAGGCAGGAGAATGGTGTGAACCCGTGAGGCGGAGGTTGCAGTAAGCCCAAATCGCGCCACTGTACCCCAGCCTAGGCGATAAAGAGAGACTCCATCTCAAAAAAAAAAAAAAGAATATATGCAAGATGGATTAATAACATAGTAATGTTAATAGCAATCATATCAGAGCTCTTCCAAAAAAAGTATATTACCACGTAGAAAGGTGGGGAAAAGATATGAACAGACGGTTCACAGAAGACCAACTCCAAATACAACAATGAAAAGATGCTCTAAAGCACTAGTAGTCAGGAAATTGCACATAACAAGAGCAATGAGCTGTCACTTCATACTTATCAAACAGGCTGAGAAGAAAGCTAATATCTATTGCTGGCTGGTATGTGGAAAAAGGAAAAAAAAAAAGATACCCTCAACATCACTGGTGGGAGTATGAGAACTTTTTGTTGTTGCTGTAAAACTGTCAAGCAACATCCCATAAAACTACAAACATTTATACCTTCCAGTCCAACAATCCCACTCTAGGGAATCTAGCCCACAGAAAGAAAATCACCAGTAATTAAGGAAATATGTAAAAGGGATTTCCTGTCATATTATTTGCAGTAGGGGAAAATACTCGACTGGAAACAAAAGAGATGCTTATTACAGGGAAATGGCTAGATCAAGTATGAAATACCAGTACCAAGAGGTAAAAGACCCACATTATATACATGAATGAAGGTTCCGTCAGGTGACTTGGAGGGATTTCGACAAGATGAAAGTGTGTTTAATAGGATTCCATTTTTAAAAACAACTAAGACCAAAACAAACAAGCATTAAAAACTCATGCATGGGGCTGGGCTCGGTGGCTTACGCCTGTAATCCCAGTACTTTGGGAGGCTGAGGCGGGCAGATCACCTGAGGTCAGGAGTTCAAGATCAGCCTGGCCAACATAGCAAAACCCCCGTTTCTATTAAAAATACAAAAATTAGCTGGGTGTGGTGGTGTGCGCCTGTAATCCCAGATACTTGGGAGGCTGAGGTGGGAGAATTGCTTGAACCCAGGAGGCAGAGGTTGCAGTGAGCCAAGATTGCATCATTGCACTCCAGTCTGGCCAACGAATGAAACTCTGTCTCAAAACAAAACAAAACAAAACAAACAAACAACAAAAAACTCATGTATGTGTCATGGATTTGTGAGTGTATCCCTATAGGATTATACAAATAGAGAAAGAGAGGACAATTCATACCAGGCTATTCACATGGGTCACCTTGGGGGGTTGGGGTGTGCCTGTGGTGAGCAGGGGTTGGGGGATAGGAGGAGACACTAGCTTTAGTGGTGTGACACTGGAATGAAATCTGCAGAGAAAACCTCAGCCTTTGTCATTTGTATTACTAACAGCTACAAGAACAACAGCAAAAAGTAGACATTTTCAGTTCCCATTTCATGATAAATTGTATTTTTTTCTTTTCCTGAAGCATTTTTCTTATTTCTATCTGAACTCATAGGAGCATTTGATTTTCATTTTAACAATTCAAAACTATTTACTGCTATTTCAGAACTTGCAAGTTTGGAATTTTATACTATTTTCCTGGGTTTTTAGTTGGATTTAAACTTGTTATGGCACTTAAAAAAGATAGAATGGTGTGTGTTCTTGTTTCCTAGGCCTTTCTGAGTGGTATTCAGTTTTATGTTTATACTTTTAGCCACAACAGAACATGTTTCTAAGAGCAAATTTTACAGCAACTCCAATATTCCACGCTAGGTTAGAATTAATTATCATAAAAGTCTGTTATCTAATCTGGTGGATCGGCGAAGGCTTCCTGGAGGAGGTGTGCAACACACAGTAGGCATTCAGATATTTGCTAATGAGGACACTTCTAAACTGACCCTTAAAGGGCAAGCAGGAGTTAGGCAGGCAAAGAGAGTTGAGAGAACAGATGAGTTATTCCAGGCAGAGAAAATACTAGTCACAAATGGCATTTGTAACAACTGGCATTTATTGAGGGGAAACACTAATAACCACAACTGGCATTTATTGAGACAACTGGCATTTATTGAAAGTTCACTAGCTTGCTAAATACTTTACGCGTATTATTAACTCATAGGCTCCACACAAAACCCTGTTATCTCCAAACTACAGATGAAGAAACAGGTTTAAATTTAGTGGCCTGCTCAGGTGTCAAGGCCTCTAAGAACATGGTAAGAGTGGAACTGGGATTCAAACCCCAGTCTGTGTGTTTCCAAAGCCTGAGGTTTTAACCACTGCAGGGCACAGCCTACCCTAACAGCAGGTGTAAGAGCCTGTGTTAGGTATCCTTAATGTATTGGGTTACTTAACAACTCAGCCAGGCGTGGCTATCCTACCTGTTTCTCATTTCGCTAGCTGAAAGAATTTCGTAACATTTTCACACCTGGACATTTGTGTGCCTTGACCTCTAGATCTTTTAGAAAAGTGTTCAGTGAGGCAATTCCTGGCATTAACTTGTAGGTGATCCCAGTACTAATACTATTTAATTCAGCAAACAATCTATGTATTCTACTCTGCTTTTAGAGTTTTAAAGATACCAAATTCTACATGGAAAATATTTCCCCCAAGGTAATTCATAAGTAAAACTTGTTTTTCTTTAAAAGTTTGTGTTTTTCCCTGAAAATCTAAATAATGTTAGTAGTAGTTTATCTTCACTAAAACTGTTCTTAACTATACATGGCTCATAAAACACTAAATGGCAAGATTTCCATTCTATCCAGAGTAACGCTAAGGTAGTCAAAGCTCTTTGCTTCATTTTCATCTCTGTCTTGGGCTGGGTTCATTTGTTTACCAAGAAGTAGTAATAAATTAATTACTAGTAAATTTAGTTCTTTAGCTAAAGAAAAATGAGGAATTTACCTTAAGGATACCATAGTATCTTGTATATCCTAAAGGAAGAAAGTTTATTGGAGTTTCAAAAGAGGCTAGAAAAGGGACTGGAAAAAAAAAAACCCAAAACCAGAAACCTACATTATTCTGGAGCCATATGTCCTCTGTTGTTGCTTCTCTCTGTTCATCTGCTTCATTCTTTCCATTTTACATCAACCTTTTCTCTCTCACCACACAAAGACCCCTTAGCAATTCTGGATTACTCCCAGGTCAACAACGTACAATTTAGTTAGACTCTGAGTTCCTTGGCTCAAATAATCTGAAAAGTGAATCTGATTGGCCACTGGCCCACTAATAAATTGCCTCCCCCTGCTTCCAGCCCTGGTCTACATAATTGTGATCAAGGAGGTGTGGAATCATCTAAATGATGATATGTAACATGTAGGCCCCTTTCCAGGGCCTTGGAGGGGATGGATTTCTAAGAATAGTCAATGAGGTTAGAGCTCGCTACCATTAAAGTAATCACCTTCAGAGAGTAGTAATAAGAGTAGTCCCAGCTGGGCACGGTGGCAAGTACCTGTAGTCCCAGCTACTTGGGAGGTTGAGGAGGATCACTTGTATCCATGAGTTTGAGGCTGCAGTGAGTTATGATCGTACTACTGCACTCCAGCCTGGGCCACAGAGTAAGACCCCCTTTCTAAAAAGAAAAAGAAAAAGAAAAAAAAGAGTAGGACTGTCCACCAACAGATGAAGAAAATGTGTGGTGCATATACACAACGGAATACCATTTAGACTTATAAAAGAAGGGAGTGGGGCTCTTCCAGCTACATGGAAGGATTGCTTGAGCCCAGAAGTTGGAGTTCAGCCTGGGCAACATAGCCAGACCCTGTCTCAAAAAAAGAAAAAAAAAAGAAATTCTGTCATTTGTGATGACATAGGTGAACCTGGAGGACATAATGCTAAGCCAGGTATAGAATGGCAAATACCACATGATTCCACTTATGTGTAATCTTAAAAAGTTGAATTCATGGTAAGTTCAAGAGATCTGTTGTATATCATAGTGACTATAGCTAACAATATATTGTATCCTCGAAAACTGCTGAGAAAAGAGATTTTAAGTGCTCTTACCACAAAAAATTTGTTTGTGAGGCAATGCATATGTTAATCAGATTGATTTAATCATTCCCCAATGTATACATTATTAATTAATTAATTAATTAATAGACAGGGTCTTGCTCTGTCACCCTGGCTGGAGTGCAGTGGTTTGATCATAGCTCACTGTAACCTTGAAGTCCTAGGCTCAAGTGACCCTCTTACCTCAGCCACCCGAGTAGCTGGGACTACAGGTGTGTGTGCCACTGCTGCACCTGGCTACATATTTTTAAACAGCATGCTGTACACCATAAATATATACAATTTTTATTTGTCAATTTAAAAAATAGTACCATTTTACATAAAATTAATCAAGGTTAGACTTTCCTGTTCAACTGGATATATACAAATGCAATGCAAAATAACTTGAAGATACCTCTGTGGTACCTTCCTGGATTCATACATCCAAATCTATAACATTCAAATATGGCTCTCTGGATATGTATTTTCATCCATAAATAATGTTTTCTTTAAACTATATCTGATTTCAGAATGAAATTCATCATGTACTTTAGTCACTGATTCATGACTTGAGAACAACTCTTAGTTTAAAAATGTATTAACTCTAACAAGGTTCAAGAAAATTCACGTGCCTACCCAGTGAGTACCTGAGTTGCAGCAGGTGATCCACACATATTTGTTGACTGAATGTCAAATTTTGCCAGCCTTTAAAGAACCATACCACACTGTTAGAAAAACTGACATGAAGGGCCAAGTGTGACAGCTCACACCTGTAATTTCAGACCCTTCGGAGGCCAAGGGAGAGGATCACTTGAGTCTAGGAGTTCGATGCCAGCCTGGGCAATATAGTGAGCCCTCATCTCTAAAAAAAGAAAAAAAGAAAAAGAAAAACAGAAGTAAGTGTTTTATCTCCTGTCTTATTTTATGTATTATGCACTTCCTTGATTTTCCTGTGTCTTACTATCCAAAACTGTAACAATTTTGTTCAACATTAGCACCATATCATTTTATAAAACTCAAATCAGCCAACTTCCCTGGGAAGGGGTTCATGGAGGTGAATAAAGAGAACAGTGGAAAGTTTGAGGTGAAAATAGACTTTTTTTTTTTTTGGAGACAGAGTCTTGCTCTGTTGCCCAGGCTGGAGTACAGTGGCATGATCTCGGCTCACTGCAACTTCTACCTCCCGGGTTCAAGCGATTCTCCTGCCTCAGCCTCCCGAGCAGCTGCGACTACAGGTGCTCACCATCACACCTGGCTAATTTTTGTTGTTGTTGTTAGTAAAGATGGGGTTTCAGCGTGTTGCCCAGGCTGGTCTTGAACTCCTGAGCTCAGGCAATCTGCCTGCCTCGGCCTCCCAAAGTGCTAGGATTACAGGCGTGAGCCACTGCACCAGGCCTGAAAATAGATTTTTTTGGATTGCCTGTAGATTTTGGTCATGGCCTCAGCTCACTTGCCAGTATTAGCAATGGCTCATTAATGGTTGGCTGGCTGGATATCCTATTCCTCTCAGCTTCTATCATCTTTCAAGTGAATTTCATAAGAACCGATCCTACCAAATAGATTTCTAGCCTGGACTCCTGGTAGAACAGTCTAGGGGGTGCCAAGTGGAAGAACAACCGAGAACAACAGAATGGCATCTTTTTTTTCCGCTATCCCCTACTCTGACAACTCACCTCAGGACAGAACACCTGTTTATCCATGGTTGTAATGTGGTATCATTTGTTACCGTAGTGACAGAGTCCAATGTGTCAGTTTAGGTTAAAAACTGTCTTTAGTAGCTTTCATTTCTATTTTTTCACTTGTCTGGTTCTCTTTATTTTTTATTTTTTTTACGTTTGCATCTTAATCTCTATGTTGTTTATTTTTAATATTTTCTCCTGAGATTCTTGAAGTGTGGTAATGATTCTTTTAGCAATCAATGAAGCTATTTGGGAAGTGATTGGTTAAGCTGTGCCCCTCAAAGCATAGCCCTCAAACCTGAGGACTTGAAGTATATTCGCAAATAACCTTTGGTTCTAGTCACAAGCTATACTTAGTGAATTAGATATACTCCACAAAATTCTGCCAAATTTTAGTCCCCATCAGTTTTTGAAACATTTCCAATTAGCAAAACACACAAACAGGCCTACATCGTTTGCGAATTTAGACAAATCCTGACTAATACCAGCGGACCTCCCCCGACTTCTGTCCCCATCCCCACTCAGCATGGGTGACCTCTTTGTAGCCAGTTCTTGTGTAAGTGCTTTTTATACTGTCAGTATATCCTTCTTGCCACAGCTGTTAATAAATCTGAACACAAGATCTTGAATATTTGTTTTCATCTACTTAATATTGTGTCACTAAAAATGGTACCAATTCCCTTATTATATATACTCTCAATGGAGTATTTATCATCTTTAAAGAAACAAGTCACTGAGCATCTCATAAACACCAAGAGCCTTGGGGTGTGCCTTCAGGGCAGCAAACAGATATATCCCTTCAACACATGTATCCACTTATTCATTTTTTATCACTGTCTGCTCAAGCTGAATCAGAGAGCATTCACCACGCTTCTTATTACATGGGCGCCCCAGTAAACAGCAATAACTGTGAGAACCAGCAAATTAGTGGAGTGCACTTCCTGTTTTACTGGAATTCCAATTTATTTGATGAATACTTAACTGTTGGGGACAATGGAGGTGTGGCCTTGCCTGAAGGCTGGTGAGTAGACAAGGCCTCTTATGAGGACAGAGCTGGTATTTTATGGCTCTTTGCATGTATTTTGCATTGCTGATTTTCCTTTGGAGCCCTTTTTAAGAAGTCTCCCCATCTCATGAACCTCTTCAACCCACAGACTCCATCTGAAAAATAATGGCACTACGCTGGTGGCTCACGTCTCTAATCCCAGCACTTTGGGAGGCTGAGGCAGGCAGATCACTTGAGCCCAACAGTTTGAGACCAGCCTGGGCAACAGTGGAAAACCCTGTCTCTATAAAAAACACAAAAATCAGCTGGTGTGGTGGCCTGTGCCTATAGTCCCAGCTACTTGGTAGGCTGAAGTGGGAGGATTACTTAAGCCTGGGAGGTCGAGGCTAAAGTGCAGGCCACTGCACTCCAGCCTGGGCAAGAGTGAGACCCTGTCTCAAAAAAAAAAAAAAAAAAAAAAGGCTGTGGTTCATTCTTTCAAAAGCTAAGTGGAGCCCACATTGGCACAGGTGCCAGCTACAGTGTCTGTGGAATCAGAAGCATCATCTGATGTTACAACTTCTGGCCTCTTGCTATTTTTCTTCTTTCTCCTTTGCCTACTCTTCTATTTCTCCATATTACCTTTTTGGTTGCCAATGCCTTAGATTTGCTCATGAGCATTTGTAGGTTTGGTAGTTGGCACACAAAACCAAAGGACTAAGTGTCTCCAAGTTTGAGTTGTAATTCTCCAGTTAAATTTCTTTCTTTGAGATTACAGTAATAGTTTACTAAGACATTGTAATTCTCACTTAGGGTATGACTGTATTTTATTCTAATACTGAGTTGAAAAATTACCATGGCCTCATATCTATATATCTACATCTGTGTATTTTAAAGGCTCACAACTCTTATACGATATAAATTGAGCTTTACAGCAAAATTCATTCAAGATAATATTTATCATGTGTCTTTATGTACCAGGAATGAGAATACAGTGGTGAACAGACAGAAAAGTCTCTGGTTTCCTGTAGTGGGCATTCCAGGAGCAGAATGGCTTCATAATTCATTTACTCCATAAGTCAGAGAGAAAAATGATGGCACAAACTGCAAGGGATTTGTGTGTAAAATTTGTGACAGTAAGAAAAAGAAACTGGAAGGGAATACGCATTTGCCATGTTCTATAATATGCCACAGACATTGTAACAAAATATTTCATGTCAGTTACTTCCATTTAGGAAATACATGTTCATTATTTTCTTCAAACTAATTCCCTCTTTTCTTTGAAGTTATCTTAAATCTGTTATTATTCACGGTCTCTATCCAACTTCTCATCAAATTACCCTATTTGTAGCTTCCAAACGTTAACACCTCTCTGCTGAAATGGAGCCTATAAAAAGCCTTAGGGGCATAAACTGTGTGTGAGGCAGAAATGATATTTAAGCCCTTAATGAAGTTAGGAGCTTTCAAACTGTTGCACTTTGGGTTTACAGGATCCTTCCTCCATGTCCCTTTTTTGGGGGTGCCGGAGGATTTGGGAGAGTGGGAAATACTCTCACTATATTACATTAATTATCTTCTCTTTTAAAATGCAATTTTCATGAACTGGCGATTTATGAACACTTCACATTGCTTGAAAGCATCTTACACTTTTTTTTTCCCTCAACTCACAAGGCAGTTTTTTTCTACTGGTCGAATTCTCAAGGCAGAAAAGCTACATACGTCCCTCGTTTCTTCGCTAATTGTTCTCTAGAAAAGGGAAAGTGAAGAAGAAGGGAAAGAGAAAAGACAACGGGGAAGAAAAGAGCATAGAGGAGAGAGGAAAAGTGGGGAAGAAAAGGAGCGAGAAAACGCAGGAGCCCTGGCTTGCCGGTGAGCAGACCCGGCGCAGCCACAGCGCGGAGCCGCGGCGCCCACTGGTCCTCGGAGCTGCCAATCGGCGTGTAATCCTGTAGGAATTTCTCCCGGGTTTATCTGGGAGTCACACGGCCGCCTCCTCTCCCCAGTCGCCCAGGGGAGCCCGGAGAAGCAGGCTCAGGAGGGAGGGTGGGAGGGAGCCGGAGGAAAAGAAGAGGAGGAGAAGGAGGAGGACCCGGGGAGGGAGGCGCAGCGCGGGAGGAGGAGGGGCGCAGCCGCGGAGCCAGTGGCCCCGCTCGGACGCGCTGCTCTCCAGATACTCCCGGAGCTCCAGCCGCGCGGATCGCGCGCTCCCGCCGCTCTGCCCCCAAACTTCTGCCGCAGCTCCCTTTCAAGCCAGCGAATTTATTCCTTAAAACCAGAAACTGAACCTCGGCACGGGAAAGGAGTCCGCGGAGGAGCAAAACCACAGCAGAGCAAGAAGAGCTTCAGAGAGCAGCCTTTGCGGAGCACCAACTCCGTGTCAGGAGTGCAGAAACCAACAAGTGAGAGGGCGCCGCGTTCCCGGGGCGCAGCTGCGGGCGGCGGGAGCAGGCGCAGGAGGAGGAAGCGAGCGCTGCCGAGCCCCGAGCCCGAGCCGCAATCGCTGCGGCTACTCTGCTCCGGATTCGTGTGCGCGGGCTGCGCCGAGCGCTGGGCAGGAGGCTTCGTTTTGCCCTGGTTGCAAGCGGCGGCTGGGAGCAGCCGGTCCCTGGGGAATATGCGGCGCGCGTGGATCCTGCTCACCTTGGGCTTGGTGGCCTGCGTGTCGGCGGAGTCGGTGAGTGGGCCAGGCAGGGGACGCGCACGCCGTTTAGGGTGTTTGAAGCTACGAGAGGAGCCCGCAGGGAATAGGGGAGCGCCACCTGGGGACCCCCCAGCCCCCCAGTGTACACCGGAGATCCGCTGGGACAAATGCGCTCGTCCGGTCACCCTTTCCCCCTCTTCCCTTCCGCAGAAAAGCGCTGCTCGCTGGCGTTGCCCCGCGGTCCGCGGGAATAGGGGCACCGAGAATTGCAGTTTGGTCTAGCCGCAGAGGCCCCTGAAGTCACTCCCAACTTCTTTGCCCTCGGCGGGTCTTGCTGCGTGATCTGGGAAGGACGGAGGGGAAAGGATGGCAGGAGGGGGGAGCCTGGGTCGGGCCCGCGAGGGAACGGCTCCTCGCGCTCCTCGAGACCAGGGATGACCTGGAAACTTTGGGGTCCCTTCCTTCGCACGCCATCCCCCCGCGCCAGCTTTCCTATTTGACTGCATGCAAGTTCTGGGGAGATAGGGGCCAGATTTAAGAGACCCGCGAGTGTCTAGAGAGAAAAGTTTGCAAAAGTTCTTTTGTTTGATGCTCCCTGCGGCTAGGAAGAGGTAACCGACACTACGTGGAATCGCAGTACGCGGTCCCTCAAGGGGACACTGGGGGATGCACGGAACGCGTCCGAAAATGCTGGGACGCCGGCCACTGGATTCCCAGTCCTGCGGCGACCCCCTCCTCGTTGAGGGGCGGAGGTTGGACCGCGGGGCGTCAGGGGCAGGAGGACATTTTCATAGGAGTTACACGGGAGTGCCTCAAGCAGGGCGAGGCGGGGTACGTGTGACACGGCGCTCGGCTTCGGGTCGCCTGGCCGCTGGGGGACAGAGGCATCCCTCCCGCCACGCTCGCCCTCTCTGGCCCTGGCGGGGCGCTTCTGGGGCCGGGAGGAGTCTCGTCTCCGGCGGGGCGCCTGCCGGCACCCAGCTTCCCTCCCCCGCCCTGGCGGTGGAAACTTGATTTCTCCTTTTGGTCGCGCTTTGGGGGCTGGAGCTTGTTTCCCCACGTCGCCCAATGAGCGCCCTCTAAAGGGAACTGCCTCCTTGGCCTCCTGTGGTCCGCAGCTGCCTCTACCTGGGCGCCAGGAGCTCTGTCGGGCCAGGTGGAAGCTTGAGCACCCCAGATTTCGTCTGCAGCCTCAGTGCCCTCTGGGGTCTCAGGGAGTGCGGCTGTTTCTGGCCCTTCTGGTTCCCCACGTCCTCTCCCTTTGCCATTTAATAACGTGTCAATTTCTAATTAACTGAATTGTCTCTTCAAAGACAAATTATATCATCTTAAGGTCTTTTAGGTAGTTTTATGAATTTGAGTCTCCCCCCCTTTTTTGTGCTGAGGCTACTTTAGGACTGGGAAACCTCTTTGGCATCGAGCGGCAGATGGACATTTTTAATCAGTGTGGGAGCCTCTGTGTGTGCTAGCAGATCCCCATACGTTCTTTGTGGTTGGAGAGCATGTGGAATTGGAAACTGTGCAGACTACATGAGTATTTTGGGTGCTCAGGTTGTAAAATAGAACTCCGAGCCTTATTAGTGTTTTCCTTTGGCAAATGATGGTTTAATTCGTTGGTATTAGTTATCTCCCAGCCAGTTATGATGAACTTTGGCTCTTTGTACACCAAAAGGTAGCGGTTCTCTTGTTTATTTCAGATAAACGTTGTTGCTCCTCTTGTTGCAAAACAGGGCAAAGGGACTTCATCTAATAAATTTCAAGAGCCTGCCTAAAAAACTGTGCATGGTTAAGGAGACCCTTTTTTTGCTGAGTCTTATTCGTGGATTTGCTAGGAAATGTTACTGTTTTGGGATTCTGGAGAAAGAATGTTTCTGTCTTCTGCCCCTCTGGGTTTTTGCATAAATCTACCAGTGCTCCTTAAGGAAGTTTTTTGGCCGAACTATATACCCGTCCTCCCCGGTGACAGCTTTCCCCTGAACTGTGTATCTTTGGGGTTCTAACATTTCTCAATTTGAACCAGAACTGGATGCTTTCAGAGTGAACTGCTTCATTGTGATAGACACTGTTTTCAGTAATTGGAAAATCATCCAAAAAGGGTGATTAGATATTTATAAAATGTCAACTTGGAGACTAGCAGAGAATCTTTGTTAGGCAGTGAGTCAGTCTTTCTAAATAGAAGCTGTTTCAAGGCCCAGAATGGCTAACAGTCCATTTAAATTACTTTTCAGTCTCTGTTTGTTTTATGTATAGCAGCAAAAATATAAATGAAGTCAAAAGACTGAATTAAAAAAAAATTAGCAATTACAGAATATTATTTCCAGGACTTTGCATTTTAATTTGAAAACTGCAACTGTTTCCTGGGATTTAGAAGTAGTGATTTGGGTTTAAAGTCTCCCTTTAAAAGGAAGAAAGGAAAACTGCCTACAGTTAGTGAATTCTTGAGTTTTATACTTAGCTCTGGGGGTAAAAAAAAGAGGTTCTCAGGAACTAAGGCTCAAAATTGCCTATGAAAAGGAACTGGTAGCTGTTCCTTTATGGATCCTGGAGGCAGCTGGGAAAGCCTGTTCCTAGTGATCCATTCATACTTTCCACTGGCAGGTTAGGACTTTGGCTGCGGAACACCAGGCAAGGGGAAAATCTGACTGAGTGTGGCAGTAGTGATATGCTGCTGGTTTTCTGTCCATTTTGTACATGACTGTTTATCTTTAGAAATAATATATTGCAGACTGCTATAAACACATAATTTGAACTGGAAATATGTTTAAGAAAAGGAAGTGTTTTGAACTAGGGGAATTTTATAAACATTCTTAGATGTCTGTAAATTAAAAGAAACTGTCAAGTCATTTGGGCCCATGCATTATCTCTCGGTGTATTATGAAAGGCAGGCTCTGGAAAGTTTGCATTAGAAGGGTAACTAAAATCGAAATCATGTAACTGTTTGCAGTTCTTTAGAAAATATAGTTTGGCTGTTTTATGAGTGAAACAAATTGCTTTTGCTAGGGAATTTTATAAAAACAAGGGCTCTTTCTTAGTTGGGTATTAGCAGAAGGAGGATGTCATTTAAGAAGGAAAGATCTTGAAAGATCAGGCTTGCAGAAAATGGATGTCTGAGAAGCAATTTGAGCATGCCCTTCAGCTTCTGCTTTTAGAACCTGATGTGTCTAGTTTTGATGGTAACCACCCTTCGAGGGGTAGCCTACCCTGTGTAATATGATCACTTAAATGGCACCTTGGATAATCATTAGTTTGGAAAGGATTTCAAAAGGTGAACTGGTTTGTTCCCTGGGTGGAACTAGTGTTCAAGTCTCCAAAAGCCCCCAGAGACCTGTCTGGCCAGCTAGAGGTGGCTTGGAGTCTCCTTAGGTTGGCAAGGCCCCTGAAGCTGACCTAGTCACACACAGCCCCACCAGCCCTGTCATTAAGGTTTGTAGCGAGTCCAGTCAAGCCACTGTGCTGGTGGCATACCTGCTGGTGGGGATCCAGTTGTCCTGTGAGGAATGCCATCTGAGTTTAGATTCTCCCTAGATTGTCCTTCTTCCATTGCCAAAAATCAAACTAAAAGATTTTGCCCATCCTTTTCTTCTTCCCAAGGCAAAAGAGTGCATTGCAGAATCTCAAAACCACTGAATTCTTTTCATGGACTAGAGGCCAAAATAAAGTCTTAGAGAAAAGCCAGAAGTAATGAAGAAGAATCTTTGCTAAAACCAATCTACTCTTATTTAACTTTTTTAGTCAACTGTGCCAGTACTATCATTTTCATTCTAATCATTTGGATTTAAATCTTGAAGAAGCCCTGGACTCATTCATCTTTGTTGGTTTCCACGTCCAGTCTGCCTGTAAGTCCACCTGTGCATTCATTCTGCAAATATTTATTTCGTACCTACTAGGTGCTTGAGGTAAAGCAGTGAGCAAACCAGGCGAATATCCCCCTGCCTTCTTGGACCTTGCATTCTAGTGATCTTTCCGTTCATTTCTTCATGCCTTCAGTGGCCAGCGTGAAACTTCCGTAGGAGTGCCAACTGGCCCCAGAATGCCCTGGCCCATGGGAAGCTGCGCTTAAAGATGCAACACCAACAGGTGTTTACCCAGCTCCTGACCTGAGCTCAGCACTGCAAAGAAGTCAGGGGTTTGGAAACGTGGTCCCTTCCTGCAGCGCTAATCTTTTTTTTTTTTTTTTTTTCTCTTGAGATGGAGTCTCACTCTGTCACCCAGGCTGGAGTGCAATGGCACTCTGCAACCACCACCTCACTGCAACCACCACCTCCCAGGTTCAAGCGATTCTCCTGCCTCAGCCTCCCGAGGAGCTGGGACTACAGGCACGTGCCACTGCACCTGGCTAATTTTTGTATTTTTCGTAGGGATTTTGTATTTTTTTGTAGGGATTTTGTATTTTTTAGCTTTTTTTTTGTATTTTTTAGATTTTGTATTTTGTAGCTAATTTTTGTGTTTTTCGTAGGGATTTTGTATTTTTCATTTCAACGTGTTGGCCAGGCTGGTGTCCAACTCCTGACCTCAGCTGATCCACCGCCACCGCCCCGGCCACCCAAAGTGCTGGGATTACAGGCGTGAGCCACCATGCCTGGCCATTGGTCTCTTCCTGCAGCACTAATCTTGATGGGAGAGAAAATTTCAAATGAGGAGCTTTCCCTCTTTTTTTCTTCCTTGGGGGCTTGCCAGCTTGTGCTTCTATGTCAGTAGCCTTGTAGTTGCCATTCCTGGCCCAGACACTTGCATGCAGTTTGGTTTGTCCTCCACCACTTTGATCATGTTGCCCATGGTCTAGACACCTCTGTCTGTCCTTGTTATCATGGCATATAGTCTGTACGCCTCTGCTGGATTTATAAGCAGCTCTATAATAGCCTTCCTTTCTAGTTACCCCCTTGATCACTTTCCACCACGTCTCCCAGCCCTGGCCCATTGATATCACTATCATGAACGCTCCCTGGACATTGCTACTTTTTCAGTGTTTCTCCTTTTAAATGCTATTGATTAAATGCAAGCTCCAAATACGTTTTCATGGCTGATCCAGCCCTGTTGTTTTTAATCCTTCTGTAAACAGCAAGGCATACTGATGATCAGAATCATTGGAAGTATGTGAAAATACAGATTTCAGGCCTCCTCTCAGACTTACACAATCAGAAGCCTGAATGGGAGTGGGAGTGTGGGGGAAACTGTATTTTTATAAAGCAACCGAGATGATTCTAATGAATCAGACTAATTTGGGAATCGCTGGTCTAGATCACAGCATTCCCCCTTAATTATGTGCTATTCTCTGTTACTACTAGGGTTTTCAGCAGTAGCTGGGCTTAGAGTACAAAGGGCTTGGGCTTGGGAGGTGGACAAGTCTGGGTTCAGATGCTGGTACCTTGCCACTTAATGTGTCAGAACTTGTATATAATGTGTCAGGACAGTATATTAAAGCTCTGAGTCACTTAAAAAAGTGTGTGTGTGTAAATTGGACCTAAGAATGCCTTTATAACATGACTGTTGTGAAGATGAAATGAAGGGAGCATATGAATGGTGCTTGAGGCACAGAAGATAGGACATTTTTTTTTCTTCCTTTCCTCTCTTGGCCTCTTTTTTTTTTTTTTTTTTTTTTTTGGCCATGAAATGAATGAAATGAGGGAGCCATGTCAGATGTTCTTATCTCTCTGACATTCTAAAGAGGTGAATTTTGTTTCCCATCAAGATTAGTGCTATGGGAAGAAACCATGTTTCCAAACCTCCTACCCCAGTGCAGTGCTGAGCTGGGTAAACATCTGTTGATGCTGCATGTTGAAGTATAGGTACCTGTGGGCCTGGACATTTTGGGGTTGGTTGGCACTCCTGCAGAAGTTTCACGCTGGCCACTGAAGGCATTATGGTTCAGGGTCAACTGAATACACCAGCCCCCAGTGGACCTGGGCTGGTTGTCCAGTTTTGATGCCTCTGCACTCAGTGTCATCAGCATTGCAGGGTTGGTGTCAAGAATAAAGAAGACATTGATGTAATGTCCTGACACATCAGCTGTGCACAATCACACCTCCTCCTCTTCCCTGAGGCTGTCCTGAGATTCCAGCACATGGGAAGGAGAGAGTTAGAATTTAGTCTGTGTCGTGTGTTGGTATGCCGTTGGTCATTTAGAATGGGGTGGCAGGGGTAGTGAGTATATTTTGGGGATCTGGGGGCAGAAAAGGGAGTATTTTTATTTTTTAAGAGTGGAAATGTGGCCTGGCGCAATATTTCATGCCTGTAATCCCAGCACTTTGGGAGGCTGAGGTGGGCCAATCACCTGAGGTCAGGAGTTCGAGACCAGCCTGGCCAACATGGTGAAACCCCGTCTCTACTAAAACTATAAAAATTAGCCGGGCGTGATGATGGGCACCTATAATCCCAGCTACTCGGGAGGCTGAGGCAGGAGAATTGCTTGAACACAGGAGATGGAGGTTACAATGAGCCGAGATCATGCCATGGCACTCCAGCCTGGGCGACAGAGTGAGACTTCATCTCAAAAAAAAGAGTGGAAATGCATGAAATTTCTTCTATTTAGCCATTTGGGCTTTAGGTCTTACTATTAAAAATCTCAATTGCATTTTGATAAGTCTGTTTCTAGGCAGCATTAGCTTTAGCAACAAGGATAGAGGGGTGAATGCCTCTGAATGGGAGAGGACACTGTTGAAATAGAATTGTGAATGTCTGTTTTTCTCGAGTATCTCAAAGAATTGGTAGAAGTGGGAAAAGGGAGAAGCCTTGAAATCTTTGGAGATTTTCCATTTGCATTTCACATCAGCAGAGTGAAGCCAACGAGTATGCAGCTGGTGGCGTGATAGCCAATGCATAGTCTTGGCAAAATGCAAAAATGTTATTAAAGACATGTTTTCACAGTTTTGTTCTCTACCATTCAATCTATTTTGTGAAAAATGTCACAAAGACTCAGTAAGTATGCTCTCTACAAAGCATTTTGGTGTGTTTTTTCTTTTATGATTACACAGGTATATTAAATACAAGTAGCCATGATGTTTAAGGAGTATGTGCAATTGATAGAATTTAGTCTCATGGTATAAGAATGACACATGGGACAAGATACACAATTATTAAAGGAAAATTTTTTTTTAAGGGAAAAGTTAAATATGTATTTCTTTTTTTTTTTTTTTTTTTTTGGAGACAGAGTCTTACTCTTGTCACCCAGGCTGGAGTGCAGTGGCATAAATGAGGCTCACTGCAACCTCCTCCCCCCATTCAAGTGATTCTCCTGCCTCACCCTCCCTAGTAGCTGGGATTATAGCACACACCACCACGCCTGCCTATTTTTTTTTTTGTATTTTTAGTAGAGATGGCATTTCACCATGTTGGCCAGGCTGGTCTTGAACTCTTGACCTCAACTGATCCACCTGCCTTGGCCTCCCAAAGTGCTGGGATTGCAGACGTGAGCCACTGCACCCAGCCGAGTTAAGTATGTATTTATGTGTAATTTGTTATTAAATATAAATACAGTAGACTAAATATACAACATTTTAAGTCAAGGAGAAAGCAAGGTTTTGTACACATGTAATTAACTATCTTAATCCCTGTGAGACCTCAGTTTTCCCATCTCTAAAATGATGGAGTTGAACGAGAAGAACTCTCTTTAATATTTACTTTTTCTGCACTTTAGGGTGTGGTAGGAGAAATGTGAAGATTAACTTAATAAGTAATTATTAATCCCCTGTCAAATACTTCTAATTTTATTATTGAAACATGGAATTTATTCACCTTACCAAAAGGCAAGTAATTTCTAATAGCTCATGGTAACCTGCTACCTTGAACTGAGTATTCATTGTTTACTAGGAGTGTATATATTGTCCCGAATATTCGTGATCTAATGTCTATTTGTATTAGTCTGTTCTCACTCTGCTAATAAAGACATACCTGAGACTACGTAATTTATAAAGGAAAGACGTTTGATGGACTCACAGTTCCACATGGCTGGGGAGACCTCACAATCATGGCGGAAGGCAAAGGAGAAGCAAAGACACGTCTTACACGGCAGGCAAGAGAGCTTGTGCGGGGAACTCCCATTTATAAAACCACCAGATCTTGTGAGACTTACTACCACAAGAAAAGTATAGGGGAAACCACCCTCATGTTTCAGTTATCTCCACCTGGCCCTGCCCTTGAAACATGGGGATTATTACAGTTCAGGGTGAGATTTGGGTGGGCACACAGCCAAACCATATCACTAGTATTTTTTAATATATTTTCTGATACAAGCCAGTGTAACATAAAGAACAGCTGAGTGGTAAAAATAACTTTCATTCTAGATAGACGACTACATGACTTGATATACTGGGGGGCTTTTTAAACTATAAGTCTCATAAAGTGTTTTAGGCTCCTCATATGGTTTCTGGCCTGGATCTCCATTTCCAGAGTGGGGCTTTTAACTGGTGCCTTCCGTTTGGTCCCTCTCTAGAGCACTTGAGCCTGGTCTGAGTACTGTGCAGACCACAAGCAAGAATCTGAATGAGCGGACTATGGTAGTGTTGCCTGGGTTTGGATACACTTACTATGTAACCTTGGGCAAGTTTCTTAACCTTTCTGGGCTCAGTTTTCTCATCTGTAAAATTGAATATCCTAAAATAAGTTTTTAGGATTATGTGAGACACAATAGGTAGGAACTTTTTAGCATAAGGGAATGTCCATGCTTTGTGTCACATGCTAGTTGTAATTCCTGGCTTTCTGCTTCTCTGAAGAATAAGGGCTTGGCACACACATTACTTGGGCTCATCTGATAAGCTCTAGCCCAGATGGTGGCTCAGCATATGCATGCTAAGGCCTACTTTTTCATAACGGGGGCTTTCTTCTTGTCTTGGGGTAGACTAGTTCTACGCTGAGATATTGGGAATATGTTTGTAGTCAGCTTTTCTCTAAAAGTGGATGATGTGTGAAAATATGCCATTATTATTTCTGGCTGATGAAAGGTTCCTTACAGGGACAGGACAAATCCGTGTTAAGATGTGAAAAGCTCATCTTTCCCAGTAATTTTACCTCTACAAATCTGTCCAAAGGAAATCATTACCAGGTAAATAGTATTTAATGTCTTTGTTGAAGTCTTACTTATAATAGTTAAAAAAATGGAAACAACCCAAGTGTACAATAATAGAGTAATTGTTAAATAAGATTCTAATTTAGACAGTGAATATCATGTGGCCATTAAAGATTTATTTGAAGCGTATTTATAACTTAGAAACTATAGTACACAAAAAGTTGGATATAAAACTATGTATAGTGAGACCTTGGTTATATTTTAAAAGGTGTGTGTGTGTGTATAAAGATAATGTATATATACAAATCCATACATGTCATAGAACTGTGTAGATACACATACACAAACATACACAGCATGAATACAAGTAAAACTAGGAAAATCAGAATAAGATTGGTAGACTGTATCAGTATCAATATCCTTGTTGTGATGTTTACTGTAGTTTTATAAATGTTACCATTGGCGGAAACTAGGAAGGGGCACAAGAGATCTTTGTATTATTTCTTACACTGTGTGTGAGTCTACAGTTATCTCAACAAAAATTTCAATTAAAAAATGGCACCAGAGCTAGATTGTTGTTCAAGTAAGTTCTGCTGATCCTTCAGAGAAAGATACGTTATAAAGCTCAGAGAATGATAGAAGGCTGTTCCTTCTCATTTTAGGAGGTTAGCATCACTCTATGTTAAACCCAGACAAGAAGAGCAGAAAAAACAAACCTATAGGTCAATGTCATTTATATTAGATGTCAAAATTTTAAATAGAGTATTATTAAATTGAATACAGCAGTTTATTAAAAGAATAATGATGAGCCCAAGTGGGATTTTTCCAAGGACAGTTTCAACATCAGAAAAGCAATGCAGGTATTAACAGTTTAAGGGAGATAACAATATGATCATCTCAACAGATGCAGAAAAAGCATCTGACCAAAGTACATTTGAAAGTATGAATATAAAGATCCCCAAATTCTGGTTAACTGAAGGCATATTATATTTGGGTAGTACATCTGTGCTTCGGACTCAATTCACTTGACATGTTTAGGAACCAAAAGGCCACTGTTTACAAAGTTGTTAGGCAACAGTCTCTAGTTGCATGAGTGACAGGTGTGTGACAACCCAATAAAGGATGGGCCATGACATATATAGATTCTAATTCATATGGAGTTGTTCTAGCATTGCCCAGGTTCACTGTGTACTCTCCCAAATTAAGACAATGCAAGAGATGGTTTTGAATGTTTTAGAATCAGATAAATTGGGGTTCAGTTTCTGGTACTACCACTTAAAAGCCATGTGGCCTTAAAAGCCATGAGAAGTCTCTTATCATCTCCAAGCTTGTTTCTTCAGTGTGAAACTGGGATTAGAATATTTTGCTTTTTGGTTATTTTGAAGATTAGCCTCAATAATGACTAAAATCTTCTAACACAAAGCCTGACCCATAGTAGGTGATTTAAACCTGTTGGTTTCTTTTTTCTTCTATCTTTAAGTTTTGTGATTCTGCAGTATATTATATGTTTATGTATAAATATATATGCATATGTTTTGTGTTTCTCACTTGCGTCCTGACTCTTAACACTATGGGACATATATTTTCACAAATTTAGAACTGTTTTTTTTATTTTTATTTTTATTTTTTATTTTATTTTTTTTTGTGTGAGCAACAAGGCTGTTTATTTCACCTGGGTGCAGGCGGGCTGAGTCCGAAAAGAGAGTCAGAGAAGGGAGATAGGGGTGGGGCCGTTTTATAAGATATGGGTAGATAAAGGAAAATTACAGTTAAAGGGGGGTTGTTCTCTGGCAGACAGGTGTGGGGGTCACAAGGTGCTCAGTAGGGGAGCTTTTGAGCCAAGATGAGCCAGGAGAAGGAATTTCACAAGATAATGTCATCAGTTAAGGCAGGAACAGGCCATTTTCACTTCTTTGTTTTTATTTTATTTTATTTTATTATTATTATACTTTAAGTTTTAGGGTACATGTGCACAACGTGCAGGTTAGTTACATATGTATACATGTGCCATGCTGGTGTGCTGCACCCATTAACTCGTCATTTAGCATGAGGTATCTCCTAAAGCTATCCCTCCCCCCTCCCCCTACCACATAACAGTCCCCAGAGTGTGATGTTCCCCTTCCTGTGTCCATGTGTTCTCATTGTTCAATTCCCACCTATGAGTGAGAATATGCGGTGTTTGGTTTTTTGTTCTTGCGATAGTTTACTGTGGTGGAATGTCATCATACAACTGGTTTATTTTTAGTCAGGCAAGTTATGATGCTTAATTATATTTTGTATTTCTCCTATCACTCATATTTCCTGAATAATACTTAGCTAAAACTTGCATACAAGTTGGAAATTTAGTTAAGACTGGAAAATCTTTGGTAGTACTTGGATTATAATTAAAATACTTAAAGAAGGTCAGCATCAGAACCCTAATTATTTTTATTATTTTTATTTTTTTTTTGAGACAGGGTCTCACTGTGTCGCCCAGGCTGGAGTACAGTGGTGCGATCTCGGCTCACTGCAGCCTCTGCCTCCCAGGTTCAAGCCATTCTCCTGCCTCAGCCTTCTGAGTAGCTGGGACTACAGGTGCGCCACCACACCCAGCTACTTTTTGTATTTTTAGTAGAGACAGGGTTTCACCATGTTGGCCAGGATGGTCTCGATTTCCTGACCTTGTGATCCCTCTGCCTTGGCCTCCCGAAGTGCTGGGATTACAGGCATGAGCCACCGGGCCCGGCCTGGAACCCTAAATTTTAAACACTGTTTTATATAAATTTACTAATGAATTAAAATCTTAACTTTATTTATATACTACTTCTGAACTCGCTTAAATAGGAGTGGTGTTTTGATTTGATTATTAGATTTGATTAGATTTTGTGATTATGCTGATTAGTTATTGAATAAGTTTTGTACTTGATAAATCAGCTTAACAATGGACACACGTTGCTATAAGCCAACGAAGGACAAAGCTCTTTGGTGGTCCTGCAAGTTAAAAAGAAATTATGACATGGTACTCACCTTCAAGTAACTACTATCTACCTTATGATTATTTAGAGAATTGAAAATGAGTTGAGCCAACACTTAAAATATGTGTTATATGTAAAATATGCATCAGTTTTCGTTGAATCTAGTTGGGCATTTGTACAATCAAAATTGCCAAAAAACCACAATGGAGAATAAGAAGAGCCCCTTGTAGAAGAGAAGTTACTGGTCTCCTGGAAAAGCAAAACCTTTCTAAAACCTTCCTTGAAGTGGCACAGTATGTTGGAGAAAAATGAGAATTCTGTTGATGACTTGGAGACACTTGATTTTCATTTGTTTCTCTTTTTCCCAATCTTCTCTTCAAAGAAAGACTTCCAAATGGTAAAATGTACAAAAGGTAGAAAGAGTAAGAAATTGTTTAGAACCTGAATGATCTGTTGATATTTCTATCAGGGGAGAAAGTAACCTTATATTTCAACCAGTCTTGATTCTCCATATTCTATAATCTTTGGGGTCTTAAAAGTGAGAGCTGGGCCTTTGTATATATCATATGTAATCAGGTAAAAAGTATATATTTATAATATATACTTATATATTATACACATCATATATTATATACATTACATATATGTATCTGGTGAAAACTTATAAGAGACGGAGTCTCACTCTGTTGCCCAGGCCGCAGTGCAGTGGTGTGATTATGGGTCACTGCAACCTCGATCTCCTGGGCTCAAGGCATTTTACTGCCTCAGCCTCCTGAGTAGCTCGGACTACAGGCACCAGTTCTGGCTAAGTTTTTGTTGTTGTTGTTCACATGGGGTCTCACCATGTGGCCCAGGCTGTGGACCTTATATTAGGTGTTCAGTTAGATCAAATAGCCTTAGCTGGCCGGACACGGTGGCTCACGCCTGTAATCCCAGCACTTTGGGAGGCTGAGGTAGGTGGATCATGAGGTCAAGAGATCGAGACCATCCTGGATAACACAATGAAACTCTGTTTCTACTACAAATACAAAAAATTAGCTGGGTGTGGTGGCGGGTGCCTGTAGTCCCAGCTACTCGGGAGGCTGAGGTGGGAGTATGGCGTGAACCCGAGAGGTGGAGATTGCGGTGAGCCGAGATCACGCCACCGCACTCCAGCCTGGGCGACAGAGCGAGACTCCATCTCGAAAAAAAAAAAAAAAAAAAGATAACTTAGCTAAGTAATCAAAGATGTATAAAAGTGTTGGGATAATTCTTACTGTATTCTTTTGGATTTTGCTTTTTTAGTTTTTGTAACAACGGATTTTAGAGCTGGAATGGACTTTTAAAAGGAAATACATCCAGAGAGGTTAAGTGATTTGTCCAGGATTACATAGGTAATTGGCAGAGTTGTAAATTTAGCCTATGCTGTTTTATTAGTATATTTTCTTATAAAACATTCCTTTTCTGGCTGCTTCTACTCCCTCATTCCCCACATTAATGATTAGCACCTAATGCACTTATTTCTGGCACATGTTTGATAAATAAATGAAATACCATGAAACACATTTTACGTTATACATTTAGCATCAGTGTGGTTAGTGGGTTTTGTGCAGAATCCTTTGGTGTTTAGATACTTTTTCAATTTCCAGCAAAACTGCTCCAACTAATTCCTTTACCTGCTGGTGAAACTTCAGGCTAATTATGGGAAGAGAGTTGAGAGGGCTGAGATTTGGAAGACCCAGAGACTGAAATAGAGTTCATTTGTAAGTCTTAGGAAGATTGTGGAGACTTATAGATAGAAAAGGAGATAAAAGCTTCCTGGAGATAAGAATCGGTACCAGAAGCAAAATCCTCATGAATTAGTACTGCATTTTCTGGGGGAAAGAAGGCTGCTATTGTAGTTAATAGAAAAAGAACATTCCTTGGATTTTTATGCTAAAAATATGTCAGTGCCTTCCAGGAGAGAGTCTGATGCATTTACAGCCCAGGTAGAAGTGCTTTTTTACCCAATTCCTTTTGCCAGTCTTAGATGTAGGCTCCTCTTTTCTCCCAAGAGTTTCCTCTTGAATATTGGCCAGGTGCGGTGGTGGCTCATGCCTGTAATCCCAGCACTTTGGGAGGCCAAGGCGGGTGGATCACGAGGTCAGGAGTTCAAGACCAACCTGGCCAACATGGTGAAACCCTGTCTCTACTAAAAATACAAAAACAGGCCAGGCGCGGTGGCTCGCGCCTGTAATCCCAGCACTTTGGGAGGCCGAGGCGGGCGGATCACGAGGTCAGGAGATCAAGACCATCTTGGCTAACATGGTGAAACCCCATCTCTACTAAAAATATAAAAAATTAGCCAGGCATGGGGGCGGGTGCCTGTGGTCCCAGCTACTCGGGAGGTTGAGGCAGGAGAATGGCGTGAACCCGGGAGGCGGAGCTTGCAGTGAGCCGAGTTCACGCCACTGCACTCCAGCCTGGGCAACAGAGTGAGACTCTGTCTCAAAAAAAAAAAAAAATAATAATAATAATAATTGGCCAGGTGTGGTCGTGGGTGCCTGTACTCCCTGCTCCTCGGGAAGCTGAGGCAGCAGAATGGCTTTAACACCGGAGGCGGAGGTTGCAGTGAACCGAGATTGAGCCACTGCACTCCAGCCTGGGTGACAGAGCAGGACTCCATCTCAAAAAAAAAAGAAAATAAAAGGATTATTGGTTTATAAATTTTATCATAACACAAATGTATTTGAGTCAAGCTTTTTCAGAAAAATAAGTCTGTGAGATATTTTTAAGAAAAGAATTTTATTAAAAGGCAGTAACGTTAAAAATTACCACAGCCTTCTCCTACTATAGTTAGGCATTTTCCATTCATTGTCTATAACTGTCTCACAACTGCTAGGCGGTATTACTTGCCAAGGCTGCATTTTATGTGGCCCAGCACAAGTTAGAGCCTCAGTTTTTCTAGCTTTAAATAGTCTTGCTATGATACTGTAAGAGAGCAGTGAAAGTGTCTAAATGTATCACCACTGTTTAATGTAGTCCAGTGTGTGCAACCCTGGATCATGAAGTGTCTAATGGCTGCAGCCTCAAATCATGAAGTATCTAATGAATGGTTGCAGCCCCGAATGAAGTGTCAGAATCTTCCTTTTCATTGGTTGGCCTAATCTTGCAAGTCACTGATATTCTGATTTCTTTACCAACTTTTAGCATATTGCTTTAATGGCTTCTCTCTGCAAACTTCAGTCTGCTAATGGGACAACTCAGAGGTAGAATTAATGGAACCTCTCTGAATCTCAGCTCTGCCAATTTCTGGACTTGGGCAGGTGATTTAACTTCTCTATGCTTCCATTTTCACATCTGTAAAAAGGAGATTAGTCATAGTAGCCACCTCATAGAGGTGTTGTGAGGGCTAATGCCCTAATTAATGGGTGTCAAGCACTAATAAGAGTGTGCAGGATAGAGCCTGCACTAGACTGTCAGTGTTGACGATGATTGAAATGGACAGCTAATTAGATGTACTGACCAAAGAAGACGGTGTCAATAGTCTTTTGAGGTTTTGAATATGAGGCAGAGAATGATGGTGCCACTGACCAGATCAGGAGGACAGACCGATTTTTTTCCTCTTCTTTTTGTGGCTCTTGTGTTTTGGTGAAAGGAGGAGGCATTTTGGTTTCTCTAGGTTTTCCGTCTGGGTAGTGGAGGGCATATTCTCCATCACGGGTTTTCAACCCTTGCTGCCGATTACATAAACTTGGGGAGCTTTTAAAAACTATTCATGCCTTGGCCCCATTCCAGACAATTAAATCAAAATCTATGTGGTTGGGTCCAGCTCCCTGTTAAAGCTTATTCTCACTTCCAGAAGGCTTGAGAACCCTGTTCTAGAGGACTTCTTAGTCTCCAGTTTAGAGGGCAGCCTAGCAGGTAAGATTTTGTATTCTTAATGTATGCTTTCTACTGCTGTGATTAAGCCCCATGTAATGAGGTGGCTTTCCAGGACTCATCTGCTGCCTGTCACAGTCTAAGCAGTGTGGAACTGGGAAATCCTTGCTCCCTTCCAGCTTCTTCCTTTTCTCCAATGTCTTTTCTGCTGGATCATACTTTTTTCTTTTGACTATTATTTTGGTGGATTTGGAAACATTTGAGAAGTCTTTAGCTATAAAGTAGCTATAAAGTAAGTTTATCTGAGGATGTCTTTAAAAAAAAATGCAAACATTGCCCTTCCTGAAGGAAAACTTTTCCTAGTGGAACAAAGGACACTTGTCCTCTTGGTCTGGTTGCAGAAAAGCATGTTTGGCCAGCTTATTAGATTTGCCTGAGTTCATACTTTGAACAGAAAAATTGCATGTGTTACTGATTGGAAATACATTCTGGGACTTGATTGAATATACTGATCATTTATAGGTCCTACATAGGTGTCTTAATAATGGCCTTCTTACCATACCTGCACTTAAGTTCAGCGATTTGGATCTGGTTCAAGTCGCTTCAATTCCATGGAGCTGTATTGTTTGCTGCTGAAGTAGGAAGAGAGAGTGCTTTAGGCTGTCTTGTGAGCAAGACATCTGAGTTGTCTTTAGTTCATGCTTAAGCACAAAAGCAGCAGCCCATCATCTAATCTATTCATAGTTTGCTTTGTTTGGGTATCTAATTTGGGAGCATGCTTGCCCTCACTCACTTCTAAAACACACAATTTTCCATCCATTGAATAAAAGGGTCTATCTTTAATTGACTCAGTGAACAAAACCTTGTTGAAGAATTCTGGATTTCTCAAAGCTTTTAAAAATTGCTCTGCAGGATAACATTACAATGCTAACCCTACTGCCACTCAACATGTATCTGTCCTACAATGGAGTTGGAAGAGGGATTATTCTGAGAAGGCTATTAAAATGAACTATTTACTATGATTCATAGGCTTTTAAACCCAGTAAGTCTGTAATATCTAGAGTAAAATTCAACATCAGTTTATTATTTTGGTGATGATAGGGTTAAATGTGTCTTTATAAAGTATTAAGCATGCACAGAGAAACTGCAAATGTGAATTCTCTTCGTTCTCCCTGTTAGGAGTGTATGCCTGATAGATAAATGTTCCAGAGCATTCATGTAATACAGTTAGTAGATACAAGTGCTTCTTCTCAGTGGAAATTGAGGTCTGTTACAAGGAGTAACAGATTAGGCCGGTGGTTCTCGAAGTAGGGACTGATCAGCAGCATCTACAGCTCTTTGGACCTTGTTAGAAATGGAGATTCTGGGCCTCTCTGCAGACCAAGCAATCAGAAACTTTGCAGGTAGGGCCCAGCAGTCTTGAGCTTTAAAAAGCCCTTCAGGGGATCGTTTTGCATGCTAACGTTCAAGAACCTCTGAGCTAGGGTTCTCACCTTGATAGCACAGACACTATTGAGAGTCCCTGGTTGTGCGGCACGGGTGTCAGTATTTTTGTTTCTTAAGCTGCCTTGGTGAATTCCAGTGTTCAGTCAGGATTAGAGGCTGCCGCTCTAGGACCTTGCTCCCCAAAATGGGGGTCCCAGACCAGCAGCGGGCATCACCTGGGAGCTCTTTAGAAATCCAGGCTATCAAACCCCACCTGAGACTTACTGAATCGTATTTAAGTTTAACAAGATTCCCAGTGACTCATAAGCGCATTAAAGTTTGTGAAACACTGATTTACAGAAATAGTGAGTTTCCTTTGTAGAAGTCAGCCCTTAGAACGCCTTTAATTTAAAAGTTTTGTGAGGAGGTAGAACAGCTGTTTTGGCTTCTGCCTGGCATTGACTCAGGGAAGCAATCACTGGGGGCAAGGCAAGCCTCCGAAAGCTGTGAAGGACCCAGGACCATTTCATCAAGTGAGTGCTGGTGCAAGTAATGAAAATCCCAACTCAGATTGGCTTAAGCAATGGAAACTTTTTGGTTCAGATAATGGAAAAGTTCAGGAGTATTTCTGTTTTCAGGTCTGGCTGCATCAAGAGGCTTATGTGATTTTTTTTTTTTTTTTAATCAACCTTACTTTGTTAGATTCACATTCAGGTTTTATAGAATTAGAGTAACAGCTAAGCTGTTGTTAAAAAGAGATTCCTAAACATAGTGGCTTAAAGTAGATTTATTTCTGTTTGACACAACAGTCCCAAGACAGGTCTGGTGGGATAGCTCTGCTGTGCTCACACACAGTTCTTACCTGCTGGTCCAAGGTGGCCAGTCCATCCATACTGTCTCCCAGCCAGGAGACAGAGTCAAGGGGGAGAACATACCCATTCCTTTTAATGCCACAGCCTGGAGGGGTAACACGTCACTTACACTTATATCCCACTATTTGCAGCATAGTCACGTGGTCACACAAGGTACTGTGCGGGCTGGGCTCTACATGGGTGGCCACGTGCCCAACTAAAATCTGGGGATGTTTTGTTACTAAAAAGGGAAGACTTTAGGTATTGATGACGATCAGGAGCGACTTCTCCTCTGGTGGTGGCAAGATGGAGTCTGGCAATTTCAAGTTAACAGCCAGTCCTGTCAGCAGTTGCAGTAGAAAGCACTACTCTTTCCTAGTTCTTCCAGTAAGAATCCCAGAATAGCTTCCTAGTTCCTTAATTTCTGGGAACTACACATGAAGAAGTGTCCCCAGAATCCCGTGGACTGTGATAGAAAAGGATTGGTTCCCCCAAAGAGAACTGTTTAATAGCAGGCTTAGAACAGAGAGACCTTTACCTCACTCCTTTGTGAATTGGCATTTGGACCCAGACAAGAAAGGAAAGTGGAGAACACGGGGGTGCTCAAGCCAGATGTGGGGGCATTGGGGGCTATTTACTGTGGAGTTAGTCAAGTATGGAATATTTGAAGATTATTAGCACGTGACATAAAGGGTATTTAGGAATAAATGTGTTTGCTGAGTTTAATAAACATAGGAGACTAATGTATCTTTTGATCTTCTGATCTCTTATTTTAGGGGTTGATAAATAAGAGTAAAAGAAAATATAAACTTTGATAAATGCTTTTAAGAATGTTTTAAATTATTTAATCTTTAATTGCTAAAGATTTTTTAAATAGAAGCCTTTAGTGCATCAAACGATGAGTGTTGGAGAGATGATGAATTGAACTTGGGTTTACCGTCTCCTTCTCAAGGTTTTGTTTTCTTAGTATGTTTTTTATACTTTATACTTAGTACTTTTTTATACTTTATTCATTACACAAAGGATTTGAGGTAATTTCCAAGCCTGAGGCCTTTCTTGCAAGCTTTAGAAGAAAATTCTAAAAGCATACTACATCCTGCTTTTAGAAAAAGTTGTGACAGTCTTACATGATAGAAAAATAATATATCATATTCAAAATAACATGGTATTTCCAAGGCTCTCAACTGCTTATTGTCCTTTTAATGAAAATGTGGATTGTAGGCACATCTGCTATAAATGAATTAAAATTTCATTTGCCCAGAACTTTGTGTATTCCATTAATAAGATTTACCCAAAACACTATTGTTGGTTTAATATATATTAAGAGAGCATTTGGGATGTGCCTCCGGGCGTTTGTGGTTTCTCTCCTTTGAGCATTAACTACCCTTCTAAGCCTTCACAGGCTGCTTTTGTTGTTTTGTGCCTTGAGGTATAAATAGAGGCAGAAAACCCAGAAGATGCAAACAGATTTAATACTATAAACTATTTACAGATGTGTTTAGTATTCATTCAATAGAACCTTTTAGTTTATTGAATATAAACCAGCTTTAGCATTCTACATGTGCAAGGGGTTCTGTTTTTTCTTTTATTGGAAATTGTAAAAATGACAAAAACATCTTTTGGTAGTATCATCATCTAATAAGCACCAGAAAGATGTAACGTCATGACTTGCATCTGACCCTTTGTCTTCTTGGATCTTACATACTTTTGGACAACCAAGAGTGAAAAGGGTGGAAACTTCCGATCTCGACTGAGTAAAAGGAAAGCCTTTCTAAGAGGCGATCAAAGATGGAACAGGCTACTTAAGCAGGAGGCAGGACCCATACCTGGAGCTAAGCTGGTGTGTGTTTGGATGGCTGTTTACTGAGGATCTTTAGAGGAGATTCAAGCCATCAACTGACAGGGGAGAGTCGCTGACATTTATAGCTTCCTTCTAACCTTAGAAGATTCTGTATGACATTTTAAAGGTGAGTGCTGAGCAACTTAAACTATATTTTATTTCCTTTTCTGATAACTTGGTCTGACTGAGACTAGACATCTTTTGTTGCCCGTAGTTGAAGGAGTCTGGCATTCTAGGACCAACTTGCTGTTAAACTGATGGCAAAATCTCTATTTGCCAAAGTTAGGGGACTGTATATGTAACCATTAAAATCTAACATTACCTCAAACTTCAAGGGACTCTGACAGGTACTTTAACCAGTTAGAATGGCACACTTGACTGTCTGGTTTGAGTCAGAGCAGTGAGTGCCTGGGAGAAGACAGCAAACTCAGGACACCATGAGTGGACTTTAGGGAGAGGGAAGAGAGACAGAGGGCCCACAGGCCAGCACGAAGAGTATAAAGGGAAAGTGGCCACTGTCCCAACCTGCCAGGGGTTTGGGAGGCACTCTGAATTTCCCAAGCATTCACTTATCCACACTTTGACCAGGCAACCCTTCTTAGGCTGGACAGGGACACTCATGCTGGACCTTGATCACCCATGACCCATGTGTCATAGTGCAGAGCTTTCCTTCTGAGGCTTAAGTGACCAGTGTGACGAGAACCCTGAAACACCTAATGCACAGAAGGACTCTAGGTCCATGGTCCCCAACCTTTCTGGCACCAGGGACCGGTTTCATGGGAGACAGTTTTTCCACAGGTGTTAGTGGGGGATGGTTTTGGGATGAAACTGTTCCATCTTGGATCATCAGGCATCAGACTCCTTTCGCAAGGAGTGTGCAGACTAGATTCCTTGCTGTGTAATTCACAGGGGTTTGCGTTCCTAGGGGAATCTAATGCTGCCACTGATCTGACAGGAGGCGGAGTGCAGGCGGTAATGAGACTGGATGGCTACTCACCTCCTACTGTGGGGCTGGGTTCCTAACAGGCCATGGACCAGTACTGGTTTGCGGGGAATCTCTGCTCTAGTCATGAACCATTTGTCTCCCTCTTGATTTTTCCTGTGCTAGCACTCACTTCCATATTTCCTTCTTTATTCTGGGTAAAGCAAGAGAATGCTGGACAGGTAGCCAGAAGACTTGGGTTCTTATAGGCTGGCCTTTCTCTGCCAGTAACCAGCTGTGACCTCTGGCAAATCACTCAACCTCTTTTACCTCAGTTTCCCTTTTTGTAAAACCAGCTAGTCTCTGCAGTCAAACCTTCAATAGTTCTATAATGGCTGTGCTTTTCTTAAGGAGTCACTTTTTTCCCCTACTTTCTACGTACTGCCTTGCAATGAAGTTTTTAAAATTCTGGTACAGACTTTAACACTGTGTTCTATTCTTCTCTCTTCTCCTTTGGCAGCCAACTAAATTGGTTACAGTTGTCATCTAGAATGTGGTAATCTTTCATGACTAACCATTTCCTCTCTTAGAGATGCCACTTTATCTAGCTGCTGTAGCTCGGATTTCTTCCTCACAGATAAGAGGATGGAGGTTGCTCTTGATATGGGAAAAAGAAGTCGGAGTAGGAGGTAAAGTTCCACTGTAGAGGGAAAATGTCCACCTGTTAGAGACAGGAAACAACTGGGGTGCGAAGGGCCAGCTGTCCATGTTCTATGGATGAAAATTCCCAGCAGATTTTTTCTGTATTTTTGGCTCTGAATATTATACACTGAACATAGAGTCTTGTCCTGGAATCTGATAGTTTTCTTAAACACTGGACAAGTGAATATACTCCAAAAAGATCATGAGGCCACGGGTATTGTATTCTGAGGTCCCGAGAAGTTGATGAATCTTCTCTTCCAAAGGCGAATATTTTTACGAGCATGAGCTACCCAGAAAATTTTAAATTTGAAAATCTCCCAAATGCCCATGATTTTGATGGCAAGAATTATTAGAGGCAGGTGGAAAATACTGCCCAACTGTGATCATGAGACTTTCACCAACTTATGGCTCCCTAGCCCTGGGACTGGCCAAAGAACCCAGTGTTGGGCTGGAAGGGGAGCCCTTCCAGGCTGATGGATCTCTTTGCCCCAAGTGCTGTTGTCACACTGCAAGTGTTCGAATAGCCTTGGGGATTGGGGTTATTTGTTAAAAATGCACATTCTTGCGTCCCATCTCAGACCCTGCATTTGAATATAGCTGAAACATACTGAAGTTACAGAATCATTGCTTTTGGCTGAAAACCTAGAAAGCTTGTAATGGCTTTCTGTGGACCCCATCTCTCTGCTTAACCTTTTTGGGTTTTTAGTTCTGGATCTAAGGCCCTCCCCTCTCTAAAATGCAAAATTTGACACTGAGCTAAAGATCAAAACAAAGCAAGCATTATCTAGAAATTATTCCTTTAAAAATATTTAGCCATGCAATAGGATAACTGTCAAACAATATTTTATGCTACTTAGAGTTGTACATATAGGTATACAACATTGAATAGCTTTGTTGAAGTATAATGTACCTACCACAAAAATTCACCCATTTAAAGCGTAGTTTTTAGTGTATTCACATAATTGTGCAACAGTGACCACAATCTAACTTTAGAATATTTTAATCACCCCCCCACCTCAAAAAAAAAATCTGTACCCATTTGCAGTCAGTTTTCATTCCACTCGCTTCAAGGCCTAGGCAACCGCTAGTCTCCCTTCTGTCTCTGTAGATTTGCCTATTCTGGACATTTTGTGTAAGTGGAATCATGTAATATATGGCCCTTTGTGATTAACTTCTTTCAGTTCGCATGTTTTCAAGGTTCATCCGTGTTGTAGCACTAGTACTTCATTTCTCTTTACTGCCAAATAAATAAATATTTATTGTGCATTGTATATAGTCATACCCCCTTTTCCATTTGGTAGTTGGTGGACATTTGGGTTGTTTCCACCTTTTGGCTATTAGGAGTAATGCCGCCATAAGCATTTGTGTCCAAGTGTACAAGTTTCATGGGGCTATATGTTCATACATTTCCATTTCTCCTGAGTATATATACCTACGAGTGGAATTTCTGGGTGATATGGTAACTCTGTATAACATTACAAGAAACTGTCATACTGTTTTGCAAGGTAGCTGTACCATTTTACATTCCCATCAGCAATGCACAGGGTTCCAGTTTTTCCACATCCTCATCAATACTTATTATTGTCTGTCTTTTTGATTATAATCACTATTGGGTAGGAAGTGGTATTTTATTGTGGTTCTGGTTTTCATTTTCTTACTGACTGGTGATGCTGAGCAAGATGTCTTTTTCTGTTCTTCTTAGCCATTTGTATTTACTCTGTGAAGAAATGTCTATTCAGATGTCTATTCTGTGGGTTGTCTTTTCATTCTCTTAATAGCGTCCTTTGAAGCACACAAGTTTTAGATGCTTATGAAGTCAGACTTACCAGTTTTTTTCTTTTGTTGCTTATGTTTTTGGTGTCATATATAAGAAACACTGCCTAACTGAAAATTGCAAACATCTATTCCTATTTTCTTCCAAGAGTTTTATGGTTTTAGTTCTTACATTTAGATCTAAAATCCATTTTGAATTAGTTTTTGCATATGTTGTGGGGTTGGGGTACAGTTTATTTTCTTCTTTATGCATGTGGTATCCAGTTGTCCCAACACTTTCTTAAAAAGTCTTATTCTTTCCCCGTTGAATTCTTGGCACACTTGTTGAAAATATATTGATCATAAATGTAAGGGTTTATTTCTGCACTCTCAATTCTATTCCTTTTATCTGTATGATTTATATGAAGTACTATATGTACATATTTTTGTATGTATATATGTGTGTGTATAAATACACACATGTTTGTGTGTGCGTGTGTGTGTGTGTGTGTGTATATATATATATGCATATATATGTGCATTTTAGATATCTCTAGTCCTTGGCCTAGCCCTGACAGTGAGGTCTTGGCTAAGATACTTAATGAGTTCTGAATGCCCCCCTCCTCACCTAAGCAGCTGATTTTTCTAAGTTTTGTTTCGCTTCATGGTATAAAAAGCCTAGTCATGTGATCTTCGTAATGTTTCTTGGTTATTTTAATTTTTAATAGTAAAAAATGGCTGACAGAAAAAAAAAGAAAAACCCAAGACTTTGCTGTGACATGGTGCGCTTCTACCTTGTGGACCTAGTTGGAGAGACTGCCTTACCTTGATAGGTTTTTTTTTTTTTTGAGACAGAGTCTCGCTTTGTCACGCAGGCTGGAGTGCAGTGGCGCGATCTCGGCTCACTGCAAGCTCCGCCTCCCAAGTTTACGCCATTCTCCTGCCTCAGCCTCCCAAGTAGCTGGGACTACAGATGCCCGCCACCATGCCTAGCTAATTTTTGTATTTTTAGTAGAGACAGGTTTCACCATGTTGGCCAGATGGTCTTAATCTCTTGACCTCGTGATCCGCCCGCCTCGGCCTCCCAAAGTGGTGGGATTACAGGCATGAGCCACTGTGCCTGGCCTACCTTGAGAGCTTTTAACTACAGATAAATAGCTGAAACTTCTTGTGAAAATGTCTTAATTTTATTCTTGGGTCCGTGGGAATTTAGAAATATAGGCTTTTAATTGTTCACAGCTGGTGCATGAATAGAGCGGTAATAATAATTAGGAATAGTATGGTTCACCTCCTAAGCTGTTAGTTTTAATCCGTTAAATTGTTTTGATTAGAAGTCTAGCACAGTCTTCAAGTGAGACCATTTGGAGGAGGTCCATCCTAGGTTTCAGTCAAGAAGTGTGCATGTCTGTCTTGTCCTGCTAATTTGTTACAATGATTTCTATGGTTTGATTTTAATGTTTTTCATCTAAAAACACACATGCAAATCCAGCCTACACTCAACAAAATCCATCCAGACACTCCCACTACAGAGCCCTTGAGTGACAATTTTCTGTATCTAAGTTAGAGGGAGTTTGCAGCCTCTCCTGCATCCCTCTGCGGTGGGAGGAGCCTTGCTAGGGGAGAGAGGGGGTTTGCTCTAAGTCTCTTGTGAATGGAGGCCGACTCAGAGTGCCCAGAGTTCAGTGCTCCGTGTAATTCTACAGAGAGTAGTTTGGAAATCATAAAGCTGATTTACAAAGTTATTTATTCCCTGCCCCTCCCCCCACACTATTTTTTGTAAAATCCTCAAATTTCAAAGTATTAGTACAATTTATTAGTGGTTTACTTTTCATCATTTCTTAATGCTCCACGATACAGAAATTTTTCAAAATGTTTCAAAATGACAAATATTTAGTAGAGAACAAGGATTAAAAAAGGAATATGTTCTTGAAGAGTGATCTGGTTGGAGGCTGTTTTCTGGGAAGGTTTAACAAAATAGTTGTCTTAGGAGAACACATCATAATATCAGATTATTTAATGAAACCTCTTTTATCTTAGATAATCTAGGGGGAAAAATCCTAAATTTACACTTAAGTGCTGAAAAAAAATTAAATCGCAATTTAATTATTTTTTAGAAGTAGTATAAAATTTTTTTTTTCTTTTGAGACAGAGTCTAGCTCTGTCACCCAGGCTGGAGTGTAGTGGCGCAATCTCTCCACCTCCCGGGTTCAAGCAATTCTCGTGCCTCAACCTCCTGTAGCTGGGATTACAGGCGCGCACCTCCACGCCCGGCTCGTTTTTATATTTCAGTAGAGACAGGGTTTGTTGGCCAAGCTGGTCTTGAACTCCTGACCTCAAGTGATCTGCCTGCCTCAGCCTCCCAAAGTGCTGGGATTACAGGTGCGAGCCGCCACGCTCGGCGTTGGAAGTAGTAGTATAAAATTGATGATATCAACAAGTTGATAGCCTCTCATAATTTATGCTGCCCACTAATTTGGCTAATTTAGTAAATAGTTGTTACCTGAAACTAAATGATTTCTCATAACATGCCTTCTTCGCCTTTTTCACGGGACTTCCTGGAACAAGATGACTTTTGTTGGGTAGAGCTGATATAAGAATCCAGCCAATAAAACTTTGTAGTGACAACTTTTTACTTTTAAAAGTATATATTGTAAAAAGCTCTCTTGAATCTACAAATAGAATCCATTTTACTAAAGCTAGGGTTTTAGTCACATTATATTTCCAAGAAAACACAGTATAATTGTCACTTTCGAGGGCCATCAACTGAAGTAGAGAAAGGTGGTGGGTGACTTTATGGAAACGCCAGATTAGTATTAGAAATTAGCATGAGATCTATACATTTAGCAGTTTCTAAAGGTGATTTCTGCTGCTTCACTCACTCTTACTGTTTCCTGAAGTATTGCTTGTCAGAGTGATTAGAGGAGCAGTAATAATTCATTTACAGGGAGTCTTACTGCCTTTTCCCTTCCAGAGCCTCTCCTCACATCCCAAGCTGTTTATATGTGATGTTCAACTTGTGGACAGGGTGTGTGCTTATGTTTTAAGTATTTGCTTCTGGAGAGCTAGCTAGAAAAAGCAAAACAGAGAAACCCATTGGCGTTTTGAGAGTTGAATCCACAAGAAGATGTTTGCAATGTGCCGAAAACATAAGGTCCAAACAGCCGGAACAGGCCTGGTGCCAGGCAATTTCACTGTGAGAGAAAGAGGAGGTCTGATGCGGTTCTCTAAGGATTAGCTGCAACTTAGCAGCTGCTGTCTGAGTTTGATTATGCACGTCCTGAGACCTGCATTAACCCTTGTGCCCCTGGGGGAACCTCAGGGCTGTCTTCTAAACAAAGGACTTTTCCCCTGGACACCCAGGGGCAAAAGCCAAAACAATATGGAGGTTAAAAGAAGGCGGAGCTCTGGGAGACTGGATTTGAGAGAACAATCTAGGAAGGAAACGGATTGTAGAATTTTGGAACTGCAAGTGCCTTTTAAGACCCTTTCATTTTATTGATCAAGAAGCAGAGGCTCAGAGAAGTTAAGTGACTTGCCCAAGGAGAATCAGTCAAAACTTAAGTCCAGGTGTCTTCATTCCCAGTTAAGCTGTCTCATGCAGCACCACATCCCTAATGGGATGATTTTCACATTTGTATAAACAATATGTTGTGTATTTTTGAAAACTGCGCTGAGAGAAAACCAAAAGCATTTCTGAATTATGTGTTAATCACTTTTTATAGACTGTCCAGGGATATTCAGATTTTTCTTTCAAATAGGATTTTATCAGTGTGTAAGTCTTAATAAGTGACGGGTAAATAGATCATTCCAGTACGTACCATGTATGATTCTTAAAGGCAGAACAGGCGTCCTGGGAAGGTGTTAGGAGGGAAAGCTCGGATCTAGGGAGACTGCTCTGAAAACAAGGAAGGATGTTTATGGAACGAACTCTTTTGTTCAACCATGGCGATGTCTGGATCAGGGCAGCCTTGGAGGATTTATGGCCTCCAGTCTGGAGAAGGTAGGTGGGCTCACATTATCTGTGTTGTAAGAAAAGTGTGTGGGGTCTTTGAGCCTAAGGCTGTCCAGGTAACAAAAGACTCTGTCAAAAAAATATGTCTATTTAGAGTTCTTTGAGAGTAATATGTGGCTATTTATTTCACATCTGTGTCGGGTATTGAGCATTTTCCTTGCTTTGCGGTTGTAATAAGATCCTCAGCTTTCTTCCTTTTAAAGGTTGGGGAGCTAATTTCTTGTAGGAAATAACACATTAAATCCAAGTGTATCACTAAAACATGTGTGCCTTCTCTTTTTGCTCAATTAAAAGATTGAGCTGTTCGCGTTTTGTTTGATATGGGGGTACTTATTGAACATTGTCAACCTAAAGCATTTTGAGTAACAAAAAGAAAAATCAGGATGGCCTAATTCACTAAAATTCCAAGTAGATTTGGGATGTGTTTTTATACTTTTTAATTATGAGATTTTAAATTGCTTTATTTTTAAAGGTTGAGTGTGAGCTGAGTGTGTGTCTTTTTCTGTAGTCCTACCATCCTTTCTGCAAAACTCAAGTGAAAATTATTTATTTAGGATGCCCTATTGAGATATAGTGGAATGTCTGTTTGCATTTATTCTTTTTCTAGGATTTTGGTTATAGCTGTAAATAAAGGGGAAAGGAAGGCTTGGAGTGCATGTTAGGACAAGAGGTCCCAAGTAGGAAAAAAAGGTCTTGCCTTAGAGCTATGCCTTGGGAAGTGCTTTTTATTTAGTAACCTAATCAGGACATGCCTGTGTCTATTTGTTGTTGGATGAGCTTTTGAAGTACATATTGCCTGAAAGAGAATTTTTCAAGTGGTTACCTAATTTTTTTTTTTTTCTCCTCTGGCTGGAGAAAAGTTAGAACAGAAGGGAACGCTGTGTATTATTTTTGTTGTTCTTCACTAAAGACATAGTCTTGGCTACTTTGGAAAAAGAAGGAAGGTATGAAATGGTGGTTAATCCTTTCCTCCATTTTGTCCCCAATTGCTTGCAGTGTCTCCTCACCCTACCGAGAAGCACTTTCTCAAAGCTGTCTCTGTACTGTGATGATATCAGAGGAGTCAACTAAAAGCGATTTTCTCTGTAGACAGTTATTCTAGTTTATGGGATGTATTATAAAACTATTGGGGAAAATCACTGAACTACTAAGGTAAGGGAAATACCCTAAGGATCTATGATCCACATTTGAAATAGTTATTAAGTTATATAATTGGATTTTTAGAGAACAAGATAGAGCAGTTTCAGGATGTAAGGTGTAAGATAAATCTGGTACATGAACTGCTTTCAAATTGTCACCCTGACCAGAAGTAGTAACATTCCTCAGGTGGTGGCTTTATCTAGAAAGGGGAAATGGCTATTTCTGGATTAGCTTTATACAAATGAGTGTATTTCCCACCTGCTGCTTTTGCCTGGGATTGGAATTTTTCCTTTTCACTGCTTGTTACTTGGCGTTTGGATGGAAACGTATCCTCCCTTTCAGAGCCAGAAGATTCTGTGTGAGTCATCAAGAAAAATTTCTCTGAGGAGTTATTAATTCAGTTCATTGCTCCATAGTAAATGGTTCATGCAACAGTGATAAACCTCTGAATTTGAAATCTTTCTTTAAGATCTTTTTTCCTTCAAAAAATGCATACAATGAATTGCTGAGCATCTAAAATCCTGCACTGTTCAGCACTGTCATTCTTGGTAATCGTTTTTTAGAGGATTTGGTGTTGTTTTGCTGCTTAAGCTAAACCACGAAGTTTAAACTTTTGTACTGTGGAAGTAGCTCATGAATCCTTTAGATTTCCTGGAAGAGGAAAGATGAGTGTGTGGTGAATATATATGAATATCACATATTTGAATGTGTTACTTACTAGTTTTGGTTGAGCATTAAGGTTGCACCTAATGGATGAGATCTCTGCCAGGGGTAACTCTTGGAGTCCTAGGTGCTATTGGAGAGGAACCTTTCATTCTCAGCATTCTGGAGGAGATTTACATCTGTAAGCCGGATAAAAATATGTGGAAAGGTGATTAGTTTAATTGGCCCACTATTATAATTATTCAGTAGGAGGTGGCTGTGGGACTGCTATTATAGCCCAAAATGCCTGGTAGGAAGAGGCGGAGACTCATTGAAAACAGCAGCAAGGTTATAAAACGTTGATTTAAACGTGCATTTAATAACAGATTACCCTGGTGCTTTAAAGACAGAGGAATGCTTAAGTATTTGGTACAAGAATCCATCCAAAAAAAGACGTGGATTTTTTTTCAAAGATAATTGTGGGAAATTCTGCTAGTGATTTCTCTTAAAATATCATACAGGGGAATAGGATTTAGGTAGGTGTAAAGTTGCTCAACGTGTTGGGAACTTTAAGATTATTTCTTCTCTGGTTGTTGCCACAGACGCTCAGGTGGCCACAATGGTAGTGGTGTTTTAGGCTTCTTTCAAAAAAGAAGTCCTGTCCAGGATAATGTTGTAAAGTGGAGTATTTTTCTTTCACATCAAAGGGCAAGGAATGTTTTACAGACAGTGAGCTAGGAAGTAGGGCGCAGACATTTCAGTACTTGCATTGGGAAACTATGTGTGGAATGTCATAGTTCATATACCAGAGACCCTGAAGTGAATCCAGGTGCCTGCACGGTGCTAACTTTTCCTGGAGTGAGATGACTGTAAGCAGAAATTGCAGCCAGATGAACCTAAAATAAAATTGATGGCTTTATTGGACATTCTTTTCATGAGATTTAACTTCTTAACGTGCACATACATCACTCTGGGGATGTCATTATCATGGCTGACCTTTTGTTTGGGGGAGCTGCTGCTCGCTTTCTGTGCAGCTCAGATCAGCTCGGCTTTGATTACCGCCCACATCTGTTGAGCATGTGAGAGAGAGATTTTGAAAAATATCAAGTACGCTGACAACTGGCTACAAAGATTTAATTAAAACCGGTCAGAACTAATTTCAGTTATATATTCCAGTTTAGGGTATCAACTCTTCTGGTTTCAGAAGTGGGAGTTATGACTTCCTAAAAGTTGTTGTTGAAGGCAGCATGAGGAAATCTCCTTGGGCAAGCAGTGGGTTTCTTTGTCTTAGCTCCCCCACTGCTACCTGGGGTTAATGATTGCAGGGTGGCTGGCATAATGAACCAGTGCCGGAAAGCTTATTATCAACATGCTCAAGTCATATTTAGAAATCATTCCTCCTCCTTTTTTCTCCTTTCCAATACAAGTCAGAGCACTGCTGTGGTTCCACCTAATAAATACTGCAGGCTTCACTGGGCTGTTTAATGAGACGTAATATAGTATCATTTGTGCACTTTAGTGGGTGGTTCCTATTTATATTTTTGTGTGGTTTACTGCTCAATCTTGGGAAGATGTGGGGTTTGAGGGTTTATCAGTTACAGTTTTTTGTGGAACCAGTTTGAGTGAGACAAGACTTTGGCCATTATTTGTCAGGTTACATGGATCTCCATATGAGCTATGAAGATACTGGAATAATTGGGTCACAATAATGTAAAATCGTAGTCTGTACTTTCAGCTTATTCCAGAGGAATGATTGGAAGCCCTGCACTCCCTCTCTTCTGCATGCAAACCTCAGGCGTGATTTCGGCCTGTGCCCAAGTGTTCTTGAAATGTTCAAGGCTGTCCGTTCCCCCTCTGTGATGAGGCTTCCGGTCGATGTGTGATATCACTTAGGGCAGGAACTGGCACTGTCTTGATCCTGGCTGTCCTGGAGAAGCTTCTGTGCTTGGCCTTGGGAAGCCACCCCATTTGGTGCTGCTGTAGTCTCCTTTCTGCTCTTTTAACAGCTGCCTCCCACCTGTGCTCACTTCCACCTGCAGGCCTTGTTTTCCAGTGGAACTGGAGTGCCATGCTGGGGTCACTGGACAAGTTCCTCATCAGAGCCCCCTTCCCATTGGAGTGAGGCCGCACCCCATCCTGCCTGGGCTTACTTTGTGAGTTGCTTGGGGGCATGGAGAATGCTTTTGCCCTTGGTGCTTTATGTGAGGTCCAATTCCTCCAGTGTTTGCCATCTCCTTTAGAGCTCTCTGGTGACAAAACCTTCTTCAGCTGGTCTACCCTCCAGGCTGGTGAGTTGAACTCAGACTGGTGCTCGGAAAGGTTAAAGGACTTGTCCAAGATGTTAACTTACTGGCAAACTGCATTCCCAAGTCTTTATTGATCTCCGAGGGCATCTCTTAATTTGTTGGAGTTTTCTTTTCCTGGAAAAAATACTGCTTGGGCCTCAGTTTCTCCACATATAAAATCAGAATAAGACCATAAATTCATGTAATTGAAAGGGGCGTTTTCAGGAAGAAAACTAAGATAATGAAAGCCTCTGGAAAAGGGTCTGGGACGACGTTAATTACAGAGTACTTTCCACACATTGTCAGGGTGGGGCCGCACAGGAACCTTGTGGGGTAGGCATCATTGACCTGTTTCAAAGATGAGCAAAGTCAGTCCCAGAGACCTTGAATGGAGGCTTATCAAAGCTAAGCATATGGCTTCAAGTTTAACCGTCAAATGGTAGAGTTAGTCATGGCTTTTGGATGTGCGGGCCAGGCATGTGCAGGGCCAGGTATGTTTTCGCCTTGTGGTTCTTTTCCTGATATTTCGGTCCTGTGGGCCTCCCCAAAGTGGCTTTGCACCTATTTTTGTTATGGGTGTAAGGAAGTTAGAATTCTATGAATATGTACTGATTTTTTGTGATTCTGAATTTAAACATAGGCCTCTATAAAGCTAACACTTGAAGTTTTGTTGTAATGAAGCATCAAAAATACTTTTACATAGGAAAAAGGAAAAAATGAGAATTTTACATGCTTGACATACCAAGCTGATCTCCTTAAAGCGGTTGCAAAAACCACCCAGTTGTTATACGATTGTTTGTTTCTTGTTTCTTGTTATGTAGCATATTTCTAGTAAGTGGAGGGACCAAATATTTTATAGTTACAGAAACTTCTTCTCTCCGTCCTTGATGTTTAAAAAAGTGGATCAAATGTCTGCCTATTTTCAAGGAGGCAGGGAGACAGAAGATCTTTTCCAGATTGCAGGAAGGCCAACACAGGTTGCACTCAGAGAACTATGGAAACCACTGTTGAGGAGGAAGGAATTGGGTGAAAATTAAAGAATCAAGTTAGTAAAAGTGAAAAGAGGCCTTTGGTTTTTTCTGGACAGTTTTTAAGGGCCTTCATAAATACTTGGTATACTCCTCAAAGACCAAGCGTTGAAGGGTCAAGTCAGGGAACTAAAACTTGGATTCTGTGTTCACCCCTATGTAGCTGTGGCCAGGGCTCCTGATTTTCCCCTGACGATCCATTGGTAGAACAAGGCCAGTGGTACTGTTTTCTGGTGCAGGGGAGGCTCGGACCTGCAGGGGAGTTATGGAGGCTGGCCACTGGTTTGGAGCAGACAGGTAAGTAGCCTCTAGGGAGGTGGTAGCTCTGTACAACAGTCTGTTCCCGATGTCTGGGTGACTCTTGTTCCCAATACTTGGCCCTCTTTTTGGATATCAGAGTCATATTCTTCATTCTCCATGTCTCCTGCTAATTTTTGGTATTGACCCAACCAGGATTTATTTCAGCAGCTAGCATGGTGCCTGACCTATCCATAGTAGGTGCTTAGTAAATACTGCACTCCACAGGGAGAAGAGGGCAGGCACATTCTGCCTATTGCCGTGGTGAGAAGAGAGACCGTGCTTAGGGGCAGGTTTGGGAGCTTCATTATTTCTGCCTTGGGAGTGTTTGAATGCACCCTATTTTGCTATAGGGGAAACACTGCAATAACATAAATCCCACTTGAATCATTCTTTGTTCTATCACCCCTGCCCTTATCACTGCTCTTGTAAGACAGACATCGTAGGAGACTCCTAATCCTCTCCCTGCCTCTGGTGGGTGCATGACACTGATCTAGCTTCCACTTGCACAGTTCTCTCTCTCCCCTTAAAACAGAAATATGATCATGTCATTCTCCTACTTACATGCCCGTCAGTGGCTCCCCAATGCCTTACTGCTGTGGCACACAGAACCCTATGTGATCTTGTCCTGTGTGCTCTGCAAGTGGCAAGTCCCAGGGCCTCTTTGTGCAGGCTGTTCAAGGGGGTCTCATAACCTACCAGTCCGAGTTAGACTTGTTGGGTCTTAAAATCAAGCTGCTTTGAGTTGGGTCTTCAGATGAACTGGGAATCAACATATTTGGGATGGATCTGTAGGGTGCATTTAAAAAAAAGGCACTGAATATTTGGAATGCAGTGCAACAATTAATGTTAAGTTACCAGAGAAAATTGAGGTATTAAGGGATCTGTGCATATAGTTTTCAAAAATCAATTAAACAAAAAGCCTGTTTTTTAACTGATTCTATAGTTCATTTGGAAGACTATGTATATTACGTGTATATCATATATCTACATGTGTGATATATTTAGAATAGAAAAATGAAGCAGAAACTTCTACTACCAAATATTAAAACACATTATAAAGTGATGATAAAAGATGATGATGTGGGCATAAAAGCATGCAAATAATCCAACAAAATAGCACTTTTCAAAACTTTTTTTAGCGTATGGAATAACTTAATTATAAGCCGTTGGGGAAGGAACAGATTATTTGATAAAGGGGGTTGTGAAATTGGGTATTTTAAAAAATCTATTTATATCTTTGCTTTGGTAACACACCAAAATATCTTTCATATGGATTGGGTTTAAATATATATATTTAAAGCTCTAAGCTAGAAAAAAATGTGGAGAAAATTTGATCTCTGAGAAAGAGAATTTTTTTTAAGCCTAAAAGCCAAAAACTCTAAGTGATTGCTCAACTTAAGTACGTAACAGTATTCATTTTACTGAAGAATTACAAATAACTAATAATGATCACTAGAATAGAAAAATGTCAAAAGAAAAAACACACGGTATTCATTGTCCTCTCATAAAATTAAGAAAGATTTAGAAAATGCAAATACTCAGTGCTCATAAGAATATGGTTAGATTTTCAACACTTTCTAGAAGGAAAAATATTAAAATAAATTTCAAAGAAAAAATTTTTTAAATGGTTTGGTTTTTACATATACTGGGGAAACTTAATATTTAAAGACTAGAGTTAATTGTTTTAAAATAAAAATGTCTTTCTAATTTTAGGTTCATAATGTTGGTTTTTAATCTTTGTTTGATTTTAAACAAACTTTTAGTCTTTGGGCTGTCCAAAATTATAAATTATATGTCTGTAACTTACTATTGTTAATCATACAGTTCTCCATATAAAAAATGGCAGAGAGATAAACTGGAAAAATATGCCCTGTGAAGGGGATTTATGGTCCTTAATATCCCAGAAGAAGACCATAATGAGGCATCTTATGTAACACAGAAGTCATATAGGGCTTCAGTTTCTAAAGTGCTCAAATTGTAATTCATAGTGTAACTTTGAACAGGCTACTTTACCTCTCTTGGTCTCAGTGTCTTCATCTGTGAAATGGGAGGGTTGGGTTAGATCATTTTCCCAGCTGAGATGCCCTGGCACAGCTGTGCCAAAATTCTGATGCCCCTCGGCCTTAAAGACAGCTGGACAGAGCTGGGGTGGAGGCCCTAGGTCAGTTACTTCCACTCAAGGGCAGCCATTTGTTTTCCCCAAGGAAAATAGTACCACAAATCACTCTCAATGCACTCTTAGATAATGAGTTGTCTTACTCTTAAATTCAAGAGGTGAGAGCTACGTGGAAGAGGAGATAATTTTCGACATCACAGTGAACCATTCACACTTCTCACTCAATATTCAATAGGTATGATAAAAAATGAATGTAAGAAAACACATCAAAATGTTATTAGTAATTATCTCTAGTGATTGACTTACAGGTAATTTTTATTTCCTTATGTATAATATTCTGCCTTTTTCAAATTTACTGTTAAGAATTTGTTAAATTTAAGTTAGAAAAGTTATTTAAAACAAATCCCAACCTGTACCCATTTTTATATTTAAAAACTCCATGAGTACGAGTGACGGCTATGGCTGTCAGAGTTAAGAATCTAACAAAAATAAAACATCAAACATGGACCCATTTCACATTATGGAAATATCCTGGGATATTTTCATTCCAAGGTTTCTTGCTCAGTGCTTACTTTCAAGGCTGGTTTCAGGTGTGAGGAAGAAGCTTTGAGCAGAAGGCCTGTTTGTAGAGTGAGTGAGTAGCCTTCTTACTTGGGGCAGCTGATCCCAAAAGTCTTCCTCTCCATCTCCCGCCTTCAATGCTTTCTTCCCTTATTTTTCCCCTTCCCCGTGACCCCTGAATTGCTGATAATTCCTTTCCTTCTTTGTTCTTCTCAATCCCCGGTCTGTATATGGTTAGAAGTTCCTGGTGCCCGCTTAGCTGAGCCACAGAGATTCCATTTTTAACTTATCCCTCATATGCCAGCCCGTCTAGTTCCTTAGGCATTACCACCTTCCCTCTCCCAGCTTTATTCTGCTTATTTACATCTTCCTGGGAATGATGTGCCTCAAACTTTCCAACCTATTAGTTTAAACCAGATTTAGTGGCAGGGGCGGGGGGAAGTAGACTTTCTCTGCCCTTTGGTTTTGCTTTACTTTGAGATAAACACTATATACATTAAAGGTGCTTAAATGATGTTTTCTCTGACTTCCTAAAGGGGTTACTTTTCATTGACTCCTAACATTTTACTTCTCTGATTGTGATTGTTTTGTCTAAATCATGGGGTGGAGTGCATATGGGGAATTAGAAAACTAATTGTCATTATAACCTTTCAGCAGAATTTTGGAATGATTAATAGCTATGTTAACATGCCATAACATAATTACCTATAAAAATCAGAATATAACACCACGTTGTTAGTATTAAAACTGTGCTAGGCTGGGTGCGGCAGCTAACGCCTGTAATCCCAGCACTTTGGGAGGCTGAGGCGGGTGCATCACCTGAGATCAGGAGTTCGAGATCAGCCTAGCCAACATGATGAAACCCCGTCTCTACTAAAAATATAAAAATTAGCTGGACGTGCTAGCGGGTGCCTGTAATCCCAGCTAGTTGGGAGGCTGAGGCAGGAGAATTTCTGGAACCCAGGAGGCGGAGGTTGCAGTGAGCTGTGATCGTACCATTGTACTCTGGCCTGGGAGCCAGAGTAAGACTCCGTGTAAAACAAAACAAAATGAAACCAAAAAAACTGCTAAAATATAGGTTATTTTCTTTATATACATTTTAGGACCTTATAGTGTACCTTAACTTTCTGAGCACAGATAACAAATGAAGATAATAAGAAATATTGTTTTATATTGTTGATAAAGCACTGTGCTCTACATTGCAGTTTATAGAACCACATTAACAGTTGGCCATGGTCAGTATCTCAGGAAGCCTTACAATCTCAGGAAGACTGACAGAATGGCAGAGCTAAGATGGACCTCAAGGTCATCTAATCCAGTGTTTCCCAACCATTTTCACATCATGGCACACATTGAGGTGCACAGCACACCCTGGGGAAATAAATGACTGCTCTTGGCTGGAGGTAGTGGATCTGAGGCCTCCAGCCTAGGCTGTGTCCAGCTCCCCTGAGGGCTGATAGGCATCAGAACCTTGGCGCAGCTGTCCTAGGGCATTCCAGTTGGGAACTGTGATCTAACCCAACCCTGCCATTTTACAGATGAGACACATCTGCATTTACATATCGAGACACAGAGAGGTAAAGTAGATTGTTCAAGTTTACACAGCGAATTAGTGACATTATGATAAATAGAATTTGAGCATTTCAGAAACTGGAGTTTAATATAACTTCTCTTTTACATTACATGCCTCATTATGTTGTTCTTTCAGTACATTAGAACTTTTATAGGGCACGTTTTTCCAAAAGGTTTACCTCTGCCATATTGTATACGGAGAAGTATGATTAATATTAGTAAATTATAGATATATCTCTTTTGGACAACCTAAAGAATAAAAGGCTCTTTTAAACCCCAAATTCAAGTTAAAAATTAAGATTATGAAGCTAAAAATAGTCTAACATATGTAAAAACGATTTAAAAATATTTTATTTACACAAAGAATGTACTCAGGCTATGAAACTTGTATGCTGGCGGTTGCCTCACTTTAAAAAATTCAAGAGAGAAAAGTAAGATGGAAAAGAAAATTAAAATTGTAAACATTTTAATGGCTCACCACTACCTCCATCCTTAGATTTCTTTGCCATCAACTATTTAAACCCTTTAAGAATATTAGGAAACCATGGTTACTTGGCATGGTTTTATAATTCTGTTCTGGTAACCTCTAAATTCTCCTTCAGCCCCATGATGATTCACTGATTCTAGTGTAATGAGGGCTTGGTTCAGCCTTACATACATTTATGTGTGTGCCAACCAAGATATACATGGGAACATGGCATCTCATCTTCAGTTCTTTGTCTGAACCACAAAATTTATGTGCCAGTTCAGGACAGTTTATGGCGCTAGGTTTGTAACATCAGAGTGACTTGTTCCACCATGACCTCAAGATGGTAGTTGTAGACTAGCAACACCTTCCATTAACAGCTGGTTGACCTTGGAGATGTTCTATAATCTCTTTTTTTGCCTCTGTTTTTTCATCTGTGAAGTGAAGGACAGACTACCTACCTGCTAGGATTGTTGTATGGATTAAATGCATTAGTTAATGCAAAGTCTTAAGAACACCACCCAGTGCACACAGAAATAAATATGATAAATAAGTACAGTGAATGTGGGCCGTTTTCATCACCATTAGTAATAGCTGCCATGAGTTGTCATTGAATAGGGAGCAGTAAGGGGGCCTCCAGGTATAAACAAGACCCACCCTGCTTTGTCAGTCTCAGGTTTTATAAAAATAGTCGCTGCCTGACTGAGTTCTTGGGGCACCAAGGAATAGGACTGTTATTACCAGATACCCCTGAGTCTCTGCTTATTGAGGTGTTTTTTTTTTTTTTTTGGTAGGGCTTTGTTTGGGAAAAAAAAGAAAATCTACCTCCAGGGACATGGGTAAAATATTTTTTCCCTTAGTTAACATTAAATTCCAGTCATTCTTTTGCAGAAGTGTTGTGGAACAGAAGGGAGGAGTAAAGATTCCAACTTTAGACATTAGACTAAGAATGCATGTAATGAGTACCCAGACAGCATGACACTTTTTCAGTTATCACTGCCACCCCCATCCCCCCAAAAAAACACACTGTGAGTGAAAGAGCAGGAGCTGTCAACTCAGACAGGCTGAGTGCAGCCCCTAGCCCCCACTTAATGGCTGAGTACATCCGGGCTATGCATTCACCTTCTCTGATGGGTCTTCTAGGTTGGAGTCATCTTCTAGAGGTGCTGTAAGCTGGTGTAAGAGACTAGCAAAGTGCCAGCAGCATAGGCCCTGTGCCCTAAACGTGCCCACATTTTGGTGAGTTCATTTTGCTAAAGGGATTTTTTTTTTCTTAAGTACATACTGTGTCCGGAATTGGTAGGTTCTTGGTCTCACCGACTTCAAGAATGAAGCCGCGGACCCTCGTGGTGAATGTTGCAGTTCTTAAAGGCGACGTGTCCGGAGTTTGTTCCTTCTGATGTTTGGATATGTTCGGAGTTTCTTCCTTCTGGTGGGTGCGTGGTCTCGCTGGCTTTAGGAGTGAAGCTGCGGACCTTTGCAGTGTTACAGCTCTTAAGACAGTGTGCCTGGAGTTGTTCGTTCCTCCTGGTGGGTTCATGGTCTTGCTGGCTTCAGGAGTGAAGCTGCAGACCTCCGCGGTGAGTGTTACAGCTCATAAAGGCAGTGTCGACCCAAAGAGTGAGCAGCAGCAAGATTTACTGCAAAGAGCAAAAGAACAAAGCTTCCACACTGTGGAAGGGGGACCTGAGCGGGTTGCCACTGCTGGCTCAGGCAGCCTGCTTTTATTCCCTTATCTGGCCCCACCTACATCCTGCTGATTGGTCCATTTTACAAAAAGCTGATTGGTCTGTTTTACAGAGAGCCGATTGGTCTGTTTTGACAGGGTGCTGATTGGTGCATTTACAATCCCTGAGCTAGACACAAAAATTCTCTTAAGTCCCCACTAGATTAGCTAGACACAGAGCATTGATTGGTGCCTTTACAAACCTTGAGCTAGACACAGGGTGCTGATTGATGTATTTATAAACCTTGAGCTAGACACAGAGGGCTGATTGGTGTATTTACAATCCCTTAGCTAGACATACAGGTTGTCCAAGTCCACATCAGATTAGCTAGACACAGAGTGCTGATTGGTGCGTTCACAAACCTTGAGCTAGACACAGAATGCTGATTGGGGCATTTACAAACCTTGAGTTAGACAGAGAGTGCTGATTGATGTATCTACAATCCCTTAACTAGACATAAAGGTTCTCCAAGTCCCCACTAGACTCAGGAGCCCAGCTGGCTTCACCCAGTGGATCCTGCACCAGGGCCGCAGGTGGAGCTGCCTGCCGGTACTGCGCCGTGTGCCCGCACTCCTCAGCCCTTGGGCGGTAGATGGGACCAGGCTCCGTGGAGCAGGGGTGACGCTCCTCGGGGAGGCTCAGGCATGGCGGGCTGCAGGTCCTGAGCCCTGCTCTGTGGGGAGGCAGTTGAGGCCCCGCGAGAATTCGAGTGCAGCACCGGCGGGCTGGCACTGCTGGGGGACCTGGTGCGCCCTCCACAGCTGCTGGCCCAGGTGTTATGCCCCTCGCTGCCCGGGGCCAGCGGTGCCCACCGGCCGCTCAGAGCGTGGGGCTTGCTGAGCCCATGCCCACCCGGAACTCGCTCTGGCCCGCAAGTGCCGCACGCAGCCCCGGTTCCCACCTGCGCTTTTCCCTCCACACCTCCCTGCAAGCTGAGGGAGCTGGCTCCAGCCTCGGCCAGCCCAGAGAGGGGCCCCCATAGTGCAGTGGTGGGCTGAAGGGCTCCTCGAACATGGCCAGAGCGGATGCTGAAGGCCGAGGAGACGCCGAGAGCAAGCCAGGGATTCGAGGGCTGCCAGCACGCTGTCACCTCTCAATACTTTAGGCAATTTCTTGTGTTGGTACATTTGAGACTGTTTCATGCCAGTGGCTTTTTCATTTTCCTTTCTTTTTTTGAGACTCTTGCCCTGTTGCCTAGGCTGGAGTACAGTGGTGCGATCATAGCTCACTGCAACTTCAAACTCCTGGGCTCAAGCGATCCTCCCACCTCAGCCTCCTGAGTAGCCAAGACTATAGGTGCATACCACCATACCTGGCTATTTTTTGTATTTTTTATAGAGATGAGGGCTCGTCATGTTGCCCAGGCTGATCTCAAACTCCTGGACTCAACCAGTCTTTCTACTTTGGCCCAAGAGTGCTGGGATTCCAGGCATGAGCCACTGTGCCTGGCTGGCCTTTTCACTTTCTATTAATGGTTCTCAGGGTCATCTCCCGCTGCCCTTCTCCCCTAGGAATATTTTAGCAGCATTCTAAGTTATTTCAGCTCCTTTAGTTTTGTTGCTCATATCTTTGCTACCCTTGCTCACCATTACAATTCAAAGCCTCACTGTTCTTGCCTTCTCACTGATGGGTTAGCCTTTTTTTCTTCTATCACAAATAGGGTTGCTAGATAAAATATTGGGCACCCAGTTAAGATGGAATTTCAGATAAATGCCAAATAATTTTTTTTTTTTTTTTTTGAGGCAGAGTCTCCCTCTGTAGCCCAGGCTGGAGTGCAATGGTGTGATCTCGGCTCACTACAACCTCCGCCTCCTGGGTCCCAGTTCAAGCAATTCTCCTGTGTCAGCCTCCGGGTAGCTGGGATTACAGGCATGTGCCGCCACGCCCAGCTAATTTTTGTATTTTTAGTAGAGATGGGGTTTCACCATGTTGGCCAGGCTGATCTTGAACTCCTGACATCGTGATCCGCCCGCCTTGGCCTCCCAAAGTGCTGGGATGACAGGTGTGAACCACTGCGCCCGGCCCCAAATAATTTTTTAGCATAAGTGTGGTCCATCCACCATTTGGGACATACTTACACTAAAAATTATTTGTTTATCTGGAATTCAGATTTAACAGAGCATCCTGTATTTTTAAGTCTGGCCATTCTACAAATATCTGTACCAATTCTCTCTTTATAACTTTTTACCCACATGGCAGCATGTTTTGGCCAAGAGGAATAAAAGAGGCTTCTCAGGTATTTCCTAAGGCCCTGTTTTGACAAACTTAAAGAGAAAATGCCAACAGGTTAATAGGAGATTCTGACAACGAAGAGGAATTCCTGTGATTTTAGGGGTTGAGATGTATATCGACTTCGATTTGGGAGATCACTTGGTAAATGTGAGGTGTCTGTATTTTGGGCTGAATGTCAACTCTGGAAGTAGGTGAAAGTTAAGTTTTATATCCACATGCCATTCCAACTCCATTCAAAACTTAGAAAAATGTTGTCTTCCATACCTAATTCACAGTCCTAATGATCAGGTATTAGCTGAACAGAACAAAGAAGCCTGCCTTAGAGGATTTGTGAATGGGTTTTGGGGATGGAGACTTGAAACACAATATAAAAAGATGGTCAGACCAGTTAAGTATGACATGAGGCAGTTTTATGAAACGTAAAAATGGCTTTTTCATGCAGCTCAAAGGCATGGATTTAGAAAGGGAAAGACCAAAAAGGAATGATTTGTGTATGTCAGCCCACTAACATTTATGGAAATGTCCCTGGGGACTACTGAAGTAATCAGATGACATGGACTTGCCCCCCGAGGAATTTAATTTATGGGTGAGAAATTTGAAAAGAAAGTGGCTTATCCTAGCTTTTTTTTTTTTTTTTTCCTTTCGTTTCTTCCAAAAATTTTCTCCCAAGGGACAGAAGTGGGTGTGCCACAGCTATGGATAGGAATAATCAAGTGAAGGAAGGCAGTGACATGGGTACTTCCACATAGAGGCTGCACTGTGATGATTCAGGAATATTTCTTGAGTACCCTTTATTTAATTTAATTTTATTTTATTTTATTATTTTGAGACAGGGTCTTGCTTTGTCGCCCAGGCTGGAGTGCAGTAGTGCGACCTTTGCTCACTGTAGCCTCAACCTCTATGGCCCAAGGGATCCTCCCACCTCAGCCTCAACAAGTAGCTGAGACTACAGGTGTGTGCCACCATGCCTGGCTAATTTTTGTAATTTTTGTAGATATGGGGTTTCACCATGTTGCCCAGGCCAATCTCCAACTCCTGAACTCAAGCAATCCCTCTCCCTTGGCCTCCCAAAGTGCTGGGATTACAGGCATGAGCCACTGAGTTGAGTACCTTTTAGGTGGGTTATCATCATATTTGAGTGCCTAGCATGGTGTTAGGTGCCGGGGATGTAGCAACAGTCAGCAAGGGCAGAGTCTCAGTCAGCTCTGTAGAGCTTGTGTGCTGTCATCATAGGTACTTTGAGAAATGCAAAGGTAGACCAGGTAGGATAGGGAATTCTGGCCTCTAGGAGCTTCCTTAGGGTTGATTACCTATGCTTTTCCTTCTGTGGCAATTGGAGACTCAGTCTGCTGTTGGCCAGAATACTGGATAACTGGCAGGTAACTGCATTGTTAGGAAGGCTGATCAGACTTCAGGTCCACCATTGAGGAGTTTTACATCTGGATCTTCAGCAGCTGGTCTAAACTGACAATGGCAGGCTTCAGTAAAATCAGCCAATCAATTTCTATTATAAAATGATGAAGGCATGCTCCATCTGGTAGCAGATAGAGTACCTTCTAATATTGGTGCATTATCAGTACCTTTGTGTGTAGTGGGTCTGCTGTAATGAAAAATAGTAGAGCTCGATTCATCCTAATTACATTTTGATCAATTTTAGGGGGCTAAAAAGATTGTACTGTGACAATAAGGTTTTTCCTTCTTACCAAAAGAATTTATAAATGGTACAGAAAATGAAAGATGGCTAGTGGTTTTAGCAGTTCTAATGTTTTTTCTTTTTTTAGATAAGAAAAAAAGCATCTCATGGTGTCCAGGTATCCGAGAATAGTCATAAAGTTCTCTGAAAATTGTGAAAACCATATACTTAAGGGACACACGCATGCAATGGAGTATTCTTCAATGGCAGCATTTTCTTTTCGGGGAAATAGCAAATCAGGCAGTAATGAGGTATAAGGTCAGGAAAACTGCATAAAAATCAATGACTAGGTGTTCAGAGAAGTTAAAAGAAATTAATAACTTTTCTTCTGTATGATTTTTGCTTTGGGATATTTTGGTTATTTTTTACTGGTTTCAGATGCTGTTTTAATGAGTATTTTGTTTGTATTTTGTAGGCCCATGAATATGAAGGATAACTTAGATTTTAAAAGTTCTTTCTTCTATTCCTCAAGGGCTGATGGACTTAAAAATACCTGTCAGTTAAACCTTTAAAATCTTTTTATTGACAAGTGACCCCTGACTTCAGGCCTAATTGGTTCCTGAATGTTTAGTCTTAAGGCATGGTCATAACACAAACTCTTACTTCCTGCAGGCTGTGTTATCTGTAAAGCTTATGTTGTGTTTTTTTTTTGTTTGTTTTTTTGTTTTTTTTCATTTTTGAGACAGAGTCTCGCTCTGTCGCCAGGATGGAGTGCAGTAGTGCAATCTTGGCTCACTGCAACCTCCACCTCCCAGGTTGAAGCTATTCTCCTGCCTCAGCCTCCTGAGTAGCTGGGATTACAGTCACACACCATCATGCCCAGCTAATTTTTGCATTTTTAGTAGAGACGGGGTTTCACCATGTTGGTCAGGCTGGTCTTGAACTCCTGACCTTGTGATCCACCCTCCTTAGCCTCCCGAAGTTCTGGGATTACAGACGTGAGCCACTGCGCCCAGCCAAAGCTTTTGTTATATATTGGGCTTCCATTCCTGAAAGCCGGTTTTATACTATAAAAATAACAAAGTCAATATGAAAATGTGTCAAAAATATGAATGTACCTCTTAAATAGACATATTTATTAACTATTTCAAACAAAAGTACTAAAGATAAAAAAAAGTTATACTGTAAATGTTACTTTCAGGGAATTTTTTTCTGCTGAGGTTGAGTTGACTGAAGCTTTAAAGTCCAATGTTTAGTCTTTCTAAAGCATATAGGGGTATTTTTTTTCCAGTGTTTCAAGGTCTTTCAAATAGTGTTAAAAAATGGAATTATCTGCTTCCAATTCTATTGCATATGAAAAGTGTAGAAATGCTGGGAAGTTTGTTAATTGCTAAAAGTTGAAGGAGGGTCAGTTTCCATGGCAACTTCTTCAGTAACCCATGCTCTGATATTTCAGAAGGATATTCTTTTCTGAGCTGTGAATGCAGTATTAAGAATTCAATCAAATCTTCAGAATGTGAAGAGCAACTGCTAAAGAAAATCATTTGCCCTGTGCACAGTTAGACCAAAGAGCTGGCTGGGTCTGTGCTGTCCGCTATTGAGTCAGCCTTACCTGTCCACTAATCAAGGCGTTGCCTTCTGAACATAGTCCTTGGTGAGTCTGCTAGCCATCTGGTTTTGGTCATCCCTGTGAAAGTCTTACGAAAGGCAGTAACAGTTTGAGCTGTGTTTGGTTGACTGAATATCATTAGGATGTATTCCTTTAATCTGTATGTGTTGGGAAATGATTTGTGTGTCTGAAGAAAGTAAGCAACATATAAGTTTTGTCTAAAAGGCCACATTTATGCTGTAATAATTTTCTGGTTTTCCTTTTAAATAAGGGAACAAAACAGGGCCTGGCATTATCTTGTAATAACCAGTACTGAGCATAGAATTTTATGTGTCCATGTCTATGCCTTCATGAATTGTCAGATTCTGCAGAGATGACCTGAAAGGGAGATCTTTTATCTCCCATGTTTTCAAAGATGAAACCCATCTATGTGTGAATGAGATAATATAAAAGTATTTTCTTCAAACATTTTTGGGTACTTAACATTTTCTTACTGATCTTCTCGACTAGATTTTGTGCTTTGTAGGGTTGGATTTTATAATATGTTGACTCATTTTCTGGTTGAATTTGTATTTTTAAAAATTATTAAATTATATTAAAGGAAGAGAAACAATCATCTTGCATTATTGGTAATAGTCAAGTAAACATCAATCTCTAAATCAACGTGTTAAGTATAGTACATATTTGCTCACCTAGCACTATACCATAGGGATCAAAAGGAAATGTAGGAAATGATGCCTGCATCGTTTAAGTTGCCCAGTATGATTTTATAACCTCTTATTCATAGTTGAAAAGCAATATGACATGAATTTAATTAGGTTTTCACTTAACAAGGCAGTCTACTTTTTTTTCATTCATTCTGTTTTCTCATGTTAGATGGCATTTCTGATATTTATAGTCTTTGGTCATTCCCCTACCCAGGTTTTCCAATTTTCTAAGGTGTCATTTCTGGGGCAAGGTATAATTTAACCCTTACCTACCCTTAGGACACCATATGATATAAATTAACTTATCCTGACTTCCATAACCACAGAAGGGAACCTACTTGGGGGCGGGGTCTCACTGTCACCCAGACTGGTTCTGACCAGTTAACTTGGTTGGGAAAATGGGGACATATTGACGGAAGAAATCCTTTTAAAACCAGTCAAGCCTCCAGTAAGTTTCAAGAAATAGGAAGAAAAATGTAGTGTTCATTACATGAATATGAAAATCATCTGTGATTATGCCTTTCTGATGTCTGTTCAGAATCTCAAGAAGGGGAGAAGAAAGAAAAAAAAAAAGCCCCCCCGCCCCCGCCCCGCCAGGTACAGCCTTGACAACTATCAGAATTGCACAGGAGACCAGGCGTGTAATCCCAGTACTTTGGGAGGCCGAGGTGGGTGGATTGCTTGAGCTTGGGAGTTCAAGACCAGCTTGGGCAACATAGCAAAACCCTGTCTCTACAAAAAAAAAAAAATATATATATATATAAATTAGTCGGGTGTGGCAGTGTGTGCCTGTGGTCCCAGCTATTCAGAAGGCTGAGATGGGAGGATCGCTTGAGCCTGGGAGGTGGAGGTTGCAGTGAGCCAAGATCGCGCTACTGCACTCTAGCCTGGGTGACAGTGAGACCCCACCTCAAAAAAAAAAAATCTGTATAGTAACTTCAATTGGGCCTGCCTCTGCTCGCCCGCCCATCTTTAGGAAGCCAGTCTTAGAATGACAGTGACTGTCCAGAGGCCTCCCTCCCCCACATTCCTTTCCCCCAACACTCCTTTTTCAAACTTCTGTGGTTATGGAAGTCAGGATTTGAAAAGAGATTTAGCAATGTTTTTTTCATTCTGTAGTGGCTTTCTTTTTCCGGTTGAAGAGGCTATCCTCTTGGCCTTCGTGAAGTAGGTTTTACCACAGCATTGAAAGTGAAGTATTAAAATATAAGCTGATAAGAGCAAGGAAGTTTACCAGAAAAATTTCAGTTCACATAGGGCCAAGTAGGTTATTGAGTCGTGCATTCTTTTTGAGTGGTAGGAAATAGAAGACAGCCTTGGAGAAGCATTTTCTTACCTGACTTTTGTTCATCTCTGTTTATCTAAGAAATTTCGAATATTCCAGTCTAAGAGATTTGAAATTCTCTCAAATTTAAGGAGACTGTCTTTCAGTCTCTGAAGTATAGTTATTTAATTGATTAAAAGGTATTTATTATAGATAAACAAAAATATTTTTTATGGATATGTGTATACATACAGTGGAATATTATTCAGCCTTAAAGAAGGAAATTGTAGACTGGGCACGTTGGCTTACACCTATAATCCCAGCACTTTGGGAGGCTGAGGCAGGCGGATCACGAGGTCAAGAGATTGAGACCATCCTGGCCAACATGGTGAAGCCCCATCTCTACCAAAAATACGAAAATTAGTTGGGCGTGGTGGCATGCGTCTGTAGTCCCAGCTACTCAGGAGGCTGTACCCCATCTCTACTAAAAACACAAAAATTAGCTGGGCATGGTGGTGTGTGCCTGTAGTCCCAGCTACTCGGGAGGCTGAGGCAGGAGAATCACTTGAACCCGGGAGGCGGAGGTTGCAGTGAGCCAAGATCGCACCACAGCACTCCAGCCCGGCAACAGAACAAGCCCATCTCAAAAAAAAAAAAAAGAAGGAACTAATGCTACAACACGGATGAACTTTGAGGACATTATACTAAGTGAAAGAAGCCAGCCAGAAACAGAAAGACAAATATTTCATGACTCCATTTATATGAGGTACCTAGAGTAGTCAAATTCATAGAGGCAGAAAGTACAATGGTGGCTGCCAGGGGCTGAGGGAGGGGACAATAGGGAATTAGTGTTTAATGGACACAGATTTTTAGTTTTTTGAGATGAAAAGAGTTCTGGAGATGAATGTGGTGATGATTGCAGAACAATGAGTATATTTAATGCAGTTGAACTGTAGACTTAAAAATGGTTAAGAGGGCAAATTTTATATTGTGTGTATTTTACCACAGTTTTTAAAAATGTTTATTGAGCACCTGTTCTTTGGTTCCAGTTGAGCTCCAATGACTGAAACAAAGGCCCTCAGCCTTGAGGGAGCTGACAGGTGAGTTAGAGGTGAGCGTGCAATGCTGCTGGAATAGGGAACACAAGGTCATTGTCATGGTTTAGGATGCTGTGGTCCTCAGTGCAGGTGAACCTGAACCTAGCCATGAAAAAGCACCAGAAATGGCTCTCTTTGTAATTTTCACTTCTCCCCAGCTTCCCCTCCCAAAATGTAGTGCTCTCCCACTGCTGCATCCCAAAGCCAATGCCGTGGATCATTTTAACCAGCTGCTGCTTTAATTGGTTTGTCTTCTGCTCTTTTCCTAAATCCAGCTCTGCTCTTCCTCCTTGGCCTGCACCTGTAAGGCCTTTATTTGATGTGCGTGTATCTCCCATTTTATAGCCCACATCATTTTTCATCTGGACTATAAATTCAGAGAAGATGTGAGCTATGCACTTTGACCTTCACAGCACCCAGCACAGTAAACCATAATGAATGTTTTGGATGAGGATGAGGCTTTGAATTTGGAAGCTGACATGGCTAATGCCTATTTAATTGAAGGTTATTAACGCCTCTTTAGCAGTGAAGGCTAGAGTCTTCTGTTTACAGCAGAGAAGGAACAAGCCCTCAAGCTTTTTCCAGTGGTCTCAAAGAATTCTCTGTCAGGTGTTGCCCCAGTACACACTGACCTGAACTTAGCATCCTGGAGAATGAAAGGGACAGTTGGGGCAGTGGGGCAGCTTCCCCCCGAGAAGACAAGCATCTTCTCCTCTGGGTGCATGGTTTCCAGGTGAGAATTCAGGGCGGGGGTAAGTCAGAATATTTATGTTCTAGTTCACCTTATTAAATACGAGATTTTCCATCTCTTAGTAAATAGAGTTTGCCTTCTGTCCAGCATGATAGTTCTAAGTAGGGCGACCATATGTCCCAGTTTTAATACCTATTTGGCTGGATTAATTATTAATAGCTCCCCCTTTAAGAGTGCCCTGGTTTGGATGATAAATGTTATTGCTATCCTTGTTATAACGGGGAACATATAGAGAGGATAGTTATACAGGGGAAGGTGGGGAGAAAGAGGGAGGGAAACTTAGGCAGGCTTCTGGAGATTCAGAAGATAAGGAACTTGAGAAATAGCTGTGTAGTCAAACATTTAGGTATTTTTTGGATGGAAAAAAATATTTGGCTTTTAAATGATAAACAAGCTAGTCTAATAAGTTAGGGTTTGAAAGTCTTGATCAAAGGGAGATTTTATTTTATCAGTCATGGTATAGGATCTTTTAGTGCAGGTTAACAGGTTAATGTGTATACTCAGAGCTTCAGGTATTTTATGGCTAATGACAAAAGACTAATGTACAAATGTGTGTATATATCTCACGTTTGTTTCTTTAACTATGAAAATGAATTTAGCCTGTTTAAAATCCTGTTTTTACTTGCATATGTATTTAACTTAGATAATGGTGTAATGGATATTCAATATTGATTAACCTTAGGTATGAGGAAAAGCCACACTGGTAATGAAGGAAATTAGGTAGGACCATATTAATTCTTTCATGTTTGTTAAGGGAACATCATGTAATCTGAACAAAATAAGTGTTTTATAATCAGGTGTTATTTTTGGAATTTTTATATTCAAAGTTTTTGTTTAAATCAGTTTGAGCTGGTTTTCGGTGAAGGGGTTGTATCAATATCACTTTAAATCAATGGAAAGTCTAAACGTAGGGTGCTCTAGGGTTGCTTCATCAAGCAGCCCAGCAGTCTTAGCCGCATCCTGTGTCTTTCCATTTCTCTTCTCTGGTGTCCCTGGTGTGTGCTTCAGCCTGAGCCAAATGCTCCCCTTGCTCTGGGAGAGCCATCATATTTGAGTTTTTAAAAATCATAACAGTATGTATATATGAGTGTGTATTATATGTGTGTGTTCCTTGTGTACTTAAAAATAAATTTATAATTTTTCAAAGTTATCTGGTGGTATTTCTTTACATTTTGAAAGAGCATTACAGTTTTAGAAATGACTATGTCATTGAATCAGCAAACAATTTTACAGGATGGAGAAATTATCGATTGTATTTTGTATGTTAGTGACTTACTCGAGGTGCTAGAGCTGTCAGAATGAACTTAGACTCAAACCCAGGTCTTCTGACTCTATGTCCATCACCCTAGCCGTGATATTGACTTGGAGATGTCTTGCCCAGTGTATTTCAGAAAGAATTTTTCTTCTACAATTGCTTTTCTATTTTGGTTTAATTTGATGTTGTCCTACAGTATTCCTTGTTAGGAAAAAAAAATAACCCGGGTGCCTTTGGGCTAATTGGATGTGTACTTACCTATCTGCAAAGTGTACTTACTGATGCAAAATTATCACCATCCTACCGGTATACCTTGATGGTGGTCTCAGTTCAAACATCCTTTTGACAACTCTGCCTCAGTTGCTGTCTCAGTACGTTTGTAGCATAGGAGCTTTTCTGTCTGTATTCTGTACCTCTTGTCCTTCCTGCTTGCTGACTGTCTTTTCTATTCTAACCTCCACTTAAAAGACTTGTGCTTATCCTTCAAGAACCACTTGAAATGCTGCTGCCTCAATGATGTTTTCTCTGTTTATTCTAGTGATCGCTCTTTTCTCTCTTGAGTTCCTGTAGTGCCTTGAATTTCTCTTCTGGCCCTTATCATACCCTGCTTTACACCGTAGCCATTTGTCTTTATTATATTCCTCCCTACAAGATTGTGGTGAGCTTCTCAAGGGCTCTGGCCATTTCTCATTCATCTTGGTGTCCCCACAGCACTTTGCACAGTGCCACATCCCTTGGAAACTCTGCAGTTCATTTTGTTTCAAATAAATGAATGGGTTTAGACATGGTTACACCCACTCATAAGATATGAGGTGATTGTAGATTTTTACAGCACATGGAGATTACAGAGAACCTTATATTGGTGTAATTATCACCTGGTTTGTGCATAATTAAAAATGTAATTGTATATTTTTATGCAGTAGGTTATCATGTACTGTTTTAAGTGTGTACAGTTTTTTATGGGCCTACCATTTAGTTAAATTGCATAGATGCTTTTTAGAATGCTACTGTGAAGAAGTGCAGAGTTGAGGTCATTTTTAGAAGCTCAGTGAGTTGGCCCCTTTTGCTCTCTGTATTATCCTGTTAGGCTAAGCCGCAGCACAGCTGTCCCACCTGACTAGCTGTCCTCCTGTGGCTCTTACATTGCATTAGCTGAGAGAACAGGTTTTAAGATTTTTAACTCTTCTCTGCCTAGCCTGGGTTTCGGAAATATTTTAGAGGGTTTTTAGAAAGTCGAAATTCAATGGATAAGACTTTGATACTTTTGCAGGTTCTCTTTGTTTTATGTAACCTTTGGTTTTTAAAAATGTTTACATTTCAATCCATTTTCTTCTAATCCTGTAGATCTTGGACTGGCCTAGGATCTGGCATTTTAAATAACCTTTTCACTTCCCCTTCCCCCAACAAGGTAATTCTGATGTCAGGGAGACAGGGAAAAATTCACCTCGAGAAACACCACAATAGATCAGTATTGGGCAATGAGGACTTTGAGATTAGCCTTTCAAAATGAGTAAGATTTAGGTGGATGGAGAGGAGATGATTTCCTTGTGGAGGTAAGAAATAGAGCAAAGTCTAAGGTGAGAATGAGCACGTAATATTAGGAGAGAAAGCGGTCAAGGAGGATGCTAACCAGCTTTCAGTGGAAGATTATTTTAGAGTAATGTTCTCAAATTGTGGGTGCATTAGAAGTGTCCCATGGGCTTGTTAAATAGCCACATTCCTGCCTTCCACCCCGACCCCGGAATTCCTTGTTTGGGCGTTCTGTGGGCTTAGGGTGGTGGCCTGGGCATCAGCATTTCTAACAGACATCCAGCTGAACTTGGCGTGATGGAATCCCTGCTTTATGGAATAAAAGAGGGTGTGCTGACAAGGCAACAGGGACTGCATTTTGGCAGTCCTTACTGTGTTAGATAAGGTTTCGGAGTTAAGATGCGGACACTAGAACTCTAGCTGGGAAATCAGGTCCAGGGATGCTGCATAATCCGGTGAGGTGATGCGTGCAGCGAGGCAACAGCGGTCAGGCTCTACAGGGTAGAACTTACTCTCAGAAGAAGGTATAGACCGCTGACAAAGGAATTCACTCCTCTGTAAACTGTTAAGGAATTGCAAAGAAATTTTCCATTTGTAATCTGCTGACATATTTTAGAAAGGTAGCCTCCTTAATCTACCCCTCTAAAGACCTGATGGTGGTCCGTCACAGATATCCAAAATAGCCTAAAATCAAGAGACTGGTCTAGTTGGAGGATTTGACTTGGAATCTATGAACCCTGGATGTACTTGAGGGCAACTCACTTGAAACTTTGGAATTTCATGTGGATGCATGTTTTCTGGAGAGAGGTCCTAGAGTCTTGACCATATTCTCAGACATGTGCTTACTTGGATTTAGGATAAGATGATTTAGTACTTGGCTCATTGGGTGGCTGGCTTTCTCGCTCCTCTCTTTTTTAAAAACCCAGAACAAATTCCTATTAGTGAAAAACAAACAATAGCTTGAAGAACAAAGAAGGCCCCAGACCGTAAGATAGAATGATAGAAGAGCCCTAGATTTTCCAACAGATGACCCTCCCTTTATTTTTGCTTGGGTGGGTGTGCCATTATTAATAATAAGCCAAGGGAATAGGGGATTGAGAAGCTCTTTGTAGAATGTGTGATGAATTTTTCTGTTCCTTGTGGAGCAGTTTCAGTGGTTTCAGCTGAAGTACACAGAGAGGGCTATGTTAACAGTAAGGAGGTGAATTACTGGTTATTGCTATCAAGTTTGGAGCTAGAGAGAAAGCGGGTGTGTGAAACAGGACCATGTGTGAATGGATTTCTCAAGTGTTTCATTAAAGATCCGTCAGAACGGTTAGTCCTCTAACCATGCTTCAATCTCTGGCTTCTGATTCCTTTGTGGAATTAAAAATGCTTTTGGGAAGAGGGGCTAAACAAGCCTTTTGTCTGAATTTCCATATATTGATTAATGGACTCAGCAGAGCATCCTGCTGTGAATTCTGTCTGCTGATGGTAAGTCTTACAATGAGCAAAGCTTTTCTGAACTGGCATTTTCCACGCAGCCTGTAGGCTGCTATATTGGGTGTGACAATTTTTTAAAAGCCATCATGCTAGAATGAAAATGAGCCATTTCTCAATGGCCTATTGATTTGCAAAACTTTTTTGTGTTGGATTGAATGGTTTCATATCTCAGCTGAGGGAAAAAGATGCAGGCTATTTTTAATTTATTGTTATTTTGTCTTAAAGATTTGAGTTGACAACGTATTGGTCATGATGTTTACCTACTGTTGAAAGGTCTACTTGCATGTCATGACTTGATAATAGATGTAAAACTCTGGTTCATTAGCCTACACTATAAAAGAGTTCTACAGCTCCACTTACAGTGTGAACCACAGTCAGCAAATATGGATCTAGAAGTCCTAATTATGACTCAAGCTCACCCGTAAACTTGGGGACCACCTTCGCACCATCGCTGTCCACTGGGCTATTTATGGAAGAAGCCACCAGGAACTGTTAGGTGGCTCCATGTGTCTGACTGACAGGGTCTTTATTCATTCGCCTCATCACAGTATTCAGTCTTGATGCTAGTGTGCACGCTTCCTAAGAGTTACAGATGAGAATAAAAGGTGTCTGGGTATACCTGGGGAGTGTATGTTTTTGCCTGCTGATATAGGATACTAGGGTAGCTCGTATGCAAAAGCATGAGGGTCTAGGTTTAAAGGATTCTTTGTGTTAATATCTGAGTTGACTTGGTATGGATCCTTGTTTGATTTTTTAAAAAAAAATTTTATGTATGTATGTATTTACTTTTGAGACAGGGTCTTGCTCCATTGCCCAGGCTGGAGTGCAGTGGCGTGATCACAGTTCACTGCAGCCTCGACCTCCTGCTGCTCAAGTGATCCTCCCACCTGAGCCTCCCAAGTAGCTGGAACTACAGGTGCACACCACCACACCTGGTTAATTTTGTTTAATTTTTTGTAGAGACAGGGTTTTGCTATGTTGCCCAGGCTGGTCGCAAACTCCTGGGCTCAGGCCATCCTGCCTGTCTCAGCTTTCCAAAGTGCTGGGATTACAGGCGTGAGCCACCATGCCAAGTCCTTGTTTGATTTTCTTAACCCCTTGATGGCAGCTTTTGTAGATGTTTCTTACTTCCAACAATAATAATAATGATAAATAATAAACGTAGTTGAAATATCTACTATTTGCTAGGTGGAGCAATTTCAGTGGTCTCAACTGAAGTAGCTGATTTTTGTAAAATGCAGAAATTAAAATCAAAATGAAAAACAGAATAGTTTTCCCAGCCTCTCTGTACGATTTTGATTAGGGTACAGTTACAGGTTGGGCATCCCAAATCCAAAAATCTGAAATGCTCCAAAATTCAAAACTTTTTGAGCACTGACATGATGCACAAGGGAAATGCTCTTGGGAGCATTTTGGATCTCGGATTTTCAGATTTGGGATTCTCAACTGGTAAGAATAATGCATACATTTCAAAATGTTTCCCCAGACATGAAGGGTCAAAGAGAAAGTTCATTCTAAGAGTCACAGATGCTTTTTGCTGCAGATAGATGATATGATTCATCTTGACAGAGGGATTCTTCTCTTAATCTGCAGACAGGAATGAGCAAAGTGCCACCTTTTCACTTGTTTTTAACCTGTACTTTACTCCATCACTTCAGTATCTCCTTTTTCTCTTCTCGAAGTGGCATGAATCTTAGGGAAAGGTGAGGAGCTCCTAGAAGTAGCTGTCACCAGAAATGGGTCAATGAACTTCCTAGTCCGAGTCTTCTGTTTAAACTCCCAGTTTTAACATTGAGCATCTGCTTTGCAATGAACATGAAACAAGGAATTTGCAGCATTGAGGGTCGTACGCTTCACTGACTTGAGGTCAGTGTTGCTGGTAAGTAGGCCTATAGCAGTGAAAAAGCTTTGACCCCAATTCCGCGGGAGACAGAACTTCCTAGAGCATCCTAGAAAACAGTGTGCACGTGGAGTAGATGCCCTATTCAGTGCGATTTTGCAGCATAATGTTGTGTCGTAGAAACTTTCCTCTTACCACTGTGCCCCAGTAAATTGAACTCGAATGTGCCTCTGTACCTTTTGTCTCTTGTATGGGAAATTATATCTGTCAGAAACATTTCTTAGATAATCTGAGTATAGGAATCTAAAAACTGAGTACTCTTGTACTAAAATGAGACACCAGTTTCTCAGGAAAATTTAGGAAAGCATGTTAGTTAAAAACAATTTTGGATATTTCTGAACTTTCTCCTTTACATTTTTTTCTCCAACCAGAGGCCTTAGCTTAGATAAAATAAACTAGTAAAATCTTTTTTTCTTTTCCTGTTTCCTGCTGTTGAATGACAACCTCCCTGAGCAGCCTGGTGGCTTGAAGGCTCCCCTGTGAAGTATAGGATAGGTGGAGGGAAAATAACAAAAGCCTTATCATGTAGATAGCCCTGAAATGGGACCACAGTCTTTGAGAACTGTCCAGTGACTGCTGCAAACTGGGCAGTTTTTTTGGAAATGAGCAGTCTCTGATACAGCTGATAGGTAGAACCAGTTTGGCCCCTAATAGGCTAACTGCAGCCAGTAGTTTGGGGGGGGTGTTTATTAATTTGCCTTGTGTTTGCCTTCATTTAGAGTAAGTTCATCAGGCTATGTTTTCGTGGTAGCTTGCATCAAGGAAAATGTGGTTCTGTAAGTCTTCATATCAGTTTCTCTTCTGAGAGTAGGAGTAATAATGCATATATGTTTGCATACTTCCAAATGCCTTTGTTTAGGGACTCAATAAGTATTTACTATTAAATTTGATTGTTTTAGTTGAATAAACATGTTTTAAACAAAAATTATTTCCTAATTTTGACTCAGAGCCTAGAAACTGTTATAATGTGTGGCATATACACTTCTTTTTTAGCTAAAAGAGTAGAGTTAGAATCTACTTTCTAATTCATCCATTTTGAATGTTGAACCTGAAATCCAGCTTATCTTTAAGATTGTTCTATCTGCTAGGTTTGGAATTTTAAACTTGGAATTTTGGGGTCTCCTCGGTGGTGTATAGTACTTCCAGATATAGACAGCATAGATGGGTCTCTTAGCTCATCTGAAAATGGGAGCTCAGAATTTTTTCAAAGATCTCATATTTACAAATGAATAAGTATAATGTAAAATGCAAAAATGAAAATCAAAATGAAGAACAGGATGGTTTTCCTAGCCTTTCACTAGGATTTTGATTAAAATACAGTTACAGGTTGGGGATCCAAAAATCCAAAAATCTGAAATGCTCCAGAATTCAAAACTTTTTGAGCACTGACGTGACACACAAAGGAAATGCTCACGAGAGCATTTTGGGTCTTGGATTTTCATATTTGAGCTTCTCAGCTGGTGAGGATAATGCGAATATTGGAAAATGTGAAAAAATATGAAATCCAACACATTTCTTGTCTCAAGCATTTTGGATAAGGGACACTCAACCCGTTTAATCCAAGCACTTGGTGGAGAATGTTGACAGTCACTTTCAGAGGTAGACAAATTCCACTGGCAAGTTTAATGACCGATGTATTATTATTGCTAACTCACACTTGTGTCAAAGGTGCTGTGACATATGGAGTTTTGCTCTCTCCAGCATGTCCATTGACTTGAGCTGGTTCCCACTCAACACACAGACCTCAGGGCCCTGGGGAAATAACTTAGGCAGCCCAAACAAGACCCCTGACCTCTGCTGTATAGGCAGATTTCATTAGCAAATAAGAAATGTTCTATTTAAAGTATATTACAGTGATTCATTGTAGATTAACTCACAAATCAAGACAGACCAGTGCCCTTTTGTGATTGTTTTTCATCAGCCTTAGGAGCCTCTAGGAGCCTCCTGTGGAGGTCTCACCCATGAGGTGACAGGAGTCAAAGTGCTTCCTGCTGATGGGTGTCCTGATCTTTTTTCTAGGTTTAATAATATCAGCTGTGGGTTCCTTCCTGCAGTCTTTGTGATCATCTGACTGGCAAGGTCTCCAGGTATCCACAGCTCACAAGTTACTGTTGGCGAGGGCTTGGAACTTGCCTCCTGCCCAGCCAGTGATAGCATGTTCATGCAAGTCCCCACTGGCCAGCAGGGCTGCCAGAATAGTAGATGGCTCTCCCTGGGGAGCTCTGCCTGGTTCAAGCACCATTACCATGGGGAGGATTTCTTTGGCCCACACCTAGCCTAGGCAGGTGGTGCAAGTGCAGAGACACCTGTCACAGCCTTGCCATGGGTTGCATTACATTCCTCCTAAAAGCTCCAAGAAGTTCACTTCCCACTAGCTAAGTGGGATTGAGAGAAAACCTGCCTAATCGAAACTCACCTCTTTTCAGTAGGACAGTACAAAACAGGCTACTTTCTCAGTAAATAATTACGAATAACTAACACTGATATACTGTTTACTATGTGCCAAGTACCTATTCCAAGCATTCTGTGTATTTTAAGTCATTGAATCCTCCCAGCAATCTCATGAGACAGGTATACTATTATTAGCCCTAGTTTACAGGCGAAGAAACCAGAGACAGAGCAGTTCAGTAACTTGTCCAAGGTCTCCGGTCCAGTGGAACCTGGAATAACTCATCCAGCTCCAAGGCCCACCTCCTCACTTCTCATGCCTCTCATCACCAAATGCAAGCTAGTTTCAGGGTGGTTAATTTTGGAGCTGATGAGCTTTACAGGTGATTGAATTTAATCATTTATGAGAGTAGGCAGGTAGGATATGCCAAGAAAGAGACCTTACTCAGTAAGTTTGGCAGGCCTCCATATTTTGGGCCTTTCTTTGCTTCCCCCTGTGATCCCAATGAACTTAGGTACCAAGTCTTCTTGTTCCCATTACCCTTTTCTTGGAACAGATTTTCTCAGATAATCTCCATCTTTCTCCCAGTCTCCTCTTCCTTCTTCCTTTTTCTTAAACAAGATGAGCCTGTTTACTGCTGGGGGCAGGGTATGTATCCCCATGAGTCAGGGGCTTGATTGGTAGGGGAGGTGATTGTTCATGCTGTGTCCCTAGACATCTTGAATGTCCCCCAATTTGAGCAAGTAACACATCACTTAGTTCTGCAACAGAACCAGCCACACATTGGTGTGTGTTTGGCTTGCCTCTGATTTGATGTTGCTCTTTTCTCACGAGGCTTGGACAAAACTCCTGCTTTACTCAAATCTTGTTTGAGTTAATATCTCAGCCTCCAGGTGAAATGAGGAATGAAATACAGATTTTAGTATCTAATATAAAACTGTAACTTGTTTTTACTCTGAGCTCCATCTTGGGACTATATTCTATCCAGAGGCCCTGAGGAACTTCTCTCCCTCCTTTGTTTTGATTTATTAAAGTTCTTGAATTATATTCCATGTTATTGATCTCGGCAAATGTGGGTTTCAAAATTGAGAGAGAAGTAAATCGTGCTGTGTTGTTACTGTGCATTTGGCTGAATTCTGTTCAACCTCTAAAGGAAAGGAAATATATCATGCTGCAGTCTTTTAACATAAAATCAGTTTACACTTTGCCATTCTAAAAAATTGATCAGTTCAATACATTTGATAAGTGCCACAGGTAAGGATTTACTCTGATTCAGTATCATTGTAAAGTCCTAAATTTTACTTAAATTTTTTTAACTTACAAGCTGTCTTCCTCTAAATTTAGGATAGAAGGGGACAAAGAAGTTTTTAGATTTTTGTCACTGATTTATAGCATGTAATTAAGGTCATTTTGTACTATTTTGAAGCTCCATTTTGTTTCTTGGTTATGTTGTTCTTAGAAGGAATACTTTACAATTGTTGAGTGTATTTAGTTAACGTTTCATATAAAATGGTATCTACTTCCCCTCCCCCAGGTTAGGAGACTCTGAATGATGAAATTCCTCTGAATTATCTTGAAGTATCTTTTTAGAAAGTAATGTTTCTCCAATTCATTAAGCTACTAAGAGTTTTCTGGTATTGAATGAAAAAGAATTGTAGGTATTTCAGGAATTCCTGAATAGCTGTTTTATAACCAGACTGATGAAGAGAAAGCCGTTTTAGATGTGGGGTTGTATGTAATAAAAGTTTCAAATTTTAAAAATAACACAGAAATCTGACATTTATTTTAGAAAATGCCTTTTTTACGTTGAGGGAGAAATTACTGAAAGGCATAAAATAAGTTTTATCTGATAAATATTTAAAATAGAGATGTGTCTGTGAGGTATAACTTTTTAAAAGACTCAACCCCCACAAACCAGTATTTCTGTTGATACTAATTTTAGAAAAGATTAATTACAAGTATTCAATTTTGATGCTGATCTATAAAATATATATTCTAATTATGCAGGCTCTATGTGAAAATGCATTCTTATTGAATTTTAATATTGTTTTATTTTGATTTTAAAAATAATTTTGAAGATACCTACAGCATATTGTAAGTATAAATGGCTCAGAAGTTAATACATTTTAAGATACATTTTCAGAAAATTACAGGGTTATTTTTTTTTTTTTTAGTCCACAACTAAGTTTGATTGCTTTAATATCTTCCTCTTAGGAAGAGATAAGGGTAATGGGAAGTTGTAGAGATAAGCTAAACTTATACCAACACTAGTTTGAGAGCCATTCGATTTTTTTTTCTTGCTATTTTTTGGCAACAAGAACCGCACACACCAGTAGCAGAGTAGATAATACAACCATTTATCGACCTTAAAGAACCACAAATGTTATTCTTTATGCTTTATTACTTCACTTCAGAATATTGCCTTTAGACTGTGAAATTGTACCCGTTTATTTACGATTTTTATTTAAAGATTTTTTTTTTTTTTTTTTTTTTTTGGAGACAGGATCTCACTCCAGTTGCCCAGGCTGGAGTACACTGGCACAATCTCGGCTCACTGCAGCCTTGACCTCCTGGGCTCAGGTGATTCTCCCACCTCAGCCTCCCAAGTAACTGGGACTTTAGGCGTGCCATGCCCAACCAGTTTTTTTGTTGTTGTTTGCTTTTTGTTTTGGTATTTTTAGTAGAGACGGGGTTTCGCCATGTTGCCCAGGCTAGTTTTGAACTCCTGGAGTCAAACAATCTGCCTGCTTCAGCCTCCCAAAGTGTTGGGGTTACAGGTGTAAGCTACTGTGCCTGGCCTAATTTTATATAAAGATTCTTAATCTGTCTGTCTGGTTTGGACTTAAGCTCTCTGTATAATAAAGTAATTGATAAGATGATATGCAGTTCTGGATTTATGCCAGATATATGTTTTATAAGGAATTTTACATGGTAATTACTTAAAATATAAGATTCTGGTGTATTGAAATACGTATTTGAGTAGCCTGCCATTTTAAAGTTATAATGCAAGTTAACTTCTAAATTTTAATAAAATTTTGAGTTTTGTGAATACCATTTTCTTCAGCAAAGCTCAAGTATTAGGCTATTCATGTAAAACTATTATATCTTTGGGCATGTGTTTCTTAATATGATTTTAAAAGGAAAAAAAGTAGGTTTTAAGCAGGTCATGGTTTATGTTCCAGCATTTAGTTAAAAAAAAAAGACCTCTAATCTTATAATGCTGTTAATTTGCTGAACACTTTATCTTTACAGAGCAATTTCACATACTTTTATCTAGTTCATTTTTCACAGCCATGCTCCAAGTGAGGTGTTCTTATCATGAGTTGACACTGATGGGACAGAGATGGCTCAAGGATATTGGGCGCCCAGGAGTGGTTGAACTGGCAGTTACGACTTGATCCAGGTTATCTGATTTGGGATCCAGTCTGCTTTCTCCTAGGTCACAGAAGCCTTTTGATTTTGTTTTTCTTCTTTTTTAATGTTAAGACAGGTAACTCTGACTAGGGCTGCAGGTCTGGCAGCTGCTTGTTTTGGGTTGGTCTTCAAACCCTGTTGTTCCCTGACGTCCTGCCTTCAGCACAGGTTGCTGTACAGCTTTTCCTGTGGGCCCAGCTCCTCCCTCCAGGGGCCTTTCTTTGCAGAAGCTGCTCTTTCTGCATGGAACTCTGTTCCCTTTCCTTGTTTCTGTTCCTTTCCTTCTCGAATTTAAGCCTAATTACCCTCCACGTCAGCCCTTCTTCCCACCTTCCCCACTGTATACTCTCCAAACTCCACTTCCCTCTGCTTGGAACTCTTTTTCTGCAGTGTATTTTTGTGGCACGTGAGTGGCTTTGTCCTTAGACTAAGTTCTGGGAGGATGGGATCTTTTGCCAGTTTTTTACCCATTGTATTCTCAGCCCTTAGTAGGATGCCTAATACTTAATAGGTACCCACATATTTAGGTGGATGGATGGATGGATGGATGGATGGATGAATGAATGAATAATGCAGATTCTTTCATTATACGGACTTTGTTTCCTTTCTTAGACCATTGGAATCAGCTGATTGTCTAGCACTTGGCTAGATTTGAACAAATTAGGAATCCTATGTTCTGTTTAGTTCCAACTCCAATCAATTAACCAGTATTTATCGAGTGAGACGCAGAATGTGAAGTGCTGTATCTCTGTTGTCTTCTCTGTTTCTCTATCTTAGCATTTTTTCATGTTTACAGAGCATCAAGCATGATTCAAGTAGTTGCTGGAAGCCGCCAGGTCAAAGTGTGCAGAGAACAAATACCAGTATGAGGGGAGCTGCATAAACATATGCACACATATTAAACATGAGCTATGTCATCTGTAGAATTTAATAAGCTAGGCTAGATTTAAAATATTTCCCTTTGATGTGTAATACTTCATGGTTTTGAACATTTTCAGAAAATGGGGCCACTTTTCAGTTACTCCAGATAAAACTTACTCTTCAAATATGACAGCATTTTCTTCACCAATGTATTTTCTTTGCTCATTTTTCAAAATCCTTTTATTGACCCTGGGTGCCAGATGAGTGCAAGTTGGGGCACCCATACAAACCCACATTTTAAACTTCTTTGTTGCAGGGAAGGTTTGAGATAGTGTAAATTTTCTCTTAGTCCAAGAATAGGCTATTTCCAGCCTGAGCTATAGTACCTTGTTAAACTCAGTGAAAGCTACACCTTTCAACTTCGTAAGCTTGGTTGCCAAAATGTAGTTCGTTTGGAATGAATTATTAGAATATCACACACACACACACACACATATACACACACACACACACATTCAAATGTGATTATCTACTGGAAAGTCAGTAGATAAATCAGTTGACTAGAAAGTTTATGGTTTGGATTATTTTTGTAATGTTATTTCATATTTCCCACTCTTATATTCACCTCTTTGGGAATGGTAATTTGAGAAGTTAACTATGTATTAGCCTTAGTAAGAAACTGTATTATGTTTATCAGAGAACGAAATGAAACAAATTATTCCTCCTCTTTAGCTACTCCCCTCCCTCTCCACACACACTTTTAACCAGTTTTAGGATTTTATTAATTAAATACTTTGCCACATGTCTGGTCAGTTGGTGTCTTTGTATAAGAATGGTACCACTTCTTGCTGAACAGTATTTTTATCTCTTTGATGACTTTCCCTTGAACCAAGAACACACTGTTTTGTAGCAGGAAGATCCTATAACTCTATGCTGAGTATTTTTGTTTTTTAAAGGAAGATACATAAGTACTGGAGGAACACAGTGCGTTAAACTTATCCTGAGGATAGATGTTAGGGTGTGTCTAAACCATGTCTACATTTAGGGTACTTTGTAAATAAAGCCCATAATTGGTACACATGAGTAGTTAGAGCAGTTCTAATTGCATGAAACCTGTCTGAGAGAAGGATTCATTCTGTACTTGGTGGTTGAGAAGATTATAAGTGTAGAGTAGAGCTGTGTGTCATTTAGAAATGTTTTGCTAGGGTTCAGACATGCTGCTTTTCTGGTGAGTGGATATAGGGTGAGAGGAAAGGAGCTGGATTTGCCCTGATTCTTGGGAAAGGAGAGGGGGTTGGGGATTCTGGCTCAGGGTTGGGGGTTCTGGCTCAGAGTTTGGACATTGGGAGCAATGATTAAGCAGAGGAGTTGGCTTATGGTGTTTTGTGGCGTGCAGCTGATAAGCCTTCCTGGATAGGTATGTTGCCTGTGTAGATGGTGGTCTTCAGTTACAGCCTTGCCATGGAGGAAATCTTTTTAAGGTAAACATACAACACAGAATTTCTGAATTTCACCTTCTGAGAGAGTCTTAAGGTTCTCATAACTAAATTTCTATACCTAGTAAGTGCTTAGAAATATTTGTTGAATAAATGAATGGATGTGATTTTTAAATGAAATGTCTCTATAAATTGATATCTGTTTCTGAAGCATCTTAATGAATCAAAGCTTTGGAGCACCAATTCTTTCCATGGTAATCCCAACACTTTGGGAGGCTGAGGTGGGCAGATCACTTGAGGTCAGCCCCAAAGAGGGGAATATAAGGGTGGGAAATATGAAATAACATTACAAAAATAATCCAAACCATAAACTTTCTAGTCAACTGACTTATCTACTGACTTTCCAGTAGATAATCACATTTGAATATGTGTGTGTGTGTGTGTGTGTGTGAGATATTCTAATAATTCATTCCAAACAAACTCACAAATTGTGAATGTAATAGTAAACTAAGTGATGCACAGTAGTAAAGAACCTCAATGAAAAGTCTTAATGCAATATTATTTTAAAAGTCACATTTAATTTCCAGATTATTTCATGGATTGCCATTGGAGGAGCTGGCTTATTTTTAGACTGTTTTTACATGACTTAGTGTAATTGGTGAGTAATTTTCTGCACAGTAATTTAATGAGTAAGTCATCTACTTTATGCTCAGTCTGGGCTGGGTGCTTGCTATCTGGGATCTCCCCAAGGAGTACTGGTGGAAATGAGGTTGCAATATTTGACACAAGGGCCAATGGCGGCTGTGTGGGGTATGATGACATGAGACAAGAGTGTCAAGGCTTGAATGTCCAAGGAGGTGAAACTTGAGGTGAGGCTTGAAAGATTTCAGATTTTAACAGCGAGAGGAAAAAAGAAGGAATTGCTAGATAATCTTCACTAACTTGGAGATTGAATAGTGAAGAGGGTGACCAACCTTGTTGGAGGTTGTCTGTTGTTAAAAGGTGAAAATGACATGATGTTGTGAGGCCAGGCAGAGGAATTGGGATTTACTAAAGTAAGTAGTAGTAGGAAATCACTGCAGATTTCTGAAGAGAAGAGTGAAACTGCAGTTTAAAGAAGCTTGACTTGCTATGTTCATGAGTACTTCTCATGACACTGGTATGATTTGCTGCTTATGTAGCCATATACCAGATACTGCCTCCAGTAGGTTTTGCCTCCTTCCCTTTTTAGTGGATTACCAGTGATGATTCAGTGATTCAACCTTTCTAAATATCAAGTTTTGTTTTGAGTTTTATACCTCTGTGAGTTATAGAGTGCAAGTAGGTCTTGTAATCTCTATTCTATAAGAAGGGAAATGAAACTCAAGAATTCTTCAGCAGAATTCTAACCAAGTTGGAATCCATCCAGGAATAGTAAGCCAGCTTTTCTCTTCCACTTACTACTGAACTTCCTAATGTGAAATGAATTATCTGTTTTGGAACAAAAAGAGAGATAGACCGGGCGTGATGGCTCACGCTTGTAATCCCAACACTTTGGGAGGCTGAGGTGGGCGGGTCACCTGAGGTCAGGAGTTCGAGACCAGCCTGGCCAACATGGTGAAACCCCATCTCTACTAAAAATACAAAAATTAGCTGGGCATAGTGGCACGCCTGTAATCCCAGCTGCTCAGGAGGCTGAGGCATGAGAATCACTTGAACCCAGGAGGTGGAGGTTGCAGTGAGCCAAGATGGCGCCACTGCACTCCAGCCTGGGCAACAAAGCAAGACGCTGTCTCAAAATAATAATAATAATCATAAGAATAATTAAAAGAGAGATAAAATAATTCTTCAAAGCTGGGCCAAGTGATTCCACACATTGGGAGGAAGACACAGCCAATCAGCCCAAGGTATGTTTATTTACTGTACAATTTTCAATATGTTCTGTTGTTCATATAAAAGTATACCCAGTGTATGCTTGCTCAAGCAAGGGGGATTTTCTTCTAGCTATGAGATTGTAAATACATCATACACAGAGAAGACATGAAGACAGCTCTTGAAGACAGAGCCGAGAGGAGGAAGAACAGGCATCCACAGTACCTTTCATGCTGTAGCAATACTCTTTGGGCTGCACATTTTAGAGCGCTTGTGTAACCAAGCATTGGATTCCCAAAGGCCCTGGGGGAAGTGGGAATGCTGTACAGGCTGTGTGGGGCGGCCTGATTGAGTTTATTCTCCAGATAGCTGTTACTCACAGGCCACTTAATAACCACTGTTGTTTATTTCATTGTTGTTAGATGGCCCAACAGTACAGCATCCCTCAATCCGTGTAACAAAAATGTTCTTACCATGTCTAAAAAGCAAATTTCTTCCTTAACAAGTCTGTTCCCCAGTTGCTTCCCTTAATTTGAGATGTATTATTGTGGAAGTATTTGGGTACCAGTAGTGAAAGAATCCAGCTGAGAACAAAACTCAGAGGGGCTGGAAAGGGGAGAAAAGAAATACCAGTTAATGGAATGGCTGGATGGTCTTATCAACTAAGAGGGCAGACCACTTGCCACACAACCTTTGGATGACAGTCATTTGTCAGGCATGGGGTTTTTGTTTGTTTTGTTTTTCCAAATATTTTTTCCTAGTCTGTGACTTGTCTTCTCATCCTCTTGACAGTGTCTTTCACAGAGAAGTTTTTAATTGTAATGCAGTCTAGCTTATCAATTATTTCTCCTATGGATCATGTGTTTGGTGTTGCATTTCAAAAGTCATCGCCATACCCAAGGTCATTTTGATTTTCACCCCGTTGATCTTCTAGGCATTTTGTAGTTTTGCCTGTTACATGTAGGTCTGTGATCCATTTTGAGTTAATTTTTGTGAAGAGTTTTTAAGATCTGTGTCTAGATTCATTTTGTTTTTGCATGTGGATGTCCCATTGTTCCAGCACTATTTGTTGAAAAGACAGTCCTTTCTCCATTGTATTGCCTTTGCTCCTTTGTCAAAGATCAGTTTCCTGTATTTATGTGGGTCTTTTCAGGTCCACATCCCTTCAGTGACTTAATGATGAAAAGAGGTGGCATCTTTCCCTGGGGCTGCCTCCCCTGCTTGCCCATGGCAGGATTTCTGAAGGCCACAGTCAGCCTGGGAAGTTAGGATGCCAGGGAGTTGGCATGGAGTCCCTGTGGGACTCGGTAGCTCTGAGGGGCTTCTGAGGAAGCGACTCATTGTTACTGGAGTGAACGTCAGAAGCTCCGCATTCGTGGATTAGTGAGTCCTTTCCTCATTTTCTCTTGTGCAGGCTTCTCGTTCCTAATGCACTCATTCTAACTGATGAGATAATTACAGCAAAATTTTGTGTAGCTACTAGAACCAGGAATTCCGTCTACACAGTTAGAATTGGTAATTCTTACCTTCAAATCTTCATTCTAGTGAAACCTAAAATAAAATTAGCATTGCTTTCAAGCAGAGCTTTTGTGCTTAAATTACCCCATTTCTCTTCCATATCTTCAGGCTGACCTCCGTTCCAGATTTCCCATTTTGGGGCTTGGATGGTTCTCCTGTGGAGACCAAGGTGAATTTAGTGACAGGTTAGTGACTCTGGTGGGGGACATGTTTGCAGTAGAGCTGCACTCTTTTTTTTTTTCCTTTCCTGACAATATTTCCTAACTTTTTGGCTTCAGACTATCATTTTGACGCACATCACCCCTAATTTGTTTTCGTGGCTCTGTACTCCTTTCTCTCCAATTACTGTTCCATTGTTCCAGCTACCTGAAAGACATTTTCCTTTGACACACGCTGTCCATATCTCAGACACCTCAGCGAGGTGACTGTGTTGCCAAGTCTTGTCAAAGGTTCCAATTTTGAAACCTTATAAATCTCTTCCTTGCCAGTATTCAGCCTTGCTAGGATCAGCTGTCTTGACAGCCTTCCATCTGGCCTTCCTAGCCCACCATTCTAACAGCCTCACTTCCTGCCTCCAAAATTTTCAAGAGCTCCCAATTTTCAGGGAGAGTGTGGGCTTCCTAGGCTAGCACTCAGTGCCTTGAATTTCCTGGCTTTTACGTAACTGTCGTCTTTAATTCTAGCACATCCTCTCATGCTCTTTGCTACCTAACTAAGCTGAGTGCTCTCCCTTCTCTCCATTTCCTATAAATATCTTGTACTTTTCCACTTTTGTGTCTTTGTTCTCAGACTTCTAAGCCAGTGGTCCTCAAACTTAGGAATGTATTAGACTCCACATGGAGGCCTTGTTACAGCAGGGAACACGGGGCCCAACTCCCAGAGTTTCTGATTCGTTAGGTCTGGGGTGGGGCCTGAGAATTTGAGATGCTGCTGGCCCCAGGGACTGCACCATGAAAACCACTCTTCTAAGCAGTTCTCTAATTCTAGTACGTTTTGGTTAAAAGAAACATCTAATTCATCGGAGGCCATTGGTTATTCAGATCTGTGCATTGGATTTTACATCCAACAGTGCTAAAATTGTGTTTTGAACATAAATACATTTTGAGCTCCTACTTGGTGCCAGCTGACAGGCCCTTTGTCCATAAAACTACTGATGAATTGAAGGTTATACTTCTGTTTCCTCTCTGCATGTTGGATGAGGACACTTACATATTTAGCTGTGAGCCACTGGCGGCTATACTCTGTCATTACAGACCAACAGGCCCTACAGCCAGTCAACTGCCAATTAACAAACTACAGGCTTGTATTCTGCAGGCAGTTTAGCCAAGGGATGCCAGCATCTCTGTTGTTCCTGCTGCTACCAGGCCTAGGCATTGTCTTGCAGCTTGGTAACTCCACCTTTCTAAAGACTCAGGTGTCCCCAGTTGTACTGGTAAAAGGTTTTGCATTTTAGTGTTATGGTTAAATTTGGGAATAAAAAAAAATGTAGGAATCATTCCTTTGTCTCATTCACAGTGTAATTGTCAGCCACCTGTACCATTAGTTGTGGCGGGGAAAGGAGGGGTGAGGAGTCACTGTGGCCATGGATACATGTCATCTGTCCAGGCCTGTAGCCTATTATAGGCAGTTGATTTGAGTACTTTCAACTTTGCAGGGGGATGGGATGTCCAAGGGTGAATGTGATTTGAGTAGGGCATCTGGAATTTTTTAGAAGATAATCAGTACCTAATAGATTTTTTACCGCATAGATTTTTCACTTCTCATTGCACTTGCATTTTGCTGGTGTAGAATGTAGTCCCTTGACTGTAGAGCTGTGTGGGTTGCACGTGGATTAGCCTCACACAGAGAGGTAAAGGGCCTCTAATTTAATGGACCTTTGTGAAGGATTCTAAAGTAAAAGTGTACAGAGTGCTTTCTGATTGGTGAATGTACCTATGATATGTTTTATTTGGGCATATTTTCATGTTTTCCTTACACACCTGTAGACTTTTGATATCTGACATGAAATAAAACTTTCCAAGGAAATACCTCAAGATTCCAGGTTTTTTCCTACAGTTCAGCTTACACATGTTATCACATCCCATAGGTAAGTGATGAAGTCTGCCCTGCCAGTGCTTTGGGAAAGCACCTTGCCCACTGTTTTGGGAGTTGAACTTTGTGATTGTTTAGAAAACCAGCTTTTAATTGTTTGTTGTTAAATTTTAGTCAATCTCTGTACATTCTTCACTTTTTTTCATAAACTTTGATAAGTTACCAATGGGATATCCCTTTCTGCCTAGGTATATTTATTCTTTAAAAAATGTACATTGAGGAAGGGAAAGTAATTTTTAGGAAAATTACAGTGTGGTAAGCATACTGATCACTGAGACCATCCTAAATCTGATTTTTTTTTTTTTTTTTTTTTTTTTTGAGACGGGGAGTCTTGCTCTGTTGCCAGGCTGGAGTGCAGTGTACGATCTCGGCTCACTGCAACCTCCGCCTCCCGGGTTCAAGCAATTCCCCTGCCTCAGCCTCCTGAGTAGCTGGAACTACAGGCGTGTGCCACCACACCCGGCTAATTTTTTTTGTATTTTAGTAGAGACGGGGTTTCACCATGTTGGCCGCGATGGTCTCGATCTCCTGACCTCATGATGTGCCCGCCTCAGCTTCCCAAAGTGCTGAGATTACAGGCGTGAGCCACCACACCCGACCCCTGAATCTGATTTAGTCTTTGATTCAGAAGATATCTCAGAGTCTTACAGGGTCCATGTACATCTTCATTTTTTTTCTCCATGCTGAAATGAATTTAGTTTGAGTTTTAATAGGGTTTTAGATAGAATTTAACATAAAAATAAATCTGTATGTATTATGTATTAGGATAGAGACATAATAGGAAGTGTGGTGTTGGGAGACAGAGAATTGAAGATCTGGGACCCTAGCAACAGTTGCTTCAATAACTATAGTACTGAATGTGTGGCCTTTATGTCTGTGTCTCAGTTTTCCCTGACTCCAGTCATACCTGCATTACACATAGTTTGGGAAAGACTGTCTTCCCTCTGCAAAGTCCATCTGATTGGAAAGGCTGGGTAGATAACTGCAATAAAGAAATTGAATACAGTTTGAATGTAACGGCGTTCCTCCTGGGGATGGGAGGTGAAGGATTCAGGGATAGGCAGTAGAGTGATCAAAGACCTGGAAGTTGCAGAATTCAGAGTTCTGCAGCCAGTTGACATAGTTGCCTTGTTACCCCACAGAAGATTCATATTGTTAGTGAAAAATATGCCACCCAGAAGACCTGGGCTTGAGTCCTGCTTCCTTCTTGCCCTGTACACCACATACCAGCTGTGTGATCTTGGCGAAGACCTTAGATGAAGTACTTTTCCCATCTGTAAAATGTTGGTGATGACCACTGTCTGGTCTTCCTCACATGGGCACAGTGAGCACTCACTGGGATAGTGTTCTTCCTGTCATAGATGTAAAGCAGCAAACTGAAAGTTTTGGTGGTTTATCATGGTTATTATACTTGTTGGCTGACTTTCTCATGGCCTTCTTAGATGCTTCTCTTAAAGGCAGAATTTTAATTTAAAAATGCATATTATGTAAGAATATTGGGGTTGACTTTGAGAATTCATGAATTGAAACACTTAAACTCTCTCAGGACCTCTAAATATTTCTTTATTATTTCAGAGCATTTGATTTGTCCTAATGCTATGGAGTTATAAAACCATTAATGGTATGATAGCTCTGGAAACAAACATTAATTCATTTGAATTCATTAGAATGATAAAGCGTATTGTGCAGGGGTTTTCAGGCATTCAGTTCATAACTATCGAAATGTGGATCATAAATTTTATTTGGGTATGTTTTCATGTCTAAAGAGGATCTTATCATAACTCTCAAACTTATTAGTTTTATGTGAAATACAACTAGCAAGCATATATACGTAACAAAAAAATTGCTGATTGTATTTAGTTTCTCTGAGATTGATCTATTTTATTACATTATTTTTTATTAATTTTTATTTTATTTTTATATTTATTTTATTATTAATTTTTTTGTTATAATTAAGTCATTCTGACCTTATAATTTGAGAAGCATGTGCCCTGTTTTCATGCTTTAATTTTATTGTAAGCATCTATATTTAGGGAGGGGGGTGTGGTTATGTGTTTGTATATGTATGTTCAAGTGTATCTTTATTTTTATTTTATTTTTGAGACAGAGTCGCACTCTGTTGCCCAGGCGGGAGTGCATTGGCATGATCTCGGCTCGTTGCAACCTTTGCCTCTCAAGTTCGAGCAATTCTCTTTCCTCAGCCTCCCAGGTAGCTGGGATTACAGGCGGCCATCACCACGCCTAGCTAATTTTTGTATTTTTAGTAGAGATGGGGTTTCGCCATGTTGGCCAGGCTGGCCTGGAACTCCTGACCTCAAGTGATCCACCTGCCTTGGCTTCCCAAAGTGCTGGGATTACAGGCATGAGCCACTGCATCTGGCCTATATCTTTATTTTTTAAAGTTTACAAGGTGATAGTTTATTAGTAAGCTTTCATGCCAGTAACAGTTTATATTCAAATGTAGTTAAAGCCTGACTTCAAGAATTCTGGTAGCAAGAAGGGAAGATTTCGTACCTCTCAATTGCAATTTGAACAGAAAGTGGCATCTTATAGAAGTCTTAATTTTGGCATGTTTTTCCATTAAAAATTTTTTAAATTTCAATAGCTTTAGGGATACATGGTTTTTGGTTGTATGAATTAATTGTATGTGATGAAATCTAGGATTTTATTGCATTTGTCACCTGAATAGTGTCCATTGTACCCAATGGGTAGTTTTTCATCCCTCACCCTCCTTTCTCCCTCCCCACTCTGAGTCTCCAGTGTCCACCTTACCATTCAGTATGCCTTTGCACGCCTGTAGCTTAGCTCCCACTTAAGAGTAAGAACATGTGGTATTTGGTTTTTGATTCCTGAGTTACTTCATTTAGAATAGTGGCCCCCAGTTCCATCCAAGTTTCTGCAAAAGACATTATTTTGCTCTTGTTCTGCCATTTTTAATCTGATTAAGAATCATAAGAATAATTTTGTTGTCATAGATATTTTTTCCTAAACTTATTTTTATCATAAACACCTAATTATTCACCCATAGTCTGAGAGATGGAGTGGAGTAACACCTCCGTTGAGCACCTCCGTTGAGCACAGTGCCAGGCACTGTTAGACAATGTGCAGGCAATTATTATAACTCCTATAGAATGCAATGGCTTTATCCTCACTTTTTGGAAGAGGAAACTCCTTCAAAGTGTTGCTGTCATTTGAACCCAGGTCTGCTGCACACTAGAAGGTCCATATATTCTCCCATGCTTTCATATAGAGGCATAATTACTGGCTCTTTACCCTAGTGTATGGCAGTAAAACAAATTCTTGTGTTTTAGCATCAGTAAACTTAAAGGAGAATTGCCTCAATTTTCTTTGCCTTCTGTTACAAAGTTATAGGAGGGTTAAGCTAAGTACACCCTCTTTCTCCAGCAAAGCCTGCGAGTTTTCTTCTCTTCCTCAGAAGTTCTTAATTACTGTTGGCACATCTTGTGGTGAAAGAATATACCTTGTGGGGGCGGAAAATGAAATGTTAACTGTAATGAGTAAGATTGTTGGCCAACCCAAAGAGTTGGTTTAAACAAAAGTGGGGAACAGCTTGAATGATTCTGCTTTTCATAGGTACTTTTAACACATAACCATAACCTGTCAGACATACCAATCGACTGTCAGTTGCTTACATGATTGTTTTAGTGTCTGGTGGTGGAGCCCCAAAGCTCTGTCTGTATTTGCCAGACAGGCATGGTAGTTGGAGCAATGTATGTGGTCAAAGAGGTCCAAAAACTTGCCTAAGTGAAAACCTGGAAGTGGAGCTCTTGGTTGGAGTTCTTGATTTATAGGTAGAAATAAATACCACAGAAACAGTGCCACCCTTTCTTGTATCTGCAGGTTTGGAGATTGTGAACTGATTAAATTACTGTAAATTGAGCATGGGTGTGCTGAACCCAAAGCTGGTTAGTGCAGCCCTGTCTAGGACATAACTCAGGCCACCATTTTAGAAGTATGGGTCTTTAGTCCTAAGAGAAACTAGGGGAAAAGCGAATTCATTCAATAAACATGTATTGCTTCATGGTAGGGAAACAGGTAAATGGGGAACTCTTCATCTATTTGGGATAGGCAGATGTAAGCCAGAGTGCAATGCAGGTGAGCAGTGTGAAGAGTAAGGAAAAGTCACTGGGTGTCAGGGAAGGGAAATTTCACGTGGCTGCTGCTTGGATAAGAATGGTAGATAAGATAGAATGTAGAATGCTCACTGCTTCCTCCTCCTTGTTTTTTTGTTTGTTTTTTTTTGAGACAAGGTCTTGCTGTTTCCCCCAGGCTAGAGTACAGTGGCACATGGCTCACCGCAGCCTTGAACTCCTAGGCTCAAGTGATCCTCCGCTCTGCCTCCCAAGTAGCTAGGACTGCAGGTGCACACCAACATGTCCGGATAATTTTTAAAATGTTTTGTAGAGACAGGGTCTCACTACGTTGCTCGGGCTGGTGTTGAACTCCCAGCCTCAAGCCATCCTTCCGCCTTGGCCTTCGAAAGTGTTGGGATTACAGGCATGAGCCACCACTCCCGGCCTCTTCCTTTTTCTTATACTCTCAGCTTAGATATCCTTTCCTCCATGAAATGCCTTCCCTGACCTTCACCCAGTTCTGGGTTAGGTTTTCTTACTGGGCCAGTGTAGAGTACAGTACACCACACTCAGCAGAGTATCTACCTCTTGGATTACCACAGCTCTTATCTCTCTCCTACCTGACTCTAAGCTCCTGTAAGAGCAAGAGCCTTGTAGAGACAGTCCCCAGTACATAGTAGGTACTTAAATATTTGCTAAACGAACTAAAATGAAGCTGTAAAAGTTGGAGTCCAGTTGTGGAGAGCCTTGTAATAATACTAGATGATATTTATTGAGTGCTTACTATGTTTTAGGCACTGTAAAGGTACGTGGCATATATTAACTCATTTAATTTTTCAATAACCTATAAAGTAGGTACCATTATTAATCCATTTTCTAGATGAAGAACCTGAGGCACGGGAAGTTGGGTGTCTTCTCAAAGGTCGTTCACTTTGCTCCCTGCTTCTGGCTCCCGTACTGCTGGGAAATTTAGAGTGGCTCCTGGAGGCAGTGGGGACTGTTAGTGCTAAAAGGGGCCCGGAGGTGTGAGCACTTGTGCTCTCTGGGGAAGGAGTCCTGACATTGTATGTAGATGGACTACAGGAAGGGGAGTCGCTTGAAGCAGTCCAGAGTCACCTCTGAAATGGCAATGCAAAATATATTCGTGTGATTTGTTGATCTAACACACAGGACGCTCACTAAGTGCTAGGCATTGTTGAAAGTGCCTTAAATGTTAACTGATTTAATGCTTTTGGCAGCTGCATGAGGTAGGCACTATCACTATCCTCTCCATTTTACAGATGATGAGCCTGAGGTTCAGAGAGATCCCACAGCTGGTAAGTGGCAGAGCCAGCCAAGTCTGGTGCCAGGGTTTCAACGACTATCCCAAGCTCTGCTTGGTCTTCCTGTACAAAGGGAACGAAAACTAGTAGTCTCCAGTGATGTTTTTGTTCCAGATAGTACAGGATCAAAGTGATACTTTGGAGACAGATCCTTCCATTTTCAAAAGCATCTGCCTTAAAGACATTTGTCTAGAAATATTTATATGATTGTATTACCTTTAATATATGCTTGGCTTAGAGCAGGCAAAAACAAAAAACAAAAAACCCAAAGACACAGGTCCTGCCCTTGGGGAGCTCATACTCTGCTAAGGGGAGATAGAGAAGTATGTAGACTTACAAAGAAAAAAATAATTTCGGCTGAGAAAGGCAAATGAAGAAAGTAAAACAAGCCAATGAAAGAGACCTGTGCATTCCACTGTGATAGCCACGAGGTGCATGTGTCCATTGAGTACTTGAAATATGGTCATTCAAAATTGAGAAATGCTGTAAGGGTGAAGTACACACTGGAATTCAAACAGTATGAAAAAAATATATAAAATATCTCTAATTTTTACATTGATTATATTTTAAATGTTTGTACGTTGGGTTAAATAGAGTATATTATTAAAATGAATGCTAAGTGAAATAAGCTAGGCATAAAAGGACACTATTACTGCACTTATGAGGTAACTGGAATAGTCAAGTTCATGGAGGCAGGAATTAGAACGGTGGTTACCGGGGGAGGGGAGAATAGGGAGTTACTGTTTAATAGGTAGAGTTTCGGTTTGGGATGATGAAAGATCTAGAGATGGATGTGGTAATGGTTGCACAACAGTGTGACAATACTGAATGCTGCTGAACCATACACTTGAAACTAGTTCAAATGGAAAATCTTAGGTATATTTTACTACAACTTTAAAAAGCCAAAAAATATGTGTCACACTTTTTAAAAATGTGAGTACTAGAAAATTTTAAATTGCACGTGTGGCTTGCGTTATACTTCTGTTGGACTGTGCTGGGTAGAGAGGAATGGGTAAGATGGTCAGGAAAGGCCTCTTTGGAGAGGGTCACATTTGTGTCCTATGAAATGAGAAGGAACTGACCACACAAAAGGCTTGAGGGAAGCATTTCAGGCAGAGGCAGAGCGGCTGCAAAGGCCCTGGGGTGGGGAAAGTTTGTATGCTTGGGGAGGTGGGATGAAGTTAGGATGGAAAGGGGCAGGGCCCCGATCACCAGGGTCTTATGGGCTTGAATACTACTGCTCTGCATAAAACTTGAAAATAGAAACAAAGCAATAAAAAACTCAAATTTCCATACAGATTAAACCATGTGAAATTGCTGGTATTCTGACCTATTTATATGGTTCAGCCTAATCTTGTGTTTGTGGTTCTGGGGTTTGATTCTTTCCCTAGTGATGTACTTGTTTGGCTAGCAGAGAAGGCACTGCCTTGCTTTCTAATTATTTGCTAATTGGTGGGTACCCAAGAGACAGCACCCCCTCTTGCTGGCTTACATACCACTTTGCCTGACAACAAATTTGTGTTGAAATGGAAGGAAACCCAGCTGCTCACAAACTAAAACTGTCACAAGTAATAAAAAATCCTGAAGACAATACCTTGAACATTTTCTGTTTCATAAACTTCGTCTTTGTCAGCTTGGTGGCTTTTGGAACCCAGAGGGAGCAATAATAGTATCATTAGCACCTTTGGATCCTGGCGCTATGAAGTCACTGGGAGCATTTATTATTATTGCACAGGTAGACTTTTCTTTCTGGAAAGGTCTTGGCTCAGGACAAGTAAATTGAAGGGTTGGCTTTCTCAGCAGGGAAGGGTTGTTAGGAAGGTAAATTGGGGTTTGTTTATCCTTCTGTTAAAGGCCATCAGTGCTGGCTCAAGCAGTCTCGTGGAGGCTGCTGCCACCCCGTTTTGTTTCCCGAGTCCACCTCGGTGGCCTCGTTGTGTGTTACTACTGCTTTTCCTGGAGCAGGGGGTCTGGGACAACGAGAGGCAACCCTACAGGAGGTGCTGCAGAATGAATGGTTTTCTTAGTGGTTTTTGACTCCAGAACCCCTGGTGGAAAATGTTTGTTCATATTAAAGGAGAAGATGGTTAATACCTAAAATCTTTCATCTTATGGAAAGTTTTTTTGGGCTTTGAAACATCTCTGGCCACCTGCTGGGGACCAGTGAGTCTGGCAAATGGTAATGCCCACTGCCTGTGCACCGGTCTTTTGTGGAGGAGTTCTGTGCCACATTTGAACTCCCCAGTCAAATGGTTCTAGTGGTGTCTCAGGTGGTATGAAGCAGAGAGGTGCCTGCATTCGGTGGTCCAGGCTGGCCCAAGTTTAAAAGTTGACTGGGTACTTTGTGCTCCCTTGGGATGGCTAGATATTTCCTCATATCCTAGGTGCTGTGTAAGCTAATTTGTTAAAAAACAACAAAGGCCCCATGTTATGTAATTATTGATATCTGAACCACAAACCGGAAATCTGTGCCCAGAAACCATCCCACAATTTCTAGATTTCCACCCCTGCACATATCGTGGTCCATTTCTGTAGGATCACTGTTGGTGTCATCTTTGTTTATTTACTGTCCAATTTTCAACTGCTATAAGTCATTAACTACATTAGTTGAATATTTTCTTACCTCAAGGAATTCCTTATTGCAGTAGGTTTATATGAAGGTGGGGTTAGCTTTAGGCTTAGCTACAGAGTCTTCATTTATTTCTCAGTCCTAATCAGCTTTATTTGTTTATTTTGTTTTGTTCATGTGAGGATTGGTCAGATTGTTGTGACCGCCAGCTTAGTTATAACATGGACCAGGACAACTGTGTGACCTCCCTGGAGGTGGCTTGAGCTACAGGAATAGGCACTTTCTTAATGTGCCTTGCCTGCCTGAAAGAGCAGTTGCATCTGCATAAATATAAATAATTACTTGTATTCTTGTTTTTTGTTTTGTTGTTTACAGTTTACATGAACTATTTCACTTTTTTGCTCTTTAATCTTCATGTGAAATTTGGGAGATGAGCACAATTATTATCTCATTTTATAGACAGAAAAACTCAACCTCAGAGTTTCAGTCCGCGTGTCTGACTTCAGGATGGATCCTCTTCTCAGAACTTCCAACAACAATGTTGTCTGACCTTCTGGCAAGTTTCCAAGAGTGCCACAAACAGCCAGTTGTTCAACATGAATTGAGAATACGGTCCTCTATCAAAGGTCATCTTCCTTCCTTCCCTCCTTCCCACCTTCCCTCCTTCCTTCCTTCCTTCTCTCCCACCAGCATGTTCTGCCTCATTCTTCCAACTCATCGCGTCTCAGACACAAATTGCTGTCTGAGCCCACACGTATGTACTCCCTGTATGGCGGTTGACAGTGAAGTTCCCTAGCCCTCAGCGAGGACCCCAAACTAGAAACCTGGGTGCTGTGCTTACACTTCATGTGTGGGTGATGAAGGGGAAACCATGGGATTGCTAAGGCTCAGGTTCCACAGTTGCAAACTGGGGCTAATACCTGCAGCGTTGGATGCTGGGAGGATTTTGAGGTCTTATCCATGTAAAGTGATAACAGCACCTGACACAACAATTGCTCTACGAGGACAGCAGCGACTATTGTCATTTAAAAAAATAAATCATCATATCCTCTCACTTACCCTTCATTCAATAAGCTGACAAGACCTGTAGATTTTACTTACTTTAATAGCATTGACTCTGCCTTGGCTTTCTAATCCTTCTGGTTTGGCACGTCTTAAACACAATTCCTGCCATAATTGGATGGATCACGCTGACTCCAGTCAAGCCCCTCTAATCTATCATCTGCACTACATCCAGCCTGATCTTTCCAAACACACAATTTTGACCTTCTCCTTGAACATCCCTCATTTGCTTACAGAAGAAATATAAATCTCTTAGTTTTTCACCAAAGATTCTTTATTATCTGACCCTCTTCTTAGTCTTGTTTCACCTATCCTGAACACACACCCTACCCTTCATCACGCAGAACTAAAACTCCTCTCTTTTCTCATCCTGTCTTGGTCCCCTAAATGCCTGCATCCCCCCCCTGCCCTCCACACCCCCTCCCCTCTGCATAGCTAGCACCAACTCACCTTCAGCTTTGGGATCTTAGCACCGTGCACACACCCTGCACAGTGCTCAGTGAATAAATGAATTAATTCTTGGTGTAAGTGGATACAGTAGCCAGCATCTTTAGCCTAGGGGGTCTCGCAAGTCTCTAGCCTTTCCAAGGGGTTGGCAAGGCTGTACACAGACTAGATCTTCGTGGGGAAACCCTGAGATGGCAGCAGAGCCACCCGAAGACCTGGAGTCTGCACCTGGGATCTGAGGGGAAGAGAAGTGAGGTCACAGTCACCAAAACACTGCTTTATCAGCAGCAAAAAAGCCTACCTGTGGTTGATCTGAATTCAAATATATGCCAGCAGCAGCTATCTCATCAGAAACTTATTTAGAGCTGTCATTTGGCTATTTAGAATTTAAACCACAATTACTTCCTAAATATTCTCTGCAGAAGTAACTGCCCTTCCCCACCAAGCAGCAACCAGGCAAGATCGGTTATCTGTGGTTTACCAGGTACAAAATCTCCATTAGCTGAAATAACAGCCAGGCCTGCTATCTGTGTGGTCTGCAGGACCTTGTTCTCTGTGGTAGGAATTACACCTGTTCACAGTCATCTGACCGCTGTCTACTGAAGGTGTTAAGGTGCTAGGCTTGTCTTACTGTTGTTCTGTGAAAAAGACATTTAATGCCTCCTATCTTTATTTTATGTTTTATGTCTTTGGAAAAATGGAAGAACTATGGAAAATGTATTGCATTACCTGTAGGTTCTAGACCAGTGATCCCCAACCTGCTTGGCACTAGGGACTGGTTTTGTGGAAGACAGTTTTTCCACGGACCGAGGGCAGGGGTGGGGGATGATTTCGGGATGATTCAAGCGCAGTACATTTATCATTAGATTCTCATAAGGAGCGTGCAACCTAGATCCCTCACATGTGCGGTTCACAATAGGGTTCGTGCTCCTATGAGAATCTAATGCCGCCACTGATCTGACAGGAGGCGGAGCTCAGGTGGTAATGCTCACTGGCGGCTCACCTCTGCTGTGCAGCCTGGTTCCTAACAGCCCATGGATCGGTATTGGTCTGTGGCCTGGGGGTTGGGAACCCCTGTTCTAGACAACCAGAAATCTAAGCCTTTCTCCCTCATGAAAACTGTAGAGATGCAGAGCCTTCTAAATATGTTTCCTGAGTGAGCACTGGCATCTCTTTGACTTCAGTGCTCAGATAACACAGGTAACAAATGAAAAAACCTGAAAGAACTGTAAGATCCACCTGGTAGGTGTCTTGTAAATACCTGTAATTGCAAACCTGCAGGGTGGGTGGGGTAGGGTGGGGTGGGGTGGGGGGAGGGTTTCTGAGATTCAGGTTACTCTCTTTATGTTTGTTTTAGTCAACTTTTCACTGAAGTATAACAATCAGAAAAGTACACAGATCACAAGTGTACAGTTTGAATTTTCAAGTCATCCTTTTAATATATTAATATACAATACATGAATAATTGATGTATTCATGCCACCAACAATTTCTTCTTTAATTAAATTAAGGGGTTGGTGAGGATGGGGATAGGAGCCAAGTTCTGAATTCTGTTCTGTTGACATAACTGTTGAATCACTTGCCCCCACTCACTTGTTCAAGGAGGCAAGGTTTTGTTTCCTGGGGGTAATATCTAAGCCACTCACAGCCTGAAATGTTTACCTCTAATTTTGTTTCTTTAGCTATCTGAATACATGAATTCCATTAAAACCACACACATAGAAAAATGATTTCTGTTCTTCATGTCAGATTTTTTGTTTTCCCAATGAAAGTGCACCAAAGAGTTCGCAAGTAGCTCTGATAAGAAAGTTCCTTACCGTGACTGGACTTGTTTTCTGCCCTTATAAAGATGCCTCTCTTACCTACTTTTCTGTCTTCCCCCTTTCAGTTGTCAAAGAAACCTTTTCCCTTTTGGGCCCTAGCTTATCTGTCAAGTTCATAGCTGTCTTTTCTCCTAGAATAGTATGTGGTTACCACCCTCCCCCATCCCCACACACAAACACATTATGCAGTCTTTTGTGGGCCCAGTTTGTTTAAGTCAGCTAACTACAGGCTGGTATAATTTTTAGCAGATTTCAGCTCATTCTTGTACCTGGTATGAAGGCAGTACTTTCTGGTCCCATTAGTGATTAATACCAGCTCTGATGTCACCTGAAGTTTTTTCAGCTGGAGTTACCCTACTGCCTTCCAACTTTTAAATTATGAATTCGCTGATATACAGAGAAGTTGAAAGCATAGGACAATATTCTCCACATAAGTTCAATAATTGGTAGTTGTTTTTTTTTTTTTTTTACCAGATTTGCTTTATTATTCTCTTTATATACAGATTTTTGTTGTTGTTTGGTTGTACCATTGACAGTAAATTTCAGTGATCAGGATACTTGACCCCTGAGGATTCAGCATTTATCCCCTGGGAAAAAGGAGAAAACACAATCTCACTGAAGAAAGTTAATGATAAATACATTTCTAATATTCAACCTATATTTACATTTCTCAGTTGTCCCAAGAATGTCTTGAGATGTAGTAGACTTTTCATCCTCTGCAGTTTATTAATACATCAGAGAAATCCCAGTGATTGTGCTGGCTAAGTGGATGGAACGGTGGTGCAACTCATTATTTAATACTTGTACACAAATGAGCTATTTTCCTAGAGAAGACTGAACTTTCCATATCTGTTGCTGGCATCTTACTTTTTTTCTTGATGGAACAGTGTAGGCAAGAATGAATGAATGAGAATGAATGTATAATACCCATTGCAACTGTAAATGGGCTACTTATAACTTCTAGAAGTCCAGGAATGTGTCGTTCATTTGCCGAAGCTAATTGAGTCTGATACCAGAGAGGTGAGGCAGCTAGGTACATACATCATTAATAAACAAGAGCCATCTCTTGTGTGATTCCTCTAAAACCTGGTTTCACTGTAGAAGGGACGGTTGGTCAGCGCAGAATATATGGGCAGGCCTCAGGAGTTCTCCAGGTATTTCTATTTTTGATCATGAATAGACTATTTTTTTGGTGGAGTCTTAGATTTATAGAATAATTGAGCAGATAGAACGTTGTGTTCCATATACCCCACTTCCATTTCCCCATTTCACCTCTTACTGTATACTAACATATCTTGTATTAGTGTGGCACATTTATTGGGATTAATGAACCAACACTGATACATTATTATTAGCTGTAGTCCATAGTTTACATTAAGGTTTACACCTTGTGTTATACACTTACATGAGTTTTGACAAATGCATAATGTCGTGTATCTACTATTGTCGTACAGAATAGTTTCACTGCCCTGAAAATACCCTGTGCTCCACCTATTTGCCCACCCCCTCTTCCCCTGAACCCCTGGCAACTACTCATCTTTGTATTGTCTCCATAGTTATGCCTTTCCAACATGTTGTATACTTGGAATCATACAGTATGGAGCCTCTTCAGATTGGCTTCTTTCACTTAGCAATGTGCGTTTTAAGTTCCTTCATGTCTTTTGATGGCTTGATAGCTCATATCTTTTTATCGCCAATAATATTCCATTGTATGGCTGTACTCTAGTTTGTCTATCCATTCATGAAGCTTACTGTTTTACACAAATGATAGGACATTTCAGCACATAGCAGTTGTTTGATAAGTAGTCATTAAATGACCTAGTTAGATGGACTCCTTAATCTTTCTGCCAGATATATAGTGCCAAGGGAGAGTTGTGATGGAAAAGGCAATTATGTTGTTAGGCACTGACTTCTGTTAATGTTCAGTTAATGTTTAAGTGGCTTAGCCCAGCAAAGGTAGGTGGCTTTGATGTGTCCGGGCTTCCAACAACAGTTTCTTAAATTCTCTTTAGAGCTGCACTGTCCAGTATGGTAGCCACTAGAAAAGTCTGGAAAAATAGCCACATGTGTCTATTTGAACTTAAATTGATTGAAAAGTAAATAAGATGAAAAATTCGGTACCTTGGTTGTACTAGCCATGTATCAGCTACTCAATAGCCATATGTGGCTATTTGCTATTATTTTAGACAGTGCAGATGTAGAACATTTCCATCATCACAGATTTTATTAGACAGCCCTAATGCAAATAAAAGCATTCAGAGAGAAGGACGGGATTGAAGTTAGTTGACCAGGCTGATTCTGGTTTCTCTTTAATGCTTAGCTCTTTTGTGCCACAATTTTACAATGGAAGAGATGAAGCTCAGAGGTCTGTTTACTGAAGAACAGTTGCTTAAGATGACTTTGGGGATAAAAAGGCTGCCAGGCCAGTGAAGCTGTGAAATGCGCCCTGTGTGACAGCCTCAGGCGGCATGGCTTGACAATGGTTTAGGCCCTTGATCAGCTAGTGTTAAGGAGTTTTACAGAACTCTCAGCTCTTGCTTATTTAGTTTGGTGTTGAAAAAAGAAAGAAAGAAAAAGCAGGGGCCTTCTCTAATTTGAGGGGATGATGGGGTGGGTGTGGAAAGGGAGTTAAACTTCCCAACTAATAAATTTGGAAATTGTACACCCATTTCCTCAGTAAACTCCTGTGGTTGTTGGATACCAGGAATGTGAAACCTGAATGCATATCAGACACTTGCCACAGAAATTGTAGCACACTCCATTGAAACTGCAATTGCTCTTATTTGGGAGCAAAGCAAATAGCAGTTAAGTTTTTTTTTGTGTTTTGTTTCTTTGCCAGCACTTTGGGTTTGATCAGATCTAATTTCATTCACGTGGTAGGTGCCACGCTGACAATAAAGCATTATGGGCTGTCAGTCTACTTAGATTTCAGTTCTGTATTCGTTTTATGTATGGCATTTTAATAAAGTCTAAATTTTTTTTCTTCTAAACAGATAACAGACTAGATTACATTGTGCTTTCTTTAATGTCTAATCTGGAAATTGGCTGTTGATGCTAGTGAGGGTTTTTAATATAAGTTTTAAATGAAAATGCCAAATTGCTTTGTCTGCACATTGTAGCTTTTTAAATATTGACTTTGTGCCTTTTGAAATGCTTGAGTTTCTAAGAGGCCTAGCGTGAAAAGGCAAACTTGACAGAATAATATATCTACCATAATTCCTGTGAAAAGACTTAAAATATTCCGGTATTTGGAAGTTCAGTCAGGATGTGACCACTTGGAATCATGACTGTCTATAAACACAGGCTTAGAATTGATACTTTTCTCTAAGAACAGGCACAGAGAAAATAGTATATTATCTTCCAAATTAAAAATTGGAAATGCCAGATCTCAAATGAAGACAGAGTTTTCCTCAATCTTTAAGCTATCGTCTTCTGCTACAGAACTCTTACAAGAGTTGCAGAGTTTTAATCAGTATTTAACAGTTACTGAATTTGTTCAACTGGTGTTTGTTTTAAACAAACATGTTGTCTCTTACATGAAAGGCAGGATAACGTATGGCTTTCTTTTATCTGCTACAATTTTTCTGTAATTTTTGAAGATAACATTTTAATTTAGATACTGTTTCATATTAGCAAAGTCTAGAAAAATTGATTATAGTTTCTTAGCATGGGATTGTTTTCTTAAAAGCCGTGAAAGGGAAAAGAATCAATATTAGGGCTTTCCCAATGGCAGCTTTTTACAGAGCCCCCCAGCACGATTGATTACAGCTGCTTTTGTAAAGGATTTAAAAAGAACAATCTGTATTAAAAACATCATTCTTTGGTATGAGCTTGAACAGCTCCAAATGGGTTACCATGGGGGCTGCCCTGCAATGTGACCACTTGAACGGATTCTGGTCATCATCGGTGGGCCAGGGCAGCGAGGCAGGGGAAAGGCTCTTAGGTGAGGCATTGCTGGCATGCATGCCAAAGAGGTTACCGTGGCAGCTGCAATCATTCAGCCGCATTCTTCAGCCTCCAAAGCAGGAGGGGCAAGAAGCGTGTCATTTTTCTACAGGCAGAGTGTAAGGTTAAGCAGCAGGAAGGGAGAGTCAGAGGATGTCTTTGTTCCAGAGCATTTGCCAAAGCCAGGTATGTCCAGTCAAAGGGATAATGCAACCGATAGCTCCCAAGCCTCCATATCCTCAGCTGTTGCTTGTTGCCACTGAGGAGTGGACATGTTTTCATTTGGCATCTTACATGTGAGCATCATGACTGCAGACTCATCTTATACCAGTTAAATCATAAACTCCACTCTGTGGGCAGAGGGTCTGTCTGGAAGTGAGTGTGCCTGGAGCAGTTAAATCTATTAAATATTAGAAACATTGGTCCCATCCTCACAGGGCATGGGACAGGGCCCAAGCAAGAGACCATTAATGTGGACTGGGCTTCCAGAGTTTAACTCAGTAAGACTCTGTGTGCTCTAGAAAATTCAAATGTAACAGGTAGTCCAGGTGCTTTCATTCTAAAAGAGGGAGCAGGGCATTCATTGCCATTGGCTCCTTTACAGAAGGCATTTGCAGGAATGGGGTACCCTATTAATTTGGGAAGAATTGAAAATCCTAGAGAGTATGGGGATTTTTATAAAATAGTGTTGAATTTAGCATCACTTTTCATTTAGCACCCCTGAGTGCCAAATCCCACAGGGGCCTCTGTAGTATGGCTTGCCTCAGAACTAGTAGAATCAGCTTTTTTAATTCCTGGACTAACTTGGAGAAAAAAATTCCTGAGATGATCTATTTTTAATTCCTAACTGTTTTGCTTTTCTTCATCTTCCACATTTTTAGAAAATGAAATGTTATATCTCTTATGAAATGGTACTTAGACATGTGTGTTCCAACTGAGACTTAATTGTCACTAGTGAATTACTATAAATCAGCCTCATTCGGGGGCAAAAAATAATAATATGTGTTCTTGTTTTAAACGTATTCTCAAAAGTGCTTCTTAAGTGTTATTTCTTAATTAAGCATGTAATTTTATCATTTTACAAATTCGCTTTTACCTTTCATCCTGTGCGACCCTGATATCATAAGGATAAGAGTACTACTATATGACGGCTGGGCTTGGTGGCTCAGGCCTGTAATCCCAGCACTTTGAGAGGCTGAGGCGGGCAGATCACTTGAGGCTCAGGAGTTCGAGACCAGCCTGGCCAACATGGTGAAACCCTGTCTGTACTAAAAATACAAAAATTAGCTGGGCATAGAGTTGCACACGCCTGTAATCCCAGCTACTCGAGAGGCTGAGACAGGAGAATCTCTTGAACCTGGGAGGCAGAGGTTGCAGTGAGCTGAGATTGCACCACTGCACTCCAGCCTGGGCGACAGAGTGAGACTTCATCTCTTAAAAAAAAAAAAAAAAAAAAAAAAGTAAAAGAGTACTATATGATTCTGTCAGCAGGGTGCTGGAATGTCTTCATATATAGATTTTGATGGAGGTAGATTAGAAAGACAGAAGGCAGCATGGGAGTGGGTTAGGTTACCTTTTGAATTTTTGAGGGTTTTGGCCACGTGTCAGTTTGTACAGCTGATAAAGTATTTGTCATTGGTGAAAAAAAATATTACTGTCCACAGGTTTCCTTTCCCTCTCATTGGGCAAGAACCTGAATGTCTTCTGCAGATAAAGTACTCATATACAGCACTTCAGCACAGGAGTCCTTTCTAAAATGCATTTGCTTTGAGATGGCACAGGTCATGTGGTCATCAGTATACTCTGCGTGAAGCGTGTCAGTCTGACCGGGAGCTAATGCTTCTGCCCCAACTGCCATGGTGCAGCTCGGGGAAGGCTTCATTTGCTGGGGAATTTCATGCATATTCTGTGATGGATTTCATAATAGACTCTAATACCTTTAAATATTTTCCTGGTTCTTCTGTCAAGGAAACCATTTCTTTAAAAGTTGCTTGGTTGGCCGTTATCATTTATTTTACTTGGTTAAAAATTTTGGCCAGGAACAGTTCCTTTATATACAAAAATAAATACCGAACCTGGGGCTATGAGTCTTGGGCAGAATCAGGCTGTTTTCCCAGTAGATAACAGGAATATGAATAATCTCTTTGGCACACAGTGCAGCCACCCTGGTGACTTGGTGCTAGGTATTAAAAACCCTACCGTTCAGAACAGTTTCTTTTAACTTCAGCTTTGAAGTCTGTGGTCTCATCACCTTTAGATTTATTCCTTCTTTTTTAGCTTCCTTGCTTTTGTTTAGATTTTTAAATTTTTAAGAGAGTCTTTGAAAGTGCTGACACATTTTCAGGCTCCCAGTATAAGGAACCAGCTGCAAGTGTCATTTTCTTCATTTAAAAAGTCCTCCTAGATCAGGTCACTTACAGGCTTTCCTGTAATCAGCAGGAGAGGCTCCCATTACAAACAGGCGAGGTAGGTGTAATAGATATAGATTGGACGCTGAAAACCAGGAGCAGTATGGAACATCTGCCCAGCTCACTGGCATGTCAGCCCTGCAGGTGTGTCGGAGGCACAGGGCTCAAGTGCAGGCATCTGCCTCCTCTGGTTGAAGCTAAGCTAGAAGGGAGCTTGCGTGCTGGGAAACGGAGCAAGCTCTCCTTGACTTGGAGTGGCTTCCTCCATTTGAAATAACCCATGAGCAAGGAGGCGCTAACAAGACAGGTTATTATACCCAGAAATTTTTAAAACCTGAAATCTTAACAACTGAATATCCATTTTATTAGACCGTTTGCCTTTGTGACCACAGGTGAAATGGATCAGGAGTGGCCCAAGCACTGTTCTGTGAGTTGGCATTTTTCTGAAGTGTGACTTTTTTTTTTTTTTTTCAGTACTTACATACTTCCATAATATTTGCTTCTTTTCTTAAAAAAATCTTTTGTAGAGATGAGACCTTACTATGTTGCCCTGGCCGATCTTGAACTCATGACCTCAAGCAGTCCTCCAGCCTTGGCCTCCCAGAGTGCTGGGATTACAAGCATGAGTCACTGCACCCAGCTCATGATACTCGCTTTTGATTTATATATAATATATATATGATATATTATATATATAAGAGTGTGTGTGTGTGTGTGTGTGTGTGTGTGTCTGTCTTGTGTTTGGATGTATTTGCTGTTAATTAATTTTCAAAAGTTTATTTGCACAGTTGATGTCTGAAAGCTGGTTCCAAGTCATTTGTGTCTATGACTTATCGGTCTTGTGCTTTCTGTGCTTTCAGCAACATTATAGTGCCAAAAATGTAGCTGTAATATCAATTAGGAAAAAAATTACACATAAATCCACCACCCTAACCAGTTATCTTTCTTCTTCATTTTCCATTCCCTTTTCAGTGCTTGGCCAAATATATATATGTATTTGAAAAAAAATATATATATATATATATGAAATTGCAATATAGTTGTAATACTACAAAAAATTAATGTATGCTTTTTAAATTTAATATGTTGTTACAAACACTTTTACTTATTACTATGTGGTATATGATTTTTAATGGCTATGTTGAGAAAACTAACATATCATGCATAATTATTTACCAGACATAGTACCCCCCTGTAGTGGACATTGAGATTGTCTCCCTGATTTGTCTTTAATGCAGTAGTAAACACCCTAACTTTTATTTCATTAGGATAATTCCTGGGAGAAGAAACATCTGGTCAAATAGTATAAAAGATTTCATAGCTTCTTAAAACACATTGCCAATGTGATTTCCAAAGGATCTGTGCCAATTTCTGTTAGTTGGCATCTTTTAAATAGTCAAGGCTTCTTTTTACAGGCCAGCAGCAGAGTGTTCCATATTCCTATTGACATTCAGACTCAGTTCTAGCCCAGACCCCTGAAACACTTGGAAATTCTATCCATTGACTGTGGCGAGTCTCAGAACTCAGATTCTTTCTCCAGCCTGAGCTGAAGCCTGGAAAGGTGTGGTCTGCCCTTTGGCCCCAAGGTCTTTCCCATTTTTCTGTCCTGTAAGCTTTCTGTGGCATTCTGTCAGCCCTTGTATAGGGAGGAGAATATATGTGGTTATGCCTTGGGGCCTAGAATTGTAGCAGTTGAAAAACCCTTAAAGTGAATTATTAAATCTAAACCAGAGCCTGTTGGCTTCCTGTGCTTGACTTGGACTCTGTTCCATTATGGTAGTTTTTACAAAACACTTCTGAATACGAAATAAATTCCAAATATCTTTTTCCCCCCTTCTCCTGCCAAACTCCACCAGGAAACAGAATCTCATTACTTCAGTTAGAATTTATTAATGCTGACCCTCTCCAGCACTTGGAGCTTTTCAGGTTAGGCTCACACAGCTTCTATTTTTACTCTAGCCTAAACTGTGGTCATATGGATAGCAAAATAAATACTAGAATATTCTAGTTTGGGAGGGGGAGAGGCAGCGATGCCTATGATAACATGGCTGCAAACCTCTCGCTTCCCTCTGTTTGATATTCCAAAAAAGGAAGAAAGCTCAATGCGGAGCACATCTGTAAGTCATGAACATTTTCCTTTTGTGTGTCATGCATATTCAACATAATCCCACTCAAAGTCCCAGGCGTTGCTTTAGTATACATTGCCTCATACATCCCTACTGTTGTTGCCAGAAAATTTAATTCAAGACAAAGGTTGCTTCCCTTCTCTCTCTGGATCAGGAATCTGAACCCATTACCACAAACAGAAGTAAGAATTGTCAGTGTGTTCTGCTTTGCTTTTGTTTTGTTTTTTCCCCCCAGTTGCCTTTTATCCTTGTGGCTGAGGAGGAAGATTTCTTGTTCGTTTATTTGTTTTTAGTGTAAGCAATACACCAGTCTCATGAAGTATATTTTTAAAAAACGTATTGATGGAATTTTGTAATGCAAGTGTTTTGAAATTCAAAAGCAACAAAAGGGCATAATGTGACCATTCTCTCCAGGTGGGATATTTGGCTTTTAATTAGTTGTCTCTGTAATTATTTTGATTAAAATGTATGAAATGTGTCAAGAGTTTGGGTGCGAAGGTTTTGTTTCTTTTTAGCTGGTTTTATTCAATTAAGGGTTCATCATGAGATGATGGCTTGGAACACCTGAGGGTTCGGATGACATGAGTTTGTAGAATGATATTCCGGTGATACGATGACTGGGAGGTGAGCATAGACTCAGCGAGTGTGTGTACCCAGGGCTGCTCATTGTTACCAAGCTTTAGGTTGAAGAGAAATGAGAAGGATGGGGGCGGGTGCATCCTGTTTTATGTGTTGTGATGCTTGGGGACAGGGGAAGGGGACATCATTCAGTTAAATAAGCATTTGAGATCTTTCTGGATCATCATATCTGAGATGCTATTTTAAATTTACCCAACAAACCACTTACTGCGCCAGGTACTGTTCTGTAGAATGAATAAACAAACACTGTAGGAAGAAAAATCGTTTTACACCACCAGATGCCCCAAAGTACATACAGCAAGGCCCCTTTCTGAAAATGACATTGATTATATTGAATCATGACTACAAGTTTAGATGTGCCAAGTAATCCTCTGGCAAGAGTTTTTTTTGGTTTTTTTTGTTTTTTTTTTGTTTGGTGGGGGTGCAGTTAATGTACTGATTATTGCGCTGAGCATTTTATGAAACAGATTTTACTTGGAGCTTTGTTGGCTTAGGAAATCTAACTGCTTTGAAGCAAGTTTAGTTCTTTTTTCAAACAAAAGAGAATTTCTACAGTTGAGTACCCTAACTTGGTGTTACTTTTTAACACACTCCTTAGCCATTTAAATGTTTTCCAAAGACCAGAGCCGTGCCTGGCTCATTGGAGGCCTTCTTCATGAGCCCAAGATTTCTTCCAAGGTCACATTTACCTTTTCTGGCAGTCCCCCTCACAGAATAAGGCCGAATTCCAGCTTTTTACAAAAGAGACCATGTAAGAGAACATTGATCTGTTTTTCTCAGTTGTGGGGTAACCAGGTAGTTTCTTTAAAGGGCTTGATTATTTCCTTTCACCAAATGGCATAAAGCTTGGATTCAGCCCCTTAGAAAAAAGGGCTTCTTCTACTTTCTGTTGAGCCTTTACCATACGTTGGTTCCTAGAACACAACGGCGGTCAAGGGAGAGGACGCAGAAAGCATCAGGCTCAGGCCTGGGTCTTGGGCATCTTCAAGGAACTCACTTTCTCAGTGGTATAAGAAGAGCCCTACTCTATAAGAGGCATCCAACAGGAACAGCCAACATCAGTGGTACGTTCCAAGTGAGTGGTTCAGACTTCAAGGACTGTAAATAATAACAGTAGGAATTCTGTCACCTCCCAGACCTTGGGTCGTTTCAGAAGCTTCATGGAACTAGAGGAATTTCTCCAAAGTTGCCTATTACTTGACATCTTTATGACCAGCCCAGTCATCCTTGTGCCTCCCACTTTCCACCCAAATGCGATTCTACCTTCATGTAACCTGATTATTTTTTTGGCTTTGGGTTTGTTTTCCTAATATGCATGAGTAAATCATTTAAATTCATTCCCACTCTGTGGAAGGGATGTTGAAGTGTTTCTTAAAAAGACTTTAGCTTTCTATATAGTGAATTAAGAACTATTTAAGATGTTTGAAGCAGTTTGGAACTAAAGACCCTTCTTTTTTTCTTTTTTGTTTTCGAGATGGAGTCTGGCTCTGTCACCTAGGCTGGAGTGCTGTGGCGTGATCTTGGCTTACTGCAACCTCTGTCTCCTGGGTTCAAGCGATTCTCCTGCCTCTGCCTCCCAAGTAGCTGGGGTAACAGACACCTGCTACCACGCCTGGCTAATTTTTTGCATATTTAGTAGAGACGGGGTTTCACCGTCTTGGCCAGGCTGGTCTCAAACTCCTGACCTCAGGTGATCTGCCTGCCTTGGCCTCCCAAAGTGCTGAGGTTATAGGCCACTGTGTCCAGCCTAAAGACCTTTCTTAAGAATTTCTTAGGTAGGGGGGGTTAAGAATTCTCTTTCATGTGTGACCTCACTTTTGATTTTGGCTTTTTTCCATGGATGGTTTGTATGTATATACAGGATAATAAGGTAAGCCTAGGAAATTGCTACATACTAGATAGTTCTCTGTAAACAAACCCTTAAAGTAAGTGCTAGTAAAGACAACAAACAGTATGTGCTTATAAGTCAGCCATATCTAACATATTCAAGGACAAGAGGATCTTTTTCCCACAGTAAACAAAGGGTTCTTTCCTTCTGTTACATTTTTAGTTTGCGTAGGTCACCTGCTTGTTAGAAATGGCGTTAGTAAAAATTAATGAATGACAATTGGTGTACATGGCTCCAGGCATCTTCCATGTAGGAAATTTGAGGGGTATTAGGCAGAGAAGTAACTGTTAAGCCAGAACTCAAAACTCTCAGTGCAATTTTTTCCCCATCTATGATGCCAAGAATACTAGTTCTGAAAGATGTTAAATCGATATTCTGGGGGGAGAATTTCCATGATCAAAGTTTGAAAATGCTGAATTAAGCCAAGTTCAACACAGCTCTTTATTGTAGTTCTTCCCCAGTCCTTTATTATTATTACGTGTGAATCACAGGAAAAGGGAAGGACAAGGTAGGCAGCATGTTGAACATGCTCAGTGACACACATTTTGAGGTCCCAAGTCCCTACTTCTGGGGCTGTATGACTTCAGGCAACAATCTCCTGGGTAGGCCCTGGAGATTGTTGAGATGATTAGATGAGCCAATGTGTAATAAAATGCTAAGCACAAAATGCCTGGCACATAATAAACACCTAACAGCCACAGCTAATCCTTTTGAACCCAAGGCTGAATGGTCTGATGTCACTCATATTGTGGGGCATTGCAGTGCAGCAGAAAGAGCCCACACTTAGGTGTCAAGAGCTTCGGGCTCCAGTTTGGCCACCAGCTGGACCAGAGGACTTTTGAGCTACTTTGCCACTCTGGTGTTCTGTTTCTTCATTTTTGAAATAAATCAGTGATCTTGGTGACTATAGTGTCCAGTCAAGCTCTAAAATTGTATGTTCCTTTGGGCTAGACCTAAGCCAGAATTGACAAGTTTAGCTTAAGGACAGGTATATCATCTCTGAGTGACTGTGTGGGTGAAATAAATTTTTAGCTAATTATTATTTCCTTTATAATGTGTGTTGCTAGTAATAAAATAGTTTACTGAGTCACCTATGGAAAGATAAGCTACAGTTATAGCCTTTTTGGCACTTTGTAATCATCATAAAAGTTAATATACATTTGAGTCGTAATTGGGGTTGGACTGCCTTTACCGTAAAACAGGAGGCATCGTCTAGATGTTTGTTGTCTGTGATGTGATACGAAACGTATTATTAGACCACATGGATATTTTGTTTTTATGTTCAAAGGCAATTTTCTGAAAGTTGGGTCTGGGAGTCTGAGTTATCCATAATTAAGTTTTCTACCTTCTGCTTTCGTTGTTAACCCGAGTTAAAACCGTAAAGTAAATTTGACATTTACTAATTTGAGCTTTAATTATTTTGACCACTGTGTTGGTTGCACTGGTTGAAAGCATGTGGAGGACCTCTGCTTAGTAGGTAAGGCGTTGTGTTTTTTAAGCAAGGATTTGAATTTCTAAATAACAGATTTCCACACTGGCAGTTTGAAACATGGTATTTGTTCAGTGTAGGTTTTACCTACATGAGAAAAATCAAATAGATTTGTTCAGTTGCTATCCTACAAATTGTCTTTGCTGAGAAAATGGACAGGTTTGTGATGTTTCTGACTAAATCAAGGCTCTAGTACACTTGATCTTTTGTGTATTGAATTAACATTTGTTCTTGTCATTTTTATTACAACTACCGTATAAGTTTGGGCTGAATCACTTTATCAAACTCTAAATTTTTATCATCAAATGTGGAAGGCCTAGATCACCATCGCTGTCCTCAATTTTCCATCCTAAAGGTGTTTATTTCCTCTTAGGGGTATAATATGAAGGAAATTGGTGTCACCAGATCTCTTCTTGGTATTTTTGTATTGGTGCCTGGGGTTTGGGCAGAAGAAGCAGCAGCAGCTGACACTAGAACTGCAGCTGAGGCCACTTGGTAAAGAACTTTCTTCCAGGCTAAGGACTTTTGTTTTTTGTTTGTTTGTTTGTTTTTTGAGACAGAGTCTCCTTGCTCTGTCTCCCAGGCTGGAGTACAGTGGCGCAGTCTCGGCTCACTGCAGCCTCTGCCTCCCGGGTTCAAGTGATTCTCCTGCCTCAGCCTTGTGAGTAGCTGGGATTAACAGGCACCTGCCACCACACCCGCCTAATTTTTGTAATTTTTGGTAGAGAATGAGTTTCACCATGTTGGCCAGGCTGGTCTCAAACTCCTGACCTCAGGTGATCCACCCACCTTGGCCTCCCAAAGTGCTGGGATTACAGGCGTGAGCCACTGTGCTAGGCCCAGCTAAGGAGTTTTTATGTCATCCTCTATGTGGCAGGGAGCCAATAAAGGCAGGAGAGTGATACGATGATGTTTGAGTTCAGGAACAGTCCCTCTGCATCGAATGGCTTCAAAGACACAGACGTGGGCAGTGACAAGGTCAGGAGGCCTTAGTCCAGGTCCAGGCCCAACATGATGAGTTAGCCAGAGCCGGGGGGCCAGAGGCAAAGGGGTGGAGATAGGAGACAAGTATGTATCTTGCCTTCCTTCTAGGCATTGTGGGTTTACACAACTGAATCAGATGTGCATTCTCCTCTGGGAATTTCATCTATGGAGGCAGTGTAGTGCTTCAGTTTCCCTGGCTGAATGTGGCATTACGCAGAACCCTCTATCTGTCTGCCGCACATTTTCTTCTTGGTCGTACCTTGTTGCTTTCCACAGTCTTCCTTTGCTCTCCTGTATTCACGTCTTGCATCAGCCAAAAGGGAAAGGTCTGAAAGACCAGCTTTGTTTTTCTCCCAGCTTGTACTCTGGACCCTGTTAGCCAACAGTATTGGCACCGCCTCACAGCGATGGTCAGTCCCAAATTAAACAGCCTCGTTATGACATTCTACAGCCAGGCTGCAGCTCTGGACTTGTGTGCTTCTGCACATTTCCTTCCAGTTGCTTTCGTCCAGCGTCACGGTCCCATTGAGTAAGGGAGTGTGTGCAGAGTATGTCCCAAGGTTTTCTCCTCAGTCAAGCAGACCACATTTCACCAGGTGTAAAATTGGTAGTTTCGAATTCAGCCCTTTTCATGGCCTTGAGGAGATGCTCGTCTACTTGTCCCAAGGGAATATTGGTACATAAATCATTTCTCGTCCTAGGCATGTTCATTCCAGAAACCCTTTCAGAACAGAGTGTGGAGTCTTCATAAAAGGAATTTGTCATGAGCGCAGGGTTTTTTTTTATTTTTTATTTTTTAAAGGGGAAGGCAATAGAGGTATTCATTATCTGCTACAGAGTGAAAAGGGCCCTGCTTTATGTTAAATTGGACTTTATGGAAAGATATTGGTAATTTCTCCTATGTTCTTGGTGCTCCTGAAACCAGAGTGGGAGAGAACTTTGAGGTCAAAATTATTTTCACCACCCTGGATCACAGAGAAACACACTTTTGGCTGCCTTTAAACACATTAAACATCTGGTCAGCCCAGAGACCACCCTGGAGCCCTGTAGACCCCACGTAACTGAGTGGCTGAGGGTAAGCCAGCTTCTCTAGACACACCCTGACTTCCACCCCAAGTCTTGTTGAAATACAGGCCTGATGGCTGTCCCAGGAAGTCAGTTGGCTTGTCAGGCTGCCAGTGTGGTTGAACGGTGAGGTGGCTAGAATTCTCTGGGAGGCATTTTTGGCTCATCTGCCTGGTGGCATGACAGATGTGTTAGTCCAGACAACTGGGTCATCTAATGAATTGAAATTCAATTTACACATAGGGATTAAGTATCTCAATGTTACCCTTGCCACATCAAACTTCATTGACAGAGCCAAGAGGAAAATGAAAGTCATTCAATGTTAAGAAAAGGGAAACAAGTTTCTAACATTGAAAGGGAATATTTTGCTTACTTTTAAGACTCTAGGTTACTTAAATAGATGCAATGCAAGCTATAGGAGGTTTGGGGCAGATGGTCTCCTAGGCTTAAAATGGAGAGATTTTAAACTACGAGGATCCTGGAGGTCTTGTGACATGTAACTCTGAAACCTCAGTCCAAGGCCAATTTGGTTTAAGTAATCTCAGTCAAATATTTATTTTGCGTCCATGCATTTTGAGAGGGACAGAGAACACAGGTCATTCAAAACCTGCCTTCAATGAGTTGTACTCTGCTGAGGGGCAAGAAAAATACACACGAAACAATGAAAAGTAACAGTGAAGGTTTATGTCTTAAACTGTTCATATGCTACAAAATCCTAAAATAGTACTTTATAATTAGGAGGTGTATAAGGAGTGGAGAAGTCACAGCCTGTTTCATAGTAGACAGGATTTGAGAGAAGAAACCAGGAGGTCCTCCAGGGGAAGTAAATGGGACAAAGTTTAAGACAAGCAGGACTGAGAATGGCTTTTTCATGGGAGCACAAACAGTGGTTCAACCCAAGCGGTGTTTACTGAGCATCTACTATATGCCAGGCACTGTGATTGGGGGAGGGAAGCCTTGCCTTTAAAGGAGCTGAGAGCCTAAGAGGAGGCAGTTGATGATAGAGCTATAGAACACAGGGCTCCTGACACAGTTCACAAGCTTTGGGAATTACAGTCTGGAATGGTGATAGCCTTGGAAACCAGTGTAACAGGGTGGCGTCAGATTGCAGAGTTAAGCTCTGACCATTCTAGTAGAAAAGTTGCAGCACACTCTTGGCTCAGGGTGGTCCAGGCCACTGGAACACCAGTCCCTAAGGTTTCAGTTCTCAGAATCCACCAGTGTGATAGCTCAAACAAAATAGATTCCCATACTTTGCTTTCAGTTGGCACTGAGGCCTGGTGGAGAATGTGGGCTCAGGTTTAAAGTGCTTTAGCCTTGCTAGCCAGCCGCTGAAACCTGAGAAAATAAAATGGTACTGTTACGGAGGGTTGGACCTGTCCTCTTAGGAAGGTTCCAATCACAGCGACTGCTGGAAGAGAAAGTTTTATTTTAAGATTAAATCTAATGAAAGCCAATGTAGTAAGGGAAACATTATTTTATAATTTCTGTTAAGAGCAAACATTCTATATGATTTTTAAAAATAGAGCAATAATGAGTGTTGCCTGTTTCCAAACAAGCGTTGTTTAAAAGCTGCCTGTCTGCTTTATTATTTTTTTCCTGGGCTTTTGTGAGATAATGGTAGTAAAATATCAATTTACTAAAACCATTTTTTAAAGTCTTATACCTCTACTCTGTCTCCAGTTCATGCAGGTTCTTCTTTTGGCAGGATTAGGTTGAATTTTAATACTAAACTCTTACTGAAGAGTTAAGAAGCTGTGGAACTGGTATACTTAGTGACTGATCCCTCTCCATATTAAGCGTGTGATTTGCTATTACCAGTTGTCAGTAATAGAAAAAGAATGTGCTCGTGTGGGTTTATCTGTATTTGTCATTAAGGCTTTGCTAAGCCAATGAGCCCTAGAAGCAGGCGTGCAGTGGGCTTTCTCCCTGTCAGGTGAGCCTCAAGGGCGCTGCTCCTCTCTGGACACTGTGCCTGGCCTCAGCACAGGTCTGGGCTGGGGTAGAAAGGCCTGCATGGCCCGAGGACCCGGGTGACTGGGGATCTCTCATCTGTAGCGGTAAAGTTCTGAGCATTGCCAGGCCTGCAAGCACTGGTAGGATTTGATGGATCCATGGGTGATTATTTAGCCTAAGCTAAGCCGTAATACCTTTGCATTCATCCCCAAGAAAGTCCTAAGTGTTTTGTTCCCTTTCTAGTAAGGGAGTGACAAAGAGAATGCCCAAGATGGCTTATAACTAGCATTGGGATGGCTGAAAGTCAGGTAAGTTTAGTGGAATGCAACAAAATAAGCCCAAGATAGGAGTTTAGATCTCCAAACTGTTTTCATTCTACTGGGTTAAGCTGTGTAGGCTTCCCTTGCAGGTATTAGTCTGTGCTCACCTATCAAATTGCTGTAAATTGTCAGGGTGCCTGAGGAAGACTGTGGCCAGAGATGTGGATTCAGACTACTGTGGGAGTGGGGGGGTAGTCACTGCAGTATGTACCTGAACAATCAGATATACAAGTATGTTTCTTAATCTCTCAACATCCTGACTCCCTTGTCTTTCCTTTCTCAGAGAGCAGAGCTGACATCTGATAAAGACATGTACCTTGACAACAGTTCCGTTGAAGAAGCTTCAGGAGTGTATCCTATTGATGACGATGACTACGCTTCTGCGTCTGGCTCGGGTAAGGTGGCTGCTTCTAAACACTGGACCTCATTCTCCAGGCATGCACGCACACACATTTTACTGCACTTACTTCAAGCAGACAGGCGGGATGCACAGTGGTTAAGGGCACGGTCTTTGGAATCAAAGGGCCTGGGTGCTAATTCTAGCTCTCTCTGCCACTTACACTGTGAGATCTTGAGAATTTATTTGCTGAGCCTCAGTTCCCTCCTTTATAAAATGGAAAGTAACAATAGTCCTTACCATAAAGTTGTTGTGAGGATTAAAAGGGAGTTGACACATCTAAAGCTCTTAGATTTGGGGGCTTGGCACATAGTGCTCTGTCAACATTAGCTTTTAATCTTATTAAGACTTTCAGAGTGATGTCATGGAAACCACCCTTCAAGAAATCCCTCAAACACTGGTTTCATAAAACCACCTACCTTATGTTAAAAATTGTAGATGAGACCAAGAAGTTAATACGTTTTTATTCCTAGGGTATTGTAGGAGGAAAATGCAGCAGCCAAGTAAAATGATTATGTAGTGACATAATCAGATTCCTTAGTATATTATTAATAGTTATCTATTACCACTCTAAGGCTACATAATAAACCACCCCAAAACTTGGTGGCTTAAAGTAACAGTCATTCATTTAACTCATTATTCTGTAGGTTGGTGATGTAGGCTAGGCTGGTTGGGCTCCCTCACATGTCAGTGGTCAGCTGCCGGTTGAGTGTACAGCTTTAGGTTGGGTTTGCAGCTTTTGGGTACTCATATCTCTGGGGCAGCTGAGCAGACTTGGGTCCTGTTCGTGTGGTCTCTCATTCTCCAGTAGGCAAGCCATTTTTTCACAGTAACAGCAAGTAGAAGTGTGCAAAGCCTCTTGCAGCCAGGCCTTAGAACTGGGCACAGCATCACTTTTACTACATTTACTGGTTGAAGCAAGTCAGAAGGCCAGAACAGACTCCACCTCTTAGTGAAAGGATTCATAAAGTCACATTTACAGAGGATATATATACACGGAGGATTAAGGGATTCTGGTCACATTTGCAATCTACCATAATTGATGAATATTTCCCCTGTTCTCAGAATGGCCCCTGTATGAGTTCATTCTCACCCTGCTAACAACACAGGGACTGGTTAATTTATAAAAGAAAAGCGGTTTAGTTGACTCACAGTTCAGCATGCCTGGGGAGGTCCAGGAAACTTACAGTCATGGCAGAAGGGGAAACAAACATGTACTTCTTCACATGGTGGCAGCAGAGAGAAGTATGAGCCAAGAGGGGATAAGCCCATTATGAAACCATCAGATCTTGTGAGAACTCACTGTCATGAGAACAGCATGAGGGTAACTACTCCCATGAGTCAGTGATCTCCCACCAGCTCCCTCCCATGACATGTGGGGATTATGGGAACTACAATTTAAGGTGAGATTTGGGTGGGGACACAGCCAAACCATATCAACCCAAAGGAAGCTCAAAAAAAGGAAGAGCTTTCCACATACTTAATTAATAGTCAAGTGAGAAATTTGTGGTCAGCAGCATGGTAGGCAAGACTTATCCAGACCTTTTTTGCTTTAGGGTTTTTATAACAGATTCAACAGATTGTTAGATATCTATGTTCGGTATAACTTTTGTGATCAGATTGAGCTGGGCTTCAGAATGACCCAGAACAAATTAAAATCAGTTGTGTCTTTGGTAGAAATCTAGCCATGTAAGAGTGAATGTTTTAAGTTGAAAAGCAGAAAGTCTGAGAAAGACAAGAGGTGGTTGCTGACCTAGTAACAATGAGCTTACAATGCAGTCCTAATGTAAAAATAACTCTAGTTATTCTTGGGAGAGTGATATATATCACAGACTGGGTGTGAAAAGAGTTGTTCTTATTGCCCACAATTCTGTAAGTATCTTTCACTCATGGCACCTCTTTTTTTTTTTTTAGCACCTTAAGAGTGCTTTGTAACTGTCATCTTCAATATGTCCCAGGAAATAATAACTATGGACCTTTTTTGTTCCTACTTCACAGATCTTAGAATCCAAGAGTTGTTAGTGGGGTGTACAGGTTGGCGAAGTCATTTTGCTGATTTGCTAAGGTTGACTTTTAAGTTTAATTTAAAGAAAACAGTATGCTTAAAGTAAGTTTTCTTTAAATTAAACTTAAGGACAGTCTTAGCAAATCAACACAATGACTTTGCCAACCTCTACAGACCCCCTGCCCCCATCCAGGTAAAAGAGAGTTAGGGAGGGTCATTTGAAGTCCTGAACCCACTGATCAGATAGATCAAGCTGAGGGTTAAACATGGGCCCACACTGCTTGTGCCATGGCCCTAGCCTTAGGCAGATCACTGCTGTGAAGAAGTGAAAGAGCTTCGTTCCTGACTTTGGAAACCACCTTACACTGAGCTGGGAGTGTTGTTTTCCAGCATGAAGCAGCAGTACTTGTAACTAAAATTTGTGAAGCTTTTAACTGTGTCAGGAACTGCTCTAACCCCTATAACATGTCTGAAACGATAGATTATATTAGTATTTCGATTATTCCCACGAGAAAACCTGAGGCACAGAGAGATTCACTTGCCTCAGGTCACGCTGTTAGAAGGTAATAGAACCGAGAAAGTGAGGGAGTTGGGCGTGAGAGAGTGTTTTCTTTCATTCCTTTGCTGTTCTTCCTCCTTGTGTCATAAACCCCTTCTAGAATTACCCGGTTCCAGCTTAAAAACACCCCAGGGTTTGGCCAGTGTACCAATTGTCCCTTCTTCCATCCAGCTATCCAGTAGAAAAGCAAATGGATTGGAAGTAATGGCTGAAGGCCCAGAGGGGACTTCCTGGGCAAGGAGATAGGACTATGTTCTCTATGTGGGCTCAAGTATGGGCATAAGCAAACATGAAACCCTTCATAGGCATTTGCTGTGTGCCACACACTGTGCCATGCTCTTGGGGCACAGAGATAAGAAAGACTTGGTCTCTGTCTGTAGGGGACCAAGAGTCTAATGAAAGAAATACAAACATGAGAAATAATCATTGTGATACCTGGTGAGGGGTGACATAATGTAGGAAAGGGCTGTATAACAAAAATGTAAGAGTTAAAATATAGACCTTTGGTTAAAGATGGCAGATCGAACACTACTACCTTTCAGTATGCAACTAAATTGACGATAAAAGAATTGGGCGTGAACTCATAAGGACAAACAAAACAGTAAAGGAAACAAAAGCCATGAAGTTTTGAAAGCTGGGAAGAAGATGAGCTAGTGGGGATAGACTTGGCAGGCTTCAGAAAGGCCGAGTTAGTTAGCAGTGGGGAGAGCCAAGAAGCAACCCAGTTAACACAGCAGAATCTCTTGGGACCTAGGAATTGGTGGCATTCAGTGGAGGGTGAGAGTGATGTTAAACTCAGGATGATTGGCTGGAAGTCTGTTTAAGAAATAGATCCCCTGATTCCTTTCCTCTGTCATGCAGTGAAGGGGCTCATGTTCCCTGCCCTCAGAGGGAAACCTGGAGATTTATTATCTGGAGAGGATAAAACAGAACCTGGGGGTATTTCAGGAACAGATGGGGCTGGGGGTACCTTATGTAAAACAGAGAGAATAAGTTCTTAGGTTAAGAATAATTTAATGTGGTGTGATCCCCAGTTGTCTTGTCTTCTCCCAGTCAGTTCCCAGAACACTGGCAGTCTGTCCTTTTACCCTCTGGGTAGGGGACTGGGAGGCTCTCCTCTGGGAAGCTGGACCAATTCAAAGAGAGTGGCATGGGAGCTCTCCAATGAAGCATACAGCTCTGTATTACAAAGAATAAAACTTCAATGAGAAATGAAAAATTTCAGTCAAGGGGATGATGCCCACATTTGACACACCTCTCCTGTGTGCTCAAAGCTTCTAGTCCTCTTTTTGGTGTTTCCCTCTTCAATATAAACAGGCAACCAAGGCTCCCCAGATATTTAGGAAAAACTTGTAACAAGAGAGAAAGAGAAACCCCCAAATTGGGAGAGGACAGCCACTTACAGGAAGAAGAAAATTCACAGAAAAACATAGTAAATTCACAGAGAAAAGCAGATATTCGAACAATGGCACAAAAACAGGATACTATAAAACAGGAATGTTCTGAGACATAAGAGTTCTTAAGAGTGTGCGACTGTCATGTCAAAAATGAAAAGCTCATTTGGAAGGTGAGAAGACACAGAGGATATTCATTCATTGAGAAAGTATTTCGTAATTACTCAGTACATGGGTTTCTAGGGACACTTCAGTAAATAAAATCTAACAGTGTTTTCTCTGGCGATAGGATAATTGTATTTATTTCTTTTGTGTTTCCAAATTAATACATGCAAATGTATTTTAAAAAGTATTATTTTTATAAGTTGTCTTAGTCCATTCAGGTTGCTATAGTAAAATACTTTAGACTGGGTAATTTATAAATTTATTGGTCTCAGTTCTGGAGGCTGGGAAGTCAAAGATCGAGGCACAGCAGATTTGGTGTCTGGTGAGGGCTTTCTGACTTCTTTTTAGATGGTGCCTTCCTGCTGCATCCTCACATGGCAAAGGGGACAAACAGTGTCCCTCAAGCCTCTTTCCAAAAGGCACTAATTCCATTCCATAAGGGCTCTGCCCCCATGACCTGCTCATCTCCTAAAGTCCCTCCTCTTATTACTATTGCATTGGAGATTAGGTTTTAACACATGGGTTTTGGGGAGACACATTCATACCATAAGTAAAAGAAAATGTTATTTTTAAAAAAGAAAATTAGGCTGGGTGTGGTGGGTCACGCCTGTAATGCCAGCAGTTTGGGAGGCTGAGGTGGGTGGATCACTTGAGGTCAGGAGTTTGAGACCAGCCTGACATGGCGAAACCCCATCTCTAATAAAAATACAAAAATCAGCCAGGCGTGGTGGCGCATGCCTGTAATCCCAGCTACTTGGGAGGCTGAGTCAGGAGAATCGCTTGAACTCGGGAGGCGGAGGTTGCAGTGAGCTGTGATCGCACCATTGCCCTCCAGTCTGGGTAACAACAACACCAAAAAAAGAGAATGAGCATGGGAACATAGAGACAGAACCGGTGCCCTGATGGAGAGATGAAGGAAGGCTTCAGAGAGGGGGTGATATTGATGCTGTACTTGATAGTGTGAGCAGGAGTTTCCCAGGTGGAAACAGGCCTTGGAGTAGTCTATTTCAGACAGGGAGAACAGTAGGACCTGAACGAGGAGATACTCAGTGGGGCTCCGAGATTTCTGGTTTGAGCAAAAGAGTTAATGTTTTTAATAAAGATATTAAAAGCAGCAGAGCCATCTGAGACAGATTTCCCATCTGTCTTTTTTTTTTTTTTTTTTTGAGACAGAGCCTCACTCTGTCGCCCAGGCTGGAGTGTAGTGGCGGTATTCCAGCTCACTGCAACCTCCTCCTCCCAGGTTCAAGCGATTATCCTGCTTCAGCCTCCCAAGTAGCTGGGACTACAGGCGCCCGCCACCACACCTGGCTAATTCTTTTTATTTTTAGTAGGGATGGGGTTTCACCATGTTAGCCAAGATGGTCTTGATCTCCTAACCTCATGACCCGCTGGCCTCGGCCTCCCAAAGTGCTAAGATTGCAGGCGCGAGCTACTGTGCCTGGCCCTGTCTTTAACTTTAAAAGTGCCAGCTCAAGGATTTTCTACTTTACAAATCTCTTCCCTCATACAGATTCATCCCACTTCTAGGTTGATGCTCATATTGGTAACTCTTGTGAAACAAGGGGGTCTTTAAAAACCCTAGACTGAAATTTTTCATTTCTCATTGAAGTTTTATTCTTATTCTTTGTAAGAAAATGATTCATTGTAGGAACAAATTAAGCATATTATATGTAAAATGTTGATAGATAATTAGGTCACCTGATAAAACAGCGTTATATTTCTGGACCCATCATTATTAATGACCTATATTTACATAACAGTTTATATAGAATGCTTTAAATATGTATCATGTCTGTTAGACATGTTTCTGTGATATATATGTACCTTCGTGGGTTAGTTGTTATTAGCCCCATTTTACAGATGACGAAACCAAGACTCAAGTATTATTACTTGCCTAAGAGTAAGAGCTAATAAATGCCAGAAACAGTACTAGGTTTGTTTGCTTTCTTAATACCAAACCCTGTATTTATTCCAACATGCCCTGCCATTTCTTCTGTATAATAATGAATATATATGTTTTGAAATTAAAGGAGACAGTTGATAAATTAAGAAATGAACCAGCCAGGAGCCAGGCACAGTGCCTCATACCTATAATCTCAACACTTTGGGAGACCCAGGCAGGAGGATCCCTTGAGCTCAGGAGCTCGAGACCAACCTGGCAACATAGTTGAGACCCCGTCTCTACAAAAAAAAAATAATAATCATTTTTTTTTAAATATTAGCTGGGCACAGTGGCACATATATTTAGTTCCAGCTACTCAGGAGGCTGAAGTGAGAGGATTGCTTGAGCCCGCAATTTTGAAGCTACAGTGAGCCATGATCGCACCCCTGTACTCTGGCCTGGGTGACAGAGCAAGAAAAGAAAAAGAAAGAAGTGAACCATAGCCATCGCACGTTGTTTCCAGCATGTGTTGCTTTCCCACTTGCTTATTGCATTGATACGATTCTGTGGAAAATACACATTTTCTTTTGTTTGAGGAATTTAGAGGTATTTTTCATTTATTGTCTGAGGAAGCCTGGTTAGTTTGAGTTACAGAGTTGGAGTTTGTTTGAGTTGTTACAAATTTGACAAATGATCAGCTTAAAAGGAATGTTGTATTTGGATGTCAGAAATTCTCAAATGCTATTCTAGTGAAAAGGCAACAACAACAAACAAAAATTGTGCTCAGGTAGAAAGTCACTTGTTGAACAAATACCAGATCAGAGCCTGTTATGTCTTAGACACCATGTTAGGCACTCAGGGGCCTGTTAGGAAGAAGGCAGGTACAGTGGTTCATGGAAAGGTCACAGTGGCTTGGATTGCAGTGGTGGCCCTGGAACTGTAGAACGGTGTTAAGAGTGGAGGGATAATAAGAAGATAAGATTGATAGGACTGGATAATGGATTCAAAAACAAGGTAAGGAAGAGGAAGTCAGAGTTTTGGTGTGTAGGAACAGAGGACTTCAGTCACTGCAAGGTCACACGAGGAGAAGACAAAGGGACCATGAGCTCTGGTTTGGACATGTACAGAGGTGTGTTGTACCTTTGAGTCATTCAAGTGAAAATGCCAGGAAGGCCACTGGATATGAGTCTGACTTTGAGAGGGGTGGTAAAAGCCGATGATGTAAATTTAGTTATCATCTGTGCTTAGCTCATCATTTATTGACATTGTGGACATGGATGAGGGAGAAAGTGTAGAGGAAGAAGAGGCTTAGGGACAGATCTTCAGATACTCTTTGATATTTGATGTTCAGGTAGAGGAGGATAAACCAGCAAAGGAAACTTAGAATAGCCAGAAAGGTGAGGGGGAAGCCAGGAACTCTTAGGAACCCAAAGAAATAGGGTTTGTCAGGAAGCAGATGGCACTTGACAGTGTGCAGTGGTGCTAGGAAGTTCTACTAGAGGAAGGCGATTCTGAAAAGTGCCATTGGGTGCTGTGGATACTGGTGACCTTAACAAAACAGTATTAATAGTGATGACAGGGAAAATGCTCCTGGAGGGAGTAGAATGCAGAGTAGAGAAGATGATGAGGACAAGACCTAGTGAGTATCCACCCCCATTGGAAAAATCTGCCTGTAAAACCAGGAAGAGGGCCAGGCATGGTGGCTCACGCCTGTAATCCCAGAACTTTGGGAGGCTGAAGCAGGTGGATCACAAGGTCAAGAGATCGAGACCATCCTGGCCAACATGGTGAAACCCCGTCTCTACTAAAAATACAAAAAATTAGCTGGGTGTGGTAGCATGCGCCTGTAGTCTCAGCTACTCGGGAGGCTGAGGCAGGAGAATCACTTGAACCTGGAAGGCAGAGGTTGCAGTGAGCCCAGATTGTGCCACTGCACTTCAGCCTGGCGACAGGGCGACTCCGTCTCAAAAAAAAAAAAAAAAAAAGAAACAAAACAAAAACCCAGGAGAGGGCAGGAACTCACATGAAATAAGGAGTCAGCCATAGGAGAGTTTTCCTGTTTGCATTTTGTTTTGCTGTGGGTTTTTTTTTTTTGGCAGAGTCTCACCCTGTCACCCAGGCTGGAATGCAATGGTGTGACCTCTGCTTACTGCAACCTCCCCCTCTGGGTTCAAGTGATTCTCCTGCCTCAGCCTTCCGAGTAGCTGGGATTACAGGTGTGCGCCACCACGCCCAGCTAAATTTTTAAATTTTTAGTAGAGACGGGGTTTCACCGTATAGGCCAGGCTGGTCTTGATCTCCTGACCTCATGATCCGCTCTCCTCGGCCTCCCAAAGTGCTGAAATTACAGGCGCGAGCCACCACACCTGACCTGTTGTGTTCTTAAAATGGAAATGGAGCATGTTTCAGTGTAGATGGGAAAAAATCTTGTCAAGCAGGGAGAGAAGGAACATGCAAGCAAAAGAAGGGCTACTTGAGTGTTCAGGATAATACTATTAAGGAAAAACTGCTAGGCTACCCACAGACACCTTTGAAATCACTTCTTCATCATGGTGAAGACCACAGGAAGCTTTGTGCTGAAGTCTTAAGGAGCCAGCATTTTGAAAGAACATGATTCCGTCAGTGTCAACGTCAGGCCATAGTGCCTGATAATGGAGGCATCTGTGTCATGATTGCCATGCTCAGTTCATCTTCGCTTACTTTTCCAGGAGCTGATGAGGATGTAGAGAGTCCAGAGCTGACAACATCTCGACCACTTCCAAAGATACCGTTCACTAGTGCTGCTCCAAAAGTGGAAACCATGACGCTGAATATACAGAACAAGATACCTGCTCAGACAAAGGTGCGTTCTATTTTCCATTGCATTGCATTGCATTATCAGGTTATTATAAACGCTCCACTTTACTGACTGTACACAACAGTCCCTTTTTTATGATTTTCTTCTTTTTGGAGCTACCCATCATGAACTATGTACGTAACAGTTCTTTTAAAAGGCCCCACTTAAAATTGTGTAAGGACAAAGGGTCTTCAGGTGGTGTCATAAATGGCTCTTCCTTACTCTTTTTGATCATTTTGGCATTTACCCACTTATAATTTCTGTCATCCAGGCTCAAATTATATACAACTATTTTTCACATGGCCCTCCTTCTTAAGGAACATCTGAAGCCCAGTTAAGAAGTAAAGCCCTGTTTCTTTGGTTTCCTGGTTTGTAGGTTATGTAATTAGAAGACTCCAGGTCACGTCCTGAGGTGGTCCTAGTCTCACTAAGTCATTTCTCAGTCTTCTTAGGCCGACCATCAGTAGTATGTAATCCTTGACCTCTCTCAATGATGATGATGAACCTGGGTACATCTGTATATATTCATTTTGAGAGCTGACTTATGAAGAATAAGGTCTTTGGCCTTAGACCTGAGTAGAGTGACCAGCTAATGAAAACTTGGAGCGTGTGATTTTGACCTCGTTAATATTGCAGTTAGCCGACCATCCACTAATAGGTAACCCACTGAAGTTAGAACATGCATATTAAAGTCTGGCAAAGACCTAAGTTTCAAATCCTGGATCCAGTCACGTTTCTTAGCTTCTGAACCCATTTCCTATGGGCCGTGAAGAAGATGAAACGTGAGTGCATGTACCATGGCACCTGAGACCTAGTCACCATTCTGTAAGCATTAATTGAATTTGGTGGAGCAGAAGAGACCAAGCCAATTCACCAAATGAGCATGTGTAATAACTGTAGTGGTAGACTTTGCAGTCAGTGCAGGGATAACATACGGCTTAAGAAAACTTAGAAGCACAAGCATCCCCTTTTAGAGCTCACCCATCTGTTGATTAGAAATGAGATGCTGCCAAGCTCTAGCAGCAGACAGGATATGGATATGGAAGGCTGTTTGATGAAGGTGGTGACAGGCCTTCCTTGGAGTAAGAATCATCCTGTCTTCAGGCAGGAATGCATGTGGGCTTTTCTTACCCTTGCCCCAGAGTACCTTTGTTCTTCCTCCTCCTCCATCCTCCCAGTGCCTGTGACTGGAATGGTGAATGGCACCGCTGGATGGGTTTCTGCAGATGTGGAACAGCCAGGAAGCCAGCCCTGTCCAAATTGAAGTGCTCTCTGTGGGACCAAGAAGGGTCAATTACTATTAGTGGTAGACTTCACAAGCCAGGCGGTAGGAAGGCAGGGAGAGCCCTATGAGAACTGAGACCGACTCACCTGGCATGTGCTGGATCCATGCATAAAAGCTACTGTATCAATGTATCAGTTGAGTGAATGAAACAAAAAAAGAAAGGGAGAAATGAAAAGTGCAGGTGCAATTGGTGGTAGGATGACTGAATGCCTCAGAGTGTGTGTAGCACAATTATCTACTATCTACTAAAGATGCATTTGGCTCTTACCACATTTTTATTTGACCACTTCTCTTGACTAAATCTGTTGAAGTCAGAGACAATTAGGACTCACTAGCTTGAGGGAAGAAACTCTCCTGGGTGAGTTTTGGCTTGTAGTGACAGAGAGTTGTATCCTAAGCAAGACTTAATTTGACATAGAGTTCTGTCTGGTTTGTTAACAGCAATGGATTGACCACTAATTTAAGTTTTAAAAAATTGGTTTTAATGAAGTAATTGCATCAGATCAAGATAAAAAATATAGAACTTTGGCAGGTGAATTTAAAAATTAAGGAGCCCAAAAGATTTTAATAAATTTATATTCTTACTATCATTTGTGTTCAATGTAGTAATAGTAGAAATTCATCCATTTATAGGAGATTTATTGAGTGCTATTCATTATGTGTTGAACACTGTTTGCAACACTGATAATGGTAATATTGACCATGAATAACATGAATAATAATGATTAAATTTTTCATTTTGCTGTTTATGTGGTACAGCCGAATTGAACATTGCCTCTAGGATGCCATTAGTGTAGATTTTGCTTTTCAGTTGGTCTCACAGTGGCATTAATGTCACTGTTACAGATATCCTATCTAGTTTGTTGTAAATGTAAGTGAGTAAAATGCAAAAAAAAGGAATCTCGTTATTTGTTTGAGAAGAGCATCACTCATAAGCTTTTACTTCTGTTCCATTTCCATGGCATCCAAACAACCAGACATGGATGTGGCAGATCTTTACTTGGCCTCATTTAATTATCCCTGCTGTCTTTTTGCAGATTCATTTTGCACATACATTCATACAAGAGTGAAGGTATTTCAGATTAGTTCCATATTACAAAATGGTATCTTCTTAGTCAAGCCTCTGCTTCCATACGATAAAACATTTTGACTTAAAAAATGAATTTTCCACCCAGAGCCGCTTGAGGCTTGTGCACCTCCAGCTGCAGGGCGGCTCCAGTTCTGTGGAGTCCTTCAATCCCCACACTCTCAGATCCCTGGATTGTATACTTTGTTCAGCCTGCCGGATCAGAAGCTGAGTCAGAGGAAACTGAAAAGATCAACTCTCTTAAATGACTTTAGGGACTCAAAAATCGCATGGTGAAACCATATGATTTGTAATAATAATGGGACAAAGTTGATATGGATATGGATAAATTAAACTCGGTCTCTAATATTACAGTAACTACTTATGTCCATTTCATTTCTCACCAGAACTTGTTTACCTCTCTCCCTAGTCACAAACCTGAGTATTCAACCATTTGAGCTCTTCCCTTTTCTAACTTGTAATAGTAAAGCAGTACTAATGAGCAGTGAAAAGGTTTCTAGACTAGAACCCAGATAATCCATTCTCTGATCTGTTGTCTGTCTTTCCACCAGGCAGCCAATTAATGATGGGCTTTTCATGAGAAGAATAGAAAAAACTCAGGAAAAATACTGCCAATGAGCTGCTCTCTTCTGCTTTATTTTGGTACCTGAAGGCCTGGGAAGGCCTGTCGTATTTCCTTCTCTCATAGTAATAGAGAGGACTGTGACATTTTCAGTGCATATTGTGCACCAGTGAAATGAACATTTCTCTATGGCCTCTGCTTTTTGTAAGTCATGGCAGGTTGAAGTTTAGGTAGTACAGGGTTTCTTGCAATTTGGGAATGACAGTTATTCTTTATTATACTTTATTACATACCACCTTCAGTAGAAGCATAGCATTCTGCTCACTGAGACAGGGACCTATTGATCTTACATACCCTAGAGTACAAATGGATCCACCTGGTCTAGCTGATGGTCCTTCCTAGCAATGAGGGTGGCCTTAAGGTGCAGAAAAGAAGTATGATGTGGTCAGGGTCCCACAGGAGCTACTTGCACAGCCCAAGAAGGTGAGGTCTTTTCTTCTTACACTCTTTAAGCCTCTAGACTTAACTAGCAGGCCGCCATTTTGGATGAACTCTAACCTTCAGAAAGCAATCAATTGCTTTGCTGAGCCATGGTATGTTAGACTCTGTGGAGTCCTAATGAAGATGGTAGGAAGCTCTCAGGAACTTAGGAAGAGTAGTAGAGCTGAGAAGGATTATTGTCTGCAGTATTTTTTTTGAGACAGGGTCTCACTCTGTTACCCAGGCTAGAATGCAGTGGCACAATTATAGCTCACCGCAGCCTCCAGCTCCTGGGATGAAGAGATCCTCCACAGGTACACAGCCCCATGCCTGGCTAATTTTAAAAATTTTTTGGTAGAGACAAGGTCTCAGTATGTTGCCCAGGTTGGTCTCGAATGATCCTCTCACCTTGGGCTCCCTGCCCAGCCACCTTTAGTCTTTAAACCTCAATGAAGTTGACAGTGTTTTCATCAGTGATGTTGGCCGACAAGAACTTCAGACGGTTAGAGAATGAACAACTCCTTTGAATGGGACTTCTCTAACCCACTGGTTCTTAAACTATGGAATTGTCTGGAGAACTTAAATAGCAATAAAAATCAGTGCCAGCTACATAGTGCCCTGTATAGCTCAGAAGTGAAGGAGTAAGGAGAACTGGGGCAGTGCTGTTGGGTTGGAGCAGTCAGAGGGAGATGGTGACCTGAAGTCAGACCAATTGAAATGGAACCTCTAGTAGTAGGCCTGTATTTTTTTTTTTAATGCCTTTCAGGTGATGTGGATCAGTGTAACCTTGGGTGATTCACATAAGATGGCCAGTGATGGTGCTGAGAGTTAGAAAGGCAACAGATAATTTCTGTGTAAATAATCCTGGGGTTTTAGTGAGGTAAAAGGTCAGAGAAGGCTTCATTAAGGACAAACAGATAGTAAAAGAAGTGCAACATTTGGACTGGGGATAGAACTGCATGAACTAGAGCAGAGTTCCCCACCCGCTTCTGGGGCCATGGACCAGTAGCGGTGGCCTGTTAGGAACCAGGCTGCGCAGCAGAGAGTGAGTGAGCATTACCACCTGAGCTCTGCCTCCTGTCAGATCAGTGGAGGCGTGCCATTCCCATAGGATCTAGGAGCGAAAACGCGATTGTGAACTGTGCGTGTTGTGCTCCTTATGAGAATCTGAGGTGGAATATTTTCATCCCCCCTCCATCCCCCCCACCTTCCCATTCATGGAAAGATTGGGGACCGCTGAACTACAGCACAGATATTAAGAATCATTTTTGATAATGAAGAGGTGGTGGAAATGGCCTCACAGGGTTTTCTACTGGGAGTAAGTGGTGGGTTAGGTGAGGACTGGAAGCTACCCAACACGTGCAGTTCTGAGGTCGATGCGGGACGGGAGCTGGGCTGTGATGTGCTGGCCACCTGAACAAAGCTGTGGAAATGAGAACCCAAGGGAAGAAGTTAATGTGAGAGCAAGATGGGAGGCAAATTGACAGTGCTGTGACATGGAAAACATGTGATAGAAAATGTGCCGAAATAGATAACTTGGGAACACCCCAAAATACAGCGCCATTAATGGGAATAGAAAAGGAAGCTGATCTGATTCAGCGGTGAATTAATTACTACTTAGACTTGATGAGTAGAGTTAAAGGTGGTACAGCCAACAGTTAATGTCCTGCAGGCTGCTGGCTTGTTGGGAATAATGCTGAGTAGAGATGCGGCTGTGAGAGGTATTCCCATAGATTTCTACTTGAGCATTGTGCAGTGTCCGAGACCCTGTGAGTGTCGTTCATTAGACAGGTGAAGAAATCAAGGTGGAGAAAAGAGGTATGATGTGATCAGGGAGGAGCTACTTGCACAATCCAAGTCCCCGGAAGTCCTGGTTCAGGGTTTGCTGAAGGTAATATGACTAGCGGGAAGCATTAGGAATAAGGCTTGGGGATTGCTCCCCACAGAGTGGGGACAGGAAAACCCCAGTCAGGCATGAGAGACTATCTGGAAAGAAACTGTTGTCATAGTGCCCTGTGTAGTTCAGAAGTAAAGAAGCAAGGAGAATTGGGGCAGTCCTGTTGGGTTGGAGCAGTCAGAGGGAGATGGTGACCTGAAGTTAGAAGAGTGGTGAGAAAGTAGAAATCTTAGGAAATGTCCACTAAAACAACCTCACCATGTCCTTAGGATTATTATGAACTCACTAGCTCTCTGACTTGCCTGATCATGCGATGGGTGTTGTGCCAAACCATGAACTACAGGGGTCCACCATGACACTCACCCATTGCTATAAACATCACACAAGTGATTATTCCAATTATTTCCTAAACTCATTCTTTGGGGGAAAAAAAAGGAATTTTGGAATGTACTCATCTATTATTTCTTCTTTCCAGCACATTTTCTTAAATCAATGTAATCTTTCCCTGTTTCCCATACCAGTCACCTGAAGAAACTGATAAAGAGAAAGTTCACCTCTCTGACTCAGAAAGGAAAACCGACCCAGCTGAAGAGGATACAAATGTGTATACTGAGAAACACTCAGACAGTCTGTTTAAACGGACAGAAGTCCTAGCAGGTGAGTAGCCTGGTGGGCGCCAGGTGGGAGGTTGCCTGCATAGGCCTCTGTTAGTCTAAGTGATATTCAAAAGTGCAGCAAAGCTTGCTGTCATCTTTCTGCTGAAAGCAATCTTGTGGGTGCTTGCTTCCAGAGCGAGAAGCAAAAGGCTCAGCAAACATTGTCTTTATTGTCTGCCAACTCCCTCAACCTACCCCTTTGCCAGCCATCGGGCGGGGGGATAGGAGGTAGCCTAAGAGAGGGAAAGTTAACATCTGAATTGATCCAGAACAACTGGATGTAGAGAGATGGCAGAGTGTGAAGATCCATCAGTCTTGCTCAAAGGCATTCTACATTTCAAAATAAAGAGAACGAAGAGTTCTTTAGGGGAAGGCAGTTCGCATAAGTACTGCCCAAAGTTAAGAACGTTGTTTCTATTTTAACTTAATTGGATGGAAGTGCAAATATTTTAAAGGGGAAAACTTTCAAGATTTAGGAACACTTGATAGTCTCAAATCCAAGAATAGAAATAAATTTGCATGCTTTTTTCATGTATACTCTTTAAAATTTTAAGTCAATTATACTATGTTTTGTGTTGAAAAAAGCAGTTAGAAAATTAGAATATGAAATGTGAGTTCTGAAAAGACAAAAGTAGTTTTCAAGTATGGAATTAGTTAAGATCAAGGCCAGATTTTTCTTATTGAGGTTTTTGGATGGTATTATTAACACTAACCAAAGAAATCACTGTACCTTCCTGAGGAGTTTCAGATTTGCATAGTTACCAGGTTGCTTCATTGAATCCAGCTTTTTTTTTTATTGGGGTTTTCAAATTAAGCCTTTTATAAAAGTGTAAGTAGATTGGGCTTGACAATAGAGCTAATGTCTGCAACCCTTGAATCTCTTCTAAAGTAATCTTCCTTTTGGTTGTTTCAGCTGTCATTGCTGGTGGAGTTATTGGCTTTCTCTTTGCAATTTTTCTTATCCTGCTGTTGGTGTATCGCATGAGAAAGAAGGATGAAGGAAGCTATGACCTTGGAGAACGCAAACCATCCAGTGCTGCTTATCAGAAGGCACCTACTAAGGAGTTTTATGCGTAAAACTCCAACTTAGTGTCTCTATTTATGAGATCACTGAACTTTTCAAAATAAAGCTTTTGCATAGAATAATGAAGATCTTTGTTTTTTTTTTTTTTCATTAAAGAGCCATTCTGGCACTTTAATGATAAAATCCCATTGTATTTAAAACATTTCATGTATTTCTTTAGAACAACATAAAATTAAAATTTAACATCTCCAGTGTTCTGTGAATAGCAGTGGCAAAATATTATGTTATGAAAATCCTCGATGTTCATGGAATTGGTTTAAACTTTTATGCGCAAATACAAAATGATTGTCTTTTTCCTATGACTCAAAGATGAAAGCTGTTTCATTTGTGTCAGCATGTCTCAGATTGACCTTACCAAGTTGGTCTTACTTTGTTAATTTATCTGTTGTCGCCCTCCTCTCCTCTGCCCTCCCTTCTTGTGCCCTTAAAACCAAACCCTATGCCTTTTGTAGCTGTCATGGTGCAATTTGTCTTTGGAAAATTCAGATAATGGTAATTTAGTGTATATGTGATTTTCAAATATGTAAACTTTAACTTCCACTTTGTATAAATTTTTAAGTGTCAGACTATCCATTTTACACTTGCTTTATTTTTCATTACCTGTAGCTTTGGGCAGATTTGCAACAGCAAATTAATGTGTAAAATTGGATTCTTACTACAAAACTGTTTAGTCATGTCTATCTAATCAGATCTTCTTTTGGGAGGATTTGATGTAAGTTACTGACAAGCCTCAGCAAACCCAAAGATGCTAACAGTATTTTAAGAAGTTGCTGCAGATTCCTTTGGCCACTGTATTTGTTAATTTCTTGCAATTTGAAGGTACGAGTAGAGGTTTAAAGAAAAATCAGTTTTTGTTCTTAAAAATGCATTTAAGTTGTAAACGTCTTTTTAAGCCTTTGAAGTGCCTCTGATTCTATGTAACTTGTTGCAGACTGGTGTTAATGAGTATATATAACAGTTTTAAAAAAAAAGTTGGTATTTTATAAGCACAGACAATTCTAATGGTAACTTTTGTAGTCTTATGAATAGACATAAATTGTAATTTGGGAACATAAAAACTACTGAATAAATCATGTGGCCTAATATTGAAAATGTCACTGTTATAAATTTTGTACATTTTTGATCAAATGTACATCTCCCCTTTGCTAACGGCCATCTGCTCTCAAGGATGACGTGGGTTTGATTTCTAAGTGTTCTACAGTGTCTGTAAATCAAGACCAAAGAACCTGTCAATGAGACTGTTTATTACCAGATTCACTTCTGAATTGGCCAGAGGAAATCTGAATGTATTATCCTGTGTGTGTCCAGGTAGAGATATTGGAAGGCTGCCAGGGAATTTTGAAGTTTGCAACCTTTATAGGATAGCTGATGGCAATATTAAGACAGATGCCTGCTTTTGCAAATAACTTATAAGACTATAAATTCCAAAGATCTGAAGGGGGCTTTCCTGATGTTGGTATCTAAGGCTTAGGCCTATAGATTGATTTACCTTTGAAATTGTGCTCCAAATGTCTACTGAAGCTTAACCGAAGAACTAATAAATGGACTACAATAGCTCACGTTACAGGGAAGGAGGGTAGGCAGGGAGGCTCTGTGTGTTAAAATGAGGGCCTCACTGCTTTAGGATTGAAGTGGCTGGAAAGAGTGATGCCTGGAGAAGGAGATGGAGGTATGAGGGTACCGTGGCTGGTACTTTCTGTACTGAACATTTCCTTTTTCTATTTTACCGTTAATTTTGTTTTAAACTGTGAGCCGTCCAAGTAGGAAGAAGACAGCAAACAAAGCAACGTTTCCAACATACAATTTACTTTTAATAAAGTATGAATATTTCATTTTGAGAACATTCCCTGGAATTGCCACATAATTCATTAAAAACATTTTTTTAAGCAACACTTGGAACAGTGTTTGCTTAAATCCTTAATGGCCTTAATTAATTCTCAAATTCCTGCCCCATCGCTTACAGAATCAATTCACTTTAGAGTGACTAAAAGGAAACAATAGCCTAGCTTTCTAAAGCCACGCAGTGTCCCTCAATTACAGAGGGTAGGAATGGGTATACCTCTAACTGTGCAAAGCAGAGTGAAATTCAATTCATAGAATAACAACTGCTTGGAATATCCGTGCCAGGAAAAGAAAAATTTCTGGCAAATATTTTGTCACTGCTGTAAAGCAAAATATTTGTGAAAGTGCCAAAATAAAGTCTGTCATGCCAAAAGTAAATCATTGTATAGACTGACATCCAGTTTTCTTCAACTGTACACTTTCTGCTTAGTTTTTTTTTTTAAGATGCAGTAAATAATACTATAAAAAGTGTTAGTAATGATTACTGAGTTCAGGAAAATTTTGGTAAAATGTAAATATTAAAGCCAATGTGAAAATTTCCTGTTTCCTTAACCACATGTAAATGATTTCCCTTGAGTGAATATGGCTTTGTGTTTGAGAGACTTGAAATATTCACACTGTCCCATTTTCAGCCCATAGGGGGAATAGGAAGCACTTGGGTTTTATTTTTGTTTTTCAGTTTCAGCTGCAGGTGCGTAGTACCTGAATTTCAGGATTAGGACCTGTTTAATAAAAGTGAACAAGATTATAAAAATTGCCATATCTTAAGGGTTGATAGTTTCTCATCAAATGTTTAGTGAATTTTTGTTAATGCACTTTTTTGCAAGTTAGACAAAATGTACTTGTTATGGATGTAGTCTGTTAGGTCTAGGAGAGTAAGCAAATTAAATAGAATATGATTACTTTCTTCAAGTGTCCCTAAAGAAACTACTGTGTCCTACTTCATAGTTCTAAGGAGCTTATTTCTTCAATATCTTAGACATTTTGAAACATCAAGGAAAGATGTTAGGTGAGCAAAAATATAAAACCTAGAAATATTGTGGGGTTAATTTTATAAGTGTGATCTTTATAGCATTATTATAATTTCATAAGGGGGTGGTAGAGAAAAAAATATTTTTAAACATATTTGGTAGTACCAAAAAAGGCAACGACTTTGAGCAACACTATCTCTAATGTGAATTTCTAAATTCTAAGCCCGCAACAGACATCGGTGAGACCCTAAGAGGTTTCCAATTAAAATTAAGCCAGATGATAAATGGAGTAATCTGAAGTGAGTGATCACTAAGGTTTTTTTCAGTTCTAATATTTTATGACAATAGTGAAATTTGAGACTTGGCCATTTCTGGGGAATTACATTAAGTCAGCACAAAAAACTTTAAAAGGGTAAAACAACATCTTTCAGTGATAAAAACAGTTACCAAAATCACTTCTGTCCCACTCTGTCTCCAAACTCTGGGTGACTTCCCTCTTACGGTTTATGGTTGTAAAGTTTCATTTATTTTTGTTTATCTGCTGTATATGGTCTTTAGCAGGGCCTTTACTGACCATGGAGTCGTGGCAACTTTGAGAGCAACTTGGTTTCCTGCGAATTAGCTGGAAGGGTGTAATCCAAGCTGGTAATCTAACCCACAAATAGCAGAGTGAAATGTTAGGCTTTGGTGCTTCAGAGATGCTGAGTGCAAGATGCATTTATTCCAGTTTTGTTGGCAAAATAGCATTCAAAAAACAAATGCTTGTATGTGCAATCCATCAGAAGTTCAGTCAATAAATATTTGTCTACTGACTATGCACTGGAAACTTAAAGAAGCAGAAAGTATGGTGGTGAACTACACAGACAAGGACCCTGCTCACGTGAAGCTTTCATGAATTTGGTGTGGGTTGCAGAGTGGAAATAAAATCAATAAATGAAAGTGACAAATGGAAATTATCAGTTGGTAATTTCCACAATGGACACAATACAATATAAGCTGACGTGTGGGACTGAAGGGCTGTAACAGTCCAGAGAGGCTAGGTATGCTATGGTAACAATCTGTAAGTCTCAGCAACTTAAAACAGCAAAGATTTCTTTCTTGCTCCACTCTGTGTCCCATTGGTTGATGGGGACCTGTGCTCTGGATAATTGTCATCCCCTCTCCAGGGCTCAGGCTGATGGAGTAGCCATTATCTGAAACACTGGTGGTCACTGGTAGAAAGAAAAAGGGTGAAGCACACAGTGGAATCTTAAAGCTTCCACCCATACTTAATTTGCCAAAGCAAGTCATATGGCCACATCTCATGTCCAGGGTGCAGAGAAGTGCAATCTTACTTTGTGCCCAGAAGGAGAGAGATGGAATATTTGTGAGCAGCCAACATTACTACTATAGCTGAGTCAGCAAAGATCTCTGAGAGGGGAAGGCCTGAATGATGTGTAGCCAGTTGTGCTAAAATCAGGACAAGCATGATTTTAGCTGTGAAAAGATTCTGAAGAGGGAACAAGCTTGGCATGTTGGAGTAACAGGGAGAAGACCAGTAGCTGGTGAGTGGGGAGACAGAGGTAGAAGAGGTGGAAGAAGAGGGCTGAGAAGTACAATCCCCCCTTGACTGGTCTTCCTCTTTTGTTCCTTTGTACTTTATTTCCCATGAGGAAGCTAAACTGATCTCATTAAGGTAGAAATTAGTTGATGTGCTTTCTCCAATGGCTCCTATAGCACTTAGAATAAAGCCCCTGCTACTTACCCTTGCCCTCAAGGTCTGCAGGAACTGCCCCCTGAACAATGCATTATAAGTGGACACAGTGGGGGGTAGCATGGCTAGTTGGGAGGTCATTATAGTCACCTAGGGAAGAAATGGTAGTGGCTTGGCCTAAGGTGGTTACAGTGGAGATGGAAAGGAACTGTTTAGGGAGGAACAATCAATAGGTCTTTCTAAAAGATTGGAAGAAGTAGGAAGTAAGGAAAAGAATCAAAGAGGGCATTGCCATTTTTGCCTGAGTAGTGGGTGAATCATGTTCTGAGAAGGAATACCATGGGGAATTGGCTGCTAAACCAAGGTTTTCTATTGGGCCATGTTAAATTATAGAGGACTATTAGACAACCAAGTAGAGGTGTCAAGTGAAAGATTAAATATCAGAATCGAGCTCAGAGAAGAGGTCCTCTCTTGGAACTGGAGATATTAATTTAGGGGTAGTGTTAGTGTTCATTTGCCTGTTGGCACTCTGATTCATTTCCTGCTCTTTCATGCTCTACTCTTTATGGCTTGAGCATGAGTGGCTACCAGGAGAGTGGGGTGTGCAAGCTTGACCCACAAAAACTACATTTCCCAAGCTTCCTTGCCAACTGGCCTCTGGGAAAGTTTGGCCAGTGGAAGACACTGGCAAAAGACCGCAGTCAGTAGGAGAGGAAAAGCCAGAGTACTTTCCCCTGTCTTTGCTCTGGGCAACATCTCTAGCATGAATGCACTTCCTCTGTAGTTAAATCATCACCAGGCAAGCCCTCCTGCATGGCCCTAGCTCCCACTATTCCTAAACTCTCATAACTCCACTTTCCTCCTTGGTTTCTCTACTCCTAGGGAGGCATCAACTTCCTGATGTTGGTATTCTCTGAGTTATTTCCCTCTCTCCAGTTTGCCCTTACAACTTGGTCAACATCTTTGCAACCGACTGGTATTAAATTCTCTCTATTGTGCTACCAGGTGTGGGTTCTGTTTTCCTTCCTGGACCCCTGGTGATGACACAGGAGTGAACAGCATATAGATGGTATTAAAAGCCATGGGACTAGATGAGATTATTTACAGAGGTAAGTACAGTAGCAGCCCTGCTTATCCAAAGGGGATAAATTCCAAGGCCCCCAGTGGATGTCTAAAACCATGGAGATAACTAGCCCTACACTGTGTGAAAGTTGCTCATACAAATTGGGTCATTTTTTTCATACCCAACCAATTCAGAGTCAAGGAGCCAGAGAGAAAAAGAACGTACGGCATACAGCATTGCTCTGAGAATGTAATTCTCTGCAAGCCTGGCTGCTGAAACTGCCTGTTGTAACCTGAAACTAGTTTTATCAACAGCTACCGAAACAAGCTGCTGTGTCTCTAAGACTAGTTTTACCTACCGCAGTCACTCACCAATCAAAGCTTGCCAGCTCCCCAGAACCTTACTGGTGCCAATGAACTTTCTTGAAAAGAAGTAGGCAACATTTCTTCTTTTTATAAAACCTCCAACCTTCTCTTGTTCTTTGGACATACTGAAGACCACCCAGTCTGTGTGCATTCCTTGAATTTCAATTCTTGCTTCCCATATAAAACATTTTATTTTATTTTATTTTATTATTTTATTTTATTTTATTATTTTTATTTTATTTTATTTATTTGAGATGGAGTCTCACTCTGTCGCCCAGGCTGGAGTGCCGTGGCGAGATCTCAGCTCACTGCAACCTTCGCCTCCTGGGTTCAAGTGATTCTCCTGCCTCAGCCTCTCAAGTAGGTGGGACTACAGGCATGCAGCACCAGGCCTGGCTATTTTTTGTATTTTTAGTAGAGACAAGGTTTCACCATGCTGCCCAGCCTGGTCTCAAACTCCTGACCTCAAGTAGTCCGCCCACCTCGACCTCCAAAGTGCTGGGATTACAGGAGTGAGCCACCTAGCCTGGACTAAAACATTTTAAATTTAGAGATTCATCTCTATGTTTTATTTGACTTTGACAACTGTATAAACTATGTTTTTTCCTACACTTACATACCTATGATAAAGTTTGATTTACAAATTAGACACAGTAAGATATGAGCAAGAACAATAATAAAACAGAACAGTTATAACAATATAGTGTTCATGATTTCACAGAGAGAAGACTCATTTTGACCTTAGATCTTAGCAACCTCTGTATACAATATTTTTCTTTCCTTATAAAATTGGCAACTTTCACCTTTTCACTTAAAGGAAGCACTTTATGGCTCTTCTTTGCATCTCTAAATTATCAGCATCACTACTCTTGCACTTTAGGGCCATTACTAACCAAAATAAGAGTTACTTGAGCACAAGCACTGTGATACTGTGTCCGTTGATCTGATAACCAAGATGGCTACTCGGTGACTAAGCAGTGAAGAGCGTCTACAGCATGGGGAGATGGGACAAAGGGAGGATTCATGTCCCGGATTGGATGCAGCAAAATGGCAGGACATTTCATCACACTACTCAGAACTACACATAATTCAAAACTTATGAATTGTTTATTTCCAGAATCTTCCATTTAATTTTTTTTTTTTTTTTTGAACAGAGTCTTGCTCTGTTGCCCAGGCTGGAGTGCAGTGGTGCAATCTCAGCTCACTGCATCCTCTGCCCCACCAAGTTCAAGCGATTCTCCTGTCTCAGCCTCCCGAGTAGCTGGGATTACAGGCATCCACCATCATGCCAAGCTAATTTTTGTATTTTTGGTAGAGACAGTGTTTCACCATGTTGGTCAGGCTGGTGTCTAACTCCTGACCTCAGGTGATCCACCCGCCGTGGCCTCTCAAAGTGCTGGGAATACAGGCATGAGCCACCACGCTTGGCCTATTTAATATTTTTGGACAGCAGTTGGCCTCAGGTAACTGAAACTGTGGAAAGTGAAATTGCAGGTGGGGGGACTACTGCAAATAGAGAAAGATGGTCCTGGGTCTGCCTTCTAGCAATGTGACTGTCTTTTTAGGTGAACCAGTACCTGATTCACTGTTGAGCACTGGTTTGCCGTGTTGGCCGATGCTTTGCAGATAACACAACCTTTCATTGCAAGGGAGGGAAGTCCCCATAATGCACCACTGTCACATTTTTGAGAAAATTAATAGGTAAGTAAAGTATCCTCTTCTACGTGGTCATTAATAACGTAAAATCTGAACTGTTTTTAAAGTAGAACATAGTAGTTGCGTGGAGGAGTAAGAACTATTTGAATATCAGGAAGTGCCACTATTATCTGTGTTTACAATGGGAACATATCAGTAAATAAAGCAATGAGTAATTCTCCCACTTGTAGCTTTGTCCTAAAGTCATTGAAAGCACGATTTTTGCCAGCCTTAATTACATTCTGCTTCAGTAAATACCAGAGTATGCTTGAATTCCTCTGTCGAGGTCAATTGCAGGGACGAGCAGTAAAGAGGGCAAAAATGTAGACAACTTGGCTCTATGTCAGATCCAGGACTTAGAGATCATGAAGTTTCCTTTCCTGATAACCCCACATCTTAGTCCTTTATGCTTTTAGTATCTCTTACCTGTTTTTTTCACTTAGCTCATTTTTTTCATGTGTAAAATAAAGATAATAATATCCACCACATTGGCTTCTGGGAATTCAATGAGGCAATAGAAGTGATGCACTTAGCACTATATCTGGCCTCTGGGAGATGCTCAATACTCACACTTGTAATCCTAGCACTTTGGGAGGCTGAGGGGGGAAGACTGCTTGAGCCCAGAGTTGAGACCAGCCTGGCAACATAGCGATACCCTGTCTCTACAAAAACTTTAAAAAAAAATTAGCTGGGCATGGTGTCATGAGCCTATTGTCCCAGCTACTTGGGAGGCTGAGGTGGGACGATCACTGAAGCTTAGGAGATGGAGGCTGCAGTGAGCCTTGATGGCACCACTGGACTCCAGCCTGGGCAACAGAGCGAGATTATGTCTAAAAAAAAAAAAAAGATAATTTATTCTTCTATCAAATGCTTCCTGAGCACTTTGCTGGGCACAATTCCAGTCCCTGGGAAGAGGCAGACAGTGAGAAGTAAGTTATATAGTCAAGTGCTATATAACATTGTTTGTGTCAATGATGGACTGCATATATGATGGTAGTCTTATAAGATTATATTACCATAATTATGCTGTACTCTTTCTAAGTTTATATATCTTTACATACATTAATACTTAATGTTGTGTTACAGTTGCCCGCAGTATTCAGTATGGTAACATGCTGTACAGGTTTGTAGCCTAGGAGTCATAGGCTATACCATATAGCCTAGGCATGTAGCGGGCAATGTCATCTAGGTTTATTTAAGTCACTGTATGCTGTTTGTACAACAACAGAATTGCCCAATGATGCATTTCTCAGAGCATATCCTCGTCATTAAGTAATGCATGAGTGACTGTGTGTCAGTGAAAAGGTGACGTTTGAGCAGAGTTGAAGGTGGTGAGGGATTGAGCCTTGGTGTCTGGGGAAGGGGAACCAGGGCCTTGGGGCATCTGGGAAGCATTGCAGGCAGAAGAAACAACAATTGCCAAGGCCTAGAGTGTAGCCAAGGAGCAAGTGAGCTAGAGAGTAGAGTGGTGGGTAGTCAGGGCTGTATCCACGAGCCAGACCACATATGTATGGCCTTGTAGTCATTGTGATGACTTTGGGGAGCAGGATTTTGAGCCAAGACATGACATGATCTGACCTATGCTTAAAATTGGTTCTCAAACCTCAGCAGGGATCAGAATCATCAGGAGGTCTTGTTAAAATACAGATTTCTGGGCCCCAGCCCTGGAGATTCTGATTCTGAGAAACTCGTGGGTGGAACCTGAGAATGTGCATTTCCAACAAGTTTCTCAGGTGCAGTGGCTGCTGCTCCAGCAGGGACTTCTTTTTGAGAAGCAGTGCATCAAAGGGATTACTGTGATTTTACTTGGATTACCGTGTTGACAATACGCTAATTGGAGGTGGCAGAGATGGGCAAAAACACAACAGGGAGAGTAGTGAAGCTATTGCAGGACTCAAGGAGAGAGACAATCATGGTGATGAAAGTGGTCAGATTCTAGACAGCCAGGGTAGCCTCAAAGTCAGGAAATCCAGGTGAATACATAATAAATGGTCCGTTGATGTTACATTACAATATCTGATAACATAATATAATCTGTGTTTTCAGACTTTATGGCCATCCCATTTTTTGAAGATCTAACCAACCAGATTTGCTAACAAATCCTGGGTGACCCTCTCTTCTTCTTCCAGATGGCCACACACTCCATTATCCTCTCCTCTTCTCAGGATATCAGGAACTACTGTCATTATCCTTTCCCTCAATCAACCTCACTCCTTTTCCTTCACTCCTTTAGCCTTTAACATTATACTTTGTCTGGCTTTGTGTTGATGGATGATGTAGATGTAGATATAGATGTAGATATAGATATAGATGTAGATATAGATATAGATATAGATATAGATATAGATATAGATATCTGCTTTTGCCTTTGGTTCTAATTATACTGAGGACCTAGGTTATGTTTGATTCACTTTGCCATCCCCACCCCACATACCCCCAAACCTCCTCACCTCCATCTGCTTCCCATCCCCACTACCAGTACCATTCTTAGTACTTGCGGACTTCCAAACGTTGCATGCATCATCAGATCTCCTCCATTTCTCTGTGAAATTTGGTGGGATCCCATATATTTGGGACATTCAGCCAAGCAAAACAAAACAAACAAATGACCGTTGTCCTGTCAAAAGTCTAAAGAGAATTGAAGTAACTAGGTGTCCACAGATACTTGTTAAACCCTGGGCTTGTACTTCACCTCCTTAAGGCACAGAAAGTGCTCTGATGAATTTATAGTTTTCTTCCAGATACATTTTAGCATTTGGCGGATAAATATTTAGCATTTAAACAGGGAGCTGATTAGTGTTTTTTTCCCTTTGTTCTTCCAATATTTCCACCATTGTGCCACATAATCACCACGCTGGATCCAGGCTGTCCCTGAGATCAAAAACTACCCTTTTTATGACCCATTCTCCCGTTTATGTGAAGGAGGCTGGGCTGTAGACATGGTATGAAAAAAATTGTTATATGCCATCTTGATTGCTAACATCTGTTCAAATTTCCATTCATAAATTTAAAATTCAGGCTTCTGTAGCCATCTGTTTTCTCACAACAATCTGAAAAGAAGAAAAGCCCAAGGCAGATGTGCGGGTGGGAGAAGAGCTTCTGCCCGGCTTGGCCAACTTTTGAGAGTTTTTACTTTGTTTTTGTTTTTCCTCCCTAGCAGGGTAGGCATGACTTTTCTCCCTTCAGGGAGATTTCAGTCCCCGTGTCTCAGTTTCCTGTTAGACAGTGGGGTTAGAAAATGGCTTTTATCTCTCTGTCTTTCCCAATTCCCTCTCGCTCTCTCTTCCCCCACTCTTTCTGTCTCTTTCCCACGTGTATGTGCACATGTGTGTGTGCACATACACTCACAAAAATGCCCATCTATGAACAAGAGGTAGGAACTGAAAACTTTCTGCTGACTTTCTTTAAGTTGCCCAACAATCTCAGCACACGCTGGTGAGCTAGAACCCACTGCTTGCCTGGATCATAGGCAATTTTCTGGCTTGGTGGGCCTCTCATTGGGAATTTCTCCACGGATTACTTTGGCATAGCTAATGGATATGATTTGGCAGCTGCAGGATCCAGATGCCAAGCCAGGCAATGGACCTTTTTTATTTTGCTCTTGGCAGTGTCATCTATGTCTAAGGGATTGGGCTTCTTCTAAAGCCACCTGGCTTTGTTCCAGCAGTGCTGTTGCAACAACTGTGAAATGCCTTCGAAAGCTGACATGACATTTTGGAGGCCTGCTGGGCTACAGTACTCTCCTAAATGGGACCTAGCTTGGGACTCACTTTTAGCATCAAATACTTTCTTTTCCCCCAGTTTATGTTGAGAAACAAGTTCTCAGCAAACCACATTCAAAGTCTATTTTGCATCCTAATGTCCACTCTGAAAACCTCAGCACTATGGATCAAGGCTCCACCCATCCCAAACTTGAGTTTAACAGTTCTGCACGCAAGCTGGTGGTTTGTGGGATCATCTTGCTGGATTATATGTGCTCATTTTCACTTTACTCTGACATTGCATTTATATATAACTCGTGACTGATGTCCTGGGCCTCACTGTGTGACAAGTCGTTTAACCATTCTGAGCCTGACTTTCTAAAATGTCAGTGGAATAGAAGATATCGATACCTTACCTCCCCTTGCTTGCCAATGAGTGGATCACTGGGGTGTAAGGGCTTGACAGGCATTGATGATGTGGGAATACTTGACTTATAAATTATCCATACTTCTGAACAGCTGTTATCCCCACATCAGAGCTGCCCCAGCCATTGATTTCATCAGGGCCTCCCACACTGTCACTGAAGCCTCTCTCGTATCTACTTCCCCTCTCTGCTCTCTGTATCGTTCTCCTGTCCTCTTCCTCTACTCCCTAGACTCCTCAGGGCTCAAGATTGAGGAGTACTCAGAGACAGAGACAAGGTCACTGGAGCAGAGATGACAAATATCTGGTTTTTGGTCTTCTTTTCCCATTTCTTCAGACATCATTAATTGATTCTAGTATGCTCTTCTGCTAAGGTCAACCTCAGAATTCTTCTCCAGACAGGGATCCATGCAGCCACAAGTAATCAATTGGAATTGGGTTGGGAGATGAAACTTATCCACCATCCTCTGTCTAGAGGGACACTGGTCTTGGGGCCACAGTGGCTCTGAATCAGCCATGTTGTGAGTTAAATAGTTTTGGTCTACTTAGATAGGTTGACCTAAGGAACCAAACCTAACCTTAATACTGTAATACTGTTTTGGGGGAAAACACATTTGGAACTTGAAACATTAGCTTAGAAGGGAGCTTTTGGAAAGCCACTGGCACCTAAATCAGAGTTCACCTGTACTTGGTTATGGCATGATGAGAGTGGCACATGGGTAGAGGCTGAGAGCACAGACTGCTTGGTTGTAATCCTGGCCGTGCCTCTTAACTGGCTGTCTGACTGGGCAAGTTAAAGTTAACTAACATCTCTGTGGGTTACTTCTTTCATCTGTAAAATAGAGATGTTAGTAGGAACATCCTCCTCATAGGATTACTGTGATGATTAAAAATACATTATTTGTAAAGCACTTAGAACAATGCCTGGCATACAGAAGGTTTTTTTTTTTTTTTTTTTTTTTGAGACAGTCTTGCTCTGTTGCCAAGGCTGGAGTACAGTAGTATGATCTTGGCTCACTGCAACCTCTGCCTCCCAGGTTCAAGGAATTCTCCTGCCTCAGCCTCCTGAGTAGCCGGGCCTACAGGCACGTGCCACCATGCCCGGCTATTTTTTGTACTTTTAGTAGAGATGGGGTTTCACCATGTTGGTCAGGCAGGTGTTGAACTCCTGACCTCAGATGATCCACCCGCCTCAGCCTCCTAAAGTGCTGGGATTATAGGCATGAGCCACTGCGCCCAGCCAGAAGTTTCTTATATATATTCTTATTTTAAACCCAGAATTTAGCAGCTTATTTTTGACCTCATATATGTTCTTATATTGTAGTATAAGAAATTGTGAATAAAAAAACCAAATTCTAATCTGAACTGGGAGGCTATATCTGTTTTCATCTTCTTTATGAAACAAGAAAAACAGAGATGATCACAAATTTTGTATTTGTAGAACATACATGCTGTTGGCATCTATTAAATCATTTATTCCACACTTTTCAGATATATTAACTCATTTAATCCTCCCAATTGCCTTTTGAGGCAGGATACTCATCCTCATTTTACAAGTGAGATTACTGAGGCATTTCTACATGGTATTAAAATTTACCGATACAGTCATACAAACGCCTTAGACATCTCTCCAACACCTGTAGCAGAATCGGCAACCCTATGTCAGAGGCAAGGAGATGCTTTTCAGGGACTTTGCCTGAATGTCTTCAGTTACATCCAAGTGTTCCAGTTGATAACAATGTAAGTTATTGAAGGTTGTGAATACCCACACTGTGGACTCTTTTTCCCTAATTGTGTTATTTAAATTTTACTTTAAAAGGTATCTTTTATTAGTACAGAAACAGGGCATGTACATTGTTACACATTTGAAAATAAAAACAAGCAAAAATAAGAGAATAAAAAAGTATTCCCACTGCTCAGTGAGGACTAGCACTAGGTTACTATGCTAGTACATTATTTGTGTTTCTCTTTTTTCCACAAAATGAGAGCACCTGATGCTACTGCTGTTCTATTCCCTGCTTTTTTTTCAGTCACTGATCCACATTTTTCCATTTCAACACGTTTCATCTCATGTAATAATAAGCCATATATACATTTCTGTTATCTCTAAACTGTGTGTTATAATTGGTTTATGCAAATTTGAATCTCACCCAGGACCACATTTGCAACTGCTTGGTATGCCCCAGATGCCTCTTTTAATCTGTCCCTTTTATATGACACAGATGTGTTGAAGAGACTGGACCAGTTATCCTTCATTCTTGACTTTTTAAAGAAAATTGGAAACAGTCCCAAATTTACAGAAAAGTTGCAGTACAAATAATAATTTTCCTTTCCTGAAGCATGTGAGTGAGAGTGTGTTGCTGACATGATGCCCCATCACTCCTAGATTTTTAAGTATGTATTTCCTACAAAAAGGACATTCTCCTATACAACCACAATACAATCATGAAATCAGGAAATTAACACTGGTACATCACTACCATCTACCCTTTAGACTTTGTTCAAGTTTCTTTTTTTTTTTTGAGATGGAGTCTCACTCTGTTGCCCAGGCTAGAGTTCAGTGGTACGATCTCGACTCACTGCAAGCTCTGCCGCCAGAGTTCAAGCGATTCTCCTGCCTCAGCCTCTCGAGTAGCTGGAACTACAGGTGCATGCCACCATGCCCAGCTAATTTTTGTATTTTTAGTAGAGACGGGATTTCACCATGTTGGTCAGGCAGGTCTCGAACTCCTGACCTCATGATCCGCCTGCCTCGGCCTCCCGAAGTTCTGGGATTACAGGTGTGAGCCACTGCGCCCAGCCTGTTCAAGTTTCTTAAGTCGCCCCAGTAATGTCCTTTAGGAGAAGAATCCAGTCTAGAATAGTGTGTTGAGTATTGTTGTCATGTTTCTTTAGTCTCCTTCAGTATGAAACATTCTTCAGTCTTTCCTTGACTTTCGTGGTCTTGACACCTGTAGAGATAAAAGGCTAAAGAGGGGTAAAAACATGTCCTTCAATTTAGGTTTGTCTAATGTGTCTTTATGATTAGAATCAGGTTATGCATCTGCCAGAAATGTCACAGAACTGGTGCTGTATTCCCATTGCATCCCATCAGGTGGCATAGGATTTAGATTTGTCCCATTACTGATGATGTTAACATTGATCATTGATTAAGGCAGCATTTGTCAGGCATCTTGCCCTTAATAGTTAGTATCTTGTGGGAAGGTACTTTGAGCCTATGTCCATAACCTGTTTCTTATCGTACTTTCAGTTTGTTATTTATCTATATCAGTTTGGACTCATATGCAAACTATTTTATTTCATGGGTCATAACCTATTACTAGCATTATTTATTTTCATGTTTATATTGGTCCATATTTGGCTAGTGGAAGTCCCTTCAGTCTGGTTTCTGTGTCCTTTTGATGTGACATGTCTCTAAATTCTTTGAGCACTTTCTTACTTTCTGGTACAAAAAGAACTTTCAGGTTTGTATTGCAAGTTAACTAGCCCAGCTTTGGGATCAGCCATTTATCCAAGGATCCCTGGTGTCTTTTGGAATGGTGTATAGAAACCAAAATCTAGACACTCATTATGTTCCTTGGTATTGGAGTGTCACTGCTTCCAGACCCTCTTAGTGCATAGACCTGGGAAATGTGTATATGTCTCTCTGTGTATACTTTTATATTTATTTTTTATCTATATCTGTTTATCTATTTAAATCTTGAAAACTATGCATTCACATCCTTAACTCCAATTCTAATGCAAAACCACGGGATTCATTCTAGTTTTCCTTTTGCCATATTTGTCAACACCTCTCCAACAATAGGACACCTAGCTCTTCTTGTCCTTAATATATTTGCTTACTCATATGTAACAAATCCACCTGTTTGTAACAAATCTCTCATCTTCTCTCTTTACATCACTTGGGCTCTAACATGCCATACTCGGCCAACCTACCATGTAGATGCCCTATTCACTCTGCCCAAGCCCTGCCGTCTCATACCAGGCAGGCCTGTCTGCATGGATGCCCTCCTCAACTGATGATTGAGGCTCTGATGCTCCATGCCAGCCCCAGCCCACCCGAGTGTGAATGCCTTCCTCACTCCTTTTGTCCTCTGACGCAATGCTGAGCCACTCTGCCTGCTGTGTGGGTGTTCTCCTTATGCTGCTCAGGCTGCCACACCCTATACTGGGCTGCACTCCTGTGGGGGAAGTGATACCCTCCTCAACCCACTCTGGCTCTGACACCTGACACAGAGCCCTCCTCCCTCAAAGAGAACCGTCTCACCCCACTCAGCCTTCAACACCTCACAAGAGGCAGCCCATCCACATAAATGTCCTTCTTACCATTTTTGGATGAGGCTACCTCACGCCAGACCACACCCTGTGGACACCCTCTTGGTCCCTGCCCTGGGCCATCATGGCTTACTACCCACTCCCAGCCCAAAACACACACACACACACACACACACACACACACACACACACACACACAGAGCCTTGCTCGATCAGCTTCATTTAATGACTTTTACACAAATTATTCAGGAAGGATAGAGGAAGGGAAAGAAGAAGAGAAGGGACCAGCATTGGCTCTTGAGGAAGGGAACACTGGCTCTTTACCACTAGGCCCCCTCTCCTTTTCAATGACTGAAACCCCAGACCCTTCCCTTAGCCATTGGCCGAATAAGATGATGCTTAGTGATTACCCCACAAATACCATGGGTTTGCTTTCTGTGGGTATTTGAGTAGGGGGAGGTGAGAGGAAGGGAGCCAGAAAAAGATTTCTATTATTCTTTCCCAAAGGATCTGGTGAGAAGAGATGCCAGTTTGCTAATAATTAGTGGGAGACATTATTAATTTTCTAGAGATACCATAAAGAAGTGCCATAGACTAGGTGGCTTGAAAACAGAAATTTATTTCCTTAGATTTCTGGAGGTTAGAATTCTGAGATCAAGGAGTCAGCAGGGTTGGTTTCTTCTGAGGCCTCTCTCGTTGGCTTGTAGATGGCCGTCTTCTCCCTGTGTCTCCACAGTCTTCCCTCTGTGTATGTCTGTGGCTGGATCTTCTCTTCTAGTAAGGACACCAGTCATATTGGGTTAGGGCCCACCCTAATGACTTCAGTTTAACTTAGTTACTTCCTTAAAGACTATCTCCAAATACAGTCACGTGCTGAGATACTGGGGTTTAGGACTTCAATGATGGAATCTGTAGTGGGAACATAATTCAGCCTAGAGAAGGGACATCCTCCCCGAGGACACGTTTTACATTCTTTTTTGTGTGGCAAGAGTGCCTTATGCACTGTATATTTTCAGGACTTCCTTATTTGAATGATTCATCTTCTCATAAAATCTTATTCTTTCTTATCCTTTCCTAGCAAAAATTCCTATTACCAAACATGGGAAAAGTCCTGAATAGTTTATTGAGATACATAGGAGGATTTTTTCATTGGGTTTCCAAATCATGTGCATTAAAGCCAAGAGAGATGACATCAAAAGAAGGCCTGTATCTATTAAGGGGACCTGAAAGGTTTGCTACAGGGCCCACTTGAGGAGACAAAATGACTCACTTGTTCTTGCTTATGGAAAGACGACTGACTCAGGGATCCTTGGCTGTGTGTAGAAGTCAGAGATGCTGCCTAGTGGAATAGCAAGTGTGCTGCCCAGGGTTCTTGGAAACAGTACAATCAGGGTGAGACTGAAAGAGAAGGCCAGGCTCAAGGTACCATGAAGTGTCAATCTAAAGAGATCCAGTTACCAGGACACAAGACAGAAGTAGAGATAAGCACCAGAGCAAGAGGGGTTAGCGTGGAAAGTACAAAGTGGAACCTGAACCAATTTTCTAAACCAATGGGACATAACTGTAGGAGCTGTTTACAGGACGTCAGCAGCTTTAGCCATGGGTGCTGAGGGAGTTGTTAGAGTGACCAAATCCATTCTGATTGATATGATTTGGCTTTGTCCCCCACAAATCTTATCCTGAACTGCAGTTCCCACAATCCCCACATACTGTGGGACTTTGTGCAAGGTGATTGAATCATGGAGGTGGTTACCCCCATGCTATTCTGATGATAGTGAGTGAGTTCTCATGAGATCTGGTGATTTTATAAGGGGATTTTCCCTTTGCTCAGCACTTCTTCCTGCCTCCATGTGAAGAAGGACGTGTTTGCTCCCCTTTCTGCCATGACTGTAAGTTTCCTGAGGCTTCCCCGGCCATGTGGAACTGTGAGTCAATTAAACCTCTTTCATTTATAAATTATCTAGTCTTGGGCAGTTCTTTATAGCAGGATGAGAACGGACTAATACACCAATACAATAAAAATCAAGACTCTTTTGAAAGCAAATGACAGAAATGCTAACTCAAAGAAGCCTAAATATAAAATGAATTTATTGGTGCATGTAGCTGAAAAGGAGCAAATTTAGCTTCAGGCACAGCTGGATCTTGGGGTTCAGATGGTAGCAGCACTTTCTATCTGCTCTCTGCTGACCTCTACCTCCCTCCTTGGTTTGGCTACATTTTCTTCACTATGTATGGCTTTTCTGGTGTTGGGAAAGATGTTTGCAAATACAACAACTTCACTTTCCTCACCTGTCTAGAAGAATACACCCTCACTCTTCCAGCATCTATATTAATTTTTTTTGAGACAGAGTCTTACTCTATTACCTAGTTTGGAGTGCAGTGGCCTGATCACTGCTCACTGTAACCTCCACCTCCCAGGCCCAGGTGATCCTCCCACCTCAGCCTCCTGAGTAGCTGGGGATACAAATGCACACCACCATGCCCAGCTATTTTTTTGTGTGTATTTTTTGCAGAGAGGGGGTTTTGCCATGTTGCCCAGGCTGGTCTCCAACTTCTGGACTCAAGTGATCCACCTATCTTGGCCTCCCAATGTCCTGGGATTACAGACGTGAGCCACTGCTCCCAGCCGTGTATTAAATTTTAAGGAAGAATCTGGCCCACTTTGGGTCACATACCTATTTGAAACTAATCACATGGTCTGCAAGATGGACTATTCTGAGTGGTCATTCTGGGTCTGGGGCTGGGGAGGGGTGGTATCAGAATCATATGGAAAGAGAATAGAGGAGCTCTAGAAAGGTACCAAAGTGCTGTTACTAGAAAAATGGAGAATGAGTTCATGGTAGGCAAATGCATTATCCATCACAGACAACTATATCCAAACCAGGGATATATTTTCCATGCCCAGGACACCTATCCTGACTTATTTTGTGTGCTACCTCATCCCTAACATGTAGGAGAATGACCCTGAAAGAATAACTCTGAAGGCTCCATAAGACACCTGGAATTTCTTGCTAAGGCACTGGCATCCTTCTAAGTCAGGCCCTGTCTCTACCTGCTACACCAGTGTCCACTCTGACCCATTTTTGCTTGTCATTTTAGTATACCTTAAGAAGCCAGTGAGCAGTTAGCTTGACTGCCGCACATGTAGTAGGCAAAGTGCATCCAGGCTCAGCCACACAAAGAAATAAATCTTTGGGTCTCTGGTGAGATGGCTCCTGCCATACATGCCTACTGACTGTTTTTGCCTCTGGTAGAAAATGTTATAATCTACTCATGAATAAGGGGAGAAAATGTCAACTTGTCTTTCATTGCCCTTCCTTCTTTCCTTCCTTCTTTCCTTCCCCCTTCCTTCCCTCCCTCCCTGCTTTCCTCCCTCCTTCCTTCAAACTATCCATCCATTCATGCGTATCTATCTACCCATTTATCTATCTTCTAAAATCTTTGACACTTACATAGCATTCACTGTGTGCCAGGCACCATTCTAAGTGCTTTTTAAAAAAAAAAATTATTTTTGCCAGGTGCAGTGGCTTACACCTGTAATCCCAGCACTTTGGGAGATTAAGGCAGGTAGATCACTTGAGGTCAGGAGTTTGAGACCAGCCTGGCCAACATGGTGAAAACTTGTCTCTACTAAGAATACAAAAATTAGCCGAGTGTGGTAGTGGGCACCTATAATCCCAGCTACTAGGGAGGCTGAGGCATGAGAATCGCTTGAACCTGGGAGGCAGAGGTTGTAGTGAGCCAAGATCATACCACTGCACTCCAGCCTGGATGACAGAGCAAGACCCTGTCTCAAAAAAAATTTTTTTTTTTACAAATATCAACTGTTTTTTCTACATAATCTTCGTATCCTAACAGTTCCCTTTGTGTCCCAGTTGAGGATAGGAGTTTTCTTCTGCAGGTTTATGAAAGCCCACAGGTTGATCTTGGAGATTTGAAGAGTCAACGTAATCAACAATTAAAACTAACAAGGAGAAACTTAGCTTAGAAAAAATCAAGGCTACCTTAGAAGAAGAAGGGGTTGGGGGGAAGAAGGAGGAGGAGGAAAAGAGGAAAAAGAGAAAATATTACATACATACTCACTGAAGTGTTTAGCCTCTGAGTCTTTTGAAAACCGTAATTCAAGACACTCTTCTGGATTACCTGAACTGGATATAAATAGATTGAATTCAATCAGTGTTATTAAGGGTCTTCTATGTGATAAATACCGTGCTAAAAAATGTACTCAACTTATTTGTGCTTAGTGAATGACACAGTTCCTGCTATTATAAAATATACTGTCTAGTGAGGCTGGGCATGGTGGCTCATGCCTGTAATCCCAGCACTTTGGGAGGCCAAGGCAGAAGGATTGCTTGGGCCCAGAAGTTCAAGACCAGCCTGGGCAACATAATGAGACCTCGTTGTTACTACTACTACTACTACTAATAATAATACTAATAATAATAGCCAGGCATGATGGTGCATGCCTGTAGTCCCAGCTACTCAGGGAGCTGAAGTGGGAGGATGATTTCAGCCCAGGAGGCAGAGGCTGCAACGAGACATGGTTGCACCACTGTACTGTAGCCTGGGCAACAGAGTGAGACTCTGTCTAAAAAAGAAAAAAAAGTTACTGTCTGGTGAGTAATAGTCAAATGTGACAGACTGATAAATATCTTCCTGTTTATTCCATCTTTCTTCCTGTTAGTAATAAAATATCTAAAAGTTTTAGCTGTGTATATGGTTGCCAAGATAGAAATGACTTTTTCAAGTATCCTTTGTGACTAGGTTTTGCTATGAAATTATGTTTTGGCCAGTCAGGTGTAAGTAGAAGTAATGCATGCAATTCTCAGGTCATGTTTTTTAAAAAGTCTCCCTAATTTCACTTCTTCTCTCCCCCATACCATATATTGTGGGTATATGGTGCTGGGGTCCATCTTCCACCACGTGATAAGAACCACACTCTAGCAACCTTTCTCAACTGGGGTTCCTGTAGGAGAATTAAACCTTCCAGAGAATGATTTCAGTAATTCTTATCTACACTATTCCAAGGATGGTGTAAAGCTATACTATTCTAGATGCATAGAGGAAAAGTTAATTTATAATTATAATGGAAGCGTTAAAGCATTAAAGCTTAATTCTCTCAAGAAAATTCCACTGGAAAAGGCTTATTGAGAACATACGAGCAAGAAGATGGGAGGAAAGTGGAATTGTGCAGCAACGTGGGACTCAAGAGTCTTGAGATTCAAAGAGCTGTGAGATGTTGGGCAGGTTGGGTTCAATCTGAAAAATAAATAAGAATGTTCTGGTTATTGTCTCTGGCACAATTTTTCTGCTAAGAGAGGCCATTTGGGCAGAGCAGCAGCTGCAGACCCGGGGAGAACACACTCTCAAGTGATGCCAGGGGGCGCTTCTCCCGTGTGCCTCCTGCCCAGTGTTGCCCCTGACCCTTCTGGATTAAATACGCCTCTTATCCACGAACCAAAAATTCAGACTGCCATGGAATCAAGTGTATGTAGAAAAGAACTGCCAGATCAAATACATATAAGCAAATGGCTGGCCTTTCTTATGGGAGACACATCTTTTCCCCAAAGACAAATAGCTGTAGTTGCCAGCAGAGTGAGTGTTAATAGATATCTTGGGGAAATGCTGTATCTGGGTCCTATTGGATTTTTGTTTCTTTCCAATATGGTAATTTTACAGCACCACAGTCCAGCTGCTGATCTCCCTTCCATAGTTCTTACTAATAGAGACAGGACACACTAGATGTAGCTAGCAGTCAGAGGGTCTTAATTAGCATTGGTGCCTGAAGTACAAAGCTCCAACATTACATGCAGTTCTTATAATCTCTTATAAGGTGGGGAGGTATCAAAACAGATTTTTATGGATGAGAAAAGTGATGGCCAGAAAATTTTAAATAACTTGGAGAAAGGCACAGAGCTATTGATAGTCCGTGTGACTCCACAGCTAATACTCCTTCTATTACACCATGCAGTCTCTAAGTACTGAATAAAAATGGTCTCTATGGTAGATTAAATTCTTGTCCCCAAGTTTTCACCACTCCGTCTATCCACACTCTTTACAAGTGAGTTTATAGTTTGTCCCACTAAAGGCATAATGGACTTCCCTGCCTATTGACTCTGAACTCAGCTACATGACTTGCTTTAGCCAATGAATGTGGGTGGAAGTTACTATGCACATACTCTGAGCCTAGGACTTAAGAGGAACCCCAATTTCTGCTGCCCTCTGGAGCTTCTGCCATTGCCATGAGAAGAGCATGCCCTGGATAGTCACTTGCTCAAAAAGGATGAGAATGCCCCTTAGGCATCTACTTTCCCTTTAGCTTGGGCCCCAGAATGAACATACATGGAAAAGACCCAAGCCCAGCCTACAGGAAGGAACTGAGACCAGAGAGACGTGCAGATTGAAGCAGAGCAGCCCAGCCAAGTCCAGTCTAGATCAATCCTGGCCAACATGCAGACATGTAAGCAAGAATAAATAAGTACTGTTTTAAGACACTGAGTTTTTGGGGTGGTTTGTTATATACCAACAGCTGGTTGAGATCATCTCTGAAAAATTTTTAGCCACTGTGGAAATATATTGCACTGTCCTGAAATTGGAGGAGAGATAATACTATTCTGCTTATAATTCTTAAGTGGCTCCCTATATGACTCCTTTGTGATAGTCTGTACCCTAATTGATCTCTAATAAACTTTCTTGGACCTGATCCCTGCCTGACTGTCCACTTCATCTCCTCCTCTATATATCCATTACTTTAAGTCCCACATGGGTCATGCTGTTTTACACCTCCAGGTCTTTGTGTACTCAGTTCTGTCTTCCTAGAATATCTTGTCACCTTCTCTGTCTAATTAATTCTAATCTTTCCTCAAGATGAAGCTGAAACATCCCCTCCTCCAGGAAACTTTCTCTGCCCTCCATTGTGACTTAGATGTCCCCTTAGATGTGCTTCCCTATACTGTAGCCCTTATCACACCATATTAAAACCAAACACTTGAAATTTTGGATTTATTTTGAAGGTACAGCCGGCATTATTGGTTGATGCCTTGGATGTAGGTGTGAGAGAAAAAGAGGAGTCAAAATGTTACCATAGTTTTTGACCTGGGCATCTAGAAGGTTGGAGTTGCCAACAGATATGAAGAAGGCTGCAGGTGAGACATAATTGGACATGATAAGTTGGAGGAGATGCGTATTAGATATCTGTTTTAATTTTTTTAGTGTTACTATCACAGAATACCTGAGGCTAACTTATGAAGAGCTTTACTTGGCTTATAATTCTGGTGGTTGGAAGATTCAAGATTGGACAACTGCCTCTGGTGAGGGCCTCAGGCTGTTCCAACTCAGGGCAGAAAGCACAAGGGGAGCAAATGTGTGCAAAAAGACCACATGGTGAGAGAGGAAGCAAGAGCACTGAAATGAGGAAGCTCTTTTTAATAACCGGCTCTCTCAGGAACTAATCCATTCCTAAGAGCAAGAACTCACTCACCCCAGAGGGCGGGCATTAATCTATCCATGGAAGATCTGCCCCCATGACCCAAACACCTCCCACTAGTCCCCACCTCCCAATACTGCCATGTTGGGGATCAAATTTCAACATGAGTTTCAGAGGAGACAAACTATATTCAAACCATAGCAATATCCAAGTGAAGTGAAGTCAGCAGTTGGATATACAAGCCTAGAGATAGGATGGAGAAGAATACATGAACTCGTTCAAGGTATTAATATATCATAAATGCTCTGTTAATGCCTTCCAAACCCTAAAAATCTGGTGGATTTTTATTTTCCTCATTTTAAAATGCAAACTAGATACTTCCCAAATGCCCATCAACAGTAGAACGGATAAATAAATGGTGGTATATGTGTACAATGTAGTAATACTGTATAGCAATGAGAATGAATGAACCACAGGTATGCACGATAATATGAGTGAATCTCTCAAACATATTTTGAAAATGATAAAATTTTTATAGCCAATCACAGTGGCATCAGCCTGTAATTCCAGCTACTTTGAGGCTGAAGTAGCAGGATCACTTTTGTCTAGGAGTTTGAAACCAACCTGGGCAACAGAGTGAGACCCTGTCTCAAAAAAATTTAAAAAAATTTTTTTCTTTTTCTTTTTTTTTAAGAGACAGAGTCTTTCTCTGATGCCAAGGCTAGAATACAGTGGCTTGATCATAGCTCACTGCAGCCTCCAACTCCTGGAATCAAGGGCTCCTCCTGTCTCAGCCTCCCAAGTAGCTAGGACTACAGGTGTGCACCACCACGCACAGCTAAATTTTTTTTTTTTTGGTAGAGATGGGATTTCACTATGTTGCCCAGGCTGGTCTCAAACTCCTGGCTTCAAATGATTCTCCTGCTTTGGCCCCCCAAAGTGCTGAAATTACAGGCATGAGCTACTGTGCTTGGCTTAATTTTTTTAAATTGTAGTAAAAAAACATGTAACAAAATTTACCATCTTAACCATTTTTAGGTGTATAGTTTAGTAAAGCATATTCACATTGTTGTGCAGTGGAACTCCGAATCTTTTTCATCTTGTAAAACTGAAACTCTATACCCATTACATAAGAACACTTCATTTACTACTTCCTCCAACCCTAGACAATCATCATTTTGTTTCTATGAATTTAACTACTTTAGATAGCTCATACAAGCAGAATCATACAGTACTTGTCTTTTGTGACTGGCATATTTTACTTCCCATATTGTCTTCAAGGTTTAGTGCCATCTCCTTGATAGTGTCCTCCTGATAGTGAGTGAGTTCTCATGAGATCTGGTCATGTAAAAGTGTGTGGTACCTTCCTGCCACTCTCTTGCTCCTGATTTTGCCACGTGATGTGCCTGCTCCCCCTTTGACTTCTGCCTTGATTGGAACCTTCCTGAGGCCTCCCCAGAAGCAGAAGCCGCTATGCTTTCTGTATAGCCTGCAGAACCATGAGCCAATTAAACCCCTTTTCTTTGTAAATTACCCAATCTCAGGAATTTTTTTTATAGCAATGTGAGAACAAACTAATACATGTAGCATGTGACAGGATTTCCTTCCTTTTCAAGGTTGAATAATATTGAGGTATAATATGTATATGCTACAATTTGTTTATTCATTCATCTATAGGTGAAATGTCCATTTGGGTTGCTTCCTTCTGCTGGCTATTGTGAACAGTGTTATTATGAACACAGGTGTGAAAATATCTCTGAGATCCTGCTTTCAGTTATTTTGCATATACACCCAGAAATGGGGTTGCTGGATCATATGGTAATTATATTTTTCACCTTATGAGGAATTGCCATACTGTTTTCCATAATGCTGTACCATTTCCTTGCCAACACTTGTTATTTTCTGTTGTTTTTTTTAATGTAGCCATCATAATGAGTGTGAGGTGGCATCTTATTGTGGTTTTGATTTGCATTTCTCTAATGATTAGTGATGTTGAACATCTTTTCATATGCTTGTTATCCATTTGCATATCATTTTTGGAGAAATGTCTGTTCCAGTCTTTTGCCCATTTTTTGTTTTTAATTTTAAAAAATTTTAATTTTAAAAAGATAGGGTCTTGCTATTTTTCCTAGGGTGGACAAAAACTCCTAGGCTCAAGTGATTCTCCTACCTCAGCCGTTCTCTCACGTAGCTGGGACTAGCAGCGTGAGCCATTTTTTGTGTTATTATTTATTTATTTATTTATTTTGCTGTTGCATTGTAGGAGTTCTTTATATATTCTGGCCATTAACCACTTATTGGATATAGAATTTACACATACCTTCTCTCATTCTGCAGGGAGAAATTTTTACTCTGTTGTTTGTATCCTTTGATGCATAGAAGTTTTTAAGTTTGATATGGTCCCATAGGTCTATTATTGCTTTTGTTGCCTATGTTTTTAGGGTAATATTCAAGAAATTATTGCCAAGCCCAATGTCATGAAGCTTTTCTTCAATTTTTTTTTCCTAGGAGTTTTTATAGTTTTAGCTCTATATTTAGGTCTTTAATCCATTTTGAGTTAATTTTCGTATATGGTATAATAATGTCAGAGTCTGACCTCATTATTTTACGTGTGGACATCTAGTTTTCTCACATCATTTGTTGAAGACATTGTCCTTTCCCCATTGAGTGGTCTTGGTATCCTTGCTGAAGATCATTTGACTGCATATGTGAGGGTTTATTTCAGAGCTCTCTATTCTATTCTGTTGGTCTATATTTCTGTCATTATGCCATCAAACATATTTTTGAATAAACGAATCCAGACACAAAATGACACTGTATGATTCAATTTATATAAAATTTAAAAATATTTAAATCTAATCAATGATATTAGAAGTCAGGCTGAGGGATAGCCTTGTGGGTGTAGGTGATGACTAATAGGCAGTATGAGGGAGACTTTGGGGGGCACTTGTACTATTCTGTTTCTTGATCTGCATGCTAATTATATGAGTGTGTTAACTTCATGAAAATACACAGATATAGTCGTGTACTGCATAATGATATTTCAGTCAACAACAGACCTCATATGGATGGTCAACTTCTAAGATTATAATGGAGCTGGAAAATTTCTAATTCCTAGTGACATTGCAGTCATCATATTAGTCAAATGTTTGTGGTGATCCAGGTGTAAGCAAACCTATTGCACTGCCAGTCATATAAAAGCATGGCACACAATTATGTACAATACATAATTTTGATAGCAATAGTAAAAGACTATGTTACTGGTTTATGTATTTACTATACTATAGTTTTTATCATTATTTTAGAGTGTACTCCTTCTACTTATAAAAAAACAGCTTTAGGCAAGTCCTTCAGGAGGCATTACAGAAGAAGGCATTGTTATCATAGATCCCTGCATGTTATTGCCCCTAAGGACCTTCCAGTGGGACAAGATGTAGAGGTAGAAGGCAGTGATATGGATGATGCTGACCCTGCATAGGTCAAAAAATGTTAGCTATTATTAACATTTATTGAGTAACTAGCATATGCCAAGCTTGCTAGTAACTTTTATAAGGTTAATTAAATCCAATCCTTGAAGTAGGTTTTGTTATTTCCCATTTTATAGATAAGAAAATGAATGCTCAGAGAGGTTAAGTGATTTGCCCGTGGCGACACAGCTAATAAATGGCAGAGCCAGAGTTTAACTTCTAAGCTGTCTATTGTAAAGCCCTGGTTTTCAAATGCTTTGGCTAATATACTCCTTGGCACATTTCTGTAACATTAAAAAAAACAATAAAATTTCCAACATCTTATAAATATTGACATTTCAACATAAAACTGTTACATCTCTCTTCTAAATGTATCTAATGGAATTTAGATTCTGCAATAACCAGATATTCCCCATGGTACACTTAAAAAATACCTGAAAAAAGCTCTTTAATCATCAGAAATTTTATGCTGTTCCTTTTCTTCCATAAAGTTGTTTTTCTATTCCAGCGCTCTCCATTCTGGGTTTTGTCTCCCCAGTTTTTATGCTTCACAATATTTTGTTGATTGCCCCATCATAGTTCTCCACAACAAAAAAATACACATTAAAATATAATTTAAAAATTTTTTGTCCAGGTCCTGAATGTTAAAAATTTTGCTGAATTGAATTATCATTACAATTACTAGCATTCTATGATTTATTACAACAATATAAATACATTACATACTTAATAAATAAGTATTTAATACAAAAAGTAAGATATTGGAAGTGAACCTTCCTGAGGTAGATGAGGGTCATGGGTACTGATGGAACTTAGATTAATGGAATTATTGAAGTGTCCCTTGGCTTGACACATCTTTTCTTCCACCAGACAACGCACGTCAGAGAGATAGAGGATGTGTGAGAAGAATTCTTTCTTTTGAGAAGTGGAAGAAAGGTAATCATGAAAGGTACCTTTTAGGCAAATTTATTTTGGAAAGAGGTAATATGGCATTTGAGGTTCTGGATCTTGAAACTGATTCTTTACAACTGTCTCTGCCTGGCTGCCCCTTGGAAAGTTCTTGAGCACTATCATGACCACACATCCCTCTTTCATGCCTCTTGTCTCTCTGTTACTCTCTGTCCGGTTTCAATGGTAAATTATTGGTCATCCCAGTGAGTACCCCTTGTCATTCCCATTCCCCAGGTGAACATATATTCAGATTTGAAGGTGACTCTTGAAAACCAAGAAGTGCCTATGTCCTATTTCTTTTTTTCCTATTAAGATTTTAAAATATTCATTGCATACCTACTATGTGCCACACACTATATTAGGTACTTTTATATATATCTCATTATCAAAATTACCATGTGAGATATTTTTATTACACCCTCCCCCTTTTAAAACATTTTTAAAAATCCTGAAAACCTAGAAGGTTTAATTGACTAGCGATGGCTAATAAGTGGCTGAATCAGAGCCCAAACCTGGGTCTCCCTGTTTCTAAAGCCTTTTTTTTTTTTTTTTTTTTGAGACGGAGTCTTTCTCTGTGGCCCAGGCTGGAGTGCAGTGGCGCGATCTCCGCTCACTGCAAGCTCCGCCTCCCGGGTTCACACCATTCTCCTGCCTCAGCCTCCCAAATAGCTGAGACTACAGGTGCCCACCACCACGCCTGGCTAGTTTTTTGTATTTTTTAGTAGAGACGCGGTTTCACCGTGTTTGCCAGGATGGTCTCCATCTCCTGATCTCATGATCCGCCCGCCTTGGCCTCCCAAAGTGGTGAGATTACAGGCGTGAGCCACCGCACCCGGCCTAATTTATTTTTTTTAGATGGAGTCTCGCTCTGTTGCCCAGGCTAGAGTGTATGGTGTGATCTCGGCTCACGCCAACCTCTGCCTCCTGGGTTCAAGCGGTTCTCCTGCCTCAGCCTCCCAAGCAGCTGGGACTACAGGCACATACCACCATGCCCAGCTAATTTTTTTTTTTTTGTATTTTTAGTAGAGATAGGGTTTCACCATGTTGGCCAGGATGGTCTTGATCTCTTGACCTCATGATCTGCCTGCCTTGGCCTCCCAAAGTGCTAGGATTACATGCGTGAACCACTGCACCCGGCCTTTTTTTTTTTTTTTGAGACAGGATCTCACTCTGTCATACAGGCTGGAGTGCAGTGGTGTGATCTCAGGTCACTGCAGCCTTGACTTCTGGGCTCAGGTGATCCTCCCACCTCAGCCTTCCAAGTAGCTGGGATTACAGGCATGCACCACTGTGCCCTGGAGACCCAGGGACTAGACCTGGATTTCAAGAAAAGCCTATTGTTGAAATCCAGATCTAGTCCCTGGGTCTCCAGGGCAGGCACTGCCTTGCATTGGTGTCCTTTCCTGGGGTAGGAGGTCCTACCTCATGAAACTTGGGTTGTGGCTCAGTCCTCCTCAATGGCAGACTGCTCTTTTGCCTATGAGGCTCCCTTTAACAGCTGTTTGTACTTTCTTGTAATCTTGGTTCTGTTCACCAGCATCTCTTTCCTGGGTGACAGCACAGTGCCAAACTATTCAGTGATGGCAGCCAGAGCAATTTCTCCAAACGCTAAATTAAATGCACTGGATGTAAGCCAGTCCAGTGTTTTCTATAAGGATAAAGCCTTAACCTCAAAACAAGATTGATATGGCCCTTTTTTCAAATGCACACTTCAGCCCTTCTAAACTTTCTTCTCCTTCCTTGTCCACACCCCGACTCCTCTCATCTTGCCTATTGTTGCCCCACACACATCTCCTCCTTCCGGAATCATTTTTGATTCATGCTTCAGATTTCAGATCTCTGAAAAGTTCACTGGGTTTTGTGCACCACTCTCTGCCTCACTAACTTTGATGCCCTTCCAGCCCTACCAGCTGGAGCCAGCTGGTACAGGCTCTCGAAGCTGACTGTGCATATCACTTCCCAGCTCCAGTGTTGCATGACATCATTTGGCATCTTGAAATTGGCCATGATGGAAGTATTGATAGCATGGAAATCAACAAATGGTACAAATGAGGGTTTTATTAAAAAAACCCAACAACTTGTTGGTAAGCATTTATAAGCACACCACCATGCCCCTCTTATATTTTCATAACACTCTGAGCACTGTGTATTTCTTCATTTGTTCAGTGAATATTTACTGACTGTGTATTATGTGCCAGGCACTGCCCTCTATACTGAGGATATAAATGTGGGTAAATAATATCATTCTTGCCATAATGGAGCTTAGAGTTAAAAGGGGGAGACTGCCCTTAGTCAAGTAAATAAGTAAGTAAATAAATAAATATTCAGTGATAATTATGTTAAGAACTAAAAATGCTTTCAAAATATATAATAGGGTATTTGACCTAGTCTAGGAAGGTTTTCCTGAGCTAAAATCTGAAGGATAATTTTGAGTTGAGGAAGGAACAAGGTGAGGGAACAGCATTCCAGGCCAAGGGAACAGCATTCCAGGCCAAGGGAACCGCATGTGCTATGGTTGGAGGGAGCATGCCTCCTAGGAGCAAGGAAATAAGACAAGTTTGGCTGGCAGGGAGTCAGAGAGTTTCGTGTGAGATGCAGCCGAAGAGTTAACCAGGAAGCAGGCCATGCAGAGTTTTGTGGGCCCTACTAAGGAGTTTTGTCCTATCCTAAAAACGGTGAAATTTTTTTTTTCTTTTCTTCAACTTTTAAGTTCATGGGTACCCATTACTGGGTATATACCCAAAAGAATATCAACCATTCTATTATAGAGATACATGCATGCATATGTTCATTGCAGCACTATTCACAATAGCAAAGACATGGAATCAACCCAAATGTCCATCAATGATAGACCAGATAAAGAATATGTGGTACATATACACCATGGAGTACTATGCAGCCATAAAAGGGAATGAGATCATGTCCTTTGCAGGGACGTGGAGCTCCTTTAGGAGCTCTGGAAAGGCAGGCCTGGTGGTGATGAATTCCCTTAGCATATGCTTGTCTGAAAAGGATCTTATTTCTCCTTCACTTATGAAGCTTAGTTTGGCTAGATACAAAATTCTGTGTTGAGAATTCTTTTCTTTAAGAATGTTGAATATTGGCCCCCAATCTCTTCTGGCTTGTAAGGTTTCCACTGATAGGTCCACTGTTAGTCTGATCGGTTTCACTTTGTAAGTAACTTGGCCTTTCTTTCTGGGTGCCCTTAACATTTTTTCTTTCATTTAGGCTTTGGAGAATCTGATGATTAGGTGTCTTTGGATTGATCTTCTTGTGGGGTATCTTACTGCAGTTCTCTGGATTTCCTGAATTTGAATGTTGGCCTGTCTTGCTAGGTTGGAGAAGTTTCGTGGATGATATCTTGAAGTATGTTTTTCAACTTGGTTTCATCCTCCTTGTCTCTTTCAGGTACCCCAATCAGTTGTAGGTTCAGTCTTTTTACATAATCCCATATTCCTGGACGTTTTGTTCATTCTTTTTTATTTTATTTTGCTCTATTCTTGTCTGCTGGTCTTATTTCAGAAAGATAGTCTTCAAGCTCTGAGATTCTTTCCACCACTTGGTCTATTCTGCTCTTGATACTTGTGATTGCATTGTGAAGTTCTTGTGTTGTGTTTTTCAGCTCCAACAGGTTGGTTATATTCTTTTCTCACCTATTCTGGTTATCTGGCTATCAGTTCCAGTATTGTTTTATTATGCTTTTTAGCTTCTTTGCATTGGGTTACAACATGCTCCTTTAGCTCAGCAAAGTTCATTGTTACCCACCTTCTGAAGCATACTTCTGTCAGTTCAGCCATCTCAGCCGCAGTCCAGTTCTGTGCCCTTGCTGGGGAGGGTTGTAGTCATTTGCAGGAGAAAAGGCACTCTGGCTTTTTGAGTTTTCAGCATTTTTGTGTTGATTCTTTCTCATCTTTGTGGGCTTATCTACCTTTAATCTTTGAGGTTGTTGACTTTGAATGAGGTTTTTGTGGGGTCTTTTTTGTTGATGTTGTTGTTGTTGTTTTCTGTTTGTTTTTCTCTTAACAGTCAGGCCACTTGACTGCTGCAGTTTGCTGGAGATCTGCTCCAGACCCCAGTTGCCTCACTTTTTCCTGTATCTGGAGGTATCACTAGTGAAGGCCACAAAACAGCAAAGATGGCAGCCAGCTTCTTCCTCTGGAAGCTTCATCTCAGGTGGTTTCTGATCTGTTGCCAGCCCTCATACACCTGTAGGAGGTGGCTAGAGACCCCCACTGGGAGGTTTCACCCAGTCAGGAGGAACGGGATTAGGGACCCACCAAAAGAAGTAGTCTGGCTGCTTTTTGTAGAGCAGGTGTGCTGCACTGGGAGTGGGGGTGGGCAGGGCCCTCATAGTCTGGACCACCTGTATTCTCCACAGCTGGTAGGCTGGAGCAGCTGAGTCCACTGAACCATAAAGATGGTGGTTGTCCCTCTCCAAGGCAACCTGTCCCAGGGAGATATCAGAGCTCTATCCATACAGCCCTGGCTGGAGTGACTGAAGCTCCTGCAGGGAGGACCCACCCATGAGGAGGAATGGATTGGGGTCCCATTTAAAGAAGCAGTCTGGCTGCAATTTGGCAAGGAAGCTGTGCTACATTGTGGGGGACCCTTCCTTGTATGGTCCATCTGTATTATCCACAGCTGGCAGGCTGGAATGGCTGCGTCTACTGAACTACAGAGATGATGGCTTCCCCTCCCTCCAGGAGCTCCGTCCCAGGGAGAGATCAGAGCCCTGTTCATAAAACAGTTGCTGGAGGGGCTTAAGGAGGTCCTCTCCAGTGAGGAGGAATGACTTGGGGTCCCGCTTACAGAAGCAGTCTGGCCACTTTTTGGTAGGGCAGGTGTGCTGCATTGTAGCAGAGGGAACCCTTCCTAGTTCAGACCGTCTGTGTTCTCCACAGCCAGGAGGCTGCAGCAGCTGAGTCGACTGAACCACAGAGATGGCGGCTGCCCCTCCTGCTGGGAACTCAAACCTGTCTCAGGCAGACTCTTACCCGCTGCCATTGGCTGGCTGGGATTCCAAGCTGGTGGGTCTTAACTTGGGGGGTGTCATGTAAGTAGGGCCTGAAGAATGGTACTGCTTGGTTCCCTGGATTCAGCCTCCTTCCTAGAGATGGATTTCCTGCCTTGCTGGTGATTGTGGCCAGAGTATCTAAAACTTCTGGGCCTCTTTGTATGCGCCTGAGTGGCTGCTCTGCCAAGACAACACACAGCTCTGTGTATCAGACTCAAGGCCCTGGTGGTGTGGAGTCACGAGGGGGGTCTCTTGATCCACAGGTTGCAAAGATTCATGGCAGAAGCATGGTTTCCTGGGTTGCACAATCACTCACCACTTCCCTTGGCTGAGGGTGGAGGTTCCTTTGGCTCTGTGCTGCTCTGAGGTGGGCTCCCCACCCTGCCCAACTTTTCTTCATTCTTCATGGGCCGGTGGTTTGCCTAGTCAGTCCCAATGAGAGAACCTGGATATTTCAGTTGAAGGTACTGAATTCACTTGCCCCTTTTCATTCCTCTCTGAGTGCTGCAGGCAGGGGCTTCTAATTGGCCATTATGGATTGATCTCCCTGTAGTGAAGTGTTCTAAGTAAGAAGAACACATGGTATTGTGGAAAATCAGCATAGCATGGTGGCTCAGAAATAGACTCTGGAGCCAGGCAGATTGCTTGGTTTGGAATTCTGGTCCTGCAACTTACTTGTAACCTCTCTGTGCCTTAGTTTCCTCACAGTTTAAATAGGGATAAAATAATATCTACTTTATAGGTCTATTTGCAAGGTTTTAAAATTCTTAGAATAGTACTTGGCTCACTATACATGCTATAGAAGTGCTTATTCAATTAAATAAATAAAAACATCTTTGGTAAGATAACTCTGAACATTGTATGGTTTAGTAGAGGATGCTGACAAGAATAAATAGTTAAAACATATCATGAAGTAAGCATAAAAGATAGTGGTAATGCAAAGATGAGAATGAGCTCTGCTTCCTGTGATTAGTGTGAGCAGACAAATGTCACTGTACTCAGAAGCTTAAAGCCTAGTGTGGGAAGCTGACATGAAAGAAAACCAATGGGAAAAAATGTTAGAGTAGAGGTGTAAGCAAGAGTGATTTATTTCAACTTGAAAGCAAATGGGCGAGGTTTCACAGAGAGGGGCCCAGCATATTGGTTGATTGCTTGGGCTCCAGAATCAGGCCAGCTCAGTTTAATGCTGACTTTGTACCTCACTGGTTTTGTGACTTGACCTCTCTAATCCTCCATCTCCTTATCTGTACAGTGGGGAAAAATAATAATGATAATAATATGTAGCTCATAGGACAAATAAGAATTCACAGTTAATGCATCGAAAATCTTACCACAAGGCACTCCATAAATGTGAAGCTTTTATTGTTATTACGAGTTGAAACTTGAGTGGGAAAGAACTTCGTTTGCATTAAACATGAGAAAAGGCCCAGAAGTTGAAAAGCATTTGACATAATTAAAGAACAGTAAGTCAGTGCCACTTAAACTGTAATCCAACCACCGCCAGTCAATGAACAGCTTTTTACTGGTCCATGAACAGGTAAGTATAGAAATTGTGAGTAAGCATTTGAAATAATAACAACAACAACCACCGATAATTGAAAAACTAATTTTATAGTTTTTGGCATACTCGTTGTACACTTGTAATAAAAACTGGGCTTGTAGTTTTTGTCTCTTTTCTTATTTGCTAGCAGGTTTTGATTTGTATTTTACAGAAATAATGGTCCATGTCAGATTGGAAATAATAAAAACTTGTCTTTTACCCTTGATAGTTTGAGAAAAAAGTAATTCAGTGGGGTTGGATATGGCATCCGAGAGATGATTCTGGAAAGGTGGGCCAGGGCCATGTTTATGAGGACCCTCAAATGCCTCACAGAGTTCACACTTTTTTCAGTGGGCAACAGGGCTAGTAAGGTTTAGAGGGATTGTTAACTGAAGGTGAATGGACTTTGCACATTTTGTGGTATTTTTTTTTTCCCAGTAGGCATGTGCTTTTTCTTTCTTTTCTTTTTTAATTAAAAGTTCTGTTTTATTTTTTTAGTTAAGAGGAGAGACTGGAACTGCTCAGTGTTTCACAAAGATAACTGTTTGTATTTGATAAGAGTTTCGTTAAACAAAGGAATTTGCACTTATGAAAACATAAAGCATTGAAAACACTGAGCACATACTCTGTGACCAGAATGCGTGTGACCTGTTGAGATAAGCCACACCAGGTAATCAGATGAGTCTCCTTTCTTCTTGGGCACCCTCATATAATTAAGGCACAAACGAAAGAGAAAAGACTCTTTCTGATCTCTCAGTTCGGGTCATCTCCTCTGCCTTCCATCATCACCGCCTAACAATCCTACACCTGGCAGGATGGGAAAACGGTTTAATAATCTTTTCCCTTTGGGAGGCGTTTGACAGCTCAGAAAGCATGGCCTTTACTCAGGCTCAGAGACACACAAAAACCTTTCACGTTTTCCTTTCAGCTTCGCAGCCCCGTCCTTCTCCACCTGCACGGGCACCCATTGAAGCACAGGACCCTTCTGCCAAGCCATGAGCCTTCTTAGGCTCCTGCCGCCCGCCTCGCCTGAGGCTGCGCTTCTGAAAAGCACGCGGCCCTGGCCTGCGCACCACCCAGTCTGAAGGCAACGCCCCTGCACGAAGGAGTCAGGCCTAGGGGCTCGGGACCCAGGGCGACACTCAATTTTCTAACAGGAGCCACAGCCCAGAAGCTGAGCAGCCTTCCGGCCGATCTGTGGCCCTGAGGTCGCCCTTGGAGGGCGAGTGAGAACCCCCAAGGCGTTCCGGAGGTGGCGCCCGGCCCGAACCCGGCGCCCGCCCCGGCCCCCCGAGTCAGGTCTTTGCCCCGCCTCTCGGCCCGCGGCCTGGCCGGCAAGCAGGGCTGCAGTTACGGGGCGGAGCGGAGGGCCCCAGCACGGTCAGGGGTGTGTCCGCCGCCACCGTAAGGCTAGGCCACGAGCTTCGTCCTGGGAGCCGCCTCCGTCGCCGCCGTCAGAGCCGCCCTATCAGGTGTGTTTGCAGCCGAACTGGCAGTGCCCGCGGGCGGCTGGGCCGAGGCCTTGGTTCCTACCTGCGGCGGTCGGGCGGGCTGAGGCTGGAGCAGGCCAAGGGCGGGGGCAGAGGGGGACGGACTTCCAACATCGCTCATTCGGGGGAGTGACGGGAGGACCTGGCTGGGGAGCAGCGGGTTGGGAGCCTGTGGCTGCCCCTTCGGTGACACTGGAGGCACCGAGCCTAGAAATGGGGAAGCTGTGACGTGGGGGTGGTGGAGGATGCTGCGGGACAGCAGCGAGCACGGCCCTCGCCGTCCTTCCCAACACGGTTTCACTTCCCCTCAGCCCCAAGCCATCCCCTTCATCCCCCATCTGCAAACAATCCTGGTCCCCCTGAGCCTCCAATATGCCTTATGCAGTTCTTTTGGGGTTCCTTTCGCATTTTACCGTGTACTTTCGCTTTTGATGCGTCTAGTTTCTGCTACTGGACTCTCCTAGAATCGAAGTTCCATGAGGGCAAAGTCCCATCTGACTTAGGACTCAGAGCTACTCAATAAGTAATTTAATGAGTACCTATGCCGTAGAACTGAGTGAATTAACAAATGAGTAAGTGAATAAATGAGTGCATACGAGATAGAGCTGAATGAATCAGTGCATTAGTGAAAATAAAGATGTATGAAGTGGAAGCAGTGGAGACGCAGGCTTACAACTCCTATTTTTTGATAGCTTTCCAAAAAGTTGTGTGAATGTCGCACTTTTGCAAATGGAGGCATTCTGATTGGGACCACTTAAAAAGAGTTCTATGCTGTTCAAATAATCTCTGGAAACGCCCCCTGGTATTTCCATTTTTGCTGGACTTGCTATATGTGTTTGCTTAAAACAAAATATGCCTAGGTTTTTTCTTGCTTGTGTTTTGTTCACTTCTACTTTGGACGTTTAAAGAATCATTGTCACTATAATATTATTTCGTGTATTTCTTAAAGATAAGGGTGACTCTAAAGGCAGAACCATATGACTCTGACTTGTTTGTAAAACCAGGCATTTCTTTTGAATTCAGAGTTGTTAAGAATCTTGTCTGTTTTCCTGAGACAGGTGCTGGCTGATTTGCAGGTGACTGAAGAAGGCTACATAAGGCCCAGAAAGACATTTATCTGTTTGTAAACAAATAGGCTTAGCACATAGCTTTAATACAGTTGGTCACTGCAGCAGTTCTTAGTTGCCAGGTCCAGGTTCCAGAAGAGCTGGATGACCTTGGACTTGCCACTTGATCTCTTTAGGTTTTAATTTCTTAATCTCCAAAATGAAGGTGTTTAGCTAGGGACCCTGCCTGAGTTAAACCTCTGGGATTCTTTTGTATCAGGGTTAGAAGGTGAAATTACAGATGATTTCATGGAGTTCTGCTTACTTCACCTCCTCTGTTTGAGATTCCATAGCATTTTGTCTCTGCTCTCTTCTCTGCTGTTTACAGCTCATTTCCTTTCTTCTCCACATCTGCAACAAGAAAGCCTGGGAGCTCAAGATAAGTATAATAAACCCTAGGCTGGGGGGGGAGAAAGGAGGGTAAGATTTTCTTCTACATTGTCACAGGCTCCTGGTCCTGGGTCTGACTTTTTTCCAGTGCAACCCAGTCTGACAATGCCATATATTCCCAGTATATCTGGGGAACTGCATCACTATTTCTTTGCATGCATTTGAGATTAGTTATCATAGATCACATTTTGGAGCTGGAAGGACCTTGGAGATTTTTTAAAGGCACTTCGAAAGTCATTATACATACATATTTAAATATTTTTACATGCTACATTTAACAAACACAGAGTGCCAAATGTGTTAAGTAAAATGAAATTAATGTTACCTACTTCAGTGAATTCAAGTTTGTAAGGAGAGGTGGAATACACATGTTGCTTGGTGAAAAGGGCCAACTTTCTCACACTGTTTCCCAATGAGGTCATGTGTCATACGGGCATGGAATGTTACAAAGCTGATATTTATAGGGCACTGACCATACACTAGGCACTGTTATATTTAATTTTTTTACTTATATTGCCCCATTTAATCATCACTATATATCGAAGAGCTAGATACTATGGTAAGTCCTATTTGACCTTCTTAAGTGGAAACAGTACATGGAAAATGGGAGAGTTAGGACTCAAAACTCAAGCAGATGGAAACAGGGTTTCTCCCAGAAACAAAACAATCCTGCCAGGAAAGACTGTGTGACTTTGAAGAATGTGGTCTCTGTGTGTGTTCAAGCATATATACAAACCCTGGGTTATTTGGGTAAATGAATTTAGAATGAGAGCACAGGGTGAAATGATGAAGACAGAATTACAGGGGAGTTGGTTGTTTTATCATTTTGAAAATTATTGAATTCCATTGAGATTCTAGGAGACTCTGATACTTTGACCTAGGTGCCCATGCATCTTAATTTTAAACATGTTCAGACTTACCAATTTAGGGAATATAAAATGAGTGACATCGAGAGCTGCCAACAGTGAATGGCACTTAAGGGCTTTGAACCATGAGTGCCAAGCAGTGCTGTTTCTTGGACTAACTTTGTGCCCTTGGTAAGGCACTGCCTCCCAACCTCTTTCTTTATAAGACCAACAACCCCTAGTACAGACAAAGAACAATGCCTACATCTGTGTAATCCAGAGACAAGAATGCAGGATGGGTTTCCAGAACCCTTATAATTAATTGATGAGAGCAAAAGACGAAAAGAGAGGCTCATAAAATAAGTGGGAAATTATTTTGTTTCTTTTTTGTCAGCCAAGTTTAGCCCCATGGAAAGCAGAGACCAGTTGTGGCCGCCTGAAAAACTAAGAGCTGATGCCAGTTTGATTTAGCTCAGGAGGCTGAAACTTTCTGCCCCGAAGGCTGGAGTGATGGAATAGACCTTCCCATTGCTCACAATATTATGAAAAAAACATTAAAGCAACGATTTTTATTACTTGCCCTGAAGCTAGAGCTTTAAAATGTACTTTCTTCTCCCCCTACCCTCCCTAAACCACTTAGCTTTTAAAAACAAACAACCCATTCATGTGTTTGTTACAGTCACATTATTAGTTCTTTCTCTTCATTCCTGGGCCCTTTTCTTTAATGCAGCAAAGTATTTGGAGGGATGTACTTCTGGATCTGTGGAATTTTACTTTAGTTATTTTATTCAGAAAATATTAATTTCAATAACCATTTATTGAGTGTATACTATGTGACAGATAAAGATGAATGAGAACAAATTTAAATAGGAGAGTGACCCATCTGCAAACAGTCACACCACAGGGTAATATGGAAGTAGTGGCCATTCACTCTTCCAGGAAAGAGGTATGATTGGAACTCAGAAGACTTTGCAGAGAAGGTGAATTTGGAACTGTGTTTTAAAGCCTAAAGACCAAGCAGAGGGAGAAGGGTATTCCAAGAATGGAGAACAACAAGAGCAACGAAAAGGAGGCAAGTATGAACATGGCATTCTTTGGGAGATGGGAGTTCAGTGTGGCTGTGGTAGGGAGGTCTGGTAAGGTTAGGGCCAGACAGTGATGGTCCTTGAATGTCATGTTATTTAAACTTTATCACAGTCTAGATAATCCTTTTCAGCATTATTTTTGTTTTGTTTTGTTTTGAGACAAGGCCTCTCTCTGTCACCCAGGCTGGAGTGCCATGGCAAGATCTCACTGCAACTTCTGCCTCCCGGTTCAAGTGATTCTCCTAAGTAGCTGGGACTACAGGCGCACACCACTACAGCCTGGCTAATTTTTTTATTTTTAGTAGAGACAGGACTTTGCCATGTGGGCCAGGTTGATCTCGACCTTCTGGCTTCAAGCTATCTGCCTGCCTTGGCCTCCCAAAGTGTTGGGATTACAGGCATGAGCCACCGTGCCTGACTGTTTTCAGCATTTTTAAGCTGAATTTTAAACAGAGGAATGATATGATTAGATTTTCTTTAGAAAATAGCTACAGTAATAATGTTTCAGAAGAACTGGGGAAGGAAGAGCCAGAAGGCCACAGGAAAATGAAGATGCTATTGCCATAGTTCTAATGAAATAGGATAAGGATCTAAGTTAGGTTTGAGAGACTTTTTGAAAACAGAGCAGGATTAATGACTAGCTGGATATGGGAAATATGTTTGAAAATAATCTGAGATTTTGGAATTGCTTAACTGGGTGAGTGGAGATGCCACTAATGAGGGTAAGAAATATAAGGTGAGGAAGAAGTTTTGGGAGAAAGACAGTGAGTGAGCAGAGGTAGCTGTGGAACATCTGGGTGGAGATCCCAGGATATAGCCTTTTCTGTAGCTGTGCTGTGATGTCACACAGTCAAGACCTCGGCCAAACATTACGATAGGGCCTCAGTCTAAAAAGACACATCAATTTAATAACTCACTTAAAAAATACATCATACTTATCTAATGACCATTACATTATATTTCAGGCAAGTTCTTAGAGAACTCTGATTCTTATGTAAGTGCCAGTGAAGGAAAAAAGACTGGAGTCTCAAACAATGAGGAGTTATTATAAGCTGCCAGGAGAAACTGAAAAAGAGAAATACAGACCAGAGTCGTTCAAAGGAACAAAGATAAGGAAATGGCAGGAGTGTTGCAGAAAGCAGTGGTTTCTGAAGACACAGGTATAGGCAGATATGAAATACAAAGAAGAAATTTGAGCTGGTGCTTCCAAATAACTGTACTTCTTTAATGGTAAGATATCACAAGCTTTGATTTCTCATCTTATTCAGTTTGTCAGGAAGAGACAAACAGGAGATTGTTCAGAGGTGTGGGTGCTGGGCAGAGGGCTTGATCTCATTTTGCAGAGAAAGTGTTTGGAGACTTTGAACTAAGCAAAGAGTAACAGGGAAAATAAGATAAAAATGAAAAGGGTAATGATTTGGAGAAATTTTTCAGAGAATTTAAGGAATCCTATGACAAACAGGTGTTAACAAAGAAAAAGGCAGATCAACGCAGTGTTCTTTTGATATAGTGGTATTAGACTTCCTTGGAAAAAAGATTCACATAGCACCTTATATTTAAAAAGCAATTTTATATTTGATTGTTACAAGAACCTAGGAAGCAGGTACAGCCAGGCATTATTATCTTTCTTTTATAAACTTAAAATCTGACATGAAGGAGGCTGCAGTTTGTCTCATGGCTCAGATGGCTCAGATCCCATGGCTGGCAGGGACTCAGAGCCTTCTGACTTTGGGTCCATTGCTTTGTCCATTGTATCAATGCCTTGCCTTACCTTGGAACCTTGGCCTTCTGCAGTGTGCCTCCTTCCCTTATCATATCATATCACATAAATGTAAAAGTAAAGCAGATGGTATTTGAAGATTAAAAGAGCCAAGATCTCTGGGGAGACAGGCAGTGATGTGAAAGGATCCTTAGCACTGATTATGCTATATACAATAGGGATGTTCATGAAGGGTTGTGCATAGAGCGTATCTATGTAAATCAAATGACACTTTCAGTGCAGTAGGGGAGTCCACAATATCCAAAGTGTTATGATTAAATTTTTTATGAGGCAAATAATACCTTTATAAAATGAACACTCAGTCACTCCTTGATATATTATCTGAATAAATCCAGACTTTCAAATATGGGGTTGACTTAAAGCAAGATACATCTCTAGTAGCCTACATCTATAGTTATCATATATGAAGATTTTTCTGACTTGGGTATTGAATATGAAGATGGGGATCGGGAGCTGGATCCTCTAATTGTTAGAGACCATTTAAAATACAATGGACATCATGACTTGCAGCTAAATCCATTCAGCTACCTTTACTGTTTACCAAGCACCTAACAGGTACGCCGTTGGATGGGGCAAAACTCAGCTGGGAAATGGAGAGAGAAGCCCAGCGCTGGCACTGCCTTCAGTCTGACAGACCACAAGAAAGTCATAAATGTAAATTCACCAGTATAGTGAGCCAGGGTAAGAAAACCAGAAACTCTTATGGTCCTTGAATTCTACATCAGTATTAAAATGAAACCAAGTATATTTCAAAGCAAAGACCATTATATTAGACCCAGAGTTATTCTGTACTCACAAAAGATAATCTCTGTAAGGAAGAAGAGGTAGTTGTGACTCTTTATGCATCAAACATTTAAAAATGCATATCTTTAAAACATATAAAACTAATGATTAGAACTATGAGAAAATAAGCAAAGCTATTTGTAGGACACTTTAGATCTGTTGTTTTACATGACAAATCAAGTAGACAAAGTCAAATGGTAATACACAAGATTTGAATAATATAACTAATGAGGTTGAATAATATAATTTATGAGTGAATAGGGATATGGAACATTTAATAGTATATTTTATTATTAATCAAAAAATTATGTTATGTATGAATATATATGTACATGATATATATTGGGATATATATGGGGTATATGTGTGTATATATGTCTCCTTTTTTGCATTAATAAGTTCTTTTTTATTTTATTGTAAATTGACAAATTATGGTTGTATATATTTATGAAATACAAAGTAATGTTGATATATGTCATAATACAACCTTCCATACAATGTGGAATGATTAAATCAAGCTAATAAACATACCCATCACCTTAAATACTTATCATTTTTGTGATGAAAATATTTGAAATTTGCTCTCTTAGCAATTTTGAAATATACAACACAGTATAATTAACTATAGTCATCATGCTGACAATATAATCTCAAAAAACTTATTCCTCTTGTTTAATTGAAACTTTGAACCCTTTGGCATTCCCCATTTTCCCCAACCCCTCAGACTTTGGTAAGCACCATTCTACTCTATGCTTCTTAGTTCTGTTGTTTTAGATTCCACATAGAAGTGAGATCATGTGGTATTTGTCTTTCTGTGCCTATGTCTGGCTTATTGCATTTAGCATAATGTCCTGCAGCTTCATCCATGTTGTCACAAATGACAGAATTTCCTCATTTTTAAAGGCAGAATAGTATTTCATTGTGCATATATACCACCCTTTCTTTATCCATTTATCTGTTGATGGACACTTAGGTTGATTCTATAATTTGGCTTTTGTGAATAGTGCTACAGTGAACATGGGATTGCATATATCTCTTTAATATAATTATTTCAAATTTTTGGATATGTACTTAGAAGTGGGATTGGTGGATCATATGATAGTTCTATCTTTAGTTTTTTTGAGGACCCTCCATAAAGTTTTCTGTAATGGCTATACTAATTTACATTCCCATCAACAATGTATAAGAGTTTCCTTTACTTCACATTATCACCAGTATTTTTTTGTTTGTTTGTTTGAGATGGAGTCTTGCTCTGTCGCCCAAGCTGGAGTGCAGTGGCGCGATCTCGGCTCACTGCAAGCTCTGCCTCCCGGCTTCCCGCCATTCTCCTGCCTCAGCCTCCCGAGTAGCTGGGACTACAGGCGCCCGCCACCATGCCTGGCTAATTTTTTTTGTATTTTTATTAGAGACAGGGTTTCACCGTGTTAGCCAGGATTGTCTCGATCTCCTGACCTCGTGATCTGCCTGCCTCAGCCTCCCAAAGTACTGGGATTACAGGCGTGAGCCACCGCGCCCGGCCCCAGAATTTTGTTTTTGAGGCAGGATCTGGTTCTTTTGCCCAGGCTGGAGTACAGGGGCCTGATCTCGGCTCACTGCAACCTCTGCCTCCCAGGCTCAAGCCATCCTCCCTCCTCAGCCTCCTAGGTAACTGGGACTACAAGTGTGCCACTGTGCCTGGCTAATTTTTGTATATTTGTAGAGAAGGAGTTTCGCCATGTTGCCCAGACTGGTCTCAAACTCCTGAGCTCAAGCAATCTACTCTCCTTGGCCTCCCAAAGTGCTGGATTACAGGAGTGAGCCACAGTGCCTAGTACATTTGTCATTTTCTGTCTTTTTCATAATAGCCATTCTAACTGGGGTGAGATAGTCTCATTGCAGTTTTGATTTGCATTTCTTTGATAATTAATGATGTTGAGCATTTTTTAATATATCTCTTGGCCATTCATATGTCTTCTTTTGAGAATTGTCTATTCAGGCTCTTTGTCCATTTTTTAATTGGGTTGCTTGTTTTCTTGCTATTGAGTTGTTTGAGTTCCTTATACAGTTCATCCTTGAGCAATGCGGGGCTTAGCGGTGCTGACTCCCTCTACAGTTGAAAATTCTAGTATAACTTTTGATTCCCCCAAAACTTAACTACTAATAGTCAACTGTTGACTGGAAGCCTTACCAGTAACATAAATAGTCAATTAACACATATTTTGTATGTTATATGTAATATATGCTATCTGCTTACAATAGAGTAAGGTAGAGAAAATAAAATTTTATTGAGAAAATCCTAAGGGAGAGAAAATATATTTACTATTTATTAAGTGGAAGTGAATCACCATAAAGGTCTTCATTCTTGTCATCTTTATTTTGAGTAGGTGGAGGCAGAGGAGGAAGAGAAGGGATTGGTCTTGCTGTCTTAGGGGTGGCAGAGGTGGAAGAAGTGGAGGAGGTGGAAGGGGAGGGAGGAGAGGCAGGCCCACTTGGTGTAACTTTCTGGAAATACATAATAATTTCTGTATGGCTACTTTTCTTTTTCTAAAAATGTTGTAAAATTTATCTTAAAATGTTTCTATACAGTATCAGTCTTTCTTCCACTATTTGGGTTAGCTTCAGTGCCCATATCATAGAAGCATTCATGTCATAAAAGAAGTCTAACACAGTTTTAAATAATCAGAACGCTTCTGCCAGATTGTCTGATGTTAATTTGCTTTTTGGTACTTTTATATCCTCCTCATCATCACAAGGCACTGGTTCAGAAGCATTCCGTCAAGTTGTCTTCTGTCAATTCCTCTGGTGTGTAGTGTCTATTAGCTCTTGAATTTCTCCAAGATTCATATCTTGACACCTTCATTCACCACCATTTTTCCAACTATATTTACAATCACTTTCATTATTTCCTTGATTGACTCTGTCATAAACCCTGTGAAGTCATACACAACAGCTGGGCACAGTTTTCTCCTGCAGGAACTTATTGTTGGCTTGATGGCTTTCACAGCTTTTTCTATAACAATGATGGTGTCTTCAATGGTGTAATCCTTCTAGACTTTCATGGTGTTCTCTCTATTGGGGTTCTCTAACATAGCGTTGACATCCTTTCCATAGAGTACTGTGTATAATGAGCCTTCAAGGTCCTTATGATCCCCTGATCTAGAGGATGATTAGAGATGTTGCGTTTGGGGGCAAGTAGGGTACTTGGGTGTCTTTGATGTTGAACTCATGGGGTTCTAGGTGGCCAGGGGCATTGTGTAATATGAAAATAATTTTAAAAGGCATTCCCTTACCGGCAAGATACTTTCTGACTTGAGAGAAAAAGCATCAGTGGAACCAATCCAGAAAAAATAGTTCTTGTTTAAGCCAAAAGACTGGTAGCTGATGTTTATCTTTTTCCATCAAGCCTTGGAGGTTAGCAGCTTTATAGATGACAGTCCTGACCATAAACCTGACTGCATTTGCACGAAACAGTAGTTAGCCTATCCCTTCCTACCTTAAATCTTGGTGCTCACTTCTCCTCCTTACTAATAAATGTCCTTTGTGGCTTTTTTTTTTTTTTCCCAGAATACAGCATGTTCATCTGCATTAAAACCCTGTTTAGGCAGGTATCCTTTCTCCTCAATGACTTTTTAATGGCTTTGCAATATAGTTTGATATCAGGCAGTGTGATGCCTCCAGGTTTGTTTGTTTTATTTAAGATTATCTTGGTGATTTTTTTTAAATTCCCTATGAATTTTAGGGTTATTTTTTCTGTTTCCTTTTAAATATACTTTCTGGCCATTTTCCTCTCTCTTCATCTTCTGAAATTATGTGAAGATTAGTTCCCTTGACTGTGATTGTGTCACATAATTCTTGTAGGTTTTCTTCATCTTTTTTATTGTTTTTTCTTTTTGCTTCTCTGATGAATAATTTCAAATATTCTGTCTTTAGCTCACTGATTCTGCTGCTTAATTGAGTCTGCTGTTGAAGATTTCTATTGCATTTTTCAATTAAGTCATTGTATTCTTTATCCCTTGGGTTTCTTTTTTATTGTTTCTACTTCTTCTATATTCTCATTTTGTGTATTGTTTTTCAAATTTCATTTAATTTTATATCCATATATTCTTGTAGTTCACTGAACTGCTTTACAAGGATTTTTCTGAACCTTTCTTTCTGCCACTTTATAGACCTTCATTTTTTAGTCTGTTATTGGAGCTTTGTTAGTTTCTTTTGATGATTACAGATGCTCTTTGACTTACAATGGGCTTATGTCCTATTAAACCCATAGTAATTTGAAAACTTTGTAAGTAAGAAATATGTTTAATACCCCAGTAAACCAATTGTAATGTCAAAAAATTATAAGTTGAACCATCATAAGTGCAGATGCTCCTTGACTTACAATGGGGTTATATCCTGATAAGTCCGTTATAAAGTTGTATAGTTGTAAGTTGAACCATCATAAATTGGGGACCATCTATATTTGTAATCCTTGTGTTCTAGCATTGGTGTCTGCACATTTGAAGAGACAGCTTCCTCCTGAGTGCAGTGGTATAATGACAGCTCAGTGTAGCCTTGACCTCCCGGGCTCATAAGATTCTCCCACCTCAGCTTCCTGAGTAGTTGGGACTGCAGGTGTATGCCACCATGCCTGGCTACTTTTTGTATTTTTTGTAGAGAGGGGTTTCACCATGTTGTCCAGGCTGGTCTTGAACTCCTGGGCTCAAGTGATCTACTTACCTTGGCCTCCCAAAATGCTGGAATAACAGGCATAAGCCACTGCATCCGGCCCCAACAGCTTGCTCTTCTGGTCTTTACAGGTATTCTTTGGCAGGGATTGACCTTTACTTCTTAGTCTAGGCTGTGATTCTAGTTGGGTCAGGTGGTAATGACCCCATGCAGGCAGAGCTCACTATAGTTGGCTGGGTGCTGCCTTTGCTCTGAGGTCTGATGGGGCTGCTGGCTCGGCTCCCATGCTTCGGGGAGACCACTGGCTGAGCTCTGCTATAATTTCTGATTGGACAAGGTTGTAGGGTGTATTTCCTGGCTGGGTGGTACTACTTCTTTGGTTCAACAGTTGAGCAGGGCTGCAGGCTGGCCTCTGAGTTTAGGTGGAGTTGCTGCTCAGGATGGATGGGGTCTGGAGTGTATGCTGTGTAGAACTGCACAGTTGAGGATTGCCTGTCTCTGGGCAGGGCCTTAGAGTGGGCTCTGAGTCTGGATCGAGTCACTCTTTGGATTTCTGGGTCAGGCAATTCCAACCCCTATGATCCACAGAAATGCCCTGTGATGGTCATCTCCACATCTCCCACCTGGGTAAGGCATTGGGGTCGCCTCTGAGGCTGGCCATCTAAAGACTCAAAGCAGGCTGACCTTCTCATCATGTTTCTGTGAACAGTGAACTTGGCTTTGCAAGTGAGCTATACCATTGGCTGGTATCTCTGATTGTGCACCACCACTGGGAGGAACATAGAGCCATCACCAAAATTTGCACACTGGTCCCTGTGAGCTCTGCCTCCTTTCTTTGTTTATACCTAACCCAGGAGGTCTAGCCATGTCATTACTGCCAGTATTCCCCATGAGGTCAGATGGGAGTGGGCTTTCTGGGAAGTGTCTCAGAATGCTAGGGAGCTGGATGTCTAGAAACTCTGGTTACCTTTTTTTTTTTTTTTTATTGTATGGGCCCAGTTAAAAAGATCTTCTTGGCTGGGCACAGTGGCTCACGCCTGTAATCCCAGCATTTTGGGAGGCCAAGGCGGGTGGATCACGAGGTCAGGAGATTGAGACCATCCTGGCAAACATGGTGAAACCTCGTCTCTACTAAAAATACAAAAATTAGCTGGACGTGGTGGTGTGCGCCTGTAATCCCAGCTACTCAGGAGGCTGAGGCAGGAGAATCGCTTGAACCCAGGAGGCAGAGGTTGCAGTGAGCCGAGATTGTACCACTGCACTTCAGCTGGGGCAACAGAGTGGGACTCTATCTCAAAAAAAAAAAAAAAATCCTCTCTCTGTGTGTCACCATGCTGATCTGGGGGAGCAGGTGGGGCAGTGTGGTCAACGTGAAGATTGTTCCTCTTCTAATGTGGTTTTTATTTGATTCAGTGGCCTATTCATTCAGCTGTCTCCGTTTCTTTCTCAAGTTTGTAAGTTTTCACAAAAGTGTTCTTGTCCTTGGATTGTTGCTTGTTGGACTTTCTGTAGAGAGAAGTGAAGCCAAGTGAAGCCTGGGACTTCCTATTCTGCCATCTTGCTGATGTCTTGCCTACATGTTTACAGAAAATTCACATCCTCTTATAACATTTATGAGACATTGTAAAAAACAAAACAAAACAACAACAACAACAAAACCCAAAAGCCTTAAATGAAGACTTTAGTGAATTCCAGAGTCCTTCTTACTCTTACTGGCCTTGTGCCTTAGTCCTCTGGTTTAGCCCCTGTTTCCAGCTAGCTTTTAACAGGTTGAGTTGATGAAAAGAAAACATACCTCTCTCCTTTCATAATGCTGTGAAGTAGCTCATATAATTCATCTTCCACGTTTATATACGTATGTCTCTTTTGTTTCCAGAGCATCATTTTGAGATTCTTTTTTCATTATCAAAATACATTGGATCTATGTTATTCATAACTAATCTGAGGCTGTATTTGTTACATATGAGTATTTTAAATCATTAATGCCATATGTATTGTATACCAAAATTTACCCTCTAAAACACCTGGCTATTCTTTTGTAGGGTTTTTCTTTTCATTAGCTTTTTTGAGCTAAAGCTTAAAGAAAATCAGGGACCAAAGGAAGGTTAGAAAGTGGCTGGAGGTATCATAAACACCAACTAAGTTCTTTGAGAAGCAGAAGGTACATCATGGAAATCAGCATTATTCTGAATTCATTTCATTGCCTACTCAGTCCAAATTTTAGGGTTTACAACTTAAACTAATAACTCACTGGCACCTTGCGTTTCCTGTGGCTTAATGGTTAAGAACATGGGCTTTGAAGTCATTGTCCTGAGTTCAAATTTGAGGTCTACCACCATCACCTATGTGACTTTGGGCCAAACACATATACTCTTTATACCTCCATTTCTTCATCCGTAAAATTGGGATAAAAATTGTAACTGTCTGCAGTGGGCAGAATACTGTCTTCCCTACCACCCCCTACGGTGTCCATATCTTAATCCCTGAAACTGTGCATGTTAGGTTACATTGCAAAGGGGAATTAAGGTTGCAGATAGAATTAACATTATTAATCATCTGGCCTTAAAATAGGAAATTATGCTGGATTATCCTGGTGGGCCCAATGTAATCACAAAGGCCTTTCAAAGTGGAAGAGTGAAGCGGAAGAAGTCAGAGAGTTAGGAAGATGTGATTCTGGAAGAATGTTCAAAGAGAGGCAGTGCCACTGGCTTTAAAGATGGAGGAAGGGGGCCATGAGCCAAGGAATGTGGGTGGCCCCTAGAAACTGAGGAAAGCAGGGAAATAGATTCTCTCCTAAAGCTTCCAGAAAGGGATGCAGCCCTGCCAATACCTTGCTTTTACGTGATGCATACAGTGTCAGACTTCTGACCTAAAGAACTGCAAAATAATAAATTTGTATTCAGATACCAAATTTGTGGTATTTTGTTACAGCAGAAATAGGAAATAAATGCACTGCCATATGGGGTTGTTGTAAAGGTTAGGAAATGTAAACCTTTAAGACAGACCTGCCACATAGTAAATGCTCAGTTAGTATTAGCCACTATTATTATCCATTGGTACTTTAGTTTCCCTTCTGTCTTTGCTCTTTTGTGGTAGTTGTCTTTTAATTACCCAAACTTGTGGTTATCTTCCCTACAAAGACTATGGCCCTAGGTGTTTTTCACTCTCATTTTAGTCTATACTCAGCCTCCAGTAATTTGTCAAAATTACCATTTCAGAGTTCCTACCGTTTTGTGGTTCCAGCAGCTTCTGTTCCAGGTGAGTAGATCTTGGCTGTGACTCTCTGGATTTGCCTGTCTCTCCAGATTTTAGGGTGGTAGTTTGCCCTGCAACTTCAGTTCTGTGGGGCGTCCAAGGAAAGTCACTGGTTTTCACTTTGTTTTGTTTCATTATTGTAAGGACATGAGTGCTGACTTTCAAGTTCTTTACATGTTGGTACTGAAATTGGAAGTGTGGGCAGTGCTCTTTACCCTACGGCTTTAATAATCTTTCTGTACACATGAGATCTTCATCTCTACACTTTACTTCTTTCTGATTTCTATTATCTGGCTTTCACTTCGTTAATTTCATTTCCAAACATGCTTTTTCTGTATTTTCTATTTAGGTTAGTGGCATCTCAATCTAAGGGATAGTAGTTAATTTGATGTATCTGAAATACAGGGTACAAAACAGGCTCATAGTTGGGGAGATTGCCCTTAACTCTCCACCTTTCCTGAATCCTTTTCTTCAGAATTAGTAAGTCGCTAAGGGCTGTTGTGTCTATGAATTTTGCCCACATCCTTGCTGTCATTGCGCTAGTCCTAACTCTTGACTCGGCCATGCAGAATATTTTAAACCACTTTATCCTCTACACTGCCTCAGAGTTGGATCATAGGTTGGATCATGTTACTTCCTCTCTCAGAAGACCTACGTTTTGAAAAATTGCCTGTGGAATAAATCCCAAACTCCTAATTTGGCATTTAAGGTTCTTAAAGATCTGTAATTAAGGTATATTTCTAGGTGTATTCATAGTGCATGTACCTACTGTATTTGCTAGTGCTACCACAACAAAATCCTGCAGACTGGGTAGGTTAAACAACAGAAATGAATTTTCTCATGGTTGTGGGGGCTGGAAGTCCAAGATCAAAGTGTCTGCATGTTTGGTTTCTTCTGAGGCCTCTCTTTTTGGCTTGCACATGGCCATCTTTTCTCGAGGTACTTACATAGTCTTCTCTCTGCGCATGCACACCCCTTGTATCTCTCTGTGTATTCCAGTTTCCTCTTCTTATATCGACACCAGTCAGATTCTTTTAGGGCCCACCCTGATGGTCTCATTTTACCTTAACACCTCTTTCAAAGCCCCATTTTCAAATAGTCACAATCCAAAGTCCTGGGGGTTAGGGCTTTAACGTATGAATTTTGGGGAACACGGGAACACAATTTAGCCCATAACACCGATTGTATCCCTCTATGTATTCTGTACTCATGAATGTATAATGGATCACCTAGGAAGATTTAGAAAACACTGATTTGGGGGTCTCACCCAACTTCTTGTAGGTTCTGAATCAGTAGGTCTGAAATGGGGCTGAGAATACATTTGGGGTGTGTGTGTGTGTGTGTGTGTGTGTGTTTACACTTCTCCCTAGTGCTTTCCCAGCTTTCCTAGACTCTAACATTATTGGTGAACATACTATAAATGTTCATACGTTTGCTCATATTTGTTTTTTAACTGGAAATTCTCTTCCTACCATACCTATGAAATTTAATATCTATGAAAATAAATTTAGCCTTCTAGGCTGATATGAAATATCATCTTTTCTGTTATCTTTTTCTTATTCTCTCCAGAGATAATCCTGCAATACTTTGTTGTGATTTTATTTTACTTTATATAAGTACTGAAGAATTTATTTTGTTTTATATGATAGTCATTTGCCTTCTTCTTTCACTAGCTTTCTGAGACCAAAGAGGACATATTCTTTATTTCTGTATATATGAAACAGCGGCAGTTGCTCTGAACATAGTAGATAATTAATCAATCTTTGCAGTGTGAAAAATGAACTAGTTAAGAAATGCTAATATATTTATTGTGACTTTTTATAAAATGGAGACCATTGGGTAAAAAATGAACATATCAAATGTAAAACAAGTGGCAGACTTTTTTTTTTGAAAGACTTTACTTTTTTTGAAAAGCAGTATTAGATTTATAGCAAAATTGAGAAGGTGTAGAAATATCCCATACACTACCTGCCCCTCACATGTGCATTCCCCACCAGAGTGGTACATTCGTTGCAATTGATGAACCCATATAGACATATCATCATTGCCCAAAGCCCATGGTTTATATTAGCGTTCACTCTTGATGTGCTTTCTATGGGTTTGGATTGCCCTAAAAATCCCCTGTACTCTACTTGTTCATCCCTCCCTTCTCCCCACTCCTGGCAACTACTGATCTTTTCACTGTGTTCGTAGTTTTGCCCTTTCCAAGATGTCATGTAGTTGGAATCATACAGTATGTAGTCTTTTCAGATTCGCTTCTTTCACCGAGTAATATGCATTTACATCTCCTCCCTGTCTCTTTATGGCTTGATAGCACATGTCTTTTTAGCTCTGAATAATATTCCATTGTCTGGATGTACTACAGTTTATTTATCTGTTCACCTACTGAAGATCATCTTGGTTGCTTCCAAATTTTGGCAATTATGAATAAAGCTGCTCTTTACATCCATGTGCAGGTTTTTGTGTTGACATGTTTTCAACCCTTTTGGGAAAATATTAAAGAATGCCATTGCTGGATTGTATGTTAAGAGTATGTTTAGTTTTTTAAGAAACTGTCAAACTATTTTCCAAAGTGGGTGCACCATTTTATATTCTCACCAGCAATGAGTGAGCATTCCTGTGGCTCCACATCCTTACCAGCATTTGGTGTTGTCAGTATTATGGTTTTGGGCCATTCTGCTAGGTCTGTAGTGGTATCTTGTTTTCTTTTCCATTTCCCTGGTTACATATGATGTGAAGTATCTTTTCACATATTTATTTTCCACTTTATATCTTCTTTGGTAAGGTGTCTGTTAAGGTCTTTGGGTCATTTTTTGGTTGGGTTGTTTGTTTTCTTGTTGCTGAGTTTTTAAGAGTTCTTTGTATATTTTGGATAATAGTCCTTATATTTAATATGTCTTTTGCAAGAGTGGCAGAATTTTTGTTCATTATTTTTTTCTTGAATTAGATATCCTTAACATTACACATAAACAGTATTTTTAATGTGCATTTTCAATTTGGAACTTTTAACATTTAAAAATTTCTCTTGATGAAGATATGTGATAATAAGACGGGGGCAAAGTGAAGACATTGTAACAATTTTTGATAATCGCATCTTCTTCTGCATTGCATTTTTCAGGGCAGAGTATTAATGGTCCAGTTCTTAAAGATAAATGGATTCCTCAATGTTTATTTGTAGTATATCCTTGTTTATTCTCCTAATGAAGAACTGCATCCTTAAAGCTGGCATAATTAGGTAGACTTGTCTATTAGCTGAGCTACTAAGCTTTATTTTCCTGGGTCAATGAATAACAGAAACAATTCTCAAAATAATTAAATCTGTTAAGACTCAATTTTGGGGTAAGGAGCTGGGGTCTGGCATTTCCTTTTTGTTGGTTTTTCAAAAATTATTAAAACTTCAATGCTTGGCCAGGTGTGGTGGCTCACGCCTATAATCCCAGCACTTTGAGTGGCAGGCAGATCGCTTGAGCCTGGGAGTTCAACACTAACCTGGGCAACATGGCAAAACCTCAACTGTACAAAAAATATGAGAATTAGTTGGGTGTGGTGTGGCACTCCTGTAGTCCCAGCTACTTGAGAGGCTGAGGCGGCAGGATCACCTGAGCCCTGTAAGGGTGAGGCTGCAGTGAGCCGAGATAGCACCAGCACGCCAGCCTGAGGTACAGAGCAAAGCCCTGTCTCAAACAAAACAAAACAAAATCTCAATGTTAAACTTTCTAGAGTATGGGTAATCACCTTTCAAGTCATTTTTCCAAACCCATTTCTGAACCAGGATAGGCAATAACAGAGATTGGCAGGGGAAGGACTGATGTCTACTCACAAGAGAAAAAGGACTCTGCATTGAAAACACAGATGAGCTTTTGGATGTGGAAATTTACAAGGCTCAGAGAGCCCCGAAACATCTTTAGAAGTGGAGCCCAGCGGAATAATGGGAGGCTGTGTGCTGGCTTGGCAATGGATACTGTCTGGCACAAACTACACTGTAAACAACTCCTCAAACATTTTCATCTGCATACATGACATTAGATTCTCCAAATGTCCAATTAAACACTTGTCAATGGAAGAAATGTTTGTTTCCTCAGCTGGCCTGTTGTCAGCCTTGGCCTTCCTGATGGGGAAGCAGTTTCAGCTGATACTGTTGTATGCTCTTCCTTTCTGGGCCTGATCTTGTCCCTGTTGAGAACCGTGGAGACTGTGCCAAGCTGTGGACCATGGGATTAGGTTAGGTAACTAAAGAAAATATCCAGGCTGTGAGCACTTTTCAAACTTAAGAAAATCTTTAGTTTCTTTTGCACAGTTGTAAACCGTTTGTGCTTAAAAAATTATAAAAGTGATTGCAGTTGAGATAAAGAGAAAAGAGCAGTGCTGATATGTGTTTATATACTTCTAAGGGCTGACTTCATTTTTTTCAACATCTTAAACTTCTATTGAACGAATATTAATTGTGTGTGTGGGTGTGTGTTTGTGTGTGTGTGTGTCATCATCTCTGTTGACAGAAATGCTCAATTATAAGTCTCTGTGACTGGAAGAGCAGTGAAGGACTTGGACACATGCTGTAGAAACATAAAGGAAGCGAGGAAGGCAATATTGGAGAAGAATCAAAGGAATTTAAATTATTCTTTGGAAAAGTTGGAGTTTATAAATAAAAAAAAACTGTACGACCTTGAGCAAATTTCTGTTTTTACTAGTGTCAGTTTCCTAATCCATAAAATAGGGAATACAATGTCAAGAACATCGAAGGTTATTGTTAAAATGAAATAAAATTATCTATGTAAAATACAGCAACACTTGCCACATTGTAAATGTTCAAGAAATGCTAGCTAATAATGAAATATGAAATAATACTTCTTTGGTCCAAAGATGTTTAAGCATTCCTATTTGGTAAAGAGAAGGAGCAAAGGAACAAGAGAAAAATTAGATAATTGGTACAGTATGAACAGAGAATTTGGCTTTGGAAAGGAGGGTGGGCAGCTCTTTCACTGGGACAGGAGCTCAGAATGACTGTATAGGTAAAGGGATAGAAGAACTTTAAGGTGAGGATGAAGAAAGACAAAGCATGTCATGGTCATTCTATTGTCTCTTCAGTTATGTAGAAGAGGAGAGCTTTTTCTGAGCATGAAGGGGGAGTAGGAGTGAAATTTGAGGCTTAAAGAGAATGGAAAAGTTTCATAGCAGCTGCTATGGAGAATTTGATAGGTGTCAACTGCAGATAAATATAAGGGTTGTGCAGCAATGCAGAGGATATGGCTGAGGTCAGACAGCCTTAGTTTATAGTGGCATGATTCTGGGAATGTAGATGATGGCATTATGTACCCTGGAGCAAACACAGAGAAAATTCAAAATTAGCTTTGAGGAATAAGAAAAGAGGTGAGGAGTAAGGGTAAAGGCATCCTAAGGTGCTAATGAAAATGCTGTTGAAATCATTAACCACCAAGTAAAGTTGTGAGCCCAGATTAATCTGAAATGGTGATTTGTGTGGATAGAAGTACAAACAGACTGGAGGTGGGGAGGCCCTTCACTGGACAGGCAACATTAATCTAGCTGCCACTGTACCACACACATGCTGAATGATGATGATACAGGAATGAAGGAAACACAATTCACTTGGGCAGCTCAAGAGCATTTTTTAAGCTCTTAGTATATACTGGCTAGATCATCCATATGACAGCAATGCTTACCTTGAAAAGCTTTAAGTCTAGTGATATGCTCTGGATAATTTAAACTCAGACTGTGGGGTACTTTGAAGGAGGTAAGCAGAGGGTCCTAGGAAACAATAGAAGAGGATATTCAACATGACCTGTGAAAAGAAAGGGCAGGTCAGGAAAAGTATCCTGGCAAATATCTTGCTTGAGCTGAATTGATTGTAGAGAGCGAGGGTAAAGAATGGCAGAAAGGGAGAGGCAAAAGCAAGGGAGAAAAAACAAGGAAAAAGCAGAGCAAGGGAGTGATTTGGCTAGGGCAGACAAAAGATTTCAGAGAAGGGATAATTAAGATGAGTTACATATGATACTATTACTAAGTGAGAGAAATAAGGAAGACATGAATGAAAGTGATAAACAATGTATTGGTAGGAACAGAAGAAAGAATGTCAAGAGAACAGAATGATGAGATTTAATGACTGATTGAATACGTGGGGAATGAATGGGTGATTTTACACTCTTGATCCTGAATTATAGGGACAATTATGGTTTCCTTAATAGAAAGAGGGAAATCCTGAGTTAGGGAAGATTTAGGGGAAGGTGATGAGTTTGGAGATGTTGAATCAGAACATATGGTTTCAAGTGAAAGTAATTCAACTAAGATGGGATTAAACCAAATGAGAGAATTTGTGATGTTCATAATTAGTAAGTTCATAGGTGCCTCTGGATTTAGGCATACCTGGCTCTCCAGGGTTCAAATATGATACGGGCTTATCTCTATTCCTATGATCTCTGCCTCTTAGATTAGCTTGTCTTGCTTGTTTTCATTCCAAAGACAGGCTGTCAGTATATGGTAGGCAAATGGGTACCTCCAGGTTCACATTCCAGCGATCCCAGTGGAAATAACTTTTATTTGCAACATCCATATATTTTAAATGTAGGTTTTATTATTATTCAGATATGGTGAGGCCAGGAGATTAGGAGAAAATTGCCAATGGAAAATATAATTTGTTACTCATATCTCCTATGATATGGGGGCACACAATGACATGCAGACCGCACAGAGAAGCACCAGGGTCAATTAGGAAGCAGAAGGAGTGAGGGAAAGAGCCTTTATTGAGGGGTTGGTGGGAAGGAATGGATGAGTCAAGGCAAGTAGGCTTAGGTTTGGCTAGTTTGAATGATTTTCGTGGGCTCTGGGGTGTAGAGTTCTTTAGCAAGACGTCTGGTACCTAGCCCTGTGGTTATAAAGGCAGGAGAATATTGGCTAGGTGTATGAGCACTTGATAAGGGAGGTCATGCTGGTGGGATGGGCTTTGGATTGGCTAGTTTCTGTATGAAAGGCACACTTACAGGGGTGTTATTTGCTATCACTAGCAATTAGCTAATGCTGTGAGGGACAGTCCCTCCTGGTCCATTGAGTCCCTGGATGCCAGAACATTAAGAATACAGAAAATAAGAGAATATAGTTAATACACTGTATGCCAATGCCAGGAAAGATTCTGATTTGCCTTACTTGAGTCATTCCAGCTCTGTAGTTTAGGTGCAGAGTACAGGGTGAGGAATGGTATTGTGATTGACAGTCAACCTAGACCAGAGTGTAGGGATCAGGGAGGACTACCCTAAAGAAAATAAAGCCAGAACATGAGAAAGTATGCTGGCAAATCAAAAACTGTATCGACTGGTCTATCACAAGGTGGCTAGAGCCGTCTAGGTTGAGATGACCAGCTGGCCATTCAAATATGGCTCTTGGCCTCTAGACTTCAAAGAGGCTAAGGATTTTTATTTTTGTTTTAGCAGCTCTCGTACACCATGTGTTGCTCCTGGGCTTGATGGCCCTGTTCTGTCCTGCTTTTCTAAAGCCTATATAGTTCCTGAGCTCAGTGTTAAAAAGCAAACTGGAGTTTTAGGCATCATTTAGGTTTTCTGATTCTCTTGATGAGGTACCAGTGTTTTCCTCAATGCCTACCTCAGAAACCTTAGCTTTGACTCCCTTCCTTTCCCTTCTATCAAGTCATCTATCTTCTTCTGAAATAGCTCCCAGATTTACTTCTTCCTTACTCATATTAGCTGTTGCCTTTCTAGTCTCTCTTTTTTAATACAGCTTTCTGAATATTGCCAGAGTTATCTCACTGGGGAAACATCATCCCCACTTCTCCCACAAAAAAATCTACCCCCGCCATTTGAACATTGCAGAGAGTCAATGGTGTGTACATAGTACATGGGTGAGTGTCTGAAGGCCTAGATTCAAGTCACTTCACGTTCCTCCTCTGCATTTTATTGAAGATATTTGGTGGCTTACATAAGAAAATGCATGTTTAAAACTTTTTATAAATTGTAATGTAGTTCAGATGATGGTGATTTTTTGATTTCTCTAATTTCGAAATTCTAATTTTCAGGCTTATCTTTTTTCTTTTTTTTTTTGAGACAGTCTCGCACTGTCACCCAGGCTGAAGTGCAGTGGCATGATCTCGGCTCACTGCAACCTCCGCCTCCCAGGTTCAAGCGATTCTCCGGCCTCAGCCTCCCATGTAGCTGGGATTACAGGTGCGTGCCACCAAGCCTGGCTAATTTTTCAATATTTTTAGTAGAGACAGGGTTTCACTGTGTTGGCCAGGCTGATCTCAAATTCCTGACCTCGTGATCTGCCTGCCTCGGCTTCCCAAAGTGCTTGGATTACAAGCGTGAGCCACTGCACCTGGCCTTATCTCTTTCTTCTAAATGAACCTCTCTGTCCCCACACTTAGGCCAAGTTTGTTTCTATCTTTGTATCTTTCTATATGGTTCCCAACCCGAAATCCCCTTCTCTTTGCTCCACTGTCTGCCAACTAAATATTAGCTATCCTTCAAAGTGTGTCTGAAGTCCTGTCTCTTATATGAAGTCTTGTCTAATTATCCAGATCACCTATATTCTCTATTTTTCTTACACTTCAATTTCACTACTGATGATTTACCTTTAATTATTATATATCTTTTATTCTCCACAATATGTTTGATGCTTCTGAGGGCAGGGATCCTGACTTTTACTTATTTTGTAGCATGGACAGTTCTGGGCATAAATTTAAAAAAAAGTTGCTAATGATTAATTATTAATTGGGGAAAAGTACTAATTTGCAATAATCACACTTTGGATATAGTTTGTGAGCTTCCCTTTTCCTCATGGGAAGAAATAAGTTTGGATTGATTGGACTGACAGATGTTGAAACAATTTGGTTCAGTTAGACAAATTCTTATTGAGTTCTAGAACATATGGGTAACTGCTGAATAAATATTCATTTGTTCATTTATTCAGTCAAAAAATATTTATTGGATATCCATTGTTTGCCCCACACTGTGCAAGTTACCATAATATATGTCTGCAATCAGACATTTAGATATTGAGAATCTAAACATGAATCTCACGTGGTTCTCATCTTCAATTTGCTTTATTACATGACCAAGGATGAGATCATTGGGTGATTATAAAGCATTGCAGAAAAGTAAATGATATGCTTGTGGACATTTGAAGAAGGGAGTAATTTATTCTGACTCGGGTAGCTCAGAAGAGGATTCACAGAGACCATATTCAGGAAAAAATGAAACATGTAGAAAGGAAATATTAACACTCATGTTTGCTTTGTGAAAATTTTGCATTTTACACAGTGTGTTGTTAAAAATTAACATGTTGGAGAGTTTCCATTTCCAGGAAGATGGAGTAAATGTAGTTTTTTCTATTTGTCTCCTAAGTACAACTAAAAACCCTTGACATTATATATATAAAACAAATATAAGAAGACTGTGAAAGGTGGAGAGAATGAGGCAAACCAGCTGGAGACCTCAGGACCTGAGGAATGACACATTACTGAGTTCTCTGTGTTTTTCTTTTTTCCTTGTATATCTCAGACTTAGAGCTGAACAAATGGGTAACTTGGAAAAGCCAATGGTGCAGACAAAAAAAAAAATCTCCAACAAAAGCCTGTTTTCTCTAACAAAGGACCCATAAAGGGATAATCTAGCAAGACAAAACTTTTAAAAAGTAACCACTCTATTCCAAACAAACAGAAAAAATTGTGGCCCCACCCTTATGTATTCAGCAAAGACTGAGTGGGTATCTTAGATGTCTACTCTAATAAGGCTGTGATGAGGTATCTGAATATCCCTGCCAGGGTAGGGTCATGGAAGACCAAGTAGAGGTACTTTCCTTCCCATCAGCCAGTAATGAGCCTCCTGCCGCCCCCACCACATCCTCACTTGTGATGTCAGTAGAGACCATGCGGGGATCTTGGACTTGTGGTCTAATTGACAATAATGCACCTCTCCCTTGCCCTGCTGGCATGATGTCAGAGGAGATCTAGTGGACTTTTACCGTTTCCCAGAAGTATTGAGGCCATCTTACTACAGTGTCAGTGGATACCACATGGAGGATCTACGACTCTCACTCTCACTCAGAATGTATGAGGAGACCCTGCCCCTCCTTGAGTGTCAATGGAACCTGGACTTGTACCTCTATCTGGCATTGATGAGGCAGTGACACCTCCCACTCTCCATCGCCCCTGCAGTAGTGTCAGAGAAATCCAACTAAAATGGATGTGGAGTCTCATAACATAATATAAATGTCTGGGTTTCAATTGAAAATTACTTGCCACAGAAAGACAGGAGGAAAAAGAACCTAGAGAAACAAAAAACAGAGAAGAAAAATAGAAAATAAGAAATAAAATGGTGGACAAGTTCTAATATATCAACAATTACATTAAATGTTAATGGTGTAAATATAACAATTTAAACCAGATTGCCAGAATTGATTGAAAAACATGATCAACTCTATGCTATGTACAAGAAACTTACTTCATATGTAAACATATAGGCAATTTGGAAAGGAGAGAAAAACATATGTAATTGATTCTTGTTAATCATGGTAGTTATGTTCTGTAAAACTGCTGTGAATGCTGAATTCGCAAATACTAAACTGCCGTTCCTAGGGGAAATACAGAGCTAGATTCCTGCAAGCCTCTGGTCACATTTTTCTCAACTGGCCAATGAATAATTTTATTTTATGTGTTCTGTTTAAAGACACCTTACTGAGTATATATTATCGATTCATTAACTTTGAAGTCGTTGCCAAGAGCACTAGAACTCATATCTGAACAAAGCTTATAGCACACACATGTTTTCTCTGTAAGGTACATCAGAGCTTTCATTTGTTCAGGAATAATAGGGCTTTAGTACTATGCTTGAGGCCATTTTAAACAGTAAAATCACCAACAAAAAGTACAAACATATCAAAACCGTGGCACTAAATAAACTGTGAGAACAGTTGTTTACAGCATGAGAGCTAAAACAAGAAGGCAAAGTATTTACTTGTTTGACCTTGGCTAGGAACATGTATATGGAGTGACTCAATTTTTTTTTTTTTTTTTTTTTTTTTTGCTGTACTGCACTTGTGCACAAATGACTGCAATGCAAGTATGAATTTGGGGTTACAAATAAATTTTAGTGAGTAGGCAAATTAGCAAATATGGAATCCACAAATAATGAGGATAGATGGTGTCATGCAAAGATCAATCAAAGGAAAGCAGCTATATTAATATCAGATAAAGTAGACTTCAGATGAAAGAAAATTAACAGAGACAGAGAGACATTATCAAATGATAAAAGCCTTATGCTAATGTTTATAACAGCTTTATTTGTAATAGCCAAAATGGAAAGAATCCAGTTGTCCTTAAATTGATGAATGGTTAAACAAACTGTGATATATCCATACTATGGAATACTACTCAGCAATAAAGAGGAAAAGATTATTTATATAGGCAATGACCTGGAAGAATCTTTAGGGAATTCTGCTGAGAAAAAATCAATCATAAAGATTAGATACACATGTTTCTATTTATATAACATTCTTTAAATGACAGAATTATAGAAATGAACAACAAATTAGTGATTGCCAGGATTTAAGGAGTTTGGGTGGGGGTGGGAGTAGAGGGATGCGTAGGTGTAGCTGTGAAAGAGTAACAGGATGGATCCTTGTGGTGATAGACATGCTCTATTTCTGGACTGTCTCAATGGCAGTATCCTGCTTCTCATAAAGTACTGTAGTTTTGTAGTATGCTGCATTGGGGAAACTGGGGAAAGTTTACATAGGATCTCTCTGTATTCTTTCTTATAACTCAATGTGAATCTACAATGATCCCAACTTAAAAACTGTAATTTAAAAAACTTAGTGTACTTTACTGTAGCTCCTTTCCTTGTACTTGATAATCTTAAGTCTTTTTGTCACCCAGTGATACACTGGTCTACAAATATTTATTTTGAATTCCTGCTTTGTTCTCAGCATTATGGTGGCTGGAACTATTAGGAATACAATTACAGAAGCATAAGATTTAGAGTACATATAAAAAAGCGTGTGTGTGTGTAAACCATATGCAAGTATGTCTGAAAGAGTAAACATAATTCTCATCTTTCAAAATTTTAGTGTTCCTCTGTAAATTGTAAAAGCTATAGTGTAAAGTAGCATTTGTAATCCTATTCAGCTCTTAACTTGCCAAGAATATCCTCTCTCAGGATGTGTTGCTTCACTACAGTACCAACCATTGTGTTGTCAAATCCATGTGAATTATGCAAAACAAAAGAAAAACAAATGGCCTACCTAAGGTTTGGCAGCTGCAACAAGGAAACTATCAATTTGAGGTTTATTGTAATACATTAAATTTGAAAGAATATTCTTCCAAGTAATTCTAGGGCTTGGAATGAATGATCATTTGAAAAATCTGCAACTCATTTCTAAAAGATTAGGAAAAAAGAGAAAAGAACATAGTTGCCAACTTCTCCTTGGTTTGTATTTATGGAATATATGAAGGTTTAACATTTTAGATTCTTTCCTAATTCTTAGTTAATTTACCTGTAGAATCTCTTTGAAGAACTATTTTACATTTCTTTCATTTTGATGAGAAAATTGAAAACTTGGGGCAACTAAAAAAAAGTGTTTAGCTTGAGTGATAGTTCATTAATATGATTTTTAGGGGACTGGCAGAAACAAATAGATCCTAGCAGGTCTCATGATTTAGAGGATTATTAGAGATTTGGGTGAAATAGATAAGTATTTCTCCTTTGATAGAATCAGATAATTGTCTCTCTGTGCAATGTCCAACACCAGCTTTCTATGTAATAAAAATAAACTATAAAAAAAAGGAGGCAAAAATAAAGCTTCATGGGCTTCTTAAACCATTTGTGAAAGTTGTTGTTTTGGAGCTCATAAGGTAGGGAGTTAATAAATACTTTGTTCCTCGACAGGGCTACCCCATTGTACCACTCCAAAACCATGGGAATGGTGTCCTGTGAGGTTGTATAGTACACAGTCAGCCTTGTTCTGTGCAGCATCCCTGGGACCTGCCATGTACTAGACACTGTTCTAGGTACTGGGGATATAGCAGTGAACAAAACAGATGAGAAATATACCTGCCTTGATGGAGTTTCCATTCTAGACTGGAAATTGAGACAATGAGCCAAATGGATAAATTAATTTTATAGCATGCTTGAAGGTGGCATATTCTATGCCAAAAAATAAAGCAAAGGAGTTGGAAAACGATTGCTAGGATTGGGGAGTTGTTTCAGTTTTAAATAGGGTGGTCAGATCACTTGAGTGCAGGAGTTCGAGACCAGCATGGCCAAGATGGCGAAACCCCATCTGTACTAAAAATACAAAAATTAGCTGGGCTTGGTGGTCTGTGCCTGTAATCCTAGAAACTCTGGAGGCTGAGGCATGAAAATTCCTTTAACTTGGGAGGCAGAGGCTGCAGTGAGCTGAGATTGCATCACTTTACTCCAGCCTGGGCGACAGAGCAAGACTCTGTCTCAATTAAAAAAAAAATGGGGTGGTCAAGGAGTGCTTCTTTGAGAAGTGAACGTTGTTTCTTTAAAAAATTTTTTAAAAATGTTAGATTCAGGGGGTATATGTGTGGGTTTGTTACATGCATATAGTGTTTAATGGTGAAGTTTGGGCTTCAAGCATAGCCATCACCCAAACAGCAAACATTTTCAACCAAGATGAAGGTGTACTGTTCACTCTGGATAAGAGTGTGCCGGGCAGAAGGAACAGTTAGTACCAAGGTACTGAGGTGGGAATATTGCCCTTCAGCAAAGAGGCCAGAGTGACTGGAGCAGAGAAGGGGAATGGTAGATGTTACCAGCGGAGTCTTGACTAGGAGTCATCCAGGTTCTTGGCAGTTTGAACAAAGAATTGGATAAAACACACACAAAGCAATGAAAGAATGCAGCAATGGAAGTACAGATTTATTGACGTGAAAGTACACTCCACAGATGAGAGCAGACTTGGGCAAGCAGCTCAGGAGCAGTGGTTACAGAATTTTTGGGGGTTTAAATACCATCTAGAGGTTTCCCATTGGTTACTTGGTTACATCCTACGTAAATGAGGTAGTGGGCCATGACCAGTCTGATTGGTCGCCTTTCATGATCAATCGGAGACTGAAGTGGTTACAAAGTTACACCCCTATGCAAATGAAGACTAGGCCTGTGACCAGTCTGATTGGTGGTGGGAGGGGACAAATCAGAGGTACTTTCCATTTTTCATCTGACACCGGAAGGGGGGTGTTGTAAAGGGAGTAGCCTCTGATACTTTCGTTACATGGGCGTGGAAAGTTGGGGTTTTCCTTTTGATTTAGTTCTAGGAAGTCAGTGTGAATTGGCCTTAGGGTCTCTGCCTCCTGACGCTATTCTCCTGCCTCAGTAGAGATGAGATCTGAACATAAGACGGGACTTGTGGGACATCCATAAGACTTCAGCTTTTACTCTGAGCAAGATAGGGTGCAATTTGAGGGCTCTAAGCTGGGAGGTGACATTAGCTGACTAGATAGCTGTGGGTAGTGTGAACACTATATTGTCTGGCTAGTTGGGAAGTGGCTCAAATATCATATTGAATAAATCACAATAAAATGCTGAAGTTAGAGCTGTAACTGAGGAAAATGGTGGTTAGAAAAGAGAAATAAAAAACAAACCCGCGACAAGACTTTTCTATTACTTGTAAGAAAGTGGAGGTGGAGGAGTGGGGGATATTGTCTTGTAATAAAAACTTAGCCTTATTTCTAAAAAGTAATTGTTCAACTAGAAGCAACAAAACTAATCATAGGGAATCTGTTTTAGTAGGTAATACAGTATGTCAACCATTTTTAGAGTATCTCAAAATTTTCAACATTGGCAAAATACCCAAAGCTAGCATTACAGCTTGGATTCTTCCCAATTGAAAACCAAGTTGGACACAAAGTTCTGAAGAGGAAAGAAGTCTGAGAAATAGAAAGAACTGAGATGCATGTATTTCCAGAAACTTTTTTCCCCCTGTCCTTAATGATGTTGTGGTTAAAACATTTTTGTGGGTTTATTGAGACTGATAAATACACTCATTTACATCTCATTAATGTCAAATTGATGTGGCTGAATAGTATAGTTTGGTAGTCTCTAATGTGTGAGACTTCATGACTTAAGTAAACTTTTCTATTACTCTGAATAAGTGTCACCAAGGGCATAGGTTTTTTAAAGAAATGCTTGTAGAGACTTTAAAATAATGAAAAATATTCAACACACCTGGCTAAGAGTCATTGTATTACATTCCTGTTTCTTTAGATAAAGGTCTGTCAGCACATCCATTACAGGCACATCTTTTCAGGTTGAAACTTGGCATAGCAGTTCTAAAAAGGAAAGAGATTCAAACAAAATGTGAACAAAATGTTTCTTTTGTTTGAAGAAGACATTCTCTTCATACCCTGATGCAGCTACATCCCATAAAACTTTGAGAATCTTATTTTCGTTTTGTTTTTGGTAAAATAAGAAGCGCCTTTGAAAAACAGTTTATCTTTGGACACGAAGGTAAAGAAAAACCTTTTGATGTTTGGCAACAGATTTACTTAAGAACAAAAATGATTTAAAGGGCTTTTTAAAAAGAGTTAGTGTTGTCTATTTTTATTTTCTCAGAGAGACCATAATCACAATGAAAATTGAAACACTGATACCCTTAAGGGCTAAATTTATCCCGCCTGTCCCTGGAACAAAACAATATCCACAAACATGACACCCTCTTTGGAAGAATAGACACTAAGTGCATATTTGTTGAGAATTGAGAAGATGCGTAAGTCAGAGAAAAGAAATTATATTTAAAAAGGCTCTACAAATTTTTAGTTTTTGAGGTAATATATACAAGTGGAACACAACTCAAAAAGAGTATGTAGTGAAATGTAAGTTTCCATCTTCCTCCGTGCTCTAAGCCACCACTGGGTTACCCTCCACAGAGACAAACACTGTTGTCAGTGTCTTATGTATCATTTAAGAGAGCATATTCTTTTTTCTTTTTAGTTAATTGGTAGCTTTACATTTTGTTCTGTACCTTGCTTTGTTCTCCTGACATTTCATTTTGGAGGCTGTTCAATATTTGTATGTAGAGAGCTACTTCTACTGCATTCTTTTTAATTAGCTTCATGTTCTAATTGGTACGTTACATGTACCAATACGCATAGATGTACCATGATTTACTTAGTCTATACATAAACATTTAGACTATTCCTAACTTTTCCTATTACAAACAGTGTAACACAACGTCCTCGTGCACAGATCATTTTGTGTGAGTGTATCTGCAGGATAATTTCTAGAAGAGGAATATTTATTTTAAAAGTATATGCATGTATGTAGACTGTTCTCCATAGAAATTGTACACTCCCAGCAGCAATATGGAAGTGTGCCTGTTTCTCCATTCCCTTTCCATCACAATGTATATAAAAAACTTAGCAATCTGATGGAGGGAAATGGCACCCTGTTTTAGTTTGTGTTTTTATCATGAGTAATGTTGAGCATCTTTTTTATAAGTTTAAGAATCATTTGTATTTTCTATGAACTGTTTATATATTTTGCTGCTTTTAGAAAGTATTATTGGTCCTTTTCTTATTGATTTGTGAAAACTCTTTTTTAAAATAAGTGTTTTCTCAACAACACACACTAGTGCATTTTTGGTGTATGTAAGTTCCAGTCGGCTTTTTATCATACCAAAAATGTTTATTTTTTCCTATTTTTATTGATTAATAATAATTGTACATACTTATGGAGTATGTGTGATATTTTGATACATGCATACAATATGTAACTATCAAATTGGGATATTTAGGATATCTATTACCTCAAACATTTATCATTTCTTAGCTTTGGGAACATTTCAACTCTTTTAGCAATTTTGAAATAATAAATTATTATTACTGTAGTCACCTTACTATGCTATCCAACACTAGAACTTATTCGTTCTACCTTTCTGTATATAACCAACCTCTCTTCATCCCACCCACTGCCTCACACCCTTCCCAGTTTCTGGTAACCATCATTCTACTCTCTATCTCCACGAGATAAACTTTTTTAGCTACCACATATGAGTGAGACCATGCAATATTTTTTCTTTATGTGAATTTATTTCTAGGTTTTCTATTCTGTTCCATTGGTCTATGTGCCTGACTTATTTCACTTAACATAACAACCTCCATTTCCATCCATGTTGCTGCAAATGACAGTATATCATTCTTTTTTATGGCTGAGTAGTATTCCATTCTGTATATATACACCACATTTTCTTTATCTGTTCTTCTGTTGATAGACACTTGGGTTGATTGCATATCTTGGTTATTGTGGATAGTGCTACAATAAACATGAAAATGTAGGTATCCCTTCGATATACTGATTTGTTTGTTTTGTATTTGCTTTTTTAAAAGTAATTTTTATTTCAATAGTTTTTGGGGTGCAGTTGGTGTTTGGCTACATGGGTAGGCTGTTTAGTGGTGATTTCTGAGATTTTGGTGTACCCATCACCCAAGTAGTGTACACTGTACCTAATATGAAGTCTTTTATCCCTCATCCCCTTTCTAACCTTCCCTACTGAGTCCCCAAAGTCCAGTATATCATTCTTATGCCTTTGCACCCTCATAGCTTAGCTCCCACTTATAAGTGAGGACATACAATACTGGTTTTCCTTTCCTGAGTTATTTTACTTAGAATAATGGCCTCCAGCTCCATCTAACTTGCTGCAAAAGACCTGATTTGGTTCATTTTTATGGCTGAGTAGTATTCCATGGTCTATACCTACCACATTTTCTTTATTTACTTGTTGTTTGATGGGCACTTAGGTTGGTTCTGTATCTTTGCAATTGCCAATTGTGCTGCTGTAAAAATGCATATGCATGTGTCTTTTTCCTACAATGACTTCTTTTCCTCTTGGTAGATATTCAGTAGTGGGATTGCTGGATCAAATGGTAGTTTTACTTTTTGTTCTTTAAGGAATCTCCATACTGTTTTCCATAGTGGTTGTACCAGTTTACATTCCCACCAGCAGTTCTAAAAATGTTCCCTTTTCACCACATACACACCAACATTTACCATTCTTTGACTTTTTAATTATGGCCATTCTTGCAAGAGTAAGGTGGTATCTCATTGTGGTTTTGATTTGCATTTCCCTGATCATTAGTGATGTCGAGCATCTTTTCATATGTTTGGTGGCTGTATGTCTTCTTTTGAAAATTGTCTATATGTCCTTTGCCCACTTTTTGATGGGATTTGTTTTTTTTTTTTGATGATTTGTTTGAGTTCCTTTTAGATTCTGTATATTAGTCCTTTGTCAGATGCATAGTTTGTGAATATTTTCTCCCATTCTGTGGGTTGTCTGTTTACTCTGCTGATTATTTCTTTTGCTGTGCAGAAGCTTTTTAGTTTAATTAGGTCCCATTTATTTATTTTTGTTTTTGTTACATTTGCTTTTGCGGTCTTATTCATGAATTCTTTGCCTAAGCCAATGTCTAGAATAAGTTTTCCAATGTTATCTTCTAGAATATTTATGGTTTCAGGTCTTAGGTTTAAGTTTTTGATCCATTTGAGGTGATTTTTATATAATGTGAGAGATGAGGATCTAGTTTCATTCTTCTATGTGTAACTTGCCAGTTTTCTCAGCACCATTTGTTGAATAGGGTGCCCTTTCCTCAATTTATGTTTTTGTATGCTTTGTTGAGGATCAACACTTACTTACTATATTTGGCTTTCTTTCCGGGTTCTCTATTCTGTTCCATCAGTCTACATGCCTCTTTTTATACCCCTACCCTGCTGTTTTGGTAACTATAGCCTTGTAGGATAATTTGAAGTTGGGTAATGTGATGCTTCCAGATTTGTTCTTTTTGCTTATCTTGCATTAGCTATGAGGCCCGATTTTTGGTTCCATGTGAATTTTAGGATTATTTTTTCTAATTCTGTGAAGAATGATGATGGTATTTTGATGGGAATTGCATTGAATCCATATATTGCTTTGGGCAGTCTGGTTGTTTTCACAATATTGGTTCCACCTATCCATGAGCATGGGATGTGTTTTTATTTGTTTGTGTCATCTATGATTTCTTTCATCAGTGTTTTGCAGTTTTCCTTGTAGAGATCTTTTACCTCTTTGGTTGATATACTGATTTCCTTTCCTTTGGATAAACACCCAATAGTGGGATTGTTGGAGTGTATAGTAGTTATATTTTTAGCTTTTTGAGAAACCTCCATGATGTGTTTCATCATGGCTGCACTAATTTAGATTCCCACCAACAGTATATGAGAGTTCCCTTTTCTTTGCATCCTTGCCAGCATTTGTTATTTTATGTCTTTTTGAAAATAGCCATTCCAACTAGGGTGAGCTGTCTTTTATTTGCATTTCCTTCATGATTAGTGATGCAAAGCATTTTTTCATATACATGTTTTCCACTTGTGTATCTTATTTTAAAAAATGTCTCTTCAGACCCTTTGCCCACTTTCTAATGGGATTATTTGGGCTTTTTTAGCTGTTGAGTTGTTTGATTGCCTGGTATGTTCTGGATATTAGTTTCTTGTTGGATAAATAGTCCGCAAATATTTTCTCTCATACTGCAGGTTGTCTCTTCACTCTGTTGATTGTTTTCTTTGTTCTGCAGAAGATGTTTGGTTTACTATGACCCCATTTGTCTATTTTTGTTTTTGTTGCCTGTTTTTGAAGTCTTAGCCATAAAAATCTAATGTCCTGAATTGTTTCTCCTATGTATTCTTCTAGTAGTTTTATACTTTTGGGTCTTATGTTTTAGTATTTAATCCATTTCGAGTTTATTTTTGTATATGTAACAGGGGTTTAGTCTCATTCTCCTGCATGGATATTCAGTTTTCCCATTTGTTGTAGAACTGAATGCTTTTTCTATGTCTACTGAGATGATTCATATGGTTTTTGTCTCTCATTCTGTTGATGTGATGTATCATATTTATTGTTGGTGTTGAACAATCCTTGCATCCCTGGGATAAATTCCACTTGATTGTGGTGTATTGTCTTTTTAATGTGTTGTTGGATTTGGTTTGCTAGTATTTTGTTGAGAATTTTTGCATCTGTGTTCATCAGGGATATTGGCTTTTAGTTTTCTTTCTATTTTTTAGTGTGTCCTTGTCTTGTTTTGGTTTCAGGGTAATTTTGGCCTCATAGAATGAATTAGGAATAATTCCCTTTTCTTCAATTTTTTTGAATAGTTTGAGAAGAATTTTTGTTAGTTCTTCTTGATGAGTTTAGTAGAATTCAGCAGTAAAGCCATCTGCTCCTGGTCTTTTCTTAGCTTGGGACATTTTATTAATGATTAATTATTAGTAATTTTTATTCTGCTCAGGCTTTCCGTTTCTTCCTGGCTCATTCTTGGTAGGTTTTATGTGACCAGGAATTATCCATTTTCTCTAAGTTTTTCCATTTGTTAAAGTATAGCTGTTTATAATAGTCTCCAGTGATTCTTTGTATTTCTGTGGTACCAGTTGTAATGTCTCATTTTTTTTTGTTTCTGATTTTATTTACTTGAATCTTTTCTTTCTTTTTCTTGGTTACTATAGCTAGCAGTTTGTCAATTTTACTTATATTTTCAAAAACCAACTTTTCATTTCATTGATCCTTTGTACTTTTTCAAGTCTTGATTTCCTTTAGTTTTGTTCTAATGTTATTACTTCTTTCCTTCTGTTAATATTAGGTTTGATTTGTTCTTGCTTTTCTAGTTCCCTGAAATACATAATTAAGTTGTTTATTTGAAATCTTTCTACTTTTTTGAGGTAGGCATTTATTGCTATAAACTTCCCTCTTAGCACTGCTTTTGCTGTATCTCATAGGTTCTGGTATGTTGTATTCACATTTTCATTTGTTTCCAGACATATTTTAATTTCCATCTTTATTTCCTCAGTGATGCAATAGTCATTCAGGGGCATGTGGTTTAACCTTCATATATTTGTACAGTTTCCAAAGGTCCTCTTGTTACTGATATATAGTTTTACTTCATTGTTGAAATTCCCAACTGATATGGTTTGGCTGTGTCCCCACCCAAATCTCATCTTGAATTCACACGTGTTGTGGGAGGGACTCAGTGGGAGGTAATTGAATCATGGGGGCTTGTCTTTCTTATGTTATTCTCATGATAGTGAATAAGTCTCATGGGATCTTATGGTTTTAAAAACAGGAGTTTCCCTATACAAGCTCTTTGCCTGCTGCCATCCATGTAAGACATGACTTGCTCCTCTTTCCCTTCCACCATTATTATGAGGCCTCCCAGCCCTGTGTAACTGTAAATCCATTAAACCTCTTTCTTTTTTAAATTTTCCAGTCATGGATATATCCTTATCAGCAGCATGAAAATGGACTAATACAGTAAATTGGTACCAGGAGTGGGGTGCTGATGAAAAGATACCCCAAAATGTGGAAGCGACTTTGGGACTGGGTAACATGCAGAGGTTGGAACAGTTTAGAGGGCTCAGAAGAAGATAGGAAAATGTGGGAAAGTGTGGAACTCCCTAGACACTTGTTGAATAGCCTTGACCAAAATGCTGATAATGATATGGACAATGAAACCCAGACTGAGGTGGTCTTGGATGGAGATGAGGAACTTGTTGGGAACTGAAGCAAAGGTGACTCTTGTTATGTTTTAGAAAAGAGACTGGTGGCATTTTGCCCATGCCTTAGAGATCTGTGGAACTTTGAACTTGAAAGAGATGATTTAGGGTATCTAGCAGAAGAAATTTCTAAGCAGCAAAACATTCAAGAAGTGACTTCAGTGCTGTTAAAGCCATTAAGTTTTAAAAGGGAAACGGAGCATAAAAGTTTGGAAATTTTGCAGCCTGACAATGCAATAGAAAAGATAATCTCATTTTCTGAGGAGAAATTCAAGTTGGCCGTAGAAATTTACATAAATAATGAGGATCATAATGTTAATCTCCAACACAATGGAGAAAATGACTCCAGGGCATGTCAGAGGTCTTCATAGCAGCCCCTCCCATCACAGGACCAGAGGCCTAAGAGGAAAAGATGTGTTTTTTGGCCAGGCGCAGGGCCCCCTGCTATGTGCAGCCTAGGGACTTGGTATCCTGCATTTCAGCAGCTCCATCCGTGGCTAAAAGGGGCCAAGGTACAGCTTGGGCTGTTGTTTCACAGGGTGGAGGCCCCAAGCCTTGGCAGCTTCCACATAGTGTTGAGTCTGTAGGTACACAGAAGTCAAGAACTGAGGTTTGGGAACCTCTTCCTAGATTTCAGACAATGTATGGAAATGCCTGGCTGCACAGGCAGAAGTTTGCTGCAGGGGTGAGGCTCTCATAGAGAACTTCTGCCATGGCAGTGCAGAAAAGAAATGTGGGGTTGGAGCCCAACACAGAATCCCTACTGCAGCATTGTCTAGTGGAGCTGTGAGAAGAGGACCACCATCTTCCAGACTGATAGATCCACTGACAGCTTGCACCATGCACCTGGAAAAGCGGCAGACACTCAATGCCAGCCCATGAAAGCAGCCAAGAGGGGGGCTATACCCTGCAAAGCCACAGGGGCAGAGCTGCCCAAGGCCATGGGAGCCCACTTCTTACATCAGCACGACTTGGATGTGAGACATGGAGTCAAAGGGGACCATTTTGGAATGCCCTGCTGGATTTCGGACTTGCATGGGGCCTGTAGCTTCTTTGTTTTGGCCAATGTCTCCCATTTGGAATGACTGTATTTACCCAATGCTTGTACCCCCATTGTATCTAGGAAGTAACTAACTTGCTTTTGATTTTACAGGCTCCTAGGTGAAAGGGACTTGCCTTCACTAAGATGAAACTTTGGACTATGGAATTTTGGGTAAATGCTGAAATTAGTTAAGATTTGGGGGGACTGTTGGGAAGGCATGATTTGTTTTGAAATATGAGGACATGAGATTTGGGAGGGGCCGGGGCAGAATGATATGGTTTGGCTGTGTTCCCCACCAAAATCTCATGTTGAATTCTCATGTGTTGTGGGGGGGACCCAGTGGGAGGTAATTGAATCATGAGAGTGGATCTTTCTTGTGCTATTCTCATGATAGTAAGTCTCACTTACTCACTCGTGATAGTGAGTAAGATCTGATGGTTTTAAAAAGAGAAGTTTCCCTATACAAGTTCTCTCTCTTTGCCTGCTGCCATCCACGTAAAACGTGACTTGCTTCTCCTTGCCTTCTGCCGTGATTTTGAGGCCTCCCAGCCATGTGAAACTGTAAGGCCATTAAGAATCTTTCTTTTGTAAGTTGCCTAGTCTTGGGTATGTCTTTATCAGCAGCATGAAAATGGGCTAATACACCAACTATTGTTGTACTGGAGTCTGTCTCTACCTTTATATCTGATAATATTTGTTTTATATATCTAGGTGCTCTGCTGTTGGGTGCGTGTATGTTTGGAATTGTTATATTCTCTTTCTGAGTTGATCCTTTCATCATTATATAATGACTTTGTTTGTCTCTTTTTACAGGTTTTAACTTAAAGTCTGTTTTATCTGATATAAATATCACTATTCCTGCTTGCTTTTGGTTTCATTTGCATGGAATATATTTTTCTATCCCTTTACTTTCATTCTATATGTGTCCTTACAGATGAGATGAGTTTCTTGGAGACAGCATAAAATTGGGTCCTGCTTTTTTATCCATTCAGCTTGATTATATCTTTTAAGTGAAGACTTTAATCTGTTTACATTCAAGGTTATTATTGATAAATGAGGAAATATTCCTGTCACTTTGTAATATGATTTTTGGTTGTTTTATATATCATTTGTCTCTTTCTTCCTTTTTTATTTTTTATCATTGTGGTTTAGTGGTTTTCTTTAGCAGTAATGTTCACTTCTTTGTCTTTCTCATTTGTGTATCTTACTTTTATACTTTCCTGTGTTTTTATGATGGTAGAGATTATCCATTTGCTTTCAGATATAGGATTCCGTTAAGTATTTCCTGCAGGGCTGATCTAGTGGTGATGAATTCCCTGTTTTTGATTGTCTGGAAAATACTTTATTTCTTTCATTTCTGAAGGACAGATTTGCTAGGTATGGTATTCTTAGATGGCAGGGTTTTTTCTTTTGGCACTTTGAATATATCATCCCATTCTCTTCTGGACTGTAATTTTTTTGCTGAGAAATTTACTGTTAGTCTGATTAGGATCCCCTTATATACGACTTGGCACTTTTCTTTCTGTTTTTAGAATTCTCTCGTTGTCTTTGGCTTTTGGCAGTTTGATTATAATGTAATTTAGAGAAGACCTTTTTGGATTATGTCTATTTGTGAGTTTTTGTGCTTCTTGTACCTGGATGCCTAAATCTCTTGCAAGATTTGGGAAGTTTTTAAGTATTATTCTGTTAAACAGGTTTTCTATGTTGTTACCTATCTCTTGCCCTTCTGGAACTGCCAGAATTAGAATTTTTTTCATTTTATGGTGTCCCATATATTATCTAGGCTTTCTTCATTCTTTTATATCCATTTTTCTATTTTTTTCTTTTCTCTTTTGTCTGACTGAGTTATTAAAAAAAAACCTGTCTTCGTGTTCAGCAGTTCTTTTCTCTGCTTGGTGTACTCTATTTTAGAAGCTCTTGATTGTATTTTTTATTTCATTTATTGAATTCATCAGTTCCAGGCCTTTGGTTTTGTTCTCTTTGGATATCTGTCTCTGGTATTTATCATTCAGCTCATGAATTATTTTTGATTTCTCTGTATTATTTATCTGTATCCTCTTGTATCTCACTGTGTTTCTGTAATATTATTGTCTGGAATTCTTTTTTAGGCAGTTTATAAATTGCCTTTACTTTGGGATCTCTTACTGGATAATTATTGTGTTTCTTTTGAAGTGTCATGTTTCTTTGCTTTTTCGTGTTTTTTGTATCCTTACATTGATTTCAGTGCATCTGACATAACAATTGCTTCTGATTTTATGCATTGGCTTTCATGGAGAAAGACTTTTTCCTGTAGATAATCTATAGTGTTGGTTGGGTAAAGTGCTTTGGTTTTGATTCTGGTTGGGCACAGTAGTATAGTCTGCATGATTTCTTTGGCTGTAATTAGCATCAGTGTTGTCTCTGAGTTCCTCAGTGGCTTAGACTGCAGTTGTTAATGGAAGTTGTGGTGAGGCTTTGCTGGAGATGGGCATGCCATGCAGGCTGGTCCTTGGGTACCAGTGGTGTTGGTGAGGCATGCTTGTCCTCAAGTCCCTGTTGGTGGATGCAGGTGTTAGCTGTGGCAGGTAGGGTGAGGACTGATCCTTAGACCCCCACTCAGTATGCTTAGGTGCAGGCAATCATGGTGGTGGGTGGGGTCGGCTTGTCTTCAGGCCCCAGATGATGTACTTGGGTGCCATCAGTGGTGGCAGTGGATAGGGTGGCCCTGTCTTCAGGCCCCTGGATGGAACATGTGGGTGCCAGTGGCAGCAAGATGGATGGGTTGATTTCCAGGTTCTTGGATTATGTGCACAGATACCAGCAGCAGGGAAAGTGAGCCTGTCCTCAGGCCCCCTGATAGTGTGGGGAGGTACCAGCAACAGCAGGTGGAGCAGATTGATTTAAGAGTTAGCTCAGTGTTGGCCAGATGTGGTGGCTCACGCCTGTCTCCCAGCACTTTGGGAGGCCGAGGTGGGTGTATCACGAGATCTGGAGTTCGAGACCAGCCTGATCAACATGGTGAAACCCCATCTCTACTAAAAAAAAAAATACAAAAATTAGCCAGGCATGGTGGCACTGGCCTGTAGTCCTAGCTACTTGGGAGGCTGAAGCAGGAGAATCACTTGAACCCGGGAGGTGGAGGTTGCAGTGAGCTGAGCTTGTGCCACTGCACTCCAGCCTGGGGTGATAGAGTGAAACTCCATCTCAAAAACAAACAAACAAACAGACAACAAAAAAACAAAAAACAAAAAACAGAGTTAGCTCAGTGTTTTATGATTTATAAGTATTTTCTTAATTTTCTAGGCATTTGTGTTTTGATTTTTTGTTATGAAAAACTTTTTATTTCTATTTTTATTAGTCAAATTTATCAATTTTAATGGGTTCTGAGTTTTTTTGACAGAATTAGAAAATCTTTATTGCTCTGAGATCTTTTTTATAAACCATCTCATTTTTTAATAGTACTTAAGGGTTCTTATGTTTAAATCTTTAATCTGTCTCAGATTTATTTTGGTGTAAGGTGTGTTGTATATATCTAACTTAATTTTTCTTCATTTAGTTATCAAGATTTTTTTGTTTTTATATCACTTTTTGAAGTTCATTTTTTCCCGTGGGATTCAAATTTACTTATCACATTAAAAATTTCTAACTCTATTTGTGTCTATTTCTGGGTTCTCTGTTCTATTTCATTGATCTATTTTTCTGTTTACAAACCAGCAACTCACCATTTTAAATAATAGCTTTACAACTGGTTTTTATATCTTGCATTGCTAATCCCTGATCATTTGTGTTCTTTTTCAGAATGTTTCTGGTTATTTGTATTTTTCCTGTGAACTTCACAATCAAATCAATTTCTTTAGTTTCAAATAGTGTTAATTGTGTGTGTGCGAATATGTGTGAACATATTAAATTTATAGAATAAGTCAGGTAGAACTGACATCTTTAACATTTTGAGTTTTCTTATCCATCAATATCCCTCACTTTTCCATTTATTTAATTCTTGTGGGTCCATCAGTAACATTAAAAGTTTTATTCACATATTTCTTTTTATACATTTTTCTAGTTACTCTATAATTTTGGTTGCTACTTTTAATGCAATCTACTATTCCTTTGGATCTCCTATTTGTGTTGTTCATATGTATGAAAAGTAGTGGTGTCACAATATTATTTTTGTATTCATTCACTTAACTGAATTCTGTCATTATTTATAGTTTTCCAGTTGATTCTCTTGTGTTGTCCAGGTAAATAATCATATAGTTTGCAAATAATGATATTTTAATTTTATCTCTTAAAATTTTACCTGCATTTTACTGTCTAGTTGTGTTATTCAGGACCTCCAAAAAATTAATGGTGGTCACAGTAGACACTCTTGTCTTCAACTTATTGTTAATAGGAATACTAATAGAGTTTTCATTAAGCATGACATGCTGGCTTTTGAGATGCAACAGAGATACTTTGTAATATTAGGGGAGGAAACCCTCTATTCTTAGTATAGTACATGATAAGGATTTTTGTCAAAAATAACATTGAATTTTATCAAAAACCTTTTCATAATTTATTGAGATGGTATTTTAGTTTTCTCTTTTTATTGTTAACATGGTAAATTATATTAATAGATTTATTTTTATACATTATTCTTTTATTTGGGGCATAAACACCACTTAGTAATGGTATATTATACTTTAATGTGATCCTGGATTCTATTTGCAAATACTCACTTAGGGTCTTTTTTCATGATATTCACAAGTGAGTTTAGGCTATATTTTTATTTTTTTCTGTGCTTTTTATTGTGGATTTATATGTTATAAATATACATTTGAAGATTTTCTTTTTTTTTTTTTTTTCCTATGCTCTACAACACTTTGAATGGCATTAAAGTTAGGTGTTTCTTAAAGATTTGTCAGTATTCCGCTAGTGAAACCAACTATGTGTTGAACTATTTTGTTGGGAGTAAATTGACAATGTCCTCCTTTTAAAACAGATATTGGTATGTTAAATTTTCAAATTTATCTGGGGTGTGATTTCTTAGAAAAGAATCTTAATTCTCAAATTTACTCATACTGAATTGATCAAACTGGTATTATAGGAGTCTTTTAATTTTTTTGTTTCTGGGATCTTTCTCATTGTTTCTTGTTCTTTGTATTTGTATTTTCCATCCTTATAATTAAAAATGTTTTGGCAAGTTAAAGGTTTTGTTTCGTGTTATTTCTTCTCCTCCTCCCATGAAACATCTGTTGGGTTTACTTATTAGTTCTTCCACATTCCATTTTTCTTTTCTCTTCTTTGTCTTCTCTTCTCTTCTCTTCTTTTTTTCTTTTTCTTTTTTTGAGACAGAGTTTCGCTTTGTCACCCAGGCTGGAGTGCAATGGTGCAATCTTGGCTCACTGCAACCTCTGCCTCCTAGATCAAAGTGATTCTCCTGCCTCAGTCTCCTGAGTAGCTGGGATTACAGGTGCACACCACCACTCCTGGCTAATTTTTGTATTTTTAGTAGAGATCGGGTTTCACCATATTGACCAGGCTGGTCTCTAACTTTGGCCTTGTGATCTGCCCCCTTCGGCCTCCCAAAGTGCTGGGATTACAGGTGTGAGCCACTGCACCCGGCCACATGCCATTTTTCTAATTCATTATTTCACTTTTTATGTTTATTAATTTCTTTTTTCTATTTTCCTGTTTTTCACTTTATTCTAACTTCTTGAGTGCTTATATTATCTCTTTCATTCTTTCTTGTTTATTAATATTTCAGCTATATCACCTAGATAATTGTATATTGTTCTTTCTTCGATTGTTATTTCCAAGATATCCTATAATTTCAGTTTAGATTTTATCTTTGATGCAAAACTTAACAGAATTTTAAAATATCCTGATAGTAGATTATTTTCATTTTCTGGGTTTGTTATTTTTAAGTTTTATTGCATTATGAGCACAGATGTATGCATTGTTTCTCTTTTTTGAAAACTGTTGAAGTTTTTTTTTGTTTGCAAATGGTCAGTTTTGTGAATGTTCCATGGAAACTTGGAAAGAAGGTGTATTTTCTATTTTTAGAGTAATGTATATCGCTTAATTTTATTTAGGTTTACTATATTCTGAATTTTTTTTTTTTTTTTTGCTTATTCTATCATGTACTGAGAGAAAAGAAAGTTTCCTATTGCTGAGATTTTATTTTCTAATTTAAGACTTCTGTTTTCTGCAGGTTTTTCTTTATTGATATTGCTTCTGTATTAGTGGGTAATTAGATAGTCATAACATTTAATCTACATTTTGGATTGTGCCCTTTAGCATTACAAGGTGTTTATCATCTTTTTTAATTGAACATATACTACGCTGCATTAAAACCCATCTGATATTAATACCATGAATGCTATTCTCTTTTTACTTGCTCTTGCCTGTTGTAGTCTTTGCCTTTCCTTTTATTTTCAACCCTTCTTGGTTACTTGTTGAATTTGTGGTGTTCTTGTATGCAGCAGATATTTGGGTTTTGCTTTGAGGCCCACCTCATTTTTCTTTTAATGAGTATGTGTAGGCCATGTGTAGTTGTAGAAATAAGTGTTTACTTTTAATTCTGTCGTTATGTCTTATCACATTTTGTTCACAGTATGGACTATTTCTGCTTTGTGGGGCGTGTATGTATGTTCTGATTTGGAAGATTTGTAATTTTATGATTCCAGTTACTTTATAATTATATCTTGATGTGACTCTCTATTTCCTACTATTAGCACAGATGAACTTAGCAATTGCCATTTTCTTCCTTCTATTCCTACTGCAAAATTGACAGTACTATATTTCTTCATGTATGCCTCTTTATATTTCAATGTACTGTAATTCTCTTGCTTGACTTATTAGTTTTAAATGATCTCTTTTGACTGCTATTATATCAATTAGAATATTTTCATCAATAAGTAACTGCAAAGCCATCTAGTGGTTGCTTAATCAATTAAGACAATTGCTACCTTAATAATAATGTTAATAAGTCCAGAAGTAGGATAGTTCTACTATCTCAACAATGTTTTTAGAATCCAGTTTTTCCATATTTTTCTTGACCATTCTCAGCATGTAGGCTGTTAACTTCATTGTTGTTTCTTCTTGGTTACATTTATAGGCATGAATTTATCATATAGCGGGGTAAGAGAGTAGAAAAATGCTGTTTATCTTCTCAAATTTCTTCATAAGAAGAGAGAAACAAATGACTTCTCATGACTCATTGGACAGAATTGAATCACATGTTCATGCTAAAACCAGCGAATGTTAAGAGAAATAGATTTCCCAAGACTAACTTATGCTAATCACAAATCATTCTGTGGAGCTGGGGAGAACCTCCTAGTTCTACAATACAGAAGCAGAAAAGGACGGATTTGTGTAGGTCTCCAGTGGTGTCTGGTACCTCTGTCTCTATAAAATGAAGAAATCAGCAGAAATATACTGCCACCAATTTTCTTGCCCCCTTGCTGTCTCAAGTTTTGTTAATTACACATTGCTACATGTCAAGGCTTCTAACCTATTCATTCTATCCTGTAACCATAATGTATTTGTTTTGGTCTTAGTTATAGAGAATTCAGTACAACTATTCATCATTTTGCCAGAGATTTATCATGCATTTCTTGACTGACTGAAGTTAATGCACTAGCAATTTCTTCCAGAAATGGAAAAAGGGAAGAATGGAACCAAATTCTGCAGATTATTGCATGTTAAAAAAAGTTTGTCAGCCGTCTTTATACTTCAGCAACAGTTTGATTGCATATAAAATTTTTGATCTTATTTCCTTGAGGACTTTTCTCTAGATGGGAAAAAATTATGTATTGAAACCTGTTCCTTCCATTGTTTTGATTACACTTTTTGGGGACACTAGTTATGCATATGCTTGATTTCCATTTTCTCTCTCTTCATGGCCTTTTGGTTAAGATCAAGTGTAATAGATTTCCATTTTCTATATATATATCCTTTTTTCTATAATCATTAAAAGAATTTTACTTTTGCTATAATCCTTTTTAACTTGGTTATTTACATTTTATTCTGATCACTTTTTAAATTTGTGTCCTTCATAATTCTTACTTTGTTTTCAGCAGCATTTACTCTGTTTGGATTGTCTCCAATATGATCTTCATTTCTCTGATGGTTTTATTTTTCTGTCCTGTTTATGAACTCTGCCAGTCCATGCATCATCTCCTTGTATTGCCTTGCCTTTCCTTATTTTACTTGGGCTCTTGTATACTTACTTTGCATTTTTAATTTATAGAGGTATGTGCTTATTTTTTGTTTATATCATTATATTTGGTCAAAATTTTTATCTGTTCTGTGGCAATATTTTTTGGATGCCACTTTCCTCTGTTCCCTATTTACTCCTTTTGTGGCTCTTATGCAAGTTATTGCTTTTAAAAAATAATCATCTCTAACTGAGGCACATTTTTTCTGGATCAGCTACCTGTAAAAGGTTTGTGTGAGAGGGGCACCCCATTGTGTTCTAGGCTAATAACAATTGTCCTTATGATTTAATGAGTATTTTTTTTTAATTTAGCTTTCACTGTCTTCCCCATTGCCTTGCCTTCAGACAGATTTCTGAAAATATAGCTTATACATGTGATTTGTTGTTCAGTCTCAGTTACTTGCTTTCTTTAGTGCCAAGTTTTGTCCAGGAAATCTATTGCCAAGTTATGCAACTACTATCATTATTCCTAACAAGGGATTGTTAGTTTTTCTGTTAGGATGTGATGCTTACTTTGGAAGATTATTTTCTGCTGTAGCCACAGGTAGTTTCTTTTGACATCTTCTTGCAACTCCATTTGAGCTGTGATACAATGTTTACATGCCCAATGCAGGGGAAACGATGTGTGTCTGCCGCTTTTGAGTGCTATGGTTGTTGACTTCTTTAGATTCTCATAAGTCTGTCCTGATAATTGCAGGAATTAGAAAAGGCTGGCCTAGAGTCCTTTCCTCACCTATGACTTTAGGGCCACATTATGACTTCCTGTTCCCATTTCATGAAAATATGACTACATCTATGGTCTTTTGTGAAAAACAAAGTAAAATGCCCTGTTAGCAACTGACAACCCAAATCCAAGAGGTAACCAGATTTTCTTTTGGAATATAAGTTTTTCCAAGGCAATATCCGTGTGTGAGACATCTTCATATACCTGAAATGCCTAGACACAAGAGCCTCCTGGGGGATATTTTCTGAATGGAAGAATAAATGTACAGAAGTTGGTGGTATTAGTTTCCTAGGACTGCTTTAACAATTTACCATAAAACCAGTGGCTTAAAAGAACAGATATTTATTCTTTCACAGTTCTGAAAAGCTGAAGTTCTAAATGAAGATAACAGCAGGGATGCTGTCCCTTCAAAGGCTCTAGGGGAAGAATTCTTTCTTGCCTCTTCCAGGTTCTGGTGGCTCCAGATGTTCCTTGGCTTGTTGCTGCATAACTCTAATCTCTGCCTCAGTCTTTATATGGCTTTCTTCCTTATGTTCTGTCTTCTCTTCTGTCTCTTATAAGGATACTTATCATTGAATTTAGGGCCCATCCAGGATGATCTCATCTCAAGATCTTTAACTTAATTATATCTGTAAAGTCCCTTTTTTTGAATAAGGTTATACTCATCAAAAGTACTAGCAGTTAGGACATGGGTGTATATTTTGGGGGACCATTACTCAACCCACTCCACCAGTGTTTCTGTGTCATCTCTCTTCATACGTTTAACAGTTGTTTATATAGCAATGTCTTTGTGAATAACACTGTTCTGGGGGTTTCAGAGTATTGACTATCTTTTCCTTAAAATGTTTATAATTTACTTGAGGACTCAAGATCTACATTTAGACAATAATATAAGTTAAAACAAAAAATAAAGCGGAGTCATTTTGGTAACTGGTGTGAGAATTCCATTGCTGGGAAAGATGTTCTTGATATGATACTTTGATAAGCTTGGGTAGAAGTTAGCCTCCAAAGCCCAGCTAGTCCTCAGGCTTCTTTGATGCTGGTATGATAGGTGGCTTTTAGGTAGAGGCAAGCCCAGTGGGGATTTCCATGTAAAATGCTGTTGTTCTGTGCACTGTGACCCTTCCTCATTACTCTAAAATATCTCCAAAACCATGTAAATAACAGTGAAAATAGGTTGAGTGTATTTTCTTTGGAAATCACTGAATAAGCTGAGCATTATCAAAATGTACAATTACATATAATTAAATAAGACAATAATACTATTAATAAGTCATACAGTTCTGGAAAACAGTAAGGTCTCTGTGGTTGGAGTTGTCTCTGGAAAATGAATCTTGAGTTGAATGTTAAAGTTGGGTGGAATATGATTGAGAAAGCATATTCTAGAAAGGAGAATGATATTGGTAAGTGCAGGAGTGTACCTGAGACAAGCTTGAGACACCAAGTGAGTGGTCTGATCCTGCTGAATTACAGTAGGCTTTCAGTAGAAGTGCAAGATTGTACCTTGCTTGTAGGTGTGTAATAGAACTATTGTGAATAAAGTTGTGGTTCATAATAATTATTGAACCCTAGGGCCTTAAGCAAACATAGGCAGTGGTCAGGTAGTTACAGTGGGCCTTGGGTGTAGACTCACTGTAACATAGACCCAGTGCTATGTTAGCTTCTGGTCTGACCCAGCACAGTCCCAGTGTTGGCAACCGCAGGGGTGCTTGTGTCACCCCTCTCCCAGCTCCAGGCAGCTCAGCATAGAGAGACTGTTTGTTTGAGAGAAAGTAAGGAAAGAGAACAAGAATCTTCCTGGTAATCCAGAGAATTCTTCCAGATCTTATCCAAGGCCACCAAGGTGATACCTCTACAAGTCCACAAGAGCCACAGTTTTACTAAGCTTTAGGTGTCCCCTAATGCAGATACAGCTGCAATGACCAAAAACTTAGACCACAACACCCAAGTCCTTTCAAATACTTGAAAAGCCTTCCTAAGAAGGACAGGTACAAATAAGTCCAGGCTGCAAAGACTACAATAAATATTTAATTCTTCAACAGCCAGAGAGCAATGAACATTCACAAGGATCAAGACCATCCAGAAAGCATGATCTCACCAAATGAACTAAATAAGTTGGCAGGGACCAATTCTGGAGATACAGAGATAGGTGACCTTTCAGAAAATTCAAAATAGCTGTGTTGAGGAAACTCAAAGAAATTCATAGATAAGGAATTAAGAATCCTATCAGATAAACTTAACCAAGAGATTGAAATAATTAAAAAGAATCAAGCAGAAATTCTGGAGTCGAAAAAGGCAATTGACACTCTGAAGAATGCATTAGAGTATCTTAACAGCAGAATAGATCAAGCAGAAGAAAGAATTAGTGAGCTTGAAGACAGGCTTTTTGAAAATATGCAAAGTAGACAAAAGAAGAAAGAATAAAAAAGATTGAAGCATGCCTACAAGATCTAGAAAATGGCCTCAGAAGGGCAAATCCAAGAGTTATTAGCCTTAGAAAGGAGGAAGGGTGGGGTGGGGGGGGGGAGAGAGAGAGAGAGAGAGAGAGAGAGAAGGGTAGAAAGTTCATTGAAAGAGATAATAACAGAGAACTTTCCAAACCTAGAGAAAGATATCAATATTCAAGTACAAGAAGGTTACAGAACACCAAGATTTAACCCAAAGAAGACTACCTCAAGGCATTTAATAGTCCAACTCTCAAAGGTCAAGTACAAAGAAAGGATCCTAAATGCAAGAAGAAAGAAACAAATAACATAAATGGATCTCCAATATATCTGGCAGCAGACTTCAGTGAAAACTTTACAGGCCAGGAGAGAGTGGCATGACATATTAAAAGTGCTGAAAGAAAAAATCTTTTACCATGGAATAGTGTATCCAGCAAAAATATTCTTCAATCATGAAGGAGACATAAAGACTTTTCCAGACAAAAAAAAAAAAGGCTGAGGGATTTCATCAACATCAGACCTGTCCTACAAGAAATGTTAAAGGGAATTCTTCAATCAGAAAGAAAAGGATGTTAATGAGGATAAGAAGTCATCTGAAGGCAAAGGACTCACTCGTTATAGTAAGTACACAGAAAAAAAATGGAATATTATAACACTGTTATTGTGGTTTGTAAACTACCCATATCTTAAATAGAAAGATGAAAACATGAGGTGATGAAAAATAATAAACTGCAACTCTTCAAGATGTAGACAATACAGTAAGATATAAATAGAACAACAAAAAGTTAAGAAGCAGGGAGACGAAGTAAAAGTGTAGAGTTCTCTCTTTGCTTGCTTGTTAGTTTGTTAATGTAGTGTTAATTCACCAGTTTAAAATAATGGGTTATAAGATGGTATTTGCAAGCTTCATGGTAACTGCAAATCAAGAAACAAACAAATACACTAAAATTAAAAAGCAAAAAATTAAAACATAGCACCAGAGAAAATTACCTTCACAAAAAGGAAGGCAGAAAGGAAAGAAGGGAGGAAGGAAGAGAAGACCACAAAACAACCAGAAAACAAATAATAAAATGGCAGGCATAAGACCTTACTTATCAGTAATAACGTTTAATGTAAATGGACAGAACTCTCCAATCAAAGGACATGGAGTAACTGAATGGTTTAAAAAAAAAAAAAGACCCAATCATCTGTTACCTGTTGGAAACACAATAAAGAAATATCAGACTTAATCTGCACAGTAGATCAAATGGACCTAATAGATATTTACAGAACATTTTATCCAATGGCTGGATAAGACACATTCTTCTCCTCAGCACATGGCTCATTCTTTAGGATAGACTATATGTTAGGCCACAAGACAAGTCTTAAAACCTTTGAAAGAACAGAAATTATATCAAATATCTTCTCTGACTACAGTGGAATAAAACTAGAAGTCACTAACAAGAGGAACTTTGGACACTACAAACACACAGAAGTTAAACAATGTGCTCCTGAATGACCAGTGGGTCACTGAAGAAATTAGGAAATTAAAAAAAAATTTGAAGCAAATAATAATGGAAACACAACATACCAAAACCTATAGGATACAGTGAAAGCAGTACTAAGCGGAAATTTATAAGCACCTACATAAAAAAGAGGAAAAATTTCAAATAAACAAACTAATGTTGTATCTTAAAGAACTAGAAAAGCAAGAGCAAACTAAACCCAAAATTAATAGAAGAAAATAAATAATAAAGATCAGAGCAGAAAGAAATAAAATTAAAATTAAAAAATAGTACAAAAGATCAATGAAATGAAAAGTTGGTTTTGTGAAAAGATAACCAAAACTTACAAACCTTTAGTCAGGCTAAGAAAAAAAGAGAGGCTACCCAAATAAATTAAATAAGAGATGAAAAGGAGACATTACAACCAATACCACAGAAATTCAAAGGATCGTTAGAGGCTATGATGAGCAAATATGTGCCAATAAATTGGAAAACCTAGAAGAAATGGATCTCGTTCTAGATACAAACAACCACAAGATTGAACTATGGAGGGATCCACAACTTAATCACATCAGTAACAAGTAACGAGATGGAAGCCATACTGGAAAGTCTCCCAGCAAACCAAAGCCTGGGACTTGATGGTTCCATGGCTGAATTCTAACAAATGTTTAATGAAAAACTAATACTAGTGCTACTCAAACTAGTCCAAAAAATAGAGGAGGAAAGAATACTTCCAAACTGGCCTTCTATGAGACCAATATTACCCTGATACAAAAACCAAACAATGACACATTGAAAGACAAAAACAAAAAATTACAGGCCAATATCCCTGATGAACACTGATGCCAAAATTCTTAACAAAACATTAGCAAACTAAATTCAATGATACACTAAAAAGATCATTCATCATGACCAAGGGGAATTTATCCCAGGAATGCAAGTATCCTCAACATATGCAAACCAATTCATGTGATACATCATATAAACAGATTGAAAAACAAAAAATCATATGGTTATTTCAACTGATGCTGAAAACGTATTCGATAAAATTCAGCATCCCTTCATGATAAAAACTCTGAAAAACTGGGTATAGAATGAACATAGTTGAATGTAATAAAAGCCATATATGACAGATCTATAGCTAGTGTCTTACTGATGATGAAAATCTGAAAGCCTTTCCTCTAAGATCTAGAACATGACAAGGATGCCCACCTTCACTACTGTTATTCAACAGTCCTAGCAAGAGCAATTAGATGAGACAAAGAAATAAAGGGCATCCAGATTGGAATGGAAGAAGTCAAATTATCTTTGTTTGGAAATGATGTGATCTTATATTTGGAAAAACCTGAAGACTCCACCAAAAAAGCGTGAGAACTGTTCAACAAATTCAGTAAGGTGGCAGGATACAAAATCAACCTATAAAAATGAGTAGTATTTCTATATGCCAACAACAAACAATCTGAAAAAGAAATTTAAAAAGTAATCCCACTTACAATAGCTACAAATAAAATTAAATACCTAGGAATTAACCAAACAAGTGAAAAATCTCTACAATGAAAATGATAAAATGCTGATGAAGGAAATTGAAAAGGACACAAAAAATGGAAAGATATTCCATGTTCATGGATTGGAAGAATCAATATTGTTAAAATTTCCATACTGTCCAAAGCAATCTGCAGAATTAATGCAATCCCTATCATGATACCAATGACTTTCTTCACAGAAATAGAAAAAACAATCCTAAAATTAATACGGAACCACAAAAGGCCCAGAATAGCCAAAGCTATCCTGAACAAAAGGAACAAAACTGGAGGAATCACATTATCTGACTTCAAATTATACTACCAAGCCATAGTAACCAAAACAGTATGGCACTGGCATAAAAACAGACAGACCAATGGAACAAAATAGAGAACCTAGAAATAAATCTATATATCTATGGTGAATTCGTTTTTAGCAGAGGAACCAAGAACATATATTGGGGAAAGAACGGTCTCTTCAATAAGTGGTGCTGGGAAAACTGGATGTCCATATGCAAAAGAATGAAACTAGACCCCCATCTTTCATGATATACAAAAATCAAATCAAAATGGATTAAAGACTTAAATCTAAGACCCAAAACCATGAAACTACTATGAGAAAAAATTGGGGGAAACTCTCTAGGACATTGGACTGGGCAAAGATTTCTTCAGTGATACCCCACAAGCACAGGCAACCACAGCAAAAATTGACAGATGGGATCACAGTAAGTTAAAATGCTTGTGCATAGCAAAGGATACAACAAAATGAAGAGACAATCCACAGAATGGGAGAAAATATTTGGAAACTATCCATCTGACAAGGGATTAATAGCCATAATATGTAAGCAGCTCAAACAGCTCTATAGGAAAAAATATAATAATATGATCAAAAATGGGCAAAAGATGAATAGATATTTCTCAAAAGAAGGCAAACAAGTATATGCAAAGGTGCTCAACATCATTGATCATTAGAATAATGCAAATAAAAACTACAGTGAGATATCATCTCACCCCAGTTACAATGGCTTTTATCCAAAAGACAGGCAATAACAAACGCTGGCAAGGATGTGGAGAAAAAGGAACCCTTGTACACTGTTGGTAGGAATGTAAATTAGTACAACCACTATGGACAACAGTTTGGAGTTTTCTCAAAAAACTAAAAATAGAGCTACCATAAGATCCAGCACTCCCACTGCCAGCTATATACCCAAAGGAAGGAACTCAGTATATTGAAGAGATATCTATGCTCCTATGTTTCTTGCAGCAGTTTTTCACGATAACCAATATTTGGGAGCAAACTAAGAGTCCATTAACAGATGAATGGATAAAGAAAATGTGGTACATGTACACAGTGGAGTACTATTTAGCCACAAAAAGAATGAGATCCTCTCATTTGCAACATGGATGGAAGTGGAGGTCATTATGTTGAGTGAAACGAGCCAGGCACAGAAAGACAAAGATCACATGTTTCCACTCATTTGTAGGAGCTAAAAAGTAAGACAATTGAACTCACGGACATAGAGAGTGGGAGGAAGGTTACCAGAGGCTGAGAAAGGTAGTAGGGGGCTGGTGGGAAGTGAGAATGGTTAATTGCTACAGAAATATATTTAGAAAGCATGAATAAGACCTAGCATTTGATAGTACAACAGGGTGACTATAGTCAATAATAATTTAATTATACATTTAAAAATAACTAAAAGAGCATAATTGGATTGCTTGTTACACAAAGGATAAATGCTTGAGGTGATAGATAACTCCACTTACCCTGAAGTGATTATACACATTGTATGCCTTTATCAAAATATTTTATGTAACACATATATATATACCTACTATGTACCCACAAAAATTAAAACTAAAAAACCCCAAAATAATATAAACCACAGTGTCATATTTGTGCTTCACTACATTCAAACAAATTTTGAAACATATGGTACTGAGGGCCCAAGCTGAGGACAGAGACATCAAGCACACCTATTCCAAAGTGAACTATAAATAACTGGGGTCAGACACCTCCCCCAGAGATCAGTGAGAGGTGGCCAAACTGTCCTTATCACTCTAAACTGTCACCCAAGGCCTTTCCTATCATTTCCCAATTGATAAAAGAAGATGTGGGGTAGAGAGGAGAAAGAAGATGACATTGTTACAGTTGTGAGTTTCTTGCCAAATGTTGTGTTTCCCTCCCTTTCCCATGGGGGTTTCCTGGCTACTTCAAAGCCCTGTGAAAAGTGGATTACTAGACAAGAGCCTGGGAGTGTCAACAGGAGACTGGCTTCTCACCCCTGGCTAGATGTTGCATGAGGTGAGGCAACAGAGGCTTAGCTTGGTGAGGTCCTTAGCATGAAGTGAAGTGTGGTGAAGGAAGAAAAGGACCTACCATGGGTCCTTGATGTGTGGGGGCATATATGTACTTGGAAATTGACGCCTTCTGCTTGCGTGGCTGCACTACTCTGCCAAGGCTGATAGACAATGGACCACAGGTAAGATGTCTAAGAAGAAGACAGAGAAAATTCCCCAGCTCACTTAGAAGGTCTGGAGGAGGATTTTCATGGTTCCTATGGCTCCTCAGAGTAAGTCTAGCAGGTAGAATGCAAGGCATGAGTTTGGGAACTGATCAAGTGGCATCTAGTTATGAGATACCCCATTTGGTGAGAGGGTTGAGGGTGTGGACCAGTGACTGAGACACAAAATGGAGATGCAGTTGTCTCTTGTTTTGAGGGCATTCTCAGTCACGTATAGTGCTGGCTTGAAGCAGAACATCTTTCCAAGTAAACTGCATGCACCTTCTGGGTAGATAGCACCACATTGGTAAAGACCACCAGCATCAGAAAGAACCAGACCTAGCTAGAAGGGAACTCGAAACAGCTGCCCACTTTTTCCAGACAGCCAGTCTCATATGTCAACCTCTGCCACATCTGAAATTTCTCTCCCACTGCTCTAACGCATGGGTGGACTTACAGCCTGGAAGCTGGAGGAGGGAGGAGGTACAGAGGACACAGAGAACATCTCTTTCCTTCCTGAAGCATGGAGAGAGAAGAACTTTCCCCCGGTCTGCTCCAGGCCTGACCTGAAGCTTGGCTGGCCCCAGGGAGAGCAAAGAAGAGCTTTATACTAGCTATGAAACTGGAATTTAAAATATATTTGAGTCTTAAATACTGGAATTAGGCTCTTCTGATAACTGAAAGTGATTGGAATTTTGTGGAATATTCCCAGATGTTACTAAGGGATAGTAAAATATGATTCAATGTAGGACAGCTGTCAGCAGGGATTGGGGAAAATGAAACCATTTTAAGTTTATTTTACATCGAATACAGACTGTACAATAACCTGGTTATATACAACATAGTGGAAAGAAGATAGATTAAGTCAGACTGACTTGGGTTTGAATTCTTGCTCAGCAACTTACTTTCCACATGATTTTTGGCAAATTACTTTCAATAGTTTTCTTAACTGTGAAATGGGGATAGGCAGTAACATCATTCTTCCAAGGATTTGAGAGAAGATTAAATGAAATAAATTCTAGGAAGCTTCTAGTGTAATGCCTGAGACATATAGACCTCTGAAATGGGGATTGATTATTACAGCTGGAGACAAATCTGGTAAATCAAGGACTAATGGCTGATGTAGCTATCAAATGTAATTTGAAGTAGTTAGATGGGTGGGATCTGATGAGTATTTGATGTTTTCTAAATCCAAAACTATCTTTTTCAATGAAGTCAATGCATTTTCAAAGCATTTTTCTGCTTAATTTGGAAGTTTAAATGTATCTAACTGAAAGTGCATACTATGAAAAGCATGAGAAAGGGCTTCTTGTCCTGATCAGAAAGATGAGGAGGCTCTGAAGGGATCTGAGGCAGGACTTCTGCCAGCCTCAAAATGTGCCACACACATTTCACTGGGAAGATGCTCTGAATAACATACTCTTGGCCATGTGAATGCGTTCCTTGGCAACCCTGGCCCTGCAAAGTTTGGCAGGAGGGGATTTTCAGGTTGCCAGCTAAAGCCCTGACACTCAGAGCTGGCCTCAGTGTCTCTGTTCCCAACCCTGTCCCCATCCCCAACTGAAGGAACTTTTGTTTGTGCAATAGCCGTTGTATCTCACTCATCCCTTCTACTAATTGGCTCTGACCCTAACTTTCCATATTCTCCAGTTTGGAGATGCCTGTGGGAGGTTTGCTTTGAGAAGGTCCCAGCTTTGGCATTGTCAGTTTCTCATCTGGCTCCTAATCTATTTCACTTTGTCTCAAGCTTCCCTTCTTTGGTGACCCACTAAAAACTGAAGTTGTGCTGGTAAGATGGTGCTTTGTTGTTGGGGAAAGAGGCTGTTTGCAGAACTGCAGGGTTAACAAGAAGGCTCCTTCGGCCTGTGGATGGTTGGTTTGTCTTTGGCAGTAGCCAGTTGGAGTACAGCAGGGAGGCATGTTCATTCCAGAAGCTGTCTAGTCTTCACTTGAAGGAAGTGCCATCTTAATTTTGAAATGACAGCAACTTGCATCTAGAGCAAACTCTTTGAAGGAGGGGGATCTTCCAATATCCTGTGTGGGCCTCCCGAAGGCCCGAGGCATAGGCAACAAGGAAGCAAGGAAGATGAGGAAGAAAAGGGGTGGATAGAGAAAAGGAGAATAAGAGAAAGGTGAACGAAAGCTACAGCTGCTGAATCCTCTTCTGTATCCATCACATATTTTTACTGAAAGTTTATGATAATGTCCCATTGCTTTATGTTTGTTTGTTTATTTTGATAGCTAACACTTAAATAGTGCTTACTACCTACCAGGTGCTGCATTAACACTATATATATTAAGTCTTTTAAGCTTCACTACAAACTCGTGAGGTAGGCAATGGTACTATGTTTATTTCAAGATGGTAAACTGAGACATGGAGCCATTAAGTAACTTTTCTAAGATCACACAGCTAGTAAGTGGTAGAGACAGGTTTCAAATGCAGGATATATATTTTCTCTTCCCTTTCCTTCCTGTCCCTCCCTCCCCTTTCTCCTTCTGTAAACCAGTGTCTTCTTTGAGGTGTATTTAGTGTCACATATTTTGCATTTTTGTGCTTTTTTTGGGGGGGTTGTGATTTTACTTTTTAAAATGGCCCACAAGTGTAGTGCTGAAGTGTTGTCTAGCGCTTCTACATGCAGGAAGATTGTGATGTGCCTTATAGAGAAAATGTGTGTGTTAGATAAGCTTCATTCAGGCTTTAGTTGCAGTACTGTTGGCTGTGAGTACAATGTTAATGAATCAATCAATAGATATTAAATATGGCATTTAAAAGAAGCATACATAAAACAAGGTTATGTCTTCATAAGTTGATGAAAGTGTTATGACCAGAGGATCACAAGAACCTAACTCTGTTTCCCAAGAAGCCATGATTCAATAATCTCTAATTCAGTGTTTGTGACAACTTTATAGAACATAACTCTATGAATAATGAGACTTTGCCATATATTTATTTGGCAAAGATTATAATAAATATGTCTTGCCACCTAAGTTTAGCTTGATGCACAGTCTTCTTTCTAAGCTATGTGGCCATTTGCTAAGCAGTACCACTATATAGGTTTTGTTTCTTCAGTTCATAAAATCTCATGCATAACATCTTATGTGGTGCCTGAAAAATAGTCAGTGCTCCATAAATGCTTATTGAATGAATGAATGAATGAATGATTAAATGAATGAAAAAAGTAACACTCAAAATTTACAAGATAATCCAGTCTAGTACTTTACATTTTAAGAAATACATGAATGGACCTGGAACCAATGTGTGTGTTTTTTTTTCTTTTTAAGTAAGCCATATAACCTGTGAGGCAAGCAAGTTGTTCTAATTGCCCTCTGGTTGATTACATACTATTTGTTGAGTACTAGCTACTGGGATTTTCAAAATGGAATTTTGCATAGTTTATTTCCCTCAATCCTACCTAATAAGATTAAGGTCCATCTGTTTTGTATAAGAGTCCACTGTTTACTTACCAAGAGTGCTTTGATAAACGGAGAGGTTATCAGCCACTTGAATGGGTATCCTATACTCTGTTTGGCAATAGTGGGGTTAAAAGGTCAAGAATCTGTAAGGGGATTCTTATCCATGAGGATATTATGTATGCCCAGGGACCATGGAAGTGAAGTTTTGTTTCATTTATTTATCTATTCAACCAATATTTTGAAGATGTGCTGGTGATATAATTTGGAATACAAAAATATGATGTCCCTGAGATTGTTCTTTGGCATCTTGGAAAATAGTCCTATGTAGAAAGCAACATCTTTCATACTTTCAGTTCTTAAGTATTCATCAAGCACCTATTATGTCCCAGGCACTGGGGATATAGCAGTAAGACAAAGCCCCTACCCTTTGAAACTTATATTCCTTCAGGAAGAGCAGGCACTGAACAACCCATTTGAGGTAATACTCTCCCCTTTGGCCCTGATACTGATTCAGCTGCTCTTTATTTATTATCTCCATATTATGTGAAATTATCTTGCCTTTTTGCTCATTTGCTTATTGTCTGTCTCTCCTCATGACAAATGTAGCTCTAAAAGAGCAGAAACTTTGTCTTTCCTATTGCTGAATGTCCATCACTGAGAATAGTGTTTGATCCAACAGTAGATGCTTAATAAATGTTTGTTCTTATTTAATTATAGTTCTGATAATGCTAGGAAGTGTATTTCTGGAGATTTTGAATTAGTATGGATAATCAGGAATACTCTTTTAAGGAAATATGGATTGAGTTGAACTTTGAAGAAGTAAGCAGCAACTAAATGGAGCAAAGAGTATATATTCTAGGCAGAGGGATCAGGTCAAAGAATGGAACATTAGAATGTGTGATATAAAATTGATATATCTGGAGTTCAAGAGTAGGAGAGTATATTAGATGAGTCTAGAGAGGTAGGAGAGGGCAAGATAGTCAGGGATTAGCAGGCTATATAGGGATTTGGAGTTTTATCCTAAGAGCATTGGGAAGTTATTAAAGAACTACAAACAGGAAATCAATCTGTTGTTCTGTGGATGGGAGAGAGACTACTGAGTGGATAGTGCAACCATTCATGGTCTTGAAGATTAGGTGTTCAGTTTGGGAAATCTTTGATTCAAAGTACCTGTGAAACATCCAGTTGGAGGTATTAAGTAGACAACTGGCTATAAATATTTTTGGGTTCAGAGAAGGAGGTCTGAAATGAATATACTCATTTGAGTGACAGCACTGTGAATGGTGTTTGAAGTCAAGAGGACTGATGAAATTGTCTAGGGGGAGAGTGTAGAGTAACAAAAACAGAGGGCTTCATTCAGGCTAATCTTTGAGGAACTTCCTCTTTTAAAGATGATAAAGAACGGTGAACAGGAAAGAATCTTAAAAGCAGAAAAGTTTAAACTAAACTATCTATGCTTATTTATGTGGTCTCTCTGAGTGGTTTTATTGTCAATTGCCCAAGCATATCTATCTAATAAGACTCTATTTAATCTACCATATTTTAATCACTTATTTTCTTGTCTTTTTCTTCTATTGTCCTTGAGAGTAGAGATTTTGTTCTTTAAAATCATGCTTGAAACCCTAGTGCCTAGCATGCTTCCTGCTTAATAGGCATGAAATATATCTGTTATTGAGTGGGAATACAGAGCTTTCTTAGGAAAGATGAGCAAGAGCAGAAAGCAGATTTTTCCTCACAGCCTCTTCTATGTGGGAGACCATAAACATTTTATTTTAAGCCTTTTGTCTATAACTGTGAAATGGTGATTTAGGTATCAGGAAGCAGATGGGAAACTTTTTGAGGGGTAGAGGCGTTTAAATTCTGCATCTGTGGTTTCTTTGCATGGATTTGCTCCTACCCCTAGACCTGTGGCTGCTAAAAGTTATTTCCAGAAGCTGTTGCAGCCAAGAGTCTGGTGTCTACTTCATCACTTTGGAAGTTGGCCTGCCTAGGTCTCCCAATAGTCCCTTTCCTTCTATTCCCTCTCTCGACTATCTGTTGCCCATTTCCTCTAACTTTATCCCAATTCCTCTTTGTCCAAAGAATCCCAGGGCATGTTTCATAATTATAGGCATTATTTTACTCAGGATTTATTAACATTTTGTACAGTTATCACCTTTCCCCATTTTTCCATTATGAAATACATTTTTTTATCTCATATAATTCTTACCTTTGATAATGAAGTGTGTATATTCTCTTTGATAATGGATCTAATGATAACATGACCAGTGTGTGAAGATCAGTGGGCCTTCCTCTCCTCCCAGTTACTCCACATTCTGGCTAGGTGCCTCTGTTATTAATAGCTTAGACTGCTGTTCCCATGTTTGAGGATTGATTCTTTTTCCTAGGCTGAGGCAAATAGTTGTAATGTTAAAGGCTTGCCGACAGCCAGTCTTTGTTGCTTGGATTGTGTTTTAATACGTGATCTTTGCTGCCTGAATTTTCTTTTTTCTAGACTACCTGATTTTTCTTGACCTGTGGAATTTTATGATTACTTGATTTGTGGAATTTATCTCAAGCCCCTAGTTTTGAACCAATGACTATTATTTTAAGCCAGGCGTATTGTTTTTTTAGCCTGCATCTATTATACTGTGTGTTGCTTCTTATATTCCCTATATCTAAGTAACTTGGTTGACTGGGCATTTTGTTAACTTTGGGGAGGAAAAGCATCAACATGACCTGCATATGGCTGGAGAAGAGTGGGGTTAGCCCTTGAGGGTTGGGGGTGAATGTGTTAAGGGTATTAAGGGTGGGGAGATGGTGCTAAGTTGGAGAGAAACTTTCAGTGAATTTCACTGATTTCAAATCAAGCTGAATTTGAAGTTCTTGTCTACATGAGTGAACACCAATTTTTAAAACATTTGAAGGCATACATTTAAAGTGACAGCTTAATGTTAAAATGGGAAGTTATGATTCATAAGCTGTAGTAAAATTTTGAATAACATGACTTCATTGACAGTAACTGCTTTACGTTTTCCGGTTTCATTATATTAGTACTGTGAATAAAATCCAGAAAAGTTATAGAGGAGGAAATGACTTTGAATTTTTATTCAATAGTCATTACTTACGTCTTTCCACATTTTTTTGCAAATTTTAAATTTCAGTAATGATCTTGCTATTCAAATTTTCTATTTCTTACAACCATAATCTTCTAGAATAGCCACAAAGGTAGGAGTAAGCTGAAGTAAAAAGCCTTTAGGTCAGTGTAAATGCCTTTCATAAAGCCCACAGCTTGATTCAGTAAAACCCAGATTGATGTCTCTTTTCTTATGATAGGCCCAGAATTTATTTGATTTAGTTATATCTATGGCATTTTATTTATTTTCTCCTGGCAACATAAAGTTTTCACTTTTGATCTAGGGGAAAAAAAAGGAGGCTTATAGCTGTAAAAATAGCCCTGTACGAAGTAATAGACCCTAAAGTATAACTGTGCAGAGGCAATGAAGAAACAGATCACTGTTGCTCAGTAGGAATTTCTGCAATGATAGAAGTTTTTCTCTGCACTGCCCAATACAGTGGTCACTAGCCACAAGGAGCTGATGAGTACTGGAAATGTGGCTATTGAACCTAAGATACTGAAATTTAATTTTAATTTCAATTTAACTAACTTAATCACATGTGGATAGTAGCTACTACATTGGCCTAGTGCAAGTATCTACTTCAAGCTTGTCCAACCTGTGGCCCAGGACAGCTTTGAATGCCAACACAAATTCGTAAACTTTCTTAAAACATTGTGAGATTTTTTTTTCCCTAACTCATCAGCTATCCTTAGTGTTATCATATTTTATGTGTGGCCCAAGACAATTTTTCTTCTTCCAATGTGGCCCAGGGAAGCCAAAAGATGAAGCACCCCAATCTAGATCATTGGATTAACTTTCTACTGGTATTACAAAAAAATTACCATGGACTTACTGGCTTAAACAACACAATTTAATTTTAATGAATGAATGAATGAATGATTTTTTTTGGCTTAGGACAACACAAATTTATTATTTTCTAGTTCTGGGAGTCAGAAGTCCAAAATGCGTTTTACTTGGCAAAAAATAAAGTGCCAGTAAAGCTGTGTTCCTTCTGGAGGCTCTAGGGGAGAATCTGTTTCCTTGCCCCTTCCAGCTTCTGAATGCTGTCTGTGTTTTTGGCTTGTGGCTCTTTCCTCCATATTTAAAGGCAGCAATGACCAGTCAAGTATTGTCATATTGTGTCACTCTGACACTCACGTTAGAAATCTAGCACTGTTCTCACTGCGCTAAAATCAAGGTGCCCTCAGGGCTGCTTTCTTTTCTGGAGGATTTAGGAGAGAGTCCATTTTCTTTTCCTTTCTAGCATTTAATGGCTGCCCATATTCCTTAGTTCATGGCCCCCTTACTCCATCTTCAAAGCCATCGATGTTGCATCTCTCTGTCCCCTTCTTCTGTAGTTCCATCTTCCTTTGCCTCTCTTCTTCTGCCTCTCCCTTACACTTATAAGGATTCTTGTGATTACACTGAGCACACCTTGATAATCCCAGATAGTCTCCTTATTTTAAAGTCAGCTGACTAGCAATCTTAAATCCCTTTTGCTATAGAACCTAATATATCCATAGGTTCCAAGAATTAAGACTGGATATTTTTGTTTGGGCCATTATTCTGCCTACCACAGCTTCTAAATTTGGAGCCATTTAATGAAAAGACAAGGTAAGCCATATATATGTATTTTTTTTTTTCACATTGTTTGTTGGCCCTCTACCTATATTTCATCCAACACAGTATAGGGTCTTAAAATAATTTAAGAACAATAGAAACTTAATTTTAAAAGAGGACTGATATGATATCTGCTCCAATCTTCTATCCCGTGTAGTTTTATTCTTTTCTATAATAGAATCTCTAGTTTATTAAGTTTCTGTCATTAGTTTCCTATGAAGGATACTCCCTACTTAACAACAAAATCAGCTGCATTGTTGTATAGCTATGATTGTTCTAGATCATCCTATCACCTAGCCTTTACAATCACCACAGAGTAGCACGTTGGTTTGTGACTTTTGGAACAATGTTAACCGGCTTTTTCGCAGAGTTGCCTATCTCAATAAATGGGATTACCACCTACACAGTTGTCTTGGCAAAATCTTGGGAATTCTTCTTTATCACCCACCATTCACCACTGTTGAATATTCTTAATATATAACTCCTAAAATATCTTTCAGATCTGTCTACTTAAGTATTTTACTTTTCAGTTTTATAATTTAATTTTTTTATAGTTTCAATTTATTTGCTGAGATTCTCATTTGTTTATGAATCAAGACCATATTTTCTTTTTCTGTCATTGTTCTTTATGTATGTTCATTTTTTAGTTTTTAAATTTATCTATATTTAACTCATTTCCATAGCTTTTGAGGTACAAGTGGTTTTGTTTACATGAATAAATTGTACAGTAGTAAAGCCTAAGATTCTAGTGTACCTGTCCCTGGACATTGTACCCAATATGTGTTTTTTTAATCCCTCACCCCTCTCCCACCCTCTCCACTCCTGAGTCTCCAAAATCCATTATACCAAGCTGTATGCCTTTGCATACCCACAGCTTAGCTCCCACTTATAAGTGAGATCATACAGTATTTGGTTTTCTATTCCTGAGTTACTTTACTTAGAATAATGGCCTCCAGCTCTGTCCATGTTGCTTCAAAATACATTATTTCATTCCTTTTTATGGCTGAGTTGTATTCCATGGTGTATAAATACCACATTTTCTTTATCCGCTCATCTGTTGATGAACACTTAGGTTGGTTTTATACCTTTACAATTTTGAATTGTGCTGCGATAAACATATGCATGCAAGTGTCTTTTTGATATAATGACTTCTTTTCCTTTGGGTAGATACCTAGTAGTGGGATTGCTGGGTATCTACTTTGTTGCATACTCATTTATTCTGAGTACAAAATAAATGTGGTTGTGTATTGACTTGTGTATGCAAAACCACCTCTGCATCCTTGGGATAAAACCCACTTGATCATGGTGAATTATCTTTTTGATGTGCTGTTGGATTCGGTTTGCTAGTACTTTGTTGAGGATTTTTGCATTAATGTTCATCAGGAATATTGGTCTGTAGTTTTCTTTTTTTGTTGTGTTCTTTCCTGGTTTGGGTATCATGGTGATACTGGCTTCATAAAATGAGTTAGGGAGGATTCCCTCTTTCTCAATATTTTGGAATAGTTTCAGTAGAATTGGTACCAATTTTTCTTAGAATGTGTGGTGGAATTCCCCTATGAATCTGTCTGGCCCTGGGCTTTTTCTTTTGTTGTTGGCAATTTTTAAAAATTACTGATTCAATGTTACTGCTTGTTATTTGTTTACTCAGGGTTTCTATTTCTTACTTATTCAAGCTAGGAGGGTTGTATGTTTCTAAAAACTTATCATTTCCTCTAGATTTTCTAGTTTGTGTGCATAGAAGTGTTCATAGTAGTCTCGAATGATTTTTTGTATTTCTGTGCTATTGGTTGTAATGTCTCCATTTTTATTTCTAATTGAGCTTATTTGAATCTTCTCTCTTCTGTTTTGTTTATATTTTTAAAGAACCAACTTTTTGGTTTATTGGTTTTTTGGTTTCAATTTCATTTAGTTATGTTCTGATTTTTGTTATTTATTTATTTTCTTCTGCTAGCTTTGGGTTTGGTTTGTTCTTGTTTCTCTAGTTCCTTCAGATGTGACATTAGGTTATTAATTTGTAATCTTTCAGGCTATTTGATGCAAGCATTTAGACCTACAAATTTTCCTCTTAGCACTGCTTTTGCTGTATTCTGAGGTTTTGAAACCTTGTGTCATTATTATCATTCATTTTGAATAATTTTTATATTTCCATTTTGATTTCATTTGCTACCTCAAAAATCATTCAGGAGCTGATTGCTTAATTTCCATGTATTTGTGTAGTTTTGAGGATTCCATTTGGAGTTGATTTCTAGTTTTATTCCATTGTGGTCTGAGAAGATACTTGATATGATTTCAGTTTTTTTATTTTTTAATTTTTTTATTTTATTTTTTATTTTTTATTATTATTACTATTATTGTTATTATACTTTAGGCTCTATGGTACATGTGCGCAACGTGCAGGTAAGTTACATATGTATACATGTGCCATGCTGGTGCGCTGCACCCACCAACTCATCATCTAGCATTAGGTATATCTCCCAATGCTATCCCTCCCCCCTCCCCCAACCCCACAACAGTCCCTGAAGTCTGATGTTCCCCTTCCTGTGTCCATGTGTTTTCATTGTTCAGTTCCCACCTATGAGTGAGAATATGCGGTGTTTGGTTTTTTGTTCTTGCGATAGTTTACTGAGAATGATGATTTCCAATTTCATCCATGTCCCTACAAAGGACACGAACTCATCATTTTTTATGGCTGCATAGTATTCCATGGTGTATGTGTGCCACATTTTCTTAATCCAGTCTATCATTGTTGGACATTTGGGTTGGTTCCAAGTCTTTGCTATTGTGAATAATGCTGCAATAAACATACGTGTGCATGTGTCTTTATAGCAGCATGATTTATCGTCCTTTGGGTATATACCCAGTAATGGGATGGCTGGGTCAAATGGAATTTCTAGTTCTAGATCCCTGAGGAATCGCCACACTGACTTCCACAAGGGTTGAACTAGTTTACAGTCCCACCAACAGTGTAAAAGTGTTCCTATTTCTCCACATCGTCTCCAGCACGTGTTTTTTCCTGACTTTTTAATGATTGCCATTCTAACTGGTGTGAGATGGTATCTCATTGTGGTTTTGATTTGCATTTCTCTGATGGCCAGTGATGGTGAGCATTTTTTCATGTGTTTTTTGGCTGCATAAATGTCTTCTTTTGAGAAGTGTCTGTTCATGTCCTTCGCCCACTTTTTGATGGGGTTGTTTGTTTTTTTCTTGTAAATTTGTTGGAGTTCATTGTAGATTCTGGATATTAGCCCTTTGTCAGATGAGTAGGTTGCGAAAATTTTCTCCCATTTTGTAGGTTGCCTGTTCACTCTGATGGTAGTTTCCTTTGCTGTGCAGAAGCTCTTGAGTTTAATTAGATCCCATTTGTCAATTTTGGCTTTTGTTGCCATTGCTTTTGGTGTTTTAGACATGAAGTCCTTGCCCATGCCTATGTCCTGAATGGTAATGCCTAGGTTTTCTTCTAGGGTTTTTATGGTTTTAGGTCTAACATTTAAGTCTTTAATCCATCTTGAATTGATTTTTGTATAAGGTGTAAGGAAGGGATCCAGTTTCAGCTTTCTACATATGGCTAGCCAGTTTTCCCAGCACCATTTATTAAATAGGGAATCCTTTCCCCATTTCTTGTTTTTGTCAGGTTTGTCAAAGATCAGATAGTTGTAGATATGTGGCATCATTTCTGAGGGCTCTGTTCTGTTCCATTGATCTATATCTCTGTTTTGGTACCAGTACCATGCTGTTTTGGTTACTGTAGCCTTGTAGTATAGTTTGAAGTCAGGTAGTGTGATGCCTCCAGCTTTGTTCTTTTGGCTTAGGATTGACTTGGCGATGCGGGCTCTTTTTTGGTTCCATATGAACTTTAAAGTAGTTTTTTCCAATTCTGTGAAGAAAGTCATTGGTAACTTGATGGGGATGGCATTGAATCTGTAAATTACCTTGGGAAGGATGGCCATTTTCATGATATTGATTCTTCCTACCCATGAGCATGGAATGTTCTTCCATTTGTTTGTATCCTCTTTTATTTCCTTGAGCAGTGGTTTGTAGTTCTCCTTGAAGAGGTCCTTCACATCCCTTGTAAGTTCAGAGCAGAACTGAAGGAAATAGAGACACATAAAACCCTTCAAAAAATTAATGAATCCAGGAGCTGGTTTTTTGAAAGGATCAACAAAATTGATAGACCGCTAGCAAGACTAATAAAGAAAAAGAGAGAGAAGAATCAAATAGATGCAATAAAAAATGATAAAGGGGATATCACCACCAATCCCACAGAGATACAAACTACCATCAGAGAATATTACAAGCACCTCTACGCAAATAAACTAGAAAATCTAGAAGAAATGGATAAATTCCTGGACACATACACCCTCCCAAGACTAAACCAGGAAGAAGTTGAATCTCTGAATAGACCAATAACAGGAGCTGAAATTGTGGCAATAATCAATAGCTTACCAACCAAAAAAAGTCCAGGACCAGATGGGTTCACAGCCGAATTCTACCAGAGGTACAAGGAGGAGCTGGTACCATTCCTTCTGAAACTATTCCAATCAATAGAAAAAGAGGGAATCCTCCCTAACTCATTTTATGAGGCCAACATCATCCTGATACCAAAGCCTGGCAGAGACACAACAAAAAAAGAGAATTTTAGACCAATATCCTTGATGAACATTGATGCAAAAATCCTCAATAAAATACTGGCAAACAGAATCCAGCAGCACATCAAAAAGCTTATCCACCATGATCAAGTGGGCTTCATCCCTGGGATGCAAGGCTGGTTCAATATACGCAAATCAATAAATGTAATCCAGCATATAAACAGAACCAAAGACAAAAACCACATGATTATCTCAATAGATGCAGAAAAGGCCTTTGACAAAATTCAACAACCCTTCATGCTAAAAACTCTCAGTAAATTAGGTATTGATGGGACGCATCTCAAAATAATAAGAGCTATTTATGACAAACCCACAGCCAATATCATACTGAATGGGCAAAAACTGGAAGCATTCCCTTTGAAAACTGGCACAAGACAGGGATGCCCTCTCTCACCACTTCTATTCAACATAGTGTTGGAAGTTCTGGCCAGGGCAATTAGGCAGGAGAAGGAAATCAAGGGTATTCAATTAGGAAAAGAGGAAGTCAAATTGTCCCTGTTTGCAGATGACATGATAGTATATCTAGAAAACCCCATTGTCTCAGCCCAAAATCTCCTTAAGCTGATAAGCAACTTCAGCAAAGTCTTAGGATACAAAATCAATGTGCAAAAATCACAAGCATTATTATACATCAATAACAGACAAACAGAGAGCCAAATCATGAGTGAACTCCCATTCACAATTGCTTCAAAGAGAATAAAATACCTAGGAATCCAACTTACAAGGGATGTGAAGGATTTCAGTTTTAAAAAACTTAATGAGATTTGTTTTGTGGCATGTCGTATGGTCTATCTTGGAGAATGTTCCATGTGTTAATGAGAAGAATGTATATCCTGCAATTCTTGGGTAGAATATTCTGTAAATATCTGTTAGGTCAATTTTTTTTATAGTGTAGATTAAGTCCAGTGTTTCTTTGTTGACTTTCTGCCTCTATGATCTGTCTAGTGCTGTCAGTGGAGCATTGAAGTTCCCCACTATTATTGTGTTGCTATATCTGTTTTCTTAGGTCTAGTGGTAACTGTTTTATGAATGTAGGAGCCCCAGAGTTAGGTGCACATATATTTAGGATTATAATGTCTTCTTGTGACCTTTTTTGCCCCCCCACCTTTTTTTTACTATTGTTGCTTTAGTCTGTTTTATCTGACATTAGAATAGCTACTCCTGCTTGCGTTTAGCTTCCATTTGCATGGATTAACTTTTTCCACCCCTTTACCTTGAGTTAATTAGAACCCTTACATTTAAGGTGATCTCTTGAAGACAGCAGATATTTGGTTGTGGTTTTTTAAAAATCCATTCTTCCAATCTGTATCTTTTAAGTGGAGCATTTAGACAATTTACATTCAATGTTAATACTGAGATGTGTGTACTGTTCAGTCATCATGTTGATGTTGCCCAGATGCTTTGCTTTCTCCATTGTGTGGTTGTTTTATAGGTCTGTATTAGTCTGTTATCACACTGCTAATAAAGACATACCTGTGACTGGGTAGTTTATAAAGGAAAGAGGTTTAATTGACTCACAGTTCAGCATGGCTGGGGAGGCCTCAGGAAGCTTACAGTCATGGGAGAAGGAAAAGAAAACATAGCCTTCTTCACATGGTGGCAACAAGGAGAAGTGCCGAGGATAATAGGGAAAAGCACCTTATAAAACCATCAGGTCTGGTAAGAACTCACTCACTATCATGAGAACAGCAGCATGGGGGTAACTGCCCCCATGATTCAATTACCTCCCACTGGGTCCCTCCCATGACACACAGGGATTATGGGAACTGTAATTCAAGATGAGATTTGTGTGGAGACGCAGCCAAACCATATCATTCTGCCTCTAGCCCCTCCCAAATCTCATGTTCACATATTTCAAAACCCAGTCATGCCATCCTAACAGTCCCCCAAAGTCTTAACTCATTCCAACATTAACCCAAAAGTCCAAGTCCAAAGTCTCATCTGACAAGGCAAGTCTCTTCTGCCTATTAGCCTGTAAAATTGAAGGCAAGTTAATTACTTACTAGATACAATGGAGATACAGACATTGGGTAAATACAACTGTTCCAGATGGGAGAAATTGACCAAAACAAAGGGGATACAAACCCCTTGCAAGTCTGACATCTAATAGGGCAGTCATTAAACCTTAAAGTTCCAAAATGATCTCCTTTGACTCCATGTCTCACATCCAGGTCATGCTGATGCAGAAGGTGGGCATCCATGGTCTTGGGCAACTCCACCCCTGTGGCTTTGCAGGGTACAGCCTCTCTCCCAGCTGCTTTCACAGCTGGGGATGAGTGTCTGTGGCTTTTCTAGGCACATGGTGTAAGCTGTTGGTGGATCTAGCATTCTGGTATCTGGAGGACAGTGGCCCTCTTCTCACAGCTCCACTAGGCAGTGCTCCAGTGGGGCCTCTGTGTGGGGGCTGCGATGCCACATTTCCCTTCCAGATCACCCTAGCAGAGGTTCTCCATGAGGGCTCCATTCAAGCAGCAAGCGTCTGCCTGGATATCCAGGTGTTTCCATACATACTGTGAAATCTAGGCGGAGGTTCCCAAACCTCAGTTCTTGACTTCTGTGCACCTGCAGGCCCAACACCACATGTAAGCCACCAGGGCTTTGTGCTTGCACCCTCTAAAGCAACAGCCTGAGCTGTACTTAGGCTCCTTTTAGCCATAGCTGGAGCTGAAGCAGCTGGGATGCAGGGCATCATGTCTTGAGGCTGCATAGAGCATGGGGGCCCTGTACATGGCCCACAGAATCATTCTTCCTTCCTAGGCCTCTGGGCTTATAATAGTAGGGGCTGCCATGAAGGTCTCTGACATGCCCTAAAGACATTTTTCCCATTGTCTTGATGATAGACATTTGGCCCCTTGTTACTTATGCAAGTTTCTGCAGCTGGCTTGAATTTCTTCCACAAAAATGTTTTTTTTTCTATTGCATCATTAGGCTGTAAATTTTCCAAACTTTTATGCTCTGCTTCCTCTTGATCGTTTTGCCCCTTAGAAGTTTTTTTCTGCCAGGTACACTAGATCATCTCTCTCAAGTTCAAAGTTACACAGATCTCTGGGGCAGGGGCAAAATGCCACCAGTCTCTTTGTGTACCAAGAGTCACCATTACTCCAGTTCCCAACAAGTTCTTCGTCTCCATCTGAGACCACCTCAGCCTGCACTTTATTGTTTATATCAGCATTTTGGTTAAAGCCATTCAACAAGTCTCTAAAATGTTCCAAACTTTTCCACATCTTCCTGTCTTCTAAGCCCTCCAAATCTCTAGGAAGTTTTAAACTTTTCCACATTTTCCTGTCTTCTTCTGAGCTCTCCAAACTGTTCCAACTTCTGCCTGTTAACTAGTTCCAAAGTTGCTTCTGCATTTTCAGGTATCTTTACAGCAGTGCCCCACTCCCGTTACCAATTTACTGTATTAGTCCATTCTCGTGCTGCTAATAAAGACATACCCAAGACTGGGTAATTTATAAAGGAAAGAGATTTAATTGAGTCACAGTTCAGTGTGGCTGGGGAGGCCTCAGGAAACTTACAGTTATGGCAAAAGGGGAAGCAAACACATCCTTCTTCACATGGTGCCAGCAAGGAGAAGTGCAGAGTGAAGTGGGGAAAAGCTCCTTATAAAACCATCAGATCTTGTGAGAACTCACTCACTATCATGAGAACAGAAGCATGGCGGTAACTGCCCCCATGATTCCAATACCTCCCACCAGGTCCCTTCCACAATTCAAGATGAGATTTGGGTGGGGACACAGCCAAGCCATACCAAGGTCCTTGAGTTTTATGCTTTCAAGAGGTCTATTCTGGAGCATATTGACCTATTGTTTCAAGATTTAGAACTCCTTTTATCATTTGTTGTAGGGCTGGTGTGGTAGTGACAAACTCCTTCGGAATTTGGTTGTTTGAAAAAGACTATTTCTCCTTAATTTATGAAACTTAGTTTTGCTGGATACAAAATTCTTGGTTGATAGTTATTCTTTTTAAGAGGCTGAAGATAGGACACAAACTCCTTCTGGTTTGTAAGGTTTCTGCTGAGAAGTCTCCTATTAGTCTGATAGGTTTTCCTTTATAAGTTTTCTGATACTGTTGTCTCACTGCTCTTAGAATTCTTTCGTTCATGTCTACTTCTGAAGCCTGTTGACCATATGCCTTGGTCATGCCCTTTTTTCAGTGACTCTCTTAGGAGTTCTTTGAGATTCTTGTATTTGGATACCTAAATCTCTAGCAAGGCCAAGGAACTTTTCCTCAATTATTCCATCAAATAAGTTTTCCAAACTTTTTGTTTTCTCTTCTCCCTCAGGAACCCCACTGTTTCTTAGGTTTGGCCATTTTACATAATCCCGTATTTCCTGGAGACTTTGTTCATTTCTTTTAATTCTTTTTTATTTTTATTTTTGTCTGATTGGGTTAATTCAAAAGTCTTGTCTTCAAACTCTAAAATTCTTCTACTTGGTCTATTCTACTTTTTAAACTTTCCTTTGCATTTTGTAATTCCCAAAATGTGTCTTTAATTTCCAGAAGTTTTGATTGGTTTTCCTTTAAAATATCTATTTCTTTAGAAAATTTTTCATTTACATCCTGATTTTTTAAATAAAAAATTTATGTTGGTTTTTATCTTTCTCTTATATCTCCTCAAGTAGCTTAATAATCAACCTTTTGATTTCTTTAGCTGGTATTTCAAAGATTGCTTCTTGGTTTGGATTCATTGCTGGAAAGCTACTGTGACCTTTTGGGGGTTGTTATAGAACCCTGTTTCGTATTTCCAGAATCATTTTCTGGTTTCTTCTCTTTTGGGTAGATTATTTTTTTCTAATTATTCTTGAATTTATTTTTTATTCTACTGTGTTTTCTTTTTTTTCCCTCTTGATGATGCAACTTTAGTATTTACAGTTTATTCTAGCCTAATGAAGCTCTTGGTGCTTTCAGGGATGAAGACTCTGTATGAAATTCTTTGGTTATAGATAGTTTTGTATTATGGCTTTCTCAGATGCTGATTGTAGTAGCAATATGTTCAGTGTGTGAGCAGGTTCATAGTCTCTTGTGGGGTTGAAATGGCAGAGGTCTCTTGAAGCTTATCTTATTCCCCAGTGATGTGCACTTTTTAATTTATTTTTTCCCCAGTATTTTACTTACTGGGTTGAAGAGTTCAGGCTTCAGGCCAGTAGGGGAGGTGTCTGTGGGTAAAAAACCAGTGTGGCCAAAGCAGGTGGGTAAATGCAATACCCAATGGTGGGCAGAGGTCCTAGCCTTGATAGAGGAGGCTGGGGGAGCTCTCAGTGAAACACAGTGAGGTCTCTGTAGGGGAAATTTAGGGAGCCACATTAGCTTCCTGGCCAGGCCAGCAGGAAAGCAATCTAGCTCCCAGTCATACTCCTGACCCAGTGTTCTAGCTATTCACATCAGACAGGTGCCTCTTTCCATCTCCAAGAATGTTGATTCTCTAAGTAGATAGGGATTATGACTCTACTCCTTGTGCAAGCCTGAACCTGGAGGGCACTCTTCCTGTGAGGAAGGAGTTACTCTGAACCATTTCAGAAAGGCTGTCTATAGGTGTACCCACACAAAGCTCCCATGAAAGAAGCCCCAGCTGTATCTGCAGTGGTGGATGAGGGGGAGAAGAAGTCCCCTTCTCCAAGACCCTTCATGAGTACCAGGGCTGCCCGAGTATTGGGTAGAGCTGCACACTTTCCCTGTGGAGCGCAGCACTTCACTTGTGCCTCTGCTGAAAAAACTTCCCACAAGCAGAAAGTTCTGGGACTCAAGACCTGCCATCTGGATTCTTTTGTCCCATGGGGTCCTCCCTTGATGTGGTGCAGTCCCCCTTTCTGCAGGAATAGAAGTCCCTGAGGGCCAGACTACTGTGAATGATGCTGTTCCTCTTAGTTTAGCCACCCAGTGGGGCTGCCACACTCCAAGCTGGTACTAGGGAATGTCTGCAAGGGTTCCAGTGATGTGAACTGTCCTCAAGTCTCCCAGCAGGAGTTACCAGCACTAGCTCTGATGCAGGTGGTAGGGGAGTGACATAGACTCTGTGAGATCCTTTGGGTATACATAGCCTTAGTGTGTTGGCTTTCTCAAATGTTTGGCTGTAGTAGGAATGAACTGGTCATGTGGACAGACCAGGACCTTCTAATTAGCTAGGGTGATGCAGGCAATAGTGAAAGCTGAGGTCATGCACAAGTTTTCTCCGGCCTAGGTGCTGTGTCATTTTAACTGCAGATGGTGTAATGGACTGTGTTGGTTGGCTTCTAGTAGGTGGTGGCACTTGCAAAAGAGTGCCAGCTGTGGTGGTAGCAGTGGATTTTTGTTGTTGTTGTTGTTTCCATGAGGAAATATACATATTTATTTTTTATTTATTTTTAAATTTTAAATTTTTATTTTAATAGGTTTTTAGGGAACAGGTGGTGTTTGGTTACATGGATACGTTCTTTAGTGGTGATATCTGAGATTTTGGTGCATCCATCACTCAAGCAGTATACACTACTACACTGAATGTGTATTCTTATTTCTTATCCCACTTCCGCCCTTTCCTTGGAGTTCCCAAAGTCCACTATATCATTCTTAGGCCTTTGCATCCTCATAGCTATGCCCCCACTTATGAGTGAGAACATACGATGTTTGCCTTTTTATTCCTGAGTTACTTCACTTAGAATAATGGTCTCCGGCCAGGTGCAGTGGCTCATGCTTGTAATACTAGCACTTTGGGAGGCTGAGATGGGCAGATCACGTGAGGTCAGGAGTTTGAGACCAGCCTGGCCAACATGGTGAAACCCCATCTCTACTAAAAATACAAAATTAGCTGGGTGTGTTGGCATGGGCCTGTAATCCCAGCTACTTGGGAGGCTGAGGCAAAAGAATTGCTTGAACCTGGGAGGCAGAAGTTGCAGTGAGCTGAGATCACGCCATTGTACTCCAGCCTGGGCAAAAAAGAGCAAAACTCCATCACACACACACACACACACACACACACACACACACACACACACGAATAATGATCTTCAATTCCATCCACGTTGCTGTGAATGTCATTATTCCGTTCCTTTTTATGGCTGAGCAGTATTCCATGATATAAATATGTATATATATGTATATATATATACACACACACGCACACACACCACATTTTCTTTATCCACTCATTGATTAATGGGCATTAGGGCTGTTCCATATTTTTGCAATTGTGAATTGTGCTGCCATAAACATGTGTGTGCATGTATCTTTTTCATAGAGTGACTTCTTTTTCTTTGGGTAGATACCCAGTAGTGGGATTGCTGGATCAAATGGTAGATCTACTTTTAGTTCTTTAAGGAATCTCCACACTGTTTTCCACAGTGGTTGTACTAGTTTACATTCCCACCAGCAGTGTAAAATTGCTCCTTTTTCACCACATCCATGCCAACATCTATTATTTTTTGATTATGGCCATTCTTGCAGGAGTAAGCTGCAATGGCATTGTGGTTTTGATTTACATTTCTCTGATCATTCGTGATGTTGAGCATTTTTTTCATGTGTTTGCTGGCCATTTCTATATCTCATTTTGAGAATTGTCTATTCATGTCCTTAGCCCACTTTTTGAATAGAATTTTCCGTTTTGTTGTTGTTGTTGTTGTTGTTTTCTTGCTGATTTGTCTGAGTTCCTTGTAGATTCTGGATATTTTCCTCTGTTGGGAGTGTAGATTGTGAAAATTTTCTCCCACTCTGTGGGATATCTGTTTACTCTGCTGATTATTTCTTTCGCTGTGCAGAAGCTTTTTAGTTTAATTAAGTCTCATCTATTTATCTTTGTTTTTGTTGAATTTGCTTTGGGGTTCTTGGTTGTGAAGTTTTTGCGTAAGCCAATGTCTAGATGGGTTTTTTCAATGTTATCTTCTAGAATTTTTGTAGTTTCAGGTCTTAGATTTATGTCTTTGATCCATCTTGAGTTGATTTTTGTATAAGGTCAGAGATGAGGATCCAGTTTCATTCTTCTACCTGTGGCTAGCCAATTATCCCAGCACCATTTGTTGAATAGGGCATCCTTTCCCCACTTTATGTTTTTGTTTGCTTTGTCAAAGATCAGTTAGCTGTAAGTACTTGGCTTTATTTCTGGGTTCTCTGTTCTGTTCCACGGGTCTATGTGCCTATTTTTATACCAGTACCATGCTGTTTTGGTGACTATGGCCTTGTAGTATAGTCTGAAGCTGGGTAATGTGATGCCTCAAGAACAATGTGATTTGTTCTTTTTGCTTAGCCTTGCTTTGGCTATGCAGGCTCTTTTTTGTCCCATATAAATTTTAGGATTTTTTTTTCTAGTTTTGTGAAGAATGATGATAGTATTTTTCTTTGCCTTATGTTACCCAGGGGAGGTACTCAGACAATGGATTGGGACATAGAGCTCCCCAAAAGTTCTATCATTTGTGTTAAGCTACTAGGACACGTGGAGGGGCAAAGCCAAGTTGTGGGCGCTGGGTCAGGCAAGTATGTGTTCTGGCTCTCCACATGTGGGCACAAGCAGTGGCTCCAGAGCAGATTGTAGGGCAGTTCTCTAGCTGCTGGGGTAATGTTCCAGAGAGAAGCACAGCTGCCTCTGTTGTACAGAAGAGTCTTCATGGGGAGTGACAGTAAGCCCTGCTTAGCTCGTATGCACTTGGCAAGGCTGTTCTCACACTTGCAGTGTTCCACTAGCAGCAGCTAGCTAGTTTCCAGGCAGTCTGCATCAGGACTCAAAACTGTCCCAGGCCATAAGCTTTCTCCATGGAGACAGAAACCACTGTGCCCAGGCTATGCCCCTCCCAGCCTGCCCTAGAAGCAGGGGAACACTGCTTCTGTGCTTGTGGTTGCAGCCCACTTCCCACTCACCCCTCAGTTCTGGCCAAGGGAGTTCATCCCTACTTGAGATTATATTGTGAATCTTAATTAGGGGCTTCTCCCAACCGGTGACCACTGCCTGTGTCAGCTGGCAGACTTCTGTGAGGTCCCTCCTCTGTGAGGTAGGATCAGGAATGGCTTCCCTCTATCTCTCCTGGAGACTGGGAATGCACACAAAGCATGTCTCAATGTTACTCTTTCTCATATACTCCCTACTGCTCCCTATATCAGCTCCAATGCTGTATAGGGTTAAGGCCTTCCCCTGTGCTTGGGTTGCCAGGTTCCCCAGTAGGAGTGTATATCCTGGAGGTAGTTTATCCCTCTCTCACATTCAGGGGACTTACAGTTTTCTGCCTGGCTCATGGTGGAGGCTGAAGCCTGCAACTTCATTCAAAGGGTCTGTGGTTTCTTTTAGTTTTCCTGTTAAGTTCCTGTATTGCTTCTTGGAGAAAAGTTCACAGTATGAATCTCTATGCACTATTTTGTCTTTCCAAATGGAAGAAGCATGCTACCAATAATTCCAATCTGCCATCTTGGAAAAAAAATGTGCATATATCAAGATGATATTTTCATTTCATTCTTTGAACGTATTTTCTCTTAATTCCTTGAACATATTTAAAATAGCTATCCGAAAGTCTTCTGTAAATCCAACACTTGGGGCATCTTGGGATTGGTTTCTATTGATTACTTTTTTAAAAAAACTGTGGATCACATGTTCCTTTTTTCTTTGTGGATCTAGTCTTTTTTTATTGTATGAGGGACATTGTAGACAATATATTGCAGACACTCTAAAATCTGTTATCTTTCTCTGACGAGTGTCATGTGTGTGTGTTTTGTTTTGTTTGTTTAGAAGGCAGTAGAATTATTGGCTGATCACACTGAACTTAGATAGGCATGGTTTTATGCTTTGCTGGAATGGTTCTGTGGAAAGCTCTAGGTGCTGCCTAAGCCCCTATAAATTACTAGGACTTAACTTACAAATTACTTCCTCTGAAAATCTTGTCAAGACTTAGTTCTAGGCTTTTCTTGGACTAGTTTAGAGTAGTCTGTACTTATAGGGCCGTATTTCTCTTTTTTTTTTTCATTACTATAAAAGAGATTTTTAAGACATTTTTCCCAGTTTTGCTCTCCCCTCCTCCATGAAGTTTTAATGCCACAGATATAACTCTATATCTGTTTATGTACTGTGGTTCTTTGAAGAGGTACAAAGCATTGTAATATCTAAGATTCTTTTTGCTCCCCACCTCCCTGTCAAGAACTAATTTTCATCCCTTGGGGATGATATTCCCTTGTTGAGAATGCATTTTCTATGGTGTGGTCCTAAGGTAAAGCCTTTCTGATGTCTGCTAGATGCTCCAAAGATTAATAAGGTGTTCATGGGTTTTTTTTTCTTCCCTGGCTGTGCCAGAATGCCAGTATCTTCCAACAATGCTCAAAATCTCATACATCTTTTATGTTTTTAATCCTATAGCAGCCACTCTATAAGCTTTGGGTAGTGCTGTCCTGCACATGTACAGCCCATCTCTCAGCAATGTACTTGCAGGGGCTCCTACATGGACTTTGAGGACCCCATGTTGCATGGTTTCTTCCTCTCTGGTGCGCTGCCCTACATGTTTGAACTTTTAGCACTTTGAATTCTGCCTTCTCATCTCAGTAAGACTGCTGTCCTCTGCTTGGACTCTAACTCACTTTACTGTGGTTGGGAGTTGTCCTGGCACAAAGAGATGGGAAATTGGGATTACTTTGTGAGTTTTTATTCTCTCAGAGATTGCAGTCTTACACTGCCCCCTTCCAATACCTGAAAATAGTTGCCTGTTTTGCCCAGTTTTATGGTTCTGTGGTCATTTATGGAGGGACAGTAGACCTATACCAATAACTACAGTTTCTCTGACTTCTATTGGAAGCAGAAGTCCTCCTTCTACTACTTTCAATTCTCATCTTCACCTAGTACAGGTGATAAGCATTCTATCAGAATTAGGACAATAATCTTCTAACGGGTCTTCTGATCTCTTTACTCTCAGCCTCCATACTACCTCCAGAGTGAACTTTTTGAAACACAAAAACACAAATCTCCTCTTGTCATTCTCCTGTTTGGAACCCTTATTAGGCACTCCTTTATCCTTAGGATAAAGTTCAGTCTCTTTAAAGTAGCTCACAGGCCTCCGTCTATGATCTTTCTTCCAGCTCTCTCTCCAGCCTTGGCTTTCACTCTCCACCTTGAACCTTTGTGCATGTCATACTAATTTTTTCCAGTTTGTCATATGTGCAGTGGTTTTACTTGCCTCCTTGCCTTTGCACATTTATTTTTCTTTTTCCAGAATTCCTACTCTGTCTCCCCACTTTACTTGGCTAACTCTTGCTAATCCTTTAGGTTGCAGCACAGATTTAACTTTTTCTGGTAGGCCTATACCAGGATAGAGGCCCTGTTTTATGTTTCATACACTACCCTGGTGTCATTATTAACAGTTCTTTTTTTCTTTTCCTTACTTCCACAAGAAATAAGCTCTATTAAGGCAGGGATTTTATCTGTCTTGTCCAGTGCTATATCCATAGTGCTTAGTACAATGTGTGGTTCACAAGTAGGTATTCCATTAATATTTATTTATTGAATGAATAAATAAAGAGAGATAGTGTTTATTCCCTTTTTCATATGATTGCTCTTTAAATATATAGGATAACTCTTGTGGGTTCCTTATGTTTTTACTTTTTGAGGCTACATATTCAGAGATCATAAAGGAAAGGTTTAAATATTTATAGCAGGAGTTGGCAAACTATGGCTATAGTTTGGGACCAGATCTGGCCTGCTCTCTGCTTTTGTAAATAAGGTTTTATTGAAATATAACCATGCCAGTTTTTTTTTTCTCACATATTATCTATCTATGGCTGCTTTTGAACTACCATGGCAGAATTGCATAGTTAGGACAGAGACATATGACCTGTGAAACCTAAAATATTTACTGTCTAGTCCTTTACAGAAAAAGTTTGCTGACCACTGGTCTACATGAAGTTTCTCATGCATCCTCAATTTATTTAAATGAAGAAGCATAGGAAAGTATGCTAGAGTATTTGTTGTAGGTGATATACTAGGCTAGTCTGAGGTCAGCAACTAACCTTAAAATCTTAGTGGCTTAACATAACACAGATTTATTTCTTTCTCATGCAAATTTCTTTGATGCTTGGACAATTTTCCAGTGTACTCCTCCCCATATAGTGACTTAGAGACCCAGGCAGCTTCCATTTTGTGTTCCATCAAATCATCTATTTTCTTGATTTCCCTGGCACAGGAAGAGGAAGCTAGAGGGCCTGCAATTCTTGGGACTGAAAGTGACACATAGAGCTTCTTCTCATAGCTCATTGGCCAGAAGTAGTCATATGGCCCTGCTTAGTGAAAGTTGGTTGGAAAGTAAGGAAAGACATATAAATATTTAATGAGCAATGAGCATCTCTGCCATAGAAAGATGGCCTTAAAATGATTAAATGCTTGTTTTTTGGGGAAAGTTTTTCAACTTAACATTTTCAGCTTCAGTTATCTTGAAAATGCAGTCCTTCCAAGTAACACATTATAATTATGTTTTTATTTTACAGATACCATACCCTGAATAGTAAAATATTATCAAAAGTAAATAGGACAAGGATTTTTTTCTTAAAAAATTGGGTCTACTGGTTTTTAAAAATTGGATTTTATTAAAAAATATTCACTGACACAATTTTCGAAGAATATATCAATCAAGCAAATTAAATAAAACACAGTAATGGTTGAAATGGCCTGAAGGATCTCCCTGACACAAGGGGATCCTTTTATAAACACTTACATGGAGACTGAAAATTTATCCTGCTAATCAAGTATTGTTATTTAGAGTGGTGGTTTTTCACTACTCCCTCCACGCCTTTGGTTTGTTATATGTGATAGAACCCTCTTAGCAGAGAGCCCAATTTATAAAACATACAAAAAAGAGCTATTGTGTCTGAAGAAGGCTTGCTTTGGATTCTGTCTACTCAATCTCTGTTTTATTACCCCCATCTCTCCCTCCCTAAATGAGTACCTTTTTAGTATCCTTGAGGACTGAAAACCACTGCTTTAAGCATCTATAGGACATAATTTCGACCTGTAGAACCACAGATTTTAGAACTCAAAGGGAATTTAGAGACCATGTACTCTAATTTTACTATGATTTAGTAGATGTTGGTTAGCAACTCTGGAGCTGCAGGACAACAACCAACTTGTGTGCCTGATTTTCTAAAAAACTAGGGGCATCTCAAACAAAACTAACTCTAAAGTGATTATTTATTCCCAAGAGACCTCTTATATTAGGGGAAGACTACCAATTTACATCAAACTAGATTCCGAAGGGCATTTTCAGGATCTGTACTTTTCATTTTAATATAATATAATTTTTAACATATAAGTACCCAAGAACCTACCCTAAACAAAATCTGGGATCTTGACAGTAATCTGTCTTTATACCTCACCAACCTATCTCTCTGCCTACCCCTTTTTGAACTAATCATCATTCTGAACCCTATGTTTCTATTTGCTCACTTTTCTTTTTATATAGTTTTATTGCATCTGTATGCATTCTCTCTCTCTCTCTCCCTTCCCCCTTGCTGTTTTTAACTAAAAAATAGGGGATCATGTTGTTTATAATCTTTTGAAGTTCATTTTTAAAATTCAGTATTATACTGCTCAGAATCATCCATATTGTTGCATATTATAGTCATTCATACCTTTTGACTGCTCTGTAATATTCAATGTGTGAATATAACAGCTTGCTATGGCTTGAATATTTGTTCTCTCCAAAACTCATATTGAAATTTAATCCCCAATGTGATGGTATTTAGAGGTGGGGCCTTTAAGAGGTGATTTGCAGTAGTATTTCTGTGCATAACATTCAAGCTGAGAGCCAAGTCAAGAATGCAGTCCCATTTAGAGTAGACACACACACACACACACACACACACACACACACACACACCCCTAGGAATACATCTAACAAAGGAGGTGAAAGATCTCTATAAGAAGAACCACAAAATACTGCTGAAAGAAATCATAGATGACATAAGCATATGAAAAAGCATTTCATGCTCATGAATTGGAAGAATCAATATCGTTAAAATGTCCACACTGGCCCCAAGAAACCTATGGATTCAACATTATTCCTATCAAACTACCAGTGTCATTTCTCACAGAATTAGATAAAACAATTCTAAAATTCATATGGAACCAGAAAGGAGCCTGAATAAACAAAGCAATCTTAAGTAAAAAGAATGGAGCTAGAGGCATCACATTATCCAACTTGTTTATACTATAAGGTAGTGGCACAAAAACAGACACATACACCAATGAAACAGAATAAAGATCCCAGAAATAAAGCTGCACAACTACAACCATCTGATCTTTGAGAAAGTCAACAAAAATAAACAACGGGGAAAGAACTTTCTCTTTGATAAGTGGTGCTGGGATAACTGGTTAGCCATATGCAGAGAATGAAACTGGACCCCTGCCTTTCACCACATACAAAAATTAACCAAAAATGGATTAAAGACTTAAATATAAGGCCTCAAACTGTAAAAGTCTTAGAAGAAAACCTAGGATGTACCATTTTGGACATTGGCTTTGGCAAATAATTTATGGCTAAGTCCTCAAAAACAATTGCAACAAAAACAAAAATTGACAAGTGGTACCTAGTTAAACTAAAGAGCTTCTGCATAGCCAAATAAACTATCAACAGATTAAATAGACAACCTACAGAAGGGGAGAAAATATTCATAAACTATGTATCCAACAAAAGTCTAATATCCAGACTCTATAAGGAACTTAAGCAATTCAACAAACCAAAAACTAATAACCTCATTAAAACGTGGGCAAAGGACATGAACAGATGCTTATCAAAAGAAGACAGACAAGTAGCCAATAAACATATGAAAGAAATGCTCAACATCATTAATCATCAGAGAAATGCAAATCAAAACCACAATGAGATACCATCTCACACTAGTCAGAATTGCCATTATTAAAAGACAAAAAATAACAGATGCTGGTGAGGCTGAGGAGGAAAGGGAATGCTTATATGCTGGTGGTGGAAATGTAAATTGGTTCAGCCACTGTGGAAAGCAGCCACTGTGGAAAGCAGCCACTGTGGAAAGAAACTTAAAACAGAGCTGCCATTCAACCCAGCAATCCCATTATTTGGTATATACCCAAAAGAAAATAAAAAAACACATGCACTCATTTGTTTACCATAGCACTATTCACAATAGCAAAGACATGGAATCAACCTAGGTGCCCGTCATTGGTGGATTGTATAAAGAAAATGTGGTATATAAACATCATGGAATACTACACAGCCATAAAAAATAATGAAATTGTGTTATTTGGAGCAACATGGATGCAGCTGGAGGCCATTATCCTAAGTGAATTGACACAGGAACAGAAAACCAAATACCACATGTTCTCACTTATAAGTAGGAACTAACCATTTGGTACACATGGACATAAAGATGGGAACAATAGACACTGGGGACTAGTAAAGTGGGTAGAGAGGCAGGGGGTCAAGGGGTGAAAAATTACCTGTTGGGTACCCTGCTCACTACCTGGGTAATGGGATAATTCATACCCCAAACCCATGTAACAAACCCACACATGTGCCCTCTGAATCTAAAATGAAAGAAGAAATTATAAAAAAAGAAGTGATTGGGTCATGAGGGTTCTGTGCTCATTATGGATTAATTCATTCATGAATTAATGGATTAATGGTATAACAGATTAATTGCTTATCATGTGTATTAGTCTATTCTTGCATTGCTATAAAGAAATAACCAAAACTGGGTAATTTATAAAGAAAAGAGGTTTAATTTGCTCATGGTTCTGAAGGCTCTACAGGAAGCATGATGCTAATATCTGCTTGGCTTCTGGGGAGGCCTCAGGAAACTTACAATCATAGTGGAAGGCAAACAGTGAGCAGGCATCTTACATGGCAGGAACAGGAGCAAGAGAGCGAGGGGTAGGTGCTACACACTTTTAAATGACTCATGAGAACCCACTCACTATCTCAAGGACAGTACCAAGAGGGATGGTGCTAAACCATTCATGAGAAATCCGCCTCCATAGTCCAATCACCTCCCACCAGGCCCCACCTCCAACACTAGCGATTACAACTGAACATGAGATTGGGTGTGGACATAGATCCAAACCACATCATCGTGGGAGTGGGACTGGTGGCTTTTTGAGAAGAGGAAGGGAGACCTGAGCAAACACTTTCAACCCCCTTGCCAAGTGATGCCTTTTGCTGCCTTGGGACTATGCAGAGAGTCCACACCAGCAAGAAGGCTCTCACCAGATGTGACCTCTTGACCTTGGACTTCTCAGCCTCCAGAACTATAAGAAATACATTTATTTTCTTTATAAATTACCCAGTTTCAGGTTTTCTGTTATAAGCATCAGCAAATGGACTAGTACATAGTTTATTCATCCTCTTTTCTGTTGATGGGAAATTGGGTTATTTCTAGGTTATTGCTGTTGAGTACAGTGATGGCTATGAACATTCTTGTGCATATCTCTTTTTGTATGTGCAAGAGGTTCTTTTGGGTATACACTTAGTGACTAGATTACTGGGTCATAGAGTATGTGAGTTTTCCACTTTAGGGAGTAATACCAAATTGTTTTCTAGCCCTTTAGCCAATATATAATGGAAGAAACAGCATTTTTTTCTTTTCTTATGAAAGAGCAAGCAGCTATTTAGTCCTGTCCCAGCAGTCCCCATTTCGTTTTCACTGGGACCTGCATTAAAACACATCTGAGGGTGTCGCACTTTGAAAACAGGTGTGTTCAATCATCTACTTTCACCTTAGGTCAGCCTCAGTCTAGTTAGCAGTTCTTGCTCCTGACATAAGGTATAAAAACACTCTCAGGACCACTTCAGGTTTTATCTCATCTCGCTGCTATGTTCTGTGGCAGTACCACCTTGATTTTCCTAGCTGCTTTAGTCCTTATAGTTCTTTTACATCTCACCTAGCTTTCTGGCTTTAAAATCCCTAGCTTGCACCTACATGTTGAGGAAAGATAACTCTTAGGCCTCACTGACTTCCAGATTCCTGATTTTTTTTCTCACCTTTGACAGCTGAGAGCTCCTTAAACGAGGGGTGACACATTCAAATGCTTATATAGGCCAGGGTGGGAGCACTAATGAGTGACTCAGGATTCTAGGATTCATATAACACTATCAGGAGCAGTGGGACTGTGGTGGCCTGATGATGGGGGTAGCTTCTCCTTATCGGGTTGCTCCCAGGACTTCTGATTTTTCCAGAGAAAAATAGTCTAGATTTTTAAGTGAAATCTCTTGACCTTTGAGTGTCAACAATAGATTTAATATTTAGAAACACGGTGCAGGCCAAATGAAATATTTCTGACCTTGATTCAGCCCGTAGGTTGCCCGTTGGTGAACTTTGCCTCAAACTTTGGCTTATCTGCCTTTCGCTTTGGCCATTGCCTCATCTGCCTGTTCCTGCCAGGGTGTGCCCCTCTCTCTAGAGGACACTTCATTGTGACATCTCTCAGGTTTACCTTGACTTCCAAGTGACCTGATACTGACAGCAGGCAGGGCAATGTCTGATTACTTACCCTTTCTCTCACTGCTTGCCTTAAATGCTTCTATCAAATGCTGGTGCTTGGAGGCCTGACTTGTTTTGATAATTTTTAGAAGAGAAATGTTATATGGAATGATATTTTTTTAACTTGAAAAAGTATGACAAGAGGCCAGGATTTTATTATTTAATGGCTCTCAAACTTATTTGCAGTTTTAGGGCTTCTCTGCTTGATCTTGCTCTGGTGTTAATCAGGTGGCCCTGACTTCACTGGATGCTGGATTTGTCCCCACTCTTGTCCTAATGGATTGGTGAACTGAAACAGCAGTTTTTTGATTTAGGAAAATAAGGTCTTTGACTTTCCCCCATCTTAGAAATGGTCACAATATTTTGATTTGGGATTCTAGGCTTTTGAGCATTTAATATCCTTCTCAAAACAGAAAACCTTTGCTTTCTTTGCAATTATTTGGCACATTCTAAGGGTGGATATGGTCAGTATCCAGTTGGGAAATAAAGAAAATGCTTCATAAATCACAACTTTTTCTGTTGCTGAGTCAGTATCAGGCACAGATATTTTCTGAGTCAAGCCTGCTGTTCTGTCAGGTGGGAGATTATGGATAAGGTCTGAGATTGAGTGGAGTTTGTTACAGCAAGATGCTAATGAGCACAGGGTCATGGGTTTGATCCCCATACAAGTCGATTAGCTTAAACCATAAAGGGACTCCTGGCTCATCCAGCCTGGCAAATATGTGGTCACAGGCCTAAGGAAGACTAGGTTAGTGAGTGAGAAAAATCCTTCATCATCAAGAGGAGAAAAAACAAATAAACCCTCAAAGCACATGTCCTATTGGATGTAGTAAGTGATATTATCTGTGATTGTAGTCAGTGCCTATATTACTTATATGTAGGGAGAAGATTTGCATCCCATTAAATCTCCCAAAATATGTAATATAGGGTGCATGAGGTTAAATAACCAATGGTAACTATAGTGGCATCCAAAAACTCTCGCAAGAGAAGAGAAGTCTTATAGCTAACTGAGATGGGGTGGAACCTCCATGGCCATGGTGGAACTCTGTGACTATGCTAAAGACCTCTTGTGCAATTAATTCCTTGTTGGGTGTGAAGCCATGCACATATACCTTAAGACAATGCCGTCTTTTCCTGGAGGATGGATAAAAGGGCAGAGAGGATTGTGTGAGGGCCTAGGATTGTAGCCACTTGTCCTACGGCTGTCTTATTCACTCTGTATATTTGCACACCCTGGTTTCACATTATCTGAGTGTTTTCCTATGGAAAGAGGTTTTCCTATCTTCATTATAAGAAGGACAGTATTTTCTAGCCATACCCATTTTTCAAGGATGATCTATTTAAAAATTATTTTTCTCAATGAAAAATTTCAAATGAAGTAATCAGAATAGAATAATGAATGTCCATATACACATCACCTGGATTTAGCAATTGTCAACATTTTGCCATATTTGCTTCATTATTTTGTGTTTTTTTTGCTAGTGTTATCTCACCTTTACATATTTTTCTTAAAAATGACAATTTTCTGCATAACCATAATACTATTATCACTCCCATTAAAATGAACTATATAATTCCTTAATGTCCTCTAATATTGCAAATTCAAATTGCTCAATTGTCCCCAAATTGTCTTTTGCAGCCAGTTTGTTCAGTCAGGATCTAATAAAGGATAGTGAATTGTGTATGTGTGTGTGTCTGTGTGTGTGGGGGCATGCGACATGGAGCTGTGGAAGAGACAAGCCACTTGGTCTGTACAATGTCTCATCTTTTGGATTTGTCTGAGTTTTCAGGATGAGTTTCGATGATTTGTATTTGGTATTGAAAATGGACGTGGGTCTGGAGATTGGCAGTGGCCAGGAGACCCTGTACAGGGAGGACCTTCGATAATGAGGGAGGTAAACACAAAGGCAGTAGGAATGTTCCATATTTTTGTGTCCTGCTTCCCACCAGGGCTGACAGACACAAACTCATGTGAACACACAGGGACATAGACCTTTATAAAAGAACCAGGTAATGTTTTTCTCTTTGCCAGGCCATAGATAGCACAGAACTTGAGGATATGATAATCCTATTGGCTGTATATTTTGAATAGTATATCCTGAATAAAACAAGATAAAACCAAGAGGCAGAAAAACGAATAGAAATTAAAGCTATGAGAAAGTCATAGAAAATTCTTAGTGGTCTGACATTTTGAGTTTGTTCTTCTTTGGTTAAGTTCACTCATCTCTCTTGGGAGTAGAGAGAACCCATATTTGAGATAAACAACTGCAGAGGACCAAAAGTCTTGGGAGAAGCTGATGACAGGCATTCAGAGGTAAGACTTGGGAAGAAGATAGCCACAAAAGGAAAGTACAGGGAGGCAAACAGTGGGAGGGGCCAGCTCATCTTTTTTCTCCTTCCCCCCAAAGACTGCTGGTTGTCAGTGGGTCTATAAAATCTTTTCTGATCTTAAAGGTATTTTGGAAGACTAAGTCAATCTTTAGCATTCTTAACCTGGAGCAGGGGTTCTGAAACTTGAATTGGCACATTGGCATCACCTGGGAACTCTAAAACACACTGATGTCTGGGTACCACCCTCAGAAATTCTGACAGAATTTGTCTCAGGTGTGGCCAGGGCAACAGGCTTTTTAGAAGACTTTCCAGGTAATTCTAATGAGTATCTAAGTTTGAGGACCACTGATCTAGATCAATTAACCATATATATATATATGTGCCTTTTTTTAAAAAAAAGATACATTTAACACCTCCCCCCACCCAATAAACCTTATGGAAACCCAATGCATAAAAAAGATAAAAGTGGAGGTGCTTTACATAAGGTGCTCTTGAAACCTGGCTGAGTAGGCGTCATTTGCTACACCCACTCCCCGTTTCTTTCAAACCCTCTCATCTTCCTAGAGCAGTGTCTTCAAATAATTAGGGTCTGAAGAGTAGGACTTTTTGAAAAATAACTGGTCTAGAGTTTACAGGGTTTTAACCATCTACATCTAGAACTCTGGCTCTTTCAATTAACTTATTAACTGTATGACTTTGGACAACTATAACTAAACTCTCTGAACCTCAGTTCTCTTATGTCTTAATTAGAGATGATACCTATCTCACAGGTTGTAATGAAGAGTAAAGTTGGATATATGCTAGTGTACTCTCAGTAGAGACTGGTTCCTTCAGTAGTTCAGGCTTTCCTCCAGGCTACTGCAAGCTTTCAGGTCTGTCCTGGGATGGGACTGATGGTTTGGTTTAATCTGGGAACTTCAGTTACATTCATATTATACTCATATGGTAGGGTGTACCCAGATTCCTTTTACTCATGATGGGTCTAAAATTCCTGATTGACTTGCAGCATCGTAGGAATAAATGGAGGTGGGATGGGGGTGAGAGTTTGTTCACTGCTGAGTGCTAAGGGAGAAGCCAGGAGCTTCCATGAAATGACTCAGGAAATGCTCTATAATTCAGATAAACTGTTAATCAATGGGGAGGGAACCAGGCAAAGTCCATTTTAATGGAAATGACCATATGAAAAAGGTATTAAGATCCATAATAGGCGTAGTGGAAGGGCTGGGGGTGTTGAGGTGGGAAGGTGGTTCTCTGTGGACCAGAGGAGCAAGTTCATGACTGAGGGAGGAGTTTTTGATTTTTTTTGTAAACAATAGATTTTTAAGCAGGAATGAAGAAACATGAACATATTCTTCCCTATTTTTTTGTTCCAATATGGTTAAACAAAACTCCCAGATAATATAGAAACCTTGCTTATTCCTCTTATGAATATTTTACCAGTATTGCTAAGAAGTGAAATTGATTGATATTAATTTAACTTCCTCCTCTTCCCACCCAGACATTAGTAAATAGTGAAATGGTTGTAAGTGTTCAGGGAGATGACTAAAGAGAAGTCTGAGGCTTGAGGAATTACAAAGTCAGATGATCTGTAATTGAATAATATTGAGTAGAATACACAAATCAAAAGTGGTGTAAAATCTATTACAGGAAAAACTCATTTGAGTCTGGCCCTGTCACAGTCATTGAACTAGTGATTCAAATCTAAACATGGCCAGTGGTGGTATTTCCTGTTTATCTTTCACAAAGCTGGCAACAATTTCCACATTATGTTCTCTGCACATCTCCAACCTCTACAGAATGAAAAATGCATTTTAGTTTCCTCAGCATTCACAATGTAGAACCTTCCAGAGAAGCTTTCTTTTCTTCCTGGCGTCTGGATAAATGGAGGAATAGCACGAAGCGGTAGGTGCTTAGGCCAATTAAGATGTTTGGTGGGCTCAGTGGGGATGACCCTTAGTCTTTAAAACATTTTTTTGTAATTATCTTATTCACATATTATTATCCAAAATACCATGACTGTGGTTTTGGTTGTTACTGCACTTTAATATAGTAGATGTATTTTTACTTTCCATTTTTCTTTTTTTTTTCTTTAAAGATTTCCATTCTTAATAGATGAGAAAAAAAATTTCCTAAGAAGTAAAATGTTAAAGATGCTTATTTGGGATCATAGGATCTCTTTTAGCAATTTGCAATTTGAAGCGGAGACCACACAATTTCTGGCCACATTGGGATACTGTCTATACTGCTGCCTCTTTCTCACATTATCTTCCTGCTATCTGACATACCTATGCTCACATCCAGGTACTGAACAGGGGCCCCACATGGCTCTGAAGTAATCAGACTTCACTTGTCCACAACTTCCCATTGAAAGGCTATGCCCTTTAGAATTTCATATTCTGAAGAAAATTTCTATTTTTTTAAATGTTTCAATGTTAGTGAGTTGTCTGAGGAAAGAATGTGATAAAGGTAGTTCTGATCAAGGTATATGTGAGAGACTAATCAATGGTAGGACTCAATGTTTTATCCTGATAGGAGTATATTCATTTCAAAAGGAGTCTCCTGTAAACTCCAGCTAAACAAACACAAAGGCATTTTCAGGATTTCAGGTATACATTTGATGGCTGGGGCAGAGTGGTATTTTTCATATAGACCCTCCTCAAATCTCAACACATGACTTCTATTTCAAATCTATTTTAAAGACCAGAACTATTTAAATTTTACCCTAACATGACTAAATTTACTTTCCTTTATACCTCCACATTGCCAGGACATTTAAAAGCCTCTTCCAATCCTACCAAAGATAAGACATTGATGACATCTCATCTCCTGGCTAACTTGTGACTATTCTCAGTATTGGTGAAGAGGTGAAATTTGTAGATGAGGGATTTTAATCCTTCACTTTGTATTTGATACATGACTTTATGTATTATGGTGCTGATTTTTCAGCACATCTTTATTTTCCCTTTTCCAGTTTTAACAATGAACTTTTCCAATCTCTCATTACTTAGTGAAGACGGTTAATAGTGAATATATGGTTCAGGTATTTCTTTTAACAGCCCTGCAAATAGAAATACAGTGTAAGTCCCATATATGATTATATATTTTCCTATAATCACATTAAGAAAAGACACAGGTAAAGTAAAATTTTAATAATACATTTAATCCAATATGTCAAAAATATTATCATTTTAACATGTAATCAGTGTAAATAATGAGGTATCTCATTTTTTTCCCTGAAAAAAATTTGAAATCTAGGATTTCTTTGAAATCTAGGAGGTATTTTACAATTACAGCCTATCTCAATTTGGAGTGGCCATATTGAAGTACTCAATAGCTAAGTGTGGCTACCATATTCACAGCCTTAGAAAATTTTGAGTAAGATGAATATAAGTTGTGAACCCTTACTTAGTTTCAATTAGACTATCTTCTTTATGAAAATGTTTAAATCTAAACTAATTTTTCTCCCCAAATATGCTTTTCTGCTAGTGTTCTCCAATTCAGTAGTTGGCCCTGACATGCCTGTCATATGTGGTTTTAAAGGTAGAACATGGTACACCTCTAAGAGGCATTAATTACAGTGCGCACAGCTGTATGTAGCAGTATGGGCTCAATAACACTACTTAGTTGTCCATGCCAGAAAAAGAGTTATTTGAGACACATCATCTTCCTCATTTCTACACTCCATCTTCCAAAATTGTCTTTCACTAAGTTCTTTCAGTTCTACCTCCAGAGTATATCTGGGACTGGATCACATTACTCCATCTCTACAATCTTCTCTTTAAGTAGGCAGCTACCTCCTAGATGGCTGCAATAGCCTCTAGCAGGCTTCCCACATCCTCTTTGGATATTCTCCAGTCCATTCTCCATGTTGCAACCTGTTTTGTCAAAGGCAAATCTGAGCATGCCACACTCCCACTTAAAATCCTCTGACAGGCCGGGCGCGGTGGGTCACGCCTGTAATCCCAGCACCTTGGGAGGCCCAGGCAGACGGATCACAAGGTCAGGAGATCGAGACTATCCTGGCTAAAACAGTGAAACTCCGTCTCTACTAAAAATACAAAAAATTAGCTGGGCGTGGTGGCGGGCACCTGTAGTCCCAGCTACTCGGGAGACTGAGGCAGGGGAATAGGGTGAACCTGGGAGGCGGAGGTTGCAGTGAGCCGAGATCGCCCCACTGCACTCCAGCCTGGATGACAGAGTGAGACTCCATCTCAAAAATAAAATAAAATAAAATAAAATAAAATAAAATAAAATAAAATAAAATAAAATAAATCCTCTGACAACTTCCCAGGCTTTTATACTTGAGTCCAAAATCGTATGGTGACCTACAAGGCCTTTGTGATCTGGCTCTATTTATCTACTACTCCTTCCTTCTTTATTTTGCTATGCTTCTCTCTCTTCCTGTGTGAGGATTTTCACATACTCTCTTACTTTTATCTGCAGTGCTTGTTTGCGCGCTCTCTCTCTTTCTCTCTCTCTCTCTTTCCGTTTCTCTCTCTCTGCCTGGCTAACCTCTTTTTGCTGTTCTGCTTAAATGTGACTTTTTCAGGAACACCTTCTCTAACTTCCTTGACTTTTGGGTCCCATCCTGTATGTTTTTATATTAAACAGTACCACTATGTTTTTTTCAGGACACTTATCACAATTTTATCTATATGATTATTTGTGTAATTTTAGTATATTATCTGTCTCCACTAATGTAAGCTTCATATGAATAGAGAACCAAATCTCCCTTGTTTATTCCTTTTATGTCTGTAGTACTAGCCTAGGGCCTGGCATATATTAAGCCTTCAATAACTTCCAGCTGAATCTGCAAATGCATGTGCTCAGCCCATTGTCTGTAGCAGCTTGGTAGTTTTAAGAGGCTTCTCAAGGTTGCAGAAACCCTTGTGGGTATGACTAAGTGTTCCAGCTTCTGTTTCATTGTGAAGATTTTAGAAGTGTAGCCTTTAAGAGGCATACTACAATCCTTCCAAAAACAAAAAAAGTCTGAAAATAAATTTGGGAGAGGATGTGGAACAAAGTAATTTCTACACTAATAGGAAAAATGTAAATTGGTGTAACTTCTTTGGACTGTGTCCCCAAACAAAAGCTGGGTCATGTCAACTGGCTCTGTTATTCTGTCTTCTTGGTTATTGGGTGTTTCTTTGTGGGGGTATTCCTTCTGGTGGGTCATAACATATGCCATAAAAATCCACATTGTGGCCACTTCCATAGACCCATCTGCAGACAGGCCTTTACTCACATCTTCTTGTCCCAGATCTTTCAATCTTTCTTCTTTCAGGTGCCTGCCCAATTAGCCAGGGTATTCTTCACTGTTTATTAATCCTTATATCTTCTAACAGCAAGTCACTTCTTGTCCACACAAAGAGGATGATTTAGTATACTGCCTTCATCCATTGGGAAGATTTTCCCCTCTTTGCTGTCTTTCAAGGCCATCCCTAAGGGAGGGTTGTTGTGCAACAGCAGTCCATTTTTGGGTCACACTGAGATACTGAGCTGATTCATTTACGAGTTAGTTTTCCCTCTTTCATTTGGCCATTAGGGACTCAACACAGGGCTACAGGTATCGTTTGAAGAGAAATGGATGATATGGGTTTGAGAGTCATGCAATTTGCTTGTGCCCCCTGGCCCTGCCTTTGTCCAATCCTGGATGTATCATTTCCATCTTATGATGGAGTACTACCAGACCTGCCTAATCATATGAATTGGTGGGTTTGTTAGAACTCAGCTTAATGTGATTATTTCTTATTGTAGGGTAACTTGAGGTTCTATACGTTATGATTCTACTGTTTCTTTCTGTAAAATCCACATGGTGTCTTTTCAAACCACAGAAACCCCAAGAACCAAAAGTTTTGCCATATCATATTGCATAAGTCATAGGGTCACTTTTATGACAACCTGAACCTGCTGGAGAGCCCTTTGGTGTTTTGAGCTCTACTCACAGCTGGTAAATGTGTATTGTTGCCTAACCTATGTAAATGGTACTGCTTCTGATGTTCTTATTGATAGGGATGGAAAAGAATGCATTTGCCAGATAAATGGCTGCATACTACATGTCAGATATTGTGTTAATCTGCTCTAATGAAGCTATCATATCTGGTCCAGCAATTGCAATTGTGGCTACTACTTGGTTATTATAGAATGTTGTAGATTTTATTTCTTTAATAATTAATGGACATTAGAGATTTTCTAAATCTCTAATTTCTAAATTAGAGATTTTCTAAATCTCTAATTTCTAAATTAGAGATTTTCTGAATCTCTCTGAGCCCATATTGGTAGTTCATACTTTTCTAGGAATATGTCTGTTTCACCTGAGGAATCTAGTAAATTTCTCTTATTACCTTTTTAATGTCTGCTACATCTGTAGTTGTGTCGCTTTTTTATTCATAATATTATTTGTGCCCTCTTTCTGTATTTTTCATTCACTTTTGCCAGAGGTATGCCAATTTTATTAGTTTTTGCAAAGAACCAATATTTGGCTCTGTTGTTTCCTTCTAGTCTATCTTTGCTTTCTGTTTTATTAATTTCTTCATCTTGTCTTTATCTTCTCAATTTTTATATTATTCCTATTTACTCTTTTCTTAACTTTTCTAAGTTGGAGGTTGTATTAGTCAGGGTTCTCTTAGAGGGACAGAACTAATAAGATATATATATACACACACACACACACATACAAAATTAATAGGATATATATATATGTATATATACACATACAAAACTAATAGGATATATATATGTACACACACAGAACTAATAGGATATATATATATATATATGAGTTTATTAAGTATTAACTTACATGATTACAAGGTCCCACAATAGGCTGTCTGCAAGCTGAGGAGCAAGGAGAGCCTGTCCAAGTCCCAAAACTGAAGAACCTGTAGTCCATTGTTTGAGGGCAGGAAGCATCTGGCACGAGAAAAAGATGTAGGCTGGGAGACTAGGCAAGTCTCGCCTTTTTCACGTTTTTCTGCCTGCTTTATATTTGCTGGAAGCTGATTAGATTGTGCCCACCAGATTAAGGGTGGATCTGCCTTCCCCAGCCCACTGACTCAAATGTTAATCGCTTTTGGCAACACCCACACAGACACACTCAGGATTAATACTTTGTATCCCTCAATCCAATCAACTTGACACTCATTATTAACCATCACAGAGGTTTAGCACATTAATTTTTCACCCTTTCTTATTTCTTATTACAAGTATTTAAGGCTATAAATCTTCTTTTACTTTGGATTTTAAAATTGTGTATATTTAAGTTGTAAATGGCTCTAAATCTGTCTCTATCTGCATCTCACAATTCTTGATTTGTAGTACTTTTGTTATCTTTCAGTCGTATGTATTTTCTATTTTTTAGTGTTTTCTAATTTTTATTCTTCTATAGCCCATGAGTAATTTAGAAGTATGTTTTTGAATTTTCTAATGTGTAATTTTCTTTGATAGTTCTTTTTGCTGCTGATTGTTGATTTAACTTTTTTGTTAGATATTGCAATGTATGAGATATAGATTCTTGGAAATTTGTCAGTATCTATTTTATGGCCTGAAATGTGGTTAATTTTTATAAACCATGTGTGCTTGAAAAGAATGTGTATTCTCAAGTTGTTAGATGCATTGTTTCATAGACACACATTAAATTAACCTTGTGCTGTTCAAATTTTTATATCATTATTGATTTGTTGTTGTTTGACGTATCAGTGAGGAGGTATGTTAAAATCTTCCATTTGTGTGGTTTTGTCCATTTCTCTGTAGTCCAGACATTTTTTGCCTTATACTTTGAAATGTATTATTAAGTGCATATATATGTAAATTGTTATATCTTCTTGATGAATTGAGATTTTTATGTAGTGATCTTTTTTTAATCAATAATCCTTTTGCCTTTAAGTCTATTTTGTCTCATACTAATAAAACTTTACCAGTTTTTAAATTAGTGTTTTCTTGATTTTTATGTAAATTTGACATTAAATTTTTGTTTTATTTTAAATTTTTATATGTTAAGCTTTAGATGGTGTCTCTTGCAAATAACTTAAGAGTTGTATTTTCTTTTTAATCCAGTCTGACAATATTTGTTTTTTAACCAGGTAATCTAGGCAATTTGCATTGATCATGATTAATACTATATTTGGATTCATTTCTATCATCTTATAATGGTTTGGACTGAAGTGTTGATCTGGATTGTTCCACATCCCTTGGTTGAAAGATGTTCCAACCACTGAATCACCCAATCACTGATCCACATCCTATTATTTTGAACTATCCCTATGGCCCCCAATAGCATAGTGACTTAGGGTTAAATGGCAGTGTAAAAGGATACAGGAGGCCAGACGTGGTGGCTCACGCCTGTAATCCCAGCACTTTGGGAAGCCAAGGTGGGTAGATCACAAGGTCAGGAGTTCGAGACTAGCCTGACCAACATGGTGAAACCCCGTCTCTACTAAAAATACAAAAATTAGCTGGGCATGGTGGCGCATGCCTGTAATCCCAGCTACTCAGGAGGCTGAGAAAGGAGAATCACTTGAACCCAGGAGGCAGAGGTTGCAGTGAGCTGAGATCGCACCATTGCACTCCAGCTTGGGCAATGGAGCAAGACTCCATCTCAAAAAAAAAAAAAATGTATATGGGAACTGGAGATGGTTAGTGGAGTGAAGAGCAGTTTCAGGAAAGAAGTTCACCATCATCCTATATTTAAAGGACTATGATATGTGTATAAAGGAGGGATTAAAACATGAGCAGCAAATGACAGAACTAGAGCAAATGAGTGGAATAATACCTTATTCCTTGAGCAGCTGTTATGTGCCAGGAAAATTGCTAAATACTTTTCCCATATAGCTTAATTCATACAACAAACCACCGAGGGAAGGACTCATCATCCTTATTTTATAGGTGAGAAAAATGAGGCTCAGAGAGATTAAAGAAGATACTTGAAGTCAAACAACTAGTAACTGGCAGAATTGGGAATCATATTCAATTTTGTATGACTCTAAAATCCTTGTTGTTTTTACTGAATTACATCATGGAGAGGTGAACTGGTAAATACCAAATGAAGGAAGAATACTTTTTATAATTAAAATTCGTAAAAAAGTAATGAACTATCATTTGAAGTGGTGAGCATCTCATCACTGGGCATTTCTAAACAGAGGTAATGTGGTCATGTGTCAGGACTATTGTAGTGAGAGTTTTACTTTGAGTGGGAAGTTGTACTTTAGAACAGACGCTTGGATTAGGTGATCATTAATTATGATCTATTTCAATTTCCATGAGATTGTTGAAACTGTGCCAGAGCTTAACAAATGCATGATTTTCAAAACTCTCCCTACATTCTGAAACTAGCCACAATGTGAACTTGTCCTTTCTTCACTTAGCCTCCTTAACTCACTGCAGTGTTATATGATGTGTACAGGTGGGGACTTTAATAAAACCCTATTTGATGATGACTTGATGAAAGTCTATTTGACCTGTTTAGATAGGAGAAAAACAAGTCACGTGTGTAAGTGCAGTGTAAGGTTCTTTAATTTGAAATACTGGAGCCAAGCAATGCAAAAGCTGAGAGACTCCATTTAATAGCATGTTAATATATTAAAACTGTTAATAAATTCATAGCATTTAAAATACAAATATTTCTACAATGTAATATTATTTTACAGATGGTATTTAGTAAATAGCCAGTATTCACTGGGAAGTGGGGAATTCATTGTCCTTTATGCCTTGCTTTGTTGACACATACTACCATGTGAAGGCCAAGACCCCCTAAGAATAGAAAAACCTTTCTGTCAGCAGCAGCAGCCTCATCAAGCTGGTCCCTCTGTAGACTCTGCTCTGTCCACTTATTTTCTTTATCCTTACTGCCAATCCATCAAGTAACCATTTCCCCTCCTTTTAAAGCCCAGCCACAAGCATTATTTCTTCCCGGAGCTTTCATTGACCTGTGCCTCTCCCTGCACTGTACCTCTCGAAGTATCCAGTACTGGCAGTTGAAGTATATGAAGAAGGATTTTATACATTCTTTACTTTTGTTCTGAGTAGTTCTTTTAAACCTTGTGAAAGCAATTTCACAAGTGCTTCCTACAGTATTGCTCTGATGTGGATAGGAAAGACCTCATTATAGCCTTTGGACATGAAGAAACTGAGACATCAGGAGGCTGAGAATTGCCAAATAGTGGTAGAGTTTTAGCATCTTTTAGCTCCACAGCTCTACTAGCCAAATGTGCGTTCCAAAATATTTCCCACGGGTTTCTGACTCTTGGATTTTAAGTCGTATGCTATGGCTGGTACCTGGGATTTGGTGTATTTAAAATTTGTTTGGGCCAGGCGCAGTGGCTCACGCCTGTAATCCCAGCACTTTGGGAGGCTGAGGCGGGTGGATCACCTGAGGTTGGGAGTTTGAGACCAGCCTGGCCAACATGTTGAAACCCTGTCTCTACTAAAAATACAAAAATTAGCCAGGCGTGGTGGTGCACACCTATAATTCCAGCTACTCCAGAGACCAAGGCAGGAGAATCGCTTGAACCCAGGAGGTGGAGGTTGCAGTGAGCTGAGATCGTCTCACTGCACTCCAGCCTGGGTGACAGAGCGAATCTTTGTCTCGAAAAAAAAAAATTGTTTGACTCATTATTTGAATGGGCCAAGCAAGTGCTGACCAATGCATAGAGAGAAGTATGGTTATTGAATCCCTACTAGAATGTGAACAAATTTTGAGAAAGGCCTACAATTGAGGTGAGTGTGCTGTAACCTGAGCATGTGAGACCAAAAAAACACCTGAGAAAAATTTTTGCTTTCAGAATTCATCCATGTGACTCTATAGATTGGATATTCTCGTTTCATCCAGTTAGCCCCAAACTGACAGAGGGTTGTCTTGGGCAGTCAGAGATGTGTAGTGTAAAGATTATTTGGCACTACTTAGGAGCCAAAGGTTCTAATTATGGAGCGTCTTAAAATTAGATTCATCTTTTTTACTTTCCTGGCCTCAGCTCTCTCTTATGGCAAGTGAGGGGTTTGCAATGAGGTCAGTGGTTCTCAGACCATAGTCTTTGGAGTACATGGACCAGAATCGCCAGGGGACTTGTTAAAAGTTGAGATGCTGGACTCCATCTAGGCCTACTGAATTGGAATCTCTGGAGTGGCGCTCGTTTATCTGCCTTTTGACAAGTTGACCAAATATGCACACTAAAGTTTGAGTACCTCTGGATGAGGTAGATTCTAAGGTTCCTTCCAGCTCTATGATACTTTGAATGAGAAAGACAAAGACAGACAGCAATTACGGATTTCATTTCAGATTTCTTCACTATTCTTTAATGTCAGAGCCTTTAGTGATTTTAAATTTGCCAGAAATCACCTAATTAGCATGTGATGACAATATACTATTTTCATTTTTTGTCTCTGTCTCCCCCAGCTTATTATCAGCATTGTTTCTATTTCTTTTGTGCATTACTACAGTAATCATCAATCTCTTCTTATTCACTTCCATCCTTTATACCATCATCAGAGATTTTTGGTATTGTTTTTGTCCATAAAACAACAAACACAGAAAAAGTCCCTCACATGATTAATAAGTTGCTTTTTTTTTCTGGCAATAAAAACCCTTAATTTCTCAGCATGGCTTACATGACCTTTCCAAGTATTATTTATCTTTGTAGTTTTATCTCCCAAATTTTTACCCACATCCAGCCAGGCATCTTTAATTCTCAAACTAGTTTAGGTAGTTGATTACGTAGAGTCATCTTGTTTCTTTCTTTCTTATTAAATATGAAATAGCTTTATAGTTAACTTCATTGTATGATCTGGGACAATTTTATTCATAGAAAATATTACTATATGATAACATTTTAGACCGTAAGCATTTATTAATAATAAAAAAAACCAAGTACTGGATTTAGTTTGGCTCTCTCTGAGTTTTTTACCTAATATATTTTCTATCTTTTTTAACTGTTTGCTACCTCTTTCTGTTAGAAAAGTGAAGAAAAATACCAAAGAAATATTTTTGTAAGAATAACTTAAAATTAAGACTATTCCATATATCAATTTAAAAAAATCAAAATTTCAACAGATTGCTACAGATTGCTTTTATATGGTTTAAATAATAAATTACTTTGATTCCATTTATGGAGTACCGGTGTTTTTTGTGAACACTGTTAGGTAACAGGACCTGTGTCCCTGTGGTTCTCTTTCTGGATTGCCTTTCTGAAGCTTCTCCTCTTAAAAAATTCCTGCTCATTTTTCAAGACCCAGTAGATTTGTCACCAATTGCAAAGCCTTCTCTGGCCCTCATAGAAATAACCATCAACTCTCTCCTCTATATTTTCCAGATTTCTTGGTATGTTCATCTCTACTTAAAAAACTAATTATCTAACATCATTATAATATTAATTATTATTCTATTTATCCCTTCTCTTCCTCTCTTGCCTCTATGGGTCCTGGCACAAAGTTTATGTTCCATAATTGATGTTAAATGAATGTCTTGTTTTGACTAAGATTTTTGTTCCTTAAGAACCTTATCCCTCTTACCTTTATTCTGTAGGACCAAGAACACAAGATCTTATGTGTACCCATTTAGCGATGACAGACTGGCCAAGTGATCTGGCTTTTCTCCACGCTCTGGGAAATAGTTTAACTCTGTCAAAGAGCAGTCAAGAAAAGTTCATATATTGAGAGTGATGTGATGATGGCTGTTTGAAAAGCTTGGAACTACCTTTTTAGATCAAATAGGCTTGGTTCTTTCTCAAATCTGGATTAAGGCCAATGCTTTGATATCCCAGTCAGCAAAGATCAGAAGTCAAGAATTCACAATCTTTCATCGTGCTCTAAAATCATTTGTCAATAAACAACAAAGACCTTCTAGGGCTGGATATTAGAGAGGAAAGTAGCCGAGAGCTTGGAAGGGGAGCTCTTTTATCAGCTGAGGACTCTGGATGGGAAAAAGGCTTAGTTCAGGTCTGGTAAAGAATTTGAGAATAAGCGAAATGCAAGGACACAGTAGTCAAGAAACTGTTTAGTACTGAGTGTTGGCTCAGATGTGAGGAAAAAGGCACTTTACACTGTTGGTGAGGAGGACAGAAGTAGAAACTGGTACAGCCTTTCTGGAGTGCACTTTTGCAAGGTGTATTAAAAATGTTAAAGGTGTTTATACTTTTTTTCCCACCAATTCTACTTCTAAGAATTTTTCCTAATGACATACTCTAATAAGTATACCAGGATTTTTGTATAAAGAGATTTATTTAGAACAACTATAAAGGTCCCAAAATAGGGAACTGATTAAACAAATTGATTAATCTATACCAGGTAATATCACACAGGCATTCAAATAATGATGTAGAGATATATTTATAGAAAAGGAAAGGGGTATATGATGTATTGTCAGATTTAAGAATCTATTTATGAAATAATAGGTGGATTATGATTAATTTTTGTAAAACAGATATATACATGTATATATATTTTATATATACACACACATATGCTACACAATTTATGGAAGTTGGCACTGAGAGTTTTTTTTGGTTTACCTTGATGTTACAAATTTTCTACAGATAATATATAATACTCAAATTATAAAGAAATAATTTTTTCAAAATATATTTTTCAAAATATTTCAAAAATTTCCAAAATAATTATTTTTCAAAATAATTTTGAAAAAATTATTTCTTATGGAAGGGATAATTCTTTCAGATTGTATTCTCCAGGCTGACTGAATAGTGCTTGGAACAGAGTACATGTGTGATATGTATTAGCAAATTTAATGACTGAGTGAATAGGCAAACGACTTTACTCCAAACTTGGTAGTATAGGTTTTATTGGTGAGAATTTTCTAAATTTTATCCATTCGTCTTCTTCCACTGGAACTGCATCTGTAGGATAGCTGCTTTTTGATTCCTGAGATCTTTTCTTTTCTTTTTTTTTTCCTGGTTTTCACTTTTTTTTTTCTCTCTTCAACTTTTATTTTAAGTTCTGGGTTACATGTGCAGGATGTACAGGTTTGTTACATAGGTAAACATGTGCCATGGTGGTTTGCTGCACAGATCAACCCATCACCTAGGTATAAAGCTCAGCATCCATTAGCTTTTCTTCCTGATGCTCTTCCTCTCCTGAACCACTCTCCCAACAGGCCCCAGTATGTGTTGTTTCCCCCAGTGTGTCCATGTGCTCTCATCATTTAGCTCCCACTTATAAGTGAGAACATGTGGTGTTTGGTTTTCTGTTCCTGCATTAGTTTGCTGAGGATAATGGCTTCCAGCTCCATCCATGTCCCTGCAAAGGACATGATCTCATTCCTTTTTATGGTTGCATAGTATTCCATTATGTATATGTACCACATTTTCTTTATCCAGTCTATCCTGGATGGTCATTTCGGTTGATTCCATGTCTTTGCTATTGTGAATAGTGCTGCAGTGAACATATATGTGCATGTATCTTTATAATGGAATGATTTATATTCCTTTGGGTATATACCCAGTAATGGGATTGCTGGATCAAATGGCATTTCTGCTTCTAGATCTTTGAGGAATTTCCACACTGTCTTCCACAATTGTTGAACTAATTTACACTCCCACCAACAGTGTAACAGCATTCCTTTTTCTTCACAAACTTGCCAGCATCTGTTGTTTCTTGACTTTTCAATGAACCACCATTCTGATTGCATAAGATGGTATTTCATTGTGGTTTCAGTTTGCATTTCTCTAATGACCAGTGATGATAAGCTTTTTATAATATGCTTGTTGACCGCATGAATGTCTTCTTTTGAGAAGTGTGTGTTCATGTCCCTTGCCCACTTTTTAATGGGGTTGTTTAATTTTTTCTTGTAAATTTGTTTAAGTTCTTTGTAGATTCTAGATATTAGACCTTTCTCAGATTATTAGATTGCAAACATTTTCTCCCATTTCGTAGGTTGTCTGTTCACTCTGATGATAGTTTCTTTTGCTGTGCAGAAGCTCTTTAGTTTAATTAGATCCCATTTGTCAAGTTTTGCTTTTGTTGCAATTGCTTTTGGTGTTTTCATAATGAAATCTTTGCCCATGCCTCTGTCCCGAATGGTATTGCCTAGATTTTGTTCTAGGTTTTTTATAGTTTTGGGTTTTACATTTACATCTTTAATCCATCTTGAGTTAATTTTTGTATAAGGTATAAGGAAGGGGTCCAGTTTCAATTTTCTGCATATGGCTAGCCAGTTCTCCCAGTACCATTTATTATAAAGGGAATCCTTTCCACATTGTTTGTTTTTGTCAGGTTTGTTGAAGATCAGATGGTTGTAGGTGTGTGGTCTTATTTTTGAGTTCTCTATTTTGTTCCATTCTATGTGTCTGTTTTTGTACCACTACCATGCTGTTTTGGTTACTTTAGACTTGTAGTATAGTTTTAAGTTGGGTGGCATGATGGCTCCAACTTTGTTCTTTTTGCTTAGGATTGTCTTGACTATTCAGCCTCTTTGTTCCATACAAGCTTTAAAATTTTTGTTCTAATTCTGTGAAGAATGTTGGTAGTTTAATGGAAATAGCATTGAATCTTTAAATTAGTTTGGGCAGTGTGACCATTTTGATGATATTGATTCCTCCTATCCATGAGCATGGAATGTTTCTCCATTTGTTTGTGTCCTCTCTGATTTATTTGATCAGTGGTTTGTAATTCTCCTTGGAGGGGTCCTTCACTTCCCTTGTTAGCTGTATTCCTAGGCATTTTATTCTTTTTGTAGCAATTGTGAATGGGAGTTCATTCATGATTTGGCTCTGCTTGCCTGTTGTTGGTGTATAGTAATGCTAGTGATTTTTGCATATTGATTTTGTATCCTGAGCCTTTGCTGAAGTTTCTTATCAGCTTAAGATGCTTTTGGGCTGAGACGATGGGGTTTTCTAGATATAAGATCATGTCATCTGCAAACAAAGATAATTTGACTTCCTCTCCTCCTGTTTCAGTACTCTTTATTTCTTTCTCTTGCCTGATTGCCCTGGCCAGAACTTCCAACACTATGTTGAACAGGAGTGGTGAGAGAGGGCATCCTTGTCTTGTGCCAGTTTTCAAGGGGAATGCTTTCAGCTTTTGCCCATTCAGTATGATATTGCCTGTGGGTTTGTCATATATGTCTCTGATTATATCATGATATGAGGTTATATCCCTTCCTTGGTATGAGTTTGTGCCCCTTCCTGTGTCTGAGTGTTGATGATATATTTCTGACTGGTCATTAGTTGTTTTTGTTCATTTCATTAAGGGTTTTGAGAGTCAGGTTCCATTAACCAGTGTCATTCCACCATTTTATTCTGTGACTTCTTTTGGTGCTATTACATTTAGAAAATTCTTGCTCTCTAAAATGTGGTAAATATTTACCTACTTAGCTTTTAAAATATATTTTCATTTAATTCTAAAATATATTTGAAATTAATTTTTATATGATGTGAAGTGAGACCACAAGTTGATATTTTTCTTTTGAAATACATAACCAGTTTTACACAAACCATTTATAGAGTAGTCCATTTTTTCCATATTGGTTTATGATGTATGTTCTGTCACATATTAAGTTATAATGTGTACAAGGCTCTATTTCAGGCCTGTTTGTTTTGTTCCGTTAATTTGTCTGTTGATTCTTATACTACCATTACACTATTTTGTATGTGTTATAAAATGCAGTTTAATATTGAGTTTGGGTACATTTCCACTGATTTTACTTTTTTAAACAATTGAACTATTTTCACACACAATATTTGCCAAATGCAATGCTTGACATTATATGAAAAATATAAATTAAATTTGGAATAATTAACATGTTTTATTATGTAGTCTGCCTCTCCAGGAGCATATTTTATCTTTCCATTTGTTTAAGTTTTCTTCTATCTTGCATCCCTCAAGGTTTTGCTTAAGAAATTTATAGTTTGCAAGTATTATGTATTGACCTTTCCCTCATTACGTTTTCTAATTATTGTTAGTATATAGAAAATTGAATCTTGAATATATATTTTATAATTAGTGATTTTCTTGAGTATTATTATTGATTTTGGTTCTTTTTGTATCTTCTAGAAAAGCAATCATACCTTCTGCAAATAATTATAACTTCTATTCTCTTTTGAAATAGTTGTGTCTTGTTTCTTTTCTTGCATTTTAGTATGATCCTGGACATCCTTACCGTCCTCCTGATTTTAACGAGAGCAGCTTTAATAATTTGCAGCTAAGAGGCAATTGGCCTAAAAGAAATTAGGAAATACACTTAGCTTCCTAGTGAGGCTTAAAAATCAGAAAAAAAAAAAAACAGTGCTGAATTTTATCAAATGATCTTTTATTCTTTTTTTTTTGATAATTATGTCCTCTTATTTGACCTAGTGATGCAATGTGTTATATTAATATATTTCTAATATTAAACAATCCTTGCATTTCTGAGGTAATCCCTACTTGATTATGCTGGGTTATTATTTTAATATACTTTGACTTAATTTTACAGATTTGTTATTTAGAATTTTCACAACTGTATTCATAAATAAAACTTGTTTGGAAGAATATTTCTTGAAATGCATTCTAAGAAGGAATGTTATGAGGAAGAAATGGTTCCATGGTCAAATACACTTGAGAAAGGCAGATTAAAACATTTTAACAAATTTCTTTGCTTTAGGTTTCTCAGAGACTTTAATATGCTAATACATGCTGTAATCTCTGAGGGAGTGCTTTTCAAGTGAACTCACAATAGATCCCGTTCCCCCCTCAGAAAGTGACACTAATTTCCACAGAACCCTCTTTGGAATATTAATCATTGTCATATTTTATTATGAGGGTTATGTTAACCTCATGAAGTGAGTTAGGATAGCTTTTCCTACTTTAATGTACCCGGGAATGGATTATATAATGTGGGTCTCATAAGTTTCTTGAAAACGTGAAAGGCCTAGAACCAGTTTTGCAAATTATCCCTTAATAACATTTGCTAAATTTTCCATGGATATTCAGCTTTCTTATAATGTTGAATCAATGTTATTAATTCATATTTCTAGAAAATGGTTCACTTTATTGAAATTTCTAAATTTGTTAAAACGTGATTGTGAGTGGAATTCTCTTTTAATTCTTAAACTATGTTTCATTTACCTGTTGGTAAATACAATGAAATGAAATGATCTGTGCCAAATACTTGAAACAGTGCATGGCACATGGTAAATGGTAAATGTTTTTTATTTCCTCCCCCTTTTTCTTATTTTGTATCTTTCTTTTTCAAAAAAAATAGATTTGTCAGAACTTTGTTGATTTAAAAACTTTGTTTCCCAGATAATCACCTCTTCTGCTTATCTTTTAATCTACTTATCTCTTCCATCTATTTATTTGATTGTTTAAAAATTCATCACTGTTCACCTTAGATTTATATTTTATTCTTCCTGCTTTTTTATAGCTGTTTTTTCTTTCTTTTCTAGCTAGCTTCTTGAATTGATTGAAAAATTCTTTTAAAACAAAATTCTTGGTTAGTAATGAAAATATTCAAGTCTATCAATTTGATTTAAAAATAGTTCTGTATTTTGTGGTCCTTTATGCACATTGTACAAAACTCAAAGCATACAAAAGGGCTTACAGATAATAGCGAATTTTCTTCATTCTCCTGCCTTAGTCTTCTTGTTCCTCACCAGGAGGTAACCACAATTATGATGTTCTTGTGTTTCCTTCCAGAGTTATTCTAAGTGGATTTGGCTATTGAGTACAGCTTTGTCAGAACTATATATATTTTTACTTAATTATTACTTTCATTATTTTAAAATAGAATTTGTTATTAATTTAAATTTCTCACTTGATACAATAATTAGGAGAGTCAAATTAAAATACTTATTCATAGGACATTTTTTGTTATTAATTTCTAGTTTTGCTGCATTGTGATTAAAGAAGGTAGTCTATAATTTCTGCTACTTTGAAAGTCCTGAGGTTAATCATGTGAACAATTACAAGGTCAAATCTTATAAATATTTTATGAAATATTTTAAAATTTATAATCTTCAAAGGGCACAAAGTATATAATTACTAATTCAAAATAATTTTTATTTATTGTGGTTTACTTGATCTATTATAGACAGCAATAAATTTGTTTCCTTCTCAAATCAAAATTTTGTTGTTTTATTTATCCTTATAATAACTTAAAAATTTTTATGCCATATTTTGCATAAATTATGATTATGATAAATTATGATTCTATGAGAATAAACACAAACATAAAAGTAAACTCTGGCTTGTAAATTTTATTAAATAAATAAGTCCTGAAAGTAACACCTATGCTAGGATATAAACATTCAATTAGTGCAGCAGGGTATCAAATTAAAAGTGAAACTTTTGTTCAGACTCCCCATTTCTAATCTCACATTTCAGTCATAATTACTTTTGAATGCTTTGTATTTCTGCTAATAGTTACCTCCATAACTCTAAATAATGTGTTTAGATCTTTCATTCTTAATTAGTAACTATAGACTTTATTGATTCTTCTATATGAAAGAGTAAGGCTCAAGTTATTTATACTACCCTTACCTTTCCTTTTCAAATTCTTCCCAATTGTAATTTTTTTCTTAGATGGGTAACTTTTGTAATTTTTAAAAATACTTAAGCTTCAACTTCTTGATTCATCAACTTTAAACATTTTTTGGACTCGGTTATTTTTTGACTCTTGGGGAATGAATTTCCCAATTTAGCATTCTCTATGTCTTCCTTTCTCTACTGTCTGACTCCTGTTAGCTATGTTACCACTTTATGTGGGGAATGTTTAGAGCATTCTGTTCTCTAATTCTAATTAAATTTTCTATGCTTTGTCTGTAGGTTAATTCTGAAAGTCAAAAACTGGTGGAATTTTAATATAATAGTTATATAAATATTCATTTCATGTTTGAGGACTATTGGGTATGTAGAGAAAGCAATGCAACTCAACACCTACATCCCTTTAAGGAGAATTTTGTAAAGGTCAAGATTAAATGGATTTTCTCTTTCTATTTTAATATTTCATCCATTATTCGTCTATTGTCATGATTTAACTTGTTTCATATTTGGACCATTCTTGGGAAATGTTTTGGGTTTAATTGCCTTTTTTCTTGAGAAAAGAAACACATATATTTTTACCATATTGCCAATATCTTGCAATTGTTTAATGCTTTAGAAAGTATCACTCTATTTCTAGGTCTGTTTCAAAGCTGTCACCCTGATATTTCTCTTTATTTCACTTCTAGATTAGTTTCACTATTTCTTAGATCCTGTGTACTCCCTTTTAAGAACATTTCTTTTTCCTCCCCTTCAGTACATTTATTCAAGTGATTTTTTTTCCACAAAGGGTGCATGGGATGTAAACTTCCTGCGTCCTTGTTTTTCTGAATATGTATTTATTTTTCCCTAATCCTTGACTGATAGTTTTGGTAGGTACAGAATTCTAGATTTAAAATAATTTCCAGCTGAGCGTGGTGACTCATGGCTGTAATCCCAGCACTTTGGGAGGCCAAGGTGGTAGATCACTTGAGATCAGGAGTTTGAGACCAGACTGGCCCACCATGGTGAAACCCCATCTGTGCTAGAAATACAAAAACAATTAGCTGGGCGTCATGGCGCATGCCTGTAATCCAAGCTACTTGGGAGGCTGAGGCACAAGAATCACTTGAACCTGAGAGGCAGAGGTTGCAGTGAGCCGAGATCACGCCACTGCACTCCAGCATGGGCAACAGAGCAAGACTCCATCTCAATGATAATAATAATAATAATAATTTCTTATTAGTAATTTGAAGGCATTGCTTCTTTGTCTTTCAGCATTGACTGTTCCTAATAAAAAGCCTGGGGCCAAGTTTATTCTCTTTACTTTCTAGGTAACCTGAAGTGCTCTATCACAAATTATATTTTCTTCAGTTTCATTCTGTTCTTCATTGTTGTCAATATGCTTTTAAACTCTTGATTTTGTTTTGGGTTTCCTTATATTTTCATATTTTAGCCAGTTATTTTTTTCAGCTTGTTCTCTGTTTATTGTGTTCCGACCTTGTTTCATAGAGATGATGACCTTTTACATATTTATGAAGACAGCAAAACTGGTTTAAATTTTCACTGAGAAAACTCTTTTTAGAAGTTTCTCTTTCTTTGAGGTTTTAGAGAGTTATCTATTTTCTCTGTTGTTGAAGTATCTTTTTTTCCATAATCCCATTGTTGGCTCTTTTTCTACTTTTCATTCTTGAATTGTGTGAGATTTATCCAGGCTTTGTCTTTATTAACAAAAATAATAGGTGAATTATTTTTTGCTTCACTTGCCGTTCACACGTTTTGCCCAGATTTAAACTAAAATTTTAATTTGATGGTTTTTTCAAATGTCTAACAGGCATTCATCTGTCATGGATTTAGGTGAATTAATACAACTCTTGCATTTTTTAAACTGTAAGGTTACATGTAATTCAAAGTTGTTTGAATAGTGTAAAACATTAATTAGTTTTTTCTAAATAACTGTGCTTCCACTCATGTTGATTATTTTGCTAAGTTAGGAGATCTGAGGTCTTTTAGCAAAAGTAAAATAAGTAGAGCTCATAGAATGGGAAGACTGGTTTATGTAGGAGTCCATGACTGCAGTAAAGAAAGTTCCCATAAAACTGATTGCTGCTCACTATATTTCTCACCACTGTAGCCCCTGTCTTCTGAAACATGGTATAAACTCTATGGGCTATAACATCTTTTCTTATATTTTTTGAGACCAGAATGGAAGGAAGCATCCATTTTATGTGGTTGTAAAAATAAAATATGTGATGTATGGTCTAAAACTACACCTGCCAACCTATTCCTGATGATACATTAAATGGAATTTTTATACTCATAGTAATTCTGATCTTTGGCTTTCTGTACTTTGCCAGTCAATGATGGTGTGTGCATGTGTGCACGTACATGTGCGTGCATGATTTTTTCATAATGGGAGATGGGGAGACGCCCTATCATACATAATAGCCTGCTGCCTGCTGCCATGTTAAGAAGTCCAACCATTAGTCTGTTTTGATAAGCTAGGCATCTCAAGTAGCCCTATTGATTTTTCTTTAGTTCTTCTTCTTCTTTTTTGTTTTTTGTTTTTGTTTTTTTAATTTATCCTTGGTGGTTGAATTAAATTGTCTTTCACTTAATTCATCTCAGCTTCTCTTCCAGTCTTTTTATGTCCAGAGTCCTTCACCAGTCTTCTTATTGCCTCCAGATTGTGAGCCAATTTCTTGAAGGTGGAGCCAAGTCTCACTCTTTATATCTCTGTATAATACATGTTTCATACATACCTACTGATAAGCTGATCAGCTTAATGATGGGGATAGAAGTGAGCTCCTACTCCTGTTTTTTCCGTCAAAGGTAAACCCTGGAAAAGGACAAAGTTCGAGTAATATTTTCTATGGAGAGCTTGGAACTCAGACGTCTCCTATGGAGTTCTCATCTTCTTGCTTCCTTGTCTTTTGGTGAGGGAAAGAATATGCCACCTGTCTTGTCTCCTGGGACCATGCCAATAAGTGTGCTGCCCAAGGGGCTCTGCAGGATGGGTTTGTTCACCTGCTTACCTTGCTCCATCCCTGCCCTACCTTTCATCTGCTTTCAGGAGGCTCAAACTGTTCTCTTGTTTCCTTCTTTCCCTTTCCCCCAAGCCTCCAGTAAAGAAGAGATTTTAGTATTAGGAAAATGGGCTGTTGAATTCCAAAATCAAAAATAGACCACATAAATATGTATGAAGCATTAAAACCCTTCTTTGAAGTGTGATTTCCTGGCTAATGGATGCCTCTGGGATGATTATTATATATTTTTTGTACTCAGTTAAGCCCTATTCAGACCAACTTATATTTTGGTGAACTTAAGGACCTTATGATTAGCATCCATTAGCATTTCCATTACATCTGTATTGTAATAATACCATCTAAAATTTCTACGCTGTATCTTTCATAGAGTGCTTTTATGCCATTATTTTATTTGATACTCCCAACAACACCGTGAAAAATGTTGAGATTCTCTTAACATTTTTGTTTTATAGATGAGGAGACTGAGGTGCAGAACATTTAAGCGACTTGTCCAAAGTCATGCAGTGAGTAAGGGAGTGGAATGCTGACTAGGAGCCCTGTCCTCAGCTAGTATGGCAAGGGCATGTTCCCTATCACTGCTAGTAATAGCAAATGATCACTACCACTGAGTATTTGCATCATGCCAGCTACTATATTAGGCTATCTGTATATATTTTCTCATTTAATACTCCTCATAACCCTGCAAAGTAGGAATTGTTATTATTCCCCCCGTTACATAGAGGGGAACTGCAATTTAGAGAGGTTAAGTAACTTGGTCCAAGTCACACAGCCAGTCCTAGTATACCTAGGACTATACTGCAGTTGGAACCCAGGTTTCCCTGATTTCAGACCTCAGCCCTAGCCACGTGGGTCCCTCATGGTTTTACTGGACTGAGCCTATGAAGATACTCAACATAGCATAGCTCATAAAGGCTGTTCCGTTTCTCATGATTCCCTGAGCTGTGATTACGAGCTCTCCTTGTGATTCCTATGACTCTGGGGCATATTGTCAAGGGTAAAATTGGGAGCTGTATGGATCAGAAAGGCAGAGAAAGTGAAGGGACTAATATTTACTGAATGCTTACTATATGCCCAGTGGCCATTAGAAACCCATATCACAGGAACCTCGTAAGTCTGGTGTTATCATTTCCACTTTATGGAGGAAGAAACACAGGTTCAGAGAGGTAAAGAAATGTATGCAAGATGGTAAGTGGAAGAGTCAGGATTTTTAGCCAGGTCTGTCAGACCTTATAGCCCATGTTTTCTCCTCTATGCCTAAGTAGGAGTAGGCTCAGTGGTGATGTTTTAAGGGCTAATGTTGATGATTTAAGGGCTAATGAGAAGGAGTAGTATTTCTAAAGGGCTTAAGGAGGATTTTAAGGAACAGAGATGAATTTAGACCCTGGTGGTTATAAGGCATTATAATCCGTACTCTGGAGCCCTATAAAGGACCTCATAGGAGAACCCAAAGAGAAGAAAAACAGTGGCAAGTTTTAGGCTACATTGCCTAGCTTATATCACAATGCCAGCAGCCTTCAACTGAAATACATAGGAACTGGGACTTAAAAACCAGCAGAAACACATTGGTAAACATCATAATGACACACACATTTAGGAAAATGATGTTTTTAATTTCAAATTCTATGCAGCCTTGCCTTATATAGTCAGTGCTGGGAAGTTGTGGTGTACCAGGAAATGATTTACATTTTAGCCTTAGGCAAAAATATGGAACTTGTAATTATGTCGGAGAGAGGCAAAACCTTCTAGATTTTACAACTTTAAAGCTGTAAAAGTCTCAGTTAGGGTGTGTGTTGATTAAATTGTGGTGTGGCTGAGCATTTTGCCTGAAACTTCATAGGGAATAAGCATCTGTTAATGACTTTCAGGTAAAAACCTTCCTTCTAAATCTTTAATGCAGTATTGCCAAAGTGTGGAAGTGGTGGGTGACAAGCATTTTCTTGTTCCTCCTAAGGCCTTCCTGATCCAAGGTAGTTTTGAGCACAAAAGGCTGTGCTGGTTAAGCTTTTGGCTCGTGGGAAGAAAGCTGCACATCAGCTCCTGATACGCACGAGCTAGCCTGAACTCCGTGATGACCATCAGATGCAGATAAACTGCCAGCCAGAGAAGCTGTCTTGCAGATGTGACTTTGCTTCCTTCAAGAGCAGGGCTTTCTGCACCTATGCTCTAAGCACCCTTAGTGTTCCTCTCCCAATGGTCCTGGATTGATTTCTCTAATGGGGAGCCTCCTCTGTAGGGTCTACAAGGTGACTGGTGGATTGATTGCCCTACTCCACGTAATGAGAGTAGGCGATTGTAAAGGGGAGGTTGAAGAGCTTGCCTGTTTTCTTTGTTATTCTTCTTCCTGAGAGAGTGGACTAGAGTGGTAGTTCAAAGAACTGGCTCTGCAGTCACAGATCTGGGTACCAATCAAGGTTCTGTCCCTTATTTTCTGTGTGACCTTGAGCACATCATTTATCATCTCTAAGCCTCTTTCTCAACTTTTAATGCTTCATTCATAATACCTGCTTCACAGGATTGTTGTGGGAATTAAATGAGATAATGTGATATTAAGTCCTTATGACTTTTAAAGTTGACATAGTATTATAACTATTACCTCCGCTAATAGCATCAAATCTTGGGTCTAATCAGGGCTCAATCTCTTTACTATTTGTGTGACCTTCCTAACCATTTTGCCATCCTGTCTCCCTTCTGAATGTAGAAAATGTAACTAGCTTGCTTTGGCCTTTAAATTAATAGAATTCATCAGCCACAGATCTCTGTGAGCCACTTGCTTTGTAACGGCAAAGGAGTATGTGTGTCTGGCATGGGAGCTTTCCAAGAATATTTGCTCAATAGCTATAATATTATACCATCACGTGCTGCTGTGGCTTTATAGGAAGTATATCCTGGATGGTTATTACATATTTAGCTGGAGTTTAGTTTCCTAGGGAAATAAAGGTTTCATTTTTTAAGAATAGACAATTATTTTGAACAAGTGGTTTATGTCCACAGAAAGTTCATGTTCTTATCTTTTATGTTTGAATGAAGGCACTGTGTATGAGGTGTCCCTGAACATTGGAAGTCTAAAGAGCATGGATTTGGATGTCAAAACTGGGTCCAGATTGAAGTTATGATATGGACCACCTGTGAGAGCCTTAATTTCTTCCTGTGTGAATGTAAATAATACCTACCTCATGGGATTAAAAGAGAAAATAATATAAGAAAGCATCTATCATATTATGTAACACATAGTAGCCTCTCAATAAAAGTTAGTGGTTACTATTTTGGGCAGATCCAAACATTGTGTTAATAAATTTCAATGGCTTCCACATTTTATTCTTTGGGGTGGCACATTCTGTAGAGATATCTTAGGGGCTACAGAGAGACAGTGATGGAGGGACTAAGGAAATAGTATCCAGGCTCTCTGCCCCGCTTCCCAAGAAGCTCTGCTTATGTCTGTTTTATATCTAGGGCATCTGAGATTGATTTACGGGGGAGAAAGAAGGCTTTATAAGTGATTTCAGTTCAATTTATTAATTTTTCCCCTCAATGAACCATAGTTTTAGTGTCATATCTAAGAAATCTTTGTATATCCCAAGGTCACAAAGGTTTTCTTCTAGAAGTTTTTATGATTTAGAGTTTTAAATTTAGGTGTATGATCAATTTTTTAGTCAATTTTTGTTTATGGTAAGAGGTGTGGTGTATTAGTTTGCTAGGACTGCCATAAAGCATCACAGATTAAGTGGCTTAAAGAATAGAAATATATTTTTTCACAATTCTTGAGGCTAGAAGTCTGAGATCTAGGTGTCAGCAGGGTTGGTTTCTTCTGAGGCCTCTCTCCTTGCCTTATAGATGGCCATCTTCTCCCTACGTCTTCATGTGGTCTCTTCTCTCTGCCTGTCCCTGTCCAACTTTCCTCTTCTTATAAAGACACCAGCCATATTGGGTTAGGACCCACCCAAATGAACTCATTTTAACTTAATTACTTCTTTAAAGACTATTTCCAAATGCAGTCATATTCTGAGGTACTGGAAGTCAGGAATTTAACATATGAATTTGGGGGGTACATAACTGAGCTTATAATTCATGGATGAAAGTGTTTTTTTTGCCATATAGATATTCAATTGTACTAGTGTGGTTTGCTACAAAGAACCTTCTTTTTCACTGAATTGCCTTTGTACCTTTCTCAAGAAACAGCTGTCCATATAAATATGGGTTGATTTCTGGAGTCCCTGTTTTGTTCCACTGAACTATTTGTCTGTCTTTGCTCTAATATCATACTGTCTGGATTACTTCCGTTTTATAATATGTTTTAGAATTGACAAACTGGACTTCCTCAAAATGAAATATTTCTGCTCTTCAAAAGACACTGTTAAGGGAATGAAAGGACAAGCCACAGACAGGGAGAATATATATATATATACACACACACATTTGCAAAAAGTAGAGCTGATATGGGACTACTCATATCCAGAATATATAAAAAACTCTAAGATATAAATAATAAGAAAGTAACCTAATAAAAAAGGACAAAAGATTTGAACAGATACTTCACCAAAAAAGATATGTGACTAGCGAATAAGCACATGAAAATATACTCAACATTATTAGTCATTAGAGAAATGTAAAATAAAACCACAATGAGACACCAATACACACATATTAGGAATATAAAAAGACAGACCATATCAAGTGTTGGTGAACATACAGAGGAACTAGAACTCTCATATATTTTTGGTGGGAATGTAAACTAGTACAACCACTTTGAAAAACAACTTGGCAGTTTAAAAAAGTTAAACATACACTTACATGGTCCAGGCATTCTATTACTAGAAATGAAAGCATATGCCCATATAAAGAGTACAAATAAATGTTTATAGGAGTTTTACTTGTTATAGCCCCAAACTGGAAGCAACCCAAATCTCCATCAATAAGTGATTGGATAAATGAACTGTGTTATATCTATATTATTCAGCAATAAAAAAGAGTGAACTATTAATGAATGCTACCACATGAGTGAATTGCAAAATAAATATGCTGGATGATAGAAGCCAGGTATAAGATGCAAACATGCCAAATGATTCCATTTGTATCAAATTCTAAAACATGCAAACTAATGTAAATAACAGAAAACAGATCAGTGGTTTCCTTGTGCCAGTGGTAGAAGGGTAGGGAGGAAAGGAATACCAAGGGGCCTGAAGAACCTTCTAGGACTGTTCCTTATCATACGTTCATTATCTTAACATATATTCATTGAGTTAAGGAACACATGTTCATTATTTTAACTGTGATAATGGTCTTATGGATGTAAACATATGTCAAAACTTATCAAATTATATCTTTTAAATATGTGCAGTCTATTGTATGTTAATTATATTTCAGTACAGCTGCTAAAAAAGTGATAAAAAAACATTTGGGCCAAATATGAAAAACCCAAGACTAAAGTGAAAAATTACAAGACTGTTACTGATCAATGTTCAGGCCTATTAAAATTTCCCCTATCCCAATGGCACTTGGACAACTATTTTTCTTGTATACTTTAGGAAGTATCCAATTCAGACAGGGGTCTAAGAAGAGACTCTTCACAGTGCTTGCTGATAGCTCCAAAATACAGCATGAAACCACCCAAATGCCAAGACAAATTGAGAAAGGTTGACCTTTATATGTAGAGTTCAGTACCTTTAAATTAAATTACATGTTCAGCTTTGGTTCTAGTTGCTAGAGGCTACTTTTTTCAAGTCCACAATTGGCTCCCCCAACTGGGTTTGAAATTCAGTAAAACCAGCCTTTGCACCTGCCTTTGTTAAAATCTGTGCCTAAATTGTTTGGAACAAGAAAGAACAGTAACTAGAAGCAGATTTACTGCAGTCTGGACTTAGTTGTTTGGGTGACCTCTTTTTGCTGGTTTTCTGGGTTGATTAGACTTTGCTAATTGACAGAGTGTTTGGGGCGATAGCCCAGGCAGAGCCACTCTGCTCTGGACTTGGACTTGGTACAAGCATTCCTGGTGGTCAAGTCATGTATGTTCTAGTTTGGAAACAGACATTGGAACAGGACTGCTGGAGTAGGATTGCAGGGTTCTATGGTGGAGAAACTATAATGACTTTCAAAAACATGGGCCAAGGTAAATTGGCTCTCTTTTCATTACCATCTCTAAAAGAAAGAACCCACCAAAGTTCAGAGCATCTTAAACATTTTGAAGTTGTGACAGTGAGTGTGAATAATTGGTGTCTGTGGGACTCTAAGGGTGAAAGCAGGGCTTACTAGTGCTTCTTATTATTTAACAGAGAAGAGCCTGGAAAAAAAAAAACCTATAGTCAGACATAAACATTTCAGCCTTATTTATTTTCAACCAGGGAATAGGCTAATACCACGATGCTGTAAAGTTCTTGCATTTAAATGTCCTATTTCACAGGTCCAAACCCATGTTCCACATAGTAGTATTATAATAGTACCATGGAGACTATCCAGTAGGATCCTGAAAGTCTTCTTACCCACTCTTTTCCATTTTGCTAAGCACTTGGTTAAATTAAAATTCCAAACAGTATTATTCAGAGACAGCATGGAACAGCGGATTCTTAATTCTGGCCCCCCCATTCATCAAGCACACATAGGCCAGGCAATGCATTTAGCACTGGAGATACTGAAGTAAGGGATTGCCTCTGCCTTCAATGAACCTTTGATCTAGAGATGGAGACTGAGAAATAAACAGGCAATTCTAATGCAGAGTGCTGTGTACGATGGAGAAAGTCCTAAACAGAGTAATACTGGGACCTGTAGGAGGCCCTCCCAGTCCAAACCATGAGGGTCAGGCAAGGCTTCCCAAAAGGTGAGTAAGAGTTACCTCCTCAAAGAAGCAGGGGAAATTGTCTCTTACTACTGTATGACAATGAGCAAATCACTCAAATTCTCTGAATCTCTCTTTTGGAAGAAATAACATCATTTACTGGTTGCTTTTGAGGATTAAATCAGATGAGATATAGTAAAGCCCTTAGCCCAGTGCTTGCTAGGGGAAAGGTCAATAGTGGTTTTCATCTTTCCTTTCTTTTTTCCTCCCCTCCTACCTCCATCAAGTGGGGAGTGTGACTTCCGTAGCACACTACATGGAGGTGACTTTTGGAGGGTTTTTAGTTGTCATCTCTGTCACTCGGTGTTTATCTTCCTGCTTCTAGTTCGTTAGGGCCTTTTTCTTCTGATGCTGGCTTGGGCTGTGTTTATGTCTTTCATGTGCTTCTGTGACACTTCATCAGGGGAAGTTGCTGGCCCTCTGAGCAACTGCTGGAGGCGGAGGGAAGATGGGAATCAAATACAGCCTCTGTAGTTGGGTGTGGAACAGAACAGCAGTGTGGCCCTGTGCGTGTGTCAGGGGCAGGCAGCAGCCATCATCTGTCCTCATGTCCTGCCTGTGGGGACTGATGAGAAAAGAATGCATTAGTAATGAAGTGGAGAGGAGAGAGAGCTGAGTGCTAAGTGGAGAATAAAATCATCTTCAAGTATAACTCAGGTTTACTCTGTAGCTGTGTATCCTGCAAATAGTACAGTATTCCCAGTCTTGGCCGGGCACTAACAGCTGTGGAAGCAAATGGTGTAACTGCCTTTAGGGGGCATTCTGACTGGACAGCAGGCATTACTGATGCAGGGAAGCAATGCAGAAAACTCCACGGCAAGCTGGGCACACTTTGCTTTCTGTTGCTCTGTGTGTCCTTTGGTTTATTTTTCTGTGTACTCTCCCCTCCTAAGAAGACTGTGCTCTTTCCAAACCCAAATCACCTTCTTATGTTGCAAATCCACCTAACCTTCAGATTTTTTTCCTGCACAGCTGTCACAACAAACTTCCCCTCATCTGCTACTAAATGTATCAGACACTGTTGTGCAGTCTGTGAGCTGCCGACTCATTACCCGAGGGCTTTCCAATAGAATCTGATGTTATCCAAAGCTTCTCATCTGTTTCAAAGGGAACAATTTCCTGCGTTCTCTGGAGGGAAATCAAACGCACTACGTTTAGGAAGTAGGACGGTCCTTCACAGATTTAGTAGACCTCAAGGCAATTATGGGCTGATTATTCCCAACTTAGTGTTTCCTCACCTCATTTCCCATAACAGCGACTGGAGTGACCTGAAGATGGGCTTTTTGTCTTTCCAGTGAGACATCGGGAAATAAATCACAAAAATCAAGATAAGCTGTGGTACCTTTGATTTCCCTCTGTCCTCCTCCCAAGCTGTTTTTGGCACTCCCTAGAGGAAACCAGTTCTCTCTTTTACTTCTGCAGTGGGCACCTGGGCTCCAAGTATCTTTTTTTTTTTTTAAGTTCATCCTCATCATCCTTTAAATTATACACCTACTCTCCTGATAAATATGATTCTCTTTTTTAACAATTAGTCTTTGGATATAGAACTTGCTGGTGAAGAAAAATCCCTTTCATCTGGTTACCTATGCTTTTTTTTTTTGAGATGGACTCTCACTCCGTTGCCCAGGCTGGAGTGCAACGGTGCGATATCAGCTCACTGCTGCCGATGCTTCCCAGATTCAAGCGATTCTCCTGCCTCAGCTTCCCAAGTAGCTGGGATTACAGGCATACACCACCATGCTCGGCTAATTTATGGTATTTTTAGTAGAGACAGGGTTTCACATGTTGGCCAGGCTGGTCTCGAACCCCTAACCTCAGGTGATCCACCCACTTCGGCCTTCCAAAGTTCTGGGATTACAGGTGTGAGCCACCGTGCCCGGCCCCATGCTTCTTTATACTAGTTCTTTCCTCCCTTCTCACCTCCAGCCTGGGATGTAGTCTCCACCATGGTCTTTATTCCATACTCCAAATTCGTCTCTTTCCAAGTATCTTCCTAATTCCTTTTTTTAAAGTTACCTTTTTAATTTCCTGCCATGAAACATCTGCTGTATCATCTTGCTTCCGCCACTTCCTAGAAAACTTGTTTTATGAATGTTCTTTCTCCTCAGTATAATCTTCCTGGCTGTGCCCTGATGTAGTGCTACAATAGTTTTATTTTACATTGACTGATTAAGCACTTTGAATAATTGTTTTAGCTCCATTATGGCAAATCTATTTGGCTTAACACTTTTTTTTTTTTTGCAACCTTTGATTAATGCCTGACCATTGGGACAGAAAGGAATTGGCACATTAATTTCCCCTTGACGCCACGGAGAGCTGCTGTTTTTCCTGTGCAAGAGCCTGAAGCAACAGATGCTCTGTGTTCCTATTGCAGGGGAGAGCACACACTGTTGCAAATAAGTATGTGTGTGTTCTCAGTCAGTGTTTGCTAATGGTGCTGTGTGGCAGCCATTTCATAGCAGAGAGCAAATGTTAGGATTTAGGGAAAATTGTACCAGCATATCAGATTTTAAAACGGAATGGTGAATTTTTGTTGAGTTAACAGTGTGTAGCTAGACGGTGTTTTCTTTCTAACCTCATGAAACTTAACAGCTGTTTAGTGAAGCAGTATTTTCATATATGCCTGTTTGACAGGTTTAATAGCAAATTTTGCAGTAAGTGACTTGCTGAACAGGGCTTCTGGCTTGGGCTGTAACAAGAACTGTATTTGCAGCAAGATTCATTGAAGGTCTTTGTGCTTTAGTGTTTATGGGAAGGGGAAGCCTGGCTAAAGTGAGGAGAACTGAAAGGCATGATCCAAAGGAAATTGCTAATATCTCTACCAGAGTGTTCCTCAGAACTTGTTATTAACTAGTTTAGGGGAAGATAACATGGGGAAAACATGCTGTTTAGCAATAAAAACACATGAGTATAGTCAGCTTACTGTAACCCATTATTACTGCATAGTAATTAAATCTATATATCTCCAACTTTATAGTTTTCTGCAGGAGAATCTCTGAAAGACTTCTGCACTTCATCTGATTCAAGGAAGCCTATATTCTCTCCCCGTCTCTGGAAAGGCTGCTGTGCCGTGTAATAGCTTTTTAACATTGTCAGATCGAAGACAAATGCTTCACTGGTTTTATTGGGAGAAATAAAGTACTTCCTATTACTCTTATAGGGGGGATCCAAGTCTTGGGAAACTAACACTTTATGAGGTTAGAATCCCATTTCCTTTCTGCCCATTTGTGAATTCTCTCAGATCGTAGGACCTCAGAATCACCCATTCTTAGGGCTACCCACTTTGTATTTGGCTCCTAAGTGCATTTTTCATGATTTATCTGTGCTTTTATTGATTGCATGTGCTTAGTTATACCTGCTGATTGTGGGTGTGTGCATGTATGACAGAATCACAGATCATAGACCCCTGTTCTCCAGGGCAGCCACCCTCATGGTCAGCCCAGCATCCTCAGCTAACAAAAGGACCAAGAGCTGTCTTATATCCTCTTTGGATTTCTGCATAGATTTTGCAAGCCATAAATACAAAATTTGTCTAGAGTTCATAGTTGTTTCTGTTTACTGGAATTTTTTTTTTTTTTTTTTTTTTTTTTTGAGACAGGGTCTGGCTCTGTTGCCCATGGTGGAATGCAGTGGTGCGATCTTGACTCTGTGCAGCCTTCGCCTCCTGGGCTCAAATGATTCTCACACCTCAGCCTCCAGAGTAGTGGGGACTACAGACATGTGCCACCATGCCTGCCTAATTTTTGCATTTTTGTGGGGGGTGGGCAGAGATGGGATTTCACCATTATTTCTTAAGCAGCATGTAAGGGAGCTTCATATTTGTTTGTCTCAGTCCCATCATGATGTAGGTCAAAAGCAAGTTACATTCAGCTAGCTGTATGACAAAGATGCCTCCTTTTGAACAGTAAGAGTTTAGGCTTTGTTGTTTTATACACTCAGGCAACTTGAAAAGGATAAAAGAAAGGTGGAGAAAAGAATAGTAAAGTGAGCCCAATTAATTTTCTAAGAAGGCAAACTAAAAACTTCTCACATGTAAACAGTAAGATGTCAGGGACACAAAATGAGTTAGCCCATGTTGCTGGGATGAGGAGGGATAGCAGAGAAATGGCCATATGATGTCTGAGAGTGTGGCCAGTGGGAGGAGGGGAGTCTACTGGTGGACTTCTCTCAGCAGGTTGTCACCTCCACACTTTCTCATCCAGAGCTCCTGGGATTCCCTCTAGGAAGGAATCATTATACCATTTGCCCTGCTCCCATCATCTCACTAACCTGCTATCACTGTAGTAACTCCAAGAACCAGTGAGACAAGAAAGAGGGATGTCATGAGCTGCCTCTGCACAACAGTTGAATTCAATTTTCTTTCTTCAATACTCCTTCCCCCATGTTTCTCTAATGCCCATACTTTATTCAGGATGTCGTGTTCAGTAGCAGAGACATTTGAAATGAAGCTTCCTTATCATGGCTCTTAGGAAAAATAATGGCAAAACTGTTGGATACAGGTGAATTCTAGTCCAATATGGTAGGAGAGGTGAGCCTGGAATTGCCCTTTTTACATATCCTGCAGTCTGATTCTAATAAAAGTAGACACAGTTCTGGTACACTACTATGTGGTTATTTCCAGAAATATAAATGAGTGTTGCCATATATATATATATATATATAAAATATATATAAATATATATATATAAAATATATATAAATATATATATATAAAATATATATATAAATATATATATAAAATATATATAAATATATATATATAAAATATATAAATATATATATAAAATATATATATATAAAATATATATATAAATATATATATAAAATATATATATAAATATATATAAAAAATATATATATAAATATATATAAAAAATATATATATAAATATATATATAAAATATATATATAAATATATATATAATATATATAGTATAATATATATATAGTATAATATATATATATAGTATAATATATATATATATAGTATTGAACCGACAGTTAGTAGGTACTTATGCCTTCTAAAAATGTAGTAGTAAGTGAACATAGGCAGGCAATATAGGAGGTGATACCTGAATTAGTTTTGAAAGGCTCTAGCACAGCCACCAGGCATACAATTAGGGAGGAGAAGTGGATGTACATTCTATACTGAAGAATAGTTCCCTCTTTATAACCCAAAGAACAGTGCTGAATACATCTTACATGCTTTGTAAATAGGTACTGTCTTGAGTTGTTGTAACAAAGAGAACATATTGGAGAAGAGGAGGCTGGAGGCAGGGAGATCAGTTAGGAGATTATTGTGGTAGTTCAGGTTGAAGCAATATATATATATTATATATATAAAAATATATATTTATATATTTTAATGTTTATAAATATATAAATATATAAAACATTATATTTTAATGTTTAAACTTTTAAAAAATCAGATAGGTAGGACTTCCTTTTTCTATGGAAGTGCAGAAATAATAGAGATTCTATTGTGCTCTTTACCTAGCTTCCCCAGTGGAACATCTCTACAACTCTAGTAGAATGTCAAAACCAGGAAATTGCCATTGGTACAATCTATAGACTTTATTTAGGTTTCAGCAGCTGTTTCTAGGTGGGACTTTCTAAGGATTGCAAACCCCATGGCTTTTTTCTTTTTAAGCAGGTAGAATTGAGGGTGCAGTGGAAGCAAAGGCTCATCTCTGGTCTCTTCCTTTCTTTCTGTATTGCCCTCCTATCCCCCATCATGTGAAAAATAGATACTAGAAAACTCATATCAAAAAGTACAGTCTGGATGCTTACTTTGCAGGGTAGTATGTTAGGTGCCCAGGAGGACATGAATGACTATAAGAAGAAATGGTTCTGTATTTTGGAATCATTTGTTTATACAAAAAGATTCAGCTCAAGACAGTACCTATTTACAAAGCATGTAAGATGTATTCAGCACTGTTCTTTGGGTTATAAAGAGGGAACTATTCTTCAGTATAGAATGTACATCCACTTCTCCTCCCTTATTGTATGCCTGGTGGCTGTGCTAGAGCCTTTCAAAACTAATTCAGGTATCGCCTCCTATATTGCCTGCCTATGTTCACTTACTGCTACATTTTTAGAAGGCATAAGTACCTACTAACTGTCGGTTCAATACTAGATCCCAGGGGTTCAAACATGGATTCTACACATTCTCTACCCACAATGAGTTCACAGTTTAGTGGGAGAGAGAGACATTTAAGGAGGAAAATGCAGTAGAGTGTTATCAGAGGTATAAGTAGATGTATGAGTAGGGTATATCTTGAATGCTGTGGGGTTTGAACAAAGGAGGAAAAAATGAATTTCTTTTGAAGAGAGATAACTGTTGTAACAAAGAGAACATATTGGAGAAGAGGAGGCTGGAGGCACGGAGATCAGTTAGGAGATTATTGTGGTAGTTCAGATTGAAGCAAGTTGACTGAAACCAAGGTGGAGAGGAAGACCTAGGGGAAGGGATGGGTTTGGGGGCTACTTAGGAGCTAAATTTAAGAACACTTACTGATTGACTATAGAGTTGAAAAGAGAGTGAGGTGTCCAAAATCGTCCCAGATGATGGGGTGGTGGAAGTGCCATGCACCAAGAGGGAGAGTCTGGGAGAAGAGCAGACTCTGGAGGAAAAATCTTGATGGGGTGTGGACGTATTGAGTTTGGGGTGTCTGTGGGATGTCCAAACTGAGAGAGCTCATTCACTTATAGATGAGCTCAAATGATAGATGGTGCCTTGGTGTGAATGACTTTGCCAGTTAAAGTATGTAGTAGGGCAAGAAGGTCAAGGAGAAGCCTTAGCAATCACTAAAATGTAAAGGACAGATGGGGGAAGGGACCCTGCAGGAGAGATTAAGAAGGAGAACAGAATGAGAGGAAGAAGAGTGTTTGGAAAACGAGAGGCAGTCAACAATATAAAATGTTTTAGATGTCAGATATGATAGAAATTGAAATGTTTTCATTGGAGTTAGGGACAAAGGACATCCTTATTGACCTGTGTGAGTTCAATTTCAGCTGGCTGGTTGCAGGACACAGCAAAACAGTAGATCAAGTAGTGATTTTTAACTATGAAACAATTAAGAGTTTGGTATAAGGCAATTTAGTTAAGTGCTAACATGGAGTGTAAAGAAAAGTGTAATTGATATTAATTATTTAAGAAAATCCATAATAGAATGTTAGAGCAGAAATGCGAACCCATTTTTAAATATAAAGAGAGATTTCAAGTAAATTGTTCAAGGTCATGCATCTAAAGAGGAACAGCCAGGACCAGGTCCCAGGTCTGTTTACTCCTTTTATAAAAGAAACTTCTGGATAGACTAGTTTAAAGGAGCAAATGAATGTCTGTTGCAGGAAAAGTGATTGTTAAAATGATGAATCAGAGCTGTATACCTCTATTGTGAAATATAACTACTTGTTTGATGAATTTATTCATGTATTCTATAAATATTAATAGATATTGTGCTATTTGTTTAATATGCAAAGACAAACACATTAGTTGTAGAGAACATGCTTGGTGAATTTTATAAAAGTAAAATATTATCGCCATTAAGTGATGTAGTCTAGCAGGGTGACAGACACAAAAATGGTAGCATACAATGTGCAATTGAAAAGGCAGGAAATAGTTTTGCCTAGGAGTTGGAGACTAGTGAGCTGGATCTTGCATCATGATTGTGATTTCTCCAAATGGAGAAAGGATTAAAGGGAACTTTCGACAAAGGGAACAGTATGAGCAAAATCAGACCAGTATAAAGAAAGTCTGTAACTTCGCAGACTGTTAAACAGCCTGGTGGGGATACGATATAAAGGTAGGGAAATAACAAAGAATTATTGTGAAGACTAGAAAAGTATTAGTTTGTTTGTGCTGCTATAACAAAATACCTGAGACTGGGTAATTTACAAAGAACAGAAATTTGTTTTCTCACAGTTCTGGAGTCTGGGAAGTTTAAGATCAAGGCACCAGCATTTGGTGTCTGATGAGGGCTGCTTTGAGCCTCTAGGATGACACCCTGTGGCTGCATCCTTTGCAGGGGATGAATGCTACATCCTCACACATGGAAGGGACAGAAGAGCAAGAGAGTGCTTCCTTCAACTTCTAGCCTTTTTATAAGGCTGTTAATCCCAGGCATGAGGACAAAGCCCTCATGACTTAATTATCTCCCAAAGGCCACACCTCTTAATACTGTTGCAGGGGATTAAATTTCAACATGAGCCAGGCATGATGGCTCAGACTTCTAATCACAGCACTTTGGGAGGCCGAGGTGGGCGGATCACCTTAGGTCAGGAGTTCGAGACCAGCCTTGCCAACATGGTAAAATCCCATCTCTACTAAAAATAGAAAAATTAGCTGGGCACAGTGGTGCATGCCTGTAATCCCAGCTACTCAGGAGACTGAGACAGGGGAATCGCTTGAACCCAGGAGGCAGAGATTGCAGTGACCCAAGACTGTGCCATTGCACTCCAGCCTGGGTGACAGAGCAAGACTCAGTCTCAAAAAAAGAAAAAAAGTTTCAACATGAATTTTGGAGGGGACACCATCTCAAACCATAGCAAAATTCATAACCATAATACTGAACAGTAAATAGTGGGGAAACAGATGTTTTAAGCCAAGGTGTCCTTTGCTCTGGGCTTAAGATAAATCTGGTGGCAATGTGGAAGATGAGTTGGAAAGGGACCTCTCTTTAAGGCAGTGAGATGTGTGCAGAAATGTGTCACATGAGTGATAATGAGGTTGTGAGCTAGGGAAGTGATGGTAAGAGTGAAGAGGAGGGAAGTTAGTCAAGAAAGAATTTGAAGGCAGAATTACAGGCAGGGTTTGCCAAGTGTTCACCTGTTCTTCCTGAGGGAAAAAGAATAATCCGAAAAAAACCCACAGTCATTTCTAACTTATTGACTAGGGTGGGGAATAAAGGGAGAGCAAGTTTGGAAAGGAAGATTCTGAGTTTGGTGTTGGATATTTAGAATTTCAGGCACTTTGGGAAATCTAGGTGGACCATACATGAGATCCTAAACACAGCATAGTCATAGGCCTTGCTTATGGTGTTAAGTAGTGTAAACAATATATTTAATTATGGATCCCCAAGAAGCACTTAAAAGTAGTATATAAGTTGGAAATGTATTCAGATACATGGCACAGAAAAGCTGACTAAGTGGCTAAAACAAATAGAGTTTATTTTTCTCATATACAGGAAAGTTGGTGATGCTGGTGTTGGTTCGACTGCTCAGTGATGGCAAGACCAGTTCTCTGGGACTTGCCATCATGGTTATAAATAGCTGATGCAGCTCTGGAAACATGACCACTTTCTTGTCAGGTGCTTCTGTTTGGGTCTGTTTGGGTAGAACTGGGTCACGAGGCCTCCTCTGGCTAGAAGTTTGGCTGGAAGAGTGGGAAGAAAATTGTTGAATTCACTTAAATATGTACTTTCCCATCCTATTAGACACACTTCCTCTTTTTTAAAAACAAATAATTTGTAATGCCTTCTTTATTATCCTGAAATAAACATCATAGATAATCTGCTTGTGTACATTTTTAAAATAAATATATTATCCTAACTGTAATATAAAGGAACAATTAAAGGAAAATAATTTATAATTATTTCAAAATGTGAATTCTAAGGCCTGACTGCACTAGAAGACATAATGAAGAAGTCAGATTCTTGCATGGTGAATGTGACAGCAACATATGCAGGTGATACAAGGGCATGGTAATGGTGTTTCCAGTACCACAGGCAGCATATTCATTTGTGTTTTACTTAAAAGATGACCAATTTTGGGTCCAGTTCTGCACAAAACACAGCATAGTCTTCTCTTGATATACAAGATAGTTGTTTCTTGAAAGAGTCAACTTGCATCAAAACTGTGCAGCAACAATTTTGTATTCGTATACACAATAGAGTTACATTCAAGGCCAAGGTAATAGGTTTTTCACATTTAGAAAGCTATTTGGAATGTAGGAGAGTTCTTAGTACGCAGATTGTCCCCCACATAGCTGTCTGTCTAGTGTCCCCAACCTCTGCCAACTAGTTACCAGTAGAATCTCCGTACCATGGTGACAAGTAAAAGTGCTCCCCCCACATATTCAAAATGGCCCCTAGGGGCAGTATCATCCATATTAAAAACAACTGGCTTAGATTAATGGGACTGGACACTTTGTACTCCAAACAAAATGGAGGTTGGTTAGCAAGGAAAAGGGGGAATGGATATTGAATAGGGAATTAAGTGTCTACCAATAGTAGGAACTGGGTTTTCCTTATGTTTATATCTTTTCCCAAATTCTTGCAGAATTCCTTGCATATAGTGAGTTCTCAATAAGCTTTCTTGAATGACTGAATAAATAACTGGAATGTTAGCTATGGGAAATGGAAACCCAGTATTATGTGAGCTTTGAATTTAATAAAGGCAAAAATCTTCCTTAAGATACTTAAAGGGTTAACTGCCATAAATCCAGGAATATTGTCAGAAGTTGGGAAGTGAACTTTGGTGTGCCAGTGTCTGTGCTAGTATTTAGCACTTCTGGACTTTCTGTCTGTTACACATTCTAGACTGAAGACTGAGGGTTAAATTTATATCAGTGAATCCTGTTCAGGAATGGAGGGTTTAGGGGAAATATTTAAGTTTTCATGTAAGTAGTATAGAAGAAAAAGTAACTGTCATAATAAAAGATCAATAAATCTCAGGCTTTAAATCTTAGTCCCTCTGTCTTTTAGCACATTCTCTTTCCATTGTGTTCTTTTCCACTTCTGTTTGTCTATTCGCTCTGGCATTTTCATCATAGCCTGAGACATTTCCAAATGATAATTTTTAGGAGAAATATTTAGAAATAGAATCAAAGAGCTTTGTTTTGTTTCCTCAAAATATAAACCTATTATTAGAATATAATTCACAGTATGAGAAATGTAGGTTTTGCTTGAGTTTGCTTCCAGATTTAAGTAGAAAAGAAAGAAAATGACATTATAAAGAATTTTATCTCTTTTTTTGTGAAAAAGATAATCTGTAACTATGGATTGTGAAGACAATATATGAAAAGCAATCTTTTTCAAACAGTGCTCCAAAGTTGCCTTTGAATATATAACTTCTGAATTCAAAAGCATGATACAGCATGGGTTTTAAAAAAAATAGTTGCTTAACATTTTGAAGGGTATAACATTTGACAGTTCCATACTTTGAATTCAAGTGAAGGAACAATAACTTCAACCTTTTGTTTATAAGAATAAGGAACACTAAATAATGTTGTGTAGTTTAAGTTTAGACATTTCAAATAGTCCTATAATTGCTTGAGAGAACAGTAGAATTTTTTTTTCAATTAGTTTATTAGTATTTCAGGGATTTTAAATGGAAGAAAATCTTGAGTGTCTTTGTAAATGAATTGCATCTTTTATAGGCACAGATGTCTTTCGCAGCATTATTTTCATCCCCATGGCTGCTTTACAATATGTGGCCTATGGAGAAAATGACAAGTAGGTAGATGATGAGTAGGGGAAAATGGTGGAAAGTACAGCAGCAATAGGAAGGAAGTATTCCCCAAGGTTTGCCTGAAAACATCTACTTTGTGAAGCTGCAACACTTATGGAGCAAAATGCCCTAGAGTGCTGCAACAGGAGACACAACTTACCACCCCTCATCCGGAAGGATGGGAGGGAGAAATGGAAGGGGAAAGGGAAGGAGAGAGAACTCCTGTGGTCTTCACTACCCGCTGTCTCCTTAGCACAGAGAATTCATCCATTGCCACATCAACACAAGGACAACATGTGAAGTTCCTCAAAATTTCCAAATAGGCCATTACTTATTACCTATATGGTTATTCCCTAAAAGTTTCACACTGAAGTAAACAAGTGTTTTTGGTCATTTCATGCCAACAAACTGATGGCCCTTGATCATCATCCTTTGAACTGACTCCAGGTCTAGAATGAATTTTCCTATGTATGGTGGTGACCCTAAGTCTGTGTCTTAGAAAATAATTTTTTTTTTTTTTTTTTTCTGGGCTCACTGCAAGCTCTGCCTCCCTGGTTCACACCATTCTCCTGCCTCAGCCTCCCAAGTAGCTGGGACTACAGGCACCCGCCACCACGCCCAGCTAATTTTTTGTATTTTTAGTAGAGACAGGGTTTCACCGTGTTAGCCAGGATGGTCTCGATATCCTGACTTTGTGATCCACCCGCCTCGGCCTCCCAAAGTGCTGGGATTACAGGTGTGAGCCACCATGCCTGGCCAGGAAAGAACTTTTTAAGGTTGCCCTTGAATACTGGTCTTGATTAAGTTTTAGTCTGTCTATATATTTCATTATTTTAATTTTATAATACATTTCTATTTCTTGCTTAGAATTTATAAATTATATATCAGATTATGATTTCTGTGTTTTAAAAATACCTAGTATATCTTATGCTGGTTTTCTTAAGTGGAATGTGATATATTAATATCTTGTTCCATTTTTGTTACTTCTCCAAATATAGACCATTAGTAATATCATTTTCTACTATTTATTAATGAAAAACTACCTTAGTTGGGCTAATATAACTATCTAAAAACAATAATAATAAAATTCTGTAGTGCTGTTAGAGAGATATATGATTATGCATTCCCGCCAGGAATTACATCAGTAATTTTTAGATCATGTTCCAGGGAAAACCAGGTTTTGAGTCAACTAACACCTATTTATTGTTCACTTATGTTGAAGGTTCTAGGTGATTTCTCATATAGCTCATTGTTTTGTGCCTTCAATCTTAGTAAATCTTCTAAAGTGCTACCGATATACTCAGGGAAAACTAACTTTGTTAAAAGAATATCTTTTAAATTAACCTACTTTTAAAAATAAGCATTATTATGTTTGTGGAATTTGAAAATACAGTCTAGTTAAGGTATTTAGAATAACACTCAGTTTCTGTTTTAAAGTGATTATCTCATTTTAGTATCAAAATTAATTTAATTGACCATATAAGGAGACATTAAGTATTATTATTAAAAATGGCATGTTATGGCAAAGTGTGGTGGCTCACGCCTGTAATCCCAGCACTTTGGGAGGCTGAGGCGGGTGGATCACAAGGTCAGGAGATAGAGATCAGCCTGGCCAATATGGTGAAACGCTATCTCTACTAAAAATACAAAAATTAGCTGAGCATGGTGGTGGGCACCTGTAATCTCAGATTCTCGGGAGGCTGAGGCAAGAGAATTGCTTGAAACCAGAAGGTGGAGATTGCAGTGAGCCGAGACTGTGCCACTGCACTCCAGCCTGGACAAGAGTGAAACTCCATCTCCAAAAAAAAAAAAAAAAAAAAAAGGCATGTTATTTATTAATACGAGTGACATACATGCAAAAGGATGTCTGACTTAGGCAATGTTATTTTCTGGACATATTTTTTAACTAGACTGTGACCAAAGTTCCGGTGGTCCCTCTAGAAAGGGTACCATTCCCTCTTCTCTGGCTGCTGAGCCATTTCCTAAGACTGTCTTCAGATGTTATGTCTTCTCTAGAGCTTTTCAGCATTCCTTTTGTTCTTCTCTTTGTTCTCATGGTACTCTATGCATGAGAATGTTTGAGTATATATATATTATTATAGTTATTTGCCTCTTAGACTGCATTTGGGTATTCTTCATTGAGTTTCTATTTCATGTAAATGCATATGGTTTCCTATAAAAAAACACAATTTATAATCCTCCAGGAAGTCTGTGTAAGTCAGTCAGTCAAATTACCTGGTTGATTATAGTTTCTGGTTTATCTGCTGCCTGGGAATCAAAACACAGGTCTTGATTAACTTTCTATAAAGCAAGGTTATGGACTAGGGATCACTAAGCTCTCCTATATCTCTACAATGGTGTCATTATATGATTCTAATCCATCACTAGAAATGTATTGTGAAATAGTTAATTAATGTTTGCCGAATGCTTAGAGAACTTTTAATGAGAAGTAGGTATTTGTGGTTAGTGCTAATGAATAGATGTCTTATGAACCTTTTTTTGCACCAACAACACATTGGAAAAATGTACTTTCAAGAATAAATTGCAATCTGGTGAAACTTTTTTATTACTTAACAAACTTTAGCTTTTAAAAACAAGTATCAGTATAGTGGCTTTAGTGGCTATAGAAACCAGGACCCTATGCATGTAAATAGTTGTAATAAAAAGGGAAGCAGCAGCAGTGTATAGTTTTCATAATTTTTCAAGATAGTTTAAATATGATAGCAACTTTTTACTCTTACAGCTTAGTTGTGAAGGAGGCAAGGCCAGTACCCTTATACTCTGGGAAGCTAAGACCTAGAGAGATTAAAGGCTCATTTATTTCTTAAATAAAAATGTATTGAGTGCCTATATTTGAGTATAACAATTGAAGGTGCAGTGGTGAATAATTTACCCTACTTGACTTTGATAGTAAGGGAGGCAGGTTTATAAACAAACATATTAGCTGATAACATAGTTAATTATGGTAGAAACACAGAAGTTGGTGCAAATAACTCTGGGGTGTTGTTTAGTGAGCCTTTACAGAAAAGGTAGTTTTTAAAGCATTTTCATTAAACAGTAAGTGGAGGTATTTGCCAGATGAAGGGGAGGAGGTGAGGAGAAGGGTCTTTCAGTAAAAGAGAATGAACATATGTAACGACCCAGAGTTATGAAAGAGCCTGTGCGTTTGAAGAACAGCGTGAAGTTCAATGCAGCTAGAGCATTATTGTCCAATATAAATATGAACACAAATGTGCAATTTAAATTTTTCTAATAGCCATACTACAAAGTAAAAAGAGACAGGTAAAATCAATAATAACACATTTTATTTAACCCAATTTATCTGAAATATTTATTTATTTTTCAACTTAGGTCATTAAAATCAAATCAGGTGAATATTTTACACTTACAAAACATTTCAATTTGTCTTCCTTCCTTCCTTCCTTTTCTTTTCTTTCTTTCTTTTTCTTTTCTTTTTTTTTTTTTAGGGACTGGATCTTGCTATATTGCCCAGGCTGGTCTTCCTGCCTCAGTCTCCCAAAGTGCTGGGATTACAGGCATGAGCCACTGCCCTCAGCCTAAGACATCTCAGTTTGGACTCAACACATTTCAAGGGCTCAATATATAGAAGCTTAGCAATGCATGTATATGTATGTGTGTGTCGGAGAGAGAAAGAGAATGAGAATGAAAATCTGTGTGCTCTAGAGGGGGAGGAGGTTAGATAAGGTTGAAGTAGTTGTTGGAGTCATATTTTTAAAGGCTCTGCATGCTGGCTTATTTTAGAATTTTTTCTTATAATTTAGTAGTTTATGATTGTGCTTCTCCTATTGTCTGTGGTGAAGGAACAGTTTTGAAAATTTTGAATTTGTTATAGACTAATGCTTTTGCAAAATAACAATAAATTAGAAAGGTGAAAGTAAAAAGACATACAAAGAGAAGCACCATTTTTTAATCACTAAAGTTGACAAGATGTTGTCTTAGTCTATTTTGTGCTGCTGTAATGGAATACCACGGACTGGATAGTTTATAACTAACAGAAATTAATTTGTTTACAATTCTAGAGCCTAGAAAGTCCAAGATTGAGGGGCCACGTCTGGTGAGGGCCTTTTAGCTGCATCAAAACTTTGCAAAAGGCATCACATGGTGGAAGGGCAAGAGAGGGAGAGAGAAAAAGCAAGAGGGGGTAAACTCACTCCTATGATAAATAACTAATTCCCTCAAAGGCATTTGTCCATTCACGAGGGCAAATCCATCATGATCTAAACACCTCTTAAAGGTCCTACCTTCCAAGACCATTACAAAGGCAATTAAATTTCAGCATGAATTTGGAGGGACAAAAGTTAAACCCATAGTATTCCTCCCATCATGTTTTTCTTACATACAAAACACATTTGTTTCATCCCAATAGCTCCAAAGTCTTAATTCCTTCCAACACCAACTCAAAAGTCCAAAGTCTTATCTAAAGCACATATGGGTGAGACATAACACAATTCATTCTGAGGCAAATTCCCCTCTAGCTGTGAGCCTGTGAAATTATACAAGTTATCTATTTCCACAATATAATGGTGGGACAGGTATAGGATAGACATTCCCATTCCAAAATGGATAAATAGGCAAGGAAGGGGTAACTGGTTCCAAGTAAGTCCAAAACCCAATGGGGACAACAACAGTAAATCTTAAGCCTCAGAAATAATTTTCTTTGACCCCATGCTGCCCTGCTTCCTGGACACACTGGGGCAGGGGTTGAGCCCCCAAGGACTTGGAGAGCCCTGCACCTATGGCTTTGCTGGAAGGTTGGAGTCTTATACTTACAGCTCTCCCGGGCTGGCTTTGTGTGCTGGTATCTACAGTTCAGGAGTCTCAGGTATGGTTCTGCCCCTGCAGCTTCACTAGACATTGCTTTAGTGGGGACTGTTTGTGGCAGCTCTCCTCCTGCAGCAGATTTCTACCTGGATCCCCAGGCTGTCTGATACATTCTTTAAAATCTAGGTGAAGGTAACCATGCCTCCACAGCTTGTGAACTCTGTGTGCCTGCAGAATTGGCACCGTGTGGATACCACCAAGACTTACTGCTTGTGCACTCAGGAGCAGAGGCCTTAGCTGCACATGTGACTGCTCAAGCTATGGCTGGAGCAGCTTAAGGGCACTGCACCAGAATGTGGGGAACAGACATTTGGGGAGGTGAGGTGCAGAGCAGTGAATTCTGAGGTCCCCTGGGTGCCTCTTTGGAAGCTTTGCCCTTAAGATTCTAGCTTGCCTCAGAGATCCCTGAAGTGCCTTTGGGGTCATTTTCTCATTGTCTTGATGAATAGCACCTGGCTCTTTACTATCCGTACAAACCTTTTTAGCAAATGGTTGCGTGGCCACACCCTTTGTTTGCACTCCTAAGCACACATTTTTATTCTTTACATGACCAGGCTGTGAGTTTTCATAATTTTTATGTTCTGTTTCCCCTTAAATTATAAATACTATCTTTAAATTATTCTTTCCTCTCACATTCTATTATATACATTTAAAAGAAGCCACACAGCTCCTTCAGTATTTTGCTTAGAAATTTCTTCCATCAGATATTCTAATTTATCACTCTTAAATTCTGCCTTCTGTTAAAGCCCTCAGGCATGGACACACTTTAGCCAAGTCTTTTGCCACTTAATAACAAGGATAGCCTTTACTACAGTTTCCAATACATTGTTCTTCATTTCCATCTGAGACCTCATCAGAATTGCCTGTACTGTCCATATTTCTGTCAGCATTCTAGTCATGAATCTCTAAGAAGAATCACTCAAGTAATCTCTAAGAAGTTCCAGACTTTCTCTCTTGCTCATCTCTTCTTCTGAGCCCTTCCCAGAATTGACCTTAATACTCTATTCATTGTAATCTAGGCTTTTTCTAGGCTGCTCTTCCAAATTCTTCCGGCCTCTCCCCATTACCCAATTTCAAAGCTGCTTTCACATTTTTCAGGTATTTGTTATAACAACCCACCTCTCTGGTACCAATTTTTGTCTTAGTTGTGTGTGTGTGTGTGTGTGTGTGTGTGTGTTGCTTTAACAGAATACCACAGACAGAGTAATTTATAAAGAATGAAAATGTATTGGCTCGTGGTTGTGCAGGCTAAACAGTCCAAGACTGAGGGGCCGCATCTGGTGAGGGTCTTCTTGCCACGTCATAACATGGCAGAAGGCATTGCACAGAAGAAGGGCAAAGAGGGGATGAGAGAGATCAAAGGAGGCACAAACCCCTTCCTGCAATAAACATTAGTTTATTCATAAAGGTGGAGCCCTCATGTCCTGAATACCTTTTGAAAGTCCAACCTCATAATACTGTCACAAGCGCAATTACATTTCAACATGAGTTTTGAAGGGGACAAACATTCAAACGATAGCAGACATACAGTTTATATAAAAGTGTCTAAACCAGTGCTATCCAATAGAACCTTCTGTCATGATAGGAATGTTCTCTGTGCTGCTTAATATAATAGCCACTAGCCACACGTAGCTATTGAGTACTTGAAATGTGGCTAGTGTGACTGAGAAAATAAATCTTTAGTTTAATTTAATTTTAGTTAATTCAAATTGAAGTGACCATATGAGACAATTGATTACTATATTGGACAGCACTGAATACTTTTACTCATAATCTCTGTATTTACCTATTGTGCATTAGTAAAAAACAGTTTGTGGACTGGTATGGCCCACAAACCATGCTTTGAGTAGCACTGTTGAAAGCATGGACTCTAGAGCTAGAAAGCCTTTGTGTATCTTTGGCAAACTGCTTAATCTCTTGGTGCCCCAGTTTCCTCATTTGTAAAATAAAGGTAATAATAAACTACCTTACAGAGCTGTTGTGAGGATTAAATGCATTAATGAATGTAGCATACTTAGTACAAGATCTGACACACAGCATGCACTATATAAATGCTTCCTGTTATTGTTATTATTATTTTTATTATGTAGGTGGTGGATATCAAACAGTTAAGTGGTAACAAAGCCCGGTCTTTTTATTAATTCTCTGCGTTTTGCAGTAGCTTAGACTTTTTCCTTTTAAAACATACCACAGTTTGTGGCATCTAGTGGCTTCCAATAAATATCTTTTGAACATAAGCATAAAGTACTTTTCAAGCACAGATGAAGAAGCAATTATTTTTCTGAAGGGGGGGTTGGTAAAAGTATCAAAAACAGATGACAGCTGAGAGGGCCTCAATTGATGAGTCTGACAGGCAAAGAGGAGAGAACACACCTGGCGGAGGGAGCAAGGACACCCATTTGGATTATACTCTATTTAGGAGACTATACAGCAGGTAACACTGCCTTGGCCCTATCACTGCTACCACCACTTCTTTCTCTCCTTCCCAGCTCTTTTCTTGATTTATCCTTTTAGCATATTTTAAACAGGATTAATAGGTAACACGTGATTCTACAGTTTTAAGGGAGGTCAATCATTGCCTCTTGTTCATTCCTCGGAGTAACTATGCCTGAATTTGATGGTGGATGTTGGGCAGTGGTTGGGAAAGGAAGGGGAATGCTGCTTGAAAAGCAATCCCTGGGTTATGGGCAGATAGCTGTGAGATTCTTTTCCCCTAAAACATAATGTTTCTTATTTATGTAGATTATCTTAACAAGAAAACCAACTGGAAAAAAAATGAAATTCCTTATCTTCGCATTTTTTGGTGGTGTTCACCTTTTATCCCTGTGCTCTGGGAAAGCTATATACAAGAATGGCATCTCTAAGAGGACTTTTGAAGAAATAAAAGAAGAAATAGCCAGCTATGGAGATGTTGCTAAAGCAATCATCAACCTAGCTGTTTATGGTAAAGCCCAGAACAGATCCTATGAGCGACTGGCACTTCTGGTTGATACTGTTGGACCCAGACTGAGTGGCTCCAAGAACCTAGAAAAAGCCATCCAAATTATGTACCAAAACCTGCAGCAAGATGGGCTGGAGAATGTTCACCTGGAGCCAGTGAGAATACCCCACTGGGAGAGGGGAGAAGAATCAGCTGTGATGCTGGAGCCAAGAATTCATAAGATAGCCATCCTGGGTCTTGGCAGCAGCATTGGGACTCCTCCAGAAGGTATTGTTTGTCTTTTCAGTTTGATTTGTATTTTATAAAACTAATGTCCCTTGGTGTAATTGAGTACAATAGGCATGATTCATATTATAATTTGGATAATTTCCTATTCCATTGGCTTAATGAGTTCTCTACCCTTTTTTGTCCTCCCATTTTTTACTTCTGTTTCTTTTGTGAAAGAGAACTGATCATGTTGGATCGCTTTTTAAATGTAGAATCTGTAGCTACTGGTCCATGATACTTACCAGCCCTATCACTTTGTAATTGCTATCTAGTTAAACATTAGCATCGTTCTGTAGATAATTGAAATATACATAAACAGGATACAAAAACGATGACTTCTTCCAAGTGGCTTCAGTGTGAATAATTTTTTAGAATTAATGAAATAGAGAATAGAACTTTGCACTCTGAATTGGTTTAATTATTTTTATAGAACTGAGGCTTCTACTGCAAGGAATTATCCAAGGTTGAGTTCTACCTTTACTTATAAGCACCCTGGATCAGCTTTATCAGATAATGCACAGTAAATGCCCAAATCAGGGATGTATAGCCGGTCATCAGGGAGCTATCTGTTAGCCTTGAATATATCCATGGGCTAATTTCCGGTGGCAGAGTAACGAGTTTCTCTATTCTTTTGACTTTTTTGAATGCCAAGAGAAAGGCCTAGTGAAGAAGTACATTGTCAGTTTAAAACATTATTTATTGAGATATAATTCACATACTATGATGTTCATGCATTTAGAATGTACAAGCAATTTTTAATATATTCACAGATTATATTATTGTGCAGCCACCACAATCTAATTATAGAACATGTTCATCACCACAAAAAGAAACTCTGTGACTATTAGCTGTCATTCTCCAGTCTACCTATATCCCAGCCCTAGGAAACCACTAATCTGCTTTCTGTCTTTATGGATTTGCTTATTCTGGGCATTTTACATGAATGGAATAATAAATTATGTGATCTTTTGTGAGTGCTTTTTTTCATGTAGCATACTGTTTTCCAGGTTCATCTATGTTGTCACATGTTTCAGTATTTCATTCTTTTTATTGATCAATAATATTCCATTTTATGGATGTACCACATTTTTATTTATCCATGCATCAGTTGGTGGACACTGAGATTGTTTTCACCTTTTAGATATTATGAATAGTGCTGCTATGAACATTCATGCACAAGTTTTTCATGTGAACATTTGTTTTCATTTCTCTTGGGCATATACCAAGAAGTAGAATTGCTGGGTCATATACCAGCTCTATGTTTAACTTTATGAGGTATTGTCAAACTGTTTTCTGAAGTGGCTGCACAGTTTAATGTACCCACTGACAATGTATTATAATTTTTCCATATGCTTGCCAACACTTGTTATATCTGTCTTCTTGGTTATAGCTATTCTAGTGGATGTGGAGTGGTATCTCATTGTGATTTTGATTTGCATTTCCCTAATGACAAGTGATGTTGAGCATCCTTCCATGTTCTCACTCACCATTTGTTTATCTTCTTTGGAGAAATGTGTATCCAAATTCATTGCCCAGTTTTTAATTGGACTATGAGATTTTTATTATAGAGTTTTAAAAGCTTTTTGAATGTATCATATATACAAGTCCCTTTTCATATATTTGATTTACTAATGTTCTGTCCCATTCTGAGGACTGTCTTTTCTTTTTTTTGATGGCAATATTTGCTACAGAAATATTTAATTTTTGATTAGTCCAACTAATTTATTTTATTTCTTTTGTTGCCTGTGCTTTTGGTGTCATATCAAACCATTGCCTACACCATGGTCACAAACATTTACTACTACTACTGTAATGTATCTAGGTATGTATATCTTTACTCTCATCTCATATTTTCTTTTAAGAATTTTATGGCTGCCATTCTTACATTTATATCTGTGAATTAACTGCATTAATTTTTGTATATGGTATAAGATAAGGCTTCAGCTTTCTTCTTTTGAATGTGATCATTTCAGTTGTCTCAGCTTCATTTGTTGAAAAGACTATTCTTTCTCCTTTAATTCGGTGCATTACATTAATTGATTTTCAGATGTTAAACAAACCTTGCATTACTAAGATAAACCCCACTTGATTACAATACATAATCTTTTTTATATGGTGCTGAATTCAGTTTGGTAGTATTTTGCTTAATATTTTGCATTTATATCCATAGGGATATTGGCTTGTAGTTTCATTTTCTTGTAATGTCTTTTTTTTGTTTGTTTTTTTTTGGTATCAGAGTAAGACTGGCCTCATGAAATCAGTGGCAAAGTGTCACCTCACCTTCCATGCTTTGGAAGAGATTATAAATGACTGCTGTTAATTCTTTAAATTTCTGGTAGAATTCACCAGTGAAGCAATCTCATTCACGCTTTTCTTTGTGGGAAGATTTTTAATTATTAATTCAATTTCTTTACTTGTCTAATCAGATTTTCAGTTTCTTCTTGAGTCAGTTTTAGTAGTTTGTGTCTTTTGAGAAATGTATCTGTTTTATCTAAGTCATGTAATTTGTTGGTATACAGTTATTTATAGTATCTTATAATTTTTTTATGTTTGTAAGGATAGGGGTCTAAATCACTGCTGTCACTTGCTTTTGGGCAGAACAACTGTTTAGATTTTTCTAGCAACAAATTCTCTGAGCCTTTATTCATCTTTATCTCTTTACTCAACCTTCAGTTTTGAAAGATAGTTTTACTAGACATGAGATTCTTAGTTGACGGGTTTGTTTTTCTTTTCTTTTTTTCTTTTCTTTCTTTTTTTTTTTACTTTCAGCACTTTGAATACATTATCCATCCCATTGCCTTCTGGACTCCATTGTTTCTTTTTCTTTCTTCCTTTTTTTTTTGAGATGGAGTTTCACTCTTGTTGCCTAGGCTGGAGTGCAATGGCACAATCTCAGCCCACTGCAACCTCCACTTCCCCAGTTCAAGTGATTCTCCTGCCTCAGCCTCCCAAGTAGCTGGGATTACAGGTGCACACCACCATGCCCAGCTAATTTTTTGTATTTTTAGTAGAGATGGGGTTTCACCATTTTGGACAGGCTTGTCTCGAATTCCTGGATTCAGGTGATCCACCTGCCTAGGCTTCCCAAAGTGATGGGATTACAGGCTTGAGCCACCATGCCCGGCCTGGACTCCATTTTTTTGATGAGATGTCAGCTGTTACTGTTTTGGAGGTTTCCTTGTATGTGATGAGTCATGTCTTCTTTATTGCTTTCAAGGTTTTCTTTCTCTTTTGATTTTTATTATTTTGACTCTAATGTATCTAGGTATGTATATCTTTATTCTCATCTTACTTGGAGGTTGTTGATTTTCTTGGGTGCGTAGATTGAAGTTTTTCATCAGATTTGAGAAGTTTTCAACCATCATTTTCACAAATTCTTTTTCTTCCTTTTTTTCTTTTTCCTCTCCTTCTGGTACTTCCATTTACAGTGTGTTGGTGATTTAATGACGTCGCATATTTCTCTTAGGCTCTGCTCATTTTTCTTTATTCTTTATTTTCTTTGTTCTTCAGATTGTATGACCTCTATCAATCTATCATCAAGCTTACTGATTCTTTCTTCTATTAGCTTAAAGCTACTATTGAGCCTCTATACTGAATTTGTCTTTTTAGTTACTATACATTTAAACTCCAGAACTTCTCTTTGGTCTTTTTAAAAAATAATTTCTGTGTCTTTATTGGTATTTTTTATTTGATGAGATGTTGTCATCATATCTGCCTTTAGTTCTTTAAGTATGGTTTCTTTTAGTTCCTTGAATATTTCAATAATAGCTGCTTTGAAGTGTTTGCTATATCCTACATCTGGGCCCCCTAAAAGACAGTTTCTACTGCCTACTTCTTTTTTTTCGTGTGTATGGGTTTTACTTTATTGTATCTTTTTCTGCCATAGTTTTAAAAACAGAAAACCTGAATACTTAAAATAATAATTTAAAATAATATTTTATGGCAACTCTGGATACTGACTCATCTTCCTCCCTTTCCCCCATCCATTTACTTGGTCGTTCATTTGTTTAATCGCTTGACTGTACTAACTCTGTGACATCCATTTCTCCTACACTGTTCAGCTTCTGATGTTCCTGTTTAGATTGTTTTTCTGTTTTATTTTTTGTTTTTCTTTTAGCTGGGTTCCCTATGAGTCACCCGTAGGTCTGCATAAGCCACTTATTGGTCAAAGGTTATGCTTAGGTTCCTTTAGACAGTTATATTTTTACTCTTTGCCATTCAATGTTTTTATGGCTTGGAGTCTGTTATTACAACTTAAGAAGTTTGTTTTCCCCCCAACTTTGGCCAAGGCCAAATGCCTTGGAAGTTCCTTTTCTAATCGCTTCTGAGAGGGTGCGGCCTTGGGCATGCACACAGCCTTCCAGATTACCAGAATGCAAGTAATTTTATTTTTAAGTGTGGCTTAATAGTATTTTCTCCAGGGTCAGAATAGCTTATTTTTTAGCCAGTGTTTGCTCAGAGGTTGTCCTTAAACACATTGAGTGAGTGAGGTTTCCGCCCTTTGTTGACGGATCTGTGTGCAGCTTGGGAAGTGTTTTCAAGTCTGACCCATGTGTTGTTTTGATTGTTCCTGAGTAGGTATAACCTAGGACATGTGTGTAGCTTTTCAACCCCCAGGGTTTACTGGGATCCCAGGAAGGCCCTTCTTGGTTATTTCTTTCCTTGATTCTTTCTGTTAAAGCTATGGTTGTTCTGCCATTTTGCTTGTTGCTAGCAGTATCGTGAAGCTACCAGCACCCCCTTAATTGTTCTTCACCAAGCTCTCCATTATTTTCAGCAACACCCTTAGGCAGGGAATTCTCCATTCTCTGCACTAAATGAAGTCACTAACATCAATAAGAACTATGGAGCTCTTCATCCTTATGGCTTCTCTCTTCCCCCAGGAGAACATTCGTGCTACTGCACAGGAGCTAGATGCAGTGATAGTGGCACCACCCAGTGTCACCCAGAATGATATCCCTAGTGGATGATAAGAAGGGAGGAGGTAGTTCTCAGCCTTGTTGGCTTGCAGCTTCCAGTGTGGGACCACCTCCTATGAGTGAGCTGAGAAAGGGGTGATCAGAGTCTTAGTATTCTTGATGGCTACTTAGGGTGGAGTTTCCACCCTATGAGTAGGACTTGGGTAGAGGAATAGCACCTCAGTTCTCTTGGCATTGCTTGACTAGAACAGAGGTTCTACCACAAGGTAATGGGGTTGGGGAATGAGAAACACTGGTAGCCTGTCCTTCCAAAGGTGAAACTATAGCCCTAAACTGAGAATTGGGTGGAGAGAAAGCTCTCATGTTCTTGTCTGCACTTGGTCAGAATATAGTACCTGTAGTAGAGTTTCTGTAACGTGGGGCTGGGGGTGGGAGAGGAAAGCAGATTGTGACCCAGATGTCACAGACTCTTACTGTTCTCATCAAGACTTGGTAAATTTTCTTGGATGAATGTTGTCCTTTGCTGTATGCCCTTAGGAGAGTTTTGAGAGACATTAAATTATTTTTTAAATAATTTTTCCCACTAAATATTTTGTGGGGTGAAGATCTGCTGAGTTACTCATGCTGCCATGCTGGAAGAATCACTGGGATAGCCAGTTTTGATCTCTCTAAGGCTGCATGAATGGGTGGTAGAATTCTCCAAGGTATTAGGGAGCTCCTTAGCTTGGGTTCTATGGTGTTAGTCAGTTTTCTTCAGTTGCCTTCTGTTAAATGCTAATCTATGTTAGACACCAACTTAAATCCTCCTTTTTAAGCTCTCTCAATTGTCCAATTATCTGAAAAGGATTAGCACTTTTTTTCCCAGATGAGAGAACCAGACTCCAAGAGGTTATGTAATTTACCAAGGGTTGCACAACTGGTAAGAGGCCTTGTTTGGGCATGAACAACTGTCAAACTCCAGAGTTTGTGCTTTTAGTCATTAGACTATATTGCCTCACATACAAGTATTTTAATGTTGTTTCATTTATAAGATTACTATTTTTAGCCATCTAGCTGAAGCAGATCTGTTTCAAAAGCTGTTGATACCTGTACTGTGACAGCAGAATATATTCGTTTCTGTGTGTTTTTTTAAAGAAAGTTTTCTTATTCCCATTTCTTTCTCATTGTCATTTCTCATTCTACAACTGGGCCTCCTCTTTCCTGGCTACCTGCCTGGTATTGAAAACTAAGCCAAGTTACCGATTGCTCCTGAGACCTTCAAAACCCAGGGGATGTGAATTTTACTCACCGGAATCTATTCTGGTTTTCCAAGACTCACTTTCACCCCACTCCTCGTTCCATGGGGCTCAAAGTAGATAAACAGTTGTCTGGCAACTGGACTATTTTAAGCTCTGAAGAGACTGGAGAGTTAGGCTGGACCAGGTGTGGAAAATTCCCCAGGAGACGGTGTAAAGTTGGTGTAACAGGATCTCTAACCCAGGCAGAGTGGTGCAGAGCTTATCTTCTAGCCTCTCTCTCAGGAAACCTATCTTCTCACTTTGGCTTACCACTAACTAGTTGTGTGACCTTGGTTGCCATTTGATCATCATGGCCTTGATTTTGTGACCTGTGAAATGAGAGATGGTTGGAATTTTGAATCTGTAAGGTCTCCTCTAGATTGGAAAGGGTAATTTTTATGAGACTCCATAAGGGATCACTGAAGCTAGAATTCACAAGAGCTGGATTCTGCCAACTATATGTGATGGAGTAGATTCTTTGTTTAACCAGATTTTTAAACTTTTTAATTCTAGACTTGAATATTACAGTATGTATGTTATCCACTCTTCTCAACTTCAGTATTACAGTAGATATGTTAGTTTATTCACTTGGCAGGATTGAGAGCTCTGCGAGTTATCTGTGGAGAGTTTGAAGAAGGCAGATATACAAGCAGGCCAAGTCCCAAGAGATGAAGGACAAACTTACAAGACAGGAGAAAGCACAATCTCCAATCAGTCCTGAGATAACATAGCATACATCAGATTTGAATGGACCAAGTAAAAGAATGAGAATCAACAGTCACATCCGGGACAGGCTGACATATGTTCAAGAAAGAGGAACTTGGGAAGACTATGTGGTTCTTTCCCAGCAGACATAACTCTGGGTCTTCATGGTTTATGGTCTCTGAGCCCAACACAGCAGGTCATTGAGTATTTATTAATCCTCAGTGGAGACTGACATCTCTACTGAAATACAGGGCTTTCTTAAAATTTTAGGATTGTATATTTTTATTATATTTGGTGTATGTTTTATTATGTTTGTATGCCATATTACGTTATGTTTTATTGTATGTTTTATATTAGTTAGGGGGCTCCTGGCGGCCTGGACTAAGTCTTATCCATTTCTATATTCTCAACATCTAGTATCATACTCAGTAAATAGTAGTTACTCATTTAGTTTACTCGTTTATTTGAGAAGCAGTGGATTTTTAAGGTAGTTCCTTCCTTGGGGTGTTATTCACTTGTACTAAAATAAAGCCTTTTTCTACATTGTATTAGTCTGTTCTCATGCTGCTATGAAGAAATACTGAGACTGGATAATTTATAAACAAAAGAGGTTTAATTGAATCACAGTTCCACATGGCTGGGGAGGCCTCAGGAAAGTTACAATCATGGCGGAAGGCACTCCTTCACAGGGCGGAAGGAGAGAATGAGTGGCAAGCAAAGGGGAAAAATCCTCTTATAAAACTGTCAGATCTTGTGAGAATTCACTCACTATCACAAGAACAGCATGGGGGTTACTGCCCCCATGATTCACTTACCTCCCACTGAGTCCCTCAATAAGATTTGGGTGGGACACAGCCAAGCCATATACATAATGAATGATGATGCTGTTGAGCCATCATCATTTACTCAGAATTTCCCTGATTATAAAATTAATACTTGCTTTTTATAGAAAGCATGTACATAAATATAAAAATAATAAAAATCATCTGTATTAGTCCATTTTCACGCTGCTTATAAAGACATACCCAAGACTGGGCAATTTACAAAAGAAAGAGGTCTATTAGACTTACAATTCCACGTGGCTTGGGAGGCCTCACAATCATGGCAGGAGGTGAAAGGCACATCTCACATGGTGGCAGACAAGAGAAGAGAGCTTGTGCAGGGAACTCCCCTTTTTTTTTTCATTTATTTATTTATTTCTTTATTTATTATTATACTTTAGATTTTAGGGTACATGTGCGCAATGTGCAGGTTAGTTACATATGTATACATGTGCCATGCTGGTGCGCTGCACCCACTAACTCGTCATCTAGCATTAGGTATATCTCCCAATGCTATGCCTCCCCCCTCCCCCCACTCCACAACAGTCCCCAGAGTGTGATGTTCCCCTTCCTGTGTCCATGTGTTCTCATTGTTCAATTCCCACTTATGAGTGAGAATATGTGGTGTTTGGTTTTTTGTTCTTGCGATAGTTTACTGAGAATGATGATTTCCAATTTCATCCATGTCCCTACAAAGGACATGAACTCATCATTTTTTATGGCTGCATAGTATTCCATGGTGTATATGTGCCACATTTTCTTAATCCAGTCTATCATTGTTGGACATTTGGGTTGGTTCCAAGTCTTTGCTATTGTGAATAGTGCCGCAGTAAACATACGTGTGCATGTGTCTTTATAACAGCATGATTTATAGTCCTTTGGGTATATACCCAGTAATGGGATGGCTGGGTCAAATGGTATTTCTAGTTCTAGATCCCTGAGGAATCGCCACACTGAATTCCACAATGGTTGAACTAGTTTACAGTCCCACCAACAGTGTAAAAGTGTTCCTATTTCTCCACATCCTCTCCAGCACCTGTTGTTTCCTGACTTTTTAATGATTGCCATTCTAACTGGTGTGAGATGGTATCTCATTGTGGTTTTGATTTGGATTTCTCTGATGGCCAGTGATGGTGAGCATTTTTTCATGTGTTTTTTGGCTGCATAAATGTCTTCTTTTGAGAAGTGTCTGTTCATGTCCTTTGCCCACTTTTTGATGGGGTTGTTTTTTTCTTGTGAATTTGTTTGAGTTTTGTAGATTCTGGATGTTAGCCCTTTGTCAGATGAGTAGGTTGCGAAAATTTTCTCCCATTTTGTAGGTTGCCTGTTCACTCCAATGGTAGTTTCTTTTGCTGTGCAGAAACTCTTTAGTTTAATTAGATCCCATTTGTCAATTTTGGCTTTTGTTGCCATTGCTTTTGGTGTTTTAGACATGAAGTCCTTGCCCATGCCTATGTCCTGAATGGTAATGCCTAGGTTTTCTTCTAGGGCTTTTATGGTTTTAGGTCTAACATTTAAGTCTTTAATCCATCTCGAATTGATTTTTGTATAAGGTGTAAGGAAGGGATCCAGTTTCAGCTTTCTACATATGGCTAGCCAGTTTTCCCAGCACCATTTATTAAATAGGGAATCCTTTCCACCCCAAATCAACAGAATATACATTTTTTTCAGCACCACACCACACCTATTCCAAAATGGACCACATACTTGGAAGTAAAGCTCTCCTCAGCAAATGTAAAAGAACAGAAATTATAACAAACTGTCTCTCAGATCACAGTGCAATCAAGCTAGAACTCAGGATTAAGAATCTCACTCAAAACCGCTCAATTACATGGAAACTGAACAACCTGCTCCTGAATGACTACTGGGTACATAACAAAATGAAGGCAGAAATAAAGATGTTCTTTGAAACCAACGAGAACAAAGACACAACATACCAGAATCTCTGGGATGCATTCAAAGCAGTGTGTAGAGGGAAATTTATAGCACTAAATGCCCACAAGAGAAAGCAGGAAAGACCCAAAATTGACACCCTAAGATCACAATTAAAAGAACTAGAAAAGCAAGAGCAAACACATTCAAAAGCTCGCAGAAGGCAAGAAATAACTAAAATCAGAGCAGAACTGAAGGAAATAGAGACACAAAAACCCTTCAAAAAATTAATGAATCCAGGAGCTGGTTTTTTGAAAGGATCAACAAAATTGATAGACCGCTAGAAGACTAATAAAGAAAAAAAGAGAGAATCAAATAGATGCAATAAAAAATGATAAAGGGGATATCACCACCGATCCCACAGAAATACAAACTACCATCAGAGAATACTACAAACACCTCTACGCAAATAAACTAGAAAATCTAGAAGAAATGGATGAATTCCTCGACACATACACTCTCCCAAGACTAAACCAGGAAGAAGTTAAATCTCTGAATAGACCAATAACAGGAGATGAAATTGTGGCAATAATCAATAGCCTATCAACCAAAAAGAGTCCAGGAGCAGATGGATTCACAGCCGAATTCTACCAGAGGTACAAGGAGGAACTGGTACCATTCCTTCTGAAACTATTCCAATCAACAGAAAAAGAGGGAATCCTCCCTAACTCATTTTATGAGGCCAGCATCATCCTGATACCAAAGCCGAGCAGAGACACAACCAAAAAAGAGAATTTTAGACCAATATCCTTGATGAACATTGATACAAAAATCCTCAATAAAATACTGGCAAACAGAATCCAGCAGCACATCAAAAAGCTCATCCACCATGATCAAGTGGGCTTCATCCCTGGGATGCAAGGCTGGTTCAATATATGCAAATCAATAAATGTAATCCAGCATATAAAGAGAACCAAAGACAAAAACCACAAGATTATCTCAATAGATGCAGAAAAGGCCTTTGACAAAATTCAATTCAACAACCCTTCATGCTAAAAACTCTCAATAAATTAGGTATTGATGGGATGTATCTCAAAATAATAAGAGCTATCTGTGACAATTCCACAACCAATATCATACTGAATGGGCAAAAACCGGAAGCATTCGCTTTGAAAACTGGCACAAGACAGGGATGCCCTCTCTCACCACTCCTTTTCAACATAGTGTTGGAAGTTCTGGCCAGGGCAATTAGGCAGGAGAAGGAAATAATGGGTATTTGATTAGGAAAAGAGGAAGTCAAATTGTCCTTGTTTGCAGATGACATGATTGTATATCTAGAAAACCCCATTGTCTCAGCCCAAAATCTCCTTAAGCTGATAAGCAACTTCAGAAAAGTCTCAGGATACAAAATCAATGTGCAAAAATCACAAGCATTCTTATACACCAACAACAGACAAACAGCGAGCCAAATCATGAGTGAACTCCCATTCACAGTTGCTTCAAAGAGAATAAAATACCTAGGAATCCAACTTACAAGGGACGTGAAGGACCTCTTCAAGGAGAACTACAAATCACTGCTCAAGGAAATAAAAGAGGATACAAACAAATGGAAGAACATTCCATGCTCATGGGTAGGAAGAATCAATATCGTGAAAATGGCCAGACTGCGCAAGGTAATTTACAGATTCAATGCCATCCCCATCAAGCTACCAATGACTTTCTTCACAGAATTGGAAAAACTACTTTAAAGTTCATATGGAACCAAAAAAGAGCCTGTATCGCCAAGTCAATCCTAAGCCAAAAGAACAAAGCTGGAGGCATCACACTACCTGACTTCAAACTATACTACAAGGCTACAGTAACCAAAACAGCGTGGTACTGGTACCAAAACAGAGATATAGATCAATGGAACAGAACAGAGCCCTCAGAAATAACACCGCACATCTACAACTATCTTATCTTTGACAAACCTGGGAACTCCCCTTTTTAAAACCATGAGATCTTGTGAGACTTATTCACTCTCATGAGAACAGCTTGGGAAAGACCTGACCCCATGATTCAATTACCTCCCACTGGGTCCTTCCCACAACACATGGAAATTCAAGATCAGAGTTGGGTCGGGACATAGTCAAACCATATCATTCTGACTTGGCCCCTCCAAAATCTCATGTCCTCACATTTCAAAACCAATCATGCTTTCCCAACAGTTTGCCAAAATCTTAACTCATTTCAGCATTAACTCAAAAGTCCACAGTCCAAAGTCTCATCCGAGACAAGGCAAGTCCTGTCCACTTATAAGCCTGCAAAATCAAAAGCAAGCTAGTTACTTCCTAGATACAATGAGGGTACAGGCATTGGGTAAATACAGCCATTCCAAGTGGGAGAAATTGGCCAAAACGAAGGGGCTACAGGCCCCATGCAAGTCTGAAATCCAGCAGGGCAGCCAAATCTTAAAGCTTCAAAATGATCTCCTTTGACTCCATGTCTCACATCTAGGTCATGCCAATGCAAAATATGGGTTGCCACGGTCTTGGGCAGCTCCATCCTTCCAGGCTGCTTTCATGGGCTGGTGTTGAGTGTCTGCAGATTTTCCAGGTGCACGGTGCAAGCTGTTGGTGGATCTATCATTCTGGGGTCTTGAGGACAGTGGCCCTCTTCTCACAGCTCTACTAGGCAGTGCCACAATAGGGACTCTGTGTGGGGGCTCTGATCCTACATTTCCCTTCTGCACTGCCCTAGTGGAGGTTCTCCATGAGAGCACTTCCCCTGCAGCAAACTTCTGCCTAGACATCCAGATGTTTCCATACATCCCCTGAAATCTAGGTGGAGGTTCCCAAACCCCAATTCTTGACTCCTGTGCACTGGCAGGCTCAACATCATGTGGAAGATGCCAAGGCATGAGGCTTGTGCCCTCTGAAGCCATGGTTCAGATTCTACATTGGCCCCTTTCAGCCACAACTAGAGCGACTGGGACACAGGTCACCAAGTCCCTAGATGGCACACAGCATGAGGATCCTGGGCCCAGCCCATGAAACCACTTTTTACTCCTAGGCCTTCAGGCCTGTGATGGGAGGAGCTACCTTGAAGACCTCTGACATGCCCTGGGGACATTTTCCCCATTGTCTTGGGGATTAACATTCAGCTCCTCATTATTAATGCAAATTTCTTCAGCCAGCTTGGATTTCTCCTCAGAAAATGGGATTTTCTTTACTATCACATTGTCAGGCTGCAAATTTTCCGAACTTTTATGCTCTGCTTCCCTTATAAAACTGAATGCCTTTAACAGCACCCAAGTCACCTCTTGAAAGCTTTGCTTCTTAGAAATTTCTTCTGCCAGATACCCTAAATCATCTCTCTCAAGTTCGAAGTTCCACAAATTGCTAGGGTGGGGGTAAAATGCCACCAGTTTCTTTGCTAAAACACAGCAAGAATCACCTTTGCTCCATTTGCCAACAAGTTCCTCATCTCCATCTGAGACCACCTCAGCCTGCGCTTCATTGTCCATATTATTATGAGCATTTTAGTCAAAGCCATTTCAACAAGTCTCCAGGGAGTTCCAAACTTTCCCACATTTTCCTGTCTTCTTCTGAGCCCTTCATACTATTCCACCTCTGCCTGTTACCCAGTTCCAAAGTTGCTTCCACATTTTTGGGTATCTTTTCAGCAGCGCCCCAGTCTACTGGTACCAATTTACTGTATTGGTCCATTTTCCTGCTGCCGATAAAGACATACCCAAGACTGGGCAATTTACAAAAGAAAGAGATTTAATAGACTTACAGTTCCACATGGCTGGGGATGTCTCACAATCATGGTGGAAGGTGAAAGGCATTTCTCACATGGTGGCAGACAAGAGAAGAGAACTTGTGCAGGAAATTCCCCCTTTTAAAACCATGAGATCTTGTGAGACTTTTTCACTACCACCAGAGCAGTACAGGAAGGCCTGCCCCCATGATTCAATTACCTCTCACCAGTTCCCTCCCACAACACATGGAAATTCAAGATGAAATTTGGGGGGGGACACAGCCAAACCATATAATCACCTATGATATTTTCCTCTAGAGAGTCATTGCTATCATTTCTGTTTTTCCTTTTGATATTTCTATATGCATATGTATTTTATTTTATAAACTTGTGTTCACACTGCGTATAGTTTGTGTCCTTTTATCTTATATATCATGAACGTTTACCACATACTAGTAAATATGTTTTTAAATAAGTTTTAATGGCTACCAAATTTAAATATGCAATAATTAATATAATGCCTTGTTATTGGACACTAGATTATTTTCTTATTTTTTCTCCTTTTAAATAGCATGGCTATAAAATCTTTTAATGTAGAAAGAAGTATAGACTTTTAAAGGAATTTTTATGTTTTTAATAAATGACATATAAAGGAGGAATCATCAGTATATTCTAGGAAGTTGTAGGAGAGTCGAAACAATTAGTTTTGAAACTGCTTGTATAGATGTAAAAAATGCCAATAAAATTCTTAGAAGCTGTTTTATTTTTTAGTGGTTTTAGTTGTTTAAAAATGTTAACACAATAGATATGTAAACATTATATATAATGTACATTTTAATGATACAATGTAAATATATGTATTTTAATTACTTTAAATTATTAATGTACATATTGATACATTTATATTCTTGATATATTTTGTTAAATTGTTTTCCAGATTGTACACACCTATTCTCTTATTAGCAGTGTATCTTCAAAACCCTGCACCTTCACCTGCATGGGTATTTTTTCCTAATCTTTGCCAATTTGATGAACCAAAAGTGATATTTCCCTATTATTTTACATTGCATACCTTTGCTTATTGTTCAGGTTAATATTTTCATATGTTTATTGGAAGCATATTTTTCTTCTTTAAATTATTTGAGCATATCCCTTGCCCATTTTTCTACTGGTGCTTTAATGATATTCTAATTGATGAATAACAATTCATTATTAATGAATTATTTTAATAAATCAATTTTAATTGATTGTCCTATTTTATTCAAATTGAGTGTTTTAAAAGATATTAAGATGGTTTGCATTGATATATCACCTTCTTTTTCATTTTTTCTTAAAAGTATATTTCTTTCTGTATTTTGAGGATGACTAGAATGTAGTTAATAGACTACAAAATAGCAAAGTTGACTAATTTCCACTCCCTCTCCCCTATCAAAGTGCTCTTAGGAACAGTTCTTTAGGTTAGCTTACACAGACTTTGGAACATGAGTGTCATGGTTCGAAGACTGGTGAATGACATGCTTTTGAATATGTACCTGCAAACTTAAGGTCTCAGTCTAGCTAGACTTGGATTTTGAGCTGCGTGTATGGATTGGTACTTCTGCTGGTTTATGTCAAACTGTGTGTACCTTATGACTTTTCCTTTTGGGAATAATATAGGAGTGAGAGGAAGGACAGGTAGAGAGCACTAGATTGAGCTCAATGTGCAGAGTTGACTGGATAGTTATGTTCAGCTGTGGAGATTAGCATCTCCTCTAACTGGTTTAACCAGCTATGAATATCTTACAGGATTTTAAATGGTTTACAGAATCATTGGGTAAGCTAATGATGCAGATTTTAAATTGAGCTTCTCAGGAATGAATTTGAGAATAATTCTGTAGAACCAGGCTACCATGATTGCTGTTGCCTTTCCTAGATTAAGCAATGGCCTTTGTCAGAAAACTGCCACAGAAAATCTAGAGATTTTCACAATGGTGCTTGTCTCTGAAAAAGCAGAAAACAGTCTCTGTCTAATTCCTGCTTTCCAGATCTTGTTCAAGGGCAAAAAATTGGTGACACTTAAATTACTTCTAGAACCCTAACTGTGGAAAATCTCAGGAATGTAGTTCTTAGGTTTTCAGTCTTTGTGGCTCAGAAAAGCACATTCGAAGGACCTTGAATGGATGTTGAATGCCAACTCTCCATATCTAACACAATATTCATTTCATTATGTCCCTTAATCAACAATATGATATGGACTTTTTTGCATAAATAAACAAGAACAGATTGCCATTGGTTATATAGTACAAGTAACACTACCAATAGCATTGTGGTCCTCTGTGGTTATAGGATTAGAATGAATTTAATAGGACAAAAAGGAATATAGAGCATAATCATGAAAGGGGGTATCTCCAGGGGCATTCTGATGGATTGAAGGGAAATTGTTCTAGGCTGTTTGTCACATTTGCCATATAAGTTAAAGTAGGTTCAGCTGGGTGCAGTGGCTCACGCTTCTAATCTCAGTGCTTTGGGAGGCTGAGGCAGGTGGATCACCTGAGGTTAGGAGTTTGAGACCAGCCTGAGCAATGTAGTGAAACTCCCTCACTACTAAAAACTACAAAAATTGCCAGGCGTGGTGGCTCATGCCTGTAATCCCAGCACTTTGGGAGGCCGAGGTGGGCGGATCATGAGGTCAGGAGATCAAGACCATCCTGGCTAATATGGTGAAACCCAGTCTCTACTAAAAATACAAACAATTAGCTGGGTGTGGTGGTGGGTGCCTATAGTCCCAGCTACTCAGGAGGCTGAGGCAGGAGAATGGCATGAACCTGGGAGGCAGAGCTTGCACTCCAGCCTGGTGTACAGAGCAAGACTCCGTCTCAAAAAAAAAAAAAAAAAAAAATTAATACAAAAATTAGCCGGCTGTGGTGGTGCACACCTATAGTCCCAGCTACTCAGGAGGCTAAGGCAGGAGAATTGCTTGAACCTGGGAGGTGGAGGTTGCAGTGAGCCTAGATCATGCCACTGCACTCCAGCCTGGGCGGCAGAGCGAGACTCCATCTCAAAAAAAAAAAAAAAAAAAGTTAAAGTAGGTTCTCCTTCATTTTTTATACCCTTTCCCTTTATCTGTTTTGTATGCTTCTTTCCTAGGCCTCATATATATATATATATATATATATGTATTTTTTTTTTTGGTCTTACTCTGTTGCCCAGGCTGGAGTGCAGCAGCACAATCATGGTTCACTGCAGCCTCAGCCTCCCAGGCTCAAGCAGTCCTCCCATCTCAATCTCTCAAGTACCTGGGCCCACAGGTGCATGCCACCACACCTGGCTAATTTTTCAATTATTTTATAAAGATGAGGTCTCACTATGCTGCCCAGCTGGTCTTGAACTCGAACTCCCAGCTTAAGTGATCTTCCTGCCTTGGCCTCTCAAAGTGCTGGGATTACAAGCATAAGCCACCGTGCCCAGCCCCTAGACCTCATCTTAAAGGCTGGCATTTCAACGGTTTCTATCTTTTGTTTATAAACATTCTCCTTAAGTGATATGATGCAGTTCCATGGCCTTAAGTACCACCTTGTGCTTCAGCCACATGGGGTCTATTTGCTTTTCCCTCAACATGTGAGTACCCCTTGCCTTAAAAGCTGCTTCTTGGACCTCTGGCTAACCTAACCCTAACCCTAACCTTAACCCAACTCAACCCCTCTCTGCTTGGAGAATTTATACTCATTATTAAAGACTCATTTTTTTCTTTGAAGTCTTTCTGGAACCCAAACCTAAATAAATTTAATTGTTCTCTCATCTCTACTTTTGTAGCACTTTGTCTGTTTTATACAATGGTCAGATTTTATTGTAGTTGAGTGTTCACATGGTTATCTCCTCTGAAAAACAGTGACCTCCTCCATGGTAAAAGCCACACCTTATTTATCTTTCTATCTCCTGTAGCACTAGGCCCAGGGCCTGGTATGTAATAGATACATATTAGATATCTGCATATTAAATCATGAGTGGATTGTGAAAGGTCACAAATTTAAAAAGGATATTTGAAAACTCATTCATACTAAAACAAGCTTCTTTTTAGCACTGTGTGATTCTCATAGGTCTTTTATGTCCATGTCATATCCAAATAACAAGAAATTTTGGTTGGCATCTCAGTGAAAGCAGATGAGAAAGAGAAGGATAAATAAACATCAATCATAAATAGTGATTAGATTGTTCACCATGGATGGCCTATTCTTTCTGGAAACTTAAGCAGCATGGATAAGAAAGTCTGGGAAGCTACAGCCTAAACTTATTTCCAAACTCTTGTCTCATAGGAACCTAAAATAGCCTTCCTGCATACTTCAGGCACATCTAGCAAAAGAAGGCTTTCTATAACCAATAAGTTCAGTCTGTTTGTTAGTGAGATGCTAATTTACCTGCAAAGTCCCATCATCAGATAAGTAATTATTTGCACATGACCTCATCTCCTCTTTTGATCTCATCAAGGAAACAGCATTTTCAGTATTTTTTTTTTTTAGGGCTTAATCTTTGTCTGATATCTAATTGCAGGATGAGCAGAAGTGCTCTAGACAGCCTGTATCCACAGATGATACTTTAAAATTGGCGGTATGGGATCAGTTGATGGATCTGACTACAAAGTGTCAGAGGTTGCAAATTCCTTCTCTCTGTATCAAATTAGGGATGGAAATGAGGAAGTAGGGGGCCAAAGAATTTACATTTATTGAGTGTTTATTATATTCTAGTCTAGTAATTGTGCAGATTCTTTTATGTATTTTGTCTGTGGCTATAGGGATTGTTCCCACTTTACAAATGATAGGTTCTGGGAGGTTCAGCATCTTGTCCAAGGTCACACAGCTAATACATGGCAGGGTCTTGCCCCAACATCATGCCTTCCCAGTAGCCTTCCCTCTTCACCTTGCCTCATGGTGGATCTTTTTGCCCATACCTTTTAAGTATTTCCACTTCCCTCTTGGCTGTTTCTGTAAGAATAAGCACATTTATCTCCTATGCACACAAACATGACTTAAGAAGCATAAATTAAAAGACAAAAATATTGCTGAATTTGATTGCGTCAGAACTTAGAATTTCTGTTCCGTGAAGGATACCATGAACAAATCCATCAGAAGGCAAAATGAGAGAAGATATTAGCACTGTCTAAAATGTTAAAGAATAAATATTTGGGCCTAGAGAATACTGGAAATCAACATGAGAAAGGCAGTAGGCCTAATAGAAAAATGGGCAAAAGTTCTGAATTGGCAACTTAAAGAAGAGGGGAAGCCTAAAAGCTAGCAAGTATGTAAAGAAATGTTCAACTCATTAGTAATAAGTACAATGCAAATGTTAAAAACAATGAGATCACTTTGTAGCAGGGATGTATTAATAAAATGTGTTGGCAGGGCTGTGAAGACGTAGGCACCCTCATGCACTGATTGGTGGGTGTGAAGCATGGTGCTGCCATTCTGGAGAACAATCTCTAGCCAAATTAAATATATTTTCATATTCTATGACCCAGTAATTCACTTTTCTGGTATATTTCCCAGAGAAATTATTGTACAGACCCCTAAAGGTACATATTCTAGGATGATTATTATAGCAGTATTTATGGGGGCAAGATCTATGTGGGAGAGTGGACATATAAAATATGGTGGATGACCCCAGGGACTATGACAACAGTTGGAAGAAATTGACTAATGTATGTATTGCAACATGAATGGCTCTTATAAATATAAAGCTGGGTTTTAAAAAAGTAAAAAATAGAAGATATGTAATACAATTGCATATGTATACATACAATTTTACATGCTCACAGAATAATATTTTATATTTTGCAAGAAGATATACAATCAAAAAACATCTTAGAAGAGTTTTCTACTTAGGACATGATGGGAGGGAGTGAGAAATGGGGATAAAAGAGAATAAATAGTTTTTTAAAAGCAAATAAGACAAAGAGACTTGCGATGAATAGGCTAATGATTTTGTACCATGAATTGAGGCACATAATTAACTGAACACTCTGAATCTGATTTTTTTTTTGAGACAGGGTCTCACTCTGTCACCCTGGCTGGAGTGCAGTGGCATGATCTTGGCTCACTGCAACCTCTGACTCATGGGTTAAACCAATTCTTGTGCCTCAGCCTCCCGAGTAGCTGGGATTACAGGCGTACACCACAATGCCCAGCTATTTTTTGTATTTTTTGGTAGAGATGGGGTTTTGCCATATTGGCCAGGCTGGTCTCGAACTCCCAACATCAGGTGATCCACCCATCTTGCCCTCCCAAAGTGCTGGGATTAAATGCGTGAGCCACCATGCTGGCCTGAATCTGATCTTAAAAACAAAAATCCACTCACCTGTGAGGCATGAGGTTAAGATAGATATATGGATAATTTATTACTTACTTCAAGCATAAAGGAGGCCACTTCTCTTTTACTCTTTCAACGCTTATCCAGTTCCCTTTTCTCTCACTATTTTATGACATTCAATTAGATTTTTGCTTTTGATTTTATACAACGTAAATACAATGTAAATTATTTACTTTTTAAAAACATTTTTGGTTTTTATGTCATATATCTGCCATTGTTTTCTTCTTCATTTCTAAGCTCTTAAGGGCAGGGATGATATTTCTTTTCACTTGTTATTGTATAGTCCCTAGCATGGTGATAATCCCAGTGTTCAATTTTATGGAAAATCTTCTAGGAGGAGGTTTTCCTTTTTAAATTCTAAAAGTGTGGATAATGTTCCTAGGAGAATAGATGACTAAATAATGTAGGCTGATAGCATCAGGTGTCCTTTTTAATAAACACCCCATTCCATCTTAACACCTCCTCTCTGCCTTCTCTTTAGCAAATCTGTCTGCCTTTTTTCCTGATAGAAAATATCATTGGTTAATAACTGTAGATTTTTGATAATTGTTATTGTGAATGAATCTCAAAATTGTGGCCAATAATTAATAGGTTATAATAAGTATTGAGCTTAATTAAGTAGAAGTAGCAAATTTAGATATTTCTTCTTGATAGTTATGATTCCATCTCTTTATTTCTTTGTGTTTATTTTTTCAGCTTCTCTCTGTCTTTTTCTGTATCTCTCTACTAATCACCTCTTTCTTTCTCTTTATCTCCCTCTTCCTTTCTTTCTCTCTGTCTCTTTCTTTATTTTTGACTCTGTCTCTTTGTTTATATCTCTTTTTTTCCCCCTCTCCTAGTTTCTGGTTCATGGCCTCACCAACAGTGTAGTCCAAGGCTGATGCATTTGCAGCTATGTCAGGTTAGTGCTCTAGAATTAATTAGAGCTTCTATCTTTTTTTTGATGAGTTTGTAAAAGTTTTCTTTGACAGGCTCGTTGTAGTCTTGGAATTATAGTCACTTGAATCAAGCTGGTGAGTACATATTTTGTGTCTTTATAACAGTAAAGAAACATTTTTATGATGCATTTCACATTGAAAGTGGCTCCAAAAGAGTCAGTGCCATTTTGATGGCACTTGGGAAAATGCATCAGTAATATCAGTTAGCTGAAGGCACTTTGATTTCTCCAGGAGAGCTGAATAGACCAAGGCCTTATGAGACTCTTTACAGTCCTGATTTTCTTTGCCTTGAAAAATTTCATGGCAATTTCCAGGAAGTTTCAGAACTTTATGTCATCAAATTGAAACTTTCTTTCTTAGAAAAACATTAAGATTTTTCTTCTTTAGTAGTAGATGGCTTAAAGGTTTTAGGTCTGCTATTGGTAAATGCATTGGATGTTCAAAGCTTGATTGACAAAGTGGGTAATAAATAAACCACTGGGACCAGACGACATCAACCCAATATTTCTGAAGAAAGCAGAAGGTAATATTGTCAAAACTAGATTCAATTATTTTTAACCCCTGTTAGTTGGCACTGAACACGAGAACTATCAGATTTTTTCGAGCTTACCTTTCATAAGAATTATCCTACGAAGACTTAAGAAATACATTTTGTTGGTAATTATTATCTCTTTCTTTCATCCTTGTATTAATCAAGGTTCTCAAAAGAAACAGAAGCATATATATATATGTAAACACACACACACACACACACACACAACCTCTTTGGAGGCCAAGAAGTCTCATGATTTACCATCTACCAGATGGAGACCCAGGAAAGCCAGTGGTGTAGTTTGAAGGACTGAGAGCTGGAGAACCAATAGTGTACATTCCAGTCTGGGTGTGAGAACTTGAGAACCAAAAAATGCTGAGGGCAGGACAAGATTGATGTCCCAGTTCAAATGATCAGGCAGAGTTATTCCAGCCTTCTTTTGCCTTTCTGCTCTATTCAGCCTCTTAATGGTTGGATGATGTTAACCCACATTGGGGAGGACCATTTGCTTTATTCAGTCCACCAATTCAAATGCTGGATGGAATAAGAGAAAGACTGAAGACAGAGTCCAGATTTGAGGGATGAATGGTTTGATTTAATGGCTTCAGAAGTGGAGAAGCAAAAATGTTAAAGATCTATTAATACCTTTTGTATATGAGAGATGAAGGAATTGGAGGAATCAAAGATTATAAAGCTTTCAAGTTTGGATTGGTGAGAAAACCATAATGGTATTACAGAGAAAAAGAAGAGGGTTGGGGAGGTAAGTTAGCTGAAGCCAGTAATGAGTTTGGTTTTCAAACACTGAACCTTTTGAGGTTGATTCCATAAATGGTAGTCATGTCCTCATATGCGATGCTCCCAAGTGTCACAGAGTGATAACAATGGACCAGTGTAGTCACTGAGCCCACCCATGTAGCATTTCTTATTTTCTTCAGTTAAATTCTACAAACTCATCAGTATCTCCTACTAATACTGCCACAACAGCAGTCCCTGCTTAGTTATCTGTCAGGTCAACATATTGTGAGCCTGATTATGGCAAGGGCTGCCTGTAATCTGTCTCCCGAGTCCTGAAGATAGCACCTGACACTTGGTAGGTGATCAGTAATTGGTTGTTGCATTGGCATCCATGGTGTGTCCAGGTCAAGGTGATGATGATACACAGATGAGTCAAATGAGGAGATAGCACTGGTGTAACGTGGGAACATGGAGAAGAGGAGGAGTGATAATTCTGTTTGGGGGTTGAACAAGCCTTCAAAGAGATGTGACATTGAAGGATGAAGGATTTACTGCGGCTGAGGAGGGAAAAAAGATATTTTTAGGACAGGAAACTAGAAAAGCAAAGACATGCAGGTGTGAGAGTATAAGATGTGTTTGCTCAATGACTGGAGGAGCGGGTTCACAGAGAGGAGAAATAAGTGGATGGTGCTAGGAGTGGAAAGGTACACAGGTGGACTATAGAAAACCTTGCTAAGGCTGTTATGTGCTGTCACACTTCTTAGGACAGAAATTATTTTTAGAGTGAGGAAAGAAGGGGAGGGAGGTTATTAGATGGTAATTTAATCTGGTATCTTTTAGTAGAAACACAGAGAACTGGGAATGAAGAGTTTTGAGTTTTAATTTTTGTTGCTCACTAATGTGATTAGGACAAAGTTATAAAAATTATCTGAACTATCTAGGGTTAGTTTCTGTTGTTTATAAATACTATTATTAGTAGTATAATTTTTACTTGATATAAGAATTCCTAAAAGTTTTTTTTTCAGGAAAATATCTAGTTTTTTTATTTTAAAAAATCTAATAAACCAAACAACAGTTCATACTCTTTTGGTCACATAGGTATCAGTGAAATAATTTCTATCCTGACTGTCATGGAGAATCATTAGCCTGTTGCCTACTAATGTTCCCTTTGTCTTTTAAACTGTGTTTTTTTGTAAACTATGTCAGTCTTACTATGATTCAAAGGACATTAAAGCAAATGGGGTGTTTAGTGACAAAAGTATTTACAAAAAGCTTTTTTTTTTTTTAAGTTCACACCGCCATATTGTACTCTCCTCAACCTTACTTTTAAGTACATTTTCTATACTTAATTTGGGAGAAATTATCATAAAACATTCAGTGCTTTGTTTTCTGATACGGTTTGGTGTTCTCCCTTAGTTCATGGAATAGAACATTTGCCTTCAGACTGCATTTATGTATTACTTTCATCTGAAGAACATTTATTAAGCACCTGTTTGTGGGCATTGCCAGTGATATAACTGGTCTGAACAAAAACATAGCTAATGATGTGCAAGCAGAAAGTGTAAGTTTCCTGCAGCCTTTTAAAATAATATTTTCCTGATCATAAAAGCAATGTACTTAGAATGTAATATATGTAGAAGTTTGAAAAATAAAGAAAAGCACAATTAGGAAAATAAAATTCCATGAAATTCTATTGCCTGAAGATAAGAGCTGTGAATATTTTGGTCTGTTTGCATGCTCTGTTTTTTTTCCCTATGCCTTTAAATGTTTATGTACGTTTACAATATCTTGTGAATGCTTCCCCTCTTTTAAATGATAGTATAGTGTAATTGTTCAGGACTTGGCTTTCCTGATCCAATTAATAATGACAGTGTGACCTTTATCAACTAATTTCGCCTTTCAAAGGCTCTGTTTTATTTTCTGCAAAATGGGAATAATACTAGTGTCTACTTCACAGGTTTGGAGTCAGGGCAAAATGAGATAATGCATTTACCGCAGTCAGAGCCTGGCTTATTACAGGAGTTCTTTATTATTGGATATTGCAGTTATTTCATTTTTTTCATGTATGTAATGTTTGCTAAGCTATGCACAGTTAGTGCCATCAGTTTCCTTACCATTCAGTTGTTTATCACTGAGTTTAATTCCATTACAATAATAATTGCTGAGTCAGACTTTCACCCCACTGTAACTTGTCCCTGGTGGAAATTTTTCCATTAGTTTCTGAAACTTGGGACCTCTCTGTTGTTTCCCTCATGCAGATTTCGTCACACTAGATGACCTCATTTGGTTGTTGTGGGGTTTATTTCTGTAGTGATGATAGCCTCTTACATTCCCTCCACCACAGAACTTGGTAGGGATGAGAACTAGCTGGATGCGGCCAGTAACGGGGTTGCATATGACCTTCTGGGTGGTTCTAGAGTCTGGATCTGAGTCACTTCTGGCAATGGATCAGCCATAGGATTTCATAGGAGTGGCCATTAGAGCCCTTTTAAGCAGAATACTGAAGTCTGGGGATGGAACCAACCTAGGATTAAGAGTTGGGGAATCAGCTATCACCAGCATGAGGTGGGATGGAGAAGGGGATGAGGCTAGCACAACATTAGTGAATTTTGCTGCTGTTTTGGCAGGCAATATAGGTTTGGCTGTGTGTTTGTCTTCTTGTGTTTTGGCGACGTCTTAGAGACTCACACTACTCCCTTCCTCAACTTACCTATTTATTGGAAAATATAATAAAATTGAGATAATATTTACCTTTAACATAAAAGTTTGGCTCTAAAAAATGTTTGGCAAAGCAGAAACTCTAAGTATTACTGAGGGTATGAGTTGCTCCTACAGTCACTTTAGAGAGCTACTAAATGCAAATAAGCATGACCTGATTCTAGGCTCACACCCTAAAAAATCTCTCCCACAGTACTAAGACAGACTTGTACAAGCATATTTATTGCAGTGTTGTTTATAAAAATATGAAATTATTATTAAGGGAGAGTAGTAAACCAGGTCAGATTTACACAAGGAAATACTAGAAAGCAGTTAAAATGGATGAACTGTAGTTACATATGTCAGCCTGAATTAAACAATGTTGAATTTAATAGGTGTGTTGAGAATTACAGGTACAGTATCATACAATTTAAATGACATTAAAGAACATGCAAATGATACTGTATTTATGCATTTATGTATAGTGAAAGTGTAAATGCATTCATTTACATGTTGAATACTGTATTTAGATAACAAGTGCTGTGTCTAGAGAAGGAAGAGAATGAGATGGGGGAGATAAAGCATCAGAGATTTGTATTCTATGAATATACATTTAAGTTAAAAAATGACAGCAAAAACAAATATTTGAGGGGATGGATACCACATTTTCCATGATGTGATTATTATACATTGCATGCCTATATCAAATATCTCATGTACCCTATAAATGTATACACCTATCATGTACCCACAAAAATTAAAAGTAAAAAACTTAAAAGGACAAAATATTAAGTTTTAAGGGGACTGAAGTATGTTTTATATTATCTCTATTTGTTATCTGACTAACGTATTTCACCATTTTCTTAAACGGGGAAATAAGGACAGAGGAAATTAACATATAACCACAATAAATTCTAGCAGTGCAAGGGAAAGTAAGCCTTTATCACGCTGCTGATCCCTGATCCCTTGTTCCTGTGGCCAGAGAAAACTGCTCTTTTTTTTTTTTTTTTTTTGGGGGGGGAGACGGAGTCTCGCTCTGTCTCCCAAGCTGGAGTGCAGTGGTGCAATCTTGGCTCACTGCAAGCTCTGCCTCCCAGGTTCACGCCATTCTCCTGCCTCAGCCTCCCAAATAGCTGGGACTACAGGCACCCGCCACCATGCCTGGCTAATTTTTTTGTATTTTTAGTAGAGATGGGGTTTCACCGTGTTAGCCAGGATGGTCTCGATCTCCTGACCTCGTGATCTACCCGCCTCGACCCTTCAAAGTGCTGGGATTACAGGCTTGAGCCACCGCGCAGGCTGAAAACTACTCTTAATAGTTACCCATGAATCCTCATGACAGCCGGTGATATAGAAGCATATTGTATGCACATTCCTTTTACACCTGCATGGTAAATGCTCTTTGCTCTTTTCACTAAACTATATATACCTTGGAGGTCGTTTATCCTGCAATATCTGACCTTTTCTTCTAAAGAAACTTTTGCTTCATGAAGGTAAGTACAACTACAGTTTCTCTAAAGCTCAGTTTTGAAATCAGTGATATAAAATACATAGGGTCAGTTTTGGATAGTAAGTTGTCAAGACAGATTGCACTCAGACTCAAACCAACCTTGAAAACAAAGTACTGTATATCTGTATGTACATTTGAAAGGCTCTTTTCCCACTTCAGTTTGTCAAACAGTTGAATATGTTAAGCTTGAGACTAGAGACAATGTCAGGGTGAACATATGTGAGGGATTCACCCTTCTTAAAGAAAAGCACGCTTTTTGTGGCCTTAGACAAAGCTGGGATTCCATGCTGTTGTTATTTTCACAAGTCCCTCTGCTGAGATCATGACTGCATCTTAGAGTTGCTGTTGAAAACAGATGATGTTAATTTTGTTCTCATTCATATTCTATTTAGTTTTTACCAAACTAAATATTTATTAGTTGGTGATATTTAGGAAGGTTGATAGGATTGTGACTATATAGCTATATTTTATGAAAAATGGAGGAAAAGTTCCCTTTAAAATACCTAAATGTTTTTTTGAGTTAAAGAAAGAAAAATAAAATTCATGAAATAGTGACGTAAAGTTTGGTAGTTTAGCTGCAGCTGCCAGGTGTCTAGGCTGGCTCTTGGGAGAGATTATTATGGGATCGCAGTGAGCCTGGCTACACAGAGCATGGAAAGTCCCTGATCCTTGTCATCACAGAGTTTGGCTTACAGACCTCTCCTCTCAAAGATGGAGGCTTCTGGTATTTCTGATATTGTTTTCTCTTCCTGTCCCTCCTTATAGAGAGAAATCCAATATATTTTTGCTAAAATTCTCTAGAGTTGAATTTGGGAACACCAGGGGATAAAACCCCTCATGTTAAGGCATGTAAGAGGAAAGGTATCCTCTTTATCAATCGAATTGTAGTTCAAATATGCTGTAAACCCACCTGTTTACTCCTTCGTGGTGGCCATAAGATGTGGAAAGGCAGGGGCTCCAGAAGTTCTAGGTAGGAGTCCTTTGTTCTTATGTTTTTCAAGGGTCTCATGGTGACCAACATTGTTAACTTCTTTTAGCCTCTGTTTCTAACCCTCAAATGAGGTCAGTAGTATCTACTTCCAGAAGTGATATTCAAAATATCTGATATGGGAGTGGGACTTGGCTGTCGTCAGACAGATGGCATATGCATCCCGTAAGGTTGTGCCTGGTGCTGTAAGGTTGTGCCTGGTGAATGTCAACTAGGACTGTTTTACGGAGTTGCTGTAAGGGTAAGAAAAGATCATGCACATGAATGTGCTTTGAAAACTGCAAGGGGATACATAAATTTGTACTATTAATGCAAAATACATGCAATGGGCAGGAAGTTTGAGAAGTGCTTTGAGCTGTTTGACCAGAAGATTCTTTAATGAGAATAAGGAATTATTGCCCTGTGATGTCAATGTATTTAAATATATGCTTATTATACGTATATTGAACTATATATATAATATACATATATTACACATATATTGAACTCAGCAATTGAATGCTTAGGTATTTATCTAAGAAAAATGAAAACACAATTCTACTCAAAGGCTTATAGGTGAATATTCACCGTAGTTTTATTCATCATAGCTAAAAACTGGCAACAGTTTCTTATGTTCATCACCTGCTGAATGAGTAAACATGCTGTGATGCCTCCATACAATGGAACACTACCCAGCAATAAAATGGAACACATGCCTGATGGACACAGTAATGCAGACAAGTCTCAAGTGCATTATGCTAACTGAAAGAAGACAGACACAAAACATTACGTACCATATGATTCTATTTCTATGAAATTCTATCAAAGGCAAAACTTTAGCGACAGAAATCAGACAGTGGTTTTCAGGGGCCGGGGTCAGGGGAGAGATTGGCTGTAAGAGGTATGAGGAAACTTTCTGAAGTGATGGAAATATTCTATCTCTTGATTGTGGTGGTGGTTACATGATTCTATATGTATTTGTCAAAACCTATGGAATTGTGTACTGAAAAATTGATCAATTTCATTATACATAAATTATACTTCCAAAAAATGGAACTGGGTAAAAATAGTTCCCTCATGAAAAAAATAGAAAATGCAATGTTGAAAGAGAAAGGAGGAACATTCTTTACAAAACAAAATGTTTCTTCTTTATAGGCTATATCTTTCAGTTTCAGCTTCGAGTAATGAATTTTATGGCTTCGTCTCTTGCGTTGAGCATTACACTCTAGTAAACACCCAACTTGCTAAGTCGTCCCCCATACACACCTTACTGTTTCTCTCTTTGTTATCATTTCCTTATGCTGAGCACTTGCCTGGAGTAGCTCCCTCCCCCAGCCTTCCCTGGGACTCTCATTTCCTCCCTCACTCATTTGGTTGACTCTTATTTACCATTGAAGATTCAGTTTGCAATTCACCTTCTCCAAGAGCCTTCCCCTGATTTCCCCCCATCCCTTTCACACTGGGGCTCCTTTGGGTATCCCTAGCCATTAGCTTTGTCAGTATACTCACCAGATTTCACTATAAGTAGCTCTTTATGGGTTTGTCTTCCCCAAAAGAGGTTGGGGACCATATCTTACACACTTTTATACCCTGGTGCCCAGCATGTTGCTGATGGTCAATAGATGTTTGTAGAATTAGTGATTGGGAGTGCCAAAGGGAGTGGTTAGGACATGTGAGATTGTGGAAAGAATGTAAGGGAAGGAAGATTATTTGAATCCCAGTCTCTCACTTAGTGGTTAGAGTAACTTTGGACAAGTTGGTTAATGTGTCTCAGATAGAAAATGGAGATCTAGACCCATCTCCTGGATAGGATTACCATGAGACATACATAAAACTATGATGTGAAAGCACTCTGTACCTAGTAAAGCAGTTCACACACATAAGTTATTATTATGTCATTGGAAGAGTGTTGTTTCTCAGCTCTTGGATATAGCAATGTAAACCAAACCAAATGGATAAAATATATTCACCTTCAACTTTAAGGACAGTGTCAGCATTGCATTGATATGTTCACCTGACTCCTTACAGCATCTAGTTAGAACTTCCTCTGCTCATGAGAGACAGCTATAGTCTTGTCAGTCCTTTCACTCTGTTATTTCTCATTGAAGCAATTGCTAACCAGTGTATAAAATTTTTGAAAACATGGATCTTGTTTTATTTAGCTTTGGGTCCTCTATATTACTTACTAGAGTTCATTGCATCTAGAAATGTTAAAATGGCAAGCCAAGTAGTGGTTAACATAGACATCTAGAGAAATGTTATCCAGTTTTCCGGAGAAGGCTAAATATCAAAATAGTGTTGTAATTAAATCTTATTTTTAGAATCTGATAAAGTAATTTTGGGTAACCACAGAAATCTTTCAAGTTTAAGCTAATAAAATATTAATGTCCTGGATCTTTGGAGGAAATCTACTAATGTCTTCATTTGTAACTTTGTAAGAATCAAGAATTTCACTGCATCTAAGATCCATTTTCCACAAGTCTTAAAATCTGAACTACAGCACGTTATCTATGTGATATTCTTTCTAGCATTTCATAAACCTATTCTTTTAAAAAAATAATTATTTTATCTTGATTATAGAAGAATGGAGTCTATACCTTATTTTTAGGTGACAGAGCAAGCACCAGGCCCTTGACCCACTCTCACTGCCTCCGTTCATCATTATTTTTAGTTTCTACTAACCTTTATTGTATTATTTGGAACAAAATGGAAGAAAACCTAATTGGGTATATAAATTTTGATGTACATTAAGAATTCATCAAAGTGATATTATAGATAATGTGACTGTTTTCATAAACAAAACAGGACTAAAATAAATGAATATGCAGAAGAAAGTGTAAGAGATATTGAACTATTTTGCTGGTATAGTATATTATGCAGATGGTTTGCATTTATGAGGTAGAATTAGAAAACAAAAAAACTCTATGTTATAATCATTTTTAATAAATGAATTTTTATTTCCAGGTAATTTATACCTATATTCAAGTCTTGGTAAGCAATTTAAAATAATTTGCTGACTTGTTGATCTAACCTTTCAAATAATATGCCAAGGGCCAATAACTTCTTGCAACATGTATAGATATTTATCCAAATGTGTTTTTGATAAGGATATGAAAATATTTGGGGAATAAATCCAATACTTATGCTTATTTATGGTACATAAATCGGAGTTTCCCATGAGTGACTGTAAAAATTGGAGGAAGTGGAAAGAAAGAGGAACTGAAATATAAACCAAATGTTTGTTTATGGGCTTTATTTAGAAATCCGTATTAGTGATTCTGACGTTGGGATATTAATCCAAAATTTCCTTTCTTTGTGGACTATTTTCACACAAAATTGTACATTCTTATGAGGCAATTCTCTTTGGAGTACCCATAGAGAATTATTACGTTTTTACCAGATAGGTTCTTTTTAATATTCTAATCTAGCAAATTTGCATTTAAGAAAACTACTTTATTCCAGGATAGCTTTTTTGCACAGGTTATTGTTCTGCCCACCTCCCCTCAAATAAAACCAGCATCATAACTTCTCAGAGCTTTGTCTGCTTTCAAGATTCTTTGGCACCTGCACTGGGTTATATGCCATACCAAAAATGTTTCCCAGCCATTCATGTTTAAATACATTTAAGTTGACATTAATTTTTAAAAGGATTAAAAGCACCTTCAAAAATGAAGCATCTATTCTCTAAGCAGCAAGTATTAATTTATAGGGGCTGTTCATGGAAAAAAATGCTGTTATTGTATGTCTCTTGCCCCATGCATAATAAAGAACTTTTCTTTTTGAAAGTAATTGCTGTAAAATATTCCTTGAGGAATCAAAATATTAGTATGATTGGGAGGTAGGATCTCTGTTCTTAGGCAGATTGTTTTGAGTTACTTAGTTGCAAATATAAAACTGGACAAAGGTAGGTGAGGTAAGGGAATGATAGAGTGGTTAGAAGAGATCTTTAGATAAGAACATCTTTGGCAACAGGGATAGGGCCTTCACAATCTTTCTTAAAATCCTGGAGCAGCAGGCTTCACGTGGGAGGAAAGCAGAGATTGCCACTAGATCAGCTAAGAGACAAGCAAATAAGAGGCTGGGTGCAGAAAATGCTGAGTCTCTCTGAAGGTTTTTCCCTCAAGCTGAGCTGATGTGTGGTTTTCTGACCACATGTTGTTTCTTCTCTTTATAAGAGTGAAATAACATTCCTGTTTAAAAAAAAAAAAAACCCAAAATGTTTGTCATCAAGCCTGACAGTGATATGGGTCCTCACTCAAATACAGTGAGACTTCTTCCTACGATGTTGGTCCTGTGGAGTTAGGTCAGAAGGATGTGGTTATAAAATAAAGTGGTTTCATTTTGTTTATCTCCTACTTAGAAACTTTCAGTGTTCCCCCTTTCCCACAGTGACAACAGGAAAAGGCCCAAAAGCTTCAGCATGGCAGGTGGAGGCCTTCTAGAACCTGGCTCCAATCTCAGCATAACTTTTACCACTTCCTAACTCAAGCCTCAACTCTAGCTCAACCGTTCTTCTATATAATCAAGAGATATTCTAGGCACATCTGGTGGGAAGTAGAGAATAAGCCAAGGCTGGGAGGGGTGAGGGCTGGGGAACTTGAACAGAGATTAGTACCCAGATCACTAAATTTGGGGTTGGAGGGTGAGGCAGAGAACTGTGGTACTGTCCACAGTGACAGTCTTTCTAAGGTACCTTTCCAAGATGAGAAGACAGTGCTTGCCTAGTGACTGTGATGGTTGGTTCAGGGATAATGTGACAATTCTTGACGCCCTGCTGTTACTTTACTTATAGATCAGAACATATTCTGTGAGCTGATATATTAGATTTTAGAAGGAGAAGCCAATCCCAAAAGACAGGTAGGAGTTAAATGGGGAACTCAGGATACCCAACTATCAGTTTGGTGTCCAGAACTGGATTTGCTTTCTTGAGGAAATTATGATGAAAACCAGGGCCTGAGTCCTGCAGTCAAACTGGCCTCCGAAAGAGAGGGCTGGAGGTGGGAATGGGTGGGAAAATGGCAGCTCACTCTGCTGCCTAGGACTCATAACCTCTGGTATATTAGATATCAGAAAACACGTATTATACTATTCCAGAGATTATCTGGCTTACTAATAGGGCCCTGGGTAGGGCAGAGCCTATAGGCTTTTAATTTTGACACCTGGGCAGGACAAGTTCTTTCAGCGATGGACACTTATCTTCCAGCATTATAATAGGCCTAATTATGGTACATATGATAAATTATCTTATCTTGTCCAATTAATTTATGCCACTTGAGACTAAGGACTGTCATATATATACACACATACATATATACACACACACACATATACACACACACACACACACATATATATATATAGTTTCTTTAGGTCTTACCAAAGTATTAAATACTTTTTGAACAAATAACATATTTTGGGGGGCATTATTCTGTCCACTTACCTAAATCAAGGATGATATAAATAATAAATCCAATTTCATATAAATTAGATTTTAATTTTTTTGATGAACAGAAAGCCAATTAATTGGTTTCCTGAAGCTCTATTGTTTCCTCCTGTCAATGGAATACAAAATCACAGGGACTCTTTATCACTTAGATTGCAGATTACGAAAGCTGTGAAGGCAAGTAACTGCCTTTCTTCTTCTAATTATTTTGGAAAGAACATATTTTTCACTAGAAAGACCAGAAGCTGGAAAGCCAAAGGCTTTGGCCACAAAACTGTGAAGGGACTCTGGATGGATGGAGGCTCCAGGAGAGCTTCATTCCAAATTAAGATGTTCAGGCTGCATTGAAGAAAGCAATCTATTTGCCTTGGAAAAATGTATTAGTGCTAAGAGCTAATATATGAAATATACAATCTGTATCTAGATGTTCGCATTTCTCTAAATCTTGCCCTCAACATACATATCATTTTCAATAAATGGTTTTGAGCCATAATTTTTTCATTCATTCTATATGCCAGTTGGTGTGCAGGTGGTGTTGATATAGAAATGAGTAAGGCACAGGTGCTGACATCAGGGGCTCACAGTCCTCACTGGCGTCAGGTGAGGCACTGCATGTACTACAAGGACAGGTCCTCAAGCAACCGATGCATAGATTTTTAAAAAGTGGGATAGCCATACAACAGAATAGTCTTTGGCAATAAAAATGAATGAAGTACTGGTGCATGCTATAAACCTCAGAAACATTAGGATAAATAAAAAATGCCAGTCACAAAAGACCACATTTTGTATTATTCCATTTACATAAAATGTATAGAATAGGCAAAGACATGGAAATAGAAAGTACACTGGTAGTTGCCAGGGGTTTGGCAACCCCACTTTGCCAGTGGAGGGCGCAGATGGGGAGTGATTATTAATGGTACTGTGTTTGTTGTAGAGGTGATTAAAACCTTTCAAAATTTATTGTGGTGATGGCTGCATAACTCTATGAAATACTAAGAACCTTTAAATGAACACTTCAAATGAGTGAATTGTATGACATGTGAATTTAACCTCAACAAAGGTATTATAAAAATAGAGAAAGAAATGGAAGGAGGAGATAGATCTTTCAAAAAATTGTGAATTAGGGGAAGTAGAGAAATGGGAAGGTGTTAAAAGAAGATGTTTTAATCTACATTGGTTATCAAATGTACACAACAGTTTTAAGTACACATTCTAATTTCATCCAAACAACATTGCTATGATTTTGCTGTTGTTTAGATAAGGAAATGGAAGCTTGGAGAACTTAAGCGATTTGCCAAAAGACATACAACTTAACAAGCAGAATGGGCTATTAAGGTCAGACCTCAGGAAAGCAGATCACAGTTGAGGGGGTTGGAGGAAAAAAAGAAAGAAAGAGAGAGAGAAAGAGAAAGAAAGACAGGATGAAGATATAGGGATTTTGATTCTCTGATCCCAGAAGCTCTCATTGGCTAAATCACAGTTTTAGCACTGCTCACTTTTATTCTTTTGTAGGCTAATGTACTAAGCTGATTATTTACATTTTAAATTCCTTGAGGACTAGGCAATGTCTCTATCATTTAGATTCTTCTAGGTACAGGCATCCCTCGGAGATATTGTGGGTTTTGATTCTGGACCACCACAGTAAAGTAAATATCACAATAAAATTTTTTGGTTTCCCAGTACATATAAAAGTTATGTAGTTTATTAAGTGTGTAATAGCATTATGGCTAAAAGAATGTACATACTTTAATTTATAAATACTATTAATATATTGCTAAAAATGCTAACTCTCATCTGTGCCTTCAGCAAGTTGTAATCTTTTTGCTGGTGGTAGTCTTGCCTTGATGTTGATGGCTGCTGACTGATGAGGGTGGTGGTTATTGAAGGCTAGGGTGGCCGTGGCAATTTCTTAAAATAAGACAACAATGAAGTTTGCTGCAATGAATGATATTTCTTTCATGAAAGATTCTTCTGTAGTATGTGATGCTGTTTGGTAGCATTTTTCCCACAGTAGAACTTCCAAAATTGGAGCCAGTTCTCTCAAACCCTGCCATTGCCTTATCAACTAAGTTTATGGAATATTCTAAATTCTTTGTTGTCATTTCAACAATGTTCACACACCTTCACCAGGAGTAGATTCCATCTCAGGAAACTCCTTTATTTGCTCATCCATAAAAAGCAACTCCTCATTTGTTAAAGCTTTATCGTGAGATTGCAGTAATTTAGTCACATCTTCAGGCTCCACTTCTAATTCTAGTTCTTTTATTATTTCTACTACATCTGCAGTTACTTCCTCCTCTGAAGTCTTGAACCCCTTAAAGTCATCAATGAGGGTTGGAATCAACTTCTTCCAAACTCCTGTTAATGTTGATATTTTTACCTCCTTCCATAAATCATGAATATTCTTAATGAAATCTGGAATGGTGAATCTTTTCCAGAAGGTTGTTGATTTACTTTGCTTAGATACATCAGAGGAATCACGATCTATGGCAGCCATAGCCTTATGAAATGTATTTCTTAAATAATAAGACTTGAAGGTTGAAATTACTATTTGATCCATGGGCTTCAGATTGGATGTTGTATTAGCAGGCATGAAAACAACATTAATTTTCTTGTACATCTTCATCAGAACTCCTGAGTGAACAGGTGCCTTGCCAATTAGCAGTAATATTTTGAAAAGATTTTTTTTCTGAGCAGTACATCTCAAGAGTGGGCTTAAAATATTTACTAAGCCATAATGTTTAATAAACCATATCTGTTCTATAAACAGATATGCTGTCATCCAGGCTTTTTTGTTTCATTTACAGAGCACTGTTAGAGTAGATTTAGCCTAACTCTTAAAAGCCCTATGATTTTTGGAAAGGTAAATGAATAGTTGCTTCAACAAAGTCCTAGCTACATTAGTGTCCAACAAGAAGGTCAGCCTGTCCATTTGAAGCTTTGAATCCAGGCATTGACTTCTCTCTAGCTATGAAAGTTCAAGATCTTCTAATAGAAGGCTGTTTTGTCTACATTGAAAATCTGTTGTTCAGTGTAGTGACATACCTCAATGGTCTTAACTGGGTTTTCTGGATAACTAGCTATAGGTTCTACATTAGCACTTGCTGCTTCACCTTGCATTTTCATGTTATGGGGATGGCCTCTTTCCTTAAATGAACCAACCTCTGCTAGCTTATATGGGTGTAGTTCATGGTGCTCCAAAACAATTATGATAGTAATATCAGAACTCACTGATCACAGGTTATCATAACAGCTATAGTAAAAATGAAAAAGCTTGAAATATTGCAATAACTTTTCTTTTGTAGCTTCCTTACTTCTTTCAGTCTTCAGAGAACTGAAAAGAGTTAGGTCTTCCTCTGGATTAGGCTTTGGCTTAAGGGAATATTGTAGGGGGTTTGATCTTCTCTCCAGACAACCAGAACTTTCACCCTATCAGCAATAGGACTATTTTGTTTTCTGATCATTCACGTGTTCACTGGACTAGCACTTTTCTTTTTTTTTTTTGAGACAGGGTCTTGCTCTGTCACCCAGGCTGCACTGCTTTGGTGCAATCCTGGCTCACTGCAGCCTTGATCTCCCAGGCTCAAGCAATCCTCCCACCTCAGCCTTCTGAGTAGCTGGGACTATAGGTACATGCCACCATGCCCAGTTAATTTTAAAATTTTTTTGTGGAGACAGGGTCTCACTATGTTGCCCAAGCTGGTCTCCAACTCCTGGATTCAAGCAATTCTCCTACCTTGGCTTCCCAAATTGCTGGGATTACAGCAATGGGCCACCCCACCTAGCCAGCACTCATAATTTCCTTCAAGAACTTTTCCTTTGCATTCACAACTTAGCTAACTGTTTGGCACAGGAGGCCTAGCTTTTGCCCTATCTTGGCTATTGACATGCCTTCCTCACTAAGCTTAACCATTTCTTGTTTTTGATTTAAAGTGAGAAATGTGTGACTCCTTTCACATGAACACTAAGAGGCCATTGTAGGTTATTAATTGGCCTAATTTCAATGTTGTTGTATCTTAGGGAATAGGGAAGCCTGAGGAGAGGGAGAGAGTACCATGTACTGCACCCATATAAGAAGAGAAACTTAATCAATAAACTTTGTTTGTGTTCTGACTGCTCCATCAACCTTCCAGACCAGTCAGAACACAAGCAACATTTATTGATTAGGTTTCTCTTCTTATATGGGTGTGGTTCGTGGTGCTCCAAAACAATTACAATAGCAATATCAGAGCTTACTGATCACAGATCATTATAACAGATATAGTAAAAATGAAAATTCTTGAAATATTGCAAGAATTACCTAAATGTGACACAGAGACATGAAGTGAACAACTGATCTTGGAAAAATGGTACGGATAGACTTGCTTGATGTGGAGTTGCAGCAAACTCGATTTGTAAAATGCATTCATCTGTGAAGCACAAAAAGGCAAAGCAAATAAAATGAGGTATGCTTGAATATTTGGGGACCTGACTACCATTTGCCTGTTTTGGGCAACTGTATTCTGAGAAAAATCTGAGCTCGTTGGCAACCAATCAGTAGAAGTAGGGTGGCCACAGATACAGACATATGTCCTTGTTAGTTGTTATTATTTTGTAAGAGAGTATCGCCTGTAGTGTCAATATGTATTACCCTGCCCTGAACTGATAACATGGAACACACATTAGCTCCAAGTTTTTGGCAGAGATGCTGTCCTTTAACTCTTTGTTATTCAATCCTCATCAAATCCTTCTTTCCTTTTTCTAATTGCACTCCTTTTATACTCCCGTATCAAATCATTCAATGTAAACTGTTAATTCTATTTCTAAAATATATTGCAAATTCAGCCACTTCTTTTTCTCTTCTATGAAATCAGGCCTGGCCATCTCCATCATCTTTGTTTAGGTCTTTCTTTTCAGCTGGTTACATTACTTTCAAGTCTGTCTCTCCTCTACTCCATAACTGAAAAACTATATTTTTTTTTCTATGGAAATTCCATCACATGGCTCCCTGAAGGTCCTCCTGCCTAGAAAAATTATCATCACACAATTACCTTTTAAAATACATCTTAAAAACCCAATCAGCAAATGTTTGAGGGGCTAATATGAGGGAGCTTCAAAAAGTTTGTGGAAAAAGTGAATTACAAATAAAAATGAAAAATATAACCTTTATTTCTCAACATAAGCTCCATCAAGTTCAAAACACTTTTGTAAGTGATGATATCACCCATTTAGTTTATCCCTAAATAACTGAGCACCCTAGGTATATAACCATATCATTGCAGTCTTTTTTACATTATTAACTAAAGAAAAATCGGTGCCCTTTACAGATTTTTAAGATTAGGAAACCAAAAAAAAAAAAATCAAAAGGAGTTAAATCAGGACTTTCAGGTGGATGCCTAGTAATTTTCCATTGAAACTTTTGTAAAATTGCCCTTGTTTGATGAGCAGAATGAGCAGGATCATCATTATGGTGGAGAAGGATTTTCTGGTGAAGCTCTCCTGGGCATTTTTCTGCTAAAGATTTGGCTACGTTTCTCAAAACACTCTTATAATAAGCAGATATTATTGTTCTTTCACCTGCAGAAAGACAATAAGCAAAATGCCTTGATCATCCCAAGAAACTGTTGCCATGACCTTTGCTCTTCATTGGTCAGCTTTTGCTTTCACAGGACCACTTCCACCTCTTGGTAGCCATGGCTTTGCTTGTGCTTTGTTTTCAGGATCATACTGGAAAGCCACGTTTCATCTCCTGTGACAGTTATTTAAAGAAATGCTATAACATCTTGATTCCACTTGTTTAAAATTTTCATTGAAACCTCTGCTCTTCTCTGCAGCTGATCTGGGCACAATGGTTTTGGCACCCATCAAGTGGAAAGTTTGCCCAACTTTGATATTTTAGTCAGAATTGCATAAGCTGACAAATCAAGATATCTATGGTGTTGGTTATTGTTTCTGCTGTTAATTGTCACTCTTCTTCAATTAGGACATGAACAAAGTGAACTTTTTTCCTCACAGATTGATGTGGATGGTCTGCCACTGCAAGCTTCATTTTCAACATTGTCTTGTCCCTTCTTAAAATGAGTTATTGATTTGTAAGCTGCTGATTCCTTTGAGGCATTGTCCCTGTAAACTTTTCATAAAGCAGCAATGATTTCACCATTCTTCTTCCCAAGCTTCACCCTAAATTTGATGTTGGTTCTTGTTTCAATTTTAGCAGAATTCATGTTGCACTGATGGGGGCTCTTTTTCAAAAAATATTTTTTTATTGTACTAAAATATACAGATATAATTTACCATCTTTACCTTTTTTAAGTGTGTAGTTCAGTGGTAATAAATGCATTTATATTCTATTTGTTTCTTCGACTCTTCTCCCCTCTCCCCTTCCTGGCCTCTGATAACTACCAATCTCTATCTTCATGAGATCTACTTTTTAGCTCCCACATGTGAGTGAGACCATATGATATTTGTCTTTCTGTGCTTGGACTTTTTCACTTAACATAATGGTCTTCAATTCCATCTATGTTGCTGCAAATGACAGGATTTCATTCATTTTTATGGCTGAATGATATTTCACTGTGTATATATATGGCATTTTCTTTCTTCATTCATCTGTTGATGGGTACTTAGCTTGATTCCATATTTTCACTATTGTTAGCAGTGCTGAAATAAACATGGGAGTGCAGATATCTCTTTGATATATTGATTTCCTTTCTTTTTGATATATACCAAGTAGTAGAATTACTGGATCATATGGTGGTTCTACTTTTAGTTTTTTGAGGAACCTTCATACTGTACATTAGGCTGTACTAATTTGCATTCCCACCAGCAATGTATGAAGGTTCCCCTTTCTCCACATCCTCATCAGCATCTGTTATTGCGTGTGGTGAGATGCTGTCTCATTGTGGTTTTCATTTGCATTTCTCTGATGATTAGGGATATTGAGCATTTTTTTCATGTACTTCTTGGCCATTTGTATGTCTTTTGAGAAATGTCTGTTCAAACCTTTTGCCCAATTTTTAATCTGTTTTTTTTTTTGTTTGTTTGTTTTTTTGCTGTTGAGTTGTTGAACTCCTTATATGTTCTGGTTATTAATCCCTTGTCAGATAGATAGTTTGCAAATATTTTCTCTCATTCTGTGTGTTGTCTCTTCACTTTGTCGATTGTTTTCTTTGCTGTGCAGAAGCTTTTTAGGTTGATATAATCCCAATTATATATTCTTGCTTGGGTTGCCTGTGCTTTTCAGGTCTTAAACAAAAAATATTTGCCCAGACCAATGTTCTGGGACATTTCTCCAAAGTTTTATGCTAGTAGTTTCATTCTTTTAGGACTTCTATTGAAATATTTTATCCATTTTGATTTGATTTTTGTGTATAGTGGGAAATAGAGATCCAATTTCATTCTTTTGCATATAGCTATCCAGTTTTTGATAGGGGCTCTTAAAACTGATGTCTTATCCTTCTTAGTGCCTCAAACTAGATTCTGTTCAGATATGTTATAATAAGTTAGTATGAGTTTATTTTGATGCAAAAAAGTTGAAATCTATTTTTTTATAATACACATTTTTCATGAACTTCTTGAAGACCCCTCCTATTTGCCAGATACTGTTCTTCCATTGACTAATAAATAAATTCTCTCTCCTTTCTTTTTTTATTTTTCAGCTTTTGGGTTTTACAGTTTTAAAAATTAATTAATTTTTAGACAAGTAAAAATTATATGATTTGTACTGTACAAGTGTGATGTTTTGATATGTACGTACACTGTGGAATGGCCAAATCAGGCATATCCATTACCTCACATACTTAACATTTTTTTGTGGTGATAATACTTAGAATCTGTCCTCTTAGCAATTTTCAAGTATACACTCTATTGTTATTAACTATAGTCAGCATGATGTACAACACATCTCTTGAACTTTTTCTAACTGAAAATTTGTGTCCTTTGACCAACTTCTTCCCAATCTCTACATTCCCTCATCTCTGGTAATCATTATTTCACTCTGTTTCTATGAATTTGAGTTTTCTAGATTCCACATATAAATAAGCTCAGATGGCATTTTTCTTTGTGTGCCTGGCCTATTTTACTTAACATAATGGCCTTCAAGTTTATCCAAGTTTTTGCAAATGACAATATTTCTTTTTTTGGTAAGGCCGAATAGTAATTCCATTGTGCCTATATAACACATTTCCTTCATCCATTCATTCACTGATGGACACTTAGATTGATTCCATATCTTGGGTATTGTCAATAATGTTGTAATGAACATAGGAGTGCAGGTATCTCTTTGACATACTGATTTCATATTCTTTGGGTATGTGTACCCAGTAGTGGGATTGCTGGATCATATGGTAGCCCTATTTTTAATTTTTTAGCTCTATTTTTAATTTTTTGAGGAGCCGCCACACTGTTTTTCATAATGGCATTCGCAATTTACATTCTCTTCAACAGTGTACAAGGATTCACTTTTCTACTTGTCCCTGCCAACACAAATTCTAACTCTTCACCATGGCGCAGGAGGCCCTGCATGATGTGGTTCCTGCCTGTTTGTCAGATTTTGTCTCATGTTTCTCTTTGCCCTTTCTTACTGCACTCCAGCCACAAAAATCCTCCTTCAGCTTCTTGCGAAAGTTTTCCTGCCTAGAGGCTTTTGTAGGTACAGTGACTTCTGCAATAAGTATTCTTGTCTCCATTCTTCTTGTCCATAGCTCCTTAGCATAAAATCCTTCAGTTTTTCAGCTTAAATGTCTCCTCAGAGAAGTCTTCCCTGATCACCTAATACAAAGAAGTTTTCTGTCCCCCTCATTCTTCAGCTAGCTAAAAATGATAGAAAACCCAAAACAATAGCTTACATACCATAGAAGTTTCTTTCTCTGTCATATGAAATTATAGATAACTATGCCCCAGAGTGTTAGCAACCCAGATTCCACTGTCCAGATGTTCCTTTCCAAGCCTACCTCGTCATCCAGGATAGCTTCTTCCATCTGCATTTGAGTGACCAGGATAAAGACATGCCACCCCCTTTAAGTAACATGGCCACATTTAGCTACAGAGAAGCTAGAAAATTGGGTCTTTTTAAAACTCTAGACAGTCATCTTCCCAGCAAAATTAAAACTGTTATTACTGAGGGAGAGGGAGAAAATGGAAATGGAGGGATGAAGAGGAGTTACATTCCACATTTTATACTCATGGTAGAAATGGACTTTTGTACATTATTGTATCACATGGCATTTTTTATTATATAATTTTCTTGTATGAAAATAACTTTCTTATGGGAAATTTGTGCTACTCTTAAGCAACTGGCTTGTTTTCCTATTATGGACATTGTGAATCTTCTGCCTGATTATGCTTTGCTTTTTGCTTTGTTTGCCAGGCAGTTTGTAGCTAAATTTATGGTCCTCTCCAGCAACTACACAAATCTTATGATGGATATTTTTTCTGATAATATTATCTGTAGCGTTATTTTATTTTACTATACCTTCTTCCTTTCTGTCTTTACCTTCTTCCTATTTTCTTCAGGGTAATTTTGCAAGTCTCTTCAAATTCCTTTGGTAATAAGTCAGGAAATAAGTAAAACACAAGTATAAATAAATAAAGTATTTTATATTTAATGAAGGTGATAAAAGTGCCTACATTATAGGGCTGTCAAGAGAATCCACTGAGTTAATGTAAGTAAAACATTTAGAACAGTGCCTGGCATATTGTAAGAACTATAGAAATGGTAGTTCCTTATTATTATTATTTTAATTAAATCTTTCCTGAAGTGACCGTCAGATAAATCTGCTTGATGAGACAGTTTTACTATAACTTTTATTCTAGGTTAAACAAAGAGGGAAAGATTAAAATATACATTTAAGGACCACTCAGCAACAATTATTCTATGTCTTCATATTCTAATCTGTGTGGCAGCTAGTAAATGCATTGTGCTGTGTAAGATAATATGCTAAAACTCTTAGTGGAGATGGCCTCTAAATTTTCTATGTTTAGTATTTAGGCATCTTGTAGATAAAATATATGGATGAATAATCAGATGAGGATTCAATGACCAGAAGTACTGTTGCTCTCTCTCCATCTCTTTCTGTTAGAAATAGATCTCTATCAGGTCTGTGTTTGAATTTTAGATGTACTACCAACCACACTATGTGACCTAGGTCAAGTCTCAGCTTTCATGTCAATACATTTACCGATGGGTGGCAGTAATACCTATCACATAGGGACATAAGGATTACATTAAATAATACATGTTAAGAACTTTGCATGGTTCCTGGCCAGAGTAAACATAGAATAGCTATTTCTGATATCATTATTTTCACTCGAGTCTTTTAAACTGAAGAATTATCACCTTTTACCACTTAAATTGATATTGAATCTATACACACATCATGTTTTTTATTTAAATATTTGAAATCCTTACCCTACAATCCAATGGAAATTCTGCAAATGTTTAAAGTTTTGGACTCCATGACAAAATTGTATAGATAGAATAGTGGTTTTAAATATGGCTCGGGGATTACAAATGGTCCACATGGATCCTTGGGAATGAATCAAGCTACGAGCTCCTACAGCAATAATATTTCTATTACCATAGCGTTTGTGCCTAAGTTTCTGGTGTGGATTAATAAATTATTATTGTTGTTAAATGGATGCCTGGTTTTCTTAATTGGTAGCTCATCAAAAGCTTATTAAAAACTTCCTATTCATTTTGTTGATTTCAGTGGTTGGGGATAAATGGCCCAGGAGGCTCTTTGCCCTGCTAAAGTGGATCATGAACAATGTCGGATATTTAATTCAATTCAATTCAGCAAATATATTGAATTCAAAATATGCAAAAAGCATTGTGCTACAAATTGTGGCAATATCAAGGGACATCCGCTGTGGTGGCCTTCTGTTGTTTGGTACCCAGGATCCATTTTTATTCTATTTGGTAACTACAGCCTTGGCCCGCTCCAAGCTATGTGGTTTGGGTAGGATTGGCCCCTTACCCAGGTCTGGGGGTGGAATGGCCTTGCTTGGCTTAAGGTAGTCAGCATAGCCCTTTCCTATGGCCATGGTATTAGATTTATGAGTGGGCATATAACTCATTAATCTTTAAAAGACTTGTGCCTGGGGCTTCTGAAAAAAATTGAAGTCTCCTCTGTCTTTGCAGTGGGAACTTCTGGAAAAGATACTTTCTCTTTCCATGGGCATATAGTTAGGATGTAAGGTCTAGGAGAGCCCGCAGATGTTTTGGGGGAGAACACCACACAGATTTTGAATATGAAGCTGACACCATGGGTTTGGAGTCGGTCTGACCTGGATTCAAATCTAAGCACCGTCACTTTCTAGTTTGGTAAGATATTTGAGCCTCGTTGTGCCTCCATTTTGTCACCTATAACATGTGGCTAATGCCCTTACTCTCTCCTCCTTAAAACTATATGGTACTGGCTTTTAATTGTAACAGAATTAACATCAATAGTTGGATTTGTGCCCATCAAGCCAATGAACTTTCATAAAATGAAATCCAGAAAATTTTCATGTAGTTCATATAGTTCTGGTATTTAAACCATGTCTCTAGAATCTTCTTCTAGTGACAAATTATGTTGTATTGAATCATGTGAAACTGAGCCAAGTTTATCATTATTTAGGGTAGAAATTCTGTTTTGTTACAGTAGTTTTACTCAAGTTTTACTTCTCTAAGAAGAACATAAGACACACTTAAAATTTTAAGCATATCTACATAAAAAAAGCCCAGTTTGTTATACCGTTTTCGTAGAGTTATTTTAGCCCTCTAATATAGCACTGTAACAACATTTTGTACTTGCTACAAACATAAGCACACTAGTTTCTATCATTTTTGCCCTTGGTTTATAAAGATGGAATTTAGAAAGCAAATACATTTAGGGATGAAATAGTGAAATCTGCTGAAAGTGTGTAGAATTATTAAAGAGTATAACTTGGCTGCTTGTTTTATTTAGAAATGACATTGGGTGGGTTAGCTAACCAAAGCTGCCAATACTGTATTTTAATGATCTTGAGTTTATCTCCTATTTACAATTCTTTCTCATTTAGTCTCCAAGTGTTAGATCACTTAACACTTGCTGAATTCTTCAGATTTGTTTGTTTCCTGCCGTTTGGTGTTGATCATTTTGATGTGTGATAGGAGGAGGAAGTAGTTATCTAATTTTCACTGAACAATCTTCCCTAAGGTATCACATATATTCATTCTATATCTTCTATCAGTCAGCCATAGATTGTGAAAAACTTTGATAGAAACTTTAAATTCAGAGCCCCTGAATTAGTCAGTTTTCACTCAGTAATGCTGTGGTAACAAACAACCTCCAAAATCTCAGTGGTTCACAAAAACCAAGCTTTAATTCTTGTTCCGTATATACATATACATATATCTGCCAGTTAGTAGTGCCTTTGCTCCGGCCTCAGGTATCTTTTTTCACCCCAGAATGCAGACAGAAGGAGCAGCTTCCATCTGGGACATGCCATTCTCCTGGCTGAGGGCAGTGATCTCTCTTTTTCTTTTTAAGTTCTGGGGTACATGTGCAGGATGTGCAGGTTTATTAACATAGGTAAACGTGTGCCATGGTGGTTTGCTGCACCTGTCAACCCATTACCTAGGTATTAAGTCCAGCATGCATTAGCTATTTTTCCCAATGCTCTCCCTCCCCGTACTCAACTCCTCAACAGGCCCCAGTGTGTATTGTTCCCCTCCATGTGTCCATGTGTTCTCATTGTTCAGCTCCCACTTATAAGTGAGAACATGCAGTATTTGATTTACTGTTTCTGCATTAGTTTGCTGAGGATAATGGCTTCCAGCTCCATCCATGACTCTGCAAAGGACATGACCTCATTCCTTTTTATGGCTTCATAGTATTCCATGGTGTATATGTACCACATTTTCTTAGAGACAATGCCAAATCTTGCAATGGTCCTTAAAGCTCCTGCTCAATTATGACTGTATATCATGTGTATTCATATTCCACTGGCCAGAGAAAGTCTCTTTGCCAAGTCCAGGCTCAGTGTCTTTGACTGAGATATCGCAGTTTACAAGGCAATGGGCAGGCATGAGTTTTGAGAGGAAATAATGGAACATATGTCATAGGTCTGTTTTGGACAGGGCTACTGGTATATTTTTCTCTTATGTCCTATTCTTCTGCTGTTTTTTTCTCCAAAAACTCCCTTCCTTGCTTCTCTCATCCACCCCTCCATCACTTCCTCTGTACTCTTGGCTTCCAAGTAGACCCATGGAGCCTACTCCACTTTTCTGTCCAGCCTGATGTAGGATCTTTAGGATATAGGACCTAAATTATTGCTTTAGTAAAAACTGGAGCTGTCTGATGTTATAAGGAATAGCTCTACTCTGAGCCAAGCAGGCTTGATATTTACTGAAGTCATATCCACTTTGTTTTATTCCTGGTAATTTGGCTTGAAGTGAAATTTTAAATAAACCAGATACTTATTGCTTATGCCCACTAAATATATGTCCACAGCCCTTAAACAACTACCTTTGTCTTATAGTGCTTTATGGAACATAGAGCAATCTTACCACTATTATCTCATATGATGGTCACAAGAAGCCTGGTGATGCCAATATTATTGTGATTCCCATTTCACAGGATAAAAAAAAGTTAAGTAGCTTATTCAGGATCAAAAGGCTGGTGAGCTTTATAGCCAGCATTCAAGCCAGGGTATGTAGTGATAGGCATTTCTTGTTATTGACAAAGAAATCCTCTGCTTTAAGCATATATTGAATAATGCATAATGTAATAAATACCCTGTTTTTTCAAAAAAAAGTTACAGAGTAAGATGGCTTGTTTCACTGAAAATATTCAACTTAAAATTTTTAGAAATGTCTTCTTAGTTTTGAATGATCTGATGACTAAATTTCAGTTTATATAAAACTTTCCCTCATAAAACAATCATTACACAGTTTGGGCACTATGCTTGCTGGAGTATAAAACCCCATTGCAGTAAACAGTGTGTCATCATGCTGTTACTGAAAGTGGCCTACTATGCTTTATCTCCACTGCCCTGTCCCAATCTAAGCCACTGTCACCTCTTACCCAGAATGTGGCAGTAGTCCTTTCAACAGTCCTCTATACCTTTTCTGACTTCCTCCAAGCCTTTCCTCAAGCTCAGCCTAGTGATATTTTTAACTGTGAATGTGAATTTGTCTGACTCCCCTATCCTTACCGAAAGTCCTTAATACAAGTCTCCCATGTGATATCACCCTGCAAACGTGGCCAGCCTTCTGTCGTCATTCTCTCCCTCAATTTCTGCTTACTTTCTCATCTTAGTCCTCTCTCCTACCTATCCTCCAGCCAGTGTCTCCTAGTCAATTGGCACTCATTTTTCCCATCCCAGCTTCCCAGGGAAGCCAGCCATGACCCCCAGACCATGATAACTAGCCATTTTAGTGTACTGTAGCTGGCAACTCACCTCCATATCCCACCCATTGCCACACCTTGATTTTCCTCTGTAAATACTGCTTGAACCTGACTGAGGTGCATTATGCCTTCCTGCTGCTCACTTTACCAGGTTAGATGACAGCGGTTTTCATGAAAGCCCTCCCTCACTCATGCACATTAGTCACCTTTACAAGGAAACACCCAGTGATTAGAGAGAAAGCAACCACCATGTCAGCCATGCTTCAAAGCAACCATATTCAAAACAAGTTGTTTTTGGAAAAGAGTATATTTCATGTTTCAGAGTATAAATGTTCCCTGTGATAATTACTAAAAGAAATCAAGGTACTCAAGTCTGAGTGCCTGTTTGTGCTGCTGCAAAAACAATGGGAAAAGTTTGGATTTTAAGGCAATCCAGTTTCTAAGGACCAGAAGCAGTCAATGCTTATGGCTGCTTATTGCTAGTTGGGTTCTTATAAAACTGGAGTGTCCTACATTTCATGTTGAATTGAACATAATGGGCCTGTGATAGGCACCTCTTCACTAAATAACAAAAGTCTCTGTATAAACTCAATATTTTAGAAGTCAAAGTAGACAGGATACTTTGCTTGTGGCTTGTCCTCAGGTGTCAGTACAGCAAGTGGCTCTCAGCACACCACCCAACAGGCAGGCAGCTGGCTCTCTAGAGATAATTACAATTTATTGTGCCCATGGATTTTGATACAGTGGGGTCTGGGCTCTCTCACAAGGCCAACAGAGCAGGTCTAATTTGAGCCAGATCTCAGGAGACACAGTCTGGAGAGGATGGGTCATGTGCCTTCAGTTATCACTTGGAGTTGCACTGTGCCCCTTGTTCCTCTTTCTCTCAACTAGTAGCTGAGTTTTAATTTTTTTCCCCGAAAATTTATTCAAGAAGACTGTTTCCTTTTCTTCCTGGAATTCACAGAATGAAGATGGAGGTCCATAAATACCTTGGTTAAAAGTTGGAAGATCATAGAGTGTCCCACTCTCTGTTTTGGGGCCTGGCAGGAAGACTCCTAATCACTGTAAACGAATAAGTGTTTCATCTATTTTTGTCTTCTCTTCTTTGTTCTCTACCTGAAAATGTCCTTCCCTCATTTTCAGGCTACTGAAATCTTCTAAAGCCTTCTTAAAATTTCTTCTTTATAGGAAACTTCCTAGATTTCTTCCCTTAGTCACAATTAATGCTGATTTATGTTATCTCATGAAATTGTACTTTGTACTTTCATTTAGTGCTGTGACTGTGTTCTTTTTAAAGTTATTGTTTACCTATTTTTTTCTCCTCCAGATTATACAATCCTTAAGGATAGTACTGGAATTTCCTCTTCTTCCTATTGTCCACATTGCCCAGCATGAAGTTTTGGCCCAGTAGGAAGGCTATACATTTGTTGAATTAATTTGCATCTGTAAGGCATATTCTTCCACGAAAAGGACATTGCACAATCACCATATTCTCCATAAACAAATGGACACTCAGAAAGAACTGTTGTGACGTTCTTTTATCTGCCTTCCATGAATGTGCGGTTTCCTTACCACTTCAAGCCAAAACACTGAGTTTCCCGGAACAATTGTTTCTCTTCTCCATAACTCTGAGTTCTGGAAGAATCAGCCATTCCATGGACCTAGTTATCTTGCATAGTGCACACATTAGAAGATTATGTGATAAGAGTAGAAAGCTAGGTTTCCTTTGGGTAGAGCTAGACTATTTCCTGTTCAGGGGTTAAGACTTCTGAAATCAGAATCAGTCTTCTAAAACATACCACATTAAATTGAGCCCACAGACACGTTTTTCTGTCTGTAAGGCTTTTTATTTTAATGGTAGAAAATGTTGTAAGATTATTTCATTATCTTCTTATTCTTAACTGTTTTGGGGGAAGAATCAAATCAGGAGAGACTGAGATTGGAGTCTTTTTATCAAATTTCTCCATAGAATAGATGATCCGCGCCAATACCACAGCAGTCAGCAGCTGTTGTCTGTGCTAGGAGACCACAGTAGTAATTACACACAGGTTAAGTGGCTTAAAAAAATTGATAGGTTTTGAAAATTAGGTGTGGAAGATAGAAAGGAACCTGAGGATTTTTATAATATTTTTGTGATATAATAGACTATAGCCAAAAGAGTTACTTTATAATGAGTATTTTTAGCTTTAGTCCCACATTCTCTTCAGAAAGTAGCTATTATAATCCTTTTCATTACTCTAACAGAGTTTGATGAGTCCTGTCCTAGAATGAAACACCCTTCCCAACTCCCTTATTAAGGGATTGGGACCTAGTGTGATTAACAGCACCCTGATCAATGAGCAAGGTTCTTATAGATTAAGGAAAAGAATTGCTGACAACTTAGGCAGACTTTTATATACCTATTTGTTTTCCTTCCTAATTCCTCTTAAAATGAAAATGCCAAGCTTTTCTTTTGATATTTGTTACATTTGTGAAAGAATATAACAATGCAGTTAATGGGAAGAGCATGACCCCTGGATTCAGATATCCAATAGTTACAAATCTCAGCTTCAGCACCTAGCAGTTATGTGAACTTTCTTCTCTGCACCTCAGTCTCTTCATAATAATTACTTTGCAGAGTTGCTGTGAATATTAGTGTAAACAATGGACATTCAAATGTAGCTATTACTATTATTATCATCATCAATTATTCTGACCTATAGAAATATGCAAGTTCCTTGGAAGTATACATTTCTGGAGAGTGATCAGGGATGCGGTATTATACTTTTATTTTTTCGGTTTTTCTTCATTCATTCAGTGGGTTGTGGGTATGTGTTTGTGTGTGTGTGTGTGTGTGTTTCACATATTATATGCTAGGCACTATTTCAGGCACTTGGAACTTAGATTATTGTAGGGGTACAACTGGAAACTGATAAATGCTGTAAAAAAAATTAAACAAGCTAAGAGGTATAGGAGGTTGGAAGTGAGTTGCAATTATTAATAGGGACATTAGGGTAGGCCTTACTGTGAATATGACACAGGTTTTGTGTTCTTAGAGGTTTTCATGAACTATCTTTTGGAATGGGAGGATGGGAAGAAGGGAGATGAGAGTAAAGAGTAAGAGCTTGCTGATTTGTAGACAGGCATGAATATTCCCTTTGGTATAAGGTGTCAAAACACAAACTAATATGGAAGAGTAAAATTTTCTAGGTGGTCTAGTTTTATTTTATTCCATTTGAGCAAAAATCTTCCTAAAGTATTTTGTACACACCCTGCCTTCCCAAACAATGGCTATTGAACACAGTGGCCCACCTTGTCTGTGACTGCTGGAGGAGGTCATCACCATGACTCACATCTGTTATTGGACTTTCATGAAGCAAGTCCCTCAGGGCCAGAAGAGATGCTGTCATCTGTTTGTCCTATGCAATGACCTGAGCCTGCAGTCATTGTGAGATCTACCCACATGTGGGTATTTAAATGTACATATAAATTAATTGAAATTAAATGACATTAAAAATTCAGATTCTTAGTCACTCTAGTCACATTTCAAGTGGTCAGTAGCCACATGTGGCTAATGGCTACTGTGTTAGCGCAGATATCAAACATTTCTGTCACTGTAGAAAGTTCTCTTAGTGTTAGTTATTTTATATGTTTCTAACTCCAACATTGTTTTTTGTGGTACTGTTGTCAGTTTTCAGACCTTATTTCCTCTTTTTGATTTGTTGTTTCTCATAGCTGATAGGTTTAAATGCCAGAAGTAGAATTTTGTGTAAAGGGTAACCAGGCTCTAAGAGATCAGAAGAGCTTTCTTGTGTTCAAGTTTTTGTACTTGGAATTTTTATTTCTATTCTGAGTGCCCCAAGGCCTCTTTTGCTTGGTTATTGTTCTGCAGCTGTACTGTAGGTGTAAGAGAATCAGACTGCTGAGTTCCTATGGGAGAAGGGCTATCAAACTTTAAAGGTAAAATTGAACATTCATGGAAATGCTTTAGATCCAGTCAGCAGTCTTTTATTTGCAGCAGCACAGCTCCAGGGGTGCTTAATGACCAAATGGCTACATGTATGCGAGGCACTGGGTTAGTCCCTTGACACACAAACAAAAATGAACGTGGACCCAAATTGAGGAAATTACAGTTTAAGGGGTAGAGAGAATTTCATTAAGTCAGTTCCCTGGTATGTCCCAGGTACCCTCAAAGTCCAGAGGAGGGCAGTACCTGATCCAGGCTTCCCTGATGTTACAGGAGACGAGAGGCCAGGGAATGCTCCCTAAAGAAGTGATTCTTGAATGGAATCTCGAGGGATGCATAGGTACTGGTCACATGATGAAGGTGGGAAAAGGTGTCTGTGTAGGGAAAAGTGTCTGTATAGGTAGACAGACTTTGGATGTTGAAATGATGGGTTTTTGGCAGAGGTGGAAATGGGGAAGAGGGGTTTGGGATGGTGCCTGGGGTAGATCTGACTCTTCAGTAGTTTGACTTGTTCACTCTGGCAGCTCTGTGAAGGTAAAAAGGAGCCAGGCTGGAGGCTGGCACACTGGTGGTATGGGAGGGCCAGGGAGTAGAGACCTGTAATAGTTCAAAAGAGAGGTAATGAGGGCCTACTGTGAGAGTGTAAGGGGGTTGAACAGAGTTCATGATTTCAATTGGTATTGATTTCTAAGGAGTAAAATTATCAGTATTGGGGGATTGATTAGATATGGGGGATAAAGGAGACAGAGGAATCAGAGATGACTGTGAGTTTTCGGAAAAACAGATTAATTTAAACTCTTCTTCCAAGTTCACAGTGATAGGTTTTGACCTGTAGCTGCTGCTAGTGATTTGCATTGGCAACTGCGGTGTCTAGATTAGGTTTTGGCACTTTAGGACTCCACTCTCTTGTTTGTTAAAAAAAAAAAAAAACTTGAATGGAAGCATAGACCATAGTGAAGTACCACCCTCGTATGACTTTAATTTCACAGTGGCCTATGAAAATTTATAGAAATTTGGCTTCATTTCTAGTGGCTCCAATCCAGATGCCAAAATTACCCTATTGTTGCGACATCCCTTGAGTGGACCATCGAACCTGTTATTCATTAAGAGCAGCTGAAAACCATCAGCCAAGTTCCCATACTATGCCAACAATAACACCAGTCAAATTTCAAGGTAACTCCAGGTTTCAGAAATGTATGAATCTCAAAATCTGTCTAGCCAAACTCTTATTTGTATTTTTATGCATGCATATTATATGAAAAAAGCTAGTGGTTTCCTTACTTTCCATAATTATGCATTGCTTCTTTTAGACTATAAATTGAGTTCTCAGTGTTGGTGAAGGCATACCTATAGATCTGTAGCCAATCACTTTAAAGTGAAAATAGAAACTCAATCTGGATCATGGTACCAGGGGAGTAGCCAGCCCAAAGGGCCCATTATGATGAGGCCTATATTGAAAGCAAAAATTCTTGCATATCTGTAGTACATTTTAAAAGGATTTTCCAAGTAACAGTTAACATTTGTTAAGTTTTCAGAAAAACTTAGTTCTCTAGTTTTTAATATTAAGGAAATGTGGAAATATATGTTGATAACTTTGTTTTTTGCTGACATACTTCATGACTGCATGGCTAAAGCCACAAAACACTAGGCAAGTACCACTTTCTTTCTTTTAGATATCTTTAGCCACTGCATCTGGCCTTTGTTGCCAAATATTTTTTCCTTTTTACTCTAACTACTCCATCAATTTGGATCTTTAATGGTCTGGCAAATTTTGAATGATTTCTTGGAAGATGTGAAACCCTGTTCCCTTATCAGGAAGATGCGGGCAAGTCTTACGGTATGAGAAAAGAACGGACATCTCTTGTAACAAAGACAACAGGATTATAGAGCCATTACACAACATCTTCAAAGTTTTTATTTGAAAAATAATGATGTGTTTGGTGATGAACAAGTACCATAAATTGGGAAGCATGGGAAGTTTCCACTCTTTAAGGATGTTTTTATACAAAGGAGGAAGGAAAGCTTACTTTTTTTGGTTCTTGAGAGAGATTACATTAACCATTTGTTAAAAGTTTCATTTATGAAGAACATTGGCTTCTAAGAGTATTCTTCACACACTGGCATCCTTTGTATGATGTTGTTGTAGGTTGTTTGGCAACATATCAAAATAGTTATATAAAAAGATTAATATGTGTTTCATTAATCCTAAGGAGAGCTTTCTGAAATGCATTTTTAAAAATAAATGATTAGCATCATTCTTTGAAATTTGTGACTTCTTAGGGTGGGATAGAATTAAAAAAGAAGCTATCTTTTCAAGCAGTTTGTGATTTAATACCAGCTGGTCAAGTGAGTTGAAAAACCTTATGATTTTTATGTTATATTATTTTGAATGCCTTTTCACTCTCTTGGGAAGTTGGCTAACCCCACAATCTTTTTCCTATGGTAAATGGCTCTAAAACTTTGATCTTCTTAAACCAGTTTGCCAGATGTAGCAGAAAGAGCATGTACGTGACCTTTCATGTGCCAATTCAACCCAGCTGATGGGAAACTGTAAGTTAATCTTGCATGACTTTTATTTCTAGGCATTACAGCAGAAGTTCTGGTGGTGACCTCTTTCGATGAACTGCAGAGAAGGGCCTCAGAAGCAAGAGGGAAGATTGTTGTTTATAACCAACCTTACATCAACTACTCGAGGACGGTGCAATACCGAACGCAGGGGGCGGTGGAAGCTGCCAAGGTGGGGGCTTTGGCATCTCTCATTCGATCCGTGGCCTCCTTCTCCATCTACAGGTTTGTCATAATGTTCATTTGAACTCCTTTCAAAAACAAGGGTTTTCCATGAAAGAAAAGTCCTTATGAAATAAAAACAAACCATTCAAATGAAAATACTTATTGTTCATGGAGTTTCCCCCCCAACCCACACACACCCATTCCACATTTGGTCATTTGTTTGTAATATCTTCTTTGGCTTTTCTGGATTCCAAGCATCATTTGTGCATTCCTTTAAAAAGCTTTAAAGCTTTCCACATCCACAGTGATCCCATTACATTCCTTATGTAACTAATATATAATGTATTTTCATTGGAGGAAGAACTGCGTTCATGTCTGCATTTCATCAAAGATTCTTAATGACTTCAGAGGGAGCCAGGCTGTTTTCCATGTTGCTAGAGAAGTGGAGTAAAAAGAGAGTGGGTGACATGATGGGGGCCATCTATGGTATAGTGAAGAGTTAGGGAATTAGAGGACCTTGGATACAGACTTGGCTCTGCTCCCAAACAACTATGTGGTCTTAGGAATGTTTCTTAAACTTCTCTAGGCCTCATAATTTTCTTCTCTTAACCAGGGATAAAGAATAATAATAAATGTACAAAATAATTTTGAGATTAAATGAGGTCAACTTGAAAAAGATACTTAATTATATGTAAATGATTATCTACAAAGGTTCATATAAATATTTGGTAATATTGTTTGAGAGTAACATAAGACTTGTCTTTTTCTTTGTAGTCTTGATTGAGGTAATGCCAAATAACTTTATTGGCCCTCAGTCCTAGGATGAAATTCAGTATTACAGTGGATAAAAAGTCTAAAAACTGAGATGTAGATGTTCAGCCTAGTTTAATAGCTATTATGGCAGTGTCATACGTTAAGGATAAAATATTTGAGAAACATGGAGAAAAGAAGCATAACTTTAGTGTGATAGCCTGGCCTAAGATTTTTTTTAAATGCAAAAATAATAGCAGATAGGGTTTATTTGGGTCTCCAGTTTGGATTTTTAGTATCTATTGGAAAGGGAAGTTTATTTATTCTGCACAATTGCTGTTTGGAACTGGAGACACAGCTGCTTGACCTTAATTAGCACCCTACACCCCTGAAAATAAAAATAACTGGGGAACGTATGTCAGCAGCTAGGAAACCCAGTCAGAGGAGAGTTGTACAAAAGTGCAGGGAAAAGGAAAGAGACATTTTCCTTATATAGGGATAAGATATCTTCCCATGGGAGGAGGATGGGGCATGTTAAAACTACATGTTAGAAAGTTATACGACTAGTTACATTGATGTCATAGTGCTAAAAATAATGTTCTTTGCGGGGTCTTTAGAGGTTTCAAAACTAGTGAAATAATGATTGGACCATATTCTTTTGGATGATTAAGCTTCCCAGGAGGGAAGTCCTAAAATGGCTGCTTACTTCCCATAATACCTCCATCACCTCTTGGAATAACATACTCAGCAAGCTGTGGCCATTCACCATGATTACACTGGTCATGAGACTTAAATTATGGAGCTGGTCTGTTGCTTTGTGAAACTGGGTGATTGCCAGAAACCTTTATTTAAGAACTACTACTCATAAGACTAATAAATTCCCAAATGACTTAATGCACAGTAATTTGCCAGGATTCACTGGCATGTGTTTTTTTTTTTTTTCTGGCATAATGAAGACATCTGGAAACCCAAGCTACAACTTAGGAATACCAGAAAAATTGTCCAGCAAGCGACTTCAGAATCTGTTGCTAGCCTCTAAGACTGATTATAATGTTTTGCTGATTTTATAGCCAATCCATATTTCACTGGACTCTTGTATAACTCTATTCTTTCAACATTTATAAATACATAATAACATTGGACTTTACATAGCACTTTAGAATCTTTCGCATGTTACTTTATTTGCTCTGACAACAATTCAGTGGCTCATGCAGAAGGGTCATTATTAGCCCTATTTTATTGATAGGGAAATGAAAGTTCAGACAATTAGACATATTAACATGTTTAAGTTTTGCATCCTAAGAAATAAAAATGAAAATAAAATGAGATAAACTATGTTTGTCTACTTCTAGCTTATTGTTTTTAGAACTAAATTTCTTTGATGAGTATTCTATATTCCTACCTCTAATTCCTCACCTTTCATTCACTCTTCAGACTATTATAGCCTGGCTTTTGCCAATACTGAAACAGGACTTGTTAAGGTCACAAATAACTGCCTACTTGTCAAATTTAATGGACATTTTTCAGGCCATCATCTTACTTCACTTTTATGAAGCACTTGCCTCTATCAACTGCGTTTTCAGTGTTTCTTCTCTTTGGTTTCCATGACTTCTTTCTCATGTTTTCTCTCTCTTTCTTGCTTGCTGTCACTCTCACTCTTACACCCTTTCACTCTCTTCTCTATTCCTTCCCTGTATCTCTGGCTTCTCACTGTGACTGTTTGACCTAAGTATCCTCATCATGCTCCTATGAATGTGGTTCATGCTTGTGAAGATGTGACTTCAACCACAATCTACATTGTGGCCATTTCCAAACCCCTCTCCCATCCATACCAGTGCCGTGAGCTCTAGGCCTATATATTCACCTGCCTGTGGATTCTTCTTTGGGATGTTCCATAGCTATTTCAGTTTCAATTTTTTTCAAAATTGACCTCATCCTTCATCTTCTAAGTCACATGGTCCTTTATTGCTTTTTTCTCTTTCCGTGTCCATCATTTCTAACAGACACTGAGTCTCTTAGGTTCTGCTCTTTATCAGTCATTTCAACAATTACACACGGAGCAGCTCCATTTCCCAGGCGACTCCACATTCCAGCAGTCAGGAATCACTAACACTTTTCCCACGCACCACGTTTCCTCAAAGTTTTGTGACTTTGCATATGCTTTCTCCTCTGCAACCCTCCATTTCCCTTCTCACTGCCACACACTTATGAGTTTCTTCCTCTGGGGATCCCTCCCTGATATCCACTTGTAGCCCAGGTGAGTTAACTCTTTTTTGGTATTTCCACATACATTGTCCTGTGCATGCTCTGTATCATAATGTCTTGGAAGTATTGATAGTTTTGGTTCGTGCTTTGGTAGAGTAGACTAACTGTTGTAACAAACAGCTTCAAATCTCAGTCACTTCACACAATAGGAGTCTCTTGCATGTTCACATAATTGTTTCAAGGGGGTGGTCAGAATGTGGCCTTCTGCTCCTTTCCATCTGTGGCTCTATCATTTTTGAGATCTGAGTTCTCTGCAGAGTCTTCTGCATTCATCTGACGCATAAGGGGATAGAGAGAGAAAGTTGATAACCTATAGGGAGATTTTCCATGGTTGTACATATCTAGGCCTGGCTATGGCACACCTCACTTCTGCTGACATTCTATTGGGCAGAATGCCGTTACATGGAGGCTAGGAAATTTGGCCTATCTTTATGTCCAGGGTGAAAGGAAAGTGAATTTGGTGAAATACTGCCCAGTCTGCCCCAATTGCCTGTCTCCACACTAGACTGTAAGTTCCAGAAAGACATTGATTACATGTATTTTTTAACCTCTGGGTTCCTATCATCTAGTATAATGTTTGAAACATGGTAATAACTTAGGAAATGTCTACAGAAGGAATGAATTTGTCTGAGGATGTAGAGTAAATCATGGCAGGGCTCTCATAACAAACCAGCTGACCCAGTTCCTGGTGCTCTTTGTCCGAACTATGTAACCTATGTATAGTAAGTTTGAAACAACTTGAACTTTTAGGGTACTTTGCTCTGCATTTGGAGGAAAATATTCAGATGCCCAATATGCCAGATTATACATTTTTTCTGCCACAACACTTATGAACAAAGATGTTTTGAGTTGCTGATTAGGGAAAATAGCTCCCTTCTCTCTGAAAAGCATTTCACCTCTATGGGAGTGATACTGGATTTCATCTAAAAATATAGAAGTCAGCAACACTAGAGAACATTATATTTTATATATATATATTATAATTTGTTGCTGCTTGGATTCAAAATTTGAGAATCCCCTGGAGGGTAGTTTGATTTGACCAGTTTGATTGGACACTTTTTGGTGCAATCATCAATATCATCAGTCATTTTGGGTCTGCAGTGGTCACACGGTTGCATAACAGATGTCCTGAAAAAATGTCCATTGCTTGTTGTCAGCATCGTCTCCAGGTTCATTATTGTTATTCTCTGTGTTGCTGTTATTAGTGTTCTTGGGCTCAATTTTACTTCTAGGAGATCTTCCCTTTGTTAATGCTTTTCTAATGACACTTCTTTCCATCACCATTATCAACTGAGACCCCCCCCCATTAGAGCTTTTTTAGTTTTTCTGATGGTAAAATACCTTTCTTTGCTTTTGTCATGGGAAATATATTTTAAGAATAAATGCAATTAATTAGAGATTTAAGTCCCACAGAGGAAAGCTTCTCTATGGAACAATTTGTCTTACATTATTTCTCAAATTTATCATATTGTTTAGTACATATTTCTTGAGAGCTTCCTAGTTGCTCAGAAATTTCCAAGTACTAGGATTACTGAGGTGAATTCCATATATTTTTTGTCCTCAGTAAATATTTTTATGTAGCCAAAAGAGAAGGGGGTAAGAACATGTAAGTGATTACTGTTATTTGTTTTATATTTAGTGCTAAGTGAATGATTGGGGGAAAAGGATAAAGAAAGCGAATTACTATTTATTAAGCACCAACTTTGTACTATTCTAAAGGGTTAAAGAGTTTGTCTCAATTAATTCTTTATGTAACCCAATAGCAGTAGATACTGTATTGGTATCTCTTTTACTGAAGGAGAGACAGGTTCAGAATGGTTAATGGCTTATCATGCTGTGCATCTAATGAAAGAACTAGGATTCAAACTCAGAGTCTCTGTCTCTAACTTCCATGCTGTTAGATTGTACCAAGCAACCTGGAGAGCTAATGCTATAGGAATCTAGAGGAGATAACAGAAATCTGATTGGGGTTGGTTGCACTGACAATGTAGATTTGGGGTATGTTCAATAAAAAGGCAGAATTGACCAAGAGAAAGGAGGTGGAAAGACTCTCTGTAAATACCAAAGCAAAGTGGGAGTGTATGATATATTTGGGCAAAACACAAGCAGATAAGTTTAGCTGGAGCCAGGCCTCCTAGGGGGTCAGAGAAATGCAATTTTGGGGTGAGAGGAAGAGACCAGGCTTGAAGAATTCAGGGTAGCAGATTAGGCAGTTTTAAGTTTAATGTGGAAGAAATGGAGAACCATGGAATGTGTTAAAGATATGGGGTGAATTTTACAGCAGTGGTTCTTGAAGTGTGGTCCCTGGAATAGCAACATCAACCTATCTAGGAGCTTATTGATGTGCAAATTATTAGGCTCCACCTAATACCCATTGTATCAGAAAAGCTAGGGGTGGGGTCCAGCAATCTGGTTTAACAAGCCCTTCAGGTGATTCTGATACACATTAAAGTTTAAGAACTACTGTTTTAGAAAGACCAATTTGCCCATTGTGCATAGCATGCATTACAGAGGGAAGGACAGGATACTCCTCTAATAATGCAGATATGAAGTAATGAGGGCATCGATGATGGCAATTGGAATGGAAAGAAATCAGCAGGAGGCATAGTATGAAAACGTTAGAACTTGGGGATTGATTGGATTCAGAGGGGGAAGGAGTAGGGGTCCAAGTTGATAGGCAAGGATAAAAATCTATGGGATGAATCTGTGTTTAGTTCACCCCAAAATTTAAAAATCATAAGTTTCAAATAACCATAAGGATTTGTGGTTTTAGAGAAAAACCAGATTTGGTGATATATCTTGTATGTTCTGTTGGGCAAACTTCAGCTGAGCAGATTAGCCACCAAATCCTTCTTGTTGATGGGATGTCCCCCCTCTTATCTGCCAAGTTTTCCCCTCTTTTTTTATATACTTTACTCATTTATGTTGCCTATTCAAGTCCTGTAGATACTTGAGCTGATGATCCCTGCTCTAAGGATCCCAGCTTGGGGACAGGAGAATAAGAAATGTAGGGGTCAAGAGAGGGAGCTGGCTTGGAGGGAAACCGGCCAGTTTTGTTTCTAGACATTTTGAGTCTGAGGCAACTGTAAGATAGTCCCATTAATCTGGTCTTTATATTTTGCAAGAAAAACAGTTCAGCATTTCCATTTCTCTGTTGTCCGCTTTTTAGATCACCCAAGGCAGTTTAAAATTCTAGGCTGGCTTTCTTGTAATACTTTGGGACTTCTGCCTCTTGCTTTCTCAGTATGCGAGCTCAAGAATGCAAAGTAATTTTTATATTAGCCCAAGTAAAATATAATTCAAAAGGTAACTCTACTGAGGCCAAATTGTTTGTTGTATTCTCATTGCCACACATACATTTTTTTTCCTAGTTATTTTCTCCATTGCCCCAGATAGTTGAACTGAGACTGCAACTTTTAATTAGCTAAGGAAGCAAAAGACTTTCTCTTCACTTTACTGTGAAAATTGCATCACCACACTGGGTATGAACTCATTGAGGTGGGAATGAGTTGTTGATAGGGCTTGGCTTTGGAAATACTACTGGCTGATGTTTTATATCACTTGGCCTTTGTGTACTGTATTGACAGAGTATAGTGAAGAGGAGGAGGAAGAGGAGCAATTTAGTTTGAAGATGACTAAGAGCTGATTAAACATTCAGCTGGGGAGAGAGATGAGTGAATCCAGGTGATGTTTATGGAGTGTCAGAGAGGGAGAATGCTATACCATCTGGTGAGAGAGACATGAAAAAGTATATAAATCAATCTCTATAATGATACTTAATTAATACAAAGTTGATAAATGACATAATTGAAGCAATGGTTGGGCTACATCATAGAGTTAAATAGCTTCAAAGAGGGTGCTGATTAAAGCCATTACAATTTATAAAACATTCTTCATCTTAGGAAAGCATCTTGATGAGATTTCACATGAACATTTTGTAATCAGAGGGCCAGCTTAAAACACTGAGAGCAGAGGTGAAATGTCTTAAGAGGTCTATTTTGGATGATTTTTGAAAACCAGTTATTCTCAGGGAATAAAAAAGCTTGCTTTCCCCACTCCCTTTGTTTTTTAATGGGAAAAAAATTAATGTTGCATTCTTAACCTTTAGACAGTCTCAGATTTTTGATGTCCTGTTTGTTTCTTAAGCATGACCTTAAGATAATTAGCTATCAAGCTTGATTTAAATTGTTTTGAAATATCATTGCAATTTGGGGGGCATATGTGCCTGCTGGTGAAAAATAAGGAAAATACCACTGGGACTCAAAAACTGTACAAGTGACTCACCTCGATTAGTAGGCTTATTTTGTTTTTGCTTAACTCACTCTGAAGCTCATAACAGATGCACAGTAATCAAGCAGAATGCCAATTCTCATCATTCATGCAGGTGGAGGGCCACTGTGCTCCCAAGGGGGAAACCAGAGAAGACCCACAATGAACACTGCATTTTTTCTTCTCATCATCCTTTTCTTTTCCCCCTTTCTGATTTTTGGAAGGTACATTCTTTGTTTGAAAAGCCTTTGTTAGAAATTCCAAAATGTTCTTTAATCACTGGATTCTTATTATTGTATCAGGTAGTATGACAGGCATGCTTCCTTATAATGGATAGAGCCAGGCAATGTATTTTGGAGCCCACCTTCTGGAGACTCCATGCCTGTGTCTTTGTTCAGCCACTTGCCAGATGTGCCTCATTGGTGCCTCAGTTTCATCTGTAAAATGGGGGAAATATCTTCTTTGTTTTTCTTCCTGGGGTTTTGAGGGTTTTCTTTTTTTGTTTCATTTTGTTTTTGTTTTTCTGAAGTGGAGTTTTGCTCTAGTTGCCCAGGCTGCAGTGCAAATGGCATGAGTTTGGCTCACTGCAACCTCTGCCTCCCGGGTTCAAGCGATTCTCCTGTCTCAGCCTCCTGAGTGGCTGGGATTACAGGCACCTGCCACCACATCCATCTAATTTTTTTCTATTTTTAGTAGAGATGGGGATTCACCATGTTGGCCAGGCTGGTCTTGAACTCTCAACCTCAGGTGATCTGCCTGCCTCGGCTCCCAAAGTGCTGAGATTACAGGTGTGAGCCACTGAGCCTGGCCTTTTGTGGGGTTTAAAAGCAGTAATGTTATTGATGCCTGACACATAGTAAGTTTTAAGTACATGTAAAGTTGCTACTATTATACAGTCTTGTTAACTATTGACTGGATATAGTTTTTGAATGAAAAGGAGGAAGGGAGGGAAGCAGGTAGTCAGGGAGGGATTGAGGGAAGGAAGAAAGAGAAGGAAGGAAAGAAAGAAAAGAAGAAAGGAAGGAAGAAGAAAGAAGAGCTTAATTTAGTTAATGTCACTGTTGTAATTGGCGGATAATAATTGAAGCTTTCTGGTTAGGAGATAAACCCTATGCCATTTAGATCTCTGTCTGTTCAGTTTGTCCAAACTCTGCTGGGGTTATGTATTTACTAGTCTGTCTCCCTTTCTGGATTGGCAATTCTGCAGACAGACTGTGTGTCTTACTCATCTGGGTATCCCCAGGGCTGTGCTGTGTACCTGGCACACAGTAGTGCTGGAATAAATAAAGAGCTGGAAGCAGCACAACCCTTTCTCTAACATGTAAATTCAAGGTGTCACCATTTCACATTCATAGACATTGAATAATAATGTAGATGAGGTGACTAACCTTTTGAATTGCTACTTATCAAAAATGGAATCTCTGGAATCTGAGAGGAGACTATATAGTTATGTAAATTTTGGCAAAGTATTGCGAACTCCATATTACTCTGGTGCTTTGTGGGGCTGCTATAATTAATGGTCTGTTTGCATTTCTAGTACAGACTGTCATTTTTCATCTGCTTATAACCTTGATATAAACATTTATTCTTGGCTGCTATTTTGCATTCATAATTGTAAAATATATATAAATGTTAACCTTCTGTTTTCCAGTTTTTTTATTTATCAAAAGCACAGCTCAAGAATCACATCATTGTGGCATGTTTTTCTGAATCTCTAGTGGCAAAAAGAAATGAATGCATTTTGAATTCAGGCTTCAGGATTAAGGCAATGTTGTTTGCTTATTCAGCACCCTTTGAAAAATGTGTAATGTAGCTTATGAACCAAAAGAATCCTGAGAAACTTTTTCCAGCCGGTCTTTTTCTATTACTTATGCCTTTTTTTAATCCCTCTGTGTTCCTCCCCACCTCTGTCATCAGTTCAAGATGACTCTTAAAGTCCTCTTGCATCCATCCAAATGACCCATTGGCCTCTTTAGGTGCCTGGAGAAAGTACCAGCCAAAGGTATTTGTTGGAGTCTATCAAAGGTAACAATACATAGAGTGGGATTCAAAATCAGACGGGCTGGGTTCTAATGTTGGCTCTGCCATTTAGATGCTGTGTGACCTTATGTACATTAAACAACCAGTGTGAGCCTGTTTTCTCATCTGTAACATGTGGAGAACAATGTTTACCTCATAGAGTTGTTGAGAGAATTAAATGAAATCAAGCCCTTGACACAGACTGAAACATGGGAAGTGATCGATGAAATATAACTGACGTCTTATCTTGGCCATGGTCATTATTATCATTGTCATCATTGGATAGTGATGGGACTAAGCTAGGTAGGTTGACATGAGCTGACTTATCTTAAAAGGCACCAGCTCTAGATAGACCTCTCCTCAGTGTTCAAAGACTCCAGAGACTTGGGTTCTGTTTATCTCCCGACTTCGGGAGCCCACTCTCCTTAGTCTCCCTCAGTCATTGACTAAAAACTATGCACTGTCTTTTCCATTCTCTCTATCCTCATGTTAAATGCTTGATGTTGTTCTTGCAAGCAGTACCAAAGTTGTGGTGGCCCAAATCAGTATCAGTGGCCAGCTTACCCAAAATGCAGCAAATGTTCTATTTCAAACAATGCCCAAGATATTTTCCACCTCAGAGCCTTTGCACTCACTGTCCCCTTTGTCTGGAATGCTGTTTCCCTGCTTTGTGTATGGTTGACTCCGTTTCAATCTTTACATTTCAACTGAAAGGTTCTTTTTGTGAAAAGCCTTTCCTGACTATACTAAGTAGAGTAGCACTCTCCCTCAAACTCTGTCACACATAATCTCCTCTGTATGCACAGAATCCTAATTATATTTGGTAATTTCTGTCTATCTACCTACCTACCTATCTAGTTTTTCAGCGTGTGCTTCTGCATAAAAATATAAATTGCATGAGGACTGGAACTGTGTCTTTCGTGTACCTCATTGTATTCTCAGTACCTAGGAGATTGCTGGCACAGGGCAGGTACTTAAGAGATATTGATTGAATAGATAACTATTTTAAAAATCATCTAAGACAGTAGAACCAATTAAACAGATACATATTGTATCATAGCTATTTTTCTGAAGCCACATTCTAAAGCATCACAGATTTTTTTTCTCAATTTTTTGTTTTGTTTTGTTTTGTTTTGTTTTGAGACAGGGTCTTGCTCTGTTGCTCAGGCTAGAGTTCAGTGGCATGATCATGGCTCACTCCATCCTTCACCCCCTGGGGCCACAGGCACAAGGCACAATGCCTGGCTATTTTTCAAAAACATTTTAGTAGAGATTTTTGTGGAAAAATATAAATCTATAGTAAGGCTGAAAGAATAGTAAATGACTCATATACTCTTCTGAGATCAGACAAGATCTCAGTGTGGTATGGCCATAGATGTGACTCATATACTCTTTATAAGAAATTGCCTAACTTTTTATTTTTATTTTTATTTTTTGAGATGGAGTTTCACTCTTGTTGCCTAGGCAGGAGTAAATGGCGCTATCTCGGCTCACCGCAACCTCCGCCTCCTGGATTCAAGCGATTCTCCTGCTTTAGCCTCCTGAGTAGCTGGGATTACAGTCATGCACTGCCACACCTGGCTAATTTTGTATTTTTAGTAGAGACAGGGTTTCTCCATGTTGGTCAGGCTGGTCTCGAACTCCCGATCTCAAGTGATCCACCCACCTCAGCTTCCCAAAATGCTGGGATTGCAGGCATGAGCCACGGCGCCCAGCCTCCTAACTTTTTTTAAGGAAGTTGTACCATTTTATATTTTTGGAAGTCGTGTGTGACACTTCAGGCTGCTCCACATTCTCGCCAAAATTTAATTTTAGCCTTTCTGGCAGATATGTATTGGTATATCACTGAAGTTTTGATTTACATCTCCCTGATTTCTGAATCTCTCTTTGTGAGAAGTCTACTCCAGGCTTTTGCCCATCTATAATTTTTTTAAAAATTATTGAGTGGTAGGAGTTCTTTACATAATTTAGATACAGATCCGTAGTCAGATATATGTTTTGCAAATATTTTCTCCCAGCTGATGTCTTGCCCATCTTTTGTGTCGAGTCTTTTCTTAATAGTGCCTTTTGATGAGTAGAAGTTTTAAATTTTGAAGTCTAATTTATCTACTTTTAGTTGCTTTCTTTTATATTCATCTATATTCATTACTCAATATTTTGCCACATTTGCTTTCTCTCTCTCTCTCTCTGTTTCTGGATCATTTGAAAGTAAGGTTGTTATAACACTGAAAACATTTCACCCATAAATATATAAGCATGTATTTCATAAGAGCAAGGACCACCTCTAACATAACTGTAATATCATTGTCATGCCTCAGAAATTTAGCATTGCTATAGAAATATTATTTAATTTAAAATTCATCCATATTCAGATTTTCCCAATTGTTTCCCCCAGTAATGTTGTTGATATTTTCTTTCTGAATTCCATAATCCAATCAAGGACATACATTACATTTAGTTGTCATAAAGCTTTAGTCTCCTTATATCTAAAATTGCTCCCTAGTCTTTTTAGTATTTTATGACACTAACATTTTCAAAGAACATAGGGGAGTTATTTTGCACAATGCTTCTCAGTTTGGAGTTGTTCCTCATTATTAGATTCACGTTAAATATATTTGGCAAGGGTTCTATGTGGATAATGTCATGCCCCTCATTGCATTACATAAGGAAACAAATAATGTCACTTTTCCTTATTGGTGAGGCCAAATTTGATCACTTGTCTAAGGCATTATCTCTGGATTTCTTTATTGAAAGGTAGCATTCCACCTTTGTAGAGGAAATACATTGTAATTATGGTGGGATGCTCTTGAGACTTTGTGAATCTTAAGTTCTTTAACAAAATTTCACCCAATGAGATTTTAACATCCGTTGATGACCCCTGCCTGAATCAATCATTGTACTGGAAGTTGCAAATGTTTTTCTAATTCAATTATTTCTATTACAATTATTTGCTGTGTGCTTTTGTAATAAAGAGCATCTGCCTCCTTTTCCTTCTTTTTGTTTCTGATGATCACTTCATGGGTTTTTAAAAAATGTATGTGATAAAATTCATTACTATCATCATTCTTTTTGATAAAGCATCAAAAATTTCAAAATAATTAATGTAAAACTTAGCATTATATGATGAGCTTGAATATTTGAAGCACTGGAAGGCATACTCTTTTTATTCATCCAAAGTTACCCAGACTACCACAGATAAGTCAACTAATTAGGAGTGTGTAATCAGTATCATTTCCTCTGAACTTTTTCATTAACAACATGAGCTTTGGGGTAATAATCCTGAAGTTATTTTTAGTTTACAATTGCCAATGTATAGAATATGCAAATAAAGATCCTCCATCCCATACATAATTGCTGTTAATTGTTAAAATAAGTGAGCAAAATCTCAGGTCCAGCAATTGCTTCTGAGTTTCTGCAGACTGATATTTGTTTTCCTTTTTTTTTTTTTAAACTATGCAGCTCTGATGTTGAGGAGTATGAAAAGAGTTTTTTTTTTTTTTTTTTTTTTTTTTGCAAGAGAAATAAGGATCTCAATATAGGTTTGCAGAGGCCAACAGTGATGTATCTTTAGGATGGGTTTACCTCATATCTGTGTAATACAGAGAACTATAAATTATCCACCCACTCCAACCTCCCCATGTCATCAGTGGTTGTGAAGGGGTAACTAGCCTCTGCCTGGGTGTCAACAGTAATAGTTTAATAGCTCAATGAATGTCTGCTGCCTCACTGGTTACTGCTCCGTAGAGTAAATATTTGACATCAAGGACAAGAATTTAATTTTTAACTTTTTCAACTTAACTTTATTCAGTAAACATTTATTATGTGTCTTCTATATTTCAAGCCAGGAGAAGACTCAAGTTTTGTAGGGGTAGGAACTTACATAATTTGGGGGCCTCTTTAAGAAAAACAATACAAAGTTACTTCTACACATTTAGATATAAAATCAACATTTATTTACAATAGGGAAGAAATTATAACAATTTGTAAATTTAAGAGAGCCACCAAATACTACAAACATGACAAAATTCAGAAAAATATCTTGTTTTGATTAAATAACTACCTATCAAGCTGCTGTACTGTGTCTGCATTTTTTATTTGCACATTCTTTGATTGTTCTTTGTATGACAGTGCTTTTGTGTTGTAGTTTCTAAAACAAGAATAAAAAAGGAATTCAGTCTTTAGTATGGTTGATCATAATTTAGTTTTTATTATTGATAGTTTGGAAAAGTTTATTTCAGCTTTATAGCTTTTTTATTGGTAGTATCATATACATTTTTAGGATTGTTGTCAAATTTGGGGAAAATGTTATCAAGTTTTGTTCATGTATGGGCTGTAAGATTTCAGGACATTTTATGTTTTTGTATAGTGACAATGAATGAACATCATTCCCTTTAGTTTGTTGTCTAGATCCTCTTTTTAGTGGCATTTTATGAATTTTTGTTATCTTTGTATTTGTCAGCATTTTGTGTCAAACCAATAAGAAATTTCAATCTTTTCCCAAGGTGATTTACTTTTTCATTATTTGGCTTATTGAGTGATCTATGAGACTACTCATCCCAAATAACCAAAGTATGTCTCTTTCTGTCAATAAACTGTAGTTTTATATGGCTTTTGTCTGGGAATGCCATACTTTGTCAGAATAAGATGTGGCGTATATTTTAACATGTAATCCAATATGTTAACACAAATAAAACTGTGACTTCATACATAGATGCATTTGCTCTTTGAGCTCTACAAACACAGGAATTCTGATAAATTCTATTTTGCATGACTTCCTTAAAAATATAAAATTAGAGGTTGTGTTCGCAATAGCATACTCTGAATTACTGAACCTATTCTTGATAGGAGAGAACTTCCATTTTAAGTAGGAATTGTTGAGGATTGGATGCCTCGACTGCAGTTCTGCATATCTGATGACTGGAAGCATTTTCCAGTGACTGGCTTCTGGATCTCCACCACTGTCTCCATGCTTTCACTGCCAGATGTTGCAGGATGCATTCTTGTTACAATATGACCTCTGACCCTGTGTCTTTGTATTATGACACTAGTAGTCCCGGAACACATTCCTGTACCAGGATGGAAACAACTGTGAATCACCTAAGCACATCCCTGTAAACCCAAGCCAATATATCTCCAAGTCAGCTTCTCCTAGCTGGATCCTCAGTGCCTATAGTCAATCCAGTGCTGCTTCATATGTTGGGAAGTACGACAGAAAGGAAGTCAGAGTGGATTAAAAGATTTCACACCTGTGGAGTGCATGGATTGGTGAAGCCCTCCTAGTGAGGCATCCACAGATGTTAGCTGATAACATCCTCACCCTCATCCTCCTCACCATCACTTCTCTGTGTTTTACTGGCCTGATCCGGTTTTTGGTGGCTTGGCACTTGGAATTCTTTACAAACACTTTCTTTGTATATTGACTTCCTATCATTTTTAGAACCCGGATTTTTTAAATGTTCAAGCTGGATGAACCCTTATACATTTGCTCTACTCTTTCATTTTATAAATGAGGAGCTTGGGGCTGAAGGTCATTCAGCTAAGTAGAAGAACAAGGACACATTATTTTTTAGCTCTTTGTGCCATCTTTCTTTTCTTTCAAGTCTCCATCAGACTTCACCCAGCCTTCCAGGATTAAAGTAAGTTAATTAGGCATGCATTGATTTAATCTCTGTAGATCCCCCCTAAATTGATATTTTTAGGAGTTAGAATATTCAGTGTGCTCCCCAAATGCTACGTAATAGTGTTTTTTTGCTCATTTTGATGGGCTTTTAGCAGAGTGAACTGTTTCGTGGACACTGTCACAGGAAATGGAAACTCACCTTATGAAAAGGTAAGCTTTCCATGGGCTTTGAGTTTTCCTTTCCTCAGCAGGGGAAGGGCCTATTTGTGTTAGTGTTAGCTGCCTGGCCTTCCTCTGGGGCTTGGTTTTTAATCTCCAGGGAGGCAAGACTGACAAAATGTCATCTATTTGCCTACTAAGAGAAGAAGCTGTGAAATAGATCTCCATTGCTTATGCACCTCAAGTCGCTTAGTTCCAGCTGTATCCATAACATCATGGTGTATTTAAAATACTGCTCATTGCAATCCTTTTGAAAAGGGATTCTGATGCTCGTAAATACTCCAAAAAGGCATTATGGTGTTACACTGATTTTTATTTTTATTTTATTTATTTATTTATTTATGTATTTATGTATTTATTGAGATGAGGTTTTGCTCTTGTTGCCCAGGCTAGAGTGCAGCAGTGAGATCTCGGCTCACCACAACCTCTGTCTCCAGGGTTCAAGTGATTCTCCTGCCTCAACCTCCCTAGTAGCTGGGATTACAGGCATGTGCCACCACACCTGGCTAATTTTGTATTTTTAGTAGAGACAGGGTTGCTCCATGTTGGTCAGGCTGGTCTGGAACTCCTGACCTCAGGTCATCCACTCAGCCTCCCAAAGTGCTGGGATTACAGGCGTGAGCCACTGTGCCTGGCCGCTTTTTATCTTTAATTGGATTTATTCCCTTTAGAAAACTTAAGTTTGTGGATTCATGTCCAAATATTGCCCTTTACTGATCTAGCTTTTTCTGCTGTAAGTTCTAGGAATCTTTTAATTCAGAGAGGGGAAAAGAAAAGAGCTAGCATACACTCAATAGCTTTTATGTTTTGGATGCTTCATAAATATCACCTCAATTGGACCCTTACAAGAGCTTTGGGAGGCAGGGAGCTTTAGACACATTTTACATCTGAGTAACTTGATCAGGACATTTTGAAAAAAAGGTTTTTGATTATCTCTTTTTCAACTTGAGAGAGTCGTGAGATAACTAAACAACAAATGAAAAAAACAGATAAGTCTCTTTGTAAGATCATATTCGTAAAGTTGCAAAAGAGACCAAACAATGTATTCCAATCAGGTAGAGTATTTGGTTCATTTGTGCTGCTGTAACAGAATACCATAGACTGGGTAATTTATAAAGAATAGAACTTTATTTCTCACACTTCTGGATCCTGGGAGGTCAAAAAACAAGGCACTGGCAGCTTCTGTTGTCTGGCAAGGGCTGTTCTCTGCTTCCAAGATGGCACCTTATTTCTTCATCCTCCAGAGGGGAGGAACGCTGTGTCCTCACATGTGGAAGAACAGAAGGACAAGTGAACCAAATCTTTGTGTGAAACCTCTTTTATAAAAGCCTTAATCCCATTTATGAGGGGAGGAGCCCTCTTAAAGGCCCCACCTCTTAATATCATCACATTGGCCATTATAAGTGTCAACACCTGAATTTTGGAGGGGACACTTTGAAACCATAGAATAAAGAAAATGAAAGGGGGAAAACTGCAAACAAATGTGCTAACACCAGCGTTAATGAGACTAGATGGATTTGAAGGGGACTCGACAGTCTTGGGCCTTTTGTTTTGGAAGATGGATTTTGAAAGTTATCTTTTATTGTATTCCTGTGAGGCCCATTTGTTTCCTACCCTTTTCTCTTGTCCCCCTCTTCCTTCTCTTTATTCAGTATCTTCCTGTGGCAAATAGTAGTTACTAAATTTGGTTCTCTGTTATCTTCCAACTCGAAAGGCAAAAGGCACAGGCAGTACCCTCCTGGTAATTATTTATGATATTTCTCCTTCCAGAGATTTGCCCTATGGCAGCTTCAATCCATTACCATCACTTTTTATTTTTTTGCCCATATTGGCAGCTTCCCAAGACTTTGGGAGGAAAAAGCAGATCTGCAGATACGCAAACCTCAAAATCAAGACTTAGTTAATGAAATCACTCCTCCACTTGCCCTAGCCTGTTACTGAATCCTGTTCCATCTGGGATGGAAAAAGTGCATTGGTCATGCTGTCAAAAGCATATCACATTTCTCCACTGCTATTTCCTTCCTTCTTAACTAAAAACAAAACAAAACAAAACACCACAGACAACAAATAGACACACACACACAAAAAAAAACACTAGGTGAGAGTGAAGGTAGTTTGTACTATTTTCATTTTTCGTGTGTTCAGTTGTATTTCTCTCAGCAAATATGATTGTAAGTGGTGCTTTTCCTTCCTTCCCCACCTTACAGCATTAGGTTTATAGGTGAACATAAAAATACACTGACACTCAAAGAAAGAGCTCTTTCTGCTCTGCACACATCCCATCTTGCCCTCTTCCTTGCTCCTCCTTACTTCTCTCTCTTTCTGCCTCCTTACCTCCTTCAGTTTAGAGCTTAGAGAAGTCTTTCACTCTTCTTTTGACAGGTGTCAGATAGACAGTATGAGCTTATTTAAGCTGAACTGTCTGGGGGAAACTAAATTTGTTCAGGAGAATAGCAATTTGGATGACGACTGCCAGGACATACCAGATGGCACGGCTGGACAAATTCTTATCAGGCTCCCAGCTCACGTTCCAGGCAGCCTCTCTGTCTCTCTCCTCTATTCTTATTTGTTCATGGTTGACCCAAGTGGAAACCTTGAAATGCAAATGTATTTCTTCTTGGAAGTTTCCAAGTAAAAGAGGTGATAGTGACTCAGCATAAGATGCTTACGTGCCCCCAAAAGAATAACTAGTACTTGTTATTTATGCTTATTACTACTGATGCTTCCCAGACCCCTATGGACACATATTTGAAGAAGTCTTAATTGTGAGCCCTAAACTGATTGTGTAATTCCAGTTGTTTACTAAAATAGGACTGTTACCTAAGCTGCAAAATATTTGATGTTCTTGTCAGGATGTGAATGGAAGTGTTCTTAAACATTCTTCCTCAGTTGCCACACAGTTTGACTGATTTTGTTGGCTCTCACTTTCCAGAAAGGGAATCGTGGACATAAATGTCATGGGAAGGTATTTAGTAGAAGGTGTGATTTTTGGGGGTGCATATAAAACATTCTAAAATTCAAGGCCAGGGCACTGTGACAGGCTCTAATCTATGAATCATTATATTCTTAACATATCCTGAGAACAGGAAGAGAAAGCTCAACCTTTATAGACACAGATGGAATTTCTCCTGTGAAGACTGGTAATTCATGTGACATTTGCTGTTTGCTTTTGTTTGCAGTCAAATTCTTTCTCTCAACCTTGCACTGTGCTGTTACTGGTCACTCAACAGACCTTCTGAAAGAGCAATATAAGTTTATATTTTAGGTACACAAACAAAGCAGATGTTTATAATACTGGGCATGATTTTTTTTTTGGTCAATATTTGGTTCACATGAGAAGATCAACTGTTTCTCGCCTGTATACTTTAGCTCTGAATTTACATGTTTTGAAAGGTTTTATGTTGTTGATAATTTAGTGATGAAAGTTACTCATGGAAAAGGCTTATTGTGAGTGAATAAATAAATAGTATAGGCTAAAGTATGTGTAGCCTACATTATTTGGTAGTGTAGTGTATACTCCACATACTTTTATCATTTTAATTTTCTACTAAATTATGCATGTCCTGGTATTAGGATTCCCATAGTCATGGCAAAACCAATGATGGCAGCGCCATACTTATCTGGAGGTTAAATTTTCATTAACAATATAAGGTGGAAATCAGAGAAGGAGGCCTCTGAGCCAGCCTAATAGCTATTCTAACCCCACACAGCAAGGTAGTATATTGTATTTCTGCTCTTCTCACCAAGAGCTTCTGGGCCTTTAGCACGTTATTTTTAACATGTTTAAATTTCTGGGTTTTGTGGACACATCACATTAGCAGATGTAGGAATGATAGAGGATATTTTGACATACAGAGAGGAGACAAGAAAACTGAAGTGTAGCCACAAAGCTGGGTTGCCACATCCTATGGAGGTGTAAATTCATAAGGATAACATTGAGTCACCCAGAAAAGTTGTATTGTGTCTTCCTTTTAAGAAACAATGTGGTGGAACTAAAAGCCCAGTAAAAGTGTAACATGAAAGGAAAGGCTATGTTATATTAATCCAATAGGGTGTGTGTGTGTGTATGTGAATATGAATAAATTTATTATAAAGAATTGGTTCATATGATTATGGAGGCTGACAAGTCCCAAGATATTCAGGGTGAGTCAGCAAACTGGAGACCCAAGTGAGCCAATGCTTTAGTTACAGTCTGAGTTTGAAGCCTGAGACAGGAGAACTGATTGTGTAATTCCAGTCCTAAAGCTAGCAGACTGGAGACCAAGGAAGAGTTGACGTTTTACTTCAAATGCAAAGACAGGAAACATTCTTCCTCAGTTGCCACACAGTCTGACTGATTTTGCTGGCTCTCACTTTCCAGAAAGGGAACCATGGCCATAAATGTCATGGGAAGGTATTTAGTGGAAAATGCGATTTTTGGGGTCCATATAAAACATTCTGAAATTCAAGGCTTGATGTCCCAGTTTGAGGGCAGCAGGGCAGGAGGAATTCTCTCTTCCTTGGGGAGGGTCAGCCTTTTTGTTCTATTTGGGCTTTCAGCTGCTTGAATAGGGTCCACTCACATTGGGAAAGGCAATGTGCTTTGCTCAGTCTCCAAGTTTAACTGACAATCTCTTCCAAAAATGCCCTTACAGAAACATCCAGAATAAAGTTTGACCAAATATATGAGCACTCTGTGGCCCAGTCAAGTTGATACATAACAATCACAGCCATCCTTCCAGTTAGTCACAGAAAGATACCTTCGTGCATCTAGATAACAGGCAGCTGCTGAGGAGGGCTGGGAACAGCAGACTGATGGTATCAGATCATGAACCCAGGTCCAGCAAAAAGACATAGATCCAGCCCTGATAGGAGAATGCCTGGTTTTTAGAAATAGGGGGATTAGCTTCCAAACTATGGAAAGAATTCATTCATCCATTCATTCATTCATTTTAAAATTCAGGTCTCAATTCAAATATCACTTCCCCAGGGAAGCCTTTCTGCTACATCGTCTACAGAAGTCCTTTCAGCTGCTCTCATTTATTCATTCACGAAAATGTATCAGGCCTACCCTGTGAAAGGCACTGGGAATCCAATAGTGACTGTGAATAACAAGCAAGGTCCCTTCCCTCACGCATCTTACCTACTAGTGGGGACAGACAGAAACTAAGTAAGCAAATAAAGAAGGTAATTTCAGATAGTGATAAATGCCATAAAAGATAAAATAGGGTAATGCATTAGAGTGTTGATTTGAGGACAGGGGGAAGTTATACTAGATATACCCATTAGGGAAGACTTCTCCAGAAGACCAGTCAGCTTGGATTGAAGGATGAAAAGGAAAAGCTCCATTCAGAGCTCTGGGGGAAGAGCCTCTTAGGCAAAAAACAGGTGGTGCAACAGATCAACGGACAGAACCATTTGGCCAGTTCTGGGATTGAAAGAAAGCCAGTGTGACTAGAATACACTGAGCAAAGGAGAGAAAGGTCGGAGAGGTGAGCAGAGAGGTTGGCAGAGCAAGATCTTCATGGAAGGTCATGTAGGCCCTGATTCAGAGCTTGAATTTTATCCTAATTTGAAATAGATTTTAAGCAGAGGAGTGATATGATCTAATTTGTGCTTTGGGAAGATCACTGACTGCCCAGCGGGACACAGATTGTGTGGAGCAGGAATGTTGTAAGAAGTACAGACATGTAGGAGGCTATTCCAATAGTCCAGGTGAGAAATTACGATGGCTAGGGTGGTAGCTGTGGAGACAGTGGGCAGTGGGCAAGCTTGGCTGTTCTGTGAAAAGTCTTCAGGAATTGCTGATGGTTTGAATATAAGGGGTGAGAAAAATAAAGGACTCAAGAGTGACTGCTAGGTTTTATTTTCTTAATGGCACATATTTTTATTTGAAATTATCTTGTTTATTGGTGTACTTCTTTACTGTTGATCTCCCTCATCAGGCTGTAGCTACAGTGAGAGAAGGAATCTTGCTTATCTTGTTCACTGCCTCAGTCTCAGTATCCAAAAGAGCGCCTGTTCCTTGAATGTATGTGTATATAAATATTGATTGAGTACTTAGTATGGACCAGGTCTGTACTAAGGCTGAGATACAGAGGAGAGCAAGACAGAGATGATCCGTACGATCATGGAGCCTGCATTCTGGCAGAGGAGATAGACAATAAACACATAAACTGAGTTGTTTCAGGTTTTCATAAATGTTGTGTTGACAAAAGGATGAAGAGAGTGGTTAAGGAAAAACCTCTTCTCTAGTTGTTCTGTTATTCTACATGTATTCACTAGACTCTAACTTCTGTGAAAGCAAGGACTAGGTCTTATATTCTTTGTGTAGTGCTAAGAAGATAGTATGTGCCCAGGAAATAAAAGTGGGCTTGTCAAGCCTGGAAGCCATGCTTAGTTCCTGGAGCACCCTCAGTACCTGTTTTGTTATCTATGTGACGTGACCTGCTAGGGAAATTGTCCGAGTCTCTCCTTTCTTGTGTAGGTCGACAATGCCTAGACCCATGAGTCTCTGCCTGGACAGGCCTGTAATTTAACTGCCTGCCTGGCTCTGATTGCTAATAGGCATGGGTAGCCACCTATGGATTTGCACAGCCACACGCAGCCTTGCTGCAAATTTAGCAGCAGATAGTGCCTCAAGGTCACTAGGGAAGAAATGAATCTGTAAATGAGTAAACTAAGGCCAATAAGCATAGAGTGCCAGAAAGTGGTGCCCAGAGGGATCTGAGGAGCATCTGCATGTTTATTAATAAACAAACACACAAAAAAACCCACCTCCTCCTCTACTTAAGGAACACAGTGAGATCTCCTCTTATGAAGTCATTTCTCCCATGGCTTCTGCTTTGAACAGAAGATTTTCAAAAGAGCTTTGTTTGCCCTTAAGCAGTGTTATCCTCAGATAAGGATAAACGATCAGAGGAAAATTTCACTGGGTTGTTGGTCAGCTATCAAAATGAAAAATGAAAAATCTTCCCTAACTGGAGTAAGTGTGGAATGCTTGAATAGTGCAGCAGCTTTTAGTCATTCTTTTACAACTGCTGTACACATTGCAGCCAGAAAAGACATTTTAGTTGTCAGGTAGTCAATAAATATTTATTACATGCTTCCTGTATACTGGTCCTCCACTGGGAACTGTTCCTAAAGGTTTGTTTTCTTGTTACTTTTCTTGTCCCTGTGTTCCTCATAACTCAAAACTGCTGACCCATTTAGGAGGTATGGGAAAGCAAGATTGATCAGAAAGCAGACTGGGAAGAGACAAGTCATGATAATTCTTATGCTGTCAAAAACTGAGTTTAGCATCATGCTAAGCAGGCAGTATTCAATTCATAATTCAAAACTGAGTGTCGCAGTGAATGGGGCCCTGCAAAGTCAATGTCTGATTGTTTTCTTACTGATAAGCACCATGATCAGAGGTCTCTTCACTTTGGCTTAAATCATAAACATGTTTGGAGCACCTACCATGTATGGCCACTCTCCTAAGAGTGAGGCGGGATATTGAGGTACTCTCAATGTAGTGTCTGGCTTCTGGGGACTCAGTGTTAAATGAGTGTGGAGAAGATGTGTATATGAAGACTGTGTCTTAAGGGAGAATGTACTAAGGGAAATACGAAATCTGGTAGGTACACAGGAGAAGGAGATATTAATACTTCTTGGGGGGAATCCAGGCCTTACTAGAGATCCTTCTGCACACTGTCCCCAAGCTCCTCACTTTGAGTGTTTCTTTTGGATTATTCATTTTCTCTATCTTGTGGCAGGCCTCATCAAGACTGGTATGTGCATCTGTGTTTGCTTTTATCAGATAATCTTCTACCTACTTTGAGTTTACCTTCTGTTTCTAATTTCTTGCTTAACTTCTGAGTTCCTTGCACAGCAGCGTCTGATATCCTGTATGTTAGTTCTTTGTTTTCCCTACCCAACTGAAAATTACTAATGCAAAATTATATTAGCAAAATGGGCATAACCAGAATCACCACTGCTGGGGTAGTTAATGAGCAGAGGTCTCCCATTTGCTTCCTGCCCACCAGTCTCTCTCCTGCCCTTTCAAGGCAGACAGGTTGCTGGCTCACTAATTTCCCACATGTTGCAATCTTCTCCTGTGATGCAGAAAGCTATGTGTATTTCCCCACTCCTGAGGTGACTGAACTGTTTAAGTAGTTTTGATAATTCATTGCTTTAAAAAATACACAAAGATTTGAATAATATGGATAAATGTTTTCCTTGACTACCCCCACCACCCTATTGAGGTCAGTATTCTTAGATATAACGAACAATGTGAGTTTGATCTATATTCTTCCAGACTTTGTTCCCATGCACTGACATGTGTCTGTGTGTGTGTGTATGTGTGTTTGTGTAGTTTTGTGCTTTTTTCTAACAACTCAGCTGCCAAATGATCAGTGCATATAGCACTACTTCATTGTTTTTATTCTCTTGAGTGTCATTCATGTATTTATAACTCTTTGTATGCCTAATATTTTTTGTTTGAATGCCAGGCATTGTTTTAAAAAGCTATTGATGCTCCATAGGTTTACCTTTCCTCTACTAGGCAGATCAGGTTGAAAGACTGATTGCCTTAATCCAACAACTAAGTTGCATCAGAACAGGTTGCAATTTTGTTAAATTACTTTTTGTTCTTCCTATTTCAGAAGCATGGCCCTCCAGGGCTTTTGATTGTAATTCTTTGTCTCCTCAGCACTAAGAGACCGCAGAATATCTGGTCTGCTTTTGAGAGATTTGGGCTTAGCTCTTTAGTCTTCTGCACTGTGCAGCTTCTGAACATGACAAATAACTTGGTAGGGAGACAAACTCTGTGTACAAGGCTCCTCAAATCTTCAATTTAACCACTGAAGGCCTACATGGTTTCCAGAGGATCTGCTGGTTTCTTTGTCCCAGCAGCTTCCCTCTGCCTGAACCTACCCTAGATTCCATTCTCTAGAATGAGCCAGCTCAGGGTGGCAAATGTCCCTGAAGTTGGCTGCATGTCCTCAGATCACCTCTGAAATCTTTCCTTTCTATAATTTTACTGTTGTTAGAATTTTTGGCTTCATTAACTTTCTAATGTCCTTAAATATGTGATTTTTATAATTTATTTAACTTTTCTAGTTGTTTTTAGTGGGCATGTTGGCCTGCCATGAACAACTTCGTTATAATTAGAAGTAGAACTTCTCCCTCATTGCTTTTAACTCCTTCAGATTCTTTCATTGCATGATGTCTGTGGCTTATTTGGCCATTTCCCTGTTGATAGACATGCTGATTTTTATTTGTTTGTCACTGTTACAGTCTTATAATCTAAAATGAAGTACATACATTTTGTGTACTTATTTATAGCAATTACTAATATCTGGAATTTCTGGATTTAAAATATGGATTTTTAATTTTAATAGAGATTGCCAAATTGTTCTCCAAAAAGACTTAAATTTAAATCTCAGGGGCTGAGGCTTCCCTTTAAATAAACCAGGTTTATCTCTGATCTTATAGGTTGGCCCTAGTACCAAACAGTTCTACTAGGAACATTGAGAGTTCTGTGAATTCTTCTAGAGACTCTGAGCACACTGAAAGCTTACCTGCTGTGTTGTCCTTGCCACTCTTACCTCAGTGCTCTCCTGTGGGTACATTTAGTACCTTTACAACGTGTGCAGTGATCATGCCATGGATTACAAGAGTTTAACACATTTGCTAAGACACCAAGTGAGTAATGTAGATACTGAGGAGATATTCAGTAGAAAAAGCCAAATCACTAATAATAGCATATTTTCAATGTACAGGCAATTTCTCAGTTGAAAAGCTTAGCTATTATTGCTATGCCCATGGCTTCAAAGCTGTGAGGTTCGCTTTTTATTTATATTGGCAATTTTCCCATGTACTTATAAAAATCAGCCCTTTGGATGGTTCACTCAGTGTATTTGAATACCTTTTCCAATTCTCTGAAGCTCCTTGATCCAGTAACAGTTTCTTTCCTTGGCAGACTATGAGGAGTGGGAAAGTAGCTTTTTCTAAGTAGGCATTGACTGGCATTGAGCAGTGGGAAAGATTGGAGCTAGTGAACATGGGGTGTGCAAATATATTCAGCCAACAGGAGCTCGTCCAGTTCATAGGATGGGTCGGCTGGAATAGTTGCCTTGGTTCTCCTTTCACTTCAGCGTGGAATTAAGCTCCTGGCTCAATACGGAGGAAGCAGGATAAGTCTTAGCCTCTGGACACTTAACCTAAAATTCTAAAGAAAAATTCCTTATTCTTTTTTTCCTTTTCAATGGCTTACCTTTAAGCAGCATTAATATACTGCCTGTTGTACTGAAGTAAGAAACTGTAGTACCTATTTTCAAAACTAGTACATGGATTTTCAATGTGAGTGTCTTGGTAATAAATGCTGGTTTATTTTGAATTTAAAAATGTATTTTGATTTTGTACTGACAGTTTAAGTCTTTGAAATATAATGGAGGAAGGGTCAGAAATAAAGCAATCTTTCTTTCTTCTGGATTCATTCATTTATTCACTCTTCTTTAAACAGTTGTTAAATCTTTCTTATGCATTTGACATTGGGCTTTGCACTAGTGATAGAAAAATGAATAAGACTGTGATATAGTTTTTGGTACTACATCATATAAATTGTCTAGGTGTACTTCTAAGCCAGCATGAGCATTTTAGAATATAAAAAACAGAAAGCAAACCAAGAAACTCTAGTTCGGAGCAAAATTATATGCCCAGTTGTCTAAGAAAGGGCTTTGCTTTTTACCAGTAATTTAGAATTTTATGACTAAGACTAAGCAGAAAATTGGGAAGAACAGTGAAAAGGGCAGGAATTTAATGGAGTGGGGTCAGAGCTGAGAGGACAAAATCTAAATGAAAGGGGGAAAAGCAATAAGAATTGAGGAAGGTTGTTTAGGTCACTAAGCTTACAAGATCTTCTATTTCCCAATTAGTACATTCTGACCCTGAAGACGTGTAAGTACATGACGAGGATGTCACTGGAGTGTGACAAATTCTTCACATTCTCACTTCCCTTTGCTAATTCTGGCGTCAGAAGTTATTGCAGAGAACATAGTCAACCGTCTGTGGAGATACATCTAAAACAGATGTGCCTGTTGTTAAACAAACATGGTATGTTTAAGTCCATATTAATTTAGTAAACAAAAATTAGATTATTACTCCGATTATCTGGTACTTATTGCTACCCACAGGGGTCATACAAATGACAAACACAAAGGGCCAGCACTCTGAGAATGAGAAGCCTAGAGAGAGGCCAGGCTGGGATAGTGCCAACCCTGACATAAGATAGAATATAATTAGGACTTTAAAGGAAATACAAAAAAATATTGTGGGCACTCAGGAAGAAAAGCACTTTTGGTTGTTGTGGATACAGGTAGAGGGAGAAAGCACAAACAACTCAGAGAAACTTTCATGAAGGAGATAGTATGCTAACTGGCCATGGAAAATTGTTTGAATGTCAACAAGTGATGGGATCTCAACAGGGATAAAGGATACAGGTGTCATGGGTAAGGTAGTGGCATAAGCAAAGCCATGAAGGAGGACAGCTTGTTTGATGACTAGCAGTGTGTGTTATAGGAGATGGGGTGGAGGATGCAGAGAAACAATGTATTTTGAACCACACAACTATGCCTTTAAATCCCAGCCCTTCTGCTTATGCATACGGGACCATGCCTAGGTTGCTAACCTTTCTAAATCTCAGATTACTCATCTTTAATATGGGGACAATAATATTGATTTTTGCATTTGTGTGTGTCTGGGAGAGAGAGAGAGAGAGAGAGAAAGGAGAGAGAGAGGAGAGAAAGACTGGTTATAATCTATGTAAACCTTCTGGTGTTCAATAAATGGTAGTAATTATTATGGCAAGTAGTTAGGTTGTCTCAATTTTGGATAATGTGTTAGATAAAATCAAAAAAATAATTTGTGATCAAATTTTGGGTGATCTTAAGGAGCTAGTTTAGGAATATGGAGTTACTTTGATAGGCATTGGAAAGCTACTGAAGATTTTTGACCAGGGAATGGTGTGATTAGGGCTTAGAATTGCAGTGCTGATTCTAGATACATTGTAGAGCTACGACATAAAGGATTAGAACAATTAGATATGAACCATGGTGTCAGACACCTACATATCTGTTCTTTACTCTCTTACAGTTATAAAAACCCTGATTTTTAGCTGGAAACATGACTATCTAAAATGAAGACCCTATTTACCTGTTTTGCTTGTGGGTAAGTGTGCCTACGTGATGATGTTCTGGCCAGAAGTATCATGCAGTAGCATACCTAAAAGATGGCTTGCCCAACTTTTACCTCTTTCTTCTTTATCACTTCCTCCATCCTGCTTCTTAGATTACCTGCCGTCTTGGTCTAGGTCCAGCTGCTAATTTGGACCCTCGCAATATTGGAGGGATGAACTGGCAGGAGACTGAGTCCCAAAGAACTTCATGGAACAGAATTCTGCCATACCATCCCTAGCCTTCTACATGAGAAAAGAATAAACTCTTGTTGAAGCCTCTGAGATTTTGAGATTCTGTTACATGCAGTTGATCTTACAGTCTGATTCTAACCAATTCAGATATGGAGGAAATAAATGAATAAGAACTTAGTTTCTAGGATTTCAAGCCAGTAGCCATTATAGGAATATAAGGAAACATGTTTGGAGCAGGGAGAGGATGATGGTTTTGGTTTGGGATTCAATCCAGGTGGAGATGTCAGGTAATTGGAAACAAATGTCAGGAGCTTGGAAGAGAGGCCAGAGTTGGAGGTTTAGACTTGGGGTGGGAAGCAGGACTTTAAATAGCTCTGATAGTTGAATGTATGATAGGGGAAGACATTTTCAAGGGATAAAAGTATAAAAAGAGTGCAAAAACCTGAAGGCTGACCCTGGGCTAAGGGTCTGCTTTTACAGGTGAGGAGGCAATAGAGATAGTGAAATTGGGCAGGAAGAGAAGTGTGGTGAAGGTGACGGTAAAGGGAAGAAGAGTTGAGGCTGAATTAATGAGCTTATTTCTTTTGCATATGGCATGTAGGAGAGGAAAAGGATTCCTAGGTTTCTCATAGTCAAGAATGTACTGATTATATGCATTTGCTTCATTAATGAATACAGTGCTATTTTGTTTAGTGTTTCAGGAAATGCTTTGATTCCAGCATTGTTTTCCACTTTTAATGCTTGGAAACAGCTTTGCTAGGCTCTTCTCAGGTGAGTAGCTGCATGCCAAAATGTCTCAGTGACAGCATTGCTAAGGAGTTTTATGGAGAATGGATGGTCTTGATTGGAAAGTCACTTAATGGTTTTTAAAGTTGTGAGCAGATGATCATACTGTATAAGTGACAGACTGTGAAGTCTGAGACCTCATGAATGGTTTTGATGTTGGCATCAAATAAAATTACTAATAAATTAGATCTGACATATTTTAATGGTATGTATAATTATTATTGGTCTTTATGATTATAGGCTACGTAGTAACTGCTATCACTGGTAATAGCCAGTATTACTTTTGTCTGGACACACACCAGACATTTATGGAAATAGCTGGAAGAAGAATGATATTGAGAATTGAGGGAGAGGGTGGTTTGTTTGTGCCAAAAGGAAGGTTTGGGAGAGGTGGACACTATTCCTCTCTCACTTCCTAACCGGCTTATTCTGGAGTTGGAGGCCTGTAGTGCCTCACCCTGTCAAGCTGACCTAGGCACCTAGTATGTTTAGCTGTTCCAGTCCCCACTCTCCAGATTTGGCCACATTCTCTCACTTGGAGATGATGGAAGATATTGCCATCTGGAGTTCTCCGATTTCCTGTAAGTTCTTTGAGACTTTATGCATGGCCCCACCCAAAGCTTTTCCTTCACCCCAACAGGAGAGAAGGAGGCTGCAGACCACAGAAACTTCAGAGATGATGATTTATGTGGACTCATCAGAAGTCTAAAGGGGTATGTCTGTGTTCTTAAAGGGTACGGGAACCTCAGAGAGCCAACTGGCCCAAGAAGCAGTATATAGAATGGCTACATGTTCTATATTTTCAAAGATAAAACAATGCAGAGTGCAAGAGTTTTATCTCTTTACCCAAAAAGGGTCTTGTACAAACCATGATAAGAAAATATCCCATTCACTGCCATATTTTCCAAACCTAAAAGAGTGCCTCAATAAATGTTTGTTAAGTGAGTTTTGAGTAAATATCTTTATTTCAGTAATATTTAAAAATGTATGCTAAATCTACTTGTCGTCTGTATTTTCAAACATAGGGAAATAAGCACCAATAGCTAATTGGAGGAATAGGATGGGGGATGGGGCACAGCATGAGGAGAGGAGTGAGAGTATGTCTCTCCCAGAAAACATTTATTGTAAGTATTGATTCAAATTCCAGTTCCTTTCATTCCTAGCTGTGTGATATTGGGCAAATTACTTAAATTTGAGCCAGAGTGTCTCCACTGTTAAACTAAGTAACAATATCTACTTTATAAGATTATTGTGTAAAGTAGGTAAAATTTATGAGAACATGCTTAATAAATTCTAAGTGACAAAATGTTAGGTGTTATTACTGATATTTATAACAATAATAATAATCAAATAATAAAAATTGGAACATGGCCAGGGAGTGGTGAGGGGTCATACCGTTGGTGTGAAAGTTGGATTTGAATGTCAGTTTCTCTGGATCATTTGGTAGCTCTGCCTCCCCAGGATTTAACTTAGAATCAACAGCTCCCCAAACAACAGCTGAGCTCTATCCAGTTTGAACACTTGAACTAGTTCTTTCACTCAGTGAGAACCTGTGAGTCTGTCCAGAGTAGAGAGGCGGGTGTTGAGATTAAACCACCACAGTGGGCTGTCTCTGTCTTGGGGAAGAATAACAGAGAAGGAGGTTCTGCACACCAGTCTGACTTAGCGCTGAGCAGCACATAGACGTGTACCCAGGTATCTCGTGCCTTATGCCCAGCGGGACCCTTCCTGGTGTGTATGGTCGATATGCTACCCTGTGGAGGGTGGCTATTTATTGAATTCCTATTCCATTCAACTTCAGTTTATCTCACTTTGGAGGGGTTGCAACACGGCCTTGCCTCTTAAGCTGAGCTTTCTTTGGAATTGCTATGTGACTGGTTCTTTGGCAGACTTAGTTAGAAATTCAGATGATTTTGATTTAAAATAGACCCATGGGGTTTGAGAACAGTTAGAGAGAGCACAGATGAGAAGGAGAGGTTAAATTTTTTCCAAACTCAAGTTGTCAGTACTAAATTCAGTATCCCCCATTAACAGGCATAATAATGAAAATAATAATGTATAACTTTTTCACTCCATTCACTCATTTATTCACGAAATATTTATTAAGTGCCTATATACTAGAGTGTATACTAAATGCTAGACATATATAGATAAATAGATAAACCATGCCTGTCTTAGGGAGTAAGGTGGAGAGCCTGAGGGTGGCATATAGGTTAGTCTGGCACATAATCTCAACAAGCTTTTGGAAAGATGAAATGGTTTTCCTTAGAGGCAGAAATTGCATTTGTTTTGGTCACAGATGTAGCCTGCCTCCATTGCCTGCCACAGAACCTGGCTCAGCTAAGTACCCAATAGATGTTTTTTGAATTGGCTTAATATTTCTAATTGCATGATTAAGTGGCCAGAATCAGTTAATTTAACCCATGAGTCCTTTTCACTCCTTTTACAGAGCTAGAAACTTTTTGTGGCCAGTCAACCTGGTAACCAAACATTTAAATTCTGGTAATTGGTAAATATGCCTCATCACAGGTTTGTTGAATAATTTATTTTTCATAAAAGCAGGAGGTTCATGACAAGCTCAGCAATCTGTTGGCAGTTTTAAGACATTATACCAGGTAGTTTAGGGAAATTTCTTGGCAAATGAGACCCTTTAGATTATATAATATTCTTGCAAGTCAACTAGGAAAAATAGTTTTTAAAATTATGTCTATTTTGCTATATTTAAAAGCAGAAATTATCTTATTATGGAGAATTGACTAAATATTTGATAGCATTTTTGTATGATTTAACATATTTATAGGTGTTAATTTCTCGCAAAATTTAAGTTATAGCTCTAAGTGTAGAATTAATAGTTTCCCTTTGATTACAGTTTTTTTGGTGTTAACTTTCATCTATTTTTGGATGATTTGACTTACCCTTCCTTTTTAAAATTCAGACTCTAAATTTAAGGCTATATGTCACCATAGTGTTTATGAAGTGAATTAAATCTTACAGAATGTTCCAGTGCAATCTGAAACTACAGCAACTACTTGAGGTTTTATGCCTGAAAAGTGTTTTAATCAGTGATGGATTTGGAATTATTGCAGCTGATTCCTGAATTCTTAGGCCTAGGCCTTAGGAACACACTATCCAGATGTTTATAAAATGCCATTTTACCAATGTCCTGTGTATACTTTGACTTTGTGGTTCAAAAAAAAATACATTTGCCTACTTCAAAGTACCAGATGAAAGTATTTTACATCAACTATATACTGCATTTGAGCTGCCCAACAGTCCCTAACCCTGACTCCTTCTGCCTTAAAGGCATTTATTTCCTATCATCACCTATTTTCTCCAAGACATGTGAGAAGAATACAGCCTGTATTGTGGCATTTTGTGTGAATGCTAAGTTCTTGGCAATGTTTCTTATACCTTCCCTAGCTCTTCTGTTTTCCCTAAAAAGTATTCTCTTTTTGAAAGAAAAAATTAATTTCTCAATTTCTTAAACCAGATTATTAATTAAAACTGCAAAATGAAGGAAGGAACACCCACTAATTCTTCAAAGCTCAGCAACAATCAAATCCTTTGAAGGTCTGTCTGCTTAACTCATCACTATTAATCAGTTTAAGACTATTTAGAAAAGGTACTGAGAGAAAGAAATGAATAAAAATGGGTGAATAAGGCAATATTAAGCTGACACTTTATAGTCCAGTTGGTAGAGTAAAAAAGCAGTCGAACTTAACAGCTTTTTTAAAAAATTAAGACTGTTATATAGGTTGATGTTATTTTTATTATTATAAATGTAATATTTACTCTTTTTGCAAACTTGGAAAGTGTAGAAAAGTCAAGAAGAATAAAACATTCATCCATGATCCCACCTCCCAGACAAAGCCACTTTTACCTTTTCCCCTATTTTTTAAGTCATTTTTTGCTACATAATTAATCAATTTGCATAAATACAAAATTGAGGTAATGGTATATGCACAATTTTGAAACATGTTTTAATCACTTTCTTGTGGCATTAAATATTCTTCAAAATATGTTTTTAGTGGCTGCAGAGTTATGTTATGACTTTCTCATCCTTTAGTTGGTCTTTAGTATGTTTTTATGGTGTCCAGTTTCAGTCTCATGTTGATCTCCTTCCACCCTTTGTCTTCACTGAGTCACTCTTGGCTCACTATGGTAGTCATTAGCACTGGTTTCTAGATATTTCTCGTTCTTCAACTGCACATAAAACAGGGCTGTACATCTCAGTCCCTTGGAGTTTGGGTGAGGACATGTGACTTTTTCTAACCAATGAGATGTGAGTAGAGCATTTAATTACTGATGAGAGAGACCTTTCAGAGTGCTGTCCTCTTTGCCACAGTGACTGGCAGCTTTCCAGAGAGTGGCTGCTCCATTAGCGTGGATCCCAGAGTGAGGCTGAGGCCAACATAAACACCTAATTGGCCTGGGATGGATAGGTAATGTGAGAAGTAAATGAAACTTTGTTTTAGTGAGTGAAATCTTAGGGGCTGTTTGTTATCAGTGAATAAGTTTGCCTGTCTTAACTGATAACACCAATCGTTTGTATCTAGATTGGGAATCTGATTTAGACCTTGTGATCATCTTGTAGACTCATGTTCACCTTCACATCTGTAAATTATGTGGCAGGTCATCATATACACTTTCTCAAACAATTGAGGAATCTTTGCCCCTATGCATCTGTTTTCAGGGTGTTTCTTTAGCTGACTTCAGCGTATTCAATAACTCATATACATACATAAACACTCATACCTTCATTCTCACAATGTTTATGATTAGCCTTGTTCATACTTTTCTGTTGCCTAGGAAAATGTCAATAGAAATTTTAAAGTAAAGACTGATTTTTTTTAAAGTATAAACTTTGTAGTTATACGAAAATGAGAAAATTCATAAGGAAAAAATCCTGTCATTTCCCCTGCCATTCAAACCTATTTTTATTATCCCATATTTCCTCTATTCCCTGTGTATAAAACTTTATATTGCTTATCATAGTTTACATACAACTTGACATTTTCTATATATATCAAAAATTTTCATGTTTTTCCTACACTTCATAATTAACATTTTAATGGCTGCAAAATATTCCACTGAATTTGAACACCGTAATTTATACTGCAATTTCCTTATTAATGGTTTTTTAGTTTGCTGCAATTTTTTTGAAATTCTGTTGGAATAAATAATTTTTAGAGCATTTTAAAACAAATATACTAGAATGTATACATCTAATCAGTATTATCATATAAAGAACTTCTAAGTCTAAACACATATTCTAGTGCAGGTGCCATTGATATAAACATTTCTAATCTCTCTTAAAACGGTCTTTATGGCCAATTGATGAGCTACAAATTAAAAATTAGTCTCACTATTTTATAATATATCTTGATTTGGACCCCAAATCATTCATTCATTTTGTTAATCATATTTTGGCTGTTTTCAAAAATTAATTCTAATTTTAAAGCACCAAATTTTGCCTTCATTTAGACCATTTGGAAGGCTGCCAAATGCTCTGAAGGCAATTTCAGAGGAAAAGTTCCAAAACTGTTAACAGCACTGGGCAATTGCTGCAATAACTGTGCAACCTACAATAGTGATGGTTTTAGAGAAAAAAACACTCCTTTTTAAATGTGAGTTTGAGTAGATTTGTTACTGTAATCATTAAATCCACAACGCTATAGTCACACTGGTCATGGATGTAATATTGTTCAAAATAAATGCCAGTTGCTTGACAGCAGGGACTGATTCTTTCACGGCATCTACGTTAGTGCCTTGCACATGGTAAGTACTTAGGTATATTTGTGATTGAGTCTGTGAAAGTGATCTCTGTTGAGATCACACTTTTTCCATTGACAAGGACCTATCTTTGAATAAATCCTTTCTGCTGGTGAAGTCTTGAAGTCTCCAGCACTCTAGACTTACAGCATTCGCATCATGTGGGAATTCGTTAGAAATGAAAGTTCTCTGTCCTCACCCTGGACCTACTAAATCAGAAATTCTAGAGATTGGACCAGCAATCTGTTTTAGCAAGACGTCCATGTTATTCTGGCACATAATAACTAAATGGTAAAGTTAGCCTGAAGAAAAACTGAAAATAAAGGTCAAAGAGGTGATTCTATAATGAAAGAAAGTTGGTATTAGAAGCCACAGACTAGCAAAATTCAATAAACATCTTCAGAGCACCTACTGTGGTCCAGAAATTGAGCTTGTAGATACTAGGTACGCAAAAGCAAAATAGATAGTGTCTATACAGAAGACATAAATGTGTGTAAATGGGTATAAAATAAATACAATGCTGAGTGATGCTTCAGTATAGAAGAATATGCAAAATATGGGTGGTGATGATCATAACTCCCATTTATAAACCACATGTTGTCTGTCAGGCACAGTACAGTGCTTTATATATATTATTTTTTTCGGTATGATTATCAGAAGGAATATAAAGATTAAAAGGTGCTGCATTACTTAAATAGGTTCCCTTAAACCTGGAAAGAATAAAATCCTGGTCCCAAAGTTCATTTCTTGCCCAGAGCACTTGACCCATTCAGGGACCCTGTGTTTGTCAGTTCACTTCAGAAATGAGTATATTGGCACCTATCTCAGAATTGATATACAGATTAAATACGGTCATGGATGAAATTATTTAGCCCACTATATATCATCAATATTCATTAGATAGTAATCATTTTTATTGCTACTAATAGTAATAATCATCATCATCATTAGAGGGGTGAGCGGCAATATAAGATAGATTCCATAGAGGTTAAAAGCATGACTCCAGCCGGATTGCCAGGGTTCAGTTCTGTCTTTGTCAGCTTCTAGCTGTGAGACCATGGGCTTGGCCTCTCTGTTTCAATTTTGTCATCTGTACAATGGGGACAGTAAGAGTCCTTCACAGGGTTGTAATAACTGGTAAATGAATCAATGAGTGAAAAGCACACAGCACACTGGCAGGCACAGGGCAAATGCTCAGTAAGTGCTAGCTTGGAGTGTTCTGTCAAAAAGCCTAACATCTCTTTGTGGCATTTTGTGATTTTTGACAGAATGGTGTATGCTTTAGGCATCTATGGAACAAAAATATCACCCTTCCTTAAATCTGTGGCCTTCAGAGATCACTACATATTTGAATAAAGACCTTTCTGTGATGTCTAACAAGAAGAAGAAAACCACTGATACCAAACTAAGGTTTAAAGAAGGCCAAGGGGAAGAAAATTTTAAATCAAAAGTCATCCATTCTTATTTCATGGAAATACGTTATTTAAGCAAATATACTGATAATGATGCACAGATGCTGTTTGTATACATTACTTTCCTCCTTTGAGTTCACTAAGTACTGATTTCTTATTGGTGCCAGCGATCTTCAGAATTAGTTCCGTCCCCTTCTGTATCATTGTGTGAGACAAATATCTCATATACAACTTTTCTAAAGATTAGAAGACTAAAATATGTGTCTATTGCCTCAAAGGCAGAGAAGATGTACACAAATGTGAATAAACAGTTAAAACATTAACAGATGTATTGGAAGAGTCCTTGAATACACATGCAATTGATATCAAGAAAACATTAGCTTTGTAATTCTGCCTAGATCGAACACTGATGGGCTGGCACTACAGAAAGATTCAGCTGCAAGTATTTCATGTAACTGATGGTGTAACGCAAAAACATTTCAGTAGATAGCTTTCTAATAATTTGCCACAGGTGCTCAAATGCCTGGGAGCTAGAATTTCAAGGATTCAAATTGCTACTGTGATAGCTTCAGGCTTTGCTTCCAGGTTTTTTTTTTTTTTTTTTTTTTTTTTTTAAGCAGGTTGTGGCACGTTTTTAAGAATTTAAGTCTATTTATTGGTAATGCTGCAGTTTGCTTGATTACAGTTTAAGAGGGTGACTGTAGTTTCTCAAAGAACCTAATGAATATGAACTCAGTTTACATCACTGCAAACTCATGTTCAATCTCTATCCTGTGTGTACTGTGTTCAGTTATTTTCTTTGAACTTAACATTATTTCATCTACGTTTCTATGTACTGCTTTCGACCCATTTACGTGTCATAGATGTCTTCTCTTTTGCCACTTCCTCTCCTGAGGTTTCTCTCCTGGGTTTCTTCTAGAGTTCAACATATACATAGAGATGCAGAGAACATCTTAGTACAAATTATTTTTTCTTTTTTTACGATATTGCCGAGGAGTTTGTTCTCCAAAGCAAAATAACCAAAATAAAATCAGAATTTTTATAGGTTTGCTGCATTTTGGGAGATCACACTCTAGAAAGATCAAACTAATTTAAGTGCCACCAGCATTGGATATACAGATTGATCATCCCTTATCCAAAATACTTGGGATCAGAAATGTTTTGGATTTTGAATTTTTTCAGATTTTGGAATACTTACATGTACATAATGAGATATCATAGGGATGGGACCCAAGTCTTAAACATACAGTTCACTTGTGTTTGAGATATACCTTATACACATAACCTAAAGGTAATTTTATGAAATATTTCTGATAATTCTGTGCATGAAACAAAATTTTAACTGCATTTTGACTGTCACTGGCCACAGAAGTCGTGTGGAATTTTCCATTTGTGGCATCATGTTGGTGCTCAAAAAGTTTCAGAGCATTTTGGATTTTGGATTTTTGGATTAGGGATGCTTAAACTGTATGTATAATTTTCCCATAGCTTATACGGTACCAGATTTTTATTATAATTTAGGTGTGTAATAACTTCTTACAGTAATTTTAATTTAGATTTACTTAGTTGGTAGGAAGTTATATATCTGTGAGAGAAAATGCTTAATATTTATAATTTGAAAATATATAATGCACTGATTTATCATTTTGGTCATGGCAAACATTGGGATATATTTGTCTGCAAAAAGAAAATTCAACTAATGGTGGTTGTATTAGTCAGAATTATCCAGAGAACCAAAACCAATAGGATGTGCAAGTAAGCAGAAATTGTAACATACAGTAGAATTAAATTGGAAAGGAAATAAGGAAACTCATATATTTTGTGATGTTTACTACGGGTTACAGAATGTACAGTAAACACAAAAGCTAATATTTATTCAATACTTTCTAGCTCACAAAACATTAAGTGTAAAATTTTAGCTATTTTAAATTTTCTTTTATCTTTATTTCACAGGCACTTACCTCCTGTATCTTTGAATCTTCTTTATATTTTTATGTTTAAGAGAGAAAAGCCAGAAGTCCTTCCTGTATGGTGTGGATGTTAAATACCCAACAGTTTTATTCCCCTTAACATTTTGACCATCTTCCTTCTTTCTTGCACTCTTGTGGAGTTGGCTGCTTTCCTCTACTTTGGAAGAAGCTACGTTTTTCTGACACTGTAATGGTGTTCTTCTGAGATTTGCGGATGAACATTAGATATTAAACATACCGGTTGAGTTTTGTTCATGTGGAGTCTGTCATCAATATGGAATAGAATTCAATAATTTGACTTTTTCTTGCCTCTCTTCTGCCATTTCAAATGAATCATAAAAATTAGGAAGGAAATTTAGTCCCATCTCCTCTCTCTTGAGCAGATTTCTTTCCCTTCTCTTTTTTTTTTTAAACCTGTGGGAGTTGGGAATATTTTAGTGCTCCCCCTTTGTGAATTATGGTGTAAATGAAACTTTTTGCTTTTGTGTTATTAATGACAGTTTAAAAGTCTGAGATGGATTTTCTCTTATTGTTGTTAATGACAGTATAAAAGTCTTAGGTAAATTTACTCTTAAGGTGCTAGATTTTAAAAAAATTAATAAAGTCAATTGAAAATTTTCCAAGAGTTATTTTTAAAGTTGATTTTTAAATCAAATAAGCTTTTCTAATAAGCAAAATAAGTGCTCTTTTAATTAGAAGCTTAAAAAAAAACTCTATGGAAACAAAAGACTATACCTTCAAAAGCTCACAATCTTTATAATTCCCACCTCCAGACCTGTTTTTAGGAAACATTCCAAGGCTTAAAACTATTTGTGAATAATTTTTATCTTAGTCAATGTGTTATATGCCCCTGCACAGACTTACATATTCTTCATTGAGATACATAATTGTCCTCTTGTTGGATATTTAACCTATAAGCTGACACTCACTTTCAAGGATTGATTTGAGCTTTGCAAATTTTGAAATGCTCAGAAACATAAAGTGCTTGGTATCTTTTATAAGAAGCTAATCAGAACTGCCTGACATGAAGGGAGTTTGATTGATGTGTGATAATCAGGTGGGAAATTTCAAACTTATTTATTTAAGCTCTGCATTTATTTTATGTAGATCAAAGGAAAATATTCAACTGGCTTCAAATGATGTCACTTTTCATAAGATACACAAGAAATTTAATGAAATTTGAAAAACTGATTAAGACTTACATTTGTTCATGTTCATTTTATATTTTGGGTATACAATCTTGCAAGCACAAACACCAGCAGGCTTTGCTTTTACACATCTCATAAGCCAAGTCCATGGATGTATAAATTTTTAATGAGATAGATACTAGGATTCTCTCCTTAAAGGAAAATTGGAACCTTAGGATTCTTATTTTGATTTTTATAATAGAAGTTCTATTTGGGATATAATTCAGACACAATAAAATATACTCCTTTAACTTGCACAACTCTATGGTTTTAGTATATTCACAGAGTTGTGCAGCTACCATCACTATCTAATTTTAGGACATTTCATCATCCCAAAAAGAAACCTCATACCTATTAACATTCCACTCTCCCCTGCCAGTCCTGGGCAACCTAAAATTTACTTTCTGTCTAAAACCTGAAATTTACTTTATTGAATTTACATTCTATCTAGATCTGCCTGTTCTGGACATTTCATATAAATGGAATCTTGCAACATATGGTCTTTTTTGACTAGCTTCTTTCACTTAGAATAATGTTTTCAAGGTTCATCCATGTTGTAGCATGTACCGAATGTCATTTTGTATTGCTGAGTAATATTTCATCATATGAGTATACTGCATTTTGTTTACACATTTATCATTTGATAGGTATTAAGGTTGTTTCTACCTTTTGACTATTAAAAATAATGCTGCTATGAATATTTGTGTGTAATTTTTCTTCATGTGGGCATATATTTTCATTTTGTTATAGTATATACCAAGGAGTAGAATTGCTGGGCCATGTGATAAGTACATGTTCAACTTTTTGAAGAACTGTCAAATTGTTTTCCAGAGTAACTATGCCATTTCACATGTAATGTACAAGGATTCAAATTTCTCCACATCCTCCCCAATGCTTGTTTTTATCTCTTTTTGGTAATAGCCATCCTACTAGATGGAAAGTGACATCTCATTGAGGTTTTGATTTGCATTTCCTTTATGGCTAATCATGTTCAGCATCTTTTCATGTAATTATAATCCATTTATATATCTTCTTTGGAGAAATGTCTGTTCAAATTATTTTCCCATTTTCATAATTGGATTTTAAAATTATCGAATTGTTAAAAATCTTTATGTATTTTAGATACAAGTGCCTTATCAGATATATGATTTGTAAAAGTTTTCTCCCAGGTTGCCTTTTTACTTTTTGATGGTGTCCTCTAAAGCACAAAAGTTTAACATTTTGATGGTTCAATTTATCTATTTTTTATTTTGTTGCTTGTGATTTTGGTGTTGTCTCTAAGAAACAATTTCCTTTCCCAAAGTCATGAAGTTTTATAGTTTTAGCTATTACATATAAGGCTATGATTCATTTTGGAATTATTTTGTCTATGGCATGATTTAAGAATGTAACTTTATTCTTTTTCATGTGGATGTCTGGTTTGCCCAGAACCATTTGTTGAAAAAACTCTTCTATTCTTGTTGAACTGTCTGGGTATTGTTGTTGAAAATGAATTGGCCATTCCTAGAAGGGTTTATTTCTGGACTCTCAATTCTACTCTGTTGGTTTATATATCTATCCTTATACCAGTACCATGCTATCTTGGTTACTATAGTTTTATGGTAAGTTTTTAAATACGGAAGTATGAGTTCTCTAACTTTGTTCTTTTTTTAAAATCCTAACTTGTTTTGGTTATTTTGAATGATTTCCATATGAATTTTATAATCAGCTTGTCAATTTCTTTTTTTTAAAAAGAGCAGCTGGAATTTTGATAAAGATTGCATTAAATCCGTAAATCAACTTGGGGGGCATTGCCATGTTAACAATATTAAGTATTCCACTTTATAGACGTGAACATCTTTCCATTTATTTAGATCTTTAATTTATTTTAACAATATTTTATAGTTTTCAGTGTACAGGTCTCACATGTTGGTTAAATTTATTTGTTCTATTTTAATGTTTTTATTATGAATTACATGGATTGCTTAGTTAATTTAATTTTCAGATTACTCTTTGCTATTGTTTTGCTTTTGCATCATTCATTGCTGCTGCACAATTGATTTTCGTATGCTGATCTTTTATCTGATAACCTTGATGAACTTCTTAATTAGTTCTAATAGTTTTGTGTGTGTGTGTGTGTGTGTGTGTGTTCCTTAGGATTTTCTATATGTAAGATCATGTCACTCTTTCTGGAAATTTGGCTTTGATATTAAAAATACATTAATATAAAACTAAAGAATTAATTAGAATAATATTTTATTAAAAATATTAACTTACTCAAAAAAAAGATCATGTCATCTGTGAAAAGAGATACTTTTACTTCTTCTTTTCCAATATGGAATTTTCTAAATTTCTTTATTCTTATTTGATTCCTCTGGTTAGACTCTCCAGTAAAATGTTTAATAGGAGTGGGGAGACAAACATCTTTGTCTTGTTTCTGATCTCAGGGGAAAAGCATTCAGTCTTTCTCCATTACATATGATCTTAGCTGTGGGATATTTGTAGATGCTTTTTATCAGATTGAGGAAGTTCTCTTTCATTAGTTTGATTAGTGATTTTATCATAAAAAAGTGCTAGATTTTGTGAAATACTTTTTCAGCATCTACTGGGATAATCATGTGGCATTGTCCTTTAATTATATTAAAATAGTATATTACATCGATTGATTTTTGGATGTTAAATCAACTTTATATTCCTGGGATAAATCCCATTTGTTTGTGGTATATAATCCTTTTTATATGTGGCTGGTTCTCTTTGCTGGTATTTTGTTAAGGATGTTTTGCATTTATATTTATATGGGATTTTTGGTCTGTAGTTTTCTTTTCTTGTATTGTGATATCTTTGTCTGGTTTTGATGACAGTAATGGTGGCCTTGTAGAATGAGTTGAGAAGGGTTCCCTCCTCTTCTATTTTTTGTAAGAATTTATAGAGGATTGTTATTAATCTTTAAATCTTATTTAGATTTGTTATGGCTTCCTTGGTAGTTTATCCTTTCCTTTTATAAATTGCAGAAGGGGCTTGTAAATGGGGACAGGAAGGTGGTGTTTGTGCTGACTGGTCCCTTTACAATAATTTTACTACAGTGAAAGTAGAGGATTTTAAATAAAACTGAGTCTTCATTTTGCCTCCTTCTATAAAACAATGATAGATGCTCCACCATTGGAAGACATGCTTAGTTGCAGAAACAAATTCAAAGGTTTTTATATCTTAAATTAAAATTAGAAGATGCCTTTAGGTGCCATCTCCTCAGCTGAGCCATGGGTGCATGCCTGGCTCACTGTCCCCACTTTAAGAAATCTTACCAGTAACCTATAAGTACAAATCTGTCTAGAAACACTACTTAAAAGAGCCTGTTAAGAAGTGTTATACAGACCTTCTCTTGGGTAAGAGCCTGAGAACAAGGAGAGTTTGTTGAATCCCAGACATCACGTAAGGTAATATGAATAATAAATATTTAGATTGTCTTCCTACATGTTGCAAGGTAATTTTTGGTCATTAATCACTCCACTAGCTCAGTGGGAAAAATTAGCACCAAAGAAGTAATAACAGCTAATGTTTACTAAGTAATTACTATGTGCCAAACACTGTCTTAAATCCTTTATGTATACTATCTCTTTTATTTTTCATAGCAATATTATGAGGTCAATGCTAACATTATTCTCCACTTTACAAATGCGGAAATTTAGAAACAAAGAGGTAATCTTAGTTGCAAAGAATGCTGGAGCTGGGGTCCGACCTAGGTTATGTGACCCCAGAACCTGAACCAGAATTTGGAATAGATTATATGCATCCCAGGGATTTAGACTCAGGGTCTCTGTATTCCAAGTTCTGGGTTTGGAAGATAAGTCTTTGTACTCCTTTTGATGAATAATAAAATTTGCAGTCTACCTTTTCTTTTCTTTTCTTTTTTTTTTTTTTTTTTGAGACGGAGTCTCACTCTGTCGCCCAGGCTGGAGTGCAGTGGCATGATCTCGGCTCACTGCAAGCTCCGCCTCCCGGGTTCAAGTGATCTCCTTCCTCACTACACCTGTAATCTCTGGGGATTACAGGCATGCGCCACCACACCTGGCTAATTTTTCTGTATTTTTAGTAGAGATGGGGTTTCCCCATGTTGGCCAGGATGATCTTGATCTCTTGACCTCATGATCCGCCTGCCTCAGCCTCCCAATGTACTGGGACTACAGGCATAACCCATCATGCCTGGCTTGCAGTCTACTTTTCAGAAATGTTCATAGAGGGTATACTCAGATGGTACTAATCACTTGAGATTAGACAGTCTCTGCAGGGATAATTGAATAAGCAAGTTAATAAAATAAATATTTAAAATGTATTGAGTGATTAATGTGTTTGAGGTTAAGTGATTTACTTGTATAATTAATTATTTCTGCAAAATAACTCTATGAAATGGTATTATTATCACTTCCATTTATAGATGATGCCCCTGAAACAAAGATGTGTGTAACTTGCCCTGGGCCAGTTAGCAATAAGCCCAGATTTGAACCCAAGCAGTCTTGTTCCAGACCTTCTGTTTTCAACCATTCTACATTGCAGTTTCTCTAAGTAAATAGTCACCTGAAATATGGTTACAACAATACAGTCACACCAAGAATGTAGTTAGAGATAAGAATGCATCATTGTGTTTGTGCATGTGGAGACTGGAGCTGCTTCTATAGGAGATAAGCACCAAGCTATCATCTGTTGGAGAGAAATGTGTTGTGGGTGAAAGGAGGAGGAAGGCTGTTCTGTAAATATGAGACAAGCTGAAACAAATATAGAAATATGAAAAGAAAAAACTAATTTTCAAAAGTGAAGTTTTTAGCCTATGCTTTAACAGAAGATAGGAATAGACTGTGGCATGCACTTGGAAGCTGTGACAGTTTGATCCTGAGAGCACTTGGTGTCGGAGGGTTTGGAGCCACACCTCAGGGGTGAAAAGGAACAGTTTGAAAGGGCAATTTTAGAAAATGACTTTGATAAGCCTCCATTAGTAGATACAGAGGTTGAATCAACAGATTAATATAGGCTTCAATATAAGTGTTTCTATGAACGTAAGAAGCATCTAGAAATTAGCAGGAAAATATCTGACCAGTTGGGATGGTATTTGTATAATAGATTTTTTTTTCTCTTGTGGCAGTAAAATTAAAGGCCTGGATTTATTCAGCAACTTTTCTTCATGAGAATACGAATATATTCCCAGACATTGTTCTACACTTCCTGCGTGGTGTTCTACCACCAATGTGGAGTTATAGATTTAGACCTCTGTGTTTGGGTGGGAAGAGAGTAGGCCCACTAGCAGGCAGTAACCACAGAACTACATGTATCTGGGCCAGTTTTATTCCAGACATGTGGATCTTCTGGTCTGCAGCCTTGACAAACTTCAGAGTTCCCTTGTCTCCTTGTACAGATGTGTGTACCTTTTGATCATGAAGGCACTGTTAATGTCCTTCAGAGTTTGTGTCAATTTGCAACTTTGAAGGATATCCAAATTATCAAATAATTTACATATGATGATTATTAAATTGAAGTTTCTAATTTATTCTTAACGAAAAACAAAAATTACATTCACATCAAAAGCAAATAAATCAATACTTCCCACATTTCCTGTTTCCCAGATGCAAACAAAGATAAGTGGAAATCAAATATCAATATACAGATGCTTTCAAAAAAGTCTTTTGGTCTATTTCCACTTTCAAGGTAACCTGGTGGCTTCTTCTCTCAAGTCCTCACACAGGTATTCAGGAATACCAGGATGGCGTGCCCAGGATTCCAACAGCCTGTATTACTGTGGAAGATGCAGAAATGATGTCAAGAATGGCTTCTCGTGGGATCAGAATTGTCATTCAGCTAAAGATGGGGGCAAAGACCTATCCAGATACTGATTCCTTCAACACTGTAGCAGAGATCACTGGGAGCAAATATCCAGAACAGGTGAGTGAAGGAGAAGGCTGGCCTAAGAATACAGTTTCCCGGTCTAGTTTGAGTTATTAGAGATAATTTGGGAAAGAGAGAACGTGAAACCACCTAGATGGTCCTCATAGATTCATTGAAGGCCAAAGCTTTATATATATTTTTTCTCATCAAAATTTTACCATGTTTACCATCTCACACCAGTCAGAATGGGTATTACTAAAAAGTCAAAGAATAATAGATGTTGGTGAGGTTGTGGAGAAAAAGGAACACTTATATGTTGTTGGAGGGACAATAAATTACTTCAACCCCTGTGAAAAGCAGTTTGGAGATTTCTCAAATAACTGAAAATAGAATTAGCATTTGACCCAGCCATCTTACTACTGTGTATGTAACCAAAGGAAAGTAAATTGTTCTACTAAAATGATACCTGCACTCACATGTTTATTGCAGCACTATTCACAATAGCAAAGACATGGAATCAACCTAGGTGCCCATCAATGGTGGGCTGGATAAAAAACAAATATATGGTCATATATATATACCATGGAATACTACCCAGCCATAGAAAAGAATGAAATCATGTCCTTTGCAGCAAGATGGGCACAACTGAAGGCCATTATCCTAAGTGAATTAACACAGAAACAAAAACAAAAAGCATGTTCTCACAAGTGGGAGCTAATCATTGGGTACATGTGTACATAAATACTGGAAGAATAGGCAATGGGGGCTCCAAAATCGGGGAGGGAGAGAGGGAAGCAAGGTTTACAAAAACTACCTGTTGGATACTACATTACTCTTTGGGTGATGGGTTCAACTGAAGCCAAAACCTTAGCCTCACACAATATGTCCATATACCCCCTGAATCTAAAGGTTAAAAAATGAAAAATAAAAATTTTACCACATTGACTGAAGAAGGGCAGGAGTAATTGAAGAGTAATTGAAAGACAGAATGGTATTCTTGGTGTGGAAATTCAACCTCGGAACAGTTGAGGTGGTATTTGTCCACATGTGTTGTATTTATTCTGTTTGAAGCTAACCTGGCATTTGAGATAAAACCAATTGTTAATACTTATTGTGTTAATTATCTTATTTAATCCTTTCAAAGCTTAGTGAATTTGGATATATTTTCTGTATTAGTCCATTCTCACATTGCTATAAAGAAATACCTAAGACTGGGTAATTTATAAGAAAAGAGGTTTAATTGGTTCACAGTTCTGCAGTCTGTACAGGAAGCATGGTGGCATCTGCTTCTGGGAAGGCTTCAGAGAGTTTTCAATCATGGCAGAAGGCAAAGGGGGAGTGAGGTGTCTTACATGGCAGGAGCAGGAGCAAAGGGGAGGGGAGATGCCACACACTTTTAAACAACCAGATCTCATGAGAACTCACTAACACAAGAACAGCACCAAGGGGATGGTGCTAAATCATTCATGAGAAACAGCCTGTATAATCCAATCACCTCTCACCAGGCCTCACCTCCAACATTCGGAATTACAATTCCACATGAGATTTGGCCAGGGACACAGATCTAAATCATATGAAGTTTCTTCATTTTATAGGTGAGAAAACAAACCTAGAAGGAAACTCAATTACCCAAGATCCACACAGCTAAGTAGGCAGCTAAGAAGGAATTCAAACCCAGGATCTTGTGAATATTAAACCAAGCTTTAAACCACAGTTTATGTGCAGTTTCCAGAGTTTATGAATTTATCTGCAAATAAAGGGATGGTATGCAAGTAATTAACAGAATTATTGTGAGGACTAGATTAGGTAAGGCACATCAAATAGCTTTGTCGAGTGTTTGGCACATCACAGCTCACTGAATGTAAGTTTCCTTTGTATGGCATCAAGTGTGCAATAAACACTTTTTATAAGGTTTCTGGTGCAAATCTCATACATTTGTTATTGAAATTCTAAAAATGGAACTTAAAAATGTTATTTAGAAATTTCAGACTTGTATTTTATTTGACGGCATCAGTGGGATGAAGGAAAGGGTGAGGAGTGATGGCATTTGGTGATGGAGAAACAAGTCTTATGCACATGACTCCTCCCAGACTAAGGACTGGGAGATTCAGTACTCAGGACTTCTCCCAGACTTGAGGGCTGTACTGCAGTAAAGATTCATTTTAACCTCAGGACTCTTTTCCCTCTTCTAAAATCATCTGCTTCAAGGACCTGGGCATCAACCATGGCTTTTGCCACAGGGATGATGGAAAACAAGAACTCAGTAGAATCACAGGGAGTCAGACAGCCGTAGAGAAACTGTGGTTTCAAACAGACAAGCCCAGCCCCTTGTCCCTTTAAGAAACTGATAACAGCAGAAGAGCCAAGAGTCTATATTTCAGATGCTAAATAGTCAGATGCCTTAAAGTGTAATCCTTCCAGGTATTCTCCCCAGTCAGTAGTTCTAGGCTAAAGTTTTGTCATCATCAGGTAGCTAGCCCAGGGCTTGAAGGGTTTAGGATTATAATACTATCGCTGTTTGGGTGAGCAGGCTGGGTGAGGTTGTGGGCAGGTGGGTGGCAAGGTGAGAGTGTTATTGGGATCCTTAGTCTGTAGCAGCTAGGGAGTCTCAGAATCTGGGGCCGAAGTATTTAGGCAGAGGAGTTCTTGAGAGCCAGAGGGCTGAGATAGTGCTGGCTCTGACAGCTTCATGAGGGCCATTAACATCTTCTGGCTAGGAGAGCTTGGGCCTATTTGTCAGCTCAGCCTGACTCATTCTTTTATTTTTTAAAATCAGCTGAATTGAGGTATAACTTATATAAAATAAATCAACCAATCTAATGTACAATTTGATGAGTTTGGAAAATGTATAATGTAACCACTACCACAATTATAATATATAATATTTTCACCACCCAAAGTTTCCCTTGAGCTCCTTTGTAGTCCATCTCTGACTCTACCACCCTGCCCTGGCAGCCAGTGATCTCCTTTCTAGAGCTATAGTTGTTTTTTAAATTATTATTTCATATATAAGTGAAATAATATAATTTGTAGTCACTTTCTGTCAGGCTTATTTCACTCAGCATAATGCTTTTGAGATTTATCCATGTTGTTGATTCAGTTGTTTCTTCCTTTATATCCCTGAGTAATATTTCACTGTACAGATATATAACAATTCGTTTATCCATTCAGCAATTGATGGATATGTGGGTGGTTTCTAGTTTTGATTATTGTGTATAAAGCTTTTGTGAACATTCTTGTACTAGTCTTTCTGTGGACTTAATGTTTTCTTTCTTCTGAGTAAATATCTTGGAGTGGAATTGCTGGACTGGCCTAAATTTAAGTACCCTTCTCTCTGTCAAGATGCTTCCACTCTGTATTTTGTCGGGGTAGCACCTTTTCCCAGAAGGTAGATGGACAATTTCAGAGCAATCATGAGATTTAGGATGTTGCCTAGAATTCCAAGAGTTGATCATAAATACTTTGTAACCAAGATGTAAAAGGTAGAGGTTTAACAAAACTTCTTCCACAAAGAAGTAACAGCATTACTTTCACAGAAAAAAATGAAAATGAAGACAGTAAAGTCAAGTCTGTGGTTGCGTTTTGTGGAGGGAATCTGCATTCTAGCTGGCCTGGAACCACAGGGGACATACAGACTATGAAGGCAAGCAAGAAGCATGAAGTCCCTCTGCAGGTGTTAAGTTGACTAATGAGCCTGAAAAAGAACGGCCTTATCCCCAATAAATGTCACTTCTTCCATGAAGACTGCTTTGGTAACATTCCCCTCATCCCAACACTTCATGCCACTGTTATGGTGTCATCTCCCAGCAGAACTTGCAAATGCCCTGAGAGCAGGCACTCTGTTCACTCTATTTCCTTTCTTTTCCTTTTTCCCGCCTCTAATGGCTATTTCAGGAACTTGGCATGCAGTGGCTTCTCAACACATTGTTTTATTTTGGTAGAATGAAGGAGTAAGTAAGAAAAAAATGGTTGGAGGATGTTACTAATCTTGATCCTCTTTTAATCTGGAAGTTTTACTGCCATTTTAGAATACCAATTGTTCATTGGCACATTGAACCTCACCCCTGAATGTAGCGCAACATGTCCAAATATGAACACATTGGCTCCCTCATACCTGATTTTTTGTCTTCGTTTCTTGTTTCTATTAAATGAACCATATTTATCTAACAGCAAAGTTATAAAACTTCAAGTTATTTTTCATTCCCTCTCCTTTATCACTGTCCTACAGTCAGGTATCACATCCTATTCAGTCTATTTTCGGCATATTAAAAGAAAATTCTCTTCCTACCTTGCCTTTACTGCTACTACTGCCTTAATTCAGGCCCTCACTATTTCCCCCCTGATTTTTCTTCTGGTCTTTTCCATACTTCTTTGCAATTAAGCTCAAAGTTATTTTAAAACATTTGATCTCAACATGGTGATTCCCTGCTTTCAGGTCCCTCTCTCCTGTTTCCTATAAGATAAAGGTTGTGATGAAGATAAATGCTGAGGTGAGTGATCAGAGGTGAGGAGAAGACAGAGGAAAAAAGACAGAGAGAGAGGGGAGTCAGGGTTAGATAAGAGGCAGTTATAGTAAGAAGAAATCATATGGTACCATTCATAAATGAACAGAAAATGAGAATGAAGAAAGGGGAAAAGGAAATGTATGATGGTGAAAGGCAATGTCTGGTGGAGATTTAAGGTCAACTGAGAACTGATCTTTCATAGGCCAGGGAAGGAGTTCAGTTCCAAAGTCTAGCAGACTTTCCTAAAATCATTCATTTTTAAGTTATCAGTAATGCTAACAATAACTTAAAAGTTGGTTTTTATGATTTAGGTTGACTAACTTCTGCCTGACACACCCTTGCTACTTTGCTCCATAGCATACTAAAGAATAGTGGTGCTAAATAACTTATACAATTAGCTTCAGTGGAAATTATCTCTATAAAAGGAGAAGGTCTGTTGAAACTATCATTATTCTGCCTGCAGAATAATGCAAACATCTTTGGAGACTTGAAGGTAGGCAGAGGGGAGGAAAGTGGATGTCTTAGTCTGTTTTATGCTGCTATCGAAGAATATCATAGAATGGGTAATTTATAATGAACAGAAATTAGATCAGAGTTCTGGAGACAGGGAAGTTCAAGAGCATGGCACCAGCAATTTGCAAGGAACTAAGGAACTTCATGCTGCATCATCCCATGGCAGAAGGTGGAAGGGCAAGAGATGGTGAGAGCAAGAGAGCAGGAGGGGACCAAACTCCTTTTTATAACAAACTCATTTTTGAGATAATTTACCCATTCCTGTGATAATCATATTAATCCATTCCTGAGGGCAGAACCCTCATGATTTAATTACCTCATATTAGGCCCCACCTTCCAGCAATGTTGCATTGGGGATTAAGTTCTCAACACATGAACTTTTGGGTGACATATGCAAACCATTGCATGGACTAACACTAGGCAGTGGCTAATAGATATTGTTCAGTGGTAACACCCAGTATAGTTCCTTACATCTCATCAACCATGCACAGAACCTTAATAAAAGTAAAGCAGTTAGCGTGTAAATAATCCTTCCATTTTGGCCCAAAACTCGTGGGCAAAATGTGGTAAATTTCAGCTTTAGAAAAGTGTATATGTGATTGATAAAGTATTAGCACATTTCAAAACCCTGTTGCATAATTTATCCATAAGCCTGGACTGAATTAACCACAGGCTTTATAAAGATGCCAATAGGCCAGGCGCGGTGGCTCATGCCTGTAATCCCAGGGAGGCCAAGGTGGGCAGATCACTAGGTCAGGAGATGGAGACCATCCTGGCTAACATGGTGAAACCCCATCTCTACTAAAAAATACAAAAAAAAGTTAGCCAGGTATGGTGGTGGGTGCCTGTAGTTCCAGCTACTGGAGAGGCTGAGGCAGGAGAATGGCATGAACCTGGGAGGCAGAGCTTGCAGTGAGCGGAGATCACACCACTGCACTCCAGCCTGGGCAACACAGTGGGATTCCATCTCAACAGAAAAAAAAAAAAAAAGCCAATAATGAAAATACTTTATTATGTTTCACTTTGTGAAAATAGCAGAATAGGGGTAGTATATACCTAAAATCTACCCTCTTTCCAAAAAACCGATGGTGGCACATTCTGGCTCCTCTAAGCCCAGAATTCTCTCTCCGCTCTGACTTCCTCAGAAACTGTACTCTTCTGTGATTTGGGCATGTTGTGCAGGACCCAGAAGATCTTGGACAGTGTGCATGAGTGCACTTCACTGGGGCTAAAGCAGTCCTCTGGAAGCTCTGACATTAGCCTCAGAACTCCATTCTCTCAAGACAGCTTTATCCCTGGGAAATCATGGTGTCTTTAAGACCCATCTATGGTTGAGAATAAATCCGAGTAGGTGAAAATCAGCGCTTTTTGATTTCTGAGCTGATACTTCATGGTACTAAAATAGCAATATTATTTCTACCCCCACTTATCAAGGAACTACTTTGCATTTGAAAATTCAGAGGAAATTTCTTGCCATCTGTGAATAGGTTTTATTTTTTGTTAACTCTATAGAGGTTATCCTAAAAATTAAAATAGTTTTAGAGGCAGAGACAGACAGTAGGGATCCTAGAGATTTAGTACAAACTCCATGACTTTCAGATTAGGAAAATTGACCAAGGAGAACTTGTCCAAGGGGACACAGCAAATGAGTGGTACAAACACATCTGGAACATAACTCTAGATTTCTGGACTCCCATTTCTTTTAACCTCTAAGAGATTCCATTATGCCTGGGCATGCCTTAGTTGAATGGGGTCTAAATTTGAGGGCTATATGTTGATTCAGGATATAGGCAGTTCCATCCTTACCAAGTCATTTTTATAGGAGAAATTGTACCTTTCTCTCATGCTTTTTCTCCTGACATATTTTCTCTAAGCACAGAGCTCTCATATCTACTGTCCTTTGTCGTCTCAGAGTTTCCTTAGAGCACCCATGAAGGAGTTTCACCTGGGAAAGTCGCCTGTGCTTGATCCATTGATTTTATGTATCCTCCCTCCAAGTCCTCCTTGGGTCATTTCTTTTTAGCTCCTTGTTACTTTGGAAGAGGATCTGATGAATGCATCACTTCTGGGGTGTTAATGACTCTTTATGACGCCTTGTTCCCATGTGCCTCTTTTTACACCCCTTCACCAGCTACTCAGGTCCATCTTTATCAGAGGGCAACAGAAAAAGCCAAAATAGATGCACTACCAATCACATTATATTGTAAAATAAACTTTTTAAGAAATAATTTTAGACTCACAGCTATTGTAAAAATAGTGCAGAAAGTTCAAATGTACACTTTGACCAGGCTAACATGATTAGTGATAACATCTTACGTAACCATAGTACATTAACCTGTTGAGGACACTGGTGAGAGGATACTCCTGAGAGCGAGCTGCTTTCTTGGAAAGCGAGGGCTGCCTTGTGGGCATCTCTGTGTAGCACCCAGTGCAGGGTGGACCTGCTCTGACTTTAGCCCCCTTAGTCTTTTTCCAGTTTTAATTTATGATGCTTTCATGATTTTCCACAAACAAACAAACAAATCAAACACAGAGGGAAGGTTGTGCTTGAATTGACCTGACTGGAGGACAAACTGATCCTAAACTGGACTCTCTCACCAATAATGGATTCTCTAATGTTGACTCTTGGGGCTGGCGCATTTCTTTTGATCCCCAGCAATTTCCTAGGTCTTATTTTGAAGTTTGCTTAGTAAAGGCAATACTTTTAAAATGTTAATATATTCATGAATTATTCTGAAGTTATTGTATGGAAAGGAAAGTGTTTGGGATTTTGGAGTGGTTGGCGGTTGATGGTATTCAAACCCATTTTAATAAGGCCTTGATGCAGCGAATTTTTTTTTAACATGCCTTTTTCTTACAGCAGTTATTTTCATGCATTCAAAGAACAAATTCAGTTTTATATGCCAGTATTATTTTAAATATGGTACAGTACTGTGAAGGCTAGTGGGGAACATTGAAATGAAAACTCTAGTTTGTTAACTGAACACTTTCTTTTTTCAGTGTGGGGCAGGATTTCTCAACATCATCTCTGTTGGCTCTTTGGATCAGATAATTCTTTGTTGTGGGGAGCTGTCCCATGCATTGTGGGGTGTTTAAGAACATTCTTGGCCACTAACAAGTAGTATCACTTCCTACCCCACACCACACCTCCTGCAGTCTCGAGCATCAGAAATGTCTCCAGACATTGCCAAATGTCCCTTGGGGGACAGAAGCCACCCCAAGTTGAGAATCGCTGATGTGGAGTAATGGAAGGAAGACTAGATGGGTGTTGTGAGGCTTTGGTTCTGGTTTTATTTCTGCCACAAATAAGCTGAGTGGCTTAATCCTTCATCTATAGAAGGAGGAACTTTGTCTGAAAAAGCTTGAAGGTCATTGCCAGCCCTAAAATTCCATTATTAAAAAAATACTGAAAGATGAAAAAAATACTTAAAGATGAAATTTATCATCAGACTAATGGTAAATTCTGTGTACTGTTAAATAGCAACAAGACATCATGGAAGCCCTTTCTAAAGCTGGTGCTGGAGAAGAGCATTATTTACAGAGTAAGGGTGTTGCTGTTTTGTTTTGTTTTTAAATTCTGTGTTCGAATACAGTTGGGAACTTTCCTATCCAAAAAGTTAAACAGGCTCCCTTTTTCTGTGGTACTTCTTAAGCCTTTAATGTGCTGATGTGCACTGGGAATCTTTAAGAGGTAGCTTTGCAGTATTCTGCAAATTTTTGATCATGGAACACTATTTTCACAGAGTATCTTAAAACATTTTGTGAAACAGTAGGATGACGCATGAGTTTTGCTGGGTAGATTATGTTTTAGTGTTTTTTATTATATTCTTTTTAAATTGCTCTTAATTCAGCATCTATTTATTTATTGGGTATTGGTATGTGTGAGGCACTAAGATTATAGCAATAGCATGGGGTGGGCAGTATGCTCCGTGCATATCCTGTAAAATTTGCATCCCGTCTCTTATATTTTGTTGGTAGACTATTTTGCCTGTCTGGATATAAACATCAGCCTTTCCTGAAGATGGGAGAACTTATGCAGAAGTTGAGAAATAGGAGAGGCCCATTAGGAGGGACAGCCCACGGTGGGTCTGACATGCCATGTGAAGGGCTGGGGCTTTGTCCTGTAGGCAGCACGAAGGCACTGTAGAGTTTTAGCAGTGGATTTGCATTTTAGCTTACTCTGGCCACTGCATACTTTTGAGTAGGCAAAGACTGAAATTCAGCCAGGAGATAATAGAGTTTGAACCAAGACAGTTGAAATAGTGTTGGAAAAGAGGAGAAGGATTCAGAAAATGGAAATAAAGTTGGCAGGAGTTGTTGAAGTTTGGGTATATGAGAGAAAAAGAAGTAGAAGTGCAGTTTGGGTGAGTAGGAGAATTCATCCATTAATTCTACAGGAATTTATTGAGCTCTTACTTTGCTGGGTGTATTAGGGTTCTCTAGAGGGACAGAACTAATAGGATATATGTGTATATGAACAAGAGTTTATTAAGGAGAATTGACTCACACGATCACAAGGTAAAGCCCCATGATAGGCCATCTGCAAGTTGAGGAGAAAGGAAGCCAGCAGTGAATCAGCCCGAGTCCCAAAACCTCAAAAGTAGGGAAGCTGACAGTGCAGCCTTCAGTCTGTGGCCAAAGGCCCGAGAGCCCTTGGCAAACTACTACTCTGAGTCCAAGGGTCCAAAAGCTGAAGAACATGGAGTCTGATGTTCGAGGGCAGGAAGCATCCAGCACAGGAGAAAGATGGAGGTCAGAAGACTTAGCAAGTCTGCTTTATTCTAGCCTCACTGGCCATTGCTTAGATGGTGCCCACCCAGATTGAGGGTGGGTCTGCTTCTTCCCGTCCACTGACTTAAATGTTAATCTCCTTTGGCAACACCCTCAAAGATACATCCAAGAACAATACCTTGCATCCTTCAATCCAATCAAGTTGACACTTAATATTAACCATGACAAGTTCACCGCTTGTCAACTTGAACCCATACACATCTCCTGAAATCATATATAATCTCCAAATAAAGACAATAATTATGCCTAATATAATACAGCTATCTCTTGTACAACAGGGAGCACACTAATCCTTAACCTAAATGCTATTACATAAAGTTAACAATACTTAAATACTGATATGAAGTCAATAAATCTTACATCACATGATAAAAGAAAAAGAAAATGAAGATATTTTCTTAGTGCAAGTGTATACATGCACATATTCTTAACAAAATTAGGAGGAAATATTCACAACAATTACAGTCCTCTTTCTGTAACTGGTCAAGTGGTTGTAGCTGGTATTGATGACTACCTTTTTCTACTACCTATTCTGTATTCCCTTTGCCTTCAGCAAGCACTTCAGTTGGTCGTAGTTTTTTACCTGGTGTAGTGACCCAAACCTTCACTCCTGAAGAGTCTGGGCCATTTGTAGTCATGCCTGGATTGGGTTGTTGTAGTTTCCCATTGACCATAATCACAAGACATGGTAATACTAAGAGATGCAATAAGGGATCTCCTGTATTCCATGCATACTCTTCCTTACCTTCATTGTGGGATAATAGACTAATTTTATCTTGATAATCCAGATCAGTCACCCCGGCCAACACTATAACTCCCTTCTTAGCCTGTTGACTTAGAGGTGGGCAGAGCCCAAAGTGTCCAGATGGCAACCTTAACTTCCAATTTAATAGAATCATTGTTGTGCCTCCTGGCAACATTCCTCCCTCTGGAACTAAGACTTCTAAGCCAGCAGAATATAATGTAGCAGGAACAGAAAGCAAGAATTTTGCTAGTGGGTCACTAGGGGTGATGGTGAGTGATGCCACTTCCATTTCCACCCCTTGTTTCTTGGACCTGTGAATCCTGGCTATGGGAGAAACAGTACCATGTATCGGACGCTGATTCAGATCATACACAGCCTTCTGGAGAACTTCACTCAAGCCCTGCAAAGCCCTGCAAAGTATTGTCGCCTAGTTGGCATTGTAATTGTGACTTCAAAAGTCATTCCACCATTCTATCAATCCAGCTGCTTCAGGATGATGGGTAACATAGTAAGACCAGTGAATTCCATGAGCATGCACCCATTGCCACACTTCTTTAGCCGTAAAGTGAGTGTCTTGGTCAGAGGCAATGCTGTGTGGAATACCATGACGGTGGATAAGACATTCCATGAATCCATGCATGGTAGTCTTGGCAGAAGCATTGTGTGCAGAATGGGCAAACCCATATCCAGTGTCTATTCCAGTTCGGACAAACTGCTGCCCTTTCCATGATGGAAAAGGTCCAGTATAATCGACCTGCCACCAAGTAGCTGGCTGATCACCCTGAGGAATGGTGCCATATCGAGGGCTCAGTGTTAGTCTCGGCTACTGGCAAATTAGGCACACAGCAGTGGCTGTAGCCAGGTCAGCTTGGTGAGTGGAAGCCCATGTTGCTGAGCCCATGTGTAACCTCCATCCCTGCCACCATGGCCACTTTGTTCATGGGCCCATTGAGTGATGACAGAGGTGGCTGGGGAAAGAGGCTGAGTGGTGTCCATAGAATGAGTCATCCTGTCCACTTGATTATTAAAATCCCCCTCTGCTGAGGTCACCCTTTGGTGAGCACTCACATTGGATACAAATATTTTCACAGTTTTTGACCACTCAGGTCCATCCTTAAAATTTTGTATATACATATTATCCTATTATCAAATATTGTCAAATTGCCCTCATAGCACCATAGCTGCATGGTAAGATGGGCAATTAAACAAGCAACAGTGATAGAAAGTGGTAAGTGCCACAGTATGGCAGCTACATGGTTCTATAGGGGCTCATTTGAGGGCAACCGTCCTGGTCTAGGAGGCCAAGGATGGCTTTCTGGAGAGATTCAGTTTATTCCTACTAAAAAGGAGATTAACTACATGCTAGAGATTATAAGGATGGGGTTGGGATGAGGTATATTACAAGCTGAGGAAGTACATGTGAAAGCCTGAAGAGTAGTGTTACTCTTTTTTTTAAGAAATGTGATGTGACTTCCTGTAACTTCTGAATTCATTTGCTAATGAATCCTGTTTTTGTGGAGTTATCCCGTAAAATAACCTAAAGACAAAGACATGGCTTTTTTAATGTATATGTGTCTTTAGAAATAAATCATTGAAAAGCTCAGTAATCCCTTTGGAGAATGGCTTTAGCGTTGATGCTGTCAAGACCCTTGTCAAAAGAATAAACCAAATCTGATGGGCCTGGTGGATAAACTCATTCCATACATAATTGAATAGTTAGAGACTGTACAGAAATGCAGTTTTGCCTTTTGTCCGAATATGTAGTCTGATGATTTGTAAAAACCTTCTTAGTGGGAACAGCAGGTTATTCTGCCTGGGTGGGAGCCTTTTTACTAACTTAAGCAGCTGTTTAAACTTTCATAAGCAAAGTAATTATTAAATGTTTCATGAACATATTGGTTGGAACGTTTGTTCACATTTTAACCTTGAGTTGGAAAGTTTTAGGGGGGTGGGGTTAAAGAGTTTTAAGCTGGCAAATTCATTCTTTTTTTCTTTCTTATTATAAACTTTTTATGGCTTAGAACCAGCCAACCTAAATCATGGAAGGAAAAATACATGTGTGGCAAGCATGAGACATTTCATTGTTTATTTTTCAAATTTCTGAAATGTGGTCATAGCTGTGCATGCCTCTGGGCTCATAAAGACAGCAAATGGAAATAGCTGAAGCCAGACAGACTGTTTTAGATAGATAGCCACCCAGGTAGGCAAGGAAAACCTTGGAGGTTACTCTTTCCTGGAATCAAGTCATATTAATTTGCCAAAATGGGATTTTCAAGCAGGAGGATGTGATCTTTCTTAGGTCTGAACACCTTGCCTTTTTAAATGATGGAGCCATTTAATAATAATCTTAATCAGAAGATGAGGAATAATATACATTTATAGAGTACTTAGTATATGGCAAATGTATATGACACATAGTTGTCTAGGTGTTTCTCATACATTATCTCCTTTAATGTTCACCACAACCTTGTCAAACAAGCAACGCTGTTATACCCATATAACAGATAAACGAAGGCTTAGAGAGGTCACAGAATTTACAAAGCTTCTGAGTGGCTGAGCTGGGATTTAAATTCATCTGTCCTATCCAAGAACAGTTCATTATCCTGTACTTCTTAGTGCCTTTTTATTCTAGTTTGTGAAGTGCTGCTACCTAAAGAGTTTCCCATTTTACTCTAAATGAAAAAGAAAACCAGGACAACCATCAGCATCAATAGCAACTATTGCTTGTTGAACATCTACTGTGTGCAGGACGCTATGTTATAAGCTTGGGAAATATTCTGGGACTGAGAAGAAAGAAGATAAAAGGGTCCTTGCCCTGTGGCCGGTGAGGAAAATAGGCAGTAAGTTCTGGAGCTCACACTGTGCAGCACTGGTGCAGGGCCTGCCGCACTGTGTCCTCGCTGGCCCAGTACTAATGTCTGCATATAGTACTTTACAATTTGTAATGTGCCCTCACTGATATTGTCCCACATAATCCGAACAACAGGACTGATAATTACAATTCCCACTTTAAAGATGAGTAAGCTGAGATTCAGAGGGACAAAATAATTGGACTAAGGTCAGGCACACACCAAAATAAGTGGAAAATACGATTCAAAATTTGATTCCTCTATAACTTGCTGTAGTCATTACCTAGAGCCCTGCAATTTTATATAGCATAAAATAAATGCTTTAAGGATTACCTGAAACACAACCTTAAAAAATGAAAGCCTTTAAATAATAATAATCACAATATAGTGATGTAATGAGAGCAATTTTAGTGGTTTTAAAATATGTCCACTTTTTTTTTATTTCTGTTTAAAAGGTGGAGCTGAATTCTCTTCCCCTGCATGTGTACTGTACTTAGTGACCGACTTCTAGTGAATAGAATATTGCAGAAGTGCTGGGTTATGGCAGCCAAGATTAGAACGTAAAATACAGTGTAACTTCCTCCTTGCTCTTTCTCTTGCATCACTTGCTCTGGGAAAAGCCAGCTGCCACGCTGGGAGGAGCACTTGGAGAGGTCCAGGTGGTAAGACACTGACTCCTTCTGCTATTAACCAGTACAACTAGCTAACAAGTAAATCCAACAGGTCCAGTCTAGGCTTCAGATGACTTCAATCCTGGCCGATATTTTGACCACAACCTTATCAGAGACCCTAAGCCAGAACCACCCAGCTACGCCACTCCCAGATTCTTGACTCACAAGAACAGTGTGAGATAATAACTGTTTATTGTTTAAGCCACTAAGTTTTGGGGTAAACTAATACAGCAATCAAAGGGCACGAGATACACAGAAAGGAATAACTGTGTCTAAGCTGTCACAAAAGATGGGTACTAAAATGTGACAAATATGAGTAGGAACTTGTAGGTGGACAAGGAATTTATTGGGAGGTGTTCTGGGCAAAGAGACGAGTGTGTGCAAAAAAGTGTGGAAGTGTGCCACAGCAAGGCACATTTATGAAACTGCACAGTACAGTGCAAGATAAAAATCACACCAAGAAATGTAATATATCATAATATAACAACAAATGTTCTTAAGAGTGACTTTGAGTCTGCAAGAAATTTAGTTCTATATGGACTATCTTAAAAGATAGGAAAGCAATTAAAACATTGTTTCAAATATTTACTTCAAAATTTTTTTAAAGTACTGTATAAATTTTTAGTTAGAGTCTAAGCTATCCAGAAAAGCCACTTCCGTGTGTTCTTACTTCACTAGACTGTCTGGTTCCATGTTTTGAAAACTTTAGTTTAAATGTAGAGCCAAGAATTAACTAATGAAGAACACCTGGATTTTCTGCAGGATTTCACTGCACCAATTCTGTTACAACAATCAGGTAGAAATTAACATTTTATAACCAATTATATGTTTTACTTGGCATCATGCTAACCAACTGAATTTTTACAAAAGAGAATTGGCTAAATTGACTCATTATTCTACACCATACCTCACTCATTGACTGACTATTTATTGAGTGCTGTCCATGTGTTACCCACTGTGATAGGCCCATAAAACAACCCTTTATGGTTGCAAAAATCACTTTGCATCCCAGTTGCAGCTCTACTGTTTTCTAGAGTTAATAGAAGTTCCTGGTGAAAAAAACTATGCTTAGTTTTTTTCTAAGCATGTTTAACTTGGGTTTTTAATATAAAATTAATACCTACTCATTTGAAATAAAGAGAAAAGTGAAAAGAAATTTTACTTGGAAATACATTAATTGAAAGACAGTTGCTGTTAGCATCTTGCTGCACTTCTTTCACTCTATTTTCTTCTATGAGTATCTTTATAAAGTTATAATATTTTATAGATACTGTCAAATCTAGTTGTTGTTTAACATCAGGCAAAATATCCCTTGAAACAGAATTTTTAATGTATTTAAGTTATTCTAACAAATGGATATCCTGCAATTTACTTAACCTGGTATTAGATGTTTTGATTATACATGAATCTTTCAGGAAAAATCATGTCATAGTTCAGTAAATATGTAGCTAGTGAATTTTGAATGTGTCTTTTGAACTGTTTATGGACTTTGTGATAATTGGGTAATTTTAAATGATAATCAGTAGGAAGCTTAGGAAGAGGTTAACATGGTTTCTCTCCCTTCCAAGAGAACTGCCTTTGTCAAGATCCTGAGATGACCACTGTGGCCATGTGCCCAGTGTGCTGTCACAGTTATACTGTCAGTTAAATTAAGCATGAATGATTGGATGGAGAACATTATTATTCTCTGCACATTCTTGATTCTTAATTTAAGGTTAAACTAATTTAATGTCATGTGAATTTTTAGTAGCAATTATGGACAGTTAATGCATGTTCTTCCTTAGTTATGCCTCATCTCTTTGCAAAATTACAATATTTCATTCCAAATTTCATCTGACCAGATTTGGAAGTAGCTCTTTCTTCTCTTTTCCCTCAGTGTTTATATCAGAAGTGTTTTGAGTTTATACTGTAAATCTCCATTTGTGTATTTTCATAATAAGACTCTAAGAACCTTGACTGGTTATGAGGGCACTGGAATCAAAGCAAATGAGGGCACTGGAATCAAAGCACTGGACCCAGTGCTTTCTCCATCCTTCAGGGGATATTGTACAGACAATAGAGATGCTATCTTAACATCTCTGTTTGAGTTTTTCCCTCTCCACCTGTCTTGCATACCACCCTAACCAATACTCCTTAAGTATGCCTCTATATTACTATGTCCCTATCAACACTCTATTTTAAAAAGGCAATGGCTTCACACTTCCTGTAAGATAATAGCCAGTAGTCCTTGAATCTGGCATTCAAAGCCTTAAATCTACAAGACGATATACTGGTCATACCTTTTCCTGCCTATTTTTTATGCTTTCCATAAAATTTGTCACAAATCCCATACCTTATTTATGTGCATATAGGAGCATCTAATGGGAACTCAAAATTGCTTTAAAGAACATAAATGAATGAATGAACATGAATGAGCTAATGAATGAAAGAAAAGTTATGCCTTCTGTACCAGCAGAAGCTAATGACTAAAATAAAATGGTTAAACTGGACTAGAAATTTAAGATTGTTATGGGTTTCTAGTCTAGGAAACACCCTCAATGTGGTTTCCATATTGGATTTTCCCAACAGAGAAAGATATGGGATCCCCATCTTCTGATTCCCAGACCATTACTCTTTCTGCACCATGTTGTCACGTGCTACTCTATTAAAAGTGAGGCAGTATTATTATACTTTGTTATTGCTTTTCATTATTAGACATAGTGTTTTAAGGACAGTATTGAATAGGAAGATTGTTTTTTCAGAGTGCTGTAACCTATTTTAGCATTCAAAAGGGCAAATGTATAAACCTGAGTGGTGAGAAAAACGTAGCAGATTAACTAATTTTGAAAGATGATTTATTTTGAACTTGAGTAGGGGTTAGGGACCTTCATTAGTTCCTAAGAAAAGTAGGCCACAAACTCAACCTCTATGCTCTTCTTTATCTAGTCATGATATTAGAGTATGTGTGGACTTTGACAGTGACAACTAAATGGTTTTTACTTGCCTCATTGTTTCCTTACTAACTGTATGAAAGAAGAACAGATGTTGAGCTCCTCCAATCTAAAAATACAAACTCTGGAATGCTCCAAAATTTGAAACTTTTTGAGTACCAACATGACTCCACAAGTGGAAAATCCTGACGTCACATGTTGGGTCACAGTCAAAAGGTAGTAACAAATTGGTTTCATGCACAAAATAATTAAAAATGTTGTATGAAATTATCTTCAGACTATGTGTATAAGGTGTATAAGAAACATAAATTAATTTTGTGTTTACACTTGGTCCCATCCTCATGATATCTCATTACATATATGCAAATATTCCAGAATCTGAAAAATCCAAAATCCAAACATTTCTGGTCCCAAGCATTTCAGACAAGGAATACTCAACATGTGAGACTCTGGAGGTGAATTTTTGTTTGTTTGTTTGGTTGGTTGGTTGGTTTTTGCAGGAAATTGTTGAAGTCTTAGAAGGGGCGCATTCAGCAGTTAGAGCTTCCCTTTTAGTTTGCATACCATGCCGAAGAAGAGGAGGTGTGATTCTCCTTCTGGAGATGATCATTCTTTCAAAAAGAATTATGGTAAATTCTGTTTTTTAAAAATAGACTTCTAGGGCAGAGTAGGGGAAAGACATAGGGAACCGTTAGTTAAGGTATCAAGGCTTGAGAAAATTGTTTTTGTCTGCCCATTGTTTTTGTCTGCTGGAAACATCGCCTCTCCCAACATTTGTGCTTCTAGTGGACTGGTAACTTGCACTCCTGAGAACTGGAATCTTGAGGAAGACACAGAGCGATAGAAGAGATTGGGGCTGAGTCATCCATGATGGTGTCCTGGGCAGTTCAGAACCTCTGAGCCTCAGTTTTTCTTTCCCCCAAAATGGGATTCTATGTCTCACTGAGTTATTTGAGGATTCAGTGAGATGCTGTCTCCGCAAGCTTTGGCACAGAGTTGTTATTCAAGTGAATATTAGCTACCACTCTTTGAGGTTAGTAGTCCTGGGGACAATTCTTTTCTCCCCCTAAAGAAGGAAAGGGAAAGAAAACTTTCTACTGAGGAGGCAGCAAATGCAGAATCACTGAAAGTGCTTGCGAAGAATATCCAACTATTCAAATTATGAATTAGCAAAAGATAATCAGGTGATTGTGAACTGTGGGTTACTGCTGCTTTGTTATAATACTGCTATTAAAACCCACATTACTTCATTCTTAAAAAGTCAATAGCACTGAAGAAACTCAGGCTTCTTGTTGGGTCAGGAAGTGGCGGAATGTAAAGGGAGTAAAAAGAGTGGTAGTCTATAAAGGAACTAGCCATCCAGCCATCCAGAGACCAAGTCCCTCTTTTAATTAATAGAGTTATGGAGAGGCTCCAGCATATTAATAAATGTCCCCCTATGGGTGATGAGAACGTCAAATGTGAAACAGAGCATATTGGATTTTGTAATAAAAATACAGAGAACTATAAATGAGATGTCCAGGAGGCATCTAAGTTAAGGACACCTAAGATCAAGACTTTATATTCTAGTTGATAAAAAGTTGTGGGTAAAATTAGGGTGCTAAGATGGAAAAAGAAAGGATCCTGTTGGCAGGAGGAACACTGATATGAAGTGATGGGGGAGTTTTGATCAAGCCTGTATCTTTGGTATTTAATATGGGGATGCGTAGAGAGTGTTAGAAGCCATAGGTACAGCCACATACATTGTTAAAATGTGACTTTTTGTTATATTATTTCACGTTTGAGCAATTACCAACTTACTAGCAGTTGTACAAAAAGTAAGTCATTGTGAATTTGGAATGCATTTTCACATATACATTGTATTAGACCATTCTTGCATTGCTATTAAGAAATACGTCAGACTGGGTAATTTATAAAGAAGAGGTTTAATTGGCTCATGACTCTGGAGGCTTTATAGGAAGCATGGTGCTGACATCTGCTCGGCTTCTGGGGAGGCCTCAGGAAGCTTACAATCATGGTGAAGGTGAAGGAGAAGCAGGCAACTCACACGGTGGGAGTGGGAGCAAGAGAGAGAGAGTGGGAGGAGAGGTGCCACACAATTTTAAACAACCAGATCTCATGAAAACTCACTCACTATTGCAAAGGCAGCACCAAGCCGTGAGGGATCTTCCCCTATGATCCAAGCACCTCCCACCAGGCCCCACCTCCAGCACTAGGGATTACAATTCAAAATGAGATTTGACTGGGGATAAATATCAAAACTATATTAGACTTGAAGCTGCAAATGATTATTTAATTCATATTCTAGCATTAGGTATACCAGAACAAGGTATCAGGGTAAGAAAAAGTCGGTATGAAGGGCACAAGATAATGGAGGAAGACAGTTTCTTCTATCATCTAGGGACTTTGAGTCAATTCTTGGGGAAAAAAATAGATGATGTTGTCTTAGATGGTCCTTTTGTTGTTGTTTTGATCCTTTTCTTCAAATTCCTGGTGGCTTTTCTTTCTGACTAACAGAACTCTCTTGTAAAACAGCCCAGTGAAATAGGTATTATCCCAATGTTACAGCTGAGAAAATGGGGCTCAGAAAGGTTTTGTTAACTTGCTCATGCCAATATAATAAATAAATAGGAAAAGCCAGTTTCATCATCAAGTATTTCTGGCTCTAAAACTCACCAAGTCCAACATTTTTGCCTTGGAATGTGTAAGTTAACAGTGCCCCCACTAACAATCTGAAGCAATACAGAAGGAATGGGTTGAGATGGGGTTTGGGCAAAGGAAAGATGAGCTTGGTTTTAGGTATGTTGATTTTGAGCTACCTTGGGAAGCCATTTTGTGTTTTGTGGTTGCAAGAGAAATCATGGTTTGTTGCCCAGTGTTAGACATGGATAAACTCAGAGTGTTCCATTTGCTGTAGAATTAGTGGAGGATAGATAGATGGGATATATAGGCAGAGATTGATAGATGGATAGTTGTTTGTACATTGGTTGTTTGAAAGTTGAGCAATGTCTGCACTCACTAGTCAGTATTTCTATTGCTTAGCAACTCTATTTCCTCATGTAGCCATAACAAATGGAACTTTTATGTTTATTTTTTATGCCAAAGGGTACATAGTGCTGCTTATAAATGATGCATAAGTGACAATTTTATACTGTGAACATTACTCTGACTCTTGGAATCATAGAATCTCAAGGTTGGACAGGAACTTAATAGTTGGATTTGTTCTATATTCAGACTGCTTTACACCTCCACGAGGTCCTGACTGACACATACTACTCATTCAGATAGTGCTCCCTATCTGAAAAGTCTCGGTTTTGAGATAACATTTTCTTTCCTTTAGGCAAATTATTCCTGTTTTACCCATGAAGGACAAATCCGAATACCTCATCTTCATGAGAGCTCATTGCACATTTAGAAATAGGCCCCATGTCTCTGCCAATTTTCTCTTTCCTGGGCTGAGCTTCTTCTCCATCTTTTCAGTGGCTCCTTGGGGAGATATATTCCTTGAGGGTAGGACTCTTTAGCCCAGGTTCTGGGAATGCACCTCACAGAAGGCTCCAGTGCCATCCCCTGCAGGCATTGTCTCAATGGCAGAGAGCCACTCATCCATGGCCATACCCTTTTCCAGTGTGGTCCCCATCTAATGATCAGTTCAGATGGGGTATAAAAGCTCAGTTATTTCAGTCCAATGTGTGACAACTCTGACAAGCCATTTTAGTTTCAGAGCTGCTCATGGGGTCAGCTGAGTCTATTGTTGGGCTGCATTGCAACTTGACTTGTTTTCTGTTCCTTCTTGAGTCCTTCCACTCCCTTTCTCAGGTGTTCATTCCAAGGGCATAAACATTCTGCCTGCCAACTCTGATGCAGAGTCTGCCTCCTGGGGAACCAAGCCTGCAATGTATGACTTCAAGTCTTCTTATGAAACCGTTCCAATTTGTTTATGGACTTAGACATGTTGGCAGGGCTTCTGGAGTGGATGGATACCTAGGTGTAATCTCCTGTGTAATCAGAATACATTTTGCCTTGAAGAATATTTTAAATTAAGTAAGATTCCACAAATCTAATTTGTAAAGCTCATACAGTAGAAAGTTTTCAGTGGGGATCTCTTAGCTTAGGTTCCCCCTCAAAAGCAGAGTGTGAAACAAGGACTTATATGTGAGTAGTTTATTTGAGGAAATTATCCCAAGGAACAGAAGTGGGAGACTGGAAATGATTGGTCACAATAATCTCTGTCATTTCATAGTCATAGTTTTTCATCAACACTCTCCTAATGAGCTCATCTTTGGGATGCCAAGTGGCATTGCTGTGTGCTTTCTTCAAGAGATCTGAGCAATGTAGTCAGACAGCCAATTAACATTTTTATTTACTGTTGGAGAGCTTTGAGTCCTGAGACCTGCATGAGATTTTTCTGGTAGTATTTCCAGCTGTCTAACAAAACATGTCAAAAATTTCATATTTATCATTCTAGGAGTTCAGCTTAATAAGACTACACAGACTAGGACTGAGAGGTTGGTGGCAAAGGAAGGAGCTACTGAGAGCCACACATCAATAAGATGAGATATCCAAAGCATGGAAGGAGGAGGGTCAGTCAAGGCAATGAGGGGTAGACTGGGAGCAGTTCAGGAGGCTCCTCCCAGAACCAGGAATCTAATTAGGAGACTGAAAAGAAAGGAAGTGAAGGGGCCCCAAGCCAGAGAGTCCTATGTATAAAATTATACATAATTTTATATGTATAAGTCATAATTTAATTCTCACAGAAATATTGTGAAGAATGTGCCAATATTATTATCCAAACTATTTAGCAGATGAAGTAACTGAGGCACAAAGGGGCCAAATAAATTGTCCAATGTTGCATAGGTAGTAAGTGGCTGAGCCTGACTTCAAACCTCGATAGACTTTTCCCAAAGTTCATGCTCTTCTGAATATTACTTACTTCTCATGTACCTGTTTCTGAGGCAAAGGTTCTTATTTATTATAAATTTCCTTGATGAAAGACTAGGACTGGTTCAGAATGTGTGTGTTGGAGAAGAGGGGTGTAATAGATACACATTTTATAGACCTCCTTCCATTCATCTGGGCCCATTGCATCTTGCACAGCACCACTCAGGGAGCTGCCCCCTTGCCCTTGTCTGCTACTATGTTTCTTGGTCAGCAAGTTCCAACTTGAAGTTTCTGGCTCTTGCCACTTCAGGACTTGGATGAGATACTAAGCCGTGGGGCACGCAATGTGGCCCCACATGTGTTGGAAGAAGCCAGATGATACACCCTGGACATGAAGGAGAGTTAACTCCTTGTAGGGTGAAATTTGACCAGAGGAGCGCAATGGACAGGAGGGAAGTGGCTAAACTCCCTCATCTTGCACTGTCCAATCGACTTCTCTGAGGCATGAGTTTTTCTTCTAGCTCATTCTTTCCCTTGTCAAGTGGATGCACAAGCAAAGGACCTGTTGCGTCTCTTTGTGGCTTAGTGTGAAGTGATAGGCAGCATAGTGATACTTCAGTTGGCGTTGCTTGGCATCTTTTCTTGCCTTACTTTCCTTCTTTCTAATCCTTGTACCCTGGGTTTACCCCTTTCAAAGAAAGCATTAAAGGCCAAGCTAAGAAAATGGGTCTGGACTAAAAAGTAGAAACAAATAGAGTAGTAGGCATAGTTCTTAACAGCACTTCACTGTTCAGAGACAAGAAAGGACATAGATTCTTTGAAAAATAAGTGTAGAACAAGTTAGATGTTGATATTATGACTAATGTGTAAGTTCCAGTACTTAACAAGCAGTTGTTGTAAGGTGAGTATTTATGAAGAAGGGGGAGAAGGGAAGAACTCCCTGATCAGGCTGATTTTAAGTCAGATCTATTTACTGCCTGTTATGCCTGTCTCCTCTTCCTCTTCATGTTGCTAATAGCAAAAATAGCCACTATTTTCTGAACACTTAAATATATGTCTGAGACCATGCTAAGTGCTTTACGTATATTTTCTCATTTATTCCTTTGAGGTAGAAAATTGAGACTCAGAGAAGAGAAGTGGCTGTCAAGCAGCTAATGAGTGCTAGCACCAGATTTCAAACCCAGGACTGCCTAACTCTGAAGCCCATACTAAAAATGGATTTGTTCTGCTGTCTTCTGCAAAGTTCCTTATCAAAGGAAGTTATCTAGAGCAGAGGAAAGCCACATGGAGAAAAAAATATGGCATGAGAGAATATTATTCATTTTGTTCTTATTTGCTTCGAAAGTAACTTCTGGTGGAGCCAGCTGCTGGTGTTTGGAGTGTCTTTGCCTTCTAGGAGGAAATACTCTTTCCTAGGTGCCACACTGTTGACACTTCTCAAGACCAAAATACCACAGGCCTCCAGCTCCTTGATAAAGCTTTAATGTGTTGAATTGGCATAAATCAATTCCCTAAGTCTGCCTAGCAGAACCAAACCCTGAATATGGAGACCTCACAGGGTCACCTAGCTCAAGGCAGCCAGCAGGCTTCCTACTTGATACTTTCTTTGATAGATGTCTTTAGGGGAGCCAACTTTTCTTTAACATCTTTCCTTTGACACTAAAGCTCTCCTCTCCCAATATTTCCTCCTCAGTATAACCCGAATTTTGTGTTCATGACATAAATAGGGCCACGTTTGCCGCTGAATGATGTCACAGTGCAGGTGATCCACAGATAGAGAATACAGATAGCATTTGACATTTGCCTTTGGGATGCCTTATACTACTTTTTATCCTCCCAGTAATGTTTATGTTGTTGTTTTGTTTTTGTTTTATGTTGTTATTTAAATGATAATGGCAAAAGACCCTTGTTAAGAGTAATGAGATCTGGGATCTGATTGCAGCTCTGACTTATCATCTGGATGTGACTTTGATCTGTCACCTGGTCCTCTGAGGACTCAGTTCATTCACCTGCACAATGGGAGAGTTGGGAGAGATTATTTATTCTTAAACCATGCTGATCATCAGAATCACCACAGATCGCTTCTTAAAAAGGGTCCATCTCAGAGTCCTGAATCACACTTCAGGTGAAGGGAGGAGAAAGGAGATTGGGGAGAGGAGCAAAGGTCCAGAATTCATAATTGCAACAAGCTGCCTAGGTCATTCTGATGCACAGTTTAGGACAACTTTATGCAATACTGCCAGTTGCACAACTCCAAGGGGTGCCACTTGCATTCTACAAACTCCATGGGCACAGTTCACATGAAATAGAATCTGAACAGCACCTCTTGGAATTGTGTAATACAACAGCCCTGTATGAGCTGATTACTGTAGAGGGTCATTTGTAAGCATGGATATTCTTTGATGGGATGACAGTAGAGTGCTTTGAGGTCCTCAGCAGACAGTGGCCCTGTATTAGTTCATTTTCACACTGCTATAAAGAACTACCTGAGACTGGGTAATTTATAGAGAAAAGAAGTTTAATGGACTCTTAGTTCTGCATGGCTAGGGAGGCCTCAGGAAACATACAATCATGGCACAAGGCCAAGGGGAAGCAAGGCACGTCTTACATGGTGACAGGAGGAAGAGAGAGAGAGAGTGAGGGGGGAAGTGTCACACTTTAAAACCATCAGATCTTGTGAGACCTCACTCACTATCATGAGAAAACAAGGGAGAAATCCACCCCCATGATCCAATCACCTCCCACCAGGCCCTTCCTCTAACGTGTGGGGATTACAGTTTGAGATGAGATTTGAGTGGGGACACAGAGCCACACCATATCAGACCTGTAAGCATGTAGTTATGGATGAAGGCACAGTAGCTGTGACCAATAGGATAGGAAAGTGGATGGCTTAAGAACAGCTAATGAACACTGCCCCATATGAAGCTGACTCTCAGATTGTCTCCCACATTGTAGCATTACAGCTGGTGCCCATCTGACAAGAGGGAGAGGTGTGTGAAGAAAGCAGGATGTTGAGAGCAGCATGAGCCAAACAGCAGGACCTTGGGTCACGGTTTCCCCAATAGGGTTGAATTGAGGAAAAGAAACAAGGCTTTCTCCCAGCTAAGAAAAGCTTTTAGTTGCCTACTAATTTCTGTGCTTTGGGGTTTCTTTGACTTTGTTTTCCCTTTACACATGGTGAAATTCCTTTTGAAAATAAATTCAGTCCTGTCTTAACCAAAAAAAAAAAAAAAAAAAAAAAAGACTGGTAAACCTGTATGGAGATATTACTGGAGTTCCTAGAAGCCAGGTTATGTTAGTAAAAAATTGGTTAAGTTTGGGTACTTGGGCAGACAGAAAGTTGAAAATCTGGGGAAAGAGAGTTAGCATGCAGTTGTGATTAGATTAAATGTTATAAATGAATTTTTATCAGAAACTAGTGAGATGCTGCTGAGCTGACTTGAGGTATTCCACTGTCTAGAATAATACTCTGCCTAATTTGCATGAGAATCAGTTGAGGCATTTGTCAAAAATGCAGATTCCTGCCACAGCCCCAGGCAATTCTGAGTCACCGGGTATGGAGGGGGCACCTGGGCTGTGCATTTTACATGAGCATCCAAAAATCATGCTTTGAGAATGCTGCCCTAGACAATTGATGGAAATACAGGGAACTTTGTTCCAGAATACATCCTGTGTTCCTTGAAAATTATATTAACTCCTCTCAGCCTTAGTTTTCCCTCATGTAATGTGGATAAGGATACTTACCCTTTCCAAAATCAGAGGTCTTTGAAAAGTATTTTAAAATAATCTGGATAAAAGAGGTAATGCTAGTTACTTAGAATAGGAATTTATATGAATAAAAGTCTATGTCATGGGCTTCTGTAAACTCACCTCTCAACCCCAGCACACAGCACAAGAATATGGAAATAGAAGGAAGTATGTATGCATATATGTGTATAAATATGATTGAGATTGCGTAGGAGCCTGTCTTAGTCCATTTGTGCTGCTATAACAAAATTATAATAAAATACCACCAACTACGTAGCTTATATACAACAGAAACATTTCTCACAGTTTTGGTGGCTGGGAAGTCCAAGACCAAGGAGCTAGCTGACTCAGTGTCTGATGAAGGCTCACTTTCTCATAGATGGGGCTTTTTTGCTATGTGTCCTCCTGTGGTGGAAGGGGCAAGGCAGCTGTCTGGGGCCTCTTTTATAAGGACACTAATTCCATTCATGAGGACTCTGCCCTCATGACCTAATCACCTTCCAAACACCCTGCTTCCTGTCACATCACATATGAATTTTGGGAGGACACAAATGCTCAGACCATAGGAGAACCTTGGAAAGATTTCTAGAAAGTCAAACAATAGATTTTTAAGAAGTCTATTTTCTAATAAGCTATTAGTTAGTGCTTATTAGAAAATAGAATCTGCCAAAGTAATGTAGGAGGAGCATTTATCAAGGCAGATTGATAGAGGGAGCTCAGTAGATAAGGCAAACAAATGTTGACCAGTGAATTATATTCATAATATATTTTGTATTTGTAATATATTTTGTTCTTATTTAGAGAATGTACTAATTAGGGTAAAGTATAGCTGCTGTAGCAGAGAACCAACAATCTAGTGGCTCAAATAACAAAGAAGTTTAATTTACTGCTCGTGTAGCAATCCCAGTATGAGTATTCATACCAGGTCATTCAGTGAGAGGTTCCTTCTGCATGGTCATTTGGTGAGAGGTTCCTTCTATCTTGTTGCCCTGCTATCACATAGGACACTGCCATCATTTACTTTGCAGAAGCTGGCTTGTCATCTGGAAAAGGGACAGAGAACATGGAGCGTCATAAAGCTCAGACCTGGAAGTGGCACATAGAACTTCCATTCACAAACCACTAGTGAGCTTAAAAACACCAGGATGCCTAAGTGAAAGGGAGGCTGGGGAATGTAGCCTAGCAGAATAGCCATACCCAACCAAAACTCTATTATTAGTGCTGTTGAAGAAGGGGAGAATGGGGTTGGTGACTAACTAGCAGTCTCTGCCATGGGAAGGTATATGGAACTTTGAAAATGGAGCCAATTACTACTTTTCATGGTTTCACTAATTGGCCAGAGCTACTACTGTGCTGTGGAGTATCAGTGTTTCCTTTGATGTGCTGTTCCTAGCCTCTCTACGGGCTTATATCTAGCATCCCAGGTAAACCTGAGAGTTATCCTGGGCAATGTGGATGCTGGTATTCCCTTTTCTCAATTTTAGGGTTCTCCTCCTCTATCCTGTACAGGTCATGAGAAAAGACTTGTTGAGTCCTATCCTACTGTTAATAAACGTGCTGTTGATTGGAAAATGTTGGCAGAAGTGCCAATATGAATAGTCTTCTAGTTGCCTTTCTGACGGTTGTGACATAATGAATCTCAAGTGTGACTTTTGTCATATAATTGGAGGCTCTGAACATTAAGAACATTTTCTTAAGGATCATCCAGGCAGAAAATGAGTTCACAGGTTTTTAACGTTTTTACTGATGGTTCCCAAGGCTCCACCTGTCCCTGCATTCTATTCTATACTGCCTCTTTATTGGATTTCTCCCCCACTGCAACGTGTGTGTGTGTGTGTGTGAGAGAGAGAGAGAGAGAGAGAGAGAAAGAGAGAGAGAGAAGAGAGAGAGAGGAGAGAAAGAAGAGAGAGAGAGAAAGAGAAAAATTGACAATATATTTCAGAATTCTTAAGGTTTGCTCCTCGTTATTCTGTGATGTGCAGTACTATTCATAACAGAAAGGTCTGATAATTAGCTGCCTTGGGATGTTCTAAAGGTGAAGCCACTCTCCTGCCATGCATCTTGCAAGAGAGATTAGTGATGTAGACTGGAGGTTGGCATGTGACAGAGACTGTTAAGGACAAAAGCAGATTGATAACAGTGAAAGCTGCTGCTTGGATAGGTTCATGGATTTAGAGAGTGACCTCCCCACCATGGGAACTGGATCCCTATGAAACTGTGGCTTGAACTACAATGAGATGAAATTACCTCAGAGAAAAATCTGAAGGCACATTTTAAGATTGGGACATTGCTTAGGAAGCTGATTACCAAAGACAAAAACATTCATGTGTATAGTGGGAGAATAGGAGATAGGTTACTTTTTAAATAGCTACTTGGCATTGTCATTGAAGTTTGCCTTACTGGAAAAATTATGCAGCTATTTCTCTTTTCAGTTTTATACACATGCGCACTCACACACACACACACACACACACACACACACACACCCCACATATTCTGGGGAAGAGGTGTTTTATTTTCCTTTTGTATCATGATTTCATAGACCCTTATATTCTCTAAGAGATCTGGGCTTTCAGCCACATTCCCATAGGATTCTGGAATTTTTCCCTCTACCCTCAGCCTGCCCCATCACCCAAGTGTGATTTTTGTGATTCTTGTGTTTCTCTAGTGTCTCACCAACTGTATTTCTAAAGCTTGGTCAGTGTTCCATCGTGGATTTCATGTTTTGCCACTTGTGATGGCAATTTATAATAAAACCAAGATATGACCTGTTTTGTGTCCAGCAATGAAACAAGTTGGAATCTGCCTGTGATGTGCAATGTGCCTTCAATGAAGGGGTAGCTGTGATGTGAATGGATCTTGGGGGAGAGAAAGGACCTTAATTTCTCTTCTCTTTTCCCATGGATATAAAACTTTGTTATGGTAAACTAAACCTCTGATATCACATGCAGCCACTGGCATTCTAGATTGTTTTAATGGCCACTCCTTATTGCTTCATACTAAGCATTACCATCTGTTTCTTTCTTAATTATAAATGCAGCAGGAATTCACAATTACATCAGTAACGGTGGAAATAAAATGGAGTTAGAGGCTTTCTACTTAACACAAGCCAGCCTTCCTCTAATACTTTTCTTCTGTTACAGGCATTGGTCAGAGAGGAGACTTTTTCAGTGGTTTTCTCTTCCCTCTCTTCAGTATACTTACCAGGAGAATGTCATGCTATAAATTCAGCAATTTCCTTTTAGTGAGAGGGAGAGCTGTGTTTATTTTCTGTCCATGGAGCTGGGGATGTGTGGGCAGCTCTTTCTCACAGTATTGGAAACCAGTGGTGTGATTGTCCTGCTGTTATTGGCCTCTGTTTTTGTGAAAAGAGATGAGTTATATAGCCCAATGACATGAGTCATGTCATCCCCCAGAGGAGAACTGGGAGTGAACATCTAAGAAACTCTGGTAGCCAGCCTGCCTGTCTGTGAATATATGCGAACATTTCTAGAGGGAGGTGATATAAAAGCTGAAGATATGTTTAACCCAGATTACTTAGGCTTTTATTTTTCATTAAGTGGAAAAACTAATCAAATTTCAGACTCATGAAATTTTAGTGCTAAAAGAAACCCTTATAAATCACCTTGATCAAAGCTGTAGTGACTGTCCTTTCCTTTGTGTAGTGCTTGACCAGGTTGAGCACAGGATTTGGAGTCAGCAGAACAGGTTTGAATCTGAAGCTACCACCATGGACTTTGAGTCCTCTTCACTGAGTTTTTAGTGTCAGTTCTCTTCATCCATGACAGGAGACATGATGCTTCTTATGAAGCCTATGTTTGGATTAAATGAGAGGGAACAAGTAAATCCTAGCCATTGTGTGGCCGATCTGTGGGTTTTTTTCCCCTTCTTTCCATTCACATTTATGATAGATGAAGAGATATTGGTCCAGAGAGGTTAAATGCTTTGCCCAATATGATACATCTAGTTCAGGGTGGACCTGAAGTAGAAGTAGTTTTAAAACTCTATTTCAAGGCTTTTGCTCACTATGTCATATCTAGACCCTTTGCTACCTTTCTCCATCCTTGTCACCATTGTACAAGGATATGTACTTTTGCACAATGAATAACCACAATGGTTATCATGTGTATGATACTTTTTAAATTTGTAAAGTACCTTTAAAAATGTATATTCCCATTTAACATGAAGTAAGTGAAATAGTGTTATAATCTTTTTTTTCTCTCTGTCTTTGAGACGGAGTCTCACTCTGTCGCCCAGGCTGGAGTGCAGTGGCGTGATGTCAGCTCACTGCAAGCTCCGCCTCCCGGGTTCATGCCATTCTCCTGCCTCAGCCTCCCGAGTAGCTGGGACTACAGGGGCCCGCCACCACGCCTGGCTAATTTTTTGTATTTTTAGTAGAGACGGGGTTTCACCGTGTTAGCCAGAATGGTCTTGATCTCCTGACCCCGTGATCCACCCACCTCGGCCTCCCAAAGTGCTGGGATTATAGGTGTGAGCCACCGCGCTCGGCTGAAGTAGTGTTATAATCTTATCCTTCCTCTTATTTTAAGTTGGAAATTCTGAAAGGTCAAGTATCTTGTTGAAGTCACACAGAAGGCTGAGTCAGGACTTGAACCAGGTTTTTAAGACTTTCCATGTATGGGCTTCACTTTATACTAGGTGGACTCTTACAGTTACACCAGTACATGTAGGAGAGGACTGAAAGATGCAGTAAAAAGAAATCGATATTATTATCTATAATTTAATAGTTGTAGTTAGGACTTTTTATGATGTGGATACTATAAGACCAAAACCATTTTCTTGAATTATATTAATATTTTAGCAATCCATGTGCTTTTTACCCACCAGAAGGTTCCCCTGGGTAAGTAAAGAGGTGGAGCAGGAGAGAGCAGGTTTGCACCGAAAGTAGTTACAAAACAAAACAAAGCATATAAGACATCAGCCACAAGAGGCCCTTGCTCCAAAATGCAAATGACTCATTTGCTACTTCAAAAATGCACCTCATCAATGAAGGGATCATTTGATCATTTGTTCCTGCCAAGTTTATTAGTCCAGGAAGGGTCAGGCTGGTGCATGTTCTCACCCAGGGGTCTGAGAGCACAGTGGCAGGTGTGAAAAGAGTCTTTGGGCCTTTTCATGACAATGCCCTCATCCAAATAAGAAGTCCCCTTTGCACTTTCCCAGCTTCTAGGCCATATGTTATGTCTGTTTCTTACAGGGTGATTCAATGATTCCTGGTGATAATGACATCACACTGAGTTTTACTTACATCCTGTTTCTCTTGTATAATGCCCATGCTCCTCTTGTCATGTGGTCCGGAGCCATCAGGGCCCACTCTATAATAAGCCAGCTTTCTGAAAATCAGGCCTTCCTGGCAACAAAACTAAATCTTTTAATCTCAGAAATCCTACTACTAACCATGTATAGAAAACCATGCAAATTGAAAGAATGTAAATATTGACATTCTCAGGTTTTCCCATGTAACCTGATTTAGTCTGATTTCCCTATTATTTCTGCCATTTCTGTGGGCATTTTACTGAAGCCAGGTTTTATAAAGCCGCCCAGAAGCAGCATCGTTCATAAGGTAAGGGCACAGGCTGTAGCATCGGCCAGACCTTTGGTCAAGTTCTGGCTGTGCAGCTTGACTGTGTGATGTCATGTAAGTTCTCAGAGCCTCCCTTTCCCCATCTGTAAAGTGACGATAATGGTGCCCACCCATTAGCTGGTGCTGTGAGGATCTGATGAGCTACCGCCTGCAAAGTGCTTAATCACAGGACAATGTTTTGCCTTTCTGACCCCCCAGAACCAGATGAATGATTCATTTGTGATGTTTTTCTCTCATTAGGAAGCTTTAGCTGGACAAAGGTCATTCAGGATTATTTTAACATACGAAATGCATTTGTTTTATTGAAAGAGATTAGAAATATTATTTTGAAAGTTTTATACCTTACTTTAGAAGTCAAGTCTTATAACATTAGTAGGTTTTCACTTCAGGTTACTTTCATGTTCTATCTTTCCACTGTGAGCAAGGTGGTGAGAAAGGCATTCTTTCTATTGTCTTGCATGCGAATGTGAAAATATCCTCTGTGTGCCAAATACAACTTCATGAGCATATTGTTTGTTTTAATCTAGCCTTTTAATGTCAGAAAAAAGGTCTGAAAGTTCTAGTATAATAATAATGATTAAAATGCTTATTAAAGAGCACATTAAAAGATAAGGCTATTTTGAAGACTCAGGGGCATATGAACAGGTTATTATTTTTTCATAAATGTATTAAATCAGACATGTGCTAGCCAAATGTATGACCTTATATAGGTTTTTTTTCAGAGTTTTACAGAAATAATGCTAAAATAAAGGAATGTGAATTCCTTTGCCAGTTCTTTGAAGGAAATGGTAGAATCTGACCTACCTCGAAGGAGTATTAAGAGAAACAACCCGGTTATATTGCTGGAGGCTTAAAGTCTTTAAATAGTCTCACAGATCAAATCTCCCTCGGCTACATAGAATGATTCCATATGCTTTCTTCTGAAACTTCCTCTCTTTATCTCTAAATGGGGCCGTTTTGAGCCCCACATGAGGAGGCGCAGTGGAAGAAAAATGTTCTTCTGAGCAGAATCTGCAAGCCATGCCACATGTAGACATGTCATCCGATAATGACATCCTCACTCTGTAGAGGCTAGGACCAACTGTGTTATCCTCTTTCTCCTGCTCGTCTCCTCCCACCACACACATGCACAAGCACCTGTCAACCACCATCCTCATACCCCTTCTTCTCTTAGAAAGGAGGGGCTTCAAACATACTATTCTAGGGGGAAAGGCCCCATGACTCTCTGATAAGAAGAGGAATCTGTGTTAAATTCTTTAATTCTACTAAACATGCAAAAGCATTGAGCAAGTAATTAGGCAACCATGTATATAGCTCCAGATGTCCCATACATATGGACCATTGTCCACACTGCTGGTGGGGCTGGCAGCATTTTAAAAACTGGTTATAACACATATGGTCCTTTGCTTTTTGCTCTGGCATCTGAAGTCTTGCTAATCCAAACACATCATCACTGTGGTACTTCTAGCACAGTAAATACCTATCCGCTCTCAAGTTACAAATGCCGTGTGCTTCCCTAGCTCAAGGTTGTGGGTAAATTAATTCTTAAATGAAAGTGAGGGGCAGGGAGCTTTGCAAAGAGAAGAAGCATGTTAGGTATAGGAAGAGGAAATTAAATGGATTGGACTCTCCTCTATCTTTTCAGTGTTTTGGCCTCCACCCATTATAAGCTTTCAAGCTTTATTGGATGATAGTTTCTAAGTCCCCTTCTAGCCAAGGCTCCAAGGTATGATTTCAGTTGGAGAGTAAATTCTTTGTGTTTCCCATCTCTCAGAAAAATTGCTCATCAGCTAAAGTTTTCAAAGAGTCAATTTATGGGAAGCTGTTTTTGTTGTCTAGCTACTTATGTTATCATTATTCAGTCTAAAGTCTTGCCTATTGCTGAAAACTTTACGCAAAACAAGATACTGTGGTTATTTATTTCGTAGCCATTGCTTTGTTGTTTACACACCCACATAATTACCTTGAACACTACAAAAAAAAATTGCAAAATATTATTTCCTAAACACACTTTGGGTTTACAAAGTGATTATAAATGGCTTTTAAAGAAAGTAATTCTTGTTCCTTTCTTTGTGTTCAAGCTTCTCTACTTAATTGTGCTGTGTGTGTTAGAGGATTATGGTGGTAAGTTGAGATGTAGACAAAACAAATTTTGTCATTTTTTCAGTAGACAAAATTATAATAGTGTGGAGATACTGTCATTTTAAAATTAATCTGAAAAACATTTATTGAGTACTTTCAGTATGTCATCAGACAACTTCACCTCTCTGGGTATGAAGTTTTTGTTTGTGTTTTGCTTCGATTAGTTTTGTAAAAGGAGACAGCAACCCAAGGACTTTATAGCTGTAAAAAGGGAAGGGTGGTTACTACAACCTAAATATGAGAAAAAAACAGTTTTGATTCATTCCTTGAATGCCTCCATCACAGAGCAGTTTTTAGCAATGGAAGTAAGATTGTGAAAGGAAAAGAACAGGGCCCTTTACAGAGCTCCAGGAATCCTTTTGTGGTACTTTCAGCACGTGTTGGCGGTAGAAAATTAATAGATATAATAAACACTGTGAGGTTGGCTGGCATTTTATCTATCCCTTGAACAGGTTTAGGAAATATAATTGACTTGTGTCCACAAATCTGAAATACAATTTTTTTTGTGTAATAGTAATTTTCCCTGCAGCTTTGGCATTCTTTTTTCCATTAAACGTCTCAGTGTTCAGTAAGGGGAATACATCCTTGGTCCTACTTTGTCATTTTGGGATGATTTATTTTAAAATTACAGTAAGGGACTTTGGTCAGAATTCCACTAGGCTAATTTCAAACCCAGTTTGCTGACTCCAACTCGCCATAATGTTCCCCACCTCCAGCACACCGAACAGGAAGTGGCATACTCAGATTCCAGAAACAAGGCGATTGCTCAGATGGAATAACACTTGGCAGTTTGGAAAAATTTGTTGATGTAAGCTGAAATTGTAGGTTAGAGACTGACTTGCGGGATACATTTCTGCTAATTATGGTCCATTGTGCAGTCAAAAATGGGAAAAATTACTTATTGCAGCTGGCTTTTTGGCATTGAAATCACTGATGGAATAATCAGAGGGAAATCTTCTAAGTTATCATAAAAGATGGATTGTGACACAGGATGTCAGTTTCCAGGGTTATCCATTTTACCTGCCTCACATGACTGGAAAGCTTTTTGTTTAAGAAAAGAATCAAAGAGCCAGAGAACTGTTGAGCAGTCTTTGACACTGACTTGCCCAATGATAACTGATTCCTACAACTAACCTTCCTGTCCTACTACTTCAGGGGCCTATGTTTTTAAGAGTTGCAGCCTTGGGAAGATTTTTTTTCGGTGCCTCTCCTGTGTCCAAAGCTCCTGAAGCATCTGTAACTTCCTATTCCAGGAGTGTACACATTCTGTAACTAGAAGCCTACAGCTGAAATGCTGAACACCAAAATAACTACAGTTGATCACTGGAAACATGCCTAAGGCTGAACATAATTTTTCATTTTCATTCATGGATTTGTACATATTCTAAAAAAAAGTTTACTCTGAAGATAATATTTGCATAAAAGGAAATAAGAGAAAACATACTTACCCACCCATGTAGAGCAAATGAGCTACATCTCTTTATTGATGAATTTTAAGTCATTTGGGTTTTTCCATACTTATTTCTCATTGAATGCTCCTTTTCCAGAAGACCTCACAGTTGTCTGACTGTGTCCTCCATCACAGTCCTCCCAGTATCAAGGACAGATCTTAGGATTCCTCTCTTGAGGGTCACGTATCCCTGCTTTGTAATTCACCTCCTCTGTACTCTATTTCAGGATGCTCGGCTCTAAATACACTGCTTGCCTCAACCTTCCCTTTGGATTGTAAGTTCCTTAAAGGAACTTAGGCAGCCAATGTTTCAGCCTCCCCAGAATCTGCCTCCTCTTTTACTGGAAATAGTACCTTAATTACTCAAGAGAACCTACTCTTCCACTTTGCATACAGGCCAAGTGGCATCCCAATTAAGATTTTCTTCTCTTTTCTGCCTGGAGGTGATCACATGATTCAGTTGAGGCTATCCAGACTATCTCTGCTCTGAGAATTTGAGCTTTGAGTAGAATCCCTGTAAAAATGGAAAAGAGAGAGATCTGATTCCTCTTAGGAGAGTTTTCTGAAGAGAAGGCAGGATATCCTGCTGCTTGCCTTGACTTGCCTACTTCCCTTCCTTTATGAGGCCCGGTTGAGTAGCTTCACTTTAGAGTATGCGAGTTGACTCATATCTTGCCAATACGTCTTTTAATTTTGTCCCAGTTGGCCCAAATTGGTTGGTGTTTGCTGACAAAGTATCCTAATACAGCCTCCATCTTCCAGTTCCTATTTATGTGTCATGATGATCTGAAGCATTTCGAAAGAATAGTGAAGGTTATTGCATAAGATTCAGAAAGTTCTAGTATTCAATGGGATCATAGATATGAATTAAACCAAATAATATTCTTTATTATACAACTTTATTTCTTCCCAGAGTTTTAGAAATGTGTGAGTTTAAAATGGAGAGTTCGAGCAGGAAATAACTGGAAATTCATGACCATTATCTTTAAAAATGATTTTTTAAAAATTTTAGAATAGTTTTAAATTTACTGAATTATTGTAAAATAGTACAGAGTTTCCGTATAGCCTACACCCAGTTCTCCCGCTATTAACATTTTACATCAGTATGGTAGATTTGTCACAATTAATGAACAATTATTGAATATTTTTTAACTGAAGTCCGTAGCTTATTTAGATTCCTCTGTTTTTCCCTAATATCCTTTTCGTGTTCCAGGATCTTATACAGGGTACCACGCTACATTTGAAGTCACATCCTTTAGGCTCCTTTTGGTGTGATAGTTTCTCAGAATTTTCTTGTTTTTGATGGCCTTTACAGTTTGGAAGAGCATGGTCAGATATTTTGTACCATGCTTCCGATTGAGATTTGTCTGATGTTTTTCAAAAGTTTAGACTGGGGTGATGTGTTTTAGAGAGGGAGACCACAGAGGTAAATTGCCATTCTTATCATCACATCAAGGGTGCAAACTATCAAAATGCTTATTGCTGTTGATGGTAACTTTGATCACCTGGCTGAGGTAGTGTTCATCAGGGTTCTCTTTTTTTTCCTCCTTTTACACATTGCACTCTTTGGAAGGAAATCACTACACTATGTGTAGCCCACACTAAATAGCTGTAAGGTGAGAGACAGACAGGTACAAAGAAAGAGGCAGTTATTAATTCTAGGATTTAAAAAAACAAGATGGCGTTATACTCCACCTCCTTAAGTGTGTAGTTTATATATATATTATCCATAATTCTTCCACACAGGAGATTTATCTATTTTCCTTCTTCATTTTATAGCTTATTTATATTACTGCAGATGCATGAATACTTATTCTATAAGTACTGGTTATAATCTAGTACTAGTTTATTTATTATGTTGCTCAAATTGTTACAGCCTTGGCCATTGGGAGCTCTTTCAGTGGCTCCTGTGTCCCTTTGGCATACTCCCATTGTTGTGGGGTTTTTTGGTTTTTGGTCTTTTTTAGCCCTTCCTTACTTTGTGGCAATACAAAATGCTCTTGGCTTATCTCTCATACTTCCTGCTCCAGTCCTAGAATCAGCCATTTCTCCAAGGAACCCTGGTTCTTTTTAGTGGAGAATGGCATTAAAAATATGGATCTGGTGTTAGTTATGCTCATTACACCTAGAGTGTCATTGTTTCTAGGTCTTCTCAGCTGAAAGAGCAAGAAGATATATGTGTGTATACTAACCCATCTGTATACACATATCTATAAGTATTTCTCTGTGTAATCATTTGTATCTATTAAGATAAACATGAACGCATACTGGTATCTCCAACTCTAATCTTTCACCACGTTCTAACTTTGTCCTCTTGCTTTTCTGTAAGATCCCAACAGTGAAAACCTGGTTCCCTTCACCCACCATTCATTGTCCAGTTCCAGCATAGATGTATTGTTTCAAAATTGTTAACTCATATTCCTGTGGAGAACAGCTTTATCAACTAGAATACAGTGCTTATAGTGCAGTTACTGTTACCTTTAGCTGTATAGAGTGTACTCTTAGTGTACCTTATTCCAACCCCCTGCAGTGATGTTGTTTCATACTGTTCTCTTTAAAATTATGTTTTAAATTTATCCAGGGGATAATGCATAGCTAAAGATGAAAATTCGTGCTGATAGCCTTATAATAAAAACTAGCAGCCCCTTTCTCTCACTCTTCTCCACCTTTACCTGTTTCCCAAGAACAACACTTTCAACTCTTTTAGCTGTTCACATCAATTTGTCTAAAATCTAAATAATGTACTTTACAGCTTGAGATATCAATTTTAAACATTATACATTGATTTCCTATTATTGTAGATAAGGATTTAGCTTTATTGTACCTCCTTTCCCTGACCCATTTCTTTACAACACAGTTATTTCACATTTTTTATTAAATCAACACTTAGTGTTTACATTGCCTTCCTGTTTGTTTTTTTAAATCCTGGGACCAATAATTGACTCTTTATTTGTACTCATTTCTCACCCTATAAGACTTTTCCCACATGATCAAACTTAACAGACAGTATCCAGTTTCTTCTTACTCCTGGTTCTTACTTCCCAGGACCCTCTGTTTATTCAGGCTGCTTCATTGAGTGTATTTATGCATAGCTAGGAATAGGGCTGCTGGTGTCTGGGAATTGAATGGGGAAGGAGACTAGGGGGGTGGGGGGAGTCTCATTGTCTTCTATGTAGGCTTTCATTTCACCTCCTTATTCTTAGATTGATGTCTCACCTCACCTTCCACTGTGCCCAGGTCACTAAGTCACAAGCCTTTCTGAGTCACTTACTGTGAGACTGATACTACTATCTCCTGGCATTGGAAGGATGTGGGTTGCAGTTGCCTCATTGGGCATGAAGGGCTTAGGGACCTAAGGGTGTATATGCTTTTCATACATGCTTTCTAAAAAACTTTCTGCTTTCAACCCTATGACTTACCCTGCTTTAGTGGTACGTGGTACCTCTAATTCCTGCACCTTCCTTAGGTTCTTCACAGTAATGCATTTGTTTCTCTTAGGTATACCCTAAGATTACCCCATGGGTACATAAATTACTCTAGCTTTACTGTGCTGAGTCAGTAAGAATTCCTATATCTGCTTGACATCTTCATTTTGTGTGGTTCAGTGTTACAGATGTCTTTCACATTTTTTTTGTGCTGTTGGTTGTTGTGAGAGGTGAATGTGGAAAGAAAAGGGTGTGCCAAGTTAAACCTGAAGTCCCATACCTGGTCTACACTTTCTATGACCACACTAAACTCAGCTCATGCGACCTCTTTGGAGAAGGTACTCCTGAATCTTCCAAAGTAAGTTTCTTTGTCCTTGGCTTCCACGGCATTCTGTCTGTGGCACATGCCATACTCTTGTCATTTTCCCCACTAGACAATAAACACATCTAGGGCAGGGACCATGTCTAACTAACTAACGTATGTGTACTGTGAACTCTGTGCTGGCTGACTCTACTAGATATCCTCAATGTGTACTTACTTAAATCTAAGAATTTGCTACATTAATTGTAAACTAAAACTTCTGAGATATATTATGTTGCTCGGGTACCATCTGAGAAGTTAAGTGTCAATGTTGGGCTGAAACTAGAATTTCACATTTTAAAGTCTTAAACCGGTTTTGTGTCCCACAACTATGCGGCCCCTGGAAAGTATTCTTGTGTGACCTAGAAAAGATTGAAAGAAATTCAGGATACTTCAATTAGGGAGGTTCCCCAAATAACTTGATTTTTCTAATTAGATAGAGATATCTTTCATATTTAAAATGTTATTTCTGTGCAGATTTGCTGTGACTTTGGTGTGGCCTAATCTTTAGAAGTAATCACTTTAGCAGTGAAATTTAACTTAGAAGTCCAGTTAGGGTTAAGATAAAAAGGCCACATGAGGTAACAAATGAGAATATGTACTCTGGAGTTGTACAGATCTGAGTTTGAACTTTAGCTCCTTCACTTACCAAATAGATAAGTCATTAACTTCTTTCAGCCTCAATTCATCTATGTTAAAGTTGGGATAATAGCAATACAAACATTATCGGTCTGTATGAAGACTAAACAATATAATGTATGTAAAACAGCATAATGCCTGGTATGTGGTAGGCTTTCAATAAATGTTACCTTGTTATTATATATCATGACAGTTAATACAATGCTGAGCGAATATTTGATGATTGTCTGAAATAACTTGAAAAAGTTTAGTGAAAAAATTGGGGGACGGAGGGGTTGGGAACTGGGCACAGACAATTCAACCATCTAAGGAAGCAGTGGCACTTACTTCACTGAGCCCTATTAAATTGAAAGATTGTGTTCTAGCACCAGGGAAGAGTAGCTATATGAATCATTTCTTATGATCTAAAGTCCATTAGCTACTCCATTTAGCTGTTAATGTTGTGAGGCCATTGGTGGAAATAAATATGTTATTTGGTAATGGACTTGTTTTCTTAACAATTATAATATATTCTTTCCAAATGCTGGAATTTAATTCTGCCATTCTGCTAATTAGTCAGCCGATCAGCCTTCAGCATTGTTTCAATATCCCGCCCACCACATTTTTATATTAAAGCTCATTTAATTGGTGTTGTGGGTTGAATTCTGCTCCCCCCAAATTCACACATACCCTAACCCCTAGTACCTCAGAAGGTGATCGTATTTAGAGATATTTCATCTTGAAAAGATTAAAATTAGGCCATTAAGCTATTAGGGTGGGGCCTGCTTCATTGTGACTTATCAGAAGAAGAAATTTGGACACAAAAAGGGACACTAGGGGCATGCAGAGAGGGACCACCTTGTGAAGAGACAGAGAACAGGTGGCCATCTGCAAGCCACAGGAAGAGACCTCAGAAGAAATCAGCCCTGCCAACACTTTGATCTTCAACTTGAAGCCTCCAAACTGTGAGAAATACATTTCTGTTGTTTAAGCCACCCTGTCTGTGGGCTTTTGTTACAGCAGCTAAGCAAACTAATGTGGTTGGCATTGAGGAGCAAAATTTAGACTGGAATTTCTGATTTATTTTATTCTGTATAGCTTATAAAGCACTTATCACACACGCCATTTGAACTTCACCCAATCCTATAAAGTAAGTGTTATTATTAACTCCCGTTTTACAAGTGAAGCCATTGAGGCTCTGAGAGTCTACACAAACACATAGCTGCTCAGGGGGCAGGTGGAAATTGAACCTAGGCTACTTGATTTCAATCCCCCTTTCTTTTTATGTTTCTCATTTCTCTCCCCCTTTACTGTGAATGCAGATCATGCACCTGTTCTTTTCTATTGCAGTTCATTCATTTGTGCAACTGACAGGTTACCACTGGTGACTGTGGATTGCTGCCTAATGCTGGGCTGAAGAAAACAACAAATTTGCCAATCTCAAAAGAGAGCATTTTTATTTATTGCTCAGCTTCCAGAACCTAATGCCTTTCAATTTTCTGTCATTGTTCCACTGAAAGTGAAGAATGCAATGTTGATATACCTCTTGTTTTTTCTGTTTTTATGCCACTCCATGTGGTTAGACCACCTTTTAGGTGTTCATTCATTCCACAAATATATACTGAGCACTCGTTTTGAGCCCCGAGTTTGGATGTCATGTTTTTGAGGCAGGAGTTAATGTGCTCAGCATGAAGAGCTGGGGCTGCACAGAAAACTGCTGCTTCTTGAGCCAGGGAGGTCTTCCGATGATACTATATTGCAGCTTCTTTGCTGTAATGAAAATACAGTACACCTTTCCCCCACTCCCAAATTAAGCTTTCAGTGTTCTCCTTCATTCTCTGAAAAACTTTTATAGAAATTCTAAGAAGTGTGCCTCAAAATAATATAGTAAGCAACCTGATATTACTGGTTTTGTATTATCTTAGTGCACTATCTTATTCATAATTAAAGTTACAACGGTGACTATGTGGAAGTATCTTGGAGGAGAAAGTGAATAGATGAGGTGGGGGGGCACTTGAGTAATAACTTTGATTTTGGATGTTTTCTGTATTATTTTTAGAATATAATTTAAATAAGTTCATGTGTATTATATTATTTCACCAAAAATTTTACTTTGAGATATGGAGAATGCTCCATTTTTCCCCGTAAGAGTAGCAATAATTTTAAAAATTGTCTTTTAAAATTAGATTAAATTACTTAATTCCAGAGACCTGTGTTGTTCTTGTGTGACAACAGAGTATGCAGCTTTAAGTTACTGGCCGTCTAATTAAAAAGATGTTTCCAAAGTATGACCAGCATTGGAATTGGTTCAGACCCATATTTATAAACAGTAACTATGACAACCCATTCCTCCCAACCATGCTCAACCCCTCATACTTTCCCAACTGTCTGTTTTACAAGATGACATAAGTAGAGGGTTTGGAAAAAATAAAAAAAAATCTTTGGATGATAAACGCTTTTTGCAAACAGAGCCTATAAAGCTGTTTGCTCAGCAGCATGTGAATCGGACCGTGGGAGTTCATCAGACAGCAAGGATTAACCCCCTAATTTGTTTCTCTCCTTTGGAAGAGAACAGACTGCTGTGAATTCCATGTACTCAGCCTGAGCTGCCAAACATGATTGAAAACTATTTGACTGACTGGTGGCCAAAACATGAGGCAGGGACCATTCATCATTTTCCTGCTCTTCACAACCACATATAATAAGTTTTGTTTTGTTCAAAAGGAGTAAATATATGTTACAGTTTTCAAACCAATGTCTCCCACAACCTAAAAGCATTTCAATATTGTACCCTTTTCCAATAGAATGGAATGATGCTACATATCTATAGCAATTTTAACCAAATTCCTTCTAGTTACCTCCATTTCCAATGCAGAAACTCCTCTCAAGTGAATATGTACACAGGTTATAATATACTTGATGAGCCAGTTTCTTTAGGATGAGTACATATATGATTGGTTTTGATTTGACCATTGTGGTGTGCAGTGGGCTTACTGAGTCCATACCAGTGTCAGAATAGTCCTCTGGTGCTTGATTGGGTGGCATAGCCCATAAGATTAGCTGACTTTTAAAATCCAAGTAATAGGAGGACTATGCAATGGAGACAACTCCTCAACATTGACCCATCCCCTCAGTCCAATTCCATATGTTCCATTGGGAATTAATTTCCTGCAGGCATAGAGGAGTTGTAAGAGCTGCCTCTGCCAGAGAAGCCCCATCTTTCCTTGAGCCAGGAGTCAGTAGAAGATAGTAGGCTACAAACCATTTAACTATACCTCTATGATCTCTTGCCACTGAATATAGAAAAGGAGTATAAAGAAACGTATAAAATATGAAATTGAATTGTCAGTGGCTAGATAGTTAAACATATAGTCTGGGTATTCAAAGGGAGTGCCTTTTAAAAATGTGCTTAACCCGCGTTAGCCCATGAAATGCCTCCTTTCCATTCCTACACTGGCATATCTTTCACCAGAAGCATTTAACCAGATTCTAGAACCTGTCCATTGGGAATAATTTAGTCACCTTCTTCAACTTCTTTTTCTCTTTTTCCCCTCTCAAATGTCATTTTTTCCCATGGCTCCAGTCTCAATTCTCCTCTTATTTTATCCATTGTCCCCAGTAACACACTCTTCTTTGTCCATTTAGTCATACATCAATCCACTTATCTATTCATCCAATCAACTATTATTGAGCCCCAATTACATGCATGTGAAGCATATTCTCAAAGCACCATTTCCCTGGCCAAGCTAGGATGATAATGAAAGATAAGATGCTCTGTTTCAGTTTGGTTATTCAAAGCAGACCCTATAATAAGGAATTGGGAGCAAGTAGTTTATTTGATAGGTAATTCCAGGAAGCAACAATGAGGTAAAGAAGGAGGGGAAAGGGGGAAAAAAAAAAAACAAAATAATAAAGGTGCATTAAGATGTGAGAAACTGCTTTATAGGCAACTGGGTTTAGTCCTGCTGGGAATTTTTTGAGAAACTTTGTAGAACATGCCTCAGGATTGTCTCCCTGAAGGATGGGAAAGCTGAGATGTTTATCCATTTACTTCAGTCCTCACTGGCTAAGAGTTATCTTGGGGGTATTAAATCCCTGGCATTTTCAGGATGCCCTCCCAGTCAGCTTTGCAAGCCTTAGTACTGGAGAGAGCCTTCAGGCAGAAAAGCAGAAGACAACGGCATGCATAGTTTCTGTTCACCTAGGCTGCAGGTGAACTCAAAGGTGGATGCAGAGGTTTTGATTGGGAGTGGGGGTAGGGGTGGTGGTGGTGATTATATAGCATCTGCTTCAACCTCTGTGTGACCACCCCCAACTGCCTTAAATGGAAGCATATCAGAGTTTTTCATTTTCTGGTAAAGAGTACCAGGGTGGGCATTTACTCTATGTAATGTGCAGAAACACAGCACTGTGTTTAGAATTGGACTTACTCATTTCCTGAATATATATATAGCTTCCCTTTCTCTACAACCTCTTTTCAGCAGATTTATGCAGACAAGAAAAATATTGTAACCCAAAGCGCCACTGCAAATTTCACTGTGCTGACATTAATCATGCCCATTTGATTTATTATCTATCATTTGAAAAGAATATTTTGCAACTCTTGCGCATTGATTTTTTTTTTTTACCAAGAATGATTACATCCATGCAGCATAACTCTTCTAATGGCTAATGCAGTTTGCTTTATCATCCATTCACTCCCTAATTATGGTGTTTTCGAAAGCAGACACTATACCTGGAAAGTTGGGAGAGAAATATTTGATTCACCCAGCTTTCAGAGAAGAGGAGATGGATTTAAACCAGGCTAGATACTGTAACTGATTATTGAGTACTTGACTTGGTGAGCTTAATTTACCAGCTACCATTGAATTAATTGAAATATAAACTTCTGTGGATATTAATACTTTCAAGAGTCAAAGTTTAAATGTCATCTACTTTGGATCCGTTCAAAATATTTTCACTAACCCTTTATAATTTAATTGACTTTTAAATTTTTTTGTTCTGTTTTGTTTTAACACAGTGATCTACCCTTTTGTGTAACCCCTTCTGCTCTACATATCACTGGGCTGGGGCCAAAAGTAACTGAGTGACTAATATCTGGGAAATATTTATTGAATGAGTGAAAGAAATCCACTTGGGATTTATACCCAAGAACAAATGCTCAATAACTGTAAATTCTTCTTTTGAGGTTCATTTGTAGATGCTCTATATGTGTTTATCAAACACATATAGACAAAAAAAATCTGTCATTTAATGCCCTGGCATAATTTCTCCTTTTTAAATGAAGCTGCTTCAATTTCTTCCAATTCAGTGCTTCATATACTTGGCTGCAGTTGGGGAGCTGTAAAAAATCTTTTTGACTAGGCTACACCCTAGAACCCTAGATGATTTAAACCAGAGCCTTTGGGTGTGGAATTCAGGCCTCTGCTTTTTTTTTTTTTTTTTTTTTGAGACAGAGTCTCACTCCATCCCCCAGGCTGGAGTGCATTGGTGTGATCTTGGCTCACTGCAACATCCATCTCCTGGGCTCAAGTGATTCTCCTGTCTCAGCCTCCTGAGTAGCTGGGATTATAGGTGCCTGTCACCACAGCCAGCTAATATTTGTATTTTTAGTAGAAACAGGGTTTTGCCAGGTTAGCCAGGCTGGTCTCGAACTCCTGACCTCAAGTGATCTGCCCGCCTTGGCCTCCCAAAGTGCTGGGATTACAGGCATGAGCCACCGTGCCTGGCAAGGCCTCTGCACTTTTTTTTTTTTTTTTTTTTTGAGACGGAGTCTTGCTCTGTCTCCAGGATGGAGTACAGTGGTGCGATCTCAGCTCACTGCAACCTCCGCCTCTTGGGTTCAAGTGATTCCCCTGCTTCAGCCTCCTGAGTAGCTGGGACCACAGGTGTGCACCACAACGCCCAGCTAATTTTTTGTATTTTAGTAGAGATGGGGTTTCACCATGTTAACCAGGATGGTCTCAATCTCCTGACCTCGTGATCTGCCCGCCTCAGCCTCCCAAAGTGCTGGTATTACAGGCATGAGCCACCGCGCCCGGCTGGCATCTGCATTTTCAAAAGCTCAAGTGATTACAATGTGCAGCCAAGGTTGAGAACACCACTGTACCTGGATGTGATTGCTCTCTTCTCTGAAAACCTAGGAAACCTCGATATTAAAAGCCACCTCTTAAAGACAGTTGTAATTGGCCTAGTATTCTGGCTTAAGTTACTTTGAAGATCAACTAGCCTAACCACCCTTCCAATTCCCAGATACCTCTGACAGCCTTCTGGTTGTCCAGTTCAAATCCTTAATACTGACATGGAACTTATTCCCAGTGCTGCCTTGCCCATCTTTGGGCAGCTCTGCTGACCAGTCCAGATATGTCTGTCTCTTTGTAGCTTCAAGCTATTCTTCCTGTCTCTATCACTTTGGGGTGGGGCTGGGAGTGAGGGAATCTTTCTAACAAGTGTTTTAAATATGTCTGAACAATCTATTTATTCAATAAACATTTATGGAATGCCTTCTATGTATTGGACACTGGGCTACCTCATTGAAAAGCAATGTACAAATTCCTAGGAGGATTTGCAAGCCAGTCCTCCTTTCTTCTTCTTCTTCTTCTTTTTTTTTTAAATTGTACTTTAAGTTCTGGGGTACATGTGCAGAATGTCCAGGTTTGTTACATAGGTATGCAAGTGCCATGGTGGTTTGCTGCACCCATCAACCGGTCATCTACATTAGGTATTTCTCCTAATGCTATCCCTCCCCTAGCCCCCAACCCCCCAAGAGGCCCCGGTGTGTGATGTTCCCCTCCCTGTGCCCATGTGTTCTCATTGTTCAACTCCCACTTATGAGTGAGAACATGCATTCTGTTTGTTGTTATTTTGTTATTAAGCTGCCACATTTCTGACATAAAAGAATATCTTTGGCTGCAATAGTGAAAGAGCAAATGGGCTTAAGCTACAACATGAGAAATTTAGGTAGCAGAGCGATGACTATTAAACTTTGAGAACAGTTTTCTGATTAACGTTGTGAAATCTTTCCTTGAAGCTTTAAATATGACATACTTTCATGTGACTCTATTTATATACTTCCTTGAGGGCAGAGGGCAATGCCCTGTGTTCCTTCTGAGGGTTCCTTCTGAGTGATTCTACGTCTCTAGATGAGGTAGCCCTGAGGAAGCAAGAATAAATGATTAAGATACTTCCTGATGATGTTTTTAGGGGAAAGATAAACAAGGTTGCTTCCCCTGCTGGCTGGTGTTCCCCATCGTGCATGCATCCAGATGAGGTCTCCAAGGAAAATCTTGGTCCAGCAATGCTTGGCTGTGCCAGTTGCCTGATGCTGAAGGCTTTGCTGGGAAACAAAGCACATTAAGGGTGGATCTAGGTCACTCTGGACTTCATACCTTTCCAAGGCAAGGAAAGGCCAAGCTCCAGGGGCTCCATTCACATTATTGTGCTCCTGAGGGGTTGTGCTCCTAGACTTCTTTGGTGTCACTGAAAATGATACCTCCCACAGTCATTTAATGAGGTGGTCCTGGGCATATAGCACAGTGGAGATAGGCACCTTGTCAAACAATTGGTGCTGGAGAAGTGTTGAAAACTCTATGCTGTCTCATTGGAGGGAAGGTAAGGGGTCTCAGGGACTCTCTCCTAGGAATTGGAACATGGTTCCACTTACTCCAACCTAGAAATGCATCAGAGAGGAATTTTTTACTCCAGGAACCAAGCTAACTAAGATGTTTCCACCACCTTTTCTTGCCTGCTTAGATTTCAGATCCTTCTTTCTTTCTAATACACCAAGCCCTGAGATGACCTGGGTTCCTTCTAATCTCAGAGTGTGAAATTTTCTCTCTGGAATTTAATTCTGGTTTAGTCCTCCACCTTGCCCTGCTTTATCCTGTGGCATATGTGATGCCACAATGCAGTTGTGACTTCCCCGGATGCATCAGTGTTAAAGCAGACACAAGCACTGAAAATATGCAGGGCCAGACCAGCAGGTCCCGTACAGCTGAATTCATCATGGTGTTTTACAACCAACCAATTACTCAATTCATTTTATGGGTTGACTGTGCCCATCTTTTACTCTCAAGAAGCATTTTCTAATATCATAAGACAGAAAGCGAGGGAAAAGTGCTCTTTCAGTTCCAAACCCTGGGGCATTTATGCACTAATAACCTTCCTCCTTTGTGCTTTTCCAAAGAATGTAAACCAAAGCAATTAAATTAAATGGAGTTAACATTGGCATGGTAGCATAAATCAAATGTCAGGAAATTCATTATTAAGGGGTTATCGTTCCTTTCTTATGAGCTATCTAGTATCTGCCTTCTCTGAAGTAAGAATAAGCCAAAAATTTGGTCCTGATATAAATGAGGGGACTGCATGAGAGAGAGACAGAGAGAGAGAGAGAGACCTTGTGTTTAGCAGCAGATAGGCAGACTTGTGATTTGTGGGTGAAACATGTTTATCAGATGCTTGTCTCTTTGCCTCTTAATCAGGTTCTTCTTCCCATGGCATGCTAAGCAGGCAAACACAGTTAAGCAGTTTACCTCTGTACTCAACAGTTCCAGAACTGAAAGTAAACAGCCTTGTGTGTTTAGGCTGCAGCCACCGGGCTCTGCTCTGTAGAGCCGCCAGATTTCTCCACATCACTGATTCTCCCAGTGAAAAGCAAAGCCTTCCTCTTCATTTTGTTCACGGACTCAAAGTTGCTTGCAGGATTGGCTTCCGAAGTTCAGACCCTGATGAAGGAAAATTATACTCTGAGTGTGAGGGTGGCAAATCAGAAGAAACAATTTGTTTGGATTCGGGCCTGATTTTAATTTCAGGAGTCTGGGGCCTGAAAGCTTTCTGCTGAGTCTGAACACAAACCCCAAACTTCTCAACTCAGGTTGCTTTTAAGGAATTGTAAACTATTCAAAACCTATATTTTTAAAAAATTATAATTTATTCCCAATGAGAGGATCCTCTCCCCAGCCAACCTCTATTTTGCACATGACTTTCTAATGAACTGTTAACAAGCATTTATATTAAGAGCTTGCTCAGGCTGTTGAATGATGGAAGATAATTCTGATTTACATGAGTGATAGTTTAAAATTCCAGGTGCTTTATTTCTGTTTATTGGGGTGAGACAGGGGAAGGACTAAAACTGCCCACAAAGACCCTTTCAAAGGCAAAGGAATAGAATGTATAACATTCCATTTTGTCGGCATGAGGAAGGTCTTATTTAAGACTCTCTGAACAGATGTGACCAATTGTATTGGTGAGGAGGAATGTTGGAAGATAAGATGTTCTGCTCTGTTTGAATGTGTATTTTTAGCAGTGTTCTATTGTAAAGAAGTTATGCCCATGATCTTTTGACTTGCTTTATCAGATTAAACAAAGATGCTCATCTTTCTAGGCTTTCTAATATGCTTCCCTCAATGCAAGTCTCTCAGCTCCGATGCTGCGTGCTGGAGTGTGATCCCCCCTCCTGTTACTCCCATTTGGCTGAATTTCAGAAATCCATTTAGATACTCTCACAGTTTTGTTCAGCATAGCTCAAAACATGGCTTCTCACCAATTCTGACTGTCTGTCTGAAATGTGATTAATTTTTTCTATATCTATCCTTACACTGTAGAGTTTAGGTTGAAAATATACTTTTACTGTAGTCTCTTATTTTCAGGAGTGTGTACATAAGCACCCAAATGAATTCTACTCTGAGATACAATTACCCATGTATGCTTCCAACTGAAAGCATCCACTGAAAAAATATGGGTAGAGAATTCAGTAGCTCTGACTGTTAGAGCATCTCAGTAGGCAAAAGTTTCCTTACATTAATTGCTATGCTTTGGAAACAGCATTTTCTGTGTACTGAGAACTCAAGGGAGAGCTGTGTTCAGGTCAAATCTTGAGTGAGGTATAATAAGAAAGACCCCCAGCTGGAGCAGTGAAAAAACCAAGAGGCGAGAATTTTGTCCTCTCTGAACTTCTCAGTTAGAAGATTAAGAGGGAGATATAGGTTCCCTGAGACATATTCAGAAACTATAGGGGTTTCTATGGCAACAGAAATGAAAAATGAAAATACAGTCTCATCTTCTCTTGTTAAGATCCCTCAGTTTCACATGAGCCCAAGATCAAGGAGTCAAATACAGAGAAAGTCACAGAGCAAAGAGGGAGCCATGTTTCTTTTAGCCCAGCAGATGGCTCGCAACAAGAACTCCTTAGAAGACCTTCACTGGTTGAGGAATTGAGAGAACTGTTGAATTTCCTTTTTTCCAGGTGATTTTTGGGAAAGATTGAAAAGTTAATCCAAAGAGTTGGTTGAGATAGAGCATTTATCTCACTTGGTAGCTCCCCCAGTGGAACTGAAGTCCACAGAATTGCTGTCTCAGAAGTTTCATTCTTTGGTTAGCTGTTTCCAAAGTATAAGTGAGTCCTTCACAAACATGATTACCAAAAGTAATAAATAAATATATATGTTGGATGAAATTGGAAATCATCATTCTCAGTAAACTATCGCAAGGACAAAAAACCAAACACTGCATGTTCTCACTCATAGATGGGAATTGAACAATGAGAACACATGGACACAGGAAGGGGAACATCACACTCTGGGGACTGTTGTGGGGTGGGGGGAGGGGGGAGGGATAGCATTAGGAGATATACCTAATGCTAAATGACAAGTTAATGGGTGCAGCACACCAGCATGGCACATGTATACATATGTAACTAACCTGCACATTGTGCACATGTACCCTAAAACTTAAAGTATTATAATAATAAATATATATATATATATATATATATATATATCTGGCAGTGAGGATGATTTTTTTTGGAGATTTTTAGTTTTAAACCACATATTTTATTGGAAGTATAATGCACCCATTTCCCAGTGGTTAGATGGAAAGACTTCGTTCCTCTTCTGGTTCTCCCAGCGATGACTTTTCAGTCACTGCAGAATTCAGAGGACAATGACAACTCACTTCACGGGATCATACAGACACCTGTCATTTGAATGCCTGGGAAAAGGATAGGAATGGAGATGTATCTGGTTGGACTCCAAGATAAGGAAAAACTTTTGATGGGCAATTGGAATGTCAGCAGATTTATATCTCCTTGAACTTGGGTCTGTCAACACTGCCACGAGAAGGAAGATGTTTTTCCCACAGAGAGACATTTATGGGGCAAAGACAGACATCAGTGTGCTAAATCTTAGAAAATTCCTTTGCATCATCCACCTTGACAGATGGTCTTCAGGAATGTGCTGAACATCCAAAACAGAGGGTTGGGAGGAAACCCAAGAGTGTTCTTCACCTGTCTTCTGTCAATGACTACGACACACTGAAGGCCACATTGACCTTTCATCAAACATACATGCAGGCTTCAAGCTGCCCTTCCTTCTTCCCCATAAGGGACTAGTTGAAGCAAAGATCATGCTATTAGATATTAGGTAACAAGCCTCCACTTACAGAGTAGCCTAGGGATGAAAACCTTTTTGCCTTATAGCCATGCTAGCTTCAAACATGAAATAGGTAAAATCGTTTTGTTTTCAACTTTCTTTCTATTTACTTCCCTTTAACTTTTCTATTATGCCACAAAGAACAAGTATGTGTTTTCCTTATAAAAAGAAGTTCTGGCAAAAAATGAAGTTTTGGTCCTATAGTTTATAGTGGCCCCAGAAAAAATTGCCTTACTATTTCCACAACACCATTGCTTGTTTTTTGTTTTTGTTTTGTTTTGTTTTTATATAGTCCCACACTTTCTTTTGCTCTTGTTTCATTTACTAACTTGGAATGCTAACTCTCCTGGGCCTGATACACTCCTAGGATCACCCAGGCTGGGTGAAGCATGGCCTTCAGAGGAGTAGACAGAGCAGGAAGGATGACCACTACAGTGTTAGCTTCCTTTAGTATGACTTCCCTTTCTTCAGCTGGAGTCCCTTCCCTAAACACCTGCAGCCATCCTGTGGCTTTGCATAGTGGAGCCCAGGGACTGACATGACAGTGGCCTGAGTATCTCAAACTTTGAGACTATTGCTTTCTCCTCTGTCCCAACCTCCAAAAAGAGTTCTATGAGAATAATTGCCCAAAAAGAAGGTACTTCATTTGGTAGGGCTGGGAAAAGAGGCATCAGATAGCATCTTGATATGGTGAAAGATCTGAACAGACAAAGATCTATCTGGTGCTAGTTTAGTTGCCTTGAATCATAGTTACAGATCCCTCTGGACTATTTCCTTTTAGCCAATCAGCAACTTCCCCAGGGAGAAACTTGAGATCTTTTATTCTAGATTTCTAGATCCCTAACTTGTTCCAATGTTCCTTTCTTTTTAAAATTATTTTTAGTTTTTAATTTAAAATTTTTTCAAACATATTTTTTAAAAATACAGAAAATCAGAAAAAGGCCAGCATGTATATATTCACTACCCAGAGTGAACTGTTGTTAACACTTTGCTATGTTTTCATCAGATAACTTGGGAAGGAAGGAAGGAAGGAAGGAAGGAAGGAAGGAAATAGTGTAAATATAGTTGAAGTTTTACCCAGTATTTCCTGCTCTCTTTCCTTTCTTCCCCATATAATTTACTTAAAAGTTTGTATATATTATTCCTATGTGCATTTTGATTATTTTTATTACATATGCATGTTCTCATAAACCACAGTTATTGATTTTTAATATTTTAACTTTAAACAAGCAGCATCATAAAGTATGTATCCTTTTTCAACTTGATTTTTATTCAACATTATTATTATTACATTTTTAAAGACTCATCCACATTGATATATCTAGCTCTAGTTCATCCATTTTAATTATACAAACTAGAGTTCGTTAAATGGCATAGTTGCTCTAAATGCCACTTTACTACACAAAGCTGATTATGTTTCTTCCCTACTCATAACAACCCAGCCCCAACCTGCCTTTCCAGTCATCATGAATTACATGTTCTTGGACCCTTTCCCCTTGGTCCTCCTGCCTTTCAAAAGATGTGCTACGTTATGTGATGAATTAATTGTCTGTGCTTTGCCCCCAGTGAGTGCAAACAGCTTCATGAGCAGCCTCTTTCAGGTAAGAGAGTTCATTTGAGATATGAGATTTTGTTTGTTCACCATTATCTTTCCAGCATCTAGGAGAGTGCTTGATTCTTAATAGGTGTGCAATAGATATCTGTTGGACAAATGTCTGCATGAGTGAGTAGACGGCTGTGGAATTGGGTTTAATGCTGTGATTCCAATGCATGTAATAAGGAATTAACTTCTTTCCTAAAATACTCACACCACACTCTAGCAACCATTGTTTTCTTGCTAGTTGATTTATTCTCTAAGAATTGCCACAATAGATTAAAGAGATGATGTTTGTCAACTCTTTCAGATGGTAGAATCCTTGCTTGCCTCAGAGAGGACCACTGAATGTTTGCAAAGAACTACCACAAGCTCTCACCATGGGGAATTGGTGGTTTGAAAGGCCTGGCAGATGTTACACTCTTTTGCCATCTGTCTCTTGGAAGTAGCTTCAGTTTGGCTTTCAGTAGGCCCCAGCAAGGTCATGAATATCAGATTTGGTGAGAAAACACCAAGTGTGTAGCTTCAGTCAGAGGGAGACAGCTTTTCCCTTATGCTGCTCTTCTCAGCAGCCCAGGCCCATTTGTTCTTGCTCTGTGTGGAACTGGATGCTCCCTCCTGTAGTAAATGGTTGGAGGGTCCAGGGTGAAATGGAAAGTGGTCCTTTATCATCAGCAGTAGCTTCTTGTGGACTTTGTCACCCTCATTCATTCAACAATTGTTTACTGAACAAGTAATTGACAAGACATTCTAACACCCACAAGTTGTGTTTAATTCAGAGAAGGAGACTAAACGCTGGTGTTTCCAAGGCACTAAATAAATGCTAAAACAGGGAGAGGAAGCACACAGGGCAGAGGAACACTTAGGAGGAGCACCATACTGTTCTATGGTGTGGTGGTCAGCAAAGGCTTCCTGGGGGAAGTGACCTTATCTGTAAAATGAAATGGGATTAATACCCGTGTTGCAAGGTGGAGCCAATGTAAGGTAATGTCTTTAAGTTTCCTGCTGCTTACTTAGTACTGGCAGTGATGACCATGTGGTATTGATGGTGATGATAGTGATAGAGAAGAAAAAAAATGGCTTCACAACCAGATAGTCCTCTTTCAAATCCTAGCTCTTCTTGTCCTTAGCTCTGTGGCCTTGAGCAAATCACTTGGCTTCTCTGTGCCTCATCTATAAAATGGGAATAGTGATATGTACCTCTACCACAACTGTAATGATTGCAGAAAATGTTCACAAGGAAACTAACAGTGCCTAGCACCTGGAAGGCATTCAATAAGAGGTGAAAATGCAGCAGGAGCATGAAGAGAGGGTAGCAGTAGGAACCATCAGTGGATATGGAGGGAAGAGCTCTGCATGTGGAGCGTAGGGACCTAGATTCTCATCTGACTATCACTGAGGAGTTGGGTGCCCTTGGGCATGTCATGTCTGGCATTCTCTGGAGTCTCCCATCAGTGCAGAGAGGCCCATCCATGAATCAGGTAATTTTCAAGTGAGGGGAACACACAACAAGCAACCTAGGATTAAGGATGGTAGAGAGATTACTGTGTGATGCTATGGCATGGGAAGACTTTGTGGAGGAGAAAGCCCTCGGGCTGGATGCTGAAGGCCAAGTAGGTGTTAGACTGGGGGAGCTAAGTGAAGAGGGCATTCCAGGCAGGGGCATGATTGAGCAAAAGGGGCCAAGTCACGCATTAAGTGTGTCAGCCGCTTCCCTCATCTCCTCACCTCTGGGGCAGCCTTACTCGTGGAGAAGAATGGATAATAGGAAGGTCTTGACTTCAGCTCAGAAGTTTGTTTCTTTGATAGTCAGGACTGGTTCTGGGAAAATTGTCAAGTCATTGAAGTTAGTCTGTGTGACCATTCATCTTAATGTGAGCAACCCACCTTTTTTGCCTGCACATTGCTGCCAGCTGGGCTAAACAAGCCCCTCACTCCCACCCCACTTTGCAAGCCTACAAAATATGCCCTGTAGAGCAGCTCCTTTTTGATTCTTCTTTCCACCCTCCAAAGCATACCCAGAAGCACAGTATGTCAAAGCTTAGAGGGAGCTTGGAGTTCATTATTTTAAGCCCCCTTATTTTATTATGAAGGGCCATACCCAAAGATAAGCACTTACGGGCAGAAAAGGAACAGACAGATCATCACGATCTCCCAGTTGTGTTCTTTCTTCCACTATGCAGCCTACATTTCTCTCTACCATACGTTTTGATTACTTAACCTAGGGCATCAATACCTATGTATTAATCAGGACTCTTGGGATTTTAAACGTCAAACACCTAGAGAAACTTGTTTGCTAAGCAGGGAAGTTATTGGCTTGTGTAACTGAAGAGTTTTGGTAGGGCTGAATCCAGGTTTCCAGATGTTAGGTGTTTGCCTCTCCTTCACAAGGCTTAACTTTTCTCAGCGTGGCTTCATTCTCAGGCAAGCTGCCTACAAATAGTGTCCAAAAGGCCTTAATGGCAACAGGCTTATGTCCTACAAATAGTGTCCAAAAGGCCTTAATGGCAACAGGCGTATATCCTACCATCTTGGCATCCCAAGAAAGATAGAGAAATGTCTCTGGCATAGGTCCTAGATAGGCTTTTCATTAATTTGGCTTGAGACATGTGCCTACTTTCATTGTGATGGGGTTATAGAACTGTGATAGTCTTAAACTAGGTCAGGTACCCACCACTGAAACCAAGACTCCAGGTCAGTCTCACCCAAACCATGGATGACAGTGGGGAAGAGGAGATTCCCAAGAGGTTACCAGGTTTCTGTTTCCAAAAGAGAGGGAAATAGATGTTAAGCTAGTATGTGTTCACTCACCCACACATCACCCTCACACAACCCACCACAAGTTGATAACAGTTTAAGGTATTGTATTCCTGATAGTATTAGCCTTTTCTGAAGGACTGTATGTGTTTTAGTTGAGTATAACATGGAAATTTGGGGTACAATGGAAAGGCCAGTGAGGGGGTTAGAGAAGGTGGAGATTTTGTATTTCAGGGTTTTTTAGGCTCCCTCAAATTATAGCACAAAATAACTATCTACTTTGTGGCATAGCATAAAGTACTTTACTTATAAGTTCTGTCCTGATGATAGCCAGGAACTCAGCCTGAGATGGAAAGGTTTCCATTAGTGAACCACATGTAGACAATTGAAAGTTGATGCTAATTCATTATCCTCCCACCTGGGCTTTCCAAATTTGTCTACTTTTTTTTTTTTTTAACCATGTATTGCTTATCTTTCTCATGAACATAACCAATGTCTTATGAGCCCAAGTCAAGTAGTGAACATCAGATAGGAAATTATAATTTTGTGTATATTCTTTCTCTCATTTTTGTGGCCTTTTTGTGTAGTTCTCTTGTGCCTGGAGAAAACTCAGGGTTTGTGTGTTAAGAATGAAGTGCTTGCATTCCCTCACCCAGATGCAGTGCGGCAATGGGGTACAGTGGGACCACATTGGAAGGAGGTAAGAGTGGTGGCAGATAGTTAAAAGGTAGCATTGTTTACTGTGGGTCTAATGCAGTATTTCTGGACTGAATGGAATGGAAGTTTTGCCTGACATTTTTTAGAAATCATTTTCAGGTCTGTTTCAATTCCTAATGTTCTTTTATATAATTTCTGACTCATTTGCTTAATGGTTTCATTTGTGTTTAAAAAAGCAACACCAAACCTTCATTATTTACTTTCTGTGATTCTTTAAATACCACAGAATTCAGTAAGGCCCTCAGAGAGACAGAGAGGCCAACATTAAACATTAATTTTTATTACTTTGGCAAAGAATTCTTGAGATAATTCAGCACAGAGGAACCAGTACAGGTCTCTGATAGCTGTACCAAGTGCTGATTAACTCAGCCTCACAAAATCTCTTGCCTGTCAACAATTAGTAGAAACATACAGAAATATCTAAATATCCCAAAGATATTGGGGAGATATTTGGAAAGTATGTGAAAACATTTGGAAACATCAGAAGTTTAAAAAACAAAGTTTTCCACATACATGAATGAGACTGGGGAAGGGAGTATGGTCTGTTTTCTTCTCACAATTATATTACCCTGGCAGTTATTGGTGGAGAGAAGATTCTCAGTAAGCATATGATGCATCTATTACTTTATCTTTACTTTGATTTCTCCATACCCATGGCTTTAAAGGTCATTAGAGGAGATAAAACAGGGTCATTTACTTTGTATTGTCATATGTATGGATCTAGCAGCATGTGATATCTTTCCTTCCTTCCTTCCTCCCTCTCTCCTCCCTCTCTGGGTATTCCCTCCTTTCCTTCCTCCCTTTTTCTTTCCAATATTTAATGACTCCTACTCTATGTCATTGTCTCTTATGACTGAGAGATGCATAAGGCTTAGTCTTGCCCTCAAAAAGCTTACAGTTTTTTGAGAGGTTACACATAAGTAAATGGGCAATTTCAATATAGTATAATAAGTATTATGATAGAGGAAGTACACAGTGCCTTTGGGTCATTTAAGGAAAGCGCTTAAACTCAGGGAATCAGGAAAGCCTTGTCAGGGGGAGTGCCATCTAATCTGAGTTTTGAAGGACAAGTTGAGTTAGCCAGAGCTAGTTTTCTATGGCCAAGTGGGCCAGATGGGAGGAGCCTGGACCTGAATTTAATCTCCCTGCTGGGGTAAGGCAGGTGTCGGTGGCCAGCCCCAGCTTCAGGTGCTCAGATAGAGTCCAGTCCAGTACTCATAGCGTGGTAGCCAAAGGATTTTGCCTTGAGTTCATAATCAAGAAACGCCTCCAGGCCCTGGGGAGCAAGAGAGGAGATAGTAGTACTGGAAGTCTGCCAGACCTTAGACCTTAGGAGAGACACTTGTATGAACATGGTCAAGTGAAATTCTAGAGTCTGGAGACCATGACACAGCTCAGCCTGCACAGGGCTTGGGACCTGAGCTTTGTATGCACAGTGCAGTCCAGGATCCAGCCGACAGTCCAGTTGTTGCCTATACCCGCAGTCAATTGCCATGTGTTTTAGGAAGCCTCTGTTGAGCGACTCTAGAGGTGTTTCTCCCTTCCCTCTTATTCCTAAAACTTACAGAAGCTAAGCTTGCTTCTAAGATATCTTTTAGGTTTAATATTCATAGTATTACAGTGTCTGCATTCCTTAGAAGCTCCTATCATGCTGTGCTAGTTGGGCACTGTGCTAGGTACAGGGAATGTTGAGATGAAAGGAACTTGGTTTGTTGTTTAAACTACCCAGCTTGTGCATTGTTAAAAATTATTATTTTTTTGGAACTCTTAAAATTTTGTTTTGCCCAAAAAATTACATGACACTTTCCTCTTAGAAATAAGTTAGTTATACAATACAGAAATGTAAAGGCCAAAACATTAATATTTTCCTTCTTTAAATTCTAGCTTCTTTCACCAGCATTAACAACTGATAACCTTCTCTTGTGTATCTTTTTAGTCCATTTTCTATGCTTGCATATCCATATATAATTATATCAGTTGAGATTCCAGTAGGAAACAGATGGTACCTTCAAATTAGAATAATTTAGACCGGGTGTGGTGGCTTATACCTGTAATTCCAGCACTTTGGAAGGCCAAGGTGGAAGAATCGCTTGAGGCTAGGAGTTTGAGGCTGCAATGAACTAGCATGGTGCCATTACACTCCAGTCTAGGTGACAGAGCAGGACCCTAGTCTCTAAACAACAACAACAACAAAACCAAATTAGGATAATTGAGGTTTAGTTTAATAAAGGGACTATTTATATGACGTAGAGAGGGTATAGGGAAAGCACAGGGGATCATGTTTATCAACCCTAAATCTGAAGGGGCACAGAGAGGAAGTGGTCATGGAAACCTGGACACAGAAAGGGTCCTGCAGAAAAGACCCTCTAATGGGCACTGAGACCTTTGATGGAGAGATGCAGCCAGTTCTTAGCAACCACAGGAAAGGGGCTGGGAATAAATGCACTCCTTCCTCTCTGCTTCTAAGCGCCCCCATAGACTGAACTCTATGGGAAGTCGAGGGAACAAGAAAACCTATTGATGTAGTCCATATAGGTCAGCCCCGTTAGCCAGAGAGCTGAGTGGAGAAAGGTGGAGAGTGGATCGGAGGGGCAAACAGAAGGTCTCCAGTACAAATACATACATAGCATATAGTTTTAGGAGCTTTTACTTTCTGTGCTTCCTTGTTACAGAAATGAGATTGTGCTGTAGTACTATTCTGGGACTTTTTTTTAACACAATTTGTCTTGAAGTCTTTTTGCATCAGTATGTATGGATCTAATTTAATTATTTTATTCATTGGCTGCTTAGTATTTCGTCATACAAGGTATCCGAGCTTTTTAAAATTCTGTATATGTAATAGTTGGTATATACAACAGAATATGTACCACCTATGTAAGTTATGAAGCCTAGCAATAAAAAAGTCATCTGTAAACCTAAGGTTTATCTCTCAACTTAAGATCACTAATACCATTGACCTTAGTCAATGGAACTATTCGACCTCAGATCATCAGGCAATCGGGCATTAGTTAGAATCACCTAAGGAGCACGCATGTGCAGTTCACAATAGGGTTTGGGTTTTTATGAGAATCTAATGCTGCCACTAATCTGACTGACAGGAGGCAGAGCTCAGGCAGTAATGCTCACTTCCTGTTGTGTGGCCATATTCCTAACAGGCCACAGACTGGTAACAGTATGCTAGCCGGGGGTTGGGGACCCCTGCTATACAGTCTTCCTGTGTCCCCTCACCCTGCCAATGCTAGGCTGAAGTTTTTTGTGTTAATTCTCTTATATTTTTTAAAAATAGTTTTTCCATATTATGAGTATGTTGAAACAATATATTATATAGTTACTTTTTAAAAAGCTTTATAAAATTGCCATTTTAGTTGTACATAGTCTTTTACAATTTGCTTTTTTAACATAGCATTCATATTGTGGTGTGCAGCTGTGCTTCATTTATTTTCACAGCTTATAACACTCCATTGTGTGAATACGCCACAATTCACCTCTCCATTCTACTGTTGATGGACTTTTCGGTCATTTCCAGTTTTTGCTGTTTCAAACAGTGCTGCTTATGAACATTTTTGTCCATGTCTCCGGGCACATACATACAAGAGTTGCTCTAGGGTATATACCTAGGAGTGGAATTTCTGGGTCACGAGGTTTACACATACTTGGCTTTGCTAGGTAATGCCAAATTGTTTTCAATGGGATTATGCCAATTTACATTCCCATTAGAAGTATGTAAGAATTCGGGTTGTTCCTTTTCCTCCTTAGTGCATGGTATTTGCAGAAGGCTTAACTTTTTACCACCAATACTCTTTTCAGGGATACCAAGCAAAAACTTAATGAGGGTCTGACTCTGTTATCATAATAAATATTTTTCTACTTTTCTCTGTAAAAATGATTTTCTCTTTCTTGCCCTATTTTTTTTGCCTCATTGTTCCCTAAGTTTATGTCGTCTACTAATAAATTATATTTAAAAATAATTAATACATTAAAACAAATCTGCCAAATGGGCCTTTCAATTCTTTCCAACTCTAAAATAAATGTGATTCTAGTGGAAATCCATATGCAAATCATGGTTCATAAAACTGAAGGTTAGCATTGGTGCCATATGGAGAAGTTAGCTCACACACAAAAAGAGAAAACCATCAGTTCTCCAAATATTTCTTTTTACCAAATTTGACTTTCACAGCAAACCGGATTGTGTGTGCTCTTGAAACGAATAGTGCTCCATCTTGCTCTCCCTCTCTTTCTTCATCCTTCCTTAGTTTTGTTCTTTCTTTCTTTGCTTCTTTTATGTGTTCATTCACTGATTCGCTAAAACCTAGTGGAGAAGACAAATGAATTATTACTGTGTAGCCTGCAAATGGGATGATGAGGAATGGACTGATATCTTCTGGAGTGAGAGAAGGAAACTTGACTTCTATATTTCTTGAGTTCACTTCAGTTCCTGAGATAAAGTAGGCTCTACTGAGTATTTGCTAAATGAATGAACAAATCAATACTATAAAATGTTTTCAGCTTTTTACTCATTGTAGTGTAGGAAGAGCTACATGGAGTTGAATTTCTATCAACTAGCCCATCTTTTATTACTGGAGTTAGTCTTCTTTGGTAATTTAATACTCAGAGTACCTCATATGATCTCTTTATTGATTCCTTCAGGAGACATTAAACGTTCTATCAATTAATTATACTTAAAAAGAATACCTTTTGGATTCATTCAAGCACTTCATCTTCTTTCCCCAAATCTTGGGAACTGATGTCAGCCCCTTAAAATGAGCCAGCTTGCTTTTTCACCCTTCCATATAAGTAAGAGCTTGTAATCACCCAGTGTTTCTCTGACCTAGAAAAGCTGAGAAATTCACATAAATGAAGACACAGGGACTTACAAAATTGCTTTCAGCCCTCTCCCTTAGAAGCATGTCTGGTACTTGGTAACTAGCTGGATGGAATGTGGATACTACATGGAGTGCCCTGGTGCTGCTGCTGCTGCTGCTGCTGCTGATAGGCTTATGTAACTTTGAAATCAGAAAGCAGATTCAGTGGGGTAGGGGAGAACTGCTTTTAACAAGCTGCTGGGATTGGCTGAACTTGTGCTGGCCTTGCACTCTTACTATTATAAACTTGATGTCTTTCTCATTTGTAAACTGTATTTGCATGCCAGAGCTCAGCTGAATTTGCCTGGGTTCCTAGTTTCTTTAATCTTTTGTCCTGACTGGCTTGCATGTAAATCAGCTTCAGACTTTCAGCTGCCCATATATTGCCCTAGTTTGCACTTTATAAAGAGTTCTTTCTTTGCAGGCTCCTGTCCAAAGCATGGCAGTGTGTCTTAAAACTGTACAATATGGTTACTATTAGTAGTAATGAGTTGTTATTGAGTGTCAGTATGAGGTTGGGTAGATGGAGCAACCAAGGCGGCTTAGAACTGAGGGTTTCCCAGCTAACATGCTGTGGAACCCTGGAAAATTTGCCAAGCTCCTCCAGGTCTCCTATTCCATCCTGCCAGAGGTGATGTTTTTCTTTCCTGCTAGGGATGTCATGAATATAACTGAGAACCATGATTCTAAAACAATTAGAATGAAACTTTGTAATTTTATTTGATGAGGTAAACACCGTTTTCATATCTTTACATACATACTGCATTGTTAAGTCCTATTCTCATACCCATGAATTAAATGTAATCATTTTTATATTTTTAAATATAGCAATGCAAGAAAACTGAACTCATAAAGAGTGATAATAAGGCAGATAAGTGAAAGAGGAAGGTGTTTAGCCATTCAAGCTACAGCTGAAATATTGAATCTCTTTAATGGTGATATATGAGCTGGAATGTTTATCCTTATCCTTTCCTCTAGAGAAGATTAATTTATTTGGCAATATCTAAATAACTGAGAATGGTATATTCCTCATTCATAATTTAGAGAAACAATTTGACTACTTTTGTTGGCAGAACCTGAAATAGCATTGCCCTTCCAAAGACTGTTTAACTTGATTTCACAAGTAAACCACAAAATGCAATTATTTGATATTTTACCATATCCCATTCCCTTCTTTCATCCCCATAATGCAGGGGGCTGAGTTTGGATTTGCAAACCTTACTCCTTAGCCTAAGCCCCTACAATTGTTTTTTAAATGGGAATTTGATAATCTTGCCAGATGCATGTTAAGGAAGGAATCCTATAGAGGCAGGGTACTTGGAGCGAAGTTTTCAGGGTGGCCAGCTCTGCCCAGTTGCCTTCTTTGGTCCCAGCGAGATTTGTAGTTTTGGTTTCTCTGTTTGAGGCTGGGTTGGGTGCAGGGACCAAGCAAATGAAAAAGAGGCCCTTGGCGTATAAAAGAGGTGAGACATAGGTCAAACAACCTATGGCTCCTCTAGCTGATACAGAAGATCCATCACCAACAACATAGGTTTATGGCTCAGTCCCATGACCTGGGTGGAATATCTGGAGCAGTTCTGGAAATATACCATCCATTACAATCATCTGAGTGCTTGATTAAAATGTATATTCCTTTAGACACAAACAACAAGAACAAAAACATGTAGATTCCTGGGACCCATGCTCAGATTCTGATTCAGTAGATCTGGGGTGGGACCCAGGAGTCTGCATTGATGCAGATGTCACAGACAATTCTGATGCTGGTGCTCTAAGAGCCACACTTGGAAAAATTCAGTTTAGTGCCTCTTTCTCATTCTTCCCTTTGGCTCCTTGCCTTTACTTCAGGAAATAACTTCGAATATGACTTTTAATGTCACCTCTTGGAGCTGCAGCCAGACATTCCTGTGATGTACTTATAGCTAATCTAGTTGAGCTCCATTTGAGAGGATTCTAGATATATTACTTACTAAAGACCTGGCTTTCTAGAAGGCTCCCACTGGATCCAGGTAATGTCCAGTGGCTTGAATGATAGAAAGCTGGAGTCAGCAGCTGGCCTTCCAGACCCACGCAAATCCTCTTTCTTTGGAAAGCCTCTAGCACTTCACTGCAAAATAACAGATAATGCCAGGCCAGAATTTTAATTAGAAAAGCTGAATGACCTGTAAATAAATTATTAAGAATTTGAATATCAGCTAAGATCAATGGAACAGAACAGACAGCCCTGAGGTGCATCTGTAGATGCGTGTACACAATAATTAAGTTTGTTATAAAGATCCTATATACTATTTTCTCTGTATATCATGGTGGGACCTATTTTCATACAATCCATAGATACAGTTGAAATAATACAAATAATACAAATCATTGATAACTGACTACCATGGGTCAGGCCTTGTTCTGCACGATTTCTATATATTCTAATACTCACAATAAGCAGCACTTTAAGTATTATTACTCTTCTCCTTTTATAGTTAAGAAACGAACGCACAGGGAAGCTAAGTAACTTGCATAATGTTGCACAGCAAGAAAGTAGCAAGCTGGCCCTCTTGGTTTATTTAAGTTAAAATGAAATAATTGAGGAAATTAGGAATCTGAAGAAACGTCCATTTTCAAAAGAGTAGAAAAATAGATACCTGAAGGGCATTGTAGGGTCATAACATAACCACTGTGAGAAGTGTTGTAGCTTTTTGTATGTTTGTGAAATTTTTCAAAAATGTGTCTAGGTACAGTAGTTGAAGCTTCTAATGCATATTGGGGTTAATTCCAGGACTTATTGTCACTCAGGGTTTGACAACATAATAGTTATTTGTGTTACTAAACCTTTTAGGCTGGAAGGTTTTGTACATTAATAGATGTTAAAGATCTTACTGCAGAAATTACTGTCATGATTTTGGAAGCCCTAATTTAACCCACATTGATCATAATATGTCTCTGGCATGGTCAAGAAGTTATTTTTTCCTGATTCAAGTACTTTATAAAGCATATTTAAAGGCTGGCTTCAATCTCTCTGGAGTTATACAGCCTTTCTGTTAGTCCTGGTACAATCCCTCTTGAGAATTGTTTCTTTTTTTTAGCATTATCAAAAACACAATAAGATGATTGATATTGCTTAGTACTGAATCCTGGAGTTCTGTCTATGATCAAAATATCCTCTGGCCCACCAGCCAAGATTCCAAAAGTGGTCTCATTATGGTTCATACCCAGTTTTCCATCCTACAGCCTTGGGTCAGAGCTGCAGCCTCCCTCCAAAGTCCCCTCCAGGCAGTTCTGGGAGTTCTGAGGTGTTTCTAATCTGCTCAGTCCATTTGTTCATGACCCCCTGCTTCTGTCATCTCGTTAGTATATCCTGATATAATAAAAGTTTGAAAATATAATCAATACTAGTAAGGAACAGAGTCCTGTGCTTTACCATTTCTTTCTGAAGTGTAGCTTTGTTATTAAAAACAATAATAAAAAAAGGACTGGTACAAAATTTCCTCTTCTGGAGGTGTGGAGTTTTTCATATGTCAACCAGCTTTAACCTTTTGAAGGTTTAATGAAATCAGCAAATATAATCCACTGTACGAGAGTGGATATGAATCAAGTCTATCATTGTTGAACAAATGGCATTAATTTCCAGTGCACATGTGGATCTGAGTTTTAAAATATTAGTTTGAAAAATGTCAAGCTGCTCATTGTTTTAGAATATTTGAGCAGCTTGCTAGTATACTCTTTTTAAACAGTTGTACTTCTAAAAGGTTACAGTGTTTGCAAATTTATTCCTTTGAATTTAAAAAATTCTTCCAGTGGCCTGGGTAGTAGAGAAATACCTCGAATTCCTTTTTTTATGGATTGTACTTCCTAGAGGGTATTAAAAAAAAAAAAAACTCCCTTTCACTTTTAGCAGTAGCTAAAGCTACAGGACTCACTTTACACCCCAGCGCTCGTTATCATGTCTCCGGGTGAAGTTCTCTTCAGTGTCCCCAGAAGCTGTAGAATTAGATTGCTTAAAGCTCATGGAAAAGCTTATATCTCCTATGTCCAGTGTCAGCCCCCTAGGAAGAAAAGAGCTCTGGGGGAACTAATGCTTGTTGAGTGCTCTAAGGAACCAGGGATTGGATGATGAGCAGGATGGCCATGGACCCTGCTCTCCTGGAGATCATGGTTGCTGTTCAGTCAGGGTCAGTGGGGCAGAGAGCACAGTAGTCTCAAAAGTGGGTGTGGGGAGATCCATGAGGATGTTGGAAGCAAATATAAAACTGAGGGTTTTCTCATTTTGAATTTCCATTGTTGCAGATGTTTCATAATGCAGATAGTATATTGGTATTTTGGTGCATCTTTTACAACAAACTTAATTATTTTGTATACACATACACAGATGTGCTTCAGGGCTGTCTGTTGTGTTCCATTGATCTTAGCTGATATCTTTAAGAAGGATTGACAACTATATTTTAAAAATCTAATCTATCTAATCAGGAAATTTATTTAAACAAAGCACTCCATTCCATACAAGATTTGATTGAGCGGGTTTTTTTTTTTTTTCCCAAGATGAAAGAGTACCTAGGAGCATGGTTATTTTTGCACCTATATCCAATTTAGCGCCTCTTTCAAGTTAGGTTTGAAGTTGGAAGAATTACAACATATTTCTGTAAAATAATCTGTTTAATGATATGATGTTTCATTTCTTACTAAAACAAAACCCTTCCCATTAACTTGTTCACTTGTCCCCATTTTATCATATATGCCTAGGGCAAAGTCTCTATTAACTGGTTTCTTCTTGCTCCTAAACCATATCCTCTTTCTTAAGCAAGTTCTCCACACTATTAGTTTGCTTTCAGGTTCCCCTGTGTTGGCTCTCTGTTCAAAACTGGTGATGCTGTGAATTGTAGTCAGCTCAAGTGACTTCCAGGTGACTTGCCTTCAGCAGTGGGTGCTCATTTCATGCACTGCAGAATCCCTGGGGTCATGCTGACCTGTTGATGATACCAGCATCACAGACTGCACATATCAGGCCCGCTTTCTATGATGCTGGTTTTCCAATTAACTTTGTGAAAAGATATATCCCTGCTTATGTCTTCCTGGTTATCCAGCTCCTCTTGCATTTGATTTCACCTTCAGCACTCGTCTGTTTGCCAGTTTTCCGTAGTAGAAAGATAGATTTTTTTTTCAAAAACGACTCTTCCCTTTTAGTTCCATTCCATAGGACTTCTACTTGCATTGCTACTTGCATTGCTTTCATTTCCAAAACAAAATTATTTGATAATTAGAAAAATAATTCTAGAAAATAATTGTCATGTTAGTTTACTATATTGAATATTTTGGGGACTTCTAGATTTAATGTATCACATTTCACTAATTGAAAGAAAATTATTATCAGCAAGATGAATCTGTTTGGGAGTGTTTACTTATTTCTTTAATTTTCTAAATTAACATGCCCCTCCATAATTCTGAAATCCAAATTAAACTAGTATTTCTGGTACCTCAAGATTCCCTAAATGGAGCTTCCTGGGTCAGTACGCCACTTAATCTAACTTGTGAAGAAAGACTTCAGCACTCAAACTCATTCTGACCCTGTGGACTTTGCTTCAGCTGCTCCCTTTGGCTGTAGTTCTCTTTCTGAGAGCTTCATGTGGCCAACTGTTATCACTCAAGTCTCAATTCAAACCTTACTTTCTTGGAAAGACCTTTTTCTGGCCGCTGAGGTCTCTGCCACTATCTGTCATATAATTTGATTTTATTTTTTCACAGCATATGTCAGTCTCTGGAATTATTTTTGTTAACTTGTACATCTGCTGTCCTCCAATTAGAATGTAAGTTGGGAAGAACAGAGCCATTGTCTGTCAAGTTCATTGCTGTATCCCCAGTACATAGTATAGTGGCCAGCACACAGTGGTTTGATAAATTCTTGGTGAATGCATGGATATAACATTTGAGAAATGCTGTATAAAATATCATTCAATGGGTTTCTCTAGAGTGAGATATATTGGTAAAGCATTTTCCAAATATATTTGACTAAGAACATGTATATATGCCATGTGCCACATAATGCAGTTTTGATCAATGACTGGCCACATGTATGAAAGTGGTCTCAAAATTATAATGGAGTAGGCTATATCATCTAGGTTTGTTAAGTACACCCTATGGTGCTTGCACAACAAAGAAATTGCCTAAATGACACATTTTTCAAATGTATCCCCATTGTCTCCTACCATTGGTCTATATGACTGTCATTATGTAAGTACCATATTGTTTTGATTACTGTAGCTTTGTAATACATGTTGAAATCAGGAAGTGTGATGTTTCCAGCTTTGTTATTTTTTCTTATAATTAATTTGGCTATTTATGGCCTTTTGTGGTTCCATATAAATTTTAGAATTGTGTTTTCTATGCCTGTAAAAAAAAACAAAAACAAAAACAACTGCTATTGGGATTTTGATAGGGATTGTAACCAAGCAGCTTGGCTTCAAAAATGCATTTTAAAACTTTTTTTCTCCTTTCTCTTTTCTCCCTAATCTCAAGATATAACCTTGAAGCCAACTGCAGAAGCTTTTCCCCTTAACCTTAAAATAAGACTTCACGTCCCTTTCTTTCCCATCATTATCTAACTGTATGCTAGTATCTAATTATGTGCTTACTTAAAGTTCTGCGACTTAATCTTGAGACAGGCAGACCAAACCTGGAAACCCTGCTGCAAAATTTCAGATAACCTCAAGGTAGCTAGTCAACAACCTGGCCATTGTTGATATGATGCCAGCCCATGCTCCAGGTGGACCGAGACCCAATATAGCAACCAAAACAAGACACGCAGATCTAGTACTTAGCACAACTCCTGCTTGCCTTCCACATCAAGGCTCCCCTTTTTAAATACTTACCTTCTTCCTAGAAATTCAAAGTGGTTACTTTGGATAGGGAATCTGGCCACTTCCCCATTACTAGTTTTGGTTAATAAAGTCACTTTCTTTCTACCAGACCTCTCTCTTGTTAATTGGACTCTGCAAGCAGTGAGTGGCCAGACCTGTGTTCAGTTACAAGATGACATTGAATCTTTAGGTTGCTTTGGATAGTGTGAACATTTTAACAGTATTAATTTTTCCAATTTGTGAACTGCAGCCTGTAAGTTTTGATATATCGTGTTTTCATTTGTTCATATTGAGGTATTTCTAATTTCCTTTTTGATTTCTTTTTTGACACAATGGCTGTTTAAAAGTGTGTTCTTTAATTTCCATATGTCTGTAGATTTTTCAGTTTTTCTTTTGCTATTGATTTTTAGTGTCATTCCATTGTGGTCAGAAAAAATACTTGGTATGATTTCTACCTTCTTAAGTTGGTTAGGACTTTTTTTGTAACCTAGCATGTTACCTACCTTGGAGAAAAATTTGGGGGCACTTAAGAAGAATGTGTATTCTGCCACTGTTGGGTGAAATGTTCCATATGTATCTGTTAGGTCTGTTCGATCTATAGTATTTTTCGTGTCCTCTGTTTCCTTACTTATCTTCCGTATTGATGTCCTCTCCATTATTGAAAGTGTGGTATTGAAGTTTCCTACTATTACTGTATTGCTATCTATTTCTTCCTTCAGTTCTGTCAATGTTTGCTTTACATATCTAGGTGCTCTGATGTTGGATGCATATATATTTATAATTCTTATATCTTCCTGATGGATTGACCTTTTTAATCGTTGTATATGTCCTTCTTTGTCTCTTGTGATAGTTTTTGACTTAAAGCATGTTTTGTCTAAGGATAGCCACCCATGCATTCTTTTGGTTACCATTTGCTTAGAATACCTTTTTCTAGCCCTTCACTTTCACCCTGTATGTCTCACTAAGTCTAAAGTGAGTTTCCTGTGGAGTGCATGTAGTTGGGTATTTTGTTTGTTTTCCATTCAGCTACTCTATGTCTTTTGATTGGGAATTAATTCATTAAAATTCAGTGTAATGATTGCGAAGGGGAGGATTTATTATTGCCATTTCATTAGTTGTTTTCTTTTAGTCCTATAGTCCTATTGTCAGTCTTTTCCTTTCTTACTGTCCTCATTTGTGTTTTCTTGATTTTTTTTTATATTCATATGCTTTAATTCTTGTTGACATTTTTAGTATTATACCTTTTCATGGGTTTTGGAATTTTGATTTGCTGACTCATTTTGAGTGGGATGTTTTTACATTCACTTTTTATTACATTTTTTTCTCTTTCTCTAGGCTTACTCTTGTTTTCCTTGAGGTTTTGTGATCACTTTTATCTGGTCTGAAAGACTTCCAGTCCAAACCCAGGTTTCATTACGTTCTATCAGCCACCCTTGTCAATGGTGATATTGGGGATATCACATACTCTGTTACCAAGCGAGCAGGTGGTTTGATTCTCTGCCTGATTCTGAATCATGTCTTTGTCAACTTTTCCCTCACAGGTCTAAATTTGTATAAAACTGCTCCTCTTAGTGTGTCGTGTTTTTTGTTGTTGTAGTTGTAGTTTTGTTTTTAGCTTCTTCTTATTAGCCCAACCTCCTTGTTTGGCTTTACAGTTAACCTGGCTTAGGTCTCCTTATCTCCAGTGAGCCAATTTTAGATTCTCTTATCCTATAGGAGCAGAATGCCCAGCAGTCAGTGCTGGCTTCTAAATCTGGAGCTTTGCAGATTCCCTGACTTCAGACTTACTCCCTGCTTGTGATTCTAACACATTTCTAGTCCACAGAGATGTTTATCTGCTTCTTGGAGACAAACTATAAACTTTTTGTGTTTACTTTTTATGTTTCATCTCTAATTATCACATGTTTGGAACAGGAGGAGTTTTATAACGGTGTGAATTTGCTGCATCATGTTGACCAGAAGTCTCACCATTACTTTTGAAGCATTTTAAAGCATATTTCTGTCCTAATTTCTTGTCCATAGCTCTGTATGATTCTGACCTTTGAAGACTATAATAAAGGTCCATCATTTTTTAATGTGCTTATTTTTTATACTCATCACTGAGAGAAAATATGTTACATTACACAGTAGTCGAGAATAAACTTCTTTAATTGGTTTATGTGACTAAAATTGTAAAGGTCAGGGGAATTAATGGGAAATTTGTTTTAATTATGCATTGATCACAAAACATAATATTGTTTTCTTTAAGGAACTGAACTAGCTGGATTCTGAATCATATTTTATTACTAAACAGAAACAAATAAACTCAGATTGATTTATTGACTCTGCTGTATGCCAGGCCTTGTGAGGAATACATGGGAAGGAAATAAAAAGGTCTCTGTCATTAGAAAGGCCAGTGTTTCTCAGCTGAAGGCTGAGGTTGGAGGGTCTCCTCTTCCCCTCTCCCCAGTAGAAATATGTGAGAATCTGAAATAGGAGGCTTTTTTATTTTCAAACTATGTACCCTATCTCCATTTTCCAGCCCCCTACCACAAGGGGAATGTGTCTGTTGCCCCTCAACTGCTTCAGAACTACTATCAGAGCCACTTTTACCAAGAACATACACCATAGCAATTGGACATTATGAAAACAATAAAATATGTAATTAAATTCTAAAATGAATTAGGATGCTAGATGGATTGCGCATACACTGGATACTAGGCAATGCATTAGGACCTTCCTTGCAATTGCTGTTACATCAACTCTGTGGACAGATGTTAACATCCATTTTTAGATACACAAAAGAGGGAGCGCAGAGAGCTCAAGCAGCTTGCTGAGGTTCCTAGTAAGTGGCCCAGGTGGACTTCAAATCCCAGCCTGCTTGCCTCTGAAACCCAGATCTTAATTACTGTGTTGTAATAAGAGGGAGAAAGACAAGGTTAAAATATGTCCTACTGTATTGTGGTTTACTGAAGGAACTTATGGAGATTAAAATTCATAAATTGTTATAGAGTTAAAACAGATGAAATAATGCTTCTTTGACAGACCATTTAGTTTTTTCTTTCATCTTTAAACAATGCTGCACTAAAATTTGTCTGTAATGGCATTAAAAAAACCTAATATTTGCCTTTTCTTCTCCATTCCCCATGCTTGTCAATCGTTACAGAGATGATGCTCAAATGTGATATCAGGAAATACTTTTAGTCCCCAGCTTAAGCTTCTCATTTCTATGTGAAATACGGCAGACTTTTGATGCTTTCTCTAAGGTCCTGTTCTGGATATTCTCCCTGTGTTAAAGGCCCTTTTAGGGAGAGAGCCAGTCTATGGCCAGTCTTGCCAACTCTGTAAATGCAATTGACAGTGGAATTATTCTTAAAATTCACTATCACCAGGTCAAAACTAGCCCCTGGTGCATTTTGGGAAGCTTCAGTTCAAACACCTGAATTCATTTTCACCCAATGCTACCTGGGTGAATCAAAAAGTAAAAAATAAATGTGAAAACAGGCAAATGTAGAAATAACAGTCCATCATGGATTATCAAAGGACAGTATAAAGTATGGAGTTCTCCCCTAAAAGTTGGTATTGATAGGGATCTTAGTTATTATGCCCTCCTACTGTATGTCCCAGGGTTCCAATGGAAGTTGTCAATGCAGCATAGCTCCAATTCAGGAAGGCAAATTTTAAGTCATAAAAGGTTCTGTTTAGGATGGCAGATTTCCTTAATCATTAATTTTATTAGTAGTATAATATAATGTTAAATTTTTGTTTGACTTGTAACTCCAGAGTTATTTAGAGAGGTTTTGTATATGATTGCTTGAGCTATAGCTTTTTCCCCTTTTGCAAGCTATTATTGAAATAAAAATGTAACTTAGCTATTTCACGGTGTATGGGTGTTTTTAAGTGGAATAAGTTCATGCTGTTTTAAATTAGGTTCGCCAAACAACATTTTTAGAATATTTTCACCTTTCTAAATAACGTGCTTTTGATTGATACTCCCTCTAATTCAAACTGGCAGTGCATAGTACCCTAAACCAGTGCCCGCATAAGCAGTCTGTGTAAAACATGCTTATGCTTTTCAGCTTCCCAAGTGAATCTTTCCTAGAGAGAATTGTTTTTTATTGAATGTTTGAGGTCATCTTACAATAATTATGACATAATCAGTAATGGAAACAATTTAAAGAGTTTACACTATGTGCCAGGAATATGATCGTGATAAACAAGTCATCTCATTTATTTCTCACAACACACTTTTTAAGGGTAGGTTTGTATTATCATTCCCACTTTACAGAGAGGGAAACAAAGGTTAGAGAGATTAAGTAACTTGCTCATGTCGAGGTGGTGGTGAGAAATTATTGAAAGCACTCATTATGCCATGTGTGTAAGCAAAAACTGGCAGATTAATTTTTAGCATACTCAAATAAAAGGTCATGCATTAGAGAAAAGCTGTCAAAAGTAGGTTCTGCCCCATCTTTAGTGAAGCAGACAGAGGGATATGATTGAAATAGCCCTCAGCTCTGGGTCAAATGCCCTGGCTTCTATTTTCAGGCCCTGCCACTTGGGCAAATATTCCTTCTCTGTGGAAAAGTAGAATGTTGGCCACAATCTCCTAAAGTCATTCTAGCTTTGATAGGATGTGATTGTAGGAGCCTGCAAAGGAATCTATAGTCATTGTAGGTTTCCTAATGTATGTAGCTCTATGCAATTAAAAAGATTAAGTAAATCTTGGGAGCTGTCAAGAAGGTTCTTACAGTTTATATATAACATACAAAAAAATGTATAGGATACATCATAGTTTTGCTTGCTGCATCTCCAAAATCTAGTGGAATTCAAGAAAGTTTCAGAAGGAACCACCAAAATGGCATGATGAGACTATTATAAGGGGTATAGCAATCTTTAGCCTGCAAATAGAGAAAAATGTCTTATTTAGAAATGTCTACAAAATTATGATTGTTATGTATTTCATACTTGAGAAAGTCATTTTAGTTCAGATAAAATGAAGTACTGTTTTACACAGTGGATGATAATTTTGTGGAACTTTCCATCTGTAGAATCAAAAAGTAAAAGATAAATGTGAAAACAGGCAAATGTAGAAATAACAGTCCATCATGGATTATCAAAGGACACTATAAAGTATGGAGTTCTCCCCTAAAAGTTGGTATTGATAGGGATCTTAGTTACTATGCCCTCCTACTGTATGTCCCAGGGTTCCAATGGAAGTTGTCAATACAGCATAGCTCCAATTCAGGAAGGCAAATTTTAAGTCATAAAAGGTTCTGTTTAGGATGGCAGATTTCCTTAATCATTAATTTTATTAGTAGTATAATATAATGTTAAATTTTTGTTTTGGTTCCAGTTGAAGAGCAGCCTGATGATAGGAATTTGTACTAGAAAACAATACTAATATCACAGGAAAATTTTAGAGTTTCTTCTCTCTGAATAGTGGTCATGATAAGCCCATCCTTCCTTTTCATAGAGGTTGATGGTGTCTTTGGAGATGATCTATATCACGGCATCCTCAGGGCAGGTGTCCATTCTTTACCTGGCAGGTGTTCCTTGCACCTCTGCTTGAACACTGCCAATATTTGGCAGCTTATCCTCTGGGGAGTACTGTTCCCTTGTGGGACTGCTCAGGTTTATTCTTTACTGAACTCAAATCTATGTGCATATGCTCTTTCTCACTGGCCTGATTATTCCTTCGGGGCAAGTCTACTCTTCTTGCAGGTGAAGCATCTAGCCCCTTACAGTCTTCTCTTCTCCAGTGTAATATATTCTGCTGCTCTTCAAGCAATGCATTTCTAGCACTGGAAAATCCTGACAGCTCTTTTCTGACCACCGTCTCTTTTCCAAACTCTTTCCTCAAGTGTCCTGGAAGGAAACAAAAGGGAGTAAAAAAGCGTTGGATTTATTTAGAGTAAAAAGGGAGTATTACTTCACATAATCAACAGCATTATTTTATTTTTATCAATGAACCTTAAAATCTTTAAAAACATTTTCCCATGACTGAGATACTGTTAGCTCAATATGCTTGTGGCCATCACCTGAGTTTCCTGATTGTTGCCAGACGGATTGCTATCAACTCACCCTCTCAAAGTGCAGTGTGTGCTTCAGATTTATCCCCACTGAATTATCTTGTCAGTTTTAAGCTATTATTTCTGCTTCAGGATATTTTACAATCTTAATTATTTGGTCCAACGTATTAATGATTCATCTTATATTTTTATCATCTTAAAATTCATAAGAATATCTCCAAGGTATTGATGGAAATGTTAAACAAGATTGTATCAAGGGCTGAGTTAAGTTAAGCAATGCTAACATTCAAAATTTAATGAGAAATATAATTTAGTGAGAATGATACTTTGATGCTTGTATTTCCTTTAATCTTGCTCTAATTTATAGCCTATTAAAATATACTGTTTATGCTAATATATACAAATTAAATTTTAAAATACATGCTTTTGTTTGTATTATTGTTTTTTCAAAAAATGCACAATTGAGAAAAAAAAGTCCACTTTTCTTTCTTTTTTTTTTTAAGGTTTTCCACAGGTTGTGATTATTCAACACATGGCTACAATCGACTGATGAGATTTAACTGATTTAATGTATGATAATATAGTCTAATGACAAGTCAAAATAATTAGGGAGACAGGGACAACCTCATGAGTGTTGACTTTAAAAATCTAAATCCACAACATGACAATAATGTCACAATGTCCATTGATGAAGAAAGTGAACAGTCTTTTTTTAATGATGTTCTTTTATTTTAGTTTATTGCATTTAGAGAGAGGACAACTAAACTATTCATTCTCCTTTGTGGTATCTATTAAGTTTTAAAAATTACCTTGTCTTTCTGTTTTTTTTTTAATTTATTATACTTTAAGTTTTAGGGTACATGTGCACAACGTGCAGGTTTGTTACATATGTATACATGTGCCATGTTGGTGTGCTGCACCCATTAACTCATCATTTAACATTACGTATATCTCCTAATGCTATCCCTCCCCACTCCCCTAACCCCACAACAGGCCCTGGTGTGTGGTGTTCCCCTTCCTGTGTCCAAGTGTTCTCATTGTTCAATTCCCACCTATGAGTGAGAACATGCGGTGTTTGGTTTTTTGTCCTTGTGATAGTTTGCTGAGAATGATGGTTTCCAGCTTCATCCATGTCCCTACAAAGGACATGAACTCATCATTTTTTATGGCTGCATAGTATTCCATGATGTATATGTGCCACATTTTCTTAATCCAGTCTATCATTGTTGGACATTTGGGTTCGTTCCAAGTCTTTGCTATTGTGAATAGTGCCACAATAAACATACATCTGCATGTGTCTTTAGAGCAGCATGATTTATAATCCTTTGGGTATATACCCAGTAATGGGATGGCTGGGTCAAATGGTATTTCTAGTTCTAGATCCCTGAGGAATCGCCACACTGACTTCCACAATGGTTGAACTAGTTTACAGTCCCACCAACAGTGTAAAAGTGTTCCTATTTCTCCACATCCTCTCCAGCACCTGTTGTTTCCTGACTTTTTAATGATCACCATTCTAACTGGTGTGAGATGGTATCTCATTGTGGTTTTGATTTGCATTTCTCTGATGGCCAGTGATGATGACACATTTTTTCATGTGTCTTTTGGCTGCATAAATGTCTTCTTTTGAGAAGTGTCTGTTCATATCCTTCGCCCACTAGTATGGCCATACTGCCCAAGGTAATTATAGATTCAATGCCATCCCCATCAAGCTACCAATGACTCTTCACAGAATTGGAAAAAACTACTTTAAAGTTCACATGGAACCAAAAAAGAGCCCGCATTGCCAAGTCAATCCCAAGCCAAAAGAACAAAGCTGGAGGCATCACGCTACCTGACTTCAAACTATACTACAAGGCTACAGTAACCAAAACAGCATGGTACTGGTACCAAAACAGAGATATAGACCAATGGAACAGAACAGAGCCCTCAGAAATAATGTCGCATATCTACAACTATCTGATCTTTGACAAACCTGAGAAAAACAAGAAATGGGGAAAGGATTCCCTATTTAATAAATGGTGCTGGGAAAACTGGCTAGCCATGTGCAGAAAGCTGAAACTGGATCCCTTCCTTACACCTTATACAAAAATTAATTGAAGATGGATTAAAGACTTAAATGTTAGACCTAAAACCATAAAAACCCTAGAAGAAAACCTAGGCAATACCATTCAGGACATAGGCATGGGCAAAGACTTCATGTCTAAAACACCAAAAGCAATGGCAACAAAAGCCAAAATTGACAAATGGGATCTAATTAAACTAAAGAGCTTCTGCACAGCAAAAGAAACCACCATCAGAGTGAACAGGCAACCTACAGAATGGGAGAAAATTTTTGCAATCTACTCATCTGACAAAGGGCTAATATCCAGAATCTGCAATGAACTCTGTTATGTTTTTAAAATAATTATTCCTTATGGACTCTCAGTCTAAGCTAATTTTTATGTATTGTCTCCAGCAGGTCTATCTTTATAACATTCAAGCTCCCCCTACTCCTTGTCCTTGGAGTTCACTTTTATGGGGACAAAAGATGAGTTTTCTGTGCTTTGGAAAGCATGATTATGCTTTATGTTAGCTTTGGAATTAGAAGAAATCATTTTTGGACCATTCTTTTTGAGTTGTGATACACAAACATTATAAGGTTAATCAGCATTTTGGCTTATTAGTGGCCCTTGATTCTTACGAAACTAAGATAATTCTCTTTTTCCTGCAGATGTGATATTTGACTACGAATATTGAAGTTAAGCTTCAATCCATTATATTGTAAATGGAAAAGAAGAGTTTTTCATTTTAGGTATATATACATAATACATATATTCTCTTCCTTGGCTCTCACTGTGTTTATATTAGGTACAAAACTAGTTAACATGTCTATTCTGGCACTTTTCCTCCAAGATATGTAAATTCTAATAAAAAATAAGACGAGATTGGGGAATGGGGATAATAGTATTCTTTTAAACAAGGATGCAAGAAAATGAAATGTTTAATTTTTGCAACATCTCCTTTCTAAAACAAAATATACTGATGGAAATTTGGCTTGTTTCCTAGAGTCTCAACACAGGGGTTATTAACTGCAATGACCGGGCTAATACTATGTGAGGTGGAGTATGATAAAAGGATTAAAAGCTAGGAGGTACTGTGCTTGGATAGCAAGCTGGATGCTTGTGCAGGCATGGAGCCTTTCAAAGTAAAGTTGGCTCCTTGACACTCTGTCCTGAAGCTTGCGCTGATTTTTAACATCATTGAAAATCAGGTCATTGAGAAGTCTTCTTTTAGGGATGTCTGTAACATTCTTTGACTGTCTTATGTTTAAGCTAGAATTTAAGCATCCAAATAAAAGTTGTTCTCAGGTGTCATCATCATAGGAAGTCATTCACTTACCCTAAAGTTCACTAAAAAGTCCTGGAACTTGAGATGATTGACTTCTGACTCCCCATTGTCAGTGTGGTCCAGGGACATGGCAGGCAGGAGCCAACTGCTTAAGGTAGAAATGCTTTGAGTAACTTTCATTTAAACTGCACAGACTATCATGGCTGGGTATTTTTCAAAGCTACATAGGGTTCTGGAATTTTAGAAACCATTAGGGGCCGAGAAGAATCTGTCAGCTTATAGATCTAAATGTTCAAAATTTAAGTTAAGGCTGTTTCTTTTGGTAGGAAGCACCTTGACTCCCATTTTTTATAATGAAAGATTGATGATATCTCTATTAGCTTGTTTAAACTGAGCCATAAAAGTGTCTGTAGGAGGCGAGGTACAATGGCTCATGCCTTTAATCTCAGCACTTTGGGAGGCTGAGGCGGGCAGATCACTTGAAGTCAGGAGTTCCAGACCAGGCCAACATGGCAAAAACCGGTCTCTACTGAAAGTACAAAAATTAACCAGGAGTGGTGGCACGTGCCTGTAATCCCAGCTACTCAGGAGGATGAGGCATGAGAATCACTTGAACCTGGGAGACAGAGGTTGCTGTGAGCCAAGATCACACCTCTGCACTCCAGCCTGGGTAACTGAGTGAAACTGTGTCTCAAAAAAACAAAAAAAAAAGTCTGTAGGGTACCAAATGCTTTTTTTTTTTTGGAGACAGGATCTGGCTCTGTGGTACATACTGGAGTGTAGTGGTGCGTTCATGGCTCACTGTAGCCACAAGTCTTCTGGACTCAAGTATCCTCCTACCTCAGTCCACCTTCCCCTCTCCAGTAGCTGGGACTATAGGCATGCACCACTACACCTGGCTTTTTTTTTTTTTTTTTCCCATAGAGATGAGGTCTCACTACATTGCACAGGCTGGTCTTGAACTCCTGGCCTCAAATGATTCTCCCTCCTTGACCTCCCAAAGTGCTCAGATTACATGTGTGAGCCACCATGCTCGGCCTTCTTCTTCTTTTTTAAAATCCTACCCACTTAGCATGACAAAGGCCTGGGACATAATGCTAAGTGAATAGTTGTAAGGAATGAGAAGTTCTAGCTGTGCACTGTACCATGCTTGGATTTGATTATGGGAAAGATGATCAATATTAACATAGAAGTTACCTAAACTCTCTGTGTCTTTTCCCTTACCTCAGGAAGTTCAAATACAATGTTGTAATTCAGCCCTTCTACTCTTCCTGTCCTCTCAAATGAGACAACTTATACTGTGGTTGCTGAGGCTAAATAGAGAAGGAATTCAAATACATGGTTCTTCTACTTAAGAGAAGATCATCTCCAGTTGCATCTAATCATGACTTCTGGATGTAACCCAGTTGCCTCCATTTCATGAGAGTGATTTCCTTCCATAGACATTCTCTGCTGTTCCCCTATCGTCAAATCAATGTTTAATCAATTCCAGCCATTTCTTGCAAATCCACTACAATCACATTTTACAAATCTACCTAGTGCTTGGTTTTCATGCACCACAGATAAATTAGGTCCTTCTTGTTTTATCCTGAGCTATCAGTCTAGTAACATGCTCACAGCATGCAACCAGGAATAGGCATGATCTCCTTTTTGTGAGTCTAATCTGAGTGAGTGTCCTTTACAAGTAAGAGGGGATAGTCTGGGAGTGGAAACAGCTCTTTTCAGGACCAGCTAGGTGATCCATGAGCATTTGAACAGATGGCCCATTTTTGTGGGAAAGGATTCTGTATCCTACAAGCTAACACCCAACAGCTTAACTAAAAAAAAAAAAAAAAAAGCTTGAAGATAAGAAACCAATTCAAGAGGAACTCACATGTTTGCTGTGTTGCCTCTGAACACACCCTGTATGTCAAGAGCTTAGCTTTTATTCTGTAGACCACCTAGTCAGAATCATTGGGGAGGAAAATATTTGTTCAAACATAGTCCCTTTTGTCTGTGCTGGGCAATAGCACAATACATTCAGCAACTGCCCTCTGAAAGCCAAGGCTTTGTCTCCAGTGGGGATTATGAAAACATGGATTTCTTGAGAAGTGCCTGCCCACCTGTGTTTAGATTTTAAATTTTAGGAAGATGCTTGACAGCCAGAAAAGAGATGCTCAGGGAAAAGTCTGTTGAGATTGTAGAGACTTTTTGAAAGACCATTACCTCCTTTAAAATGATTATAATAGAAGAGGATTTCTTGAAAACTGTCATGGAATATTGCATTAGATGTAACCTTGAAAGGTTTTATTTATCCCTTCTCTTTTAGCTTTCTGTCTAAGACCTCAGAATGTAGTCTATTTTAGAAACTCTCCAAGGAAGGAAATTTTTCATAACCTTTCCCCTGTTAGTCATTTTTTTTTAACTTCAACAAAAGCCTGCATCAGAAGATTCTTGCTCGCTTATATGACCCTAATGCTCACTGCTGCAGTCCAAGCCTGGCTTCCTTTGCGCTTTCTTCTGCTGTTCATATTCTTCACAGTGGGACCTGTCTTAGCTGAAGCCCATTATTAGGTCACTCCTTGGCCTCTTCTCTAAGGCTAAATAATGAGTTATTTTTTTTTCTCCTTTTTTGGTACATCATATTTTTTCAACCATTTAATGATTTTTGTTGTTGAAAATTTGGGGATTTCCTGTGTCTGGAAATGCATTAGGCCTCAAACTTTGTACCCCTAAGACTTTTCCTGCTACCTTTTAAAAGACACCAAGTAAAATTAGGACTAGGAGAAGAAAGCTGCTGCAATTTTAAAAAAATCACAAAAACAAATTAAAAAAACCCAAAAACACCAAGTAGCTGTCTTTCTGGTTTTTGATTAAGCAAGATATTTGTAAAATGAAGCATACTTTATTGTCAGATGGGCCTGTTGTTTACTGACAGTTGACCAACATGAATGTGGTCAGGTTTAGATGAATATCTGTACAACTCACATAATTTTTAATGAAGAGAGTTAAAAGCTAAGCATGCCAAGAAAATAAGTATGACTCAAAAGTGGCCCTTTCTTAGTATATTGGATGTATTATAACTTCTAGTTACCAAGGGCCTTTGAAGATGACTGGGCCATTATTTTAATACTTTTAGTATGCTTCTGGATTCAATTATTGCAGATTTTTACAATTATATTTGATCTCTAGTTAGTTTATAAGGAGGACACTATGTTTGTCAGGTTTTAATATCAAGATTGTGATAGCTTTGTAAGTAAATGTAGACATTTTCTATACTTTTTCTTTGCTTTAGAACAATTGAAATAGAACAAGATCAATCTGACATCTAATGTTTGGTTGAACTCACTTCTAAAACTGTCTGAGCCCCTTGACTTTCAAAGGTAGGTTTTTGATAATTCTTGCTATAGTTTAACATATCACACATATGGAAGACTTTATTTATCTATGTTCAATTCAGAGAATATTAACGGAAGGATTACACATGTTCTCACCACTGAGTTGCAGAAACAGAACACTATCAGTGTCTTTGAAGGTCACTGTGTTCCCGTACCTGATCACCTCCTCCTCCCTGCCCTAACCCCCATTTGACATAAACACAATGCTAACTTCGGTATACCATTGCTTTGCTTTTCTTCATAGTTATACCATCTTTGTATATATTACTGAACATTATATTATTTAGTTTAGTTGAAATTTATATTATAGAATCATAATCTTCTACTTCTTTTGTCTTTTTTGGGTTTTTGTTTTTTGTTGCCTATTTTTGTTTTGAGATTCATTTATATTTAATAATGCATCTAGGTCATTTTTGGTTCACTTTACTACTTTGTAATAGTCCATTGTATGACTATTCCACAATTTATCGATTCTACTGATGATGGACATTTGTGTGTTTTCAGTTTGAGAACTTCTGAATGTGTCTGTATGACAGTTTTGGTCCATGTCTCCTGGTATTAGAATTCCTCTAATGTTTACACCACGAGTGGAATTGTTGGATTGTGGAATGCCCATATGTTCAACTTTATAAGGATATGTCCAATTGTTTTCCCTTAATGATTGTAACAATTTCCTGCTTCTACCAGGAGTGGATAAGAATTCCTATTGCTCAGCCTCCTTGCCAAGATCTCATTTGTGTGATTTTAAATTTTTTGCCAGATAGTTGTAAAGTGGTATCTTATTAAGGATTTAATTTACATTTACATTTCCCTGATTGGTAATGAAATTGGTCACCTTTTCAAATGCTTGCTATCCATTCATAATTTCTTTTCTGTGAAATGCCTCTTTATGTGTTTTGCCTATTTGCTTTTTGGGTTGCTTGTCTTTTTTTATTGATTTGTAAGAATTCTTTATCCATTTTGAATATAAATCATTTTGAGTTATATATATTGTAAATGTCTTCTTCTAATTTCTAGCAACTCCTCTCATTCTATGATTTCTCTTGATGAACATAAAGGCTTCATTTTATGATAGTTAAATTTATACATCTACTATTCATGCTTTGAATTTTTATTCTATTTTTAAAATCTCCACACTGAAGATATAAAGATATTTTTCTCTGTTGCACTTAAAACTATCATTATATTGTGTTTATTTATTTTCCATCTTCCCACCAGAATCTAAATTCAATTAAGGCTAGAATATTTGCTTGTTTTATTCATTTTGGTATCTCTAGCACATAGTGGGAACTCAATAAAAATTGTTGAAGGAAACCATGACTGAATGCCAGAGAGCGTGAAATGTTCTTCAGTATCTTGCATTAGCTCATTTTCCTAAGAATGCACATCCTCTGAGGCTATTTCCTCTCCCTAGTCCTGCCATATTTTTCATATGTCTCATTTTCATCTCATAATCAGGTGGATCCATTTGGACTCGGTGTCTTCATATGCACCAGTAACAGAGGGGCTTGTCCTCAGGCTGCTCTCTGCACATCTTTGATTTCGTCCATCTCCACTCTCAGACCTACAGCTGGCCTGCAGGTGGATGTATGCCATTGCCATTCTGGTTCCTTCTGCTAGCAGGCTTTCATCCAGCGCATTTCTGTTCGACTGCGGTGTATTCTTCCCCTATTCCCAAGGCCCTCATTCCCAAGGTAGTCAGGGCTGATTTAGTCTGCCTCACAAATAACAAACCCTACATTTCAAAGAACTAGAGTTCCCATTCTACCTTTCTAGTTGTTTTGTTACAGCTGCTACTGCTATTGTTGTTTTCAGAGTAATTTTTTACTCTATACTGCATTTTGAAGAGATGGTGGTGAAAAGGAAGTTGAGGGAAAGGAATTGGTCAGTACCTTGAGTGCCTCAAGATGCAGAACACAAGGGGTAGATGGGCAGGTGCCCACTTCTTTGTTGATTCTAGGCCATGCTTTTGCTCAAAGGAATCCGGAACTGGCAACAGAGGTAGCGAAGGGACTGTGCATTTTCCTAACATTTATCAGGTGATATTTTTCGTGAAACTGCAGTTTACTGCATTTCTGGGTAGTCTGTTTTTGTTTTGTTTGTCTAAATCAGATCCAAGTTTATTATAACTAATGTTCTTTTATGCCTGACCCTGACATAAGGGAGATTTTCAGTAGCCTTGTGCGTTGGTATATTTTTCTGGGTTATCTTTTGTGAGGTGACATTAAGGAATGCTAGCCACATTCCATTTTGAGTGAAACCTCCTGCACTGCTATTTTCTAAGCGTATGCAGAAGCTCTTATATTTGGAAAATCCAATTTCATTCAAATTGCTACTGAATTAGAAGTAGCTTTTTGTCATTACCTAGTTTTAAATCAATAGATATTAAAATTACTACTACTATTTCATTGTTGCCCCAGTTTTTTTTTTGATTTAAAAAAATACTAAAACAAGCTCTCATAATCCAGAGAGTATGTAATCATTCTTCTATAGCACTATACCAAAGACCTTATCCTATGGGATATCGCTTAGTTTCCTATCATTCAAAAACCATCTTTCCAATTTTTTAACTACTAGTTTAAGTAATATTAAGTAGATTACAGAATGGAGAAAACATAAAGAAGTATGATCATAAACAACCTCAATTATTCTGAAAGAAATCTGAAGGATAAAATAATAGCTTCCTTGACTTAGTTGCTCCTATATATTATCTGAGAAAAAGTTTATTGATGCACATTTTGACACTTTTAATCCACTGGAACGTCATTGGGAAAATGTTCTGAGAATCATGAGAATGTTGACTAATTGGGCTGTTTGTCCCACATGGGATTACACCACTACTTTCTGAATCAGAAGTTCCTGCTATTGCAACATGAATTATTCTTTATTCTTTATTTTTCCCCCATAGAAACAATCCATTTGGGTTCATTACATAGCCATTTGTTAGTTTGGGGGATTGTGCTTGTTTGTAACTACAATGAAGTCATACTAGACTGGGTCTGTATGTAAGTCAGTGGGAGATCCTGCAGCTGCTCAGTGAATCATTCAGTGCAAAGGGTCACTCTAATATTTTAACCCCAAAGTCCTGCTTTCCCAAAGTCATGGGCAGTTTTTATTTTAATCATCAAGAAGATTGGTTCAACTTTGGTTTACTTAGTACATGTTGTGCATACATATCAATCTGTAAAACTTTTTAAAAAATTATATTGAAGTATAATATTTTCAGAGAAAGTGCACGAATCCTAAGTGTATATGGTGAATTTTTACAAACTGAGTACACCTGTGTAACTGCTACCCAGATCAGAAAACAGAAGATGACCAGCACCCCAAAAGGTTTCCTATACCCGCTTTTTGTCACTAACCCTCCTCACCAAGGGTAATCACTCTCTTGTTTTGCATGTTTTTATACTTTATATAAATGGAATTATACATCATGTGTTATTTTGTATCTGGCTTCTTTCATTCTTCATTATGTTTATGAGACTCATACAATTTTATCATGAATTGTGTTTTTTCATTTTCCATTTCTGCCTTATTGCTATGGAGTGTCCTATTGATAAATACAACACAATTTATTCATTCTATTGTCAGCAGACATTTGATGAGTTTTCTTTTTTTTGGGGTGGGGGGAGGGTTAGGTCTATTATGAATACTCTGTTATGAACATTCCAGTACATCTTTTTTGGTTAAAGTATACACACACACACACACACACACACACAAACAAACAAATCCTGTTGGATATATAACGAGGAGTAGAATTGCTGGGTCATAGTTTTGTGTATGTTCAGATTTAATAGATAAGCCAGTTTTTCCAGGTGGTTGAATGTACTTACACTAGCAATGTACAAGAGTTCCGGTTGCTCTACCTCCTCACCAATATTTGGCATATTTTGTCTTTTTAATTTTAGCCATCTGGTTCAATATGTATTGAATGTGGTTTAATTTATATTTCCCTAATGATGAAGCTGAGTATCTTTTTTGTGATTATTAGTAATTTGCATATCTTTCTTTGTGAATTGTCTGTTCATATATATATGTATATATATATAGGCTGAATATTTTCTGTTTTTCTGTGGGTTACCTTTTCGCTCTCTTAATGGGGTCTTTTGATGACTAGATATTCCTAATTTTAAAAAAACACTCTCACATATTAAAGATCTTAGTAAATATTTAGAAAATTGTTAATCAATGTGTGAGGATCTCAGTAGTGACATGTTTAACTCAAAACGTAATTTATTATTTTTTTCTTTTATGGTTTATAATTTTTGTGTCCAGTTTAAGATATCTTTGCCTACTCCAAATTGGCGAAGTTATTCTATGCCTTCCTCTAAAATCTGTATTTAGATATGTAATTCATCTGACTACATATTTGTATGTTTTATAATGATCAAGATACCTTTTTTTTTCAAACCAATATTCTGTACACCCCAGCATCACTTTACTTGGTTTATAACTTGTTTGAAATGTGTCCACAAAATTTAGTTTCAGTGAATTTTTTTATATTTTCTTAGAATTACTAATACTTCCTAAGAAGAATTTTAAACCCGTAATGATTTCAAATGTGTAATATAATTTCTAGATTTATTTAATACTAATGTCAGTTGAAATTTCCCTTAAAAGTTCTCCTGTTCAATTGGATCTAGTTTTGAAATCCAGCTATTTATTTATTCAACATCAATCTATAATGCATAAAACAATTTTTTAAATAAATTATTGTTCTCATTTTCTCATTTAAATCAACACATGTTTATTATGTTTCTTCTAGAATTTGGGGCGGTTAAGAATAAAAGCTTCATTTTTATGTAATTTAGGTTTTAAGCCATATAATAAATTTACCAAATATCTGTCAGTAATAAGCCAATCTCTTTTCTTTTTTTTTTTTTTTTTTTTTTTGTGATGGAGTCTTGCTCTGCCACCCACGCTGGAGTGCAGTGATGCAATCTCACCTCATTGCAAGCTCCACCTCCCGAGTTCACACCATTCTCCTGCCTCAGCCTCCCAAGTACCTGGGACTACAGGCGCCCGCCACCACACCTAGCTAATGTTTTGTATTTTTAGTAGAGACAGGGTTTCACCTTGTTAGCCAGGATGGTCTTGATCTCCTGACCTTGTGATCCGCCCGCCTCGGCCTCCCAGAGTGCTGGGATTACAGGCGTGAGCCACCGCGCCCAGCCAAGCCAATTTCTTTAGTAGTCAAAATTATATTAATAAAGAAAGGTACAAAGTGAGGATTTTTATTACTATTAGGATAGACTTAGACCCCTTATATAATTCCTCAATACCAAGTTTTCCACTAATAATGACACATACCTTTAAAGACATAAAAATAGGAAACAAAATATAAAAGTTTCATTTTTATATTTTGAATACCTATAAATGTTTGCTCTTTGATGTCATTTTTCTTAGTTTTATTTTTTGTCTTTTTATTATTTGTTCTAGGTTGTACTGGTCAGTGGACATCTGGACAGCTGGGATGTTGGGCAGGGTGCCATGGATGATGGCGGTGGAGCCTTTATATCATGGGAAGCACTCTCACTTATTAAAGATCTTGGTAAATATTTAGAAAATTGTTAACTAATGTGTGAGGATCTCGGTAGTGACGTGTTTAACTCAAAACACAAAATACTTAACAGATTAGTTACTATGGTACGTTCAAAGATCCTCTTGAGGTCAGTTGATTCCCAGAAAAGAAACAACTTATCCTCTTAAAGAAATTTTTATTCATGTGTATGCCAGACATCTAAAGTGTCAAATGTTATTATCAGCCACTGGGGAAAACGAACAAGCAAATAAAACTGAAGCAAATGTAACCACACCAGCTAAAGAATATGCAAGGAAAATATGATGAAATGCAAAGAAAAATCAGCAGCACCTCCTACTTCCTTTCCCTTATTCATCTTAACACATTATCAGACTATTAGGACAATGGATAAAGGCTGGTCATCTTTCCATCATAGAAATAAAAGAGTAACCTAGGATAGAAAGAGTGATTTTCATTATTTCTGCCACAATAAAGAATCCAGGCAGATAATTCTTTGTTGCAAGGTCTGTCCCATGCATGATAGGATGTTTTGCAGCATCCCTGACCTCTTCCCACTAGAAGCCAGTAGCACCCTCCCCTAACCTCAAGTTATGATAACAAAAATGTCTCCAGACATTGCCAGATGTCCCCTGGGGGGCCAGGGGAAGCAGTTGCCCCATTTTGAGAACCACTAATATAAACTAATAAAAACATCTAGGTAACGTGAATACAGGGTCATTTTGTTAAAGAAAACAAACTAATTGGAAATCTTACATTGTATATATGCTTTTACCATAATTACCATACATGACAGAAAATATTTTGACCACCTACTTTGCTTTTTATAAAGCACTTTGTAAAAGCTGGGCACATAGGTTTAAAGCGTGTCCTCTGTTCTTAAGGCTCTTAGAATGGAGTGGGTAACCTTCACACATACAGACACACATAGTTATCAATATAGACATAATTTCAACATCTAATTTTAGAATTGGGGAAGGTTTGAGAGAGAAGTTATCCAGCGAATAAAACTGAAAATCACACATTCCTTCACAGAAAATCTGGGAGACGCTATGTTAATTCTCTCCTCCTCTTCTCTTAAAAATATTCCCTTGGCTATCTCTTCTTTCTGTTTCTCGTATCATTCCAGAAAGAAGTGGGTTCTAGAGGAAAGCAGGAAAAAGTCAAACATTTTTCCTCTTCAAAAAGCACCGATAATGATTTTGGACATCAATTTTATTTCAGTATGTTCAACCAGCTTGATTGGAAGCACAGTGGTGGAGTAAAAAGAGAAACTTTCTTTAAACCCATTTGAATTGGACTTTAGGTCACTTTACTACATTTTGGGCCTTAAGCAAGTCATTTGAATGCTCTGGACTTCATTTTTCTCATCTCTATTCAACTGTAAGCTTCAGAGTATTTCATTTGCTCTAGATTGGAATAAAAATTGTATCTTCTTTAAGCTTTGAATCTTACTTCTTTGGTATTCAGCATGGGACCCTAAATCACTTTTAATTGAATTGAATTCAGTTGCATGGACAAATGTTAAATACCACGCAAATGTGAACTGAGTATCTTTTACAAGTTCTCAAAGTACATCGACTTCAGTTGCTTTTGATAGCTAGTGACCAGTCTCTTTAATTCGGGACTTAAATCTCCAAAAGATTTCTGAAAGTCTATGTAAAGATATGAATAGAACTCTAAAATAAAGAGTAATATTTCTTTTGAGTAGGCGTTATGAGGCATGATAGTATCCTGTTAAAAACATAGGATTCTGGAGCCAGACTGCCGGGGGTCAAATCTCAGCTCTGCAATCTCCTAGGTGTGTGGCCTTAGGCAAGTTACTTTGCCTCTCTGTGCCTCAATTTTCTCATCTGTGAAATGGGATAATAATAGTTCCTATCTCATAAAGTTGCTTTGGAAATTAAATAAGCTATTCACAGAGTATACTTAGAACATGGGCTGGCCCAACCCAAGTTATCAATAAATGTTAACTTTTATAACTTAATAAGCATGATTCTGACAGTACTATTTTTTTAATATAAGAGAGGATGATAATTTAGTTTACCTCCATCCCCATTAGTGATTACTTTGCCTCCTAACTTAGTATATTAGCTATACTAATGTAACTTTAGGGCCAGTTGCTATGTATCCCTAAAATATCCTTTCCCTTTTCTACTTAAGTCACCATCCCTTGTACGATAGAAACCCAGTGACCCCTCCACTTTTTTTCATTTCATACTAAATTTTTAGAAGTCTTACATTTCTCCTGGTCAATTCTATATCCTGCTTATGTTTAATGCCCAGTATCTACTCTGCACCTCAGTTTCTGTGATTGCACCCATTGAGTCTTACTCTTTAATTTTGAAATTGTGGATTTCTATTTGTAGATGCCTATGTATTTTAACATGAAGAGCTAGGTTCAGCATGTGATGTATGAATTCTGAATGAAAATTGCTGATATACTTGAACTATAAATATGGCCTTGGGCTTGAGGCGAAGAAATAGGTTTATAATTATATTACTTAATTACATGGAATCCAATCTGTTTAACTGGTAAAATGTGAAAGCTCTGTGGCAATCTCTTTTTCCAAGAAAAACGAGACTCCTTTTGGATGCTATTCCTTGGACGATGTGTCATGCAGCATGTCAGAGTCCCTCAGTGGAGCTTGTTAACTTGAAGAGTTGGTCCAGTGGGGATCTCTGATATTTGGAAATATTTTTCTAAGATTCATCCTTCTGGTATCTTCTTCTTTGTCTTCCCCTCTCACCACTCTTATAGATTCACTTTTTTGCTCAGCCTTCAGCTTAAATTATATTCAATTAATCTAACAGAGTTATTTGTGCTTTGTAAATATATTCAGTCTTTCCCGAGTAACCGTCTACAGAGGGCTATTTGCTGTGAAGTGTCGTTGAATACTTTTCTGTGTTTGTGGTTTACTGGACTTGAAACTGTTTATTTGAAATGTTATTTCCTGGAATGTTCTGGTGTCAGTGGACAAAGCCTATGGCCAATGATGCTCCAAAATGCTCATTTGGCACTTAGAAAATAAACTACCATCCATCCCAAATTCTTCCAACTGTATCATTTTCTATGAAGTTAGAATTTTGAGTTTTCAGGTCTACAGAAATGAAAGATATGAGAATTAACAGTATTACCTGGTTGTTGGAATGTGGAATATATAAGAAACATTTTCCAGAAAAAATGTAAATGTTGAGCCTCCTGACTGTGATTACTATAGAGCTTGAAAGTCTATGTCTTAGAAAAATATTTTATTGGTATGTTTCTTCATTCATTCACTCAACAAATACTTGTGCATTGACTGCTGGTTTATGTGTCAGATGCCTTGCACTAAAGAGGAAAGAGAAATGGCCCTTTAAGTCCTTGAAGTAGGAGGGACATTTAATTCAAAAATTGCAATGAAATTGTGGTAAGTTTTCTGAATGTAGGATGTACAAATTACTTTGGGCACCTGGTAAAGAGACGGACCAACATGGCTTGGCTGGGTCAGAGCAACTTCGCTAAGATGTTATTTGAACTTTCTTTTATAAAGATAAGTATAAATTCCTGAGGCAAACAGTAGAATGAAGTATTCCCAGCAGAGTACAGAGCTTCCAGTTCTGCGCGTCATTAAAAATGAGAAGAAAATTGTTGACAGTAGCAGTCTTGGGATTATAGGGGGAGACAGGGGTTGTGGAATTACAGGAGAGGTTCACTTTTTACCTGATATATTTATATAATATTAGATTTTTGTGTAATAAGTATGTGTTACTTCAGTAATCAAGAAAAACCCATCAAATACTTCTCTACCCCCACTCCCAAAAAAGAAATTAAAAAGAAAAGAAAGAGTTTTGGTATTGTCATTATCATAAACACCCTGTTAACAGAAACAACACGGCAGAGGTAAGGAGTTGGAAAAGTTGTCCAGGAGTCACCAAGCCTCCCTGGCCCAGAATACAACCATGAAGACAGCCAAAGGCATGCCAGGGCTTTGATGCAAGTTCCACTGTAGCTAGAGCTTTATGCAGCCATTTCCAATGCAGCGGGTTCTCTCTTAGAAATGGGGACCCATCTGGGAAGAAGGTTTTCTTCCCTAAGGCACTGGTCAAGTCTGTCTTGGAAAAGCCCCAGGAAATGTAATTCAGAGTAACAGAGAAGAAAATGAACAGCCTCCAGTGAAATGGAAGCCTAAAGCGTAGAACTAGAGATGGCTGGTGTCCTGAAACGAATCTGAGACTAGCCCAGACCTACAAAAGATATCTCCTTTGGAAAGGACCTCCCCACTGGGTTTAGCCATACCGCTGGGTATAATAAAAGTATTGAGAGCTAGCATTGACTGAAGATTACTATTGTAAGCATTGTGCTAAGCACTCCACTAAGTACATATTCTCCTTTATTCCTGAAAATAAACTCAAGCAGTAGGTAACTCGTGTTATATTCATTTTACAGAAGAGGAAACCAAAGCAGAGCAAAGCTAAGTACCTTGCCCGAGGTCACCAGAAATTATGTGAAAAATTTTAATCTAGGCAGCCTGACGCCATGCCCAACACTGTTAAGTACTTTATAATATTGTTTTAATGGAACAACACTCCCAGTCTGTTTCTAGGAACACTCATCCTCAGGATAACAAGAGATATTATAAAGAAAGGGGGAAAAGTGTCCTATGGTCAGATAAGTTTGGGAACTCCCTCTTGGTAATTTCTTTATTTGTAAATAACATTTGTTGGGAGAGTATTCTGTGGGTATAGTGTACTTTGGAACACAATGCCCTGTGGCATTTTTTGAGGTGGGAGAACTGAGTAAGAATACAAGAATCCTTACACAGATGCACTTCTGGAAGTGAGTACAAATAGCCTTGGATTTGTTTTCATTCTAGATTTTCTAGGCTACCTTTGGGAGCTTGAGATTGCCAGAATATTGACAAGCTAGAACCATATGATGATTCTTTAATTGGCATGATAGAGCCTATTCTTGTGTTTCTCCCTGAAGAACATTTGTATCCACCCAAGTGCAAACTCTAGCCGACAACTAACTTTTTATCCACACTATCTGAGTCTATTTTATTCAAAATGAACGTAGTATTTTTGGAAATATTTGAAATATGCTAATGACTCTTTCTATCAGGTTTTTCTATGGCCCCAGATGAATCATAATTTGGTAAGATTTTTATTTTCTAGCAGGAATTTTTATTTTAAAACATTCCATGAATTCTCCCTATTGCCATGTTGGATATGCTTTCTGCACAATTATTTGGGAACAAAGGAAGGGAGACTAATGGCCCTGGGAAAGGTATCCTATTAAAATCACTGGTCCTGAATATGTTTAGCACATAATACATCTGCTTGTGAAGCTGTCCAGGAAATTAACTTGTTTTAAGTCTTAAATATTTCCCCCAACATTAAATTTTATTTTTATTAATTTAAATGTTAATCTGTAGATGCGGCTTGCTTCTTTGGTTCTGAATTTTGGTCTTGATGTTTTATAATTGTACTTATTGAGGAAAGTACCTAAAACAGTAGAAGAATTAGAAACTTGAAGAAATTGTGAAGAAGGATTAAAATGGCAGATAGGAGGCAGGACTAGTTTGCAGCTCCCATTCTAACAGACAGAGCAGTGTTTGGAGACTCACATAGTGAACTTTTGCTCTAAGAACTACCTCAGGAACATACCAGGAAAGCCAAGAGAATCCACAGACCCTTTGAAGGAACTGGATCACTGCTGCAGGCTTCCTGAGATGCCAAAAAAACTATGAGTCTGTTTTCTTTCTCAAAGGAGAGGCTCATGGTCTGGGGCAAGTTCCCAGCCCTAGTTACCTGCTGCCTGGAAATAGATTCGGTGCTGTTATGGGGGCACTGTGGGAGTGAGACTGGCCTTCAGGATTGCAGGCTGCATGGGAGCAGGGTAAGGCCTGTGACTGCCAGCTTTCCTCCACCTCCCTAGCAACTTGTATGACTCAGTAGAGATGGCCATAATCCCCCTGGGAATATAACTTCATTGGACTGGGATCCACACCCTCGTAGCCCACAGCAGCTACAGCAAGCCGTGCCCAAGGAGAGGCTGAACTCAGACATGCCTACCCCTTCCCCCACCTGGTAGTCTTTCTCTACCTGCCCTGGTAGCCAAAGACAAAGGTCATAATCTTTTGGGAGCTCTATGGCCCTACCCATCACCTGAGAAACCACTTCACCAAGTGTTCCTAGGGCAACTAGGAACACAGCTAATGCACTCTTGTCAGTGCCACCTCCTGACTGGAGGCCAACCAACACAAAACCAACACTCTAAACAAAAACACAACCAAGGACCCTCGCAGAGACCACTTCACTCCCCTGCTAATTCCATCAGAGCAGGTGCTGGCATCCATGGCTGCAAGACCTGAAGACAGATCACATCACAGGACTCTTTGCAGACACTCTTCAGTACCAGCCTGAAGCCCAGTAGCTCCTCTGGGTGGCTAGATCCAGAAGAGCAAAAACAATCACTACAGTTCAGCTCTCAGGAAGCCCCATTCCTAGGAGAAGGGAAAGAACATCACATCAAGGGAGCATCCCGTGAGACAAAAGAATCTGATTAGCAGCCCTGAATCCCAGACCTTCCCTCTGACATAGTCTACCCAAATGAGAATGAACCAGAAAAACATCTGGGTAATATGAGAAAACAAGTTTCTTTTACATCCCCCAAAAGATGATACCAGTTCACCAGCGATGGATCCAAACCAAGATGAAATCTCCGAATTGCCAGAAATAGAATTCAGAAGGTTGATTATTAAGTTAATCAAGGAGGCACCAGAGAAAGGTGAAGTCCAACTAAAAGAAATAAAAAATATGGGATATGAAACAAAAAGTCTTCAGTGAAATAGACAGCATAAATGTAAAACAATCACAACTTCTGGAAGGCAAGAAATGCAAAATGCACTGGAAAGTCTCAGCAATGGAATGGAACAAGCAGAAGAAAGAACTTCAGAGTTCAAAGACAAGGCTTTCAAAGTAACCCAATCTGTCAAAGACAAAGAAAAAAGAATGAAAAAATTGAACAAAGCCTCCAAGAAGTTTGGGACTATGTTAAACATCCAAACCTAAAAATAATTGGTGTTCTCAAGGAAGAAGAGAAATCTAAAAGTCTGAAAAACATATTTGTTAGAATCATCAAGGAAAACTTTCCTGGCCTTCCTAGAGATCTAGACATCCAAACACAAGAAACTCAAAGAACTCCTGGGAAATTCATTGCCAAAAGATCATCACCTAGGCACATAGTCATCAGGTTAACTAAAGTCAAGATAAAGGAAGGAATCTTAAGAGCTCTGAGGCGAAAGCATCGGGTAACCTATAAAGGAAAAACCCATCAGATTAACAGCAGATTTCTCAGCAGAAACCCTACAAGCTAGATGGGATTGGGGTCCTCTTTTTAGCCTCCTTAAACAAAACAATTATCAGCCAAGAATTTTGTATCCAGCAAAACTAAGCTTCATAAATGAAGGAAAGATAGTCTTTTCCAGACAAAAAAATGCTGAGAGAATTCACCACTACTGAGCCAGTACTACAAAAACTGCTAAAAGGAGCTCTAAATCTTGAAACAAATCCTTGAAATATACCAAAATAGAATCTCCTTAAAGCATAAATCTCACAGAACCTACATAACAATAACACAATGAAAAAAAAGGTCATCAGGCAACAAATAGCATGATGAATAAAATAGTACCTCACATGTCAATACTAACATTGATTGTAAGTGGCCTAAATGCTGCACTTAAAAGATAACAGAATGACAGAATGGATAAGAATGCACCAACCAAGTTTCTGCTATCTTCAGGAGACTACTCTCACACATAAGGACTCACATAAACTTAAGATGAAGGGGTGGAAAAAGATACTCCATGCAAATGGACACCAAAAGTGAGCAGGTGTAGCTATTCTTATATCAGAAAAAACAAACTTTAAATCAACAGCAGTTTAAAAAGATGAAGAGGGACATTATATAATGATAAAAGGACTAGTCCAACAGGAAAATATTGCAATTCTAAATATATATACACCTAACACTGGAGATCCCAAATTTATGAAACAATTACTATTAGACCTAAGTAGTGAGATAGACAGCAACACAATAATATGGGGGACTTTGATACACCACTGATAGCACTAAACAGGGCATCAAGACAGAAAGTCAACAAAGAAAATCTGTACCTAAATGATACCCTACAAGTGAACTTAACAGATATTTACATGACATTCTACCCAGCAACTGCAGAATATACATTCTATTCATCAGCACATGGAACATTCTCCTAGACCATATGATAGGCCACAAAACAAGTGTCAGTAAATTTAAGCAAATCAAAATTATATCAAGTACTTTCTCAGACCACAGTGGAATAAAATTTGAAAACTCCAAGAGGAACCCTTAAAACCATGCAAATACATGGAAATTAAATAATCTGTTCTTGAATGATCATTGGGTCAACAATGAAATCAAGATGGAAATTTAAAAATTATTTGAACTGAATAATAATAGTGACACAGCCTATCAAAACCTCTGGGATACAGCAGAAGTGGTGCTAAGAGGAAAGTTCATAGCATTAAATGCCTAAACCAAAAATCTGAAAGAGAACCAATAGACAACCTAAGGTCATGCCTTATGGAAGTGGAGAAACAAGAACAATCAAAACCCAAACCCAGCAGAAGAAAATGACGAAGATCAGAGCAGAACTAAATGAAATTTAAAAAGAAAAAAGATAAATGAAACAAAAGCTGGTTCTTTGAAAATATAAATAAAACAGATAGACCATTTATGAGATTAACCAAGAAAAGAAGAGAGAAGATCCAAATAAGCTCAATTAGAAATGAAATGGGAGATATTACAACTGGTACCACAGAAATACAAAAGATTATTACAGGATACTGTGAACACCTTTACACACATAAACTAGAAAACCTAGAGGAGGTGGATAAATTATTGGAAGTATACAACCCTCCTAGATTAAACCAAGAAGATACAGAATCTCTCAACAGACCAGTAACAGGCAGTGAGATTGAAATGATAGTAAAAAAAAATTCCAAACAAAAAAAGTCCAGGACCAGACAGATTCATGGCTGAATTCTATCAGATGTTCAAAAAAGAATTGGTACCAATTCTACTATTTCAAAGGATAAGGAAATAGAGAATCACCCCTAACTCATTCTATGAAGCCAGTATCACCCTAATACCAAAACCAAGGGAGGACATAACAAGAAAAAAAAAAAGAGAGAAGACTACAGACCAATATCCCTGATGAACATAGATGCTAAAATCCTCAACAAAATACTAGCAAACTGAATCCAACAGCATATCAAAAAGATACTTCACCATGATCAAGTGGGTTTCATACTAGGGATGCAGGGATGATTTAAGAGACATAAGTCAATAAATATGATACATCACATAAACAGAATTAAAAACAAAAATCACATGATCATCTTAATAGATGCAGAAGAAGCATTTGACAAAATCCAGCATCCCTTTATGATTAAAACCCTGAGCAAAATTGGCATAGAAGGGACATACCTTGAGGTAATAATAGCCATCTACAACAAACTGATAGACAACATTATACTGAATAGGGAAAGTTGAAAGCATTCCCCCTGAGAACTGGAACAAGACAAGGATTCCCATTTTCACCACTTCTATTCAACATAGAATTGGAAGTCCTAGCCAGAGTCATTAGACAAGAAAAAGATATCAAGTGCATCCCAATCAGTAACGAGGAAGTCAAACTGTCACGGTTTGCTGATGATATGATTGTATATCTAGAAAACCCTAAAGACTCATCCAAAAAGCTCCTAGAACTGGTAAATGAATTCAGCAAAGGTTCAGGATACAAAATTAATGTACACAAATCAGTAGCTCTTCTATATACCAACAGCAACCAAGCTGAGAATCAAATTAAGAACTCAACCCCTTCCACAATAGCTGCCAAAAAAAAAAACAACAACAACAACAAAAAACCAAACAGTAGGATTATACCTAACCAAGAATGTAAAAGACCTCTACAAGTAAAACTAAAAAGCACTGCTGAAAGAAATCATAGATGACACAAGCAAATGGAAACACATCCCATGCTCATGGATGGGTAGCATCAATATTATGAAAATGACCATACTGCCAAAAGCAATCTACAAATTCATTGCAATTCCCATCAAAATACCACCATCATTCTTCAGCAAGTAGAAAAAACAATCCTAAAATTCATATGGAACCAAAAAAGAGCCCACATAGCCAAAGCAAGACCAAGCAAAAAGAACAAATCTGGAAGCATCACATTACTCTACTTCAAACTACACTATAAGGCCTTAGACACCAAAACAGCATGGTACTGGTATAAAAATAGGTACTGGTATAAAAGTAGGTACTGGTATAAAAAAAACAGCATGGCACTGGTATCAAAATAGGCATGTAGACCAATGGAACAGAAGAGAGAACCAGAAATAAAGCCAAATACTTACAGCCAACTGATCTGTGACAAAGCAAACAAAAACATAAGTGGAGAAAAGACGCCCATTCAATGAATGGTGCTGGGATAATTGGCAAGCCACATGGCAAGAATGAAACTGGATCCTCATCTCTTACCTTACATAAAAATTAACTCAAGATGGAACAAAAACTTAAATCTAAGACCTGAAACCACACAGATTCTAGAAGATAAAATTGGAAAAAGTATTCTAGACATTGGCTTAGGCAAAGACTTCATGACCAGGAACCCAAAAGCAAATGCAACAAAAACAAAGATAGACGTATGGGACTCAATTAAACTAAAAGGCTTCTGCACAACAAAAGAAATCAGCAGCAGAGTTAACAGACAACCCACAGAGTGGGAGAAAATCTTTACAATCTATACATCTGACAAAGGACTAATATCCAGAATCTAAGAACTCAAATAAGCAAGAAAATAACAAACAATCCCATCAAAAAAGGGCTAAGGACATGAATAGACAATTCTGAAAAGAAGATATACAAATGGCCAATAAGCATATGGAAAAATGCTCAACATCACTAATAATGAGGGAAATGCAAATAAAAAACACAATGCAATACCACCTCACTCCTGCAAGAACATCCATAATCAAAAAAAAAAAATAGATTTTGGCAGAGATGCAGTAAAAAGGGAACACTTTTACACTGTTGGTGGGAATGTAAACTGGTACAAGCACTGCAGAAAACAGTGTGGATAATCTTTAAAGAACTAAAAGCATATCTACCATTTAATCCAGCAATCTCACTACTAGGTATCTACCCAGAGGAAAAGAAGTCATTATATGAAAAAGATGCTTGCACACTCATGTTTATAGCAGCATGATTTGCAATTGCAAAACTATGGAACCAGCCCAAATGACCATCAATCAATGATGGATATATATATGAATATTACTCAGCCACAAAAAGGAACAAAATAATGGCATTCACAGCAACCTGGATGTAATTGCAGACCATCATTCTAAATGAATTAACTCAGGAATGGAAAACCAAACATCGTATGTTCTCATCCACATGTGGGAGTTAAGCTATGTGGACGCAAATGCATAAGAATGACACGTTGGACTTTGGGGACTCAAGGGAAAGGATGGGGGGCGGCAAAGGATAAAAGACTGCACATTGGGTACAGTGTATACTTCTCAGTTGATGAGTGCACCAGAATCTCAGAAATCACCACTAAATAACTTATTCATGTAACCAAACACCACCTGTTCCCCAAAAACCTATTGAAATAAAAAAATTTTTTTAAAAGAATTTGTTCCTTTCCTTTTTTTAATTATATATAAAACTAGGTTTATGGCCATGGGGCATCTGCGACTCCTCCTCTTTTTCTTTAGAGGATGATCTTCTCATTTTTTATTCTGATATGTTATTTCCTCTAGCGGCAACTTATGTTAGTGAATGGCTTTTCTGTAAGACCCATGGCAGATACATATATTTTTTTTTTCTGCTGGGAATTGCTGAGAGCTTTTCCTGAGGTTTGAATACATTTAGAAGCTTCGCTAACACACTCAACAACCTTGTCTCATCAGTTTACATAGACATTTCTACTAGCATGTGTAAAAAGACAAATTGTGTGTAAATTGATTTGCAGAATACATCTGTGAGATAAAGCAAGATTTGTTTACAATGAGTCACTTAGAATGTGGTCTACCTTTTATTCTGGATTTGTTATGAGAGATTCTGTAGTCATTTTAGAGCCTTAGGCTGCATGAATATTACTGTTGTTATTGTATCATTTAGTTAGAATATACAATTTCTGTGCAAAAGTAGACACCACCCAGGGTATACAGCATGATGACAAGTTCTTTTCTGTCTGACAGTCTGGAAGGGTGGCAGATGAATGCTATGAGAGGGCCCCCATTTTCTACAGCATGTTTAGCATCCTCCCCGATGTATGCTTTGATTTGGCCTTAGAAAGTGAAGACATGTGGTTGTAAAGGAAACGGAAGCTTAAGAAATTTGTATCATTATCCTGGAGAATAAGGGCCATAGAAAATCTTACTAATGGTATCCTTAGTGCCCCAGCAGATTTCCTCCCACCCAAGAATGGAATACATACAAGTCCATGGTAGGGCTGTCTGGAAAACCTAGGCTACCTTATTGCAATGGCATCATCACTGTATCACACACTTGGCTTACAAGGAGACGTCTTATTTCAATAAGAAGCTTTAACTGCCCACTTCATGTCAGGCAAATAATATGGACAGGACACAGTTCCATGCATCAAGGAGCTCATAGTCAGGCAACAATGGCTTTACATGGATAGCAGCATTTAAACCAGGCCTTGAAAAATTAGGAAGTGGGAAAAGAAAGAACAAATTAGAACTCATGAAAGTACATAGTTTGAGGAGTAGAAGAGGTCTTCATAAATCTAGAGCAATGAGTGAGTGAGGAGGGGTGGGAAATGGGTAAAGTGAAGGATGAGAGTTTGTGAAGGGGACTGGATGCAAAGCTAAAGATTGGAGTTGGTGCTATAGGCAGCAGGCGCCATTGAGGATTTTAAGCATGATAGGACTTCTTTCTAAAATAGGGATATCGCGTTGACTATTTTAACTGCTAAAGTACTATGATAAATAGAATAGAGATACAGAAAAACAGAGTAGGGAGATCCCAGTTATACTGAGCCTGGAGAACTACAGCTTTGGAGCTGCTTAGCAAATTTTATTTGCTGCGGTGGATGAGCCAGCTTCTACCTCTCTATGTTCTATATACCAAAGAGGAAGTGATGGGGTTTCCAGGGATGCCGTGTTCTTCGCCTACACACTTCTCTGCATCATGCTAATGCTGCGTTTTGCAAAAGCTGTGGTTTACCCAGCTTCCAGTGAATTTTGTTCCAGTAAACTTGCCTAAAAACAGAAGTCTGCAAAAAATAAGAAAATATGCTATGAACATCTGATCGGACCTTTATGGTTAACTGGGTTTTTTTAATTGCCGTGGAATGTAAGGGTTTCGTTCAGTCTATTCTTAGGCTCCTCAACTCCTGCAAACGTTCTCAAAAATAAGCAATAGGAAAAGAACGTTTCTACTGGGTATGTGACAGGATAAAGAATGTATTGAGGGAAGTTGACTATTATAAGAGTACTTATTTGTAATCCTGCTTGTGCCCTCCTCATATTAGATAATCATTATCGATGAGCTGATGCTTGGCCCATGTTCTTGCCTGACACTAGCATTTCCAGACTACATGTGACCCAGATCTCACTGATTTTTCAACCTTTAAGTCCTCCTTTCTTAATCCTTAAATAATTCAAAATCTCTAGGTAAGTGAAAGGCAGCATGGATAGTAGAATAATCATATGCTCTATGTTAGAACATCTTGGATTCCAATCCTTCTGTGCTATCTAGTAGTTGTATTTTCCTGGACAAATTATTTAACATTTTATCATTATATATAGATTTTGAAACAGAGTCTCGCTCTGTTGCCCAGGCTGGAGTGCAGTAGCACAATCTTGGCTCACTGCAACCTCAGCCTCCTGGGTTCAAGTGATTCTTGTACCTCAGCCTCTGGAGTAGCTGGGATTTCAGGCACACACCACTATGCCGAACCAATTTTTGTATTTTTGGTAGAGACAGGGTTTCACCCTGTTGGCCGGGCTGGTCTCAAACTCCTGGTCTCAAGTGATCTGCCCACCTTGGCCTCCAAAAGTGCTGGGATTACAGGCATTAGCTACCATGCCCAGCCTAAATTATTTAACATTTTAAATCTCAGTTTTCTCTTCTTTACACTGGGAACAATTTATCTTGAGCGCTTGATAGGATAATTTGAAATAATACAGATAGTAGCTGGCCCCCGCTAAGCCATCAAGAATAGTAACTATTATTATCAGATTCTAATTGCCAAAACAGCAGGTTGGATGTTCCAGGAGAGGTTATAATCCCAGTATCAACTCTCAGCTCTCGAGTCTTCATGTCTGTATCCCATTGCAAAGTTCAGCTTGGTCAGTGGAATCCCCACAGTGAGGAGGCCCTCATAATAAAGCCCAAATGTGAGTTTGGCCTGGATAAGCTAAACTCACAGACCTTCAGCCCAGTGTAGCTACCATCCATGAGTATACATGAGGCTAGTGTATAAGGCTGATTCTCTCCTCACTGTTGTAGTGAAGAGCACTTAATAGATGTGTCATAAATGTTATGCAGACTTAACACTCTGAGGACATGGGGATGCACAGATCATTTTTTCCATCCCTTTTGCTCTCTCTGTGATGTCCTTAACCTAAATAACAGTGTATAGAGAAAAATTTATAACATTCCTGAGGAAAAGAATAGTAGAAATAGTAAATAGCTGTTAAGGTCAATGTAATTTACTACAAAATAAGTTGTTTGAGATACAGAAAAAAATCAAGGCAGAGAAAACACAATCAAATCTAGTTCTTACTATTTAGAATTTACCCTGGGGCCTGAATTCTCAAGAAATCTTTCTGTTTTTTAATATAGTCACAACACCACAATTTTTAAACATTTTCAGAAGATCCTCATGCATAAAAAACCAAGGATGGTGACCACTGATGCTTGTATTATTGTCCTTTCTCTGAAATAATGGCATCTTTTAAAAGGAATATATTTAAAATGTAATTGAAATTATTGAGTTGTTGCTCTGATTAATGTGTGTGGGAAAATATAAGTCAGGAAGTGTTTCAAAAGCTATATTTCTGTTCTCATCACCAATCACCATAGACCCTAGATCCATTTAGCCATCCCATATTCACTTGTTTTAGGCAGGATGTTAGAATAAAGAAATATTTTATGAAGTGCTTCATACTGGAATTACTCCTTTTCTGAAAGAGGGAAGTGTGAATTTATCTTTTATAGTGAAATAATTTTACCTGAAGTCATTTCAATGTCATTTTTGGTCATAAACGAAGAGAGTTTGGTAGAGGAATCTTTGAACTAATTACCTTTCTGAAACCTTACAATATTTTGTTGCAAAAAACAATGGTTAAACTTATAAAGCAGAGGTTTTTGGTAAAGATGCAAAACATCTACCTAAGAAAGCCCCATGTCCTATATTTTCATTTTTATAATCTATAAACATTAATTGAACATCTGGGAGAATGGAGGAGAGAACCAATATTTATCTCCTATGTGATAGTTACTTACCATGATCTTTTTAAATCCTCAAAGCCGCCCTGTAAGGCATGTATTATTACCACTGGCAGGTCATTGGACCTATCTGGGACTCAGTTCCTTATCAATAAACTAGATGGTAACATGCTTGCAAGACTGTTATATGGATCAAACATAATCTAGGCAAAACACACGTCTATTAGAGTTGCAAAGATGGAAAATACATGGCACATGATGTTAAAGAAAACTGTAGTCGCAGTGCTGCTACTAATCGTGATCATCTCATGGCTTGAATTGAAACAGAGCACTTTGGTGGAGCAGTGATGTGGGATATAGAGTGACAAGGCAATGTTCATAGTGGTTGTAATAAGGAAGAACTTCAATAATATCCTACAGCATTTTATAACAGAAGCATCATTTTACTAATCACAAATATATAACATTTCCTGTTTTTTTTAAATAAAAGAATTGGCAGTGAATACTCTTGCTTTAGGACTTAAATGAAGTAGAGTCAAATAAGATTTCTCATCCAGATCTTTTATTTTTTTTCTTTGATATGGAGTCTTGTCTCCCAGGCTATAGTGCAATGGCACAATCAGCTCACTGCTGCCTCAAATTCCTTGGCTCAAATAATCCTCCCACCTCAGCCTCCTGAGTAGCTGGGACTACAGGCACCCACCACCATACTTGGCTAATTTTTAAAATTCTTTTATATAGAGACAGGGTCTCACTCTGTTTCCCAGGCTGGCCTCAAACTCCTGGACTCAAGCAACCTTCCTGCCTTGACCTCCCAAAGTGCTGGGATTACAGGTGTGAGCTACTGTACCTGGCCTCATCCCAGTCTTCTTAAATTGATGTGAAGATGGGAGTAGATTATTTCAGATTTTAGGATGAACTAATAAGAGCAGTTAGCATGCTTGAACAGGCTGTATCTAGTTCTGAGCTAAATGCTGGATATGTGATTCTCATTGAGTCCAGGAGGTAGGAACCACTATTACTCCTTTGACAGGTGAAGGGACTAAGATTGATAATCTCACAACTTGCAAAACTAGAAAATCTCATATTTCTTTTTCATAAGGTTGTATTTTTTCTTTGCCCTTTTTTTAAACTAAGAAATATTTCAAATATTGAAAAATAACATTGAATATCCTTCACCTAGATTTCATAAATGTTAACGAATCTGGATATTTGTTTCAGATCCTTAGTTTAGAAGAAATTAAAAGTTACCAATACAGTTGAAACCCGTTTTCTACCTCTCCACAATCCATTTCCTTCTCCTTCTGCAGATGTAACCAGTGTTCTGAGATTGTTTTAAACTTACTCTAGAGTATGTATACAAAAAATGGTATCATATAGTTTTTGTGATTTTGAATTTACGTAAGTGGTATTATTTTCTTCCATATTCAGGTTTATCCTTCTGTCTATTTCTTCTATCTTTTTGAGGTAAATATTTAGTCTATTAATTTTCAGTCTTTCTTATTTTCTAATGTATACACTTAAGGCCATGCGTCACCCTCTAAGTACTAATTTAGCTGCATTTTGCAAGTTTGAAATAGTGCCTTAAAGTTTCCAAAATAGAGAGTTATTATTGAGTTACTGAGCTCCAATTTTGTTGCATATGAGTTGTAGTGTGGTCTATAGAATATCAACTTTTTGTTATTTATTGAGAGTTAACTTTGGCTCATTACTGATCAATATTTTTTAAATGATTATGTTGACTTGAAAAGAAGATATAGCCTTCCTTTGCTGGGAATAGAGTTCTACATAGTTCATTAGATCAAACTTATTAACTATTCAAAAGTACTGTGTCATTTGAAAGAAGTATATTAAAAGGCCCCATTAGGATCGTGATTTTGTAAATTTCTCCTCCTTGAATTTCTATCAGCTTAGCTCTATGTAGTTTGGGGTTTTATTGCTTTACACAGTTTAGCCAAAAGACCTTCTTTATCCTTAATAATGAATTTTCTCTGCAAGTCTATTTTATTGAATATTAATATCATAGAACCAATTCTTTTTTGGTTACTTTTTTTTTTTTTTTTACTATTCCTTTTCTGACTTACCTCAGTTGTTGTGTTTTACTTGATTCTGGTATATTTTTAAATATCCAATCTGACAATAGCAGTTAACAGGGAAGTTTGTCATGTTTATCTTTATTGTGATTACTTACATTTTGTGATTTTCTAACATTTTCTATTAAAGTTGCTATTTTGCTCCTTTTTTTCCCTTGTTTGCTTTCTATTGGATTCAGTGGTTTTTCTTGCCCTCTCTCCTCATTTTCTCTCCACTATTTAGAAACTTATACATTCCCTTTCTTTTTTTTAGTGGTTACTATTAAATATCCCATGTATATTTGTCTTAATTAAATAATATAGTAACCATAGATTGCTTCAATATATCCCCTTCCATCATATATATTATTGTTGATTAGTGTTTTAGTTATGACTTGTTTATAAACTGTCCCCAGATTTGTTATAACATGGTCATTATTATCTGCTGTGGTCTGAATGTGTCCCCCAAGTTTCCTGTGTTGGAAATGTTGGAAATCCTCAATGCAGCAGTGTAGGGAGGTGAAGTCTCTGGGAGCTGTTTAGGTCATGAGGGATCTGCCCACATGAATGGATTGATGCCATTATAAAAGGGCTGGAATGAGGGAGTTCACCCCATTTTTCCCTTCTGTCTTCTATGTGAGGACAGTTTCTCCCCTCTGGAAGATGAATTGTTCAATGTGCCATTTTGGAAGCAGAGACTGGATCTTAACCTACAGTGCCTTGATCTTGAACTTGTCAGCCTTCAGAACTGTGAGAATATAAATTCCTGTTCTTTATAAATTACTCAGTCTTAGGAATTATGTTATAGTAGCACAAAATGGACTAAGACATTATTTGTTTGGCTTTGCCACTTACTGGCTGTATTACTTTGCAAGTTTTTTAGATGTGTGATGCCTAGTTTCCTCATGGATATACTGGGGATTATAATAGTATCTAATTACAGGTTTATTGTGATAATTAGATGAGCTTCATCAGTTCCTGGCACATAACTGCTCAGTGAATTTTAGCTGTTATGATTTAGTTAGTACTTATTAGATTGTCAACATGTTCACTGATATGTTTATGAACTATTATTTCTTTCTCCTGGTTCAATTACCTTCTTCCTGAAGTAGGACTCATACTAGTTCCTTTAATAGAGTTCTGTGAGTAATAAACTGTCAGTTTTATTTGAAAACACCTTTACTTTGTTCCGTCTTTGAATGATGTTGGTTGAATGTGAAATTGTGGATAGCAGTTATTTTTTTCCTAGAATTTGGAAGATATTATTTTATTTTTTTCTGGCTTTTATAGTTGTTCTTGAGGAATCTAATTGTGTCAGTGATGATCTGCATTTTCACCATGATTTGTTTGGGGACACTTTAAAAAATATTTCCTTGCTCTTACTTTTTTTTCTTCTTCAATCTGAGAACTGAGAGCTCTTATGTTTTTTTTTTTTATTCAGTAATGTCATAAGCTATTATTGCCTCAAATATTGCTTTCCTGCATTCTATTCTGTCCTTCTGTAATCTGTACAGAATAAATCTATCATTTTGTCTCCCGTGTCTCTCAATCTCACTCTCAGGTTTTCCATTTCTTCAACTGGCTTTACAACTTTCTGGGTGATTTTCTCAGGATTCATCCTTTCAATTTATTTCTCTTCGGTTGTGTTTTTTATTCTATTTAATCCTTCCATTTAGTTTTTTTAGCCTGATGCTTGGCATCTGGAGAAGACAAGAACAGGAAAATCAGGACAATGACCTGACTGTGTCACCCATTGGCATGAAATAATGAGGAAGGGGTGAGGAGAACTATGAAAAGCATGAATGGCATGTTCAGTGATCCTCAATCAGTTTACCAACAAGTTTTCCTTGTCTTTTAACCTTTTGTGTGTGTTTTCAAAGGCACTGTAAAAAACAAAACAACATATACATTTGTTAAATAATAATAATGTATCTCCAGATTTTGCTTATCACAAATATGTATAACAACCATACTTTAATTTAAATGACCAGTGTTACTGTATCAAATTGGTATTCTTTCAACTAAGAGAAAAGAAATTAAATTTGCCAATTTGGTTTACTTGGGGTACCATCTCACCCATGAAGATATAATTTTTCTTTTTTTTTTTTTTTTTTTTTTTTAAATTTTTCATTTGTTTTTCTTGGATAATCTTTAAAATATTCAGAAATAATGAATATACATCTTAACACTGCAAGTGCACTTTTCTTAAAAGGATAGAACAATGTGTATATCTTTTAAGAAATTATTTTCAATGATTTCTGAAGCCCTAATTCACGGAACCCATTTTAGTGCGTTTGATTGAGTTGGCTTTGCTCCACTCTATCTTTTTTTTTTTCTTTTATTGTAATTATTATTATTATTATTATTATTATACTTTAGGTTTTATGGTACATGTGCCCAATGTGCAGGTAAGTTACATATGTATACATGTGCCATGCTGGTGCACTGCACCCACCAACTCGTCATCTAGCATTAGGTATATCTCCCAATGTTATCCCTCCCCCCTCCCCCCAACCCACAACAGTCCCTGAAGTGTGATGTTCCCCTTCCTGTGTCTGTTTTTTAGAATACTTGAAACTGGTTCATAGAGTCTCTTTCATGATCATAGGTTTGTAAACACTGGCATAACATTACTGATTGGAGCTCTAGAAAGCGGGAAGTCATTCTTGCCTACCATCTTTTATTCAGTATTTAGCTACTGGCTGATCTAGAAACTGCATCTACAGCCACTGCTCATTCCCTTCTTGACCCAAGTTGCAGCATCTACAGAAGATGGAGATGCAGTTCGTAAGTGGTCCAGGAATGAGTGTTGATTAGCTTTTAGAGGATGTTTCTTGGACTAGCACAAGGAGTATCATACGAAACTCTCTTGTTGCCACCCTTGACAAATGACCCTAATTTTCATATCAGATTAGAAAATTCGATTGGACCGTCAAAGCAAATGTGTTCTTTTGTGGTTTATTAGTGATTCTTCCCAGCTTTGGTAAATGCAATTTATATAATCAGCTCTCAAAGATTTTCACTATGGGTTTTTATTTATTCTTGCAGAATAGTGCCTTAGAAAAATTTTATACGGATTTTTTTTGACAACTATTAAGCAGTTCTCCCCTATTCCCACTCTCTCAAACCCCAATGCCCAACATGAAGAAGAAACAAATCTCTATTTTCAAATCTAAGCCACTCATGACACACCCAGCTGGGCTTTCTCTGAAATTGGATTTCCATTGAAGGACAGTGGGCAGTAGTCACTTGGGGGCCTGGGGAAACAGTGGGAGGGTGAATCAGGAAGCCATCAAGAGATGCAGCCCTCTTGACTGCTTTATGTAGTTAGAGAGAGAGCGTATTTTTAGAATGGACTTTGCTAGGAGGATAAGTAATACAGTTCTATTATTTGGACGTTTGAATCACACACGTCTAGCCCTTTAACTTATCTGATATACCCCTATGTACTGTTATTTTTCCATAGGGGAAAAAAAGGCATTAAGTGAGTAATAGGTATGTTAATGAATATACTTAGAGTTACTACATTGAAATCTGGGGAATATAGATACAGAGACCAAAATGGGGAGTGATGTTGATCATTGTTGGTTAGTGGCCCTGGATGGAGCAGGGAGTAGGTTCCTAAATGGGCACAAGTAGGAATCATGTGGGAAATGGGCACATGTGCATCCTTCAAATCCCCCCATGGGGCTGCTGCCTACTGCTTGTATTAAAAGGCATTTTATGTTGCATCTACTTGAAGATGCTTAAATATGCTATACTTTCACCTCTCTTCCTTCAACATATGTCCATATGTTATGGATACTTCCATTGTCAGATTTGAGCTCTTGAAGCATGATTTTTAATCTGTGCATACCCTCATCCAGTGCAAGGTAAAAACCAATAGTGTCTTTCAGGTTTAGAACTGACCACAGTCAAGTACTTTAGGACAGGAAAGTGAGAGGGCCAGAGGGAAGCTTCGCTTTGGGGAGTAAAAGAACCAATCTACAGAGGCCCTTGGTCTCCCACAGAAACACAGGAATGATAAGGAAGTATAATTATGACTAAAGAGAAAGGAAAGAAGAGAGAGAGAGAGAAAGTGAAGAAACACAGCCAAGTAGAAGCAGAGCCTGCTCAGGGAAGCATAGATGGGTTAGAGGAGGGACATTTGGGATGCACATCAGAAAATCAGATGGGAAGTCCGTGTTTGTCTGTTTTGTCTGGTCACCATAATTGTGCTGGCTCTGAGTTTCAACCTTTGTTAATCATACAGCCTTGTTTAAATATGGAATCATTTTTCTTTTGTCCTTCCTTGACTCCATCTTAAACATCACATTGCTGATAACTCAGAGAACTTTTAACCTAGGCAACCTTCATGTGAGTTCCTTTCAGTTCCTTTTGATATACACATATTTAAAGTGACAGTTATTTCCTCTTATGGAAGATAGATTTTATTTAATAATTTTTTCAAGTGGAGAGATTAGTTATGGTCACAGTAGAAAATTTTTCATAATTCTCCAAGTACTATAAAAAGTAACGATGGCATAAAGTGAATTCCCATGATGAGAGTCATCCTGTCACTGTGAATTGCTGTGATCATCTTTAAAATGATATGTCTTTCCACACTGTCTGTCAGCAACTATGTAGGGCTTGTTTTAGATTCAAAAATGTGTGAGATTAGTTGATCTATATCCAAGGAATTCAGACACTTTTCGTTGTTTTTGGATCTGGTCACTGTTCGCTAGTTCAGTTGTGGGGTAGTTTTCTTATGTTTATCTGTCCTGAAGTTTTATATTCAGAGGCAGTTTTTACATGTTCTTTTTTTCTTACCCTTCACTTAATGAAGCAGGGTTATAGGAGAAAAATAACCTTTTATCTTTCCTCAGTGATATTAACTTCATTGCATCTAACTTTTTAATAAATCCTATGCCTACTAATTTACAGAAACCTTATTTCTAAAAAATGTAATATATATTACTTAAGACTGATCAACATCTTCCCCTTTCTACTACATACATATTCAGAGTTTTTATTTTGTTTTCTTTTTGTATATTCCAGACTGGGAAAAAATGCACTGTTTGTAAGCAGATGCTTTGATTTCAATAAATGTCTTTTTATTTCTCTCTCCCTTTGATTTATTGCTTGGAAACCATGAGAAACATCTAAGTGCAGATGCTGTTTTCCAGCTCTGACAAAACATTGCTTGTTGACCTCGCAAACTTAGAAAGATTTATCTCCTGTGATTCAGTTGTGGAAGTAATAATATTAGCAGTTAAAATTTTCTAAGACACGATCAGGATAAGGAAACTTTGGTCATTCTGCTTCTTGTTAAGAACAGCTGGCAATTTAAAAAGCAGACACTTGCTAAGGGGGAAGGAGATAAAGAAGATCAAACAGAAATGCCTCCTCCTTTAGTTAAGTATGAACTGAGCATGCTGCATAGTAGCAATAAAATCAGATTCTTAAACGCTTTCCCTTGTTTAGTGTGTATACGTGCTTATTTTTATTTAGTCTTCAAAGATGACTTTCCTTATGTATTTATTCTGTTAGAAGGAAATACATCTTGACCAAATATTTTTTGCCAAATGCTTGTTGTATATTAAAGCCAGCTTAAAATGTCACATTTGCTGTGGCTATGTTGAGACTCTGACAAGGTTATCTGCAGTGTGAGTGATGTCTGCAAGAGTGGCCTCTCACCATGCCTTCTGCACATTGATTCCACTCATCTGCCAGGAGGCAGAGGTGATTCCTATCATTCTGAGAGCTTCCTATAGAAGGCGGGGCCTCTGCAGTCTCTAGAACTGAGGAACTAAATGAAGGCCACCATAGTGACCATTAAGTTCCTTAATTGTGAGGAAGCATCTCTAAGAGGAAACGATTCTACAGACAGAAATATGCGTGACCAGTTCTACAGGATGTGATGTCATGTGACTGGTGGAGCTTGTCTTTCTATCAAAGGCTTATACAGAAAAGGGAAAAGAAATGGGCATGTTTCAGGTCAGTTCTGAATAATAGAAGAAGGAATGAAAGGAAGGAGAGGGGAGGGGAGGGGACAGGAGCGGAGAGAAGGGGAGGGGAGGGGAGGGGACAGGAGCGGAGAGGAGGGAAGGGGAAGGGAGGAGAAGGGAGGAGAGGGGAGGGGAGGAGAGGAGAGGAGAGAAGCGGAGAGGAGAGGAGAGGAGAGAGGAGAGGGGCATGTGAGCTGGATTTCTTCAAACCCCACCAACCTGGACAGTGAGTCCTGGGATCAAAATAATGGTGAGCCTCAGCATCTAACATCAAACACCCAGACTTCCTTCTGGTTTAAGAAATTCCAAAGGTTCTCAGCTGTGATAAAATTAAAAGGACATATTCCTATTTGTTCTTTGTGTTATTGGTTCTCTGTCTCCCCCTGAACCTTTAGCCAGAAATAGAGATGCACCCTTTCTTCTTCAGTAGCTTTGAGGATCAAAGAATCTTAGTTGCCAGAGCTGGGAGGGGAATCTCAAAGACTGCCTGGTGGAACAATATGATTGTTCATGTGAATAAACTGAAACTCAGAGAGAATGTGGTCTATGCAAGCATGGCCCATAGTCTGTGTCAAAAGCCAGGTTTTCTGACTTGTGACCCAGGGCTCTCTGTAGTATTCCAGGCCAGCAAAATCCTGTTTCTCTCCAGACACATCTTCTCTTGCACCAAATGGGCCTCCTTGCTGTGTCCTCCTCAAACCACCCTCACTCCCACCTCTGAACCTTTGCTGATGTTCACGCCCTGCACAGAGTGCCCTTCTCCTCCAACTCCTCTGCTCAGCACATCACATCCCCTAATGCTCAGCCCGATCTCATTTCCAAAGTTAAGGCTCTGCTACTCTTCCAGCTCAAATTGATGTCTCCTCGCCCTAGACTCCTTCAGGTCTTTTTTCATTCACTATTTCATGTTTGATTTTAACTTCTCAACCAGATGATACTCTCCCAAGCCTGTGTTTTTGTCTTCTCCACAGCAGTCCTCCCAGCAACCTACTGCCAGGCCAAGTGCTTTTCTCTACTTCAGTCTTCTCATCTGTTAAATGTGAATAATAACACCTGCTCTAAATCTAAGCCTAGTGGACTCCCACCTTGTTGAAGGGCATGTTGAATAGTCTTATGTTTTGGAAGTTTGAGCTTTTGGGACGGTAAAAGAAGGGACAGGGATGCCTAGGCACACAGAACTCAAATGCAGTTATTTGGGTCTTCCTCTAACTTAGCCTCCACTGGTCAAATGTTTTTAGCATCTGCACCGGCAGCCATTTCCATGTATCCCTTCTCCCTGGAGACAGTACAAACAAAAGATAATTCCTATCATTGTTGGGCAGAAGTCTCTCAAAGCCCTTACTAATATTATAGTTTTGAGATTCACAGTTTCCTCTGAAAGTTCCCCTTTAGGAGGGATGGAAACCACAGGATGGGTATTCTGGTAAATGCTCAACATAGATACCTATGGACTGGGTAGCAGGTGACCCCTAGGAAGGCCTCAAATATCCTATAAGGTCCCAGTAAGGGCCAGTTATTCTAAGCAAAGGAGCTTCTGTGAGTCATAGTGCAATCCATAGATATGCTTGTTAGCTCCTTTTTTAAACCCTTCCTGAAACAACAGCCAAGAAAGGAAAGGACTCAAGGTCACCTCTGGAATCAGAATCTACTCAGTCTTTCCCCATCCTAGTTTGTATTCACCATATTCAGCCCTCAGCTGACTTGAGGCAGAGTGCCTTGGTAGAAAGTGGTTCTTAGAGACAGGCATCCAGGCAATGTAGCAAGGTAGGAAGAGCCCTAGACTAGAAGTATAAAGACTCAGGTTTGAGGCCTGACTCTGCCACCTGCTGTCTCAAAAACTGCAATAATATAAAGCCTCTTAAAAATTCTAGCTTCAGTCTTCTCCTTTGTTAAATGTGAATAATAATAATGCCTTCCCTGCCAGTCATGGTGGCTCACGCCTCTAATCCCCCCTACTTTGGGAGACCGAGGTGGGCCAATCACTTGAGGCCAGGAGTTCAAGACTAGCATGGCCAACATGGCAAAACCCCATCCTACTAAACATAAACAAATTAGCTGGGCATGGTGGCAGGTGCCTGTAGTCCCAGCTACTCTGGAGGCTGAGGCACAAGAATCGCTTGAACCTGGGAGGCAGAGCTTGCAGTGAGCCAAAATTGCGCCACTGCACTCCAGCCTGGGCGACAGAACAAGAGTCTGTCATCATCATCATCATCATCATCATCATCATCATCATCATCATAATGCTTTCCCTACATCTGGCTATAATTATTTCTTTAACATTTCCTTCCCTGCTACATTGTCAGCTGCATAAGAGCAGGGTCTACCTGTATCTTGTTTACCACTGTATTCCCAGAACCCTAGTAGGACATGTACTGTATTAATTGGTTGGTTGACTGAGCAATAGGGAGAAGTTTAGATCAAGTACAAGCTATTATTATGATCCTTATTATGTTTGATGTTATTGTTATGGCTCCCTAGAGTTTGGTGGATTTTGGTTTGGGTTTCCATTCCACTCTCCATCATTGAGAAGGAACTGAGTCAAAAGACCAACCACTCACCATGGTCATAAGTAATTTCAGAGTTCATAGTATCTCTCTGTAGATTATTCCCTAGTCTCTGTACTTGGCCACAGAGTGGATGGCTTTGATCTTACACAGATCGATTCTATATCCCTTGATGGGTGTGTGGCAGCAATCATCAACAGCAAGGTGACCTTCTCTGCTTATCATGACTGGCCCCTTCTATAATTTTCTTCTTTGGTTTTTGATATATAAGTATTTTTAGTGACAAAGATAAGCTTCCAACGGTACTGTACTAAATGTGGCTTCTGCCTGAGGATGCACTTGTGTCTGAGGAGGATCTAGACTGTCCAAGTGAGCTCTTATTTTAAAGCCCCTCTTACAGGTTGGCTCTGAAGGACTGAGGAAAAAGCAGGGCCTTTAGCATCAGACAGGTCTACTTTTGGAAGCCCATGTAGTTGACAATCTAGCTACATGGGACATTGTAGCTACAGGGAAGGAAATGTTAAAGAAATAATTATATGTGTGAAGAATACCTAGATGTAGGGCAGATATTATTATTATCATTTAACATGAGAAAAACTTAGTCTGAGAGAAGCAAAAAGCTTTGCTCCAAGTTTTTGAGACAGTGACACAGAGAAGGTGTCTCTACTTATTGTATAATAGGGACAATAATAAAGCCATCTTCAAGGGATGTTGTGATGAATCAGTAAGAAAATATATGTGAAGTTAATGAGCAAAGAGTCTGGCCATAGTATTAATTAGTATTAATACTATTAATAAGTATTCAGTAAAGGAGAGTTTCCCACTTTCTTTCCTTCCACTCTCTTTTCCATAAATTAACCAGAGATAAAAGTGGTGGAATTAGACTTCAGTCCTGTAATGGTGCACCTGAAGTGCTTCCTTTTAATTCATATCCATCTTCCAGATTGCTTGTTGTACCCATATTTTCTGTTAACACAAATTGGAGGGAGTATCCTGACTTTCATTTGTTGACAGAGACACAAATGGGCAGAACACAATGATGAATGTCTCAATTCAGACAGGAATTGAATGTTGCCTGTGGGGTAGGCTGGCTCTGCCACCTGCACTGACAATACATCATCCCTGGAAATTAATCCATCTTCACCATAGCCATTGAAATGGAAAGAAGTGCTTGTTCATTGAAAACACCTTCAAATGGAAAGGATGAAGGTCTAGCACAGTATATATGGTGCATTAATATCTATAATCATGTTTAATTTGCATTCGTCTAACTCTGCCACTTGGAAACTGTTTTTAAGATATTGTGTTGCATGAATGGGTTTGTGTATGCATTATTTGCTTCTTGAATAAGAGCTGAACAGAAGCTAATAGCTTTATATAAAATATAATGATTGCCAAATTCAAGAGTTAATGTCCTGTTTCACATTCATTCTTGCTCACTTTTAGTACAAGCTTATGCACCATCAGGCATGTTGTATACAAAAATAATGATGTGGGTCCTGGTCTTTATAGGTCTAATGGGTGATAGTTCCATATTTCTGTAAATTTTAAAAGCATTATTACTCACTAAATATGGATTATTTTAAAGTGATTAGATATATGTATGAATAGACTTCATATCACAAAGTTTTATTTTCTTTGTTAAGGATATGAATCCTAATGTCTTTCCTATTGAATCTGCTAATTCAAATAATATCTATCAGTAGGTAGATGAGCTAAACACTAAGCCTGTATGTCAAATTTTATACACAATATTATGCTTAGATGCATATATAGTAAAACCGATATTTACAATATGTTGGTGTACAAACAATATATTGGTGTAAAAAATGATTAGTGCTTCTTGATCAAGTTAATATATTCAGGTTTTATAATTATGTATTATTTCATAGTGTATCGATAAACAAGGAGAAGAGAAACTAGTTATTTCAAGCAGGAAGTGATTTAATTTAGGGAAATAGATTCTATAACAGAAAGAATTAATGTTTACCAAACACTATATTGTTCTCCCGTTTTCTCTTGCTGTTAATTGGGACCTTGTGATAGTCCTGGCTGAAGGACTGTGAAGGGGAGGGAAGAATTAATATCCCAGGGCCTAACTGGTTAAGAGCTTGTGTGCCTCTTTCAACCCTCACTTTCCCTGGAATAAACCTTGGAGCTATATGTTGAAATAGAAAATAAAAATATGGATGAATCTTGGTCATCTGAGTCACCAGATAGAGGAGATCTCTTGACAATCTGCACTGGATTTTGCATGAGCAGAAAGTCACCTTTTACTGGGATAAGCCACAGAGATTTCAGAGTTTTGTCTATTGAGACAGCTAGGGTTAATTACTGTAAAAATACTAGGGCCTGGAAAAATGTTGGAAGGCTTGAGAGAGGGAAGATCAGGTTGCAACTACTAGTATGCAGAAAATCATGAAGCATAGGAACTACAGGAAATTGTCACCAATGATCTCAGCTGTCTACAGCACCAAAGTGAGTGGTTAGTAGGAAGATACTTGGAAGCTGTTAGCAAAAGCTCACATCTGGGGTCTACCCAAGTCCATGTGACTACCTGTCTCAAAAGAGTAATAATAGTTCTATTTATCTTTTGTCTTTGAAACCGTGCATGAATGAGTCTAATTGTCTTAATTTAAACCATAACCCTGCTGGCAGAGATTCGAAGAAATGTAGTTCTCATGCTTCCAATCCCTATAATACTAGGGAGAGCATAGAAGGAGAAAATGGTGTCAAATTGCCAAAAAAAGAACCTGGCATATAGAAGTAGCCCAATTATTAGGGTGATGACATGCCCCAGTTTGTCTGAGACAGTCCCAATTTATTCCTGTTGACCTAGAGTAATTTTTGATAGTACCCCATTTCAATCTCAACATGTTCCCTGCTTGGACACTAAATTATATGGACATCGACCTATTGATAACATGATAAAAATACTTTATTTCATCAAAAAACACTTATTCAGGATATGCTAAGTGCTAATCATTGTGTGGGACATTGGTCAACAAAGGCACTTATGACCTTGGCATTTATGAAACTTAGAGTCAAATCTAGTGAACGATGGGAGCCTAAACAAGGCAATAGCTATGAGGATGGAGCAGAGGAGGCATACTTGAAAGAGATTGAAGAATTAAATCATACAGGTCTTGATAACTAGCATACTGGTTAAGCCCCTTAGGCTCTTAAGTCAGACTATCCAGGTTTGAACACCAGCTCCATCACTTGTTGGGTATTTTAACTTGGGAATTTACCAACTAATCTCTGCCTCAACTTACAACTCTGTTAAATGGGAATTGTAATAATACTTATAAGATTGTTGTGAAAATTGAGATAAAAATTTATAAAGTTTATAAGAGGGCCTAAAATATAGTAAGTGCTCAACAAATATTTATCATTATAGTGAAGAAGTTGTTGTTGTTTTATAATGGCTGAATATGAGAGAACTGTTAAGAAAATCCTAGGTTTCTGACTTGAATACCTTGATGGATGGTTATGTAAAATAATAAATGCAGAAGAAGCTGATTTATGTGGGGGAAAATAATGCATATAGTTTGAATGGATTGCTAGAAGAGTAAACAGAGGAATTGGCATTCTAATTTAAGTGGGGGAAAGAATGCATTTGGTTTGATTATGCTGAGTTTGAGGGACCAGTGGGAAATCCAAATGGCAATGTCTGATAGCAGCTGAATAGTTAGATTTGGGGCTCAGATAAAGATCTGAGCTGAAATTTAGACTTGTGAGGTTTTTTTAAAAAAAAAACAACTTTTATTTTAAGTTTAGGGGTACAAGTACAGGTTTGTTACACAGGTAAACTTGTGTCATGGGGGTTTGTTATACAGATTATTTCATCACCCAGGTATTAAGCCTAGTACCCATTAGTTATATTTCCGGATCCTCTCCCTCTTTCCACCATCTCACACCAGTCAGAGTGGCTATTATTAAAAAGTCAAAAGATTTGTGACTTTCTAGGTGGTAGTTGAAGCCAAGGAAATTTGGGAGATGAATTGGAGAAGGTATTCAGAGTAGACCAGAACTTAAAGGGCAGAGGAAGAGAAGCACATGAGAAAGACAAGAAGGAACTGCCCGAAAAATAGAAGAGAAGCGGGCAAGTGATGTGAAGGAAGGCGAGGAAGGAGAGAAAGCCAGAAAGAACAGGGTGGACAATGGTATTAAGTACCAAGCACAAATCAAGAAGATGAGAACAGAAATGATTTCCACAGATTCAGCAATTGAGGGCTTTTGCTGATTTTAGTAAGAATAGATTCAGTGGAGTAGGGAAGGTGGAAGTCTTCTCAGGTCACCAAGGGTAGAGGTCAGAATGAGAAGAGAGGACATATAGATCATGAAATATTAATCTTCAGGGTGCTTGGCTGTGAAGGAAAGGAAAGGGTCAGTTGGTGGCTAGAGGGTTTTTAAAAGCAGAGCCTACAAGATCCTTTGGTCCTAGAGTTGCACAAAGGATTTGCAGACCAAGAAAGGTTTGGATTACATGACCGCCAAAGTCTTCCCCATTTCAAAGTGTTTATTATTTCATGATTCTCTGCTTAATAAGTACAAAGGTTCAGCTTTTATTTTCACAGGTTGTTACCTGTAAAGAGGGTACAAAATCTGTTTTATCCTAACAAATTTAAATTAGAATTTAGTTTGATCTTACGAGTCTTTAGGGAAATATATTTTAGGGGTCAAAATGTGTATCTGTACATAGTATATTTATGAATAGTGTTCTTAATTTTTAATTCAGTACCTTTACAAATTATTTTATAATTGGTTCCTGTTTTCAACCAGTTGCTTGTGCTTATATATGCAATTTGTCTATTTTTTTCATATCTGTTTTCAGCTTCTCCCAAAGAATTATCATTAGGTCATAACATTGGGGGAGGTTTGCTGAATGATCATTCTTTTCAAAGACTTTACCATTTCCCCCAGAGCCTTGGTTGGTTTATTGACTAGAGCAAAGCAGTTAGTTTGCTATTAGTGGAATAAGGTAGGCAAAGCATCTGGAAATGTTCTACCAGGAGGAGCCAGTGGCCTTGTTTCCGAAAAGTCCCAGGTCTCCCATCACTCCCTCCAGTCTTGCTAGGGCATGAAAGAATCAGAATTTATAACTGCATCATAATTCTGTACTACAGCCTTTCATCTGGGATCTTCTGTTTGGAAAGTCTCTTCAAATGTTTTCTTAGCCTCAAGGGAAAAATTTCTCCCAGAGATACCTCAATTTTGATCAAAAGCATTCACAAGTCCACTTTTAGTTTTTTCTCTACCAATTAAAGTCCTCTTAGCTTGGTAGATTAAAGCTCATAAAACTGGTTCCACTGGTTTATTAGAAAACTCACTTTAGCTAGAAGAGTCGAAGTTTTGATATAGACAGACCCTAGAGAGCTAGGAAAAGCTTACTTTTCTCCAAAGAATTCAAGTCCTATTATTTAATTTTCATCTGATTTTGGCCAAGTTCAGATTTTTGCTGACTTTACTGTGTAACATAGCCTATTCATTTCAGCTATAAATAGTTCTCTTTTGTTTCCATTTACTTAGAAATTAACAAATTATTGCTATCATTTTATGTGTTTTCATATATGTATTTAAAGCCTTTTATAATTATGATATTTAAATGTTCTGTTTTTAAATTCCAAATAACATTAGTTGAGAGATGCACCTTTGACATAAAAAAAAAAATTTCAGGAGAAAAATTTCTTGTAAAAGCTTCTCAATGAGTGTATACATTGATCATAAGACCATTCTAATTCTAGAAACATTAAATATGAAAAAGTATACTTTTGGAATTGAAAAGATATGGCATTAATGGTCATTTCACTTGACTTGAGGCTTCCCATGTGTGGGATTCATCATTACTTCATATGCATCTATCTAATCTTCATTTATCCACTCAGCTCACAGTTATTGAGAACAATATTAAGTCTTAAGCTCTTTTGCTAAGCAATGGACAATGAAGACTCCCTGGTGATAGTTAGCATCCAAATTTGTAAAATGAGCCATTTGTTGTATGTCTTAACCTTTTAAAAATTTCAGCATTTTTCTCTAAATATTTTGAAATCTAACTCAAGAAAAATAAAAATCACCCGGTGGCTTTTTCACATAATTTTAATCACCTTTATTCTTCTGCTTATCCTGTCTCCTCAGTCTTACATTCCCCTACACTGTGCAGCAACCTGAGTTGATAGCTGTCATACCATGCCATGCTACTCTCATCATCATACGGTGGCATGATTAAGATGGAGAAGACTTCAAAATAAGTATACTTAAAATCTTCAGAAAATAAAATGTGAATAGCATCCATTAAAAAACAAAAACAGGAGTTTATGAAATAACAATTAAGTGGTAATCAAATTAGAACATGCAGATACAAAAGACAACCGATTTAAATGATTAGAAATAAAAAAATGAATAAAAATGTATAGTCATTTAGATTTTCTAGAAAAAAATCTAAATAAAAGGAATAAATAAAGGGAATGCTGTCGAAGGGAGACTTTGTAAATTGGATCACGGAAATTAGAAATTACCAAACTGTGCAAAACAGAGAAAAGAGAACTGAAAACACAAAAGATTTTGTAATGTAAGAAGTTCTATTATATATAAGTAAATAGTTCCAGTGGGAGAAAATTGCTGAACAGTTTCTAGAATTAAGGCAAGATGTGAGTATTTGTATTCCAAAAAGGACAAATCATGCCAAGCAAGATGAAAACTTTAAAACCTCTTTCTATATTTACATTATAATGAAGCTAAAGAACATCAAGGGCAGAATGTTTGCTTTTCTGAATGGGGAGATATGAAATGTCATTGAAGCTTTCCTTGATTACTAGAGGTTTATTCCTGCATTCTGTTGTGATAACACTTTGTTCTATGTTGATTTAGTTATTTGCCTGCTGTAATTTCTCATGCAGTCATTGTACTGGCCTCCAGCTCACTTTTGTTTACTGCTGTTCTTTGCTATTTGCTAGACAAACCAAAAAACTGCCTTTGTTAAAAGACTTATAATAAACGACAATAGCTTATTAAACGAAGAATTGGCTTTAAAGAAAGTACATGATACTAGTGTAGCAAAAGCTAACATTTATCAGGTGTTTACTATCTACTAGACATTTTTACAAGATTTTTCTCACTTAACCCTCACAATGTCCCCATGAGGCTGGTATTACTCTATCACCCCCATTTTACAGATGAGGAAGCTGAGGCTTAGTTACAGAAACTGATTCACTTGCCCAAGATCATGTGGCTTTAGCAAGTATGTTAAGTGGTGCCTCCTAGATTTTAACAAAGTCAAATTCTAAGCCCAAAATTTTTAAATACTCTTATTTCTTATCCTTTTTTTTTTTTTAACTTTTATTTTAAGGTCAGTGGTACAAGTGCAGGTTTGTTACATAGGTAAACCTCTGTCATGGGGTTTGTTGTACAGATTATTTCATCACCCAGCTATTAAGCCTAGAATCCATTAGTTATTTTTCCTGATCCTCTCCCTCTTCCCAACCGTCATCCTCCGAAAAGTCATAGTGTATTTTGTTCACCTCTATGTGTTCATGTGTTCTCATCATTTAGCTCCCACTTATAAGTAAGAAGATGTGGTATTTGTTTTTCTGTTTCTGTGTTAATTTGCTAAGGATAATGGCCTCCAGCTCCATCCATGTCCCTGCAAAGAACATGATCTCGTTCTTTTTTATGGCTGCATAGTATTCCATCGTGGGTATGTACCACATTTTCTTTATTGAGGCTATCATTGATGGGCATTTAAGTTGATTCCATGTCTTTGCTATTGTGAATAGTGCTGCAGTGAACATATGTGTATGTGTCTTTATAATAGAATGATTTGTATTCTTTTGGGTGTATACCCTGTAATGACATTGCTTGGTTGAATGGCATTTCTGTCTTTAGGTCTTTGAGTAATTGCCATGCTGTCTTCCACAATGGTTGAACTAATTTACACTCCCACCAACAGTGTATAAGTGTTCCTTTTTCTCCACAACCTTACCAGCATCTGTTATTTTTTGACTTTTTAATAACAGACATTCTGACTGGTGTGAGATGGTATCTCATTGTGGTTTTGATTTGCATTTCTCTAATGATCAGTGCTGCTGAGATTTTTTTTTTGTATGATTGTTGGCCTCATGTATGTCTTCTTTTGAGAAGTGTCTGTTTATGTCCTTTGCCCACTTTTTAATAGGGTTGTTTGTTTTCTTTCTGGTAAATTTAAGTTCCTTATAGATGCTGGATATTAGACCTTTGTCAGATGCAAGTTTGCAAAAATTTTCTCCCATTCTGCAGGTTGTCTGTTTACTCTGTTGATAGTTTCTTTGGCTGTGCAGAAGCTCTTAAGCTTAATTAGATCCCATTTGTCAAATTTTGCTTCTGTGGCAGTTGCTTTTCATGAATCTTCATCATGAAATCTTTGCCCTTGCCTATTTCCAGAATGGTATTGCCCAGGTTGTCTTGCAGGGTTTTTACAGTTTTGGGTTTTACATTGAAGTTTTTAATCCATCTTGAGTTAATTTTCATTAATGGTATAAGGAAGGTGTCCAGTTTCAGTCTTCTGCATATGGCTAGCCACTTATTCCAGCACCATTTATTAAATAGGGAAACCTTTCCCCATTGCTTGTTTTTGTCAGCTTCATTGAAGATCAGATGATTGTAGGTGCATAGCCTTATTTCTGGGCTCTTTATTCTGTTCCATGGGTCTATGTGTCTGTTTTTGTACCAGTACCATGCTGTTTTGGTTACTGTAGCCTGTAGCATAGTTTGAAGTCAGGTAGCATGATGCCTCCAGCTTCGTTCTTTTTGCTTAGGATTGCCTTGGCTATTTGGGCTCTTTTTTGTTTCCATGTGAATTTTAAAATAAATTGTTTTAGTTCTGTGAAGAATGTCAATGGTAGTTTAATAGGCATAGCATTGAATCTATAAATTACTTTGGGCAGTATGGCCATTTTAAAGATATTAATTATTTCTATCCATGAGCATGGAATGTTTTTCCATTTGTTTGTATCATCTCTGATCTCTTTGAACAGTGGTTTGTGGTTCTCCTTGTAGAGATCTTTCACTTCCCTAGTTAGCTGTATTCCTAGGTATTTTATTCTTTTTGCGGCAATTGTGAATGGAAGTTTGTTTATGATTTGGTTCTCTGCTTGCTTATTGGTGGTGCATAGGAAGGTTAACAATTTTTACACATTGATTTTGTATCCTGAGATTTTGCTGAAGTTGCTTATCAGCTTAAGAAGCTTTTGGGCTGAGACAATGGGGTTTTCTAGATACAAGATCATGTTATCTGCAAACAAAGATAATTTGACTTCCTGTCTTTCTATTTGAATACACTTTATTCCTTTCTACTGCCTGATTGCCCTGGCCTGAGCTTCCAATATTATGTTGAATAGGAGTGGTGAGAGAGGAAATCCTTGTCTAATGAAATCTGATTTTCAAGGGGAATGCTTCCAGCTTTTGCTTATTCAGTATGATGCTTGCTGTGGGTTTGCCATATATGGCTCTTATTATTTTGAGATATGTTCCTTCAATACCTAGTTTATTGAGATTTTTTAACATGAATGGTTGTTGAATTTTATTGAAAGCCGTTTCTGCATCTATTGAGATTATCATGTGGTTTTTGATGTTAGTTCTGTTTATGTAATGAATCACATTTCTTGATTTGCATATGTTGAACCAAACTTGCATCTTGGGGTTGAAGCCTACTTGATTGTGGTGGATAAACTTTTTGATGTGCTACTGGATTCAGTTTGATAGTCTTTTGTTGAGGATTTTTGCATCAATGTTTATTAAGGATACTGGCCTGAAGTTTTCTTTCTTTTTTTTTTTTTTTTTTTTTTTGTATTTCCACCAGGCTTTGTTATCAGGATAACGCTGGCCTATAGAATGAGTTAGGGAGTAGTCCCTCTTCAATTTTTTGGAATGGCTTCAGTAAGAATGGTACCAGCTCTTTGTACATCTGGTAGAATTCAGCTGTGAATCCATCTGGCCTTGAGCTTTTTTTGGTTGGTAGGCTATTTATTACTACCTCAATTTCAGAACTCATTATTGGTCTATTCAGGGATCCAGTTTATTCCTGGTTCAGTCTTGGGAGGGTGTATGTATCCAGGAATTTATCCATTTCTTCTAGATTTTTTAGTTTATGTGCATAGAAGTGTTCATAATATTCTCTGATGGTTGTTTGTATTTCTGTGGAGTCAGGGGTAATATCCCCCTTATCATTTTTGATTATGTTTATTTGAATCTTCTCTCTTTTCTCCTTTGTTAGTCTAGCTAGCAATCTATTTTATTAATTTCTTCAAAGAATCAGCTCTTGGACTTGTTGATCTTTTTAATGGCTTTTTGTGTCTCTATCTCCTTCAATTTAAGCTCAGATTTTGGTTATTTCTTGTCTTCTTCTACCTTTGGGATTTGCTTACTCTTGGTTCTCTAGTTCATGTAGTGGTGATGTTAGGTTGTTAACTTGAGATCTTTCTATCTTTTGGATGTAGGCATTTAGTGCTATAGATCTCCCTGTTAACACTGCCTTATCTGTGTCCCAGAGATTCTGGTACATTGCATCTTTGTTCACATTAGTTTCAAAGAACTTCTTGATTTCTGCCTTAATTTCATTGTTTACCCAAAGGTCATTCAGGAGCAAGTTATTCAATTTCCATGTAATTGTATGGTTTTGAGTGAATTTCTTAGTCTTTATTTCAATTTTGATTGTGTTGTGGTCCAAGAGACTGTTATTATTTCCGTTCTTTTACATTTGCTGAGGAGTGTTTTACTTTATGTGATTTATTTTAAAGAAAGGGTCATGTGGCAATGAGAAGAATGTATATTCTGTTATTTTTGGGTGGCGAGTTCTGTAGATATCTATTTGATCCAGGTCCATTTGATCCAGGGCTGAGTTCAGATCCTGAATATCTTTGTTAATTTTCTGTCTTAGTGATCTGTCTAATATTGTCAGTGGGGTGTTAAACTCTTCAGCTATTATTGTGGGGCAGTCTAAGTCTCCTTGAAGTTCTCTAGGAACTTGCTTTATGAATCTGGATACTCCTGTGTTGGGTGCATATATATTTAGGACAGTTAAATTTTCTTGTTGTACTGAACCCTTTACTATTATATAATGCCCTTCTGTGTCTTTTTGTTTAGCTTTGTTGGTTTAAAGTCTCTTTTGTCAGAAGTTAGAATTGCAACCCCTGCTTTTTTCTGTTTTCTATTTGGTAGATTTTCCTCCATCCCTTTATTTTGAGCCTATGTGTGTCATTGCATGTGACATTGGTCTCTTAAAGACAGCATACCAATGGGTCTTGGTTCTTTATCCAGCTTGTCACTCTGTGTCTTCTATTTGGGGCATTTAACCCATTTACATTTAAGGTTAGTATTGATATCTGTGGATTTGATCCTGTCATCATGTTAGCTGATTATTCTGCAGACTTATTTGTGTGGTTGCTTTATAGTGTCACTGGTCTATGTACTTCAGTGTGTTTTTGTAGTTCTAACCCCAAATTCTTAATGACTACTCTATATCTTTTTTAGTGGAAAGAAAGACTTTATTTCCTAGGACCCCACACACTATAAGCCCCTATATATTTCTCTTGAAGCCTGAAAGTCTTGGCTTATTCTTCAGCTGTAATCAGCTGTGATGTACTTTGGGGACCCATCACTAGATTTGCACTGTGAGGTTACCTATGCTCCATTTCCCCAGTGGCCTGGTGCTATCTGACTCAATCTGGAGTAATATGCATGCTTTGCCAAGTGAATTTGATGACTGAAGGGTTCCATAAGGGTCTAAGATAAGCATAGATGCATATTGGCATCATCTGCTTGGAAGGGGCCTTTAAAATGACACCATTCCTCACTATGCTACACCAAGGAAGGGGGGATAATTATCATTGCTTGTGGTAGGTGAGGCAGGATGGTCAGGGCATCTACTTTGAACCTCATCATTCTGCTAAGTACTACTATACGTTATTTTGTTGACTATCATTATCACTGACATCTAGGATATAAGCACCTGTCTTTACTAACCAGACTTAGTAAGACATTTTGGTATGTGTTGACAAACAGTAATATTGAACATATAACCTTAGAGATGGAATTACATTTTGGATTTAACTATCCTGACATCTTTTTCTTTAACTCTCCTAATTGATTTCCATTATGTTGAAATCCAAGGCCATCTTTTGAAATGTTAGCGGGAAGACTGAGGATGGAAATGTTTAGATAGAAAAGTCATAGAATTTAACTTAAAGTACATGAAAAAATTCCAATGAAATTATAACCATTAATATCCTTAATACATAAAATATTCATACAAATCAATAATAAAGAATCCCCATGACTGCAATAAATAAATAAGTAAAGGTCCAAAATACATAATTTGTAAAAAAAAAAAAAAAAAAGTTTAAAATGTTAAATCCCAATAGCAATCAAATATATATAATTCAGTTCAAAACACTGAAATGACACTTGTAGTCTTTTAAATTAGTGATTTTAAAAAAACAAAACAACAAAAAAACAGAGTATTGGTAAGAGAGCAATGAAAAATGCGTTTTCATACACTGTGGGAAAATAATTTGGTACCAACTATTTAAAAAGCAATTTGGCAATACTGTATACATCAAGAGCTACAAAATTACCCTTTGACTAATTTTACTTCTCATAAATTATCCTGAAAAAAATTCAAATGTCTGAAAAAGCTTTAGTCAAAGCTAATCATTACAATGTTATTTGTAATGTTAAATATCAGAAATAAATGAAAATTACTACAATTGAAAAACAGTTAAAGTTTACTTCATCCTTAAATGGAATATTTCACAGAGAATACAAATAGAAATACAGAGAGACTGTGAAATAGCACAGATAAATGTCTAAGCTTTAATGTAAAATGAAGACTATACATGTGTAATGGATCAATTATAAGAAACTTAAAAATATGATTAAGAAAGAAAGATTAAACAAAAATACCAAAATGTTAACAAAGATTATCTCTTGTTAATGGGGTTTGACTATTTCTTTTCTATGTTTCCCAAATTTTTAATGATGAATGTGATTTATTCTATTTTAAGAGGGAAAGAAAATTTGTTTTTTTATAAAAAAAATTGAATTAAAATAAATTTTTATGGGGCTGAAGAAAAGGCCTCTATAAATGTGACTTGATTGGGAAGCTTGTGAATTTTTTCTGTAGCAACTGAGTATTTATGATCTTTTTTTTTTTTTTTTTTGAGATGGAGTCTCACTCTGTTGCCCAGGCTGGAGTGCAGTGGTGCGATCTCGGCTCACTGCAACCTCCGCCTCCCAGGTTCAAGCAGTTCTTCTGCCTCAGCCTCACAAGTAGTTGGGACTACAGGTGTGTGCCACCGCACCTGGCTAATTTTTGTACTTTTAGTAGAGACAGGATTTCACCATATTGGCCAAGATGGTCTCAATCGCCTGACTTCGTGATCCGCCCACCTCGGCCTCCCACAATGCTGGGATTACAGGCGTGAGCCACCACTCCTGGCCTATGATCATTTTATATGGACTGATTTAAAATCTGTTTTGAAGCCAGGTGCAGTGGCTCATGCCTGTAATCCCAGAACTTTGGGAGGCTGAGGTGGGATAATTGCTTGAGCCCAGGAGTTCGAGACTACCCAGGACAACATAGGGAAATTCTGTCTCTATAAAAAATAAAAATACATTTAAAAAATAAAATAAAATCTGTTTTGAATAGCCATCAAAAACAACTTCTCCTACACTAACACTTAAGGGCGTGAAAGGTGGCAAGAAAAGTTCTATCATAGCTTAGATCCTAAACTATGCTACGCAGGTTTTTGTTGGCCTCTAACATGTTAACAGCATATATGTAACACTAATTACAAAGAAACCTCATTTCTTCATTGAAAAGGTTATCAGTTTAATGCAGTGAAATCTGACTATGTGAGTGTGAGTATATATAGTTGTGCTAATATCAGTTTGTAGTCGTTCAGGGCTAATCTTCCCACTCCAGAGGAATTTTTTTCTCATATATGCATATGTTGCTGCACTGAATAATGGGAACCTAAAATAAAAAAGATCATTGCCTATTTTATATGCTCCATAAAATTCACTGACAGTAACCACCAACATCCCAGGTATCGTCTGCGGTTTAGAATCCTGAATATTTTCCCCAAAAATGTCTGATGAGGGAAGCAATTTAAGCAAGGCAGACAGTGCCGCTAACAGAGACCATACAGTTTCAGCCAGCGAGTCTGCTGACTGAACTGAAGTCCCTGGACCTGTGGTTTTTTTTGTGGGGTTATTTGCTCTTGTAGAAGGCGGCACTCAGAATTTCAATTAAAGGGTGAAAACAGTTTTGAAACTGAAAAGACTGTTACACTGCCTAAGAGGAATAGAAGTGTGATTGAGATGTGGTGAAAGAATCTGAAAGTTGAGTTGCTTTTTTTTTAAGAGTCTCTTCCCATGTCTATGTCCTGCCATTTCTTAGATTTATACAAACCCGACCCAAAAAAGGGTGTCAGGGGCTCGAATCCAGCAGGCACTCTCATACAGGTCTTCACCTTTTATAGTCAGTAGACAGGACAGGAGGAATTACTCAGTATACAAAGAAGTGCAAGGGAAATAAAACCTATGCAAATCACATTTGTAGCCTTCTAAATATTTTATCTATATGAAAAATTCCAGCTTTGATTTCTTAGTCCAAATTGCAAATCAGCCAAACGTAGCTGATTCTATCTTATGTGAGTTGGTTATTACTGTCTTTCCCTTTCTTAGAACCCCTGGGAAAAAAAACAAGAAAAAGTAAGGAAAACAAAATACTTATTAAAATGTAAATACAGTGGCTGGTTCCCTGATGTGTTATGCTGACAACCCTTGCTGGCAACCCAGGAGGACCCAGGTGCACCAGGAACTGACTTATCTGGTCACAGAACATCAGGGGCTGGAAACTGACAGCCTCTGAAGGGGGCCTTTTGTTACTTGACTTCTGTGGCAGGTTGCTGGCTCATTCTCCTGCATGGAAGAGTCGAAACTCGTCTTTCAACTAAATGGAGTACATGAGGGCAGAGATTCTTTTTTGGTTTGGCAACCCAAGTATATTAGGAAAAAATAGGCACTGCAAAATAGCAGGAAAGCATGAAAAATGCTTTATGAAGAAACATAAAAGAAAACCAGAGGAAAGCATATTCAGCCTCAGTCATTAAAAAGCGCACTACTGTTCCCAGTCTTGCCTTCTCCAAAAGTTTGTTTGTTTGAAGTTTCTTCTGCAGAACTCTAAACAGGTCTCAAATATACCGACGTCTTTAACAGCATTCTGGAATGAGAGGAGCGTCTATTAAGAGAGACATACTCCTCTATTTCATTTGGAATTTTACACAACGGTTTTCTGTGTGGCTTAATTTTTGGCATCAAACTGTTTTAACAGAAGCTGTGCTTTTCAGTTAGATCTTTATCTTTGAGTTCTAGTGTCCTCCCACGATGCCCCTAGGAGCCTATCAAAGCAGGCCTACCCTGCAGAAATGCCTAGAATAAAATAACGTGCAAATGCCACTAAGAACTTGCTTCCCTCCTGACTCATATTTTAGTTTCTATAAAGTGTCTGTTTTCAAAACTGACAGTGTCTGTAGCCTGGTAATGGAAGATAATGATTAGCACACCAAAATGGGAATAATCACAGGGCTATTTGACACTGTCCTTAGAAAAATTCCTTACTTACTCAAAAGGCAAAGCAAAGAACTATTTCTAAAATGACAAATGTGTGTAAATTTTCAAAGTGGATTGTGATTTCACCCAGAAAAACACAGACAGCCAGAACACAGTTATGCTTTAGTGTATATGGTGATCTAAGTCTTGAAATAAAACTTTATTCTGGGCAATAGCATGCATTTCTAGATGAGAGGAGAAATTGTTATTGCTCATAATAAAGGACGAAATGTTTTTCTTATTTGGGAACTTCAGGGGGATGAAGTAAGGAAGTGGGCTGTGGAACACTGGGATAAATCTTATTTATTTAACATTTAATGCTATAGTCTGTTAGGAAACAAACTCACTGTGGTATAATTATTTAATACTGGACAGTAAAATCATCTGCTAAGATTACATTAAGTAATTGACTCAAAGTACTCTCCAGGTTCAAGGCTCAAAAATGAGTAAATCAACATTGTTACTGTACAGAGCCCTTGAACATTATGTGTGCTGGGATGGTAGCTTACTGAACTGTCCTCTCTTGTTTGGGTCTGTTGTGAAGTCAAGGCTTGAGGACATGACCTGACCCCTTTATTTAAAAAAAAAAATCCCTTTAATATCAGTTATCACTTGAAGAATTTAAAGACAGAATTATTTGCTCAAAACAATTTGATGCTTTGTGCTATTAAACCCTCAGTACACAGAAATAGATTTAAGCAACATGGTGGTGAATCAAGCCAAGGAGAGCTGGGAAGCTGGAATTGACGGCTCAGTATTCTCTGTAATAATGTGTCAATTTATGCCTGGACATTTTAGGATGTCTGTTTATACAAATGTGAACAAATGTACCTTTGACTTGTAGCCAGGGTGAACCCAGTGCCAAAAGAATAGCTCTTCTCTCGGACTGGGTTTCTCATTTTTTTCAGTTTTGTGACTGGCCTAGGGTGTATTTTCCTTATCGGAGCCTTGTGTACATACACTAAATTGTTGTCACCTTCATCCGTGCCAGGTTTTCATAGGACTAATCCCCAAGGAAGTCATCCCCAGTCTACTGGGCACACTGAGGGAACCCACGTGTACAATGGAGGCTTAAGCTGTGAGCTTTGCTATCAGGAGAACCTGGCTTTAAGTCCTGTTTCTGCCCGTTATTATATATGTGACCGTAAGTGAGTTGCTTAACCTCTCTAAGCCTCAGCTTCCTGATCCATAAAATAGGAAAAGTACTAATACCTGCATCCTGTGTTACGTGAGGTTCAAAAAGTAAAGGAACTAATGCACGTAGAGTGTTTAGCATACTGCCTGGCACAGGATAGGGACTCCATAAATGCTAGCTTTCTTTATACAAAGAAAAACGTCTTTGCCCTTTAGTTAATGTTCTCCTGTCCATGTCAAGGTCAGCATGACACCATGGAAGTCTGTCTAGCTTGTATTTGTGTCTGCTGCTCACATAACTGTTTCTTCACTTGCTGACCTGGTTGGCTGAAGTTTTGGCCGTGGGCCACCCTGTCTGTGCCCCCTGGCTTTGGATCCCATCTCGTCCTATCCACAATGTCAGGAGCAAAGCCACCTCTTTACGTACATGGCAGAAGCATCAGCAACGTCTCCACAGCCAGCTGCTTGGTCTTCAGCCTGTCAGGCGCTGAGCACTTGTTCTCCGTCTGAACCAGCTCTTTGCTGGCCTCTAGCAATTATAATGCACCTGCTGATGCCTCAGAGAGCCAAGCCAGACTGACACTTTCCTCTCGGTATTCTTTAATTCTATGCTTGACCAGTTCCAGCGTTCTTTCTTCTTGGTCCCAGACACTTTCCGCCTCATCTCCTGCATGTCACATCTGATTTGTCCTTATTGTAGAAGGTGGGTGTAAGGCCTAAAGAGTGAGTGTGGTTTGTTGTCAGCTGCTCCAAATGGGGCAGCATTGGCAGGAGGTGCAGGAACTGATAGAATAAGATTTCTATATCTTTTCTTGAGTTTGTGACAGTGCTGTTTATGGTCACCAGTTTTTATTTGAGGAATTATCCATTTATGCAAAAAAATTGTTTTTTATTCTATATATCCTTTAAAAAGACATACAGGTTGCCCTCTGGAAATGAGTCTTAAGCATGTCTATAATATAGCTATATCATCCACATCTTGAGTCATTTTGCTCAGTGGATTTTCTTAATTCTCAATTAATTTGTATTCAGTCAGACAGTCTAGTGAGGGAGTAACGAGTGGTAAATTAGAAGGTGACAATTTTATCCAAGGTCTGTGCATAGGGTACAGTGGAAGAATAGAGACGATGATGCCTCATGGCCTCAGCTTACAGTGTGATTTGTACATTTTCTGTGATTTCTATAAGCAACAGGCTGACAGTGTTGGATTTGCTGTGTTGTGCTTTGTATCTACCTTTGTACTGCCTCTTTTTTTCCCTCCCACGCTGCCTTTATCTCATTCCTTGTTTTCCTTGAGAAGATTGCACAGGAAAACTTGAAGAAAAGGGGTTAGAAGGTGGGGCCATAGTAGATACCAGTAGGAAGACTTCAGAACAGACCCTGTCCCCTGCTGTGATGATGCCTTGTGACTTAACACTGATGACCTTACATGGAGGATTTAGTGAAAGTTATATTAGAAAGCAATTCAGTTACTTCCAGATTGTTATTGAAGTCCAGCCTCTGTGGTCTACCTATGCCATTAGTATTTGTCCTAGGTTATTTTTGCTTTCATATGTCAGAGAATGGTCTCAATGTAAGGGGGTCTGAGTCAGGGTGGTCTAGTTGAAAAGGTATGGGCATTGGAGTAAAAAAATAAAAAATCTGGATTCATATCCAGCCTCTAGCACTTAATAGCTCTGTGACATTGTGCAAATTGCTTACATTCTTTTAACTTTTGTTTCCTTATCTGTAACTTGGGGATCCAGATATAATAATACTGTCAGGTATTATAGAATTACTGTGAAAATTAAATGAGATAATGTCTGGAAAGAACTTAGCACAGCGTCTGGCATAGTGTTAAGTACCCAGTAAATCCTGATTCTTTCTCTCCCCCAGCCTCACTGCCTCACCAGCTGCCCAGCTGTCTCTAAACACAGCATCAGTGGAACTGTAAATACTTTCACAGTTATGTAATTGCTCTCCACAAATTCACTCTTTGATCACCTTTCTGCCCTCCCTCCAGATCTATTCCTAAACTCAAATTTGACTCTCCCTCTGGTATAATCTCCTTCTCTCTGCAGAGAACAGTAAGACCTTAATGTTTAAAAAAATCATTTCTTCTTAGAACGTAAAGGCCCTAAAACATCATTTTGAGTTTTTGTCTCCAGCAGGGTTTATTTTTGACAACAAAATTAATATATTTATATTTAATATTTGGAGCTTTTATTTTACAATCATCTTGAGAGTAATATTTTTCTGATATTTGAAAAGCCCCGTGATTTTTCTGTGCAGAGAATGCATTTTGTTAATTTGTCTAAGTGGCTGCTAGGCTTTTAAGGTTTTAGGTTCATTTGTTATTTTTCTGGAGCTCAGTCCCCTAAAATGCAAATGAGTCTTGAGCAGCTCTTCCAGAAGATAAATTATTCTTCTTTTCTGTCTCCTACTGTTCAAAGTTAGTGATAATTTTTAGACCCAGCAGTTTAAGATTTTGACATTCCTGTTGATATAAATCTGAACATTCCAATGTTGTTCAACTTCTGACTGTCTTAGGGACTGATTGCTTATCTCTATCAGGCAAGAAAATGCCCTTTGCATTGGTCTCATCTCTCACCCACACCAACCAAACACATATATGCAATCTAATGTCTATAGGTCACATTCTTGCCACTTTATCTCTTTAAAATTGGATAGTTTTAGATGGAATTTTCAGGTGCTAATATGGACCACTCGGTAACAGGGATAGATACAGTAGCATTTTTAGATTACATTCTCTAAATTGAGATTTTCACCTAAAAAGAGACAGAAGAAGATAGAGGTTGCACAGTACTGGTCAGATCTTCCCATGCAGTTTATCTTTTGGAAGGGCAACAGTATAAAGCATTTAAGAGCATTAATTGGGCATCAGGCAGTCCTGGGTTTGAATCTTAGCTCTGACACTTATTAGCTGTATAATATTGGTCAAGTGACTTAATTTCTCTACCTCTCAGTTTTATTATTTGTGATACAGGATGACAATATTCCTTGCTTTGCAGAATTAAACAAGGTAATATTTTGAAAATTATATGAGCTATTGTCTAAAAACATTTAGCACAGTGACTGGCACCGTATAGAGTGCCCAGTCAATCTTGGTCTCTTCTCCCCAATTTTGCCCTGAATGTTGGCCAGCTTTGCTGCAGATGCTTTCTCCACTATGCCATTACTCTTGTCCAGTCCTTTCCTTTATTAGCTTTCTTCCCTAGCCCTCACTTTTTCTCTTGGACCCAGTGCACTCTCTGTCTCTCTCCAGAAAAATAATAACTTAATTTTTAAAAAATCAGTTCTTCACATGAATGCGAAACACCTACTACAATGATGCTGGTGATGGTGATGATGATAAGAATAATGTGGGAAATTCTTACCCTTTTTGTCCTCTGGATTGTAAGTTTCATGAGTTCAAAGATAATGATTTCTTCAGCACCAAATTCCTTGGTTCCTGGACCAGGAATAGTTGGTGAATGGATGAGTCTGATATTTGGAGTCACAATGATTGTGGCATTTAATCTTTTTTATTTCTGCACAGTTAGTCCAAATGAGTAATTATTGATTTGTGTATTTACTACTTCTATTGCAAAATTTTAGTTTCTTCTTTTATGAAATAGAATTCTTAAATGCATGCTTATGCATCCAAGAGGGACAGTGATGATGTGTTTCAATGTGTTAAATGTTGAAATGTAAATGTTGGGGCATGTTCTTGAAATGGTGTCTACACAGGGGAAAAAAATCTAATAGATTGGTTTTAAGGTTTGAGGACGGGGGTCCTGGGAAAGTGCTGAGAATGGAGGCATAGCATTCCTTCCCACACTCAGCACATAACTCTGCATGGATTTGGTTTCGTTTCAAAAATGGAGTGTTCACAGACTGAATACACCTCTGTACACTTGACCCTAGGAGGGCAGCAGATAAACTTGGGGAGTCTTTTTGAGACGATATTCCCCTGGGGTTTTAAGTAAATTTTTACAAGCTCCTAGAAATACTTTTAAAAGTCTATATAAAATTTCTCCCTTAACAGCTTTTACTTAGAAGATATATCAAAACGACCCCAAAAAGCAAAAACTCCATAAGGTCAGCTAATCTGTTACCTTAGCAATGTAAGGTGCATAAAATGTGAAGCACTGAAATTTCATGTAAACACCTCACAGTTTGCTCTAAATTTTCTTTTATCTCAAGGATGCAAATGTGTCTCATGCTTCCCATAACTGAAGAATGAAAATGTTTGAGATAAACAACCCTTCCCCTGAGAGGCCAAATACTTTCCTTGAAGAAATGCCAGTCCTATGTCCCTGTGGATAGGGTTCAGTATTTGTAGAGTCGCCAATTATAATGGCCCAGATCTAATAGGAACTCAAGGATTCCAGCCTATTTCCACCTACCCCACCTGCCCAAGACCAGCCTTATCTCCAGGCTTTACTCTCCCTTAGGCAAATGTGGTGGCAGGCACCTGTAACCCCAGCTACTCGGGAGGCTGAGGCAGGAGAATCTCTTGAACCTAGGGGGCAGAGGTTGCAGCAAGTCGAGACCATGCCACAGCACTCCAGGCTGGGTAACAGAGCAAGACTCCATCTCAAAAAACAAATAATAATAATAATAATAATAATAATAATAATGATTTAATGTTCAAAAATGTCTTATGTCCAAAAGTTCTTTTTATAAATCTGATCCATATCACTGTTGTTGCAGCTTAAAATTCTATTACACATGGTAATATGTACATTAACAAATACGTATAGGGCTCTTTGATTTACCAGGGGCTGTGTGTGAAAACTACATTAATCATAATTAACTGCCAAATGGTTAGAACAGAAAATAACAGCTTTGAAGTCCAGAGGAAGGAGAGAGTGGAGCAGGAGTAATTGGAGCTGGATCTTGTAAGATAGTTGAGATATGCATAAATTGAGAGAAAAAGAAAAGACAAGCCAGATGGCATAAATGGTGTGAGGAAAAGCACAGAAATGGAAAGAAAGTGAGGAGGCCAGTTTACATGGAAACGAGGCTTTTGGAAAAGGAGTAGTTGGAGGTAACTCTAGAAGGCGGATCGGAATCTATCTACATAGGGCCTTGAATGCTATACTAAAGAGGATGGTCTATCCCATAGACCAGTGGCCTCCAAAGTTAGGAAGTGCATAGGAAAATACATTTGTATACAGAAAAAGATGTATTCTTTATATAGAAAAAGAAATAAATTTTACTAATAATTTCTTGTATTGACAATGTTGTATATGTGTCATTTATATGTAAATATGCATATGTGGTGATCCACACTCAAAATTGTTTTATTGATAGAGATACATGTTGAAAAGAGGTTTGAGGCAAATGACTGCTATAGATGATAAGGGATGATTAAAGGTTTTCATGCAGCCAGTGACATGTTCAAAGCAGTATTCTAAGATGAATCTGGTAGCAGTTATACAGAGAGGATTGGTGGAAGCAGTTAGTTGGCGATTGCAACAATTCAAAGGGCTTAAATTATGATAGCCACAGTAGGAATGTAAAGGAGGGGGAGAGTTCCAGGGACGCTCAGATGATCTTATTTTTTGCATGGTGAGATTTTCCTTTAGCAAGAGTATTCAGCAATCTCTTTGGGGGCTGAGAATAGAGCAGTGCTCAAGAAGGTGAGTTTTTGTTCAAAACTGATTTCAAAAATGGATTAGTGGCCAGGCGCAGTGGCTCATACTTGTAATCCCAGCACTTTGGGAGGCCAAAGCGGGCGGATCACTTGAGGTCAGGAGTTCAAGACAAGCCTGGCCAACATGGCAAAACCCCATTTCTACTAAAAATATAAAACAAGCTGGGCATGGTGACAAATGCCTGTAATCTCTGGAGGCAGAGGCATGAGAATCACTTGAATCCAGGAGTCGGAGTTGCAGTGAGCTGAGATTGCACCACTGTACTCCAACCTGGGTGACAGAGGGAGACTCCGTCTCAGAAAAAAAAAAAAAGGATTAGTACTACCCCAAATGTACTATGGTCTGAAAACCTAAACTTAAATGTGACCAATAATTAAAAATTACATTAATTACTGGTCGAAAACAATAAAGGATTAATCCTTTAGTTGAGTATAGATAACTTCATAACTAATTTTATACACAAGGAAAATCTTTGAAAATGTAGATAACATCTTCTCCACCATAATCATAAAAAGGAACATGTTAACAGAAGTAGCTTAATAATGGTTCCTGCATTATATTGAAAAAAAAACTTATGCTTCATATTTGCTGTTTGGTATTGAAAAGGGATCCCAGAAATTTTCTCATCTCAGTTGCTTGTTGGAGATGCATTACTTTTTTATAATACGTGATTCAAGTACAGTTGTTTTTCCTCACACAGCTTGATCTTCACAAAAAATAAAATTTAAAAAACCATTTTGGTTAATGTAAATTTGTAAAAGGAGGTTTTGGTACTTGTACTTGATTTACCATCATTTTCTTTAAAATTGTACTGTTGTTTAACTTCTCACCAGTTGATGTTTTTGTAAGGTAGAACTCTTAACAAAAGTGTGATTCAGAGCTCAAATCTATTATTAGTCAGGCTTCTCAATTTCATCTTGCACATAAAAACACTGTAAATAATGATAGAGAAAAAGAAATAGCATGTTTTAAAATGCCAACTAGATCAGGCTTGTGATTCCTACATGATATTAGCATTATCTTAGGCATGTATTGATAAAAGAGCCCTACTATCAGGCAATTTAAATTAAAAAAAAAAAACCAAATTCACATATTTTAACTCTTGTCAGGCATCGGATATAAACTTAACAATTATTTCAATCAAGATAAAATAGACTATAGATTGTGTGTGCATGTGTGTGAAAATGAACAGAATATAGTGTAGAAAAATAGATACAATATGACACATAAAAAAGAAGATAAGATTTTAAAGTTCTACATTAGGCAAAAGTAACTTTTCTCAGGCATTGCTGGTAGGAATATAAATTGGTAACCTTTCTTTAGGGCATTGGTGGCATGTGTCAAGAGCCTTAAGAATGTTTATACTGTTTAAACTCAGTTCTATATTTCTATTTTTAAGAACTTGTCCCAAGAATAAAATCCTTAAATGCCCAATAATAAGGGAGTAGCTAAAATAAGTGAAGAACCATTTTTGAAGATTATTGATTATAATAAGGACCATATGTGCCCTGATTTTAAGTGGAAAGGGCAGTAGAAAACTACTATTGTTTACATACATTTATAATTTTTATATACATACATTTGTTTACAAAAAATGTAAAGAAGTATAACAATATTCTTACAAGTTGCTTTGGTTTCTAATTTTTTGTTTCTCTCAATTTTAAATTTTAAAAAAGATATGTTGCTATATATTGTATTTATATTCAGAAAAATTACCAAAATAATTTTAAAAATAAAATAATTAAAGAGAGCTCCCAGAGTTTAAAATGTAAATACCTATCATTTAATTCAGTGAGCTGATGGAAAATTTTGGTGACCATTAGATATTTATTTAATGACTTAGTCAACAAGAGCTGTTGATGTATTAAATTTTGAGTAGACCCAGCTGTGCTACAAAAGTAGTTAATGTAGTGGCAACTAAAGCAAATGTCAAAGCTGAAGCACATTTAATTATCTTGGCTACTGGGGTGTTTTAACCTGTGTTACTTGTGCTTTGGTCTCACAAAAATAGCATCTTTTACCAACTTTCTAAACTGAGTAGGCAATGCATGCTTTAGATTAAATGAAAAGGTGGTCCCTTTTATTTATATTTATACAAATATATTCATTCAGTCAATCAAATAAACAAACATTTATTCAGCAATTGTTAAATGTCAGGTATTGGGCCAGATTATGAAAAAGGGAAATGAGTATCAGAAAATTAATGGTCTAATGGGAAGATCAACATTTAAGGGTGGTTGAAAATGAAAATAGAGTTATGTATGAAGTTCTAGAGGAACGTTGAGAAAGGGGCAGCCAACTCTGCCTTTGAGTTAGGGGAGCCTTCCCAGAGAAAGTATTATAGAGATAGGCTTTGTTCAATGAATAGGAGTTTCCTAGATGGAAAAGGTGAAGAGGTATTCTAGATAGGAAGAAGAGCATACACAAAATGTCAAAACTCTGAGATAACACAGCCTGTTCAGGGACTGGTAGGAAATATGGTATAGCTAGAGCTTAGGATGAGAAGCAGAAGCAGATCATGATGGCACACCGGAAGCAAGACTAGATTGCAGCTCCTACTTGGATGGACAGAACAGTGTGTGGAGACTTGCATTGTGAACTTTTACTCAAGAATGACTGCAGGAATACATTAGGAAAGCCAAGAGAACCCATAGACCCTCTGAAGGAAGCAGATTACTCCTGCAGGACCCGGGAGACACCCCAAATACTGTGAGACTCCCCAAAAAACTGTAGAAGTGGGAAAGGGAGATCAACTGCCCCTGAACATATATCCCCACTGGAGAGGGAACCTGAAGTTCTAGAGTACAGGAGAAGATTCTGACCTTACATGCAGCTGAGTAAATGTAGAGGGCCGAGCAAACTATGGGGTTAGAGGAAGCAGCAGGAAAGTCCCTGTGGGCTTGCTGGCTCCCCTAGCAAGCCACTTCTGCCTCAACTTACAGGGGTCCTTGAGGAGGGCTGCTAGAGGCACTGGGAAAAGGCCACAGAGAGAAGGAAACCACCAGCTGAACTTTGTAACAATTTGAGCTGATCAAAAAGTCTCCTAGCCAGAATTGGGGGGAGGGCATGAATCTGGTGTGCAGACTCCACAGGCAAGGGAAGAAGGAAAGCCCTACTTACTTTTGCAGCTGGGAGGCAAGTAGCCTGGGACAAGTTCTCAGCCCTCCTCACCCACTGCCTGGAAACAGACTTGGTGCTGTTGGGAGGGGCACAGTAAGAGTGAGATCAGCCCTTTGGGTTGCCTAGGAGCTGGATGAGGCCTGTGACTGCCGGCTTTCCCCTACTTCCCTGACAACCTGCATTACACAGCAGAGGGAGCCATAATCCTTCTAGGAACATAACTCCATTGACCTAGAAACTTCAACCCCATCCTCCACAGCAGCCATAGCAAGACCTGCCCAAGAAGAGTCTGACATGCCTAGCCCTGCCCCCACCTGGTAGTCCTTCCCTACATACCCTGGTGGCTGAAGACAAAGGGCATATACTCTTGGCAGTTCTAGGGACCCACCCACCACCTGTTCCTCCCCATATTACCACAGATGATGCTCTCTTGAATGTGCCACCTCCCAGCAGGAGGATAACCAGCACAAAAATAGTGCACTAATCAATCAAAGCTAAGGTATCCTCACAGAGTCCATTTCATCTCCTTGCCGCCTCCACCAGAGCAGATGCTAATATCCATGGCTGAGAGACCCATAGACAGTTCATCACAGGACTCTGTACAGATGACCCCAGTACCAGCCCAGAGCCTGGTAGACTTGCTGGGAGGCTAGATCCAGAAGAGAGATAACAATCACTACAGCTCAGCTCTTAGGAAGCCACATCCCTAGGAAAGGGGGGAGAGTACTACACCAAGGAAATACCCCATGAGACAAAAGGAACTGAACACCAGCCTTGAGCCTTAGACTTTCCCTCTGACAGAGCTGACCCAAATGAGAAGGAACCAGAAAACCAACTCTGGTAATATGACAAAACAGCATTCTTTAACACCCCCCAAAAAAATCACACTAGCTCACCAACAATGGATCCAAACCAAGAAGAAATCCCTGATCTACCTGAAAAAGAATTCAGAAGGTTAGTTATTAAGCTAATCAGGGAGGCACCAGAGAGAAACAAAGCCCAATGTAAGGAAATCCAAAAAAATGATACAAGAAGTGAAGGCAGAACTATTCAGTGAAATAGATAGCATAAATAAAAAAAAATCAAAACTTCGGGAAACGATGGACACACTTATAAAAATGCAAAATGCTCTGGAAAGTCTCAGCAATAGAATTGAACAAGCAAAAGAAAGAACTTCAGAGCTTGAAGACAAAGTTTTCGAATTAACCAAAGACAAAGAAAAAAGAATAAGAAAATATAAACAAAGCCTCCAAGAAGTCTGGGATTATGTTAAACTACAAAACCTAAGAATAATTGGCATTGCTGAGGAAGAAGAGAAATCTAAAAGTTTGGAAAATATATTTAGAGGAATAATCGAGGAAAATTTCCCCAGCCTTGGTAGAGAACTAGTCATCCAAATACAAGAAACTCAAAGAACACTGGGAAATTCATCATAAAAAGATCACCACCTAGGCACATTGTCCTCAGGTTATCTAAAGTTAAGATGAAGGAAAGAATCTTAACAGCTGTGAGTCAAAAAGACCAGGTAAACTATAAAGGAAAACCTATCAGATTAACAGCAGATTTCTGAGCAGAAACCCTGCAAGCTAGAAGGGATTGGGGCCATATCTTCTGCCCCCTCAAAACATTTTATCAGCCACGAATTTTGTACTCAGCAAAATTAAGCTTCATAAATGAAGGAAAGATACAGCCTTTTTCAGACAAACAAATGCTGAGAGAATTTGCCACTACCAAGCCACCACTACAAGAACCGCTAAAAGGAGCTCTAAATCTTGAAACGAATCCTGGAAACACATCAAAACAGAACCTCTTTAAAGCATAAATCACACAGGACCTATAGAACAAAAATACAATTTAAAAACAAAAAACCAAGGTATACAGGCAACAAATAGCACGATGAATGGAATGGTACCTCACACCTCAATACTAGTGATGAATGTAAATGGCCTAAATGCTCCACTTAAAAGATACAGAATTGCAGAATGGATGAGAACTCAGCAACCAACTATCTGCTGCCTTCAGAGACACACCTAACACTTAAGTGCTCACATAAACCTAAGGTAAAAGGATAGAAAAAGAGATTCCATGCAAATGGACACCAAAGTGAGCAGGAGTAGCTATTCTTATATCAGACAAAACAAACTTTAAGGCAATAGCAGTTAAAAAAGACAGAGGGTCATTATATAATGATAAAAAGGCCTTGTCCAACAGGAAAATATCACAATTCTAAATATATATGCACCTAACACTGGAGCTCCCAAATTTATAAAACAATTAGTAATTGACCTGAGAAGTAAGATAGACAGCACCACAATAATAGTGGGGGACTTCAGTACTCTACTGACAGCACTAGACAGTTCATCAAGACAGAAAGTCAACAAAGAAACGATGGATTTAAACTATACCCTGGAATAAATAGACTTAACAGGTATTTATAGAACATTCTACCCAAGAACTACAGAATATACATTCTATTCATCAGCACATGGAACTTTCTCCAAGATAGACCATATGATAGGCCACAAAACGAGTCTTGATAAATTCAAGAAAATTGAAATTATATCAAGTACTCTCTCAGACCACAGTGGAATAAAACTGGAAATCAACTCCAAAAGGAACCTTCAAAACCAGGCGAATTCATGGAAATTAAATAAACTGCTCCTGAATGATCATTGGGTCAAAATTGAAATCAAGATGAAAATTAAAAACTTCTTTGAACTGAATGACAACAGTGACATAACCTATCAAAACCTCTGGGATACCACAAAGTGGTACTAAGAGGAAAGTTCATAGCATTAAATGCCTACATCAAAAAGTCTGAAAGAGCACAAACTGACATTCTAAGGTCACATCTCAAGGAACTAGAGAAACAAAAACAAACCAAACCCAAACCTAGCAGAAGAAAGGAAATAACTAAGATCAGAGCATAACTAAATGAAATTGAAACAAGAAAATACAAAAGATAAATGAAACAAAAAGCTGGTTTTTTTGAAAGATAAATAAAATTGATAGATCATTTGCAAGATTGAACAAGGAAAGAAGAGAGAAAAGTGACATAAGCTCAATTAAAAATGAAAGGGGAGATACTACAACTGACACCAGAGAAATACAAAAGGTCATTCAAGGGTACTGTGAACACCTTTATGTGCATAAACTAGAAAACCTAGAGGAGATGGATACATTCCTGAAAAGATACAACCTTCCTAGCTTAGATCAGAAAGAATTAGATATTCTGAACAGACCAATAACAAGCAGCAAGATTGAAATGATAATTAAAAAGTTACCAACAAAAAAACCCAAGACCAGATGGATTCACCTAGAATTCTACCAGACATTCAATGAAGAACTGGTACCAATTCTACTGACACTATTCCACAAGATAGAGAAAGAGGGAACAGTCCCTAAATCATTCTGTAAAGCCAGTACCACCCTAATACCAAAATCAGGAAAGGACATAACCAAAAAAGAAAACTAAAGACCAACTAAAAACTAAAGAAAAAACTAAAGACTAAAGATAAAGATATTGGTCTTTATCTGGTGAACATAGATGCTAAAATCCTTAATAAAATACGAGCTAACCAAATCCAACAACGTATCAAAAAGATAATCCACCATGATCAGGTGGGTTTCATACCAGGGATGCAGGAATGGTTTAATGTACACAAGTCAATAAATGTGATACACCACATAAGCAGAATCAAAAACAAAAATTACATGATCATCTCAATAGATGCAGAAAAAGCATTCCACAAAATCTAGCTTCCCTTTATGATTAAAACTCTCAGCAAAATCGGCATATAAGGGATATACCTCAATGTAATGAAAGTCATCTATGACAAACCCACAGCCAATATAATACTGAATGGGGAAAAGTTGAAAGCACTCCCTCTGAGAACTGGGACAAGACAAGGATGCCCACTCTCACCACTCCTCTTCAACATAGAACTGGAAGTCCTAGCCAGAGCAGACGGACAAGAGAAAGAAATAAAGGGCATCCAATTTGGGACTGTTGCTGTCTGCTGATGATATGATTGTTTGCCTAGAAAACTCTAAAGCCTCCTCCAGAAAGCTCCTAGAACTGATAAAAGAATTCAGAAAAGTTTCCAGATACAAAATTAATGTGCAGAAATCAGTAGGTCTTCTATACACCAACAGCAATCAAGCTGAGAATAAATCAAGAACTCAACCCCTTTTAAAATAGCTGCAAAAAAAATAATATAATAAAATACTTAGGAATATACCTAACCAAGGATGTGAAAGACCTCTACAAGGGTACAAAACACTGCTGAAAGAAATCATAGACAACACAAACAAATGGAAACACATCCCATGCTCATGGATGGGTAGAATCAATATTGTGAAAATGACCATACTGCCAAAAGCAATCTACAAATTCAGTGTAATTCCCATCAAAATACCACCATCATTCTTCACAGAATTTAAAAGCAAACAAACAAACAAAACCAGTCCTAAAATTCATACAGAACCAAAAAAAGAGCCCACATAGCTAAAGCAAGACTAAGCAAGAAGAACGAATCTGGAGGTGTCACATTACCTGATTACAAACAATACTATAAGGCCATAGTCACCAAAACAACATGGTACTGGCATAAAAATAGGCACATAGACCAATGGAACAGAATAGAGAACCCAGAAATAAACCCAAATACTCCCAGCCAACTGATCTTCGACAAAGCAAAGAAAAACGTAAAGTTGGGAAAGGACACCCTATTCAACAAATGGTGCTAGGATAATTGGCAAGCCACATGTAGGAGAATGAAACTGCATCCTCATCTCTCACCTTATACAAAAATCAACTCAAGATGGATCAAGGATTCAAATCTAAGACCTGAAACTATAAAAATTCCAGAAGATAACGTTGGAAAAACCCTTCTAGACATTGGCTTAGGCAAGGATTTCATGATCAGCAACCCAAAAGCAAATGCAATAAAAACACAGATAAATACTGGGATTTAATTAAACTTAAGAGCTTTTGCATGGCAAAAGGAACAGTCAGCAGAGTTAACAGACAACCCAGAGTGGAAGAAAATCTTCACAATCTATACATCTGACAAAGGACTAATATCCAGAATCTACAGTGAACTCAAACAAATCAGCAAGAAAATAAACAATTCCATCAAAAAGTGGGCTAAGGACATGAATAGACAATTCTCGAAAGAAGATACACAAATGGCCAACAAACATATGAAAAAATGCTCAACATCACTAATGATCAGGGAAATGCAAATCAAAACCACAATGTGATATTACCTTACTCCTGCAAGAATGGCCATAATCAAAAAATCAAAAAATAATTGATGTTGGCGGGGATGTAGTGAATAGGGAACACTTCTACACTGCTGGTGGGAATGTAAACTAGTACAACCACTATGGAAAACAGTGGGGGAGATTCCTTAAAAAACTGAAAGTAGATCTACCATTTGATCCAGCAATCCCACTACTGGGTATCTACCCAGTGGAAAAGAAGTCATTAAATAAAAAAGATACTTGCACACACATGTTTATAGCTGCACAATTTGCAATTCCAAAAACGGATATATATATAGTACATATATAGTATATATATAGTGTATATATACACTATATATATAATATATATAACTCAACCATAAAAAGAGATGAATTAATGGCATTCGCAGTGACCTGGATGAAATTGGAGACTATTATTCTAAGTGAAGTAATTCAGGAATGGAAAAACAAACATTGTTCTCACTCATATGTGGGAGCCAAGCTATGAGGATGCAAAGGCATAAGAAAGACACAGTGGACTTTGGGGACTCAGGGGGAAAGGGTGGGAAGTAGTTGAGGGATAAAAGACCACAAATTGAGTTTAGTGTATACTGCTCAAGTGATGGGTGCACCAAAATCTCACAAATCACCACTAAAGAACTTACTCATGTAACCAAACACCACTTGTTCCCCAATAACCTATGGAAATAAAAAAAAATAAAAAATACAATAAGCAGAAGCAGAGGATGAGAGTGGAAAACTGGGCTAGGCCAGAAATGGCCTTTATGCACTTGGAGTCATAATGTTTCTGCTTCACCAGTGATTAATAGTGATTTTCCTGGCTAATAGAATCTTAATCATTATAATGAGGTAGGACTGTTGCCTTTGAATTATGGAAATTATAGCTGCTAAGACCTGTTCCACAAACACAGGTTATACATATTATCACATCTCTTTAATCTTCTTTACAGTTAATCACCCAAGTCTCCACAGGGCTGATTAGCAGGAAGTCTATTATCTCCTCTTGAGATCCCTCCCACTACCCCTGAATTGTCCATGAATCCTGACTTTACTCAGGCCAAATAGGTCAGTCCTCCTGCAGAAGCCCATAGCTGGATCTGTCTGTGACTGCTGCCCTCTCTGGTGTCTGCTATATGGGACCATTTGCACATCCATGTCACAGGGTACCCATTTTGGGTGACAAGGTTACAACTCTCTTTGTTTACATTTCCATCCTCAGCCATTGTTCCCTAAATCGTAACCACTGTGCCAGGCTGGCTGGTCTGGAGGCGCTTCTGGAGTTGGCCTCATGCTAGTCTGAAATTAGTCCTTCCCCTAGAACCTAAGGCCATTTTGTTGAGCCCAGATCAACAGCCCAGATTCCTCCCTTCTTTAGGATCACTTTATTTCCATGGCTTCCAGGAGCTTCCCTGCTCTGGGAACTTAGTCAGTGTCACCCTGACCCAATAGGTCTCTCATCCCCAGCCTCCAGTTCAAGGAAACAGGGATGAGGACAGGTAGGGCTTTCCTCCAGAAGGCCCTGGGCTCCTTTTTCCACACGGATTCTCCTCCTGCCAAGTGTGCAGATTGTTTCTCGGGGTGGCTCAAAAGGTAGCAGTTTGCAAGATGGAGTTTAAAAAACATTTTGTTGCCCTGCCCTAATGCTCCCCCAAAATGCCTAATTGCTTTATATTTACATAACTAAGAAAGACACCAAGGGATTCTTCCAAGAACAAAGATCTTCTTCAAGGTGATCTTCTGTTCTGCCTTTAAAGAGAAGTAGTTGCAGTTTACTTCACTAAAATAATTAATTTTTGTCTAACCATGCCTATTTTATCAGTGATAATGTGCTCATAAATTATATGACAGATTATGTAATTTGCCCAAAGCAGAAAGAGGTCTCAGCCCCCAAACTCATGCATTTAACCTCTCTGCTTTACTACCTCTTGTCATTCAATTCACACACTACCATGTCATTATTTAATTTTATATCTCGGATACTATACTCTTATTAGTTAAGTTTATTGCAGGAATATAAATCTCTTTAAGTGTAGACACTCTCTTCTGAGCTGTTGCTGAAAGAGAGTGGGACAACAGGTGTATTTGTGAACTAGTAGAAAATGAGTATATTTACTGCAGAAGGAAGTTGTGTTTTCTCTGCAAAGTTAGATCACAGAAGGAAGAATGATAGTTATCTATAGTTCTGGAGGGCTGCAACCGAATAGTAAATGGGTATTGGGGTCAATACATATTGTTAACAAACAGTGTTCTATAAATTTCATGATTTAGGAAAGCTGTCTACAAGGCTGGATTAATCTTTTTCTGCTGAAAGCCAAGTTTATTTTACTTTACTCTGCCCCTCTATTTGTGCAAGTGTAAGACAGTCAACTGACCTTTCAAATTATCAGCTTAATGATAGTTCTCTCTCAGAATTCTTTAAATTTAAGAATAATGAAAAAAACAAGGTCCAAAGAGATCTTTTTCATCATTTCTCTTCTCCCTGTTATTATTACTCTCCTCAATGAAATGAAAATGAAATGCATGTATATCCTATTTCATAAACCAAAACCAAGTTCTGACACATTATTGGTAGTTTATGTTGCTTTAGAGGAAAACCATGATGGCTATAAACTGTTACATTATCTGGAAATCATACTGTAGATTCCAGGAGGTCAAGGCGTCTCTGGCAACTTCTATATATTTATGGGAGAACTGATTGCCTCTCCTCTAACAAAACCTCAATGAGACCTGACTCCTAGCCAGCTAAGACTCGGCAGGGTCCTCCCTGTCTCTTCCAATTCTAGGACTTTCCCTTATGTGCTTGCCTTGGACTGGAGCTGCATGCTACCAAGCCAGCGCCAGAATGGGGGCCAGGCTTACAGCAGAGCTTCCACTTACCCCAAATCTGCCACAGAATTAATTCCCTACATTTGACCTCATATCACTTTGTTTTGTTGCTATCATTGTTATTGCTTTATTATTGTTGTTGTTGTTGCTTTCCTGCATATATTTAGGACTTGTGGCTTTTAAAACTAGTTTGGATTTAAGATACACAATAAATTCTATCATTTGAAAATGATAAATGTAGATGTCCTTATATCAATTGTCTTCAGATTTCAAATATATTTAGCCTTTTGACTTTATCGAAAAACTAAACATTCTGATTGACCCTCATTTTAAAAGGGAAGAACTTGTTCCTATTTATTTAGATTTGTATATGCTCTACATTGGGATGAGGGAGCTTTTTGTACTGAAAGAAGTTATGTGTTTTCCTACAGGTTAGATGAAATCTGTGTTTCCCCTTGGCTGGGTTTATGCATGCTATATAAACAAAGGTGTTCTGGGGCTCCTAAGGAAGCGGTCTGAGGACCATGCGTCTCACCTCGTTCTCCCACATGCTCTCCCTGGTGACTGTTGGCACTGACCAGAAAGGTCTAGAGTGATGGAGAGAGAAGCTAATAAACAATTCTTGAAAACCTACTATGTGCCAGGGACTATGCTTGATATACATTTGCTTTGTTTCATTTAATTTTCATAACAATCCCATCAGGCAATTACCATTTTCCTTATTATATAGATGAAGAGATTAGGTATTATAATTAATCTCATCTCACAGAGCCAGAAGCAGCAGAGCCAGGAGTAAAACAGCTCATTCAGACTCCACAGCCAATGCATTTCTGTACCCCACACTGTCCATCATGGATTTAGGTAGCCTGGGGACCTGAACTCCCCACTAGGTTTAAGGTCTAATTCTTGAATGAAGCCTCACTCATTTCTCTTAGGTTCAGGGACAATCAGATTGTCAGAGTAGAAAGAGACTTTGGACTCAACATCTGCTAACCCACTGGCTTCCTAACTTCTTCCTAAGGTCTTCACTGTGTGAAGTAGGTGCTAGGGTTCCCTACTAATGGGTACTAAGCTTCTCAAGGGCTTCAGCAGGCTTGTTAGTCTTTTTAGGGCCAGCTGTGCACCAACTATGCTGTTGTGTTGAGGCCTTAGCGTTCCTCACTTCAAATCAATTACTTCCTTATTGCCTTAATACATCACTGGCCATGTGGCTGATTTGGAATGTAAGGGAGACTAACCCTGTAGGATAATAACTTTCACTTGGCACACAAAATCTATACGGATATTCAGAGCATTTGCTTTTAAAAAATGAATATTCTATAGCCTGTGCTGCCTGTTTATTCTTATTTAGAGAATTTTGTCATTTTAATAATTTGGTAATATTTTACTGGTAGGTGCAGAGATATGTAAAAAGAAAGTGTATTTTTTCCTTTTCTTGTGGATTTAAAAAATGTTTAGAATTTTTATTTGCAGCCTATAAACAATAATAGTACTTTAACCTTTCTTATTTTTACCTATGTTACAAGCAAGTCATTTCATTTAAATTGACTTTAAGCACATTCCTTTGAAAGAAACCAAAGACTGTTATCTTTAGCAATCCTGATTAGATTTCTTCATCAGACAACAGTTTATTAAGTTTGTGCTATGAATGTGGGCAGGTGGTTTGACTTGTGGAGCAAGCAGTGGGTACTCTAGAATTCTTGTTCTCCAAGTACTCAACGGCCTTTGGAAGAATTTCCTCTCTGGGCATTTAGATGTTCCTTCTACTCTGTGAGGTGAAAGTATGTTATATGGTTTTATTGTTCACTTATTGAATGCCAATAACATGCCAGCCTCAGGGTTGTTTTACACGTGTTATCACATCTCATTTAATTTGAAAAAGGATTATGGCATAGGCACATAATATTATCTTCATCTTTCAGATAAAGAGGCATAAGTTCAGGTAAATAAATTTCCCAGTAGTTACACAGCTAGTGCCTAATGATAGCAGGATTCACCAGATCTGTCTGCCTTTTTCAAATATAACACCTTGCCTGGGAATGAGCTAGCAGAAGACTTTTAGAAGATGAGACTGGAGAAGTGGCTTCAGATTTCATTCTAATCAAGACACTAAGCTTTGCATTTATTTATTCCATCATTAGCATTTATTGGGCACCTAATGTGTGTCAAACAATCTAGGAATTGGTGACATTACAATGAATAAAAAGCATAGATCCCTGTCTTCCAGAAGCTTACTTCTGGTTATTGGAGGTTTTGAGCCAAGAAATGACATGATCTGGCTTAGGTTTTACAAAGACCCTCCTGGCTACAGTGTGAAGCATCACCTGAAGAGAAATGAGGGCTTCAGCAGCAAGCCCAGTTAGGAGGCCACTGCAGCAATCCAGACAACTGTGGGGCTCAGACTACAGTAGTGGCCAAGGTGAGAATTTGGATTCTATATGGACTTAGATGGAAACACCAATGGGATTGCTGAGGAACTGAAAGTAGAAATTGCTTGTCCATGTTTTAACTGCGACTATGGTCGGCCTGCATCCTAAACCTATGCTTTTTAAATTATGTTAACATGCTGAAGTATAAAGTGACTTCACAACTATATTCAATTTCATGAAAAACTGTAGCTCCTCCTTTTCAGCTCCTTAGGCTTAGGAAAGGAGAGTGCCTCTTGGAGCCTGGAAGAGGCAGGAGAGAGCTCTGTGTCCCAGAAGCATTTGTCATCCAGGCTGCAGTTAGCCAGCTGGTTCCTTCAAGAGCCACACACCTGGGTGGCAGCACATATGTGGTTATACTTGAGATATAACCACACATCTGAGATGTGTCCATCTCAGAGCCACTCAAAGTCCATTTTAACCCTTCCCTATGGCTCCCCATGAGGAGGTGGGAAAACAAATCCTCTTAATAAGATTTAAGCACAGCTTCACATTTTTCTGCCTTTGTTATTTCTCAGAAATGCCATTATCAGTCTGAATCAGAACAGATATTAATTCTTGGTCACAAAGTAGCACTTTAAGCACACTGTCACCATTTTTTTAACTTCAGAAACAGAGCTTCCTTGTAGGTAACTTTCACTGAGCTGACATTGTCAGCCAAAAATTGTTCTGGAGCCACTTCATCTGCCACAGACTTTAATAAGTCCAGGATACAAATTTGTGTATCACAAGTCAATAAAATTGCCACCAAGCTGTATCACAAGTCAATAAAATTGCCACTTATTACTGTTTGTGCAGTAATAAGGTCAATAAATATCATCCTCATTCAATTAATTTTCATTGACCTTAAGGAAATGACCTTCTATTTCCAAGTAGGAGAAGAAATTGGCCATAGAGAAGCATAACTGTTTCATCTGCTTTTCAGTTATTACATTACTGAGGATAGCATGAGCATCTAGCTATGCTTGTATATTTAGACTAAAAAGTAATCTCCTACACGGCTTATCCTGAAGTAGACCTAAATGATTTAATTTCAATTAAGATCATTGAAAGACCCCACAATCTGCTTGGGGTCATCCTAACTGCATCTTCCAGATATGATCTAATATCTCGCTGATCTTGGCCATCCATTGGGTTCTGCTGGGCAGAATATCAAGTTAAGGATGTGATGAGAGGCTCTCACTTTCTGGCCTGCAAACTGCATTTGTCACAACCCCTTTCTCCATTAACCTGGCCTGGAGATCAGCCCTGAAATTGCTCCTTTGCTGTGCTGGCCATACCCTGAAGGAGACAACCACACCAGTGAGAGTTGAGTGCCTCTGATTTCCTCCTTCCTCCACAAGGCAGATGAGGGACCCTGCCATTTTTTTATAAAATTCAAAATCAACTAAAGTATCACTTTTTTTATTTTATTATTTTCCCAGGGCTGCGTCCAAAGAGGACTCTGCGGCTGGTGCTCTGGACTGCAGAAGAACAAGGTGGAGTTGGTGCCTTCCAGTATTATCAGTTACACAAGGTAAAAACCCAGCCATGGATTGCTAAGCATTTGTACATGTAATATACAAAAATCCCCCTCATTGTCCATTTAAGACTTCAATAATACTTTCTGGTCAACTGGCCCTAGGAAACACCCTTGTATGAGCCTTCTTCCTCCAGCCCTGTGAATGAGAATGCACTGGTAAACCGATGATGCTGTGGTGTAGAGCTGAGGGCTTTTCTTCTTCTACACCACAGTCTGAGGCCAAAGAAAAATTCCAATTGCCATGCTGCCATTTTTTAAAAGTCTCCCTAGTTCTGCTGTATTCATGTATGTCAGAGAAATAGTTATAGGCAAACATTCCCTCTCCCCACCGAGCCTATCCCCATACCTCAATGCCTGCCATATTCCCAGAAGCCTTGGCGTTTGAGAGCCAGGTTCCGAGTCATTGAGTCTGCCAAGAGCATTGCCATGATGGTGGTGGAAATGGCAGCAGCCACAGGCCTCTGTCCCAGGAATGTGGAGGACAGCTTGGTTTGACACCAGCTGTCATTACACAAGTGTGAAGCTTGAAGCAGGAAGGTTATTGTGGATGGTCATGATTAGAAATACAAGACCACATGGAAGAGAGGGGATGGGGAGATTAATATCAAGAGCAAACTTTGAGACAGCAAAATATACAAGCTCAGAAATACTCTAGATCAAGTCAAATGTTAGTTCAAAGAGGAACTCCAAAATCAATGCGCATATGCTGGCAAGCAGTGATGGTTGCCCAGAGAGGAGCATTTGGTCTGCTGCTGCTGCTGGATGGTTTCCCCTGAATGTCCAGATTAGAAGAAGCAAATCTTGCTTAAATTATCCAGATCAGGGAAGGGTTTCTTTTGTGAATTGTGTGTATGTTATTTTTGACCTTTTTTGTTTTTCAAAGTCAGTTTCTGTTACCCTATTTCAGTCAGAGTATAATGAGTTCCAAGTCATGAATTTGGTCACTGAATACAATTATTTACTGTACAAAGGACAACTTATGACCTATGCCCTACTCTTTCACCACTTTAGTTCTTTTGGCCTCAGGTGATCCTGGAGATAACATAATTCAAGACAAGTGTCCTTTGGTTGGTAGGTCAGTAACATCATTTTCCATGTGTTGTGGTAGACCACAACATCATATAAGGGTTGTTCTAGATTCAGCAACATTCAATTAATATTTTCTGAACGTGTACTATGTTCCGTACACTATGTTATGCATTAATGTTAGCATCAAAAAGATCTACCCTGACCTTACAAAGCCTACATTCTAAAGGACACTGACCATTAACTTAAATTATAAGGTGTTAAGTCTTTCTGGGAAAGAAATTACATCTAAGCTGAGACCTGAAGACTGAGTGGAAGTAAGCTAAGGAAAATGGAGAGGGAGGGAGGAGGTGGGTACTGCACCTTGGCAGAGGGACCTGTGTGTGCAAAGGCAGGAGATGAGACAGAGGAAAGCACACCAGAGAAATGGAAAGGAATTCAGAGTGGCTGCTGCATAGAATGCAAGATGCACAGTGGTAGGAGGGTGGAACAGAGAGGTAAACAAGGGCCTGAACAAGAAGAACATATGAATCATGTTTAGAAGTGCAGACTTTATCCTCGAGGCAAGAGAGTAACTTATTTTTAAGAAGCTTTAAAATTCTATACATATTGGACTTTATAAAAAAAACAGAATAGTTAAAAGAACTGTTCTTTTTTTTTTTGAGATGGAGTCTCACTTTGTTGCCCAGGCTGGAGTGGAGTGGCACGCAATCTTGGCTCACTGCAACCTCCGCCTCCCGGGTTCAAGCGATTCTCCTGCCTCAGCCTCCCAAGTAGCTGGGACTCCAGGCGTGTGCCACCACGCCCAGCTAGTTTTTTGTACTTTTAGTGGAGATGGGGTTTCACCGTGTTAGCTAGGACGGTCTCGATCTCCTGACCTTGTGATCTGCCCACCTTGGCCTCCCAAAGTGCTGGGATTACAGGTGTGAACCACCGTGCCCTCTTTTATTCTCAGTAATACACTCTACTCCAAGAAAAAAATTGGATTTAAATTGCAATTGATCTAAAAATTTTATCATCACTGAAATTCCTAGAATGTGAAAAAAGAAGGTTTATTTTTCTGTAATGTGAGTTTCACTGTAGCTTATCAAAGCACATGGATGAAATCGGAAATGCCTAAAATTCTGAGGTTGGCAGAAATATACACACTCAAAGAACATGCAATCACATAAACAGAACTAGTTTATCTTGACAGCATCCAGGCTGCCTCCATACAAATGTAGCTTCATGTTGGTGGCTAGTCTGCATTGCATTTTCAGAGATAGAAAGAAGAAATTCCAGAAAGGGAAAACATTGGCATTTTGTTTTACAGTAACTCTTTACCTCACGTTTAAAAAGACATTGTGCATGCTTTACATGATACAGCCAATTTCAAAGGACTTATTCTGGATTCTTATGATTAGCATATTGATATTGACATTACTAAGACTATACTCATTTCAAAGGTGGCTGAGTTTAACTTAAAAGTTAATATAATAAGCAAGTCACAAACAACAAGGGTAAATTAGATTGTCTTTAGACTTCTCTGTGGCATTACTGAATGCCAGCAGACAGTCCAACAATATCCAGTTCACTCCAGTCACAACAGAGAGATCATCTGTTCCAAATAAGGTTATGCTAACTGCTGAAACAAATAATGGGTCAAATTTCAATGACCTAACATAACCCAGAAATATATTCCTTGCTCACTTAACATCCAATCTACAGTAGGGCTCTGCTTTATACAGGTATTCAGGGATCCAAGCTGACATACCCTTTAACAACATGGCTTTAATATGCCTTTGAGTATTGACATCCAGCTGGCAGGCAGGGGGATAGTAGGAGGTTTTTATGGGACAGTTCTGGAAGTGGCTGACATCATTTCTACTCACACTCCATTGGCAAGAGCTAGTCATGTAGTCCAACTGCGTGAGAGGCTAGGGCATACAGGCACTGGCTGAGCAGCCATTTCCCAACAACAGCTCTATACTGTAGGCTGGGAGCATTCTATAGCTATATTCTCTATCTTTGGCAGAAAGCTGACCCACTCTAGGGTCTTCCTTTCACTTTGTTCTGGCTTTCCAAACACTTTAGCTGCACAAGAGGCCAACTGCCCTGAGGTCTTTACCTCCCATGCTGCTCAAAGTTGAGATCAGCTCTGTGAGCTGCCTAAAAGTACTCATCTTCACCACTACCAGGATGCCTTTGTCTAGCAACACACAAAAAGAAAAGAAAAGGAGTCACAGTCTTTGACCAGAAGGACCTTACATTTTACTTCAAAAATAACTTTAAACGCACACATAAGAAAGTATAACAAACCATATATAATGAAGTTTTAAATAATGTACTAAAAGTATTTTATTTTTATGGAGGATGCTATCATTGACAAAGTGCCAAATGGTGTAAAGGCTGAACAGAGTAAATGGAAAGGATTTAGAAAAGGGAGAAATCACTATGGCATGTTAGTCGTGAGGAAGGAGGCAACACCTAATCCTTGCAGAGCAAGTGGATTTCAGCCAGTGATCAAGAGGGGAGAGAAGGGACAGCTGCTCCCCTTTAGATGGATGATAATGGAGTCTCGAGGTCTGCCTGTGGCATTGGTGTGGGTGATACCAAATAAGAACAGAACTTTTATGAGGGGGTGGGGAGATCTATTTTAGTGATTGTAGAAATAAAAGGTGTGAACTTTTTAAATGACTCTGCTAACATTTTTATGATACAGTTATGGTTATTAGTGATCTATGTCAGGAATCAGAAAATTATAGCTGATGGACCAAATCCAGCCTGCCACTTGTTTATGTACAGACTTCAAGCTAAGAAATCCAGCCTGCCACTTGTTTATGTACAGACTTCAAGCTAAGAAATCCAGCCTGCCACTTGTTTATGTACAGACTTCAAGCTAAGAATTTTTTTCATATGTTTAGCTGATTATGCTACAGAGATTGTATGTGGCCCACAAAACTTAAAATATTAACTATCTGGATCTTTACAGAAAAAGCTTACCTACTGCTGGTCTATAATGATAAAAGTCATAAAATATCATCACATTATTTGTATACAATGATCTCTTTATCCTTTGTATGACCTAAAATATAATTTTGTAAATTTTGTTTGGAGCCTAATATTATCCAATGTAAGTATATTGTAGGAAGATATTATTGTAATGATAAAAGCTTGCATGCACAATCTTTTTTTTTTTGCATTCTTATCTGGCAGTCTTTAATAATAAAGTTGGCTAAACCTACATGGCACTAGCTATGGAGAAAAACAATATGTAGATTATTATTTCTTCTTTTTGTTTTTCTGAATGTAACATTCTTTCTTCCCCCTCACAAAGTCTTTTCAACAGCAAAAGTTCTACAAAGGCTATTTTAATAATAAATCAGTTTGTGGAATAATGAATTATTAATATTCATTATCCTTTCCTTAGTAAATATATCTTTGTTTACACTGTACTGTAATTAATATATGCAGAAAATATAAAATAGTTATTTTAAATTATGTGGTAAAATGTATTGCTGAACTAATTTTCAAAATTGTATTTGGATTAAAAGCTACCTTTACTTCATAATTATGCTTTCTTATGACATATCAGCTCAATTATTATAATAAGTGCTAGAATTTACTAAATTTACTAAACAATTTATTAAATTATAAAGTATGTGAGGCTATTTGTAGCTTGTGTATAAGTTTTGAAATTCATATGCAACTTTATTATAATGTCTAAAACACTTCAAGGAAACAAACTTTGGCTCAAAAATGGTCTAAAAGCATTTTAGTAGCAGTTACTAAGTAAATAACTCAAACAGGAAGTGTTGAATATTTCACTGTAGTACTATTCACTAGAATAGAAATCATTCCTGAGATCCATTCAGCATGCCTCTAACAGTTCATAGTGGAAAGTCCCATAAAAGATTTCTCTTCTTAAGAAAATGCAAGTTCACATGTTCTTAAGAAAATGCAAGTTCACATGTTTCAATAAGTTGTTAATTTTTTTCTCCTTGTTTTAAAGTCCTTTTCACCATGTCTTTGATTGTCTTGATATTAGCACATAAGCTTGAGAATTACTTATATGGACAGTATATTGTTTGTGCTTTATTTAGAAGCTTCTTTTAGAAGCAACTCATTTTTCTTGCTGTTTTATTGAAGTTTAATTAGCATTTGGTAAATGCACATATCTTAAGGACACAGCAAAATAAATTTGGAAAACGTATACCCCTATGTAATCATCCCCCAGATCAAGGTATAGAGCATTCCTATTACCTAGTAAGTTTCCTTATATTCCCTTCAAATCAACCTCCGACTCTACCAAAGACAACTACTATGCTCCTTTGTAACTCCAGATTGGTTATATCTGTTCTTAAACTTCATATAAATGGAACCACACAGTACATAATCCTGAGTCTGACGTCTTTCACTAAACAGTATGGTTTTGCAGTTTATCCATGTTGTTGCATTAACAGTAGTTTGTCCCTATTTTTTTTTTTTTTTTGAGATGGAGTCTTGCTCTGTCCCCCAGGCTGGAATGCAGTGGCACGATCTCAGCTCACTGCAACCTCCGCCTCCCGGGTTCAAGCGATTCTCCTGCCTCAGCCTCCTGAGTAGCTGAGACTACAGGCGTGTGCCACCACACCCGGCTAATTTTTGTATTTTTAGTAAAGACAGGGTTTCACCATGCTGGTCAAGATGGTCTCGATCTCTTAACCTCGTGACCCACCTGCCTCGGCCTCCCAAAGTGCTGGGATTACAAGTGTGAGCCACCATGCCCAGCCATCCCTTTCTATTACTGGGTAGTTTTCTATCGTGTGAATATACCACAGTCTCTTTATTCTCCAGGACAAGTGAAGCAAGAATATTCTGTTGATGGACATGTGAGTTGTTTCCAGTTTTAGCTATTATAAATGAAGTTACCATGAACATTTATGTACAAATCTCTGGGTGGACCTATGTATTTATTTTCTTTTCTAGGAGTATAATTGCTGGGTCATATGATAGGTGATGTTTAACTTTACCAGAAACTGCTGAAGAGGTGGGAAGTTGTACCGTTTTACATTTCCACTAACAACATGTGGGAGTCCTAGTTGCTCCCATCTTTCCCAGTATGTAGTATCATTAGCCTTTTTATTTTTAGCCATTCTTATAGGTGTTATGTGTTTATATTTTTCAAAGTACTGTTCTGAAGAGTTACAAGAAAAGTCCTGACTCCACTCCTAATGGCCACTATTCTTTTGCCCTCCCTGCTTCTTCTTGCCTTAAGACTTTTTGTTTGTTTGTTTGTTTTGTTTTCTTTTGCTTTTGAGACAGAGTCTTGCTCTGTCGCCCAGGCTGGAGTGCAGTGGCGCAATCTCCGCTCACTGCAACCTCGGCCTCCCAGGTTCACGCCATTCTCCTGCCTCAGCCTCCCAAATAGCGCCCACCACCACACCCAGCTAATTTTTTGTATTTTTAGTAGAGATGGGGTTTCATTGTGTTAGCCAGGATGGTCTCTATCTCCTGACCTCATGATCCGCCCACCTCGGCCTCCCAAAGTGTTGGGATTACAGGCGTGAGCCACCGTGCCTGGCCGCCTTAAGACTATCTTCATTCCGGTGTTCTGCTTTATGATTTCAGGGAGACCAAAGGCCTTTTTACCCTGCATGAGGTTTGTGGGGCTGTTCATGGTTGGAAGGACCTTATTTCAATTTAGAGAAACATCTTGGCAAGAGGAGGACATAGAAATGCTGTCCTGCTCGTAACCACGGCCGACTCCCAAGAACCCATGGGGGCTGTTGAAACTCAACTGGAGCCCAAAGGGGAGGACAATTCCCTCAAATGGCATGAGGAGGAAGATTTCTCTTTTATGCCCAGAAAAGAGGTTATTCTAGGGAGAGAGGAAAAGTCCAGAAAATGCCTTTATGTTATTCTTTATTGATAAATTATATTTTTTAAAAATATGAACTCTATTGGTTAAATTCAGCTGGCATTCACTTAAAAGGAAACTTTACCACATAGAGAAGCATATTATTGCACTCTAGTGAATCAGAGTTTCTTTACAGGAGTGGAATTTGACTTTGAAATTTGAAAATATAGATGAGTTTATTGAATTTTCAAATCAGTGAATAAAGTGAGGGTTGTCCAGGTACCATTTGCCTAATCTGCTTTTCATGGGAATCATGTTGCTCTCTTCTCTTCTCTCTTCACTTCTCTTCTCTCTTCACTTCTCTTCTCTTCTCTTCTCTGCCATCTCTTCTCTTCTCTTCCCTTGGAAGGAGAACAGGATGTCATTTCTCATGTCCTGAAATGGACAAAGGAGAAAAAAACATACCTAGCTTCAACTGGATTTCTGGCATTTGTTAATATTTCCATTTTAAGGAAAAATATGATCTGGCATAATTATAATGAGTAAGGTAATCTGGCCTCGAAAAAGCCTCATTACACAAGGTAATCAAATAAAATAGATTGATATGTCTTATTCTGGCATGAAAAATATTTTAACCTTTTCCTGATTTATTGCACAAACTTCTGGCAATTGAATTACAGGGATAATGAACGCTGTTGTGTTCTGGTAGTCATTAATAGGGGCAATATTTTAAATAGGCTTTATTAAATGAGGGGTGGGATGTATGGTCATTCCAAATACATGAATTTATCTGAACTCTAGCCAACTCTAAAACTGAAAAGGCAACATTGAGTATTTTGTCAGAATTTCCTGTTTTGTCATACTAAGGAACAAAAATTCCTCTTTATGTATAGAAATACACAAAAGTGTTAGCTTCTTTTAGCAGTGAAGTTCTTGCCAGCTTCCCAACCTGCATTAGGTTTCAAGTTTCACTCTAAAATAAAAGAATATGTTAGAAATGCTTTTGAGACTTCTTCGTGCTATCTGGGCAAATGTGTTTCTTTGGCATTTTCATTTTACTGACTATTTCCTCTCTATGATGCTAATTTAGATAGAGTGACACTGCTAGAGTAAGGGTATTGTACTCATGTTGAGCTCTGGTTATACAAATAATAGAGCTGATGTACTCACTCAACATAATTGTGTCTGGACTATGTCTTCAGCACAGCCTTTCTTATATCTTTAATGTTCCGTGCAGTATAGATGTACTAATCAGAGGTTATTGTCTCAATCATTACTGCTGGGCCTTTATGCATCCTGTGTTTTTCTTTCAGGGCCTAGATATTGCATTAGTCTGTCAAGCACATCACAAAATTGGTTTAAATTTCATTTGTCTCAGTGTTTTCTTGGTCTGGAGCCCTTGTAGTTCCTATATTCACATGATTTATACTGCACACCTGGGAGCTCTTAAGGGTCTTATTAGAATTTGTGGATTTTATATTTGTAAAAAAAGGAAAGGATTGTCTTTTGAGTTTGCTTTCTCTTGTGTAGAATTACATTATGACTAGGGGACTTCTGAATCTTATGTACATATGGTAATTATATATCAATGTATGCCAGTCTAGGCAGAGCTATCAAAATATCCCCTTTGATACTAGGAGAATCATATACCACCTTGCGAATAAACATGAGTAGGTTTCAACTCATCTCTTTCCTTTATCGCTCTTTAGAAGGGATCCTTCTTAACTGGCTTTTATTATATTTTTCTATATGAGAGAAAATAGTTTAAAGTAAAAAGACTATGACAACTAGAATGGAATTTTTTTCATGTTTCTAGGAGAGCAAGACCTTGCCTATCATTCTGAGATAATTTTTTTTAATTTAATGCCTTATGGTTTCAGATTATAGTGAAGTTTGACTTGAGTGTTGGTTTTAGCCCAGTACCTTTAAAGAAAAGAGAAATATCCCAACTTTTCTGCTACCATTACTAAGCCAAGTAAAACAATTGCCTTTTAAAGTTACTCCTAAGAATGTTGTGCCAAAACTTTGAGGTTTCCTGTCAATTATTTGGCTGGCATTTATTCTCCCCTCCTGAAACCATGAAGAATGGCTTCAGCTTGTATCTAGTCTGTTTTACCAGCTTAAACAGGAGAGTGCCTTCTGGCACAAATAGTTTCTGCCTCAGTGCCTCCCTACTCCTAACCAGGTCATGACCTGACCCAGAAGGACACATAGCATATCTAGCGCATGAACTTCCTGAGGAAATCAAGTTGGCACACCAGGATGCACAAATCTGAACTGAGGCATCATGCCTTGGGCTCACAAGTGAACTGCATGGGTCAGAGGCTTTGGGACTAAATTATCTCATTACATGTACTGGGGCCTTACTAAGTTACTGAGGCAGCAAACCATTTCTCAATCACCAGCACTATTTTATTTTGCCTGAAGTTGTCTTCTGCCCTTTTGTTTTCTAAATCAGGGGCTGGCAAACTTTTTTTTTTTATGGTCCAGATAGTAAAGATTTTAGGACTGCAGGTCATATGGTTTCTCTACTCAATTCTCATTGTAGGCAGTTATGGGCAATACTAGACAAATGAATATGGCTGTGTTCCAACAAAACCATATTTACAAAAAAAAAAAAAAGAATAAAGGCAGGTCAGATAGTTTACTGACACCTGTTCTAAACTGTTACAAGGCAGAAGTTTAGAAAACTTTCTTCTGAAGCCTTTTCTTATATCACGGTCACAGCTTTTAGTGAAAGAGATTTGTAGCACATAGTGGAATTCTAACGTTTAGAGATTATGTCTTGGTAGGCTAATAATAGGACTGTTGGTAAGCTTAGCATTTAACGAGGTTGCAGTTGTTTCCCTGTAGGTATTTGGCCAACAGAACACACCATCACCAGATCAGTCTAGTGCCTTAGTTATATCCCACTGAGCCACACAACAGGCATAATTACCTTGTTGGAGGAAGAGGTTAACATACTTCCCCAGTATTTCTAAAAGCAAGAACAGAACCCTTTATAAAGATAGCTAAATGTGTACTGGAAAATATATTTCAAAGGATATCTATTTTAAATGTTTACACATATAGAAGGGTCTTTTAGAGAAATGAACATTCCAATACATTTTGGCAATTTCACTGTTTAACCACATCTCAGTTTTGTCCATTGGTTTGCTTACAGTATTTCTTTTTTAAACCTGAATTATTTTCTGGGAGAGAGGCTCTTCCCAAGTGACCCAAAGATCATTAGGTCTTTGGGTATTCAGTAGCCCTCTGGAAGTTCATCTTCTACTTCTGGTTACTGTGGATTTCTGTGCTTCCATGACACTAACACGTAAACATCAAAGAATGGTCTCTCTAAGACAGTTTGAGGAGTGCACGGGCAGAAGTACTGGCAGGGCTGTTCACAAAGCCAATGCCAGAAAGCAGCTCCTGGCTGGCACATCCACTTTGTACTTTGAGAAGCGGTATCCAGAAGCCAGGATGGGCGATACCCAAACTGTGTTACTTTAAAGGGCTGAAGATCAGGCAGGGAACTGAGCCCCTGAATTGTTAGACATAGTTGTGAGTGCAAACTGAGCACTTTTGTCTTTCTTTCTGCTACTCATCTTACTTGATCATTCCTGAATATATTAACTAAATCCTGTGGTGTCTTAAAGATACCATGTGTGCCCTGAGAGGCTGGTCTTGGTCTAGCTTTCTGATTTCCTTATCAATTGGGTCACATCTATATTTTCTGCTGACTCACTTATGTGTGTAAAAAACACAAAGGCATACTTTTTTTTTTCCTAAGCAGATCAGAACTTCTATTCCTTTTTTTTTTTTCCAGAAGACCTCTCTCTTGTGTACTCTCATCAAATGCTTGTCCTACATTTGTAATTATTCATTCTAGAAGCTGAGGTTGCCCCTAGCAACCAGCAGTTTGTCTAAACTGTTTTGGTTTCAGAGTTGTCTTAAAGGAGAGTTTCTCAAAATCCATTTCCAAAGAGCTTTTATACCCCACACAGCAAAACATGTATAAACAACAATTCAAATTTAGGGAGCTTAACAAGGCCTTTCAACAAAGGTTTAAAGTGGTTTCATCACATGATTTATTTAAGATTAAACAGAATTTCTGTTACTAGTTAAAACGGGAGTGTAATGTGCTTTTACAGATTCCTATAGTTTCATTTAATAAAACTCATCCAGTCAGATGCACTCCCTCCCCTGTGAAATCAGAGGCAGTGCCATATTTGTAAATGTGTTTCAGGCAACTTTCCAGGTAGTAACTGAGGGCTGAAAGAACGTACGGCATCCATCCGCTCTCACTGCCATAGCTGGACATTTTTTCCCCTCCAAAGCTCTGGAAAATACTTTATTATACCTCACAGAGCCAAATGTGAGGTAATCAAACTGTTTTGTCATTTGAATTAGGAAAGGTCAAAGGGAAAGGAACATAATAGTAGACCGACAGAAAAGTGCTTTGTGAAAATTGCCCATTTTTTCCACGTAAGGAAAAGTAATTTGTTCCTTTTATTAGATCTGAAAATTCAGTACTAGAGATTTTTTTTATAGATTTACAGAGAGAAAAGAAACCATCAAGAATTTTGAAAGGTCCCATTTCCCAAACAAATATGTAACAAGTTCTTACCATTTAAAAGATGGCATTATAATCTCTTGCATCTATGTGATCATTTATAAATTACACTTTCATGGACATCAAGTCATTGATGATAGTAATGACCCTGGTGGTTGCCAGACCATGTACTGTTTTCCTTATTTCACACATGAAGAAACAGAGGCTCAAAGAAGTGAGGAATGTACCTAAGGTTGCATAGCACAGCCCATAAGGTGCAGAGCCTGAACTTGGACTTCAGCCATGACTTCTATGACCACGTACTTCTCTGTCACCATCTGAAATGTAGATATCTACTAATTTGTCATAAACTGAAGGACATACACAGCAGTATATTGAGGAATGCTGGATAATCAGTAACATATAAATAGATGAAAGGAGAAGTTGCTTCAAGGTGCTTAGTTTAAAATACGTATAGCATGGTATCAATCCTATACAATGGCCAAAGGATATTGTGTAACCATGCAGACATCAGTTGTCACTAGTAATTCTCAATGTTTTATATTCACACTTTCTTGGTATAAAAATAAATATTTGTATTTGTTCATGAAGTTAATTCTATAAATCCTGCTACAATGAGTTTTAAAAAAATAACCAACAACACTTCAGTCGTCAGTGTAATTTTCCTTTAGTTTGGGGCATTTTCTAGGTAAAGTTTTAGCTAAAAAATACAGAAAAATTAAAAAGTTCAAAGAGATCTTTTAATGATATGACAAACTGTTTCTAATAATAATAAATGTTAAAATCATTTCACTATTCAAAGGACTGCAGTCAGAGCAGAGGCACCCTAACATACTACCCTAGGACATTTCCCACTGCCTTCATCTTCAAATAAAAGTGAGAATAGAACCCTAACCTTTGAGAGATGGAAATAATGCGTGTATATGTCTGTTTATATATCTTTCCCATGTGTATAGAGCTTAGACACTCTATACGTGAAGACCCTCCAAAAATCAAGTCTGGCTTTCTTCTTTCAGGATAACCATTCCTGAAACACCAAGGACAGGGATACACCAGAATGGACCCCTACCTGTGCTATATTTAAAGATCTCCAAGGATAGAGGTTTTACGTACGTCAGTATTTTTTAACACTATCAGACAATGAGAATATTCCTGGCCAGGTCCACTTAGTGATTTCTTAATTGAAGGATACAATTTAGAAGACTGGGGGAGCAATTATAAAATAAAGTAGCTATAGGTCTCCAAAAGTTAAAGTCCCTTAATCCCAGTTGCCTTAGTAGTTCTTGCATGAAAGCACTAAGGAAGGATAAATGACTGGGAGATGGGATGAATTCTGAATTGCAAAAGAGACATTTAAATATTACTTGCAAACTAAACTTAAAGCACAAATAATTTAACACTTTTGTTTTAGTTTCTAAAAAAGTGGACTCTAATTCATTCTTTCCTTGTTCAGGAGATAAAACTATTTGTAACCTTTAACATGTTCTTTTCTTCACAGTTGAGAGCTCAGTTTGTTAATACTTTCTTTCCCAAACTGTTTTCTGAATGTATTGGAAAACTGCACCTGCCAGAATGGATTGGTGTTTGTTCTTCTTCAATGAAAGGTGGCTGTGATCAGGAGCTGCCCCTCTTAGAGAGCTCAAGCTGCCAAAGCCTAATACAACAGAGGTGGAACGGAAAATGAGAATAAAGGACATATTCAAAAATTTAACAAATTGTTGGTGCCTAAGGCATGAAGCCCATTGGTTTCCAAAGAATTTGGCAGAAAGATTTCTATCTTCTCATCTTGTAGGCAATTACCTTAATATGGCACACTTTTGTGATGGCTTTCATTGAAAGGCTCTGTTTAAACATCTTTTTCTGAATCACCAAGATAAGAATGGAGCAAATGAAGGGAAAAAAAAATATTCACTTGTACACAAAGCTGCTACCTTCAATTCTCTGAAATTGTAGTTAATGCCTAATTATACTGACATTCCTATTGTACAAAAGTGTTGAGAATGCAAATATAATTTCCCAGCTAATTATTTCATTATATGGAAGTGACATGTGTGAAGTAATAAATTATCATCGTCTTTAAAAGAACCAGCAAGTCTGGACTTTAATATTGAAATTTTCAAGTGGAGTGAAGTGCTTTTTTCTTATGACTACTCTGATTAGGTGAAAAATGCCTTTTAAATTTATGTGTATAATACACCTCCTTCTTTTAGCAGATATTTTACCATTAAAATAGGACAGTGATATTTATGTGAGTATATTATTACTGAGAAGGAGACCCAAACAATGTCAAAGGGCAGAGCTGCCAGCTGCGACAGTCTGGCTTGTACTGCTTTTCTTAAATGTGGTTCAAAGCAATCAGATTATGAATAACAGTTAAATAAACTTACTTTTATTTTTAAAACACAACCACCATTAGCAGCTCCCCAGTTAGAACAACTGAATGTCAAATAATTGTATTCTCAAATTTAAACTAGAAAATAGTAGAGCTTGAGGAAGGGGAGTGGAAACTCAATAGTGACACATTGAGATGGGTTAGAAGGTATTCAGTTCTCCATTTCTTTGATTTAAGGATCGTCAATTGTTAGCAGTACGGTTAAAATTAATACAAATTTTCAGGAAAAATAAAACTACGTTAAATGCACAGGGGTTTTTAAACTGACAATATCATACAGTGCCCAACACTTTTGTTTTTAGAATCAATCTATGTCTAAAATACCTTCAATCCAGAGTCTGCAGATGTCTCTGAACCCTTTGGTCATTAGCAGTGAAGCATTGGCATTAAGGTGCCAGGCCACTTTGTGTCACCCATGCTCCTTGTTTTGACAAGGTGCTAAAGGTGTACCCTTGTGGTTGGCAGCCTATTACAAGGCATATTGAACACGTCTTTCCTCTGTACTTTCAATTTGGTTATGTTTTTTACACTTTACTTTTAATTTTAATATTTCTATAAGCCATATAGCTTCTCCTGAAACTCTCAGGGAGCTTTTGACAAATTGCTCAGTACCCGAGTGGGAGGCCTCCATGATTCATGGCTGGCTGCACCAGTCTTTGCTCACCTTGAACACTCTAGAGTCTATTCTGAAGATTTGGCGATTTCTATTGTTTTTCATTGTTTTGCCTCACACATGAAAATCAATCTTCTGTGTACATCAAAATATAATGAAGAATTTTAATCAATAATTATGGACTGTAATTTAAAATTTAATGATCTGTGTTGATACCAGTGTAAATAAGTGAAGTGTAAAATACATTATCCAGGGCCCTTTCTGTGTGATGAAGTTTGCATGTGGACAAACAATGACAATGAATATATGAATACAATACAATGAATATGTTTGTTTCTTTGGTAAGTTTCTTATGGAATGCATCAATAACAAGATACATTCCAATTTCCAAAATGTTAAAAAAGGAGAATACTGTGATTCTTACATTTAGGGAAATATGGTATTTTATCTTTTGAATTTTATAGTGGCAGAAACAGGAGATGCAAAAAATCAGAAAAACAAGCCAGACGTGGTGGCGCACATCTGTAATCCCAGCTACTTGGGAGGCTGAGGCAGAAGGATTGCGTGAGCCCAGGATTTGTGATCAGCCTGAGCAACGTAGCAAGACCCCATTTAAAAAAAATCAGAAAAATTGTACTTAAGTAGCCTTTTGGTCCTGATTTGCTTGAGTCCAGCTTCTACCCATTCTCCTGACATAATCATTAGTAGAATCCCCTTTCACTCTCAAAAGTGTCCTGGCCTACATAGCAACTTAAGTAATGATTACTCTACTTATTAGTCACTTTTGTTGGTAATAACAATGTCTCAAGAGAACAGAATAGCTTGGTATATTATAGCCCTTTGAATAAATATATTAAATTTATATAATCCTCAGAACAACCCTATTAAATAGGCCTTTCTTTTTGATGAGGATATGAAGTTCAGTGAGATTAATGGTTGCCAGGGTCATTTAGCTATTATGTGACAGAACCAGTACTCCAACCCACATGTCCAGGGCAAATTAATTCCATTGAGTTTAATAATAATAATACTATGAATGATTATCATCATCACCATTATTACCTTACTAATAAAGCTACCATTTGCCCAACAGAGGTTCTTGACCATTGCTGTGCTACGGACCACTTTGGTAATCTGGCGAAACCTATGGACCTCTTTTCAAATAATATTTTTGAATGCATAAAATAAAATGCATAGTATTACAAGGATATGAATTTTATTAAAATATAGTTACCAAAAATTTTAAGCTAAATTTGCGATATAGTTATATATGTGGTTTTCCAAATGAATTAAACAAGATCTTGAAGGATTATTTAATTGTGACTATGATATCAAAGCAATGATGAACATAAAGAATACTTAGAGATTTCTGCAACAAGTCTAATGTGATATGAAAAGATATATGATTTCTACCAGCAACAAAGTGACAGGTTTTGCTAATACTACTGAAGTTTGTTGCTTATATTCATAATTAAAGGAAATTCTAAATTTTACATAGAGGTTAGTAAAAATAAAGATGTAATTTTTTCCCATTCAAGTTCACAGACCTCCTCCAAGTGCATCAACCCCCAAGGGACCCTGATTAGGACTTCCTGCCTTAGAATAAACCTGCAAAACAACTATTATTCCCATTTTACAAACGAGTAAACTGAGGCTCAGAGTAATTAAGTAACTTGCCTAATATTATTTACCTTATGGCTGAGAAGTGCATCAAATGGCATTGGCACTTGTACGTCACCTCCTTTTGCTCCCCAGTGGCAATCACTATAGAGGTGGGGATTGTAGTGTCCACCCCTCTCTGAGACTGTCAACCTTTTCAGCATGGTTGCCCTAGTCACTTGCACATCCTTTAAGCACCAATGATGTCCTTGATGGAGAACACAGATATCCAAAGAGAAACTGGAGGAGAGGTCTGAGTGCCTGACTAATGCTTTTTATTCAACCCGCCTTGAGGATTTCTAGTGTTCACTATCCCGTCAGTGGTCCTCACATGGCTCCTCAGAATGATCATTATTCCCAACATATTTGCTGCTATTTTCTACCATAGCTATTTTCCTCTTCTACCTTTAGGTGATTATTGCTGCTACTTATTACTATTCTCAGATGAAGGAAATTGTTTTTCTTCACCTCCCTTAGTTCAATACAGGTACCTATTTGGATTTTTTCAGTAATTGCTGTAATTCCTTAGCCTCTCTTTATCTAAACTATACCCATTAAATTATGTTAACTCTTCTCAAAGCTAAATTGCCTCATCTGTTTATTATTTTCCTCATCTTGCCTGAATACTTTAAAACTCACAAAATATGTGAAGTGATTGTTAAAGATCTAAGTAGTCCCAGGACACATTTATTTGTTACTGTAATTGAGTCTTACTGATTACACATGTATTATAAGCCTCATGATGTGCTAACTTTAGCACAACAAAGATACAGTTTTAAAATATTATATATTTAATATTTTTTAAATTCTATGTTGTCAGTTCAGTTACTGTTGCTCATCCCCTTCTCCTCCTGAGTAATGGCCATGTTATTTTGGTGAGTCTGACATATGGGAGAGTCTCATCTTTGATAGCAAAATGATGATGACATAGAGTCTACTGAGAATATATTCAGCCCTGTTTTCACCTGAGAAGGAGGAGATTTTGCCATCTAGCCTCCAAAATAAGAGCATCTTATTCCATTATTGAAGGGACCTTTGAAGTTTCACTTGTATTTTGATAATTTATGGCCACTTTTTAAAAAATCACTAACACTCTATATATCCTTCCAGAAAGTATTTGTTTTTAGCACTTATAATGGATGTTGTAAACATTTGTATATTATTAACTGCTTTATAACATACACAGTAAAGATTCAGCTAATAACTTTAATTGTTAGTTAACTAAAAGTTAAATAAAAGTTAAATAACTAAAAGTATAGCTACCATTCTATCCAGCAATCCCACTACTAGGTATCTGCCCAAAGGAAAAGAAGTCATATCAAAAAGACACCTGCACATGTACATTTATCACATGTACATTTATCATGGTTCATAATTGCAAAGATATGGAATAAACCTAAATGTCCATCAATAGATGCGTGGATAAAGAAAGTGTGTTACATGCATACCACAGAATACTACTCGGCCATAAAAGAGTGAAATAATATCTTCTGCAGCAACTTGGATGGAACTGGAGGCCATTATTCTAAGTGAAGTAATTCAGGAATAGAAAACCAAATACCACATGTCCTCACTTATAAGCTGGAGCTAAGCCATGGGTATGCAAAGACATACAGAGTGGTATAATGGACACTGGAGACTTAGAAAGGGGGAGAATGGCAGGTGAATGAAGGATGAAAAACTACCTATTGGGTATAATGTATACTATTCGGGTTACGGGTGCACTAAAATCCCAGGCTTCACTGCTATACAATGCATCCATGTGACCAAAAAACCACTGTACCCCTAAAGTTATTGAAATAACAAAATGTTTTAAGTATAGATTTCAGGGGAGAAGTCTACAGATAGCCATAGGCATGGAGTTTTCTTCATACAAATGCTCCATCTGAATGGAAAATAATAGTTACCCTCTCACAACACCCCTGTCCCCTGTCCAGTGGAAGCTCAGCTACTATGTTTTCAATGCTGTGATTGTTGATTTTGCTCTCCAGGGAATATAGTGCCCTTAGAGGCTCTGTCTCTTCATCTTGAAGATCCCCGGGTCCTAGGGTCTGGATTCTCCACAAGCCTCCTTTATCACATCATCATGACCCTCACTGCAATGAGTCTCTCTGAACTGTTTTCTTCCTCCTCCTGATGTCTCACTCCCCTCTCTCCTTTCTCCAGGGCTACTGTTGCCACCAGTTCCTAAAGCCATTGGATGCACCACCTTTCCTTCAATAAGTCAGCTGATGTAATTGGATAGAGATGGTTTTGTGGCTAATTTGTTCAGCCTTTTTGAGGTTCAATTCCATATTCTGTAGACAACTTGAGGCTTCTTTAGTCATAAAGCCAAATAAATAATAACTCAACTCTCGCCTTCAGATTCTCCCTGACCAAGATCATTTCTCCCATTTTTAAAATAGGCTGAAGGAAGGCAAGGGCTGAAACAGGGAGACAGGATGCTACTGCAGTACTCCAGGTGAAGGCTGCTGGTTGCTTGGACTGAGTCAGAACAGTGAAACTGATGGGAAGTTGTCGGAGAGTAGGTCTATGTTGAAAATAGAGCCAACAAGATTTGTTGATAGATTGCGTTTTGGGTGTACAAGCAAGAGAGGAGTTCCAGAAGAAACCAGCTCTACCAGCACCTTGATTTTAGCCCTGTAAGGCTTATTTCAGACTTACAACCTCCAGAACTGTTAGAGAATAAATTTTTAGGCCGGGCACGTGACTCATGCCTATAATCCTAGCACTTTAGGAGGCCAAAGTGGGTGGATCGCCTGAGCCCAAAAGTTCAAGACCAGCCTGGGCAACATGGTGAGACTTTTCCTCTATAAATACACAAAAAAATTAGCTGGGCATGGTGGTGCACCTGTAGTCCCAGCTACTCAGGAGACTGAGGTGGGAGGATTGCTTGAGCCTGGGAAGCCAAAGCTGCAGTGAGCCAAGATCATGCCACTGCACTCCAGACTTGGTGACAGAGTGAGACCCTATCTCAAAACACACACACACACACACACACACAAATTGTGTTGTTACAAGTCAGTGACTTTGTGGTAATTTGTGACAGCAGCAATAGGAAACTAATACACAATTAGACATCTAAGTGGAGATACTGAGTAGCTGTGGGATATGAGTATAGAATTCAGGAGATGCATGAAAATATGAATTTGGAACTCATCACCATACAGATTTATTTAAAACCATGAGCCTAAATAAGGGTTCCAACAGGGTGAGTGTGATAGAGAAAAGAAGAGGCCTTTAGTCTGTTTCTGAGCACCCCAATGTCTATTGGTCAGGAGGATGAGAAAACCAGCCAAGAAAAATGAGAAGGATCATCCAGTAAAGCTTAAAAAGAGCCGAGAGTCTGAAGTTCCAGAAGCCAAGGGAAGAAAGCATTTCCAGGAGTAAACAAATGTCAAGTGCAGCTCCATCACAGGTTTGAAATTTGATGCTCACTAATGGTTTCCACTTTAAATTTTTTGCTAATGCCTACAAAAATTCTAGGAGGGACAACTAATGTTTGAGAGTGAGATACTCTACAGAACATGCTTATATTTATCCTTTTAGAGATTGCCTAAGCTCTGATCCTCTCTTGGAAAGCTACATTCTGGGCATTAGTTGGATGCTTAGAATAAAGTCATTTGTTCATTTGACAAGTATTTTCAAGTGCCTGTTAGCTAGGTTCTGAGAATATGCTGATGAACTAACAAGATCCCTGCTCTCATGGGAAAACTTTCAATCTAGGGGAATTTGCTGAGGCCAAACATCACCTCTTTTATCAAGCTTTTGCCAACATTTTTCAGTAGTTGCTTTCCCTTCTTTGTACATATTCATAGAACTCATCACATTTAATGTATTAGCCAGTTATTGCCTCTGCTGGTAAACTCTCCCCTCATTTAGGAAAGCAACCCTATCTTAGTCATCTTCATATATAGATACCCTCATATGTAGGTTGGAAATATGATTTATTATTAAAACCAGGAAATGTTTGCAAGAGAAAGGAGGGTCTGTTAATTAACACCAAGACAGGGGATGTAAACTGGGACTTCCTAGGGCAAACAAAAATGTATAGTCACCCTATCACTCAAGTTTATGTCAAAATAACTGTTGAATAAATACATTTTGCTTCCTGAAAAAACACATTTACTGAAATGTGACTTAATATTTTGCTTTTGGCTTTAATTGAGGATCAATATGTAAGAAATAGTGTTAGGAAAAGTGTTTCTGCATCTTTTGTAAAACTGCTATTGGAGACTGTGTCCATTATTTTGTCCAGTGTTCCTCATATAAAGAGCCATGTAATTACTCCTCTTAGAATTCAGCGCTAGAAAAAAATATTGCTTTTTTCAAGGAGCTGGTGGTGCACTTTCTCTTCCTAGATAATGAGAGCTCAGTAATACATCAATCACCCTCTCACAGTGGCAGCCACAAGCTAGAGCTAAATTACATCCTCAAGTTGCTATTGAGGCTGTGTCAAAATGTTCCAAATTGTGACTTTTCCTTTGCCTTAAACATTTATTGTGCACCTACTATGTGCTTAGTTCTGTTATTTAATCTAGAGATATGGCAGAGATCCACACACATGATTCCTGTGTTCATGGCATTTTCTTGGTTCTAGTGCATTTACCTACTCTTTTAGTACAGTATTACGATATTTTCTTGTAGAAAGCCTTAAAGTTTTGCAGGAGCAAGGCAGGTATTAAAAAAAAATGAATGAAGTGCAATAGGCCAACAAATTAGGGAGGGGTATGGACGGTAGTCACAGAAGGCTTGGGCAGAAGTAGGGCATGAAGTCATTTGAGCAGACCAAGGATCCCTGAAGTTCATATTTTGGTACTTTTGTTTTTCATAAGGTTTCAAACCTGCTAATTTTCTTTTGAAAAAGAAGGAAAGGCCCGCCTAAGAAAATATAATTATTTCTAAAGCTATGTTTAGCATCTTTACTAATATTTGTAAAGAGTACTTAATCAAATAAGGTATATGGGGATATTGTCACAATCCAGAAATGCTGAAAGTGCTTGTCTGTAGGCTAGAGAAAGAAAAACTCACAAATTGGGTTTTAATATGATACACCCTAATACACCCTAGGATTGAGTAAATATTTGGGTTCTATAGTATAGCGTAGTCTATTTTTGCAGGACAAGAAAATGATGAGTACTATATTTTTTTAAAATAACCTGTCTACTTATAGGTAGATGAACTTAGCGGTCCATTGTAACCTTAGAAAGGGACTTGAAGAAGCTGCTGCAGTCTTCCCAACCAAGAGAAGGGCATTAGAGGTCAACCAGAAAGCACTATCTTGGCTGGTACAACAATGCCATCAAAAACAAGCAACACATCTTTATGTGTGAGTTTATTTAGCATGTCACAGTGTTAAAGGAAAATGGTCAAATAAAGGAAAGGTTCTTCAGGCAGGCAATTTAGTCGTTACCTTTTGAACCTGGAGAAGAATAGTAGTGTGGTGGGTATAACAGGAAAGACTGACAGATAACCTCTTAGAAGAGGGGACTGAGAGGGATAGAGAATGAAAAAGGCAGGGAAGTCTGCTCCTACAAAGCCAGCTGTGTTGGCACTTTCTCTTCTACAACTGCATACTGAAATGAACGTGAAACCAGTAGCATGAAACACTTGACCAATATATAGCATTAAAGGAATCAAAATTTAATTGTGAGCTCTTGAGTCCCACTACTTCTATTATTATTATATTGCTTCAACATGAAAGAATAAAATTAGAAGCTGAAATAGATATTAATTTTCTATGTAAGTCTTTTTTTAAGTCATATCTACCGAATATCCTGGATATTGCATTTTTTAAAAAAGCATATCAAATGCAGTCAGATTTGCTATATAACACAAATAAAATTACTCTTTTTAGCTAATGTTCATGCCACATTTTTAGCCTTCTGGCTCACTGTTATTACCGTAGTGTCATTTATGCAGGGATCGTGTGTTTCTGGTAAGTTTAAGAGTTATCCACGGACCTTGACAAGCACAAGAGGAGAATTCACTAAGATCTAGAGTGCTTCAAATGACATTGCAAACATTGGACTGCCTGAAAACACAGGTTTGTTTCAGAACAGAATACCTCTGTGCACACACAGAGAATGATAGGTCTGGAAAGGGATCTCCAGTGGCTACTCATTCTGTTCCTGTCTCCAGGTACGATGGTGTCTAAACCACAGTAGGAGTGGAGTGAGAAGATGGTTAGATCCACAGAGGCTCCTGCATGTGTTAGGTTTCCCGCTCTGTCTGCAATTTTGGTACTAATGTAACTTACCCAAGACTGCCCATTTCCCCAAGCTGCAGCCAGTTGAGCTATCAAATAAAATAATTTTGTTATCATCCCTTTCCTGGCTCTCCCTTGGGTGCCCAAAGCTGTTCAAAACTGAGTGCTGGAGACTGAAAGTAAAGGTCAAAAGGGAAAGTCTGAACTTCAGGGTAGATCTGACCAGAAAGTAAAGGCTATCTTTTTCCTTTGCACAGCAGAACCTTCTTTACCTATCGTCCAATCATGTTAGTTGTTTGAGCTAAAGCTCTGTAAAGAAATCACCTTCATCCACAGAAACTGGGAATTCCAGGGTCACTGGCAGAACTGCAAAACAGGATTGTAGCAACTCAGCACACACATTGTAAGATGATTTGCTTTTGAGAACTTGTTTTGAGCCTACCACCTGACCAAATAGCATCACCACCGTTATCTGTAAAATATTTACATTTACAGGGCAAGAAAGAGTTACTAAAATTGATTGCCCTGTGTCAGTGTGGAGTTTACTTTGTTGAAGAATAAATTTAGGAGGCTACATGATTAATTCAAATAGTTAGGAGTCTCTTTTCTTTCCACTTGATCTTGAGACTTCAGTGTCACTTTAAGTCAAAATCAAAGACATGTTGAGAAACATGAGAAAATACATTTATTTCATTTATTTTTCCATGGTGGTCTCATAGGTTATTTTTTCTAGGTTATGAGAAGATAAAAAACTTTTAAACAAAGAAGCCAAATTTGGAGAGAAAGGAGCTATTATTGAACTTGGGTCTATATTTCTGAAAAATAGCCTAGAATTTTATAAAAACAAAAAACACAAACACCATTCTTGTGTTTATATTAGGAAGTAAGTATTTTAAAACATGCAATATGTATTTTAAACACTTTTCTTCTTTTGAATCTTACGTTGCACCCAAAGAATGCTAATGGTTACCAAATTGTTCTTTGGCAGAGTAGCCTGACCCTTAAAAAAAGGAACAGAAGTGTTACAGCATGTGATTGTAGCACCAGACAAAATTATGAATCCTCAACCCTGAGCAGATATTAACTAATCCTATGATCTGACCGTAAGAGGTTACCTTGGAGCATTGCTCTACATTGCATTATGTATATTACATGGTAATGAATGACAGTTTTCATGGCTCCTAATAAAGAGCTGCTTCTCTTTATTTAGAGAACAAAGTAGGGGGTTTACAGATAATATCTGAGTTTATCATTGAGCTGCTCAGCCTCCTCTTCTATGTGCCTCAGCTTGTCTCAATCATTGCTGGTTATCTCAGCAATAAAGCATTCAGCCTCTAGAAGTTGGTTTCTTCCTACACCCTATAAACAAAAGGATGAATATCTTGTTACATGTGCTAAAATGGGTTCGGTGAAATAAGCATTACTCTGCTCCCTGTCACTAGCTATAATCAGCTTTTCAAATCTACACTGAGTGTGTCCCCACACATAGCACACTAAGGAATAAGTATGTTCATGACAACATATTCCTGAGAAGCAGCAGTTCTAACAGCCCAGTGACACAGCTATTCATTCCAGTTTCTTTGTGCAGAGACATTTTCCCAACTCCTTCACCATGTGCTAACAATTAGATAATGACTCCATAAATGTAGAGAAAAAGCAGTGTCATGGACGGTGGGTGGTTTGTTTTCTTAGTTCTTTATTGAAAACATATGGAGATGTTTATATATAAATAGAAAACAATAAAACGCTGCCGTCATGTAAGCAGCAACTTAAAAAGTTCTACACGAATAGAAATCAAACATTTCTATACCTATGCCAGAATTCTGGTTTACTGATATCTACACATCCTGTCTTATTTGGCTTGAAAAGATGTTTTATTATTTTAGGCTTTTTATTTCTAGTTGGAAGCAAATTGTGGAGCAAGAGATTTTTGTTTTTGTTTTCATTTCTTTCTGGGCTTAAACAAATTACTTTTTTAGCAGGAACAACAACTTCTGTCCAAGTATACCTTGTGTTATGATCATGAGAAAAAGTTTTTAATCTATACATTTAACTACAGTCTTTGTATTTCTGAATTAAAAGTGAGGACTTGTGGCCTGACAGAAGTGACTTTCAGGAGACCTAGCAGTGGAGAGGTTGAGAGCGCTGCTTAGGAGGTGGAAGGAATTCCTCTGGGTTGGAATTCTGGCTGCACCACTTAACTAGCTAGGTAACCATGGGAAAGTTAGTCAACCTGACTAAACCTCAGTTACTTCATTTGTCAGATGAGAAATATAAGAGCACTTAAAGAATGATCATGCACACTCATGGGATGAGCTGTAAGATGTTACACATAGTGTCTGGCTCTTAGGAAACATCACATAAATGCTGCCTAGCATCGTTGTAATTAGCTAACACAAGGGCTTATATTGGGACCATCCTTGAAAATCTGAGAAGTGTTGATGCTCAGTGCCAAGAACAGTAACAACAGTAATGCTACTGTTTACCAAGTGCTAGTTATGCCCTAGCCTTTACAATGTACTGTTTTTGACAATTCCATGAGCTGGGTACCATTATCATCCCCATTACAGCTAAAGATTGGTTGATGTGAGGGTCAAACCCAGTCTGGATCATTCAGAAGCCCACACTCGATCTCTCTGCTAAAATGGCTGCCACATATATAGCCTAGGGCACTTTGAAATCTTCTTTATTTACACTATTCTCTACGTTCCTGTCAACATCCTGTGACATTGCACAATGGCATTCATAAACTGTGAAGTCCCCTGTCCCTAGGGCATCTGTTCATTTGTAGTTAAAGAGGACCAGGAAGCACTTAATGAACAAATTATTAGAAGCCCTGGTTTTCAGTTCATGCAACCACTTTCGCTTTGGTTTAAAGGCCTTTTCTTTAAAGGTGCTTGAAGCTTCATATGGACAGGCTCATTATTCAAGCTTTTGTCCCAACCTACAGATGCAGAAGCCAAGGACCAAGGTAACATGACTTGGGGACAGAGGGAGAGGCCATTCACCTGCCTTGGTAGCCCAGTGTATCAGTTGCTGAGTCAGGAATACGACAGACTGAGCCCAGGGCAGTGTCCAACTCACCAGGCTGCTCATTAATGTTGGGTCTAACAGCCAAACTGCTAACTAGCTCCACTTTTTAAAAACTTCTATTTTAAGTTCAGGGGTACATGTGCAGGTTTGTTACATAGGGAAACTTGCGTCATGAGAGTTTGTTGTACAGGTTATTTTCTCTCCCAGGTATTAAGCCTAGTACCCATGAGTTACTTTTCCTGAACTTCTCCCTCCTTCCACCATCCACACTCTGGTAGGTCCCAGTGTGTGTTGTTCCCCTCTATCTGTCCACGTGTTCTCACCATTTAACTCCCACTTACAAGTGAGAACATGTGGTGTTCAGTTTTCCATTTCTGCCTTAGTTTGCTAAGGATAATGGCCTCCAGCTCCATCCATGTCCCTGCAAAGGACATGATCTCATTATTTTTGTGGTTACGTAGTATTCCCTGGTATATATGTACCACATTTCCTTTATCCAGTCTATCACTGATGGGCATTTAGGTTGATTCCATGTCTTTGTTATTGTGAATAGTGCTGCAGTAAACATACACATGCATGTGTCTTTATAATATAGAATGATTTCTATTCCCCCTTAACTGGTATATACCCAGTAATGGGCTTGCTGGGTTGAATGGTAATTCTGTCCCTAGGTCTTTGAGGAGTCACCACACTGCTTTCCACAATGGTTGAACTAATTTACACTCCCATCAACATTGTATAAGTGTTCCCTTTTCTCCTCAACCTCACCAGCATGTACTTTTTTTAGTTTTTAATAGTAGCCATTCTGACTGGTGTGAGATGGTATCTCATTGTGGTTTTGATTTGCATTTCTCTAATGGTCAATAATATTGAGCTTTTTTTCATATGCTTGTTAGCCACATGTATGTCTTCTTTTGAGAAGCCTCTGTTAGTTCATGTCCTTTGCCCACTTTTTAATGGGGTTGTTTTTCTCTTGTAAATTTACTTTAAGTTCCTTATAGATGCTGTATATTAGACCCTTGTCAGATGCATAGTTTGCAAAACTTTTCTCCCATTCTGTAGGTTGTCTGTTTACTCTGTTGATAGTTTCTTTTGCTGTACAGAAACTCTTAATTAGGTTCCATCTGTCAACTTTTGCTTTTGTTGTGATTGCTTTTGGCATCTTTGTCATGAAATCTTTGCTAGTTCCTATGTCCAGAATGGTATGCCTAGGTTGTCTTCTGGGTTTTTACAGTTTTGGGCTTCACATTTAAGTCTTTAATTAATCTTTAGTTGATTTTTATATGGTGTAAATAAGGGGACCAGTTTCAACTTCTGCATATGGCTAGTCAGTTATCCCAGCATCCTTTATTAAATGGGGAACCGTTTCCCCATTGTTTTTTTTTTGTCAGCTTTGTCAAAGATCAGATATTTGTAGGTGTTCAGCCTTATTTCTGGGCTCTCTACTCTGTTCCATTGGTCTTTGTGTCTATTTTTGTACCAATACCGTGCTGTTTTGGTTACTGTAATCCTGTAGTATAATTTGAAGTTGGGTAACGTGATGCCTCCAGCTTTGTTCTTCTTGCTTAGGATTGCCTTGGCCATTTGGGCTATTTTGGGTTTCCGTATGAATTTAAAATAGTTTTTTCTAGTTCTGTGAAGAATGTTGTTGGTAGTTTCATAGGAACAGCATTGAATCTGTAAATTGCTTTGGGCAGTATGGCCATTTTAATAATATTGATTCTTCCTATCATGTAGCTCCAATTTTAACCTACATAGTACATGATTAGAAGCACGTTGCCTGATTTGCTTGTTGGAAGAATGGGATCTGCCTGCAATATGGAAACCCTCACAAACAAGATGGCTCAATTCTGTTTTCATTTGCAAGATATATTGTGAATGTTCTTTTCTCCTTTTTGCAGGAGAGGGAAACAGTTTACGGTTGTGGGTATGGCAGGGCATACAAGGGAAGAGGCTTAGGACTGCCAAATTACATGTCAACCTGCTGACTTAGCATCAGTGTACTAGTTAAACGAGCCCTGAATGTAAGACATTAATGTAAATATTTTGCATATTATTAACTCTAATGATGTTACCATAATGCAGTATCCTCAGCTGAAAGCTGAGGTGGCATTTCTTATTATAAATGCCCTGGGTCTTTCACTGAAAATCACCATGAAGATAAGTCCCTTAGAAGTGAGAGCAGAAATATGAACAGACTTCTGCATCGTTAACCTTCTCATCATTAACAATAACAAAAAATGTTGGTGTCCCAGGGCCCTGCATTCAGTAAATGCTGGCAACATCTTTCTTTAGAAATTGTCACTGCTCTTGCCCTTATAACTACAATACACTTCCAAAGCAAAAGGTTAGGCAATCATTGTAAAATGGAATCTGTTTTAGAAAAAAATACTATGCAATCCCCAAATTGTTATGTAAGTGGAAAATCATTCTAAATGCAGAACAAGTATTGCTTACCCTCCAGTGCCATGCTAGTGATGGTAGTGTGGAGTCTTGGAAAGCAGGGGGTTTCAGAGCCAGCGCTACCATTTGCCAGCTGTATGACATTGAGCAAATCGCTTGACCTCCCTGATTGTCAGATCCTTTCCTATAAAACAGCAACATTAATAATACTGCTTTGTCTATTTTGTGAGTTGCCAAAGAACACCAAAGGAGATTGCAAATGTGAAAACTCTCTGGATGCAATGTACAAATGTTATTATTGATTTTTTACTAGGTGAGTAATGAGGAATGAGTAGCAGTGTTTATCCAGGGATAGCTTGGGAATAAGTCAACCAAGGTGGCAGTTGGTAAGTCTTGAAGATGTGGTTGGCTCCTGGGAAACAGATGAGCTGGCCAGTTTGAAGGATCTTAAAGTTGCAAGTTTTAGGGCTGGGTAGCAATTTAACTGTGCAACCTGTTAAGAGCCTATTATATTCTAAATTTGTGCCGTGACAATACTGGCTACATGAAATAACTGTGTGCTTTCTTACCAGACTTTATTTGGGAAGAGTTTATGAACTAGCGGCCCGGCAGCGTTGCCTGGAATTAAGAGTGCTGTGGTTTTACACCAGGGAGAGCAGTGTTTCATGCCTTGTTCTATTACCTCCCTCCCTGGAGATTCAACAGATGGAACAACAACAAAATCAGAACCCCAAGACAAACCTGTCAGCTTGATGCCTTTAAGCTTTGGCAGAACTCACAATTAAGATAAGATAGAATATCCATTTAGAGGAAAGAGGTGCAAAGAAATAAGTTCACAGAGCATACCTTCTTTTGTCTGAGCATGGCTAATACTATCTGGAGATCCCTGCCACATGGGAGGAATTGTATACTGGAACACAGTGAACACTTAAGAAAATTAGTTGAAAGAATATTATTGCTAGTAGAAATAACTGAACATCTTTAATATGGGGCTTTATATTTCCCTTCATTATATTTTTTGAATCCTTTCAAGCCAACTCTTGAGTTTGGCAAATCCTAGGCTGAGTAATTGTGCATCTCAGAATGGTTAGATAATATGCAGAGCAGACCTTAAGTCAGGCACAGCAACATGTGTTTTGGCACAGCCGTGAGGAGGTGAAGTATTTGGTAATTTTTGTTTGATAGTTCCCAAGGAGAAAGCACAGAAGCAACAGATAAGAACCAAACAATTTTCTCTTGTGTTTAGGTAAATATTTCCAACTACAGTCTGGTGATGGAGTCTGACACGGGAACCTTCTTACCCACTGGGCTGCAATTCACTGGCAGTGAGAAGGCCAGGGCCGTCATGGAGGAGGTTATGAGCCTGCTGCAGCCCCTCAATGTCACTCAGGTCCTGAGCCATGGAGAAGGGACAGACATCAACTTTTGGATCAAAGCTGGAGTGCCTGGTAAGACCAAAAGATGAAGTTGTGTTCCTTATATATTGCCCACAATTTAAAAGAAAATTTCTGTTTTAATAGAGCGCAATGAATACTGGTAGGCCAGGTTGTGCACAGAAACCTTAAGCTTTTGTTCAAGGTATAATCTGATGATTTCCAAAACTGGGATAATAGTCCTCACCTTGTATTTGTTTACCCATCTGTACCCTCCACTCTTTCTAAATTATAAACTCCTCACTCCCAGAGATTCTGATTTAGTCATTCTGGAATTGGGCCTAAAAATCCATTGTTTTGTTTTGTTTTTTAAGGAGGTATCTTTGGTGATTATAGCACAAATGATCTCATAACCAAAATTTGAGAAATAGAGTAGAAGGCAAATATTACTGCTAATATCCTTCTAGTTCTAGCCCTGTGCTAGAAAAACTTCCCTGATCCAAATAATTCCCTATTAAAACACTGTGGTATCTGAAATTTTACCATTAGAGATGGATTCCTTGAGGGTGGGGTACTTCCTTTTAATCATGTTTTACCTTAATGCAAAGACTCCTGCGCAAGAGGTTGAGCATAAACTAATTTACCCTGGGCAGTGATTTATCATGTGAATATCCTGAAGAGAAGTCCTAAGTCCCTGGGGTCAGGGATGAAATTATGAAATGGAAGCGGACATGAGGAGGTTACTTACAGGAATACAAGCTGGAACAGCTGGAACAGTCTTTTTTTTTTTTTTTTTTTTAGACAGGGTGTCACTCTGTTAGACAGTGTCTCACTCTGTCGCCTGGGCTGGAGTGCAGTGACATGATCACAGCTCACTGTAATCTCCACCCCCTGGCCTTAAGCGATCTTCCTGTCTCAGCCTCCCGAGTAGCTGGGACTATGAGTGTGCACCACCATGCCTGGCTAACTTTTGTATTTTTTATAGAGACAGAGTTTCGCCATGTTGCCCAGGCTGGTCTCCAACTCCTGGGCTCAAGTGATCTGCCTGCCTTGGCTTCCCAAAATGCTGGGATTACAGGCATGAGCGACCGTGCCTGGCCTCTAGAAAACAGTCTTAAAGAAGATAGATTTATACCACTTCACAAAGTTACCTAAGCCTGGCCATTGAAAAAGTTTACTTATATTAAGTGTTTGTGACCCGAGGTTGCTTCCTCAACACCATTATATCCATAATCCAAAAAAGTTAAAGGATCTATCTGTAAATTGTTCTGTATTTGTACTATACAAATAGGAAGCCTAACCTTTGAACAGTTTTAACATTGCTGTATTCAGAACTATTTCTGTGACTACAAACATTTCAGAGGTACTAAAACAGTGTCTCTGGACCTACTCCACTCCAGACTTTTTTTTTCCAGGCTGCAAAGTAGATTTTACCAATAGTTACATACTACATAGATTTAAGATTTTTAAAAAGCTTATTCTTGCAATACTGCAGATTTTTAAGGCATATTTTAAGTTTTAAGGTTTATAATAATCTGTCATAACTAAAAATAAAAGGAGCTTTTCTTTATTCTAATACAAAGACCAAAATTCTTTTCCTTTGTTCTTTGTTCTGTGTATATGTTAACACATTTTGAAATTTCTTAAAGCAACATTTCCATTTACAATGCTGTACTTCTCCGGACAGATCCAATACTATCTACATATGTGTCATTGAGAAACATGATCTAAGTGTAGGGGAGAGAGTCTGCCCTTTAAGTTATATAGGATCATTTGTATGAAATTCTAGATTTTTTCTGGGCCTGAAATATTTCAACAGGAACTTTTTAAAAATTGAGACACCCTGAATAAGCTGCTGTGTGGTAGCTGTGAGGAAAAGACTGGTAGACTGTGGGTGAATGAGAGTGCAGACTGGGGGTGGTTCAAGGTGAGGTAAGGAGCTGAAACCTAAGACAGAATTGGGAACAAAAACTTGTCCCTCCCCATCCCAGGTATTTCTTATTTTGTTCTGTTTGATCATTGAGACTTGGCTCTAGCTTTTTTCCTTCACATGTACATGTTGTACAGGAATGGTTCTGTTTGGAGTGATCAGGTTAATTCGGTTATTTCACCTAAAATAAGAAAGCATTTTCTGTCTTTGCCATGGTAAGGTGAGGTCAGATTTGATTTCTACCTAATAGAATGGAATGGGGAGACTGAGCCCATTATGGTTGCTTAAGAATTAATAAGAGGCTGGGTGCAGTGGCTCATGCCTATAATCCCAGCACTTTGGGAGGCCGAGGTGGGTAAATCACTTGAGGTCAGGGGTTCGAGACCAGCCTGACCAACATGGTGAAACCCCAGCTCTACTAAAAAAATACAAAGTTAGCCAGATGTGGTGGTGCAAGCCTGTAATCCCAGCTAACTGGGAGGCTGAGGCAGGAGAATTTCTTGAACCCAGGAGGCGGCGGTTGCAGTGAGCTGAGATCATGCCACTGCACTCCAGCCTGGGCAACAAGAGTGAAACTCCATCTCAAAACAAACAGACAAACAAAAAAGAATTAATAAGAGTTAAAATGTATTGAACTCCTAATATGTAGGAAGTACCTAGGCTTTTTGCAGACACTGTTTTATCCATACAACCATCCTATGAAGGAGGTACAATTATCATTATCCCTATTTTGCAGATGAAGAAACAGACTCATAAGGGTTAAATGACTTGCCCAAGACTATACTGCCCTTAGGGCAGGAGTCACCCTGAGAACAGGCCATTTTGGCTTCAAGGCTGGTGGCCCTTTTCTCACAATATGTAACAACACTGAGGAGTCTGGAATGCTGAGAAGTCTCCAAATCTCTGGCTGTGTCTAAAATGTTTATCTTACTTAGCTCTTGCTTATGCAAAGGATTTTAGTCCATTCCTGCTCTACAGTGATTTACCCCTGGGAGAAAGGAGTTTGTTATTGTAAATAACTACTTATATCTTCTCACATTCTTTGTTCTACTCCCTTCTTTACCTCTGAAAGATCAGAAAGGTTTACATAAAGTCAGTAGCTCATTTAGATGACTGTAAATGTTTCCTGGAATTCTGTTTTATTTCCTTTAGAGCATTATAAGACGGAACCAAATTACTGCTGTCTTCCTTTTATTACTTTTGAGTTATCCTTTGATATTTCAAATTTGGGCTATTCCTGGAAGAAACAATGGTACTGCTTATAACTCTTGTCACCTATTGAAAATTTCAGGAACCTCACTGTGCACAGTGGCTTACCCCTGTAATCCCAGCACTTTGGGAGGCTGCAAGGTGGGAAAACTGCTTGAGGCCAGGAGCTTAAGACCAGCCTGGGCAACACAGCAAGACCCCCATCTGTCTCTAAAAAAAAAAAAAAGAAAGAAAAGGATGAAGAACCATACTTGGGTTCTTCATCTTTTTTCTAAAACATGAAGATGAATTTGTCTGAAAAAGAAAAAAAAAAGTAAAAATATATCAGTTGTGTACCCTATATTTGTGAAGGCCTGATAAATTATAGCTTAAAGCTAAGGGTAGGATTCTAAATACTAATTAAGTTATCATTTAAATAACTGCTCACCTAACTTCTAAAAAATTAATGATAAATAATATTTCTAAACTCCATCCTTTTTTCTTTCATTGATTCAATAAACATTTATTGAGTCCCTACCATGTTCTAGGCCTATTAAATTTCTATAATTTGAGGTGACTGCATGATGACTAGGCCCCAATGTTCCATGTATACTATTTACCAAAATACTGATAGAATTATATCTCTATCACACAGATAGAATTAAAATTCAACATTGCTTTCATTAATTACAGAAGACAAAAGGATCAAATTATAATACGGCCATCTTTGGGAGAGAAAAGATGATATCCTTTACCCATCTAGATGATATCTATAATGGACAGAATAACTGTCAACATAAATATAAGGCTTTGGGAAAAAAAGATTTTCTTTAAAAAGTATCTTGGATGTACTTTCCGCATAAACTCTTTGTTCTAGATCTTCAGATTGCAGCCTTCTCCCATGTCCACCTCCTTCCCTATTCTTATTCTTTCCCTCTAAATCCTCAATCCTCTCTAAGGCTCATTCTGTATTCATTGGTGTTCATGAATCCTTCCTGAGTCCGTAGTGCTCTATTGCTTTTCCAAATTTCTAACGCGCTTCAAGTCTTTGTCCCACAACGTGGCGTGTGAATTACAAACTATGATATTGTTCTTGGAACACTAGGGGCTTATGTGCATCCTGCTGCCTATATGCAGTGATCAGTTCTTTGAGGTTAAGGTCAATAATTTCTCATTCTTTGCCTATTCCATAGCTGTCGGTTTAATATTGGGAGACATTTAAATTCTTATAAGTCTGACTTAGCAGAAACAAAAACATTGAAATAATTATTGTCTAGACAAGCTGTTAGATACTTCAGTTTAAGAATATGAAGAAAATAAAAGATACTAGGAGCCAAAAACGTATAAAAAATATTGGGAGAATAATATAAATTGGGAAGCCTAGAGCAATAAGGATTATTTCTCTTAAAGGAGCAAAGACTGAGAGAAGATATATCTTTCAATTCTTTAGTGATTCTCACACATAAAATGGTGAATTGCTATTCCCTGACAATTTGAAAGACAATACAAGAAATGACTTAAAGTGACCTAAGAGGGATTTAAGCTAGTCTCTATTCACTCCAGATAATAGAGAGGCTTTAAATCTCAAGTTTTTGCCTGATTCTCCAATATGAGCTCCAGGTTAGGATGAAAGGAGTCTATTTCATTCTGAGTATGTCACCAATGAGGTATAATCCATGGTTCTTAGATGTCCCTAAGTGCATCCTTCTTGAATATATTTCTTCTTTAGAAACTCTTTCACAAAATATACATTAATGAAAAAAAATTAAATACCCTCTTACTGTGACCTGAGAGAATGAGCCCACTCTTACTCTATATCTGCCAAGAAGAGTTGACTCCTCTGCTTCAGAATCTGAAATTCAACTTTTTGTTGTTGTTGTTTTTAGTGTGGTGGCTTGTGGTAGATGGTATATTGGAAGGAGTTAGAGGACTTGAGTGTGTATTCTGACTTCAAAACTTCTAACTATATAGGCAAACGATGTAATTTTTCTAAGCCTCATTTATTTGTTATTAAGCATCCTTATTAATCAACTATTGTAAGGTATTGGAGAATCAGTAGTAAAAAAAGACAGATAAGATCCATACTCTCACAGACAACACAGACTAGTAATGAGACTTGTTTATTTCATCTGCAAAATAGGCCTGGTAACCTATGAGTCATTATTTCTACCAGGCCTCCACTTGTGTTCTCCTCCTCCTCTGTCCCCTATCTCATTCACAGGCACTATAATCCAGAAACCTCAAAAGCACCCAGGACATAAAGCCAAATGTTTACAAGTCCTGTTTATTCCAAATCCCTCCTATTTCTTAAACCCATTCCCTCCTCTCCACCCGACAGACCTTGTCTCACCAAAACTCACTGATTCCTGCAGCAGCCTCCTAGTAATATCCCAACCTGTGTTTTTAATCTTCTTTCACCTAATTGGCTCACTGCTTCTAGAATGAACTTTCTAAAGTGAAAATCAGTATATCAACCTGGATGCTTTTGGCTGCAAAATAAAACAGAAGACCCAGTCAGAATGGCAGTAAGGGGATGATGTTTTTAAATTCGCTTAAAAAGAACTTTGCAGCAGATGTTACAGAGTGCATAATTTGGCCATTTGACCACTTCAGGGACGTTGGTTCTTTACATCTTTCCATGTTGCCATTCTCAGCATGTAGACTTTCGTCAGGCCTGTCTCTTTGTGGTCCCAGGATGGTGCAGTTGCTCTAAGCAGCACATTCTCATACATTGTGCAGTAGTGGAAGAGAGAATGTCTGTAACAGATATCCCTTTTGAAGAGTGGGGAAATGTTTTCTAGAAGCCCTAAAACAAGTTTCTTAAACTCCATATTATTGGCCAAAATTGTGACATATGTCTGTGGCTAAATCATGCAGTGGCGATAGAGTGGAATTACCTAGATTGGCTTATACTGATCAAATTTTACTTCCTAGGCATAGGGTGGGGCCCAGTATCCACTGAAAAACAACTTCCTGAGAAGTTGTTTGAGAAAAATTGGGATTCTTTAGGGAAAAGTTGATGGTATCTATTGGGTAAATAATTAAAAGTAACTGCAATATCTGATCATCCCTGCTCCTTGCTTCCAATCCTCCAGCGTCTCCCTGCTGTCTCCAGAGTATGTATGAATAAAGTGTTCACCAAGTATGGCATTCAAGGCCCCAAATCTCAGAAATCACCGCTAAATAACTTACTCTTGTAACCAAACACCACCTGTTCCTCAATAACCTATGGAAACAAACAAATGAAAATGGTAATTAAGAAAAAAGAAATCAAGGGCATCCAAATTGGTAAAGAGGAAGTCAAACTGTCGCTGTTTGCTGATGATATGACCGTATACCTAGAAAACCCTAAAGACTCCTCCACTCCTTTCTATCCATCTCTCAGTCATACAAGTCTAATTGAAGTTCCAGGCACACCGTGCTTCTCTCATACTTCCTTGCCAGTGGACCTGCCCTATTCTGTCTTTTTTACCAGTTAATTTCTATTCACTCATGATGCAGCTCCTTGTTCTCCTCCTTCTCAAACCTTCTGCAATCTGCTACAGTCTGAGTAAATGTCCCCTGGGTATGGTCCTACAATGCCCTGTGTTCACCTCTCCTCTTAGTACTTACCTTGTTCTCCTAATTGTGATCAATTGTGAATTCCTCAGAATTCTCAGTGCCTACAAGTGCCTGGCCCTCAACAAAATGTCCATGACTCAAATACTGAATAAGCAGGATCCATGTTTGTAGGATGTTTGTAGGAAGAGTAAGATAATGCCAATGAGGTTTATTAACTGTAATGCAAGACACAACTGTAAGTTACGATTACTTTAGTAATAACATCACTCATTGAGCTGCCCTCTTTCATTGCATATTGTGTTGTTTTAAAAATCATATTTTAGTTTATGTCATCTTTTCTATAATAGTTCAGACTCCACGTTGAAGTACCAAATACACAGATTACTCAGAATTTCACGTATTTTCCATCTTGCTTATTTCTGCCTAATACCTCATATGGCATTAAGCAGAACTAAATTAAAACTTTCCATTTCTACATTCCTTTCATCTAAAATGTTCTAAGAAAGGAGACATCAGGACACAAGTAGGAATGGTGCTGTAAAGTAAATTGAAGGCTCACCCTCTGGACCCAGGACTCCTGTGTTTTCCAATCACCAGATGGAATAGTGCAGCCCAGCAGTTCTATGTCCCCTGTTGTCCCTAATTAAAGGGTGCCTCCCTTATGGTGAAAACACTCTGTGCAGTGATGTTTGAAGGGATTGATGCTCCATGGTAAGCAGACTTTGCCCTACTGGGAACATGAAAAGGAACCTCTCTGATTTGTGGCTGTAACCCTCAAGCCCTCATTTAAATAGCCAGGGCAGTTTCATTTAATCAACAAGCATGTGTTGAGTGCCTGCTGTAAACCAAACGCTGTTTAGACACTGAGGATAGAGGATGAAAAAGACTCACCAGGTCTCTGCTCTTGTGGAGTTTACATTGTGATGGAGGAGTGGGACATTGGGAAGATACAGACTATAACAAAGAAATAGATTAAGAATAGAGAAAAACAGTAGACACTGATAAAGGCTATACAGAGAATCATAGTAGGTGGTTACCTCTTACCTCTTTAATTCAGATGAGTCAGAGCTCTTGCTATTCACTGACTGCTATTTGCTTGACAGCTGTGTATGACATCCTCATCAATATCGCATTCCTGGAAATTGTTCATCAGAACAGCTTATAAGCTTCTTCTGCTCTTCCCCCTTGCAGTAGCTCAGCTTCAGCTCAAACAGAAACCACTGGGTATCTTGCCCAAAGCAGACCTGGCTCATGCCTTCTAGGATAATTACCAAGTAGGAGAAGAGCAAATTGTTATACCATTGAGCCGTCAGTCATGCACTGCTTTATGAAGTCTCTTCTATTGTTGCCTTGAACTATTTTTTAAAGCACACACTCTAACTTTAAAGTTAATATACTTCGTACTTTATCTCCTTAACTGGATTGAGGATGAAGAGACTATTTTCTTCTTGTTTATATATCCACGACACCCATTATTACTTGGCACATAAAATGTATCCAGTAAATGTTTACTGATTAGATATATTGATTTAAAGATAAAAATAAGCTAAGGAACAATAAAAGGAAGTTTTTGGTAGAGTACCAAGATAAATAACACGTGCAGAATAACTGCAGGGGCACACAATTCAGAAGACAGGAAAGACCTGGAAGAGAGGAGCTTGAGCTGGACGTTGAAAGATATGTAGTATAAGAATGGACAGAGGAAACAGCCAAGATGGCCGAATAGGAACAGCTCCGGTCTACAGCTCCCAGCGTGAGTGACGCAGAAGACGGGTGATTTCTGCATTTCCATCTGAGGTACCCGGTTCATCTCACTAGGGAGTGCCAGACAGTGGGTGCAGGACAGGGGGTGCAGTGCACAGTGCACGAGCGGAAGCAGGGCGAGGCATTGCCTCACTCGGGAAGCTCAAGGGGTCAGGGAGTTCCCTTTCCTAGTCAAAGAAAGGGGTGACAGACGGCACCTGGAAAATTGGGTCACTCCCACCCTAATACTGCGCTTTTCCGATGGGCTTAAAAAACGGCGCACCAGGAGATTATATCCCGCACCTGGCTCCGAGGGTCCTACGCCCACAGAATCTCGCTGATTGCTAGCACAGCAGTCTGAGATCAAACTGCAAGGTGGCAGCGAGGATGGGGGAGGGGCGCCCGCCATTGCCCAGGCTTGCTTAGGTAAACAAAGCAGCCAGGAAGCTCGAACCCTCCTTGAGCCGGTGGAGCCCACCACAGCTCAAGGAGTCCTGCCTGCCTCTGTAGGCTCCACCTCTGGGGGCAGGGCACAGACAAACAAAAAGACAGCAGTAACCTCTGCAGACTTAAATGTCCCTGTCTGACAGCTTTGAAGAGAGCAGTGGTTCTCCCAGCACACAGCTGGAGATCTGAGAACGGGCAGACTGCCTCCTCAAGTGGGTCCCTGACCCCTGACCCCTGAGCAGCCTAACTGGGAGGCACCCCCCAGTAGGGGCAGACTGACACCTTACACGGCCGGGTACTCCTCTGAGACAAAACTTCCAGAGGAACGATCAGACAGCAGCATTCGCGGTTCATGAAAATCCGCAGTTCTGCAGCCACCACTGCTGTTACCCAGGCAAACAGGGTCTGGAGTGGACCTCTAGCAAACTCCAACAGACCTGCAGCTGAGGGTCCTGTCTGTTAGAAGGAAAACTACTAACAGAAAGGACATCCACACCAAAAACCCATCTGTACATCACCATCATCAAAGACCAAAAGTAGATAAAACCACAAAGATGGGGAAAAAACAGAGCAGAAAAACTGGAAACTCTAAAAAGCAGAGTGCCTCTCCTCCTCCAAAGGAACACAGTTCCTCACCAGCAACGGAACAAAGCTGGACGGAAAATGACTTTGACGAGTTGAGAGAAGAAGGCTTCAGACAATCAAACTACTCCGAGCTACAGGAGGAAATTCAAACCAAAGGCAAAGAAGTTGAAAACTTTGAGAAAACTTTAGACGAATGTATAACTAGAATAACCACTATAGAGAAGTGCTTAAAGGAGCTGATGGAGCTGAAAGCCAAGGCTTGAGAACTATGTGAAGAATGCAGAAGCCTCAGGAGCCGATGCGACCAACTGGAAGAAAGGGTATCAGTGATGGAAGATGAAATGAATGAAATGAAGTGAGAAGGGAAGTTTAGAGAAAAAAGAATAAAAAGAAACGGAACAAAGCCTCCAAGAAATATGGGACTATGTGAAAAGACCAAATCTGCGTCTGATTGGTGTACCTGAAAGTGACGGGGAGAATGGAACCAAGTTGGAAAACACTCTGCAGGATATTATCCAGGAGAGCTTCCCCAATCTAGCAAGGCAGGCCAACATTCAGATTCAGGAAATACAGAGAACACCACAAAGATACTCGTCAAGAAGAGCAACTCCAAGACACATAACTGTCAGATTCACCAAAGTTGAAATGAAGGAAAAAATGTTAAGGGCAGCCAGAGAGAAAGGTCGGGTTACCCACAAAGGGAAGCCCATCAGACTAACAGCGGATCTCTCGGCAGAAACTCTACAAGCCAGAAGAGAGTGGGGGCCAATATTCAACATTCTTAAAGAAAAGAATTTTCAACCCAGAATTTCATATCCAGCCAAACTAAGCTTCATAAGTGAAGGAGAAGTAAAATACTTTACAGACAAGCAAATGCTGAGAGATTTTGTCACCACCAGGCCTGCCCTAAAAGAGCTCCTGAAGGAAGCACTAAACATGGAAAGGAACAACTGGTACCAGCCACTGCAAAATCATGCCAAACTGTAAAGACCATCGAAGCTAGGAAGAAACTACATCAACTAACGAGCAAAATAATGAGCTAACATCAAAATGACAGGATCAAATTCACACATAACAATATTAACTTTAAATGTAAATGGACTAAATGCTCCAATTAAAAGATACAGACTGGCAAATTGGATAAAGAGTCAAGATCCATCAGTGTGCTGTATTCAGGAAACCCATCTCATGTGCAGAGACACACATAGGCTCAAAATAAAAGGATGGAGGAAGATCTACCAAGCAAATGGAAAACAAAAAAAGGCAGGGGTTGCAATCCTAGTCTCTGATAAAACAGACTTTAAACCAACAAAGATCAAAAGAGGCAAAGAAGACCATTACATAATGGTAAAGGGATTAATTCAACAAGAAGAGCTAACTATCCTAAATATATATGCACCCAATACAGGAGCACCCAGTTTCATAAAGCAAGTCCTGAGTGACCTACAAAGAGGCTTAGACTCCCACACAATAATAATGGGAGACTTTAACACCTCACTGTCAACATTAGACAGATCAACGAGACAGAAAGTTAACAAGGATACCCAGGAATTGAACTCAGCTCTGCACCAAGCAGACCTAATAGACATCTACAGAACTCTCCACCCCAAATCAACAGAATATACATTTTTTTCAGCACCACACCACACCTATTCCAAAATTGACCACATACTTGGAAGTAAAGCTCTCCTCAGCAAATGTAAAAGAACAGAAATTATAACAAACTGTCTCTCAGACCACAGTGCAATCCAACTAGAACTCAGGATTAAGAAACTCACTCAAAACCGCTCAATTACATGGAAACTGAACAACCTGCTACTGAATGACTACTGGGTACATAATGAAATGAAGGCAGAAATAAAGATGTTCTTTGAAATCAACGAGAACAAAGACACAACATACCAGAATCTCTGGGACGCATTCAAAGCAGTGTGTAGAGGGAAATTTATAGCACTAAATGCCCACAAGAGAAAGCAGGAAAGATCCAAAATTGACACCCTAACATCACAATTAAAAGAACTAGAAAAGCAAGAGCAAACACATTCAAAAGCTAGCAGAAGGCAAGAAATAACTAAAATCAGAGCAGAACTGCAGGAAATAAAGACACAAAAAACCCTTCAAAAAATTAATGAATCCAGGAGCTTGTTTTTTGAAAGGATCAACAAAATTGATAGACCGCTAGCAAGACTAATAAAGAAAAAAAGAGAGAAGAATCAAATAGACGCAATAAAAAATGATAAAGGGGATATCACCACCGATCCCACAGAAATACAAACTACCATCAGAGAATATTACAAACACCTCTACACAAATAAACTAGAAAATCTAGAAGAAATGGATAAATTCCTCGACACATACACTCTCCCAAGACTAAACCAGGAAGAAGTTGAATCTCTGAATAGACCAATAACAGGAGCTGAAATTGTGGCAATAATCAATAGCTTACCAACCAAAAAGAGTCCAGGACCAGATGGATTCACAGCCGAATTCTACCAGAGGTACAAGGAGGAATTGGTACCATTCCTTCTGAAACTATTCCAATCAATAGAAAAAGAGGGAATCCTCCCTAACTCATTTTATGAGGCCAGCATCATCCTGATACCAAAGCTGGGCAGAGACACAACCAAAAAAGAGAATTTTAGACAATATCCTTGATGAACATTGATGCAAAAATCCTCAATAAAATACTGGCAAACCGAATCCAGCAGCACATCAAAAAGTTTATCCACCATGATCAAGTGGGCTTCATCCCTGGGATGCAAGACTGGTTCAATATATGCAAATCAATAAATGTAATCCAGCATATAAACAGAACCAAAGACAAAAACCACATGATTATCTCAACAGATGCAGAAAAGGCCTTTGACAAAATTCAACAGCCCTTCATGCTAAAAACTCTCAATAAATTAGGTACTGATGGGATGTAACTCAAAATAATAAGAGCTATCTATGACAAACCCACAGCCAATATCATACTGAATGGGCAAAAACTGGAAGCATTCCCTTTGAAAACTGGCACAACACAGGGATGCTCTCTCTCACCACTCCTATTCAACATAGTGTTGGAAGTTCTGGCCAGGGCAATTAGGCAGGAGAAGGAAATGGGTATTCAATGAGGAAAAGAGGAAGTCAAATTGTCCCTGTTTGCAGATGACATGATTGTATATCTAGAAAACCCCACTGTCTCAGCCCAAAATCTCCTTAAGCTGATAAGCAACTTCAGCAAAGTCTCACGATACAAAATCAATGTACAAAAATCACAAGCATTCTTATACACTAATAACAGACAAACAGAGAGCCAAATCATGAGTGAACTCCCATTCACAATTGCTTCAAAGATAATAAAATACCTAGGAATCCAACTTACAAGGGACGTGAAGGACCTCTTCAAGGAGAACTGCAAACCACTGCTCAACGAAATAAAAGAGGATACAAACAAATGGAAGAACATTCCATGCTCATGGGTAGGAAGAATCAATATCATGAAAATGGCCATACTGCCCAAAGTAATTTATAGATTCAATGCCATCCCCATCAAGCTACCAATGACTTTCTTCACAGAATTGGAAAAAACTACTTTAAAGTTCATATGGAACCAAAAAAGAGCCCGCATCGCCAAGTCAATCCTAAGCCAAAAGAACAAAGCTGGAGGCATCACACTACCTGATTTCAAACTATACTACAAGGCTACAGTAACCAAAACAGCATGGTACTGGTACCAAAACAGAGATATAGATCAATGGAACAGAACAGAGCCCTCAGAAATAACGCCGCGTATCTACAACTATCTGATCTTTGACAAACCTGAGAAAAATAAGCAATGGGGAAAGGATTCCCTATTTAATAAATGGTGCTGGGAAAACTGGCTAGCCATATGTAGAAAGCTGAAACTGGATCCCTTCCTTACACCTTATACAAAAATTAATTCAAGATGGATTAAAGACTTAAACGTTAGACCTAAAACCATAAAAACCCTAGAAGAAAACCTAGGCATTACCATTCAGGACATAGGCATGGCCAAGGACTTCATGTCTAAAACACGAAAAGCAATAGCAACAAAAGCCAAAACTGACAAATGGGATCTCATTAAACTAAAGAGCTTCTGCACAGCAAAAGAAACTACCATCAGAGTGAACAGGCAACCTACAGAATGGGAGAACATTTTCGCAACCTTCTCATCTGACAAAGGGCTAATATCCAGAATCTACAATGAACTCAAACAAATTTACAAGAAAAAAACAAACAACCCCATCAAAAAGTGGGCGAAGGATATGAACAGACACTTCTCAGAAGAAGACATTTATGCGCCAAAAAACACATGAAAAAATGCTCACCATCACTGGCCGTCAGAGAAATGCAAATCAAAACCACAATGAGATACCATCTCACACCAGTTAGAATGGCAATCATTAAAAAGGCAGGAAACAACACATGCTGGAGACGATGTGGAGAAATAGGAACACTTTTACACTGTTGGTGGGACTGTAAACTAGTTCAACCCTTGTGGAAGTCAGTGTGGCGATTCCTCAGGGATCTAGAACTAGAAATACCGTTTGACCCAGCCATCCCATTACTGGGTATATACCCAGAGGACTATAAATCATGCTGCTATAAAGACACATGCACACGTATGTTTATTGCAGCACTATTCACAATAGCAAAGACTTGGAACCAACCCAAATGTCCAACAATGATAGACTGGATTAAGAAAATGTGGCACATATACACCATGGAATACTATGCAGCCATAAAAAATGATGAGTTCATGTCCTTTGTAGGGACATGGATGAAATTGGAAATCATCATTCTCAGTAAACTATCGCAAGAACAAAAAACCAAACACCGCATATTCTCACTCATAGGTGGGAATTGAACAATGAGAACACATGGACACAGGAAGGGGAACATCACACTCTGGGGACTGTTGTGGGGTGGGGGGAGGGGGGAGGGATAGCATTAGGAGATACACCTAATGCTAAATGACGACTCAATGGGTGCAGCACACCAGCATGGCACGTATATACAGATGTAACTAACCTGCACATTGTGCACATGTACCCTAAAACTTAAAGTATAATAATAATAAAATAAAATAATAAAAAAAAATAAAAAAGAATGGACAGGCCAGGCGCGGTGGCCCACACCTGTAATCCCAGGACTTTGGGAGGCCAAGGCAGGCAGATCACCTAAGGTCAGGAGTTCAAGACCAGCCTGACCAACATGGTGAAACCCCCCTCTCTACCAAAAATACAAAATTAGCCAGATGTAGTGGCGGGTGCCTGTAATCCTAGCTACTCGGGAGGCTGAGGCAGGAGAATCACTTTGAATTGGGGAGGCAGAGGTTGCAGTGAGCCAAGATTGTGCCACTGCACTACAGCCTGGGCGATAAGAGTGAGACTCTGTCTCAAAAAAAAAGAATGGACAGAAGAGGATAGAGAAGGACATTCCTGATGAGATAATAATATGAAAAAGGCAGGTGTCCCTGTGGGGCCGGAAAGGAAAGTGACACCACTTTCCTAATTCATCTTGCAGGGCAGTGGGCGATGAGAATAGGTGAGTACCTCTGGGCCAGTTGAAAAAGAGTCATAAATGTCAGGTGAAAACTCTCATAGCTGATGCGAAGTTACCGGAACGCTTTATAAGGAGAGGGATTAATAAAAGCAGTGTTTTAGGATGTAAATCCCTAAAGCTCGTGCATGCCTGGAGCATCCAGGTCACACTCAAGTAGAAGGCTCAAAGTAAGAACACTTAAAGGGAACCCAGGAGCTTGAGGAAGTAGCAAAGGGTTCAAAACAATTGCTTTAGAAAATCAGATAATGACATTATGATGTTGCTCCATTGTATGTATTATAATGACCCATAAAACACTATTACTTAAGTCTCTGTACCATTTTCCATGCCTTTTAATGACATAGCCTAGAAAAGTTTTCCTTCTCTATCTTTCCTTTTTAGGGTCTCAAGATTAGCTCTTCTGAGTTCCCCTTCTTATTCATTGGACTTTCCATCAGTTTCACTTTACAAGTTCTCTAATTTATTTCTTATGTTACACTTTGATCAATGGGTAGCTATAGTGTATATAAATTATGGAGGATACAAAAATGAGATATGGCCCCTTCTCTCCTGGAGCTCACAGTTGAAAACTGATTTTGGTTAGCTTAATAATCGTGAAGGTAAGAATAAAGACTTCATCATAGAAAACTAAATAAAGCTACGTTAAAATTTCTAAGAAAAATATCTAAAATTACTTGAAAGCCAGTGGAGTATAAAGAAGAAGGATTTCAAAATATGTTTTCTCCTTGTCAGCCATGTGAGATTTTTCTCTCTCTGCTTTAAATAATTAGGGAATGTAGAATTTATTTTGACTTGTTTTAATATATCAAGTGATTTTAAAGTGTGATTTTTTTAAATGCTATTACCAAAACTTTCAAACGTATACAAAACTAAAATAATATAATGAATCCCCATGCACCCACCACTCAGCTTAAGGAGTTTTTCACTCATGGTCAGTCCTATTTCAGCTACAACCCAGCTACTCTCCTACACCCAGTTTATTTTGAAGCAGATCTCCAAAATCACATCATTTCATTTATAAATATTTTAATTTTTATTTCTAAAAGGTAAAGACTCGGTTTTATTTGTTTTTGTTTGTTTGTTTTTTGTTTTTTGAGATGGAGTCTTGCTCTGTTGCTCAGGCTGGAGTGCAGTAGCATGATCTCAGCTCACTGCAACCTCTGCCTCCCAGGTTCAAGTGATCCTCCTGTCTCAGCCTCCTGAGTACGTGGGATTACAGGCACGCACCACCATGCCAGGCTAATTTTTGTATTTTTAGTAGAGATGGGGTTTTACCATGTTGGTCAGGCTGGTCTCGAACTCCTGACCTCGTGATCCTCCTGCCTCAGCTTCCCAAAGTGCTGGGATTACAGTCATGAGCCACTGAGCCCTGCCAAGGACTCATTTTTATTTATATAACTACAATACTATTATTCCACCTAAAATATTTTACAGTGATTTCTTAATATCATATTCAATATATGGCCAGTTTTCAAATATTCCCAATTGTCTTCCTACTTCTTTAAAAATTGTTTTCTAATGTAAACCAGGATTCCAATAAGGTTCAAACAATGCAGTTGGCTGATATATCCCAAGTTTCTTGTAATCTGTAGGTTCTACTTCCATCTTTTTTCTTCTTACCACTTACGTGTTACAGATGCCAAGTATTTGTCCTGACTCCATTTCCACGGCATCATTTGTCATGCTCCCCTATCCCTTATATTTCCTGTGGATTGAGTTAAATCTAGAGGCTTGCTCTAAGTTTGATTTTTTTTAGCGGGGGAGAGGGAGTGGGCTAAAATGCTTTCTAGATGTTGCTGCTTGTTTTCATAGGAATAATGTCTAATTATCTCCCTTTTTATGACATTAGCAGCCTAGATACATTTGAAGTTGACCCTTGAACAACAGGGAGTTTAGGGATGCTGAGCCCTGCACACAAAAATCTGCATATAACTGTTGACTCCCCAAAAACTTAACTACTAATAGGCTACTGTTGATCAGAAGCCTTTATGATAACAGTCAATTAACACATATTTTGTAAATGTATTATATACTGTATTCTTATAATAAAGTAAGCTAGAGAAGAGAAAACTGTTAAGAAAAGCATAAGGAAGAGATACATTTATAGTACTGTACTCTATTTGTCAATACCATCTGTTTACAAGATGAATTTTTTGAAATGGCAACCACGATGGCACACCTCAATCTGTGGTACATATCAAGCAATTCAACTTTTTCTTGTAAAGTCACGACTTTTCTCTGCTTCTTGGGAGCACTTCCAACATCACTAGTTGCACATTGTATGAGTCCTATGGTGTTAGTCAAGGTCTACAGTATTACACTAAATGTGATGAAAAGTATGTGAGAGCCATGAGACATCACTTTTTCCTGTGATATGCAATTTACTGGAGAGATGAACTGCTCACATAGAGGTGATTAGCATCCGCAGCATTTTACCAGATACTGGCAACACTTGAGTATTACACTAAATGTGATGAAAAGTATGTGAGAGCCATGAGACATCACTTTTTCCTGTGATATGCAATTTACTGGAGAGATGAACTGCTCACATAGAGGTGATTAGCATCCGCAGCATTTTACCAGATACTGGCAACACTTGAGTATTACACTAAATGTGATGAAAAGTATGTGAGAGCCATGAGACATCACTTTTTCCTGTGATATGCAATTTACTGGAGAGATGAACTGCTCACATAGAGGTGATTAGCATCCGCAGCATTTTACCAGATACTGGCAACACTTGAGCTCACCACAATAGCAACAGGAGGTAGCTATGAAATTACTACAGTAGTACAGTATGTACTACATATAATGTTCTGCAGTTATGATTTAATACTACATCTTTACATTTGTTTACATTTCTCTCATCTGCAAAGGGAGCCATGTACAATCTGTGTTTATGTGCATATGTTTTGACAAATTTTAACTTTTTATAATAGATCTGTGTATACTTTATGGTAGTAAATGCTAAAATAAACTAGCATCCACATATATTTATGCATTCATAGCATACCTAACTTTTTCTTAATTATTTTGATATTTCCAGACTATGTGGTTCATTGCAGAATTTTTTTAAATTGTCACAAATCTCCAAAAAATTTGTGGAAAAAAATATTTGTAAAAGTGGATCCACACAGTTCAAACTCACGTTGTTCAAGGGCCAACTAGATTTAATTTCAGTATATTCTTAATGGTACAGTCTAATCATATAATTCCTTCTTAATTAATTTAAATAAATCTACGCAAACAGAACTTTTCCCTTATCAGCTATTCAGTTACTCTGAGATACTTTTGTATAAGAAGGTAGGATAAATGCCTCATTCTTTCTCTTTATTTACCTATTTTTAAACCAATCAGTTTGTTTACTAGTATCACCCAAAGACAATTGATTTATTTTTTGTGTCATTATTAACTGATGGATTTAAAAATATTTGATGTGTTTCATTCCATTGTAGTAGCTATTTTATTGATGCTCAAATTGTCCCATCTTTGGCCAATTAAAACCTCTTTAAACTGGTTCTGAATCCTTTTGACATGACCCTCATAGTAGTTGATATCATCCTGGCTTTCTGATAGGACAAATTGTTTCAGGCCATCTTGTACATGTCCTGCCCTAGATCTGAAATCAGCTATCTCTTCAAAGAATCCAATTTATTTTCCTAGGTCATAGTATTTAGAGGCCACAGTCTGAGCAGTAAGTGTGTGTGTTGCTACTGGACTGTTCATTGTTTCTAGGTCTTTTCAGCAGACAGGACTAGGAAACACTTTTTTTTTTCTCCAACAAGAAATTATATTACTAATTATATGATATTTCCAATTTAAGTTCAGGACTATAAAATTGCACTTTACCTCACTGATGTTACATTTGCATTTTCTTTTTCCCCTGCCTACAATCCTGGCTCTCAGTGGAACAACATAATCACTCATTTGCTTTATCCCGCAATACACACCCAGCAGTGTCAGAAAAACAGTATTGACATGATCACCAACAGTATAACTATTGAAAAGAGTTTTCTGTAGTTCTTTTTGTTTTTAGTATGTATATTCTACTAGAGATGTACAAATTTCTGTTACCCTATGATGCATATTACTCTCAATATGATATCGTTTCCATTTCTCTCTCTTTCTCTCTCTCTCTCTCCTTCTCTCCTTTTTTAGAGATGGGATCTCACCCAGGCTGGAGTGCAATAGTACATTCATAGCTCACTGCAACCTCAAACTCCTATGCTCAAGCAATCTTCCCACCTCAGCCTCCCGAGTAGCTAGGACTACAGGCTGGCGCCATCGTGCTCAACTAATTTTTTTTAAATTTTTAGTTTTAGAGATGAGGTCTCACTATGTTGCTTAGGTCTCACTATGTTGTTGAATTCCTGGGCTCAAACAGTCCTCCCACCGCGGCTGCCCAAAGTGCTGAGATTATAGGCAGGAGCCACTGCACCTGGCCATTTTTCTTATTTTTGTTTTAAAACCTCCACTATTGATTCATAAAATGTTTAAATACTTATTTTCTAATTTTTCTTTATAATGTGGGAAAGAGATTATGAGTAGGAATCATTATATGATTTATGAATTACCTTGGAGTGTCATAGTTAGGTCCTCAGGATACTATTGCCTGTTCTTTCTTCTTAGACCTGACTCAATATCACAATTTCATTCACTCATTCATTTAAGAAACCCAAGTAAATGCTATGAAGCAATTAGAAAAGAGGCTTAAGGAGAGAATTTAACATATATTGGTTGTCTACTATGTGTCAAAATTATGATAGGTGCTTTACTTATCTCATAATTTCATAAGAACATTTTGAAGTATAAATTATTATTATGTAACCAATTTTCAGATGAGGCAGTTGGGAATCAGGGAGTTTCCTTTGCCCAAAGTCACAAAGATATTAAGTAGAGAAGCTAGAATTAACATATACAGTCTGCTTTACTCCAATGTCATATGTAAGATGCAGTCCCTGTCCTTAAGGAGTTAATGGAGGGTTGAGACCCAGGAAGAACAGAGTACAATAGGAGTTCAGGCCAAAAGAAAGGTATTAAACTGCCGGGGCCTCACAAAGAGGTGGCATTTCACCTGATTTTCAGGAAATAATAAAATGTGTTGGATGTAGAGGGAATGCATCCCATGTCAAAAATTGGAGATGAGCAACATTCTGTAGGTAAGAAAATGTAAGGGGTATTTAAAATGATAACCAGTCTGCTTGGACCAAAGTTTAGTTAATATAGGGAAATAGAGAGAAAACTAAAAGAGTTGCCTGGAACCTCAGTTGGGATCTGAAGGTCATTCTGAGGATTCAGGACAGCTAGAAACTTTTGAAGGTTTGAGCAGGAGTGAAATATGATAGGGCACAATCCTAGCCACTGGGCAGGCTCCAGCTAACCCAGATCCTTCTCCTTGGAGGGACTCCAGACAAAACCCACCCTCATAGATCCACAAGTCTTGCTGATTGACTGCATGTCTTCTAGCAATTTCCTGGAAAAGTTACATTTTCTTTGATGTTTGCTACTGGAAGTTTTGCCAAATTAAGCCTTCCAGTTGGAGAGAGATGGAGTAGCCCCACAAAGCATTGCATTGCGATTGGCAGTGGTTTTATGAAGTCTCAGATGTGAGCAAATAAAGTCTGACTCTAATTAGACATACTTAATCTGTTCGTTGAAACTTGGAGTCAAATAAGTCTTAGAGTAGAGTGACATTTCACTGATTTCTTATAAGAGCTTTGCTAAAAAATATGCTTATCAATTTAATCAAATATAGGATTATAGAAATCACAGGAAAAACATCACAATTAAAGAGATTTTGGTAAAACGGAGTTCAAACTGGGTAGGACTTTTTACTATAAAAATAAGTTATATCTAAATGTTATACAATAAACTGCCTAGTTTGGATTATTTCATTAGCTTAAACTCTTCCCTTTGCTCAGTATTAAAGTTCAGAAGTGGCCACCTAACCTAACATTCTTACATATCCCCCTCATGGGGACTTTTCACACAGTGAATTAAGTGTCCCCTTTATTCCATTTTTTTATAAGAATGTATGAGATTGCATAATTCATGACAACTAAACTTACTTTTAAAATATGACATTTGCTGTCTTAATTCTTTCCAGTTCATAATCTACAAATCAAATATGGTTGAGCTCTGTGAAATCTATTAGTTATGCATCTTTTGAGACCTGAGTGATCTGTTGCCTATCATAGGACTAGATATGAAGTGTGTCCTCAGTATTCTTAGTACCCACCCTTCCTTCCTTCCTTCTTTCCTCCCTTCCTTCCTTCCTACCTTCCTTCCTTCCTTCCTTCTATACATGTATTTTTTGTAATACATGAGTAGTTTACTGTCATGTAAGGGAATAGTATCTTATGTAGAAACATAGCGTGGACTTCACCAATACTCATTTTTGGAAGTTTAAACCTAAGAGAAAAATGTTTGCTGGATACATCTTTATAAAATCTACATTTTTACAGAAATAGTTCATTAATTATTATAAATGTCATGTTTGAAAAATTTTTAAAAATGAAGTTACACACAGATATTGTTTAATACCTTTAGCACTATACTGCAAAGTGCACTGCAGAAATAAAGCCATTGTTTATTTAGATGGGTCAGTGATTCCAGACTCACTACTCCTCACACAAGATTTTATCTGAGATACCCTGATCATTGCAGTCATTTGGCTTGTGAGCTTCAGTTGCCCCCCCCATATGCTTAAATTTTTCATTTGGTGCTAGTGTAGACCAAGTCAAAGCCCACATAAACCCAATATATGTGTTAAGGTTAGAGTTGTGCTTCGCACACTTGACTGTACTTTAAAATCACCTGGGGAGCTTTTAAAATTGTCTCAGTGCTGGGGCCCCACTCCCAGAGAGTCAGAGCTAATTGGTCTGGCTGCAAGGCCACAACAGTTGCACAAATGCAGGGGGCACCGCTTACCAAGAACCTCTTCATCTCCCTGGCCTTCCAACTTCCTGGAGCACAACCCCACTGTTTTCCATGTGAATAACACCACTGTACTTGTGCAAACTTGGAAGCCCTAGCAATAGTGGCTGAGCACCCATGTTTTCAGAAGGCCCCCAGGTGTTCTAATATGCAGCCAGAATTGAGAACCACTGACATGTAATATAACTTTGACATTAGATGTATGGATTAAGGAGCTGTGTAGAGATAGATTCAAGATCTAGCTCTACTAGTTTTTAGCTGTGTGACCTTAGGAAAGTCATTTCACTCCTTGGAACCTCAATTTATTCCTAAATAAAATAGTAATACTAATACCTACCTCATGAGATTATTTAAAAGAAAAATAAGATGGTCAAAGTGAAATGCTTGGCACAAAGTTAACACTTAATAAGCCACTTTTATTATTTTAGCTATTAAAGCAAGATTTCTGTATTAGTCTAGATTCCTTCAGTACTAAGTTACAGAGGTCTATCTCAGATGATCTGAAACAAAAATGGGGAAATTAAGCAAGCCATGGAAGGGCAGAGTTTCATCTGGCCTCAGATTTTGGCATTTGAATGCTGTTAGGACACATATTCTCTCTCTCTCTCTCTCTCTCTGGAGCTTATTCCAGCTTCTCTTTTCATGGCGCTTTCATTCTCTCAGCCCAACTTCCCCTCTTGGGCTAAACCATGACCATGGGCAGCTCAAGACATATCTTTACAGCCTCTTTATCACAAAACAGGCAAAAAATTCATCCTATCTGACCCGGTTGGAAAAGTTACAGTGACCCAGCCTGGCTCCATCCCTGTGGTCAAGAGCTGTAGTCATTAAAATTGGTAGAAGGAGTGCTGTGCAGATAAATACAATAACCAGCTTTGTTTCATTGTTGAGACCTGATTCAAAATAAATGAAATACATAAAACCCTTGCCATTCTAGGATATATTGGCAGACAAGGAAAGACAGCAGTAAGATCCCAAGAGCAAGAACTTCCCTGAAATTAAAACACCTAGTCTCTCCACTCTCCGTGACCTATGCGCAATAATCACCCCTTAAGGTGAATTGAAGATCACAGAAGTGTGCCTTATCCCCTCTGGTCCAGTCTATTTGAGACGCTCAGACTGACAGGCAAATGAGGAGTTGAATCACTTCATACCAAGCTCCCAGGAATCTGCATTATTGAATACCTGAAGTGTTCTGTCCTCCCACTCCCACCCCATGGTATTTCCTTACCCATACAAGTGAGAAGACTAGGCAGAGTTATTTATTTATGTAAGTGTTATTTATAGGAACACTCTCTACGGCTACTCTAACGTGTCTGTTATCCAAGAATAAGGCAATGAGGTAAAACAACCACAAAAGGCCCAGAAACATCCTTTAACATTTGGATTGTTCTAACCACTTATCTGACACGTGTGATGGAGAGGCAACAAGTGTCATGAAAGAGGAACAAGATTCATCACTTACAGCAGTGTGCTTTTGACAAGTTACTGAACTTCCTGGAGCTTCAGTTTCCTGATCTGTCAAATGAGGGCAATAATATTTCAAAGGACTATTGTGAGAATTGAATGTATTTGATAAGTGATAATGTATTTGAATGTCAATTACACTCTGTACAGTTGACATTAAATAAGTGATTTTTCGGAGGGGGTGAATAATTTTATATTTAAAGCACGATTGAAAAAGCTTTGCTATGAACATGTTCTCATGTATTTGGACCCAGTAGAGAGGATGACTGGGCATGTACTCGACTATCCTAAGAAACATTGCAAAAGAGGCACAAGTACTATTGGTACTCACCAGCCATTGGGTTCTTAGCATACTTACTTTGTGGTTACAAAAAAGAGTGATGGAGCTACTAGCATACACTATAACCACCCTGCTACTATACTGGTTCAGTGTCCTTATTTAGGAAAGCAGCCTGACTCATTTCACTGTAACATGGTACAACACTACAGAGAATAATGCCTAGAAGAAAAATGTCAAATATTAGTAACATTACTAGCTCTTCTATTTCAAAGAATGCCTCTAGGGATTTTGAGGTCTCTTTATAGTTCCTATTCAGCCAAAGTAAATTGATCATAGGTGATAAGAGTCAGTGGAGGATTATATGAGTGAATGTATAAAAGCACCTGGCCAAAGGCACAGAATAGCGCTTGGACTGACTCTCACAGGCAACATCAAGTTCTAGTCTGTCTGCTACGGACTGACTGGGTATTCTTCACTGTCAAAGAGCCTCATCCCTAACAGTGATGTGAAGATAGTATGCATCCAAAAATATACATAGGGTATGCATTTTCTGTGACCTGGAAATGGGACAAGTACCTCTGTAAGCCTCACTTATTTTATTTTTTTTCACACTGTCGTGAGAAAATAAATGTAAGCCTCTTTTAGCATTAAAACTCTATAACCCAAACCCCACATTTTTCCAGAAGTGAAAATTGCTTACAGTGTAAAAACGGAACATTTTGAATGAAGGAGCAGTCTACTCATAAACTTTTAGGAGCAAGAGATGAAATAGCACAAAACTGCCTATATCAAACAAACACGAATAAAGTTCAGATGTGGATTTTAAGTTGTTCACAAGATTGGTACTTCAACCTACTAAAATATTGGGGACAAACTGATGAGAATATCTTGGAAGTGAAGGAACATATTTCCTTAATTTTCAACATGTAGTCTTGGAACCAGTTTTATTTCAATTCTTTTCTAATATAAATGTGTAAATATCTGATTTATACAGTTTATGTATCCCATGGCAACGTGATCTATTGCTTCTCTCTTTTATTTTCTTCCTACCCCTCCCCCATCTTTTTCTTGAGGGAATCAGGAAAAGGTATCCTATTTCTCAACTGTTGAATCTATTTATGAAAATTAGAACTAAACAGTTTGGCACAATTAAGCAGAATGCCACATTCATCAAATCTTCATTTTTCTAAGACTTCAATCCTATCAGTCACTAGAAAGCATGTACTAAGTGGAAGCTGTGTTTCCTGTCTTTTGGCATCTCACATCTGTTGACAATTACAGAGGCACATACAGTGCCATTCATAGAATGGCATGTGTCTCCCTATGCCTTGGTTCACAGGCCCTCGGGGACATTTACAAAGTGTGTGCTTTTTAACTGTCCTAGAACTAAGGAGTTTAATTTTGCCTGAGAATGTGTTTATGTGCCTTGTAAAGGAGCTAGTTGTTCCTTTTTGCTTTCCTTTATTATGACATGTGTACACTCTGTGTGTGTGTGTGTGTGTGTGTGTGTGTCTGTGTGTGTATGTACACCAAAGAAGAACCACACCAGGAATTGAGCATAAAGGCTTTCTCTTACCCATCTACAAACCTTTCTTGTAAGTTGCTGCTTTTGTTTTTTATTTATTCTTTTGTTAATAGTGTATTTCTTGGCCTCTGCTGGATTTTTTTTTTCTGTTTCTAAACACTAGTTAGTTCTGATTTCATATCCTTATGTTCTTCAATCAAGACTGGGGTCAGACTTCTTTATATTATATATGTAATTATTATAATAAAAGTCACCATGTGTGGTGGCCCACACCTGTAATACCAGCAATTTGAGAGGCTGATGAGGGAAGATTGCCTGAGCCTAGGAGTTCAAGACCAGCCTGGGCAACATAGCAAGACCCTGTCTCTCCATAAAATTTAAAAATTAGCCAGGTGCAGTGGTGCATTCCTGTAGTTCTAGCTACTTGGGAGGCTGAGGGAGGAGGATCACTTGGGCCCAGAAGGTGGAGGCTACAGTGAGCCATGATCATGACACTGCACTCCAGCCTGGATGACAAAGTGAAACCCTGGCTCTAAAAAAAAACAAAAACAAGTCCTTGGACCCTCTCTGGAGCTATGCCCTCTTTCTTTTGGATCTCTTCCTGACCCATAAGCAAACCATATTCTTCAGGAAGTATCTAGTACCTAGAAAACTGAAGCTGAATCCACATGTCATCTATCCAGGAACTTCATCTTGCTAGTCTTAACACCTCAGATATTTGGCAATATCCAGAATATTGACCATTTTTCCTATTTTCATCCAAATATTTAATATTGGGTATGCATGACCATAGTAACATTAATTTTTTTCATTTAAAGAGAGGTACTGCCTTTGAACATTGTGAGCATCTCTTGTTAATACCATGAATAGTTAAATAAATTCTAGTATAGGAGCCACCTAGAGGAGTTGTTTAACGGGTGAAAGAAGAATTAGGTGAAAAAGAAGTTGAGACTGAGGCTAAAGCCAATTGTGGTTTCATCCACGGTGGTTAATGGTGTTTCTTAATCTTTAAATATCAAACGTGTTGTAATGCTTAATTATCCTTAATACGTAAAGGAAGTGACCTACAAATTCTTTACTGTTTATTGAAAAGTAGCATATTTGGAGGCTTTGACAATTCTACAGAAGAGAGGAAGCTGTTAAATTCTAGGCTACCATGTCCATCAAATGGGAAAAAACAAAATGCCTGAGCATGTCTCTTCTCCAGCATTAAATTTTGCATCAGTTTCCTATTAAACTCAAGGATATGTGAAGAGAGCAATTTTAATTGCTTGGCACTTAAAAAGCCTCCTCCACTGTTCAATGAGTTAGAAATATTTTGAAAATTTGATTGCATTTAGAGCCACACAAATTTACCTGTAATAAAATTTTTGCTGCATGCTTAAATAATGTCTTCTAGAAATGAACATTTAAATGAACTATAGAATGCTCAGAGGGTAAAGGGAAACTAATATTTATTGAAGACCTACAAGGTGCCAAATACAGTACATTCATTATTTTATTTGCTCTTCTTAACATCCATATGAATCGGTATTGCTGTTTCTGTTTTACGAATAAGAATTGGGGCTAAAACCAGCTGAGGGGGTTACCTAAATGGTACGAGGTGCAGGGCAGATCTGAAATCTGCTCTGTTCGATTGCAGAGTGTTTTCCTTCTGTGTTGTCTTTACATTCTCAGGATTATGTTGAAAACAGCAAAGAGTGCCATCTTATTAGCTCACATAGGCTTTACAGTCAGTGCAGCCTGATTCACCAAAGCTACACACCCACCCTCACACACAGAAAACCACTTGGGGGCTGACTTACCTGGATTTGTGTCTAAATTATCCCATATATCAAATAATACTAGATCTCCTCTTCAGTTTCTGCTTTGTAGTTAGCTTAAAATATCTCAAAACTCACATTGTCCCAGAGGAATACCAAGAATGTCATCTTACGTTAATTAAGTATGTACTGTACTGTCTCATATTAATTAAATTTATGGTACTTAAATCAAGAATCCTTAAGACTGGCTTTTGAAGTGTGCTCTATCTCTGCCATGGGAAGAGCCCATTTTGAGGTTTTCCTACACAAAAGAAAAGAAAGCCACCTCCAGGTATCCTTAGGGTCCTTTCAACTGATCCCCAAACAGAGGAATCTAGCTTCAATGGAAGTTTTTAATAAACCTCATTATTTGACAATTAGTCAAGTGTCTGGCATTCCTTCTTTCTTTATTTTTCCACTTCTGCTTATGCTTTCAGGCTCCTTTGATGTCGTTTGCCCCTCCGGTGGTGGTAAATGACCATGATGGCTGATAGGCTGGCTTCCACAGGCGCCTGTTAACAACCACCTCATAAATATTCAACAGGAGTATTCTGTGCAAAAGGCTGGGGAATTAGGTGACTTGCCAAATCTTTCCACATCTAATATCTATGATAATGGATACAAATTACGCAGGACAGAAGGAATGGCCTTGCACTGTGAAAAACCGAAGGGGAATCAATACAGCCTGTGGCTCCCAGCTTAGGTAGGCAGCCTCGCCCAGTATACTTCTCCCAGGTGCCGACCTGGGGGGTCAAGGGCTTTCCCCTCTGCCTAATGAGTAGTTCTTCCATAGCAAGTTATCACCACCCCAGAGGGGTGGGCTCTTATCTGTATTTTAATTTTTTGTTATAATGGTAATTAGCATTACATCTTGAATAGTAAATTAAGAAACCCAAAATAGAATTTTAAATTTAAAAAGCTTTTCCATTAGGAATCCAGTTGCATTAATTTTGTGGATGGAAGGTAAGCTAAATTAGCCAAGTTTGTGCATTCATTACCTCGTTCTAATCCTCAACATCACAAATGCAAAAGGCTGTCATTAGATTTGAGAACTGACAGGAACTGGGATTTCACAATATGAATGTTGAAAGATTAATTTGAAAAGATCTCACTAAAAAACACAAAAGGTTATTGCTAACACGGAATATTTTATATTCATAGTCTGTACCTAGTTTTAAAATGCCTATTTACAGTTATCTGGCTTAAAAAGAAATGGTACATTTACAGTACTTGATCAAATTGGAATATTTCTAGGTATCTTGTTTTGATGATAGAGAAGTGTAGGTATCCAATATTATATGATAATATTGGAAATGCTTTTTTTATCAAGAGATATTTGACTTTCAATTATTATATCCAAAGAGAGGTTAAAAATAGAGACAAGAAAGAGAACGGGCTTTTTCACCGTTTTACTTCATAGTATGATGTCAAAAAAGAAAGTTATTCTTTTGCAATATTTCACCCTTTGTGTTTGCCCTGAAAATATTAATGGTGAAGTAGAAATCATAGTGATGAAAGCAGTGTCATACATTTCATGAAAGTATAGTTAATTTTCACCAAACGAGTTGCCAAGCTGGTAGTGGGTAAAAATGTAAATGTTCATCTTTGATCGATGGAATTTTAATGTTGTGAATAGCTGTATGTCTTGATTTATACATCTGTAGCACATTTTAAACATCTGTGTTCAAGATGACCATTTGGGAAAAGATTCATTGGCCTCGCTTAGTTCATGTTGTTTGGTTCTATATACTACATTCAAGTCCCAAATGAGACTTTTCTAAAAAGAAATTTTACACAAATTGCTTACTTTATTATAGACTGCATAACCTAGAATGGCTTTTTAAAAACCAGCATGGGTGATTTCACCATGAGTTTTCAAAGATTATACAATTGTTGAAGAATGAAAATGTATCCATTTCAACAGTGAAAATGAGAATAATTGATATTTAAATGCTACAGTAGCTGAGGCTAATGTTTCTCTTAGAAGCTCTGTTACCACAGGACCCTCACTCTCTATGTTGTCTTTATTAGTTTCTAGGAGATTTTTGCATTTAGAACCTATAGCCTAGCTTTTAAGAAATGCTACTTTAAGGTCATAGACTGGAGTGTAGCATTATTTTTCATCAAACTTGATTAATTTTAACCACAGGTAGCTCAAAAGAACAGCTCAATTAAAACTACCACATACACAGGAAGAAAAGAAATAGATTGCCTGTAGCTTAGCTCTAAAATAGGAAGCCCAAGCTATACTCGAAATAACTTTTATAGGTGACCCTTCTATTTTTAAGACAATTATAGGCTGGGCATGGTGGCTCACACCTGTAATCCCAGCACTTTGGAAGGCCGAGGCGGGCAGATCACCTGAGGTTGGGAGTTCGAGACGAACCTGACCAACATGGAGAAACCCCATCTCTACCAAAAATACAAAATTAGCCAGGTGTAGTGGCACATGCCTGTAATCCCAGCTACTCAGGAGGCTGAGGCAGGAGAATCACTTGAACCCAGGAGGCGGAGGTTGTGGTGAGCCGAGATCGTGCCATTATACTCCAGCCTGGGCAACAAGAGCAAAACTCGGTCTCAAAAAAACAAAAAGAAAAGAAAAGAAAAGAAAATTTTAGTATTACCATTTCTAAAATGTCTAGGCAGCCATTGCTATTAAGAAAGTTGCATTGCTTCTATTTACCTTACAATGTGTTTGCATCTTTCCTAAAAGCACAGGCCTAGAAGTAATTCCAATGGTCCAGGGGGTAGTCCATAGTCTCCCCTTCGAGACCAGAGCTACAGCTGCAGATTTTGCTAACATCAGAACAGTCCGCTAGTTCTTCTTCATTTGCTATTAGTACAGGAATCCCCCCATGGGCTTAAAAGCAGCAGCTTTGTTATAAGAGGATCTTTAAAAAAAAAAAATTACTCTTGAGATCCCTTTCTGCTGGAGATATGTTTATTTTGTAGTCAATAAAAACTTACAGGACCCCCTTCTGAAAATTTTGCTTGGTAACTCATAATTTAAACATTTGTCATGTTTTCCTTTTTAACACTACCCTTTATGTGTATTGAACTCAACCTAGGATGGGGTAGGGAGTGCTGATCCTTTCTTTAATTTTGAGTGGCCTTTTGGAAACACTTACCCCTGGACCAGTAGTATTCAATGTGGTTAACAATCTCCGGTACAGCTTATTACAAGTGCAAAGACTCCTGAGCCCAATACCCCAAATACTAATGTAGTAAGTCTGGGGTGAGACTCAGAATTTTCATTTTTCTTAAGTTCCCCTGCTGGCTAACATGAAGGGTATCTGAGAACCATCCTTTGAGGAGTAAGATGGTCTCTGAGTCCTTGTTTATCTGTTTACACAGAAACTACCTACTGTAACCACCTAAGAATTATGTGATCTAGGCAGTGTTTTCCCAGGTATACTAATGTTAACAGTTGCAGAAGCAAAAGGATAACACTGAGGTTACTTCACACGAATGGATGTTTGATGGATTCTGAGAGTTCTCTGGAGTAGGGAGACCTGGGTGAGTTCCAGGGCCCTGATGCTGATGCTCTGGCATTGTGCAACTTAAATGACTCAGTTTTCTAGTGTGTGAGTGGAGATAATCATCTTTCCCTCCTACCCACATAATTCCAATGCTCTGACAAATGTCGAGGCACTACTTGTAAAAATAATCTAATTTCTACATGATGGTGTAGTTATATAAGTAAAAGTTTTCCAGAACAAAATACCAATTGAAAACCTAGCATTTTTTAATGTTTTATAATTTCCCCCCATTTTAGATGATAGCTTGTAAAACTACTTCCTCAGAGACTTTCCCCATAACTTTCTACTTTACCTTTAACCTGTCGTAATTCATTTCTATAAAGACATTGAGATACCGGATTACATGTCATGTTTCTAAACCACTCTCTAACTGGTGTCCTTGGAAATTTCACATTTCCCACACTGAGAACCTAGGAGATCAACCATATTTGACTCGCCGAAAATAATAACCAGTCTGGGATATGGTATGGGAAAAAAATTAGGTTAAACCACAAAACTCTTCCCAATAATGAGTCAGTGTGTGAGTACCTCTGTGTAAGACCTCATTTAAGAGCAGCAAGAGCTGAGTTGGGGACAGTTCTCAAGCGGTTCTTTGGAATTAGCATTTTTGCAAGGAAGCTTTCTTACCCACCCCCACTAGAGAAACCTCTCTCATTGTTTTACCCACCTCATCCTCTCCAAACATTATGATGCAACTTCACATCATAACAGGATGCTGCAAGAGTCCATGCCCCTTTAACTTCTGCTTTGTCTAAGACCAAGAACACATCTATGGCTGGACAAATTGGGTTTATCATTCATTGCAGTGAGGGAGAACTCATGTCATGGGGACCCATGATGCATCTCAATAAAAGGGTGTTAGAAGGGCTTGGAGGAGGATTGAGATTTTGTGTAGAGGAGAGTTTGGTAAGAGTCCAAGAAAGTGGAGTTGGCTGTAGACTGGGCGCTGTTGGGAAGTGGGGACCATCCTATAACTGTGTATCTTAATAAACTGTGTCTATAGGGAGAGAAGCCCAGAAGGAGACTAAAGCTTTAATTAGTAAAGATGCAGCCATCACTTATATTTCTCAGAAGAGGGGATGTCTGATATTTTGTGGTTTGCCAGTGACTTTGTTTTTTCTGGGCTTAACCGAAATTATGAACTGGCCAGTTTTGACTTACTTCAGTACAGTCACAGAGTGACCTTGTCTGTTGCTGGTGTTCCATGAGATTAGTTATTTGTTCATGAGGAGAACAGATGGCATGGTTTCTTTAACAGCACTGATACCGACTTGTAAATGTCAGGCCAGTTCCCAGATGTCAGAGGCCACTTCTTTTTTAGATTAGATACCTTTGTAGCATAAAATCAGTTTTAGGGCAGTATGATTTTTAATGGTGAACATTTTGGGTTCTCTTTGTAGGTGCTGGTTTTTAAATTAATCTTTAGTTTTGCCATTGTCCATTTATGATCAGTTGACTGATTTCAAAATGCAAGTCCCTAGCATTTAGGAACTTATACATTGGGAACATTTAGGGATTTAGGAAAAGTGGGAAGTGTGAAGAAAGGTTTCTCCCATGAAGCAGTGGGTCAGTAGGGAAATTATAAGGAAGACCAAAGAGAATGAAATGGTTACCAAAGTATACTAATGTGAGAGATACAAAGATGGATGGATGGATGGATGGATGGATGGATGGATGGATGGATGGATGGATGGCAGAGAGAGAGAGAGGATGAAAATGTCATGCTCATCTGAACCTCATTGTTATCACCCCAGGGAAACTGCAGTTATCCTAAATGCCTCTGGTACCAATAACTGACAAAACACATGATTCCTACCATTTAGTTATTTGTCTGTTTGTATGTATGTGCATATGTACATATGTATTGCATCTGTTTGACACATAATACTGAAACTGTAGACTGCCAAAATTATGGTAAAGAGCAGCTAATGTTCCAATAGGCTTTTCTTGCTTCATAGCTAAGGGGAAAATATATGGGATGAAAACTCCAGTAGAAAACTGTGGGCGGCATTTAGTTTTAACACCCACTACCTTTGAAATCTGTCAAAAATCCATTGTCTGCTGTGGTTAGCCTCAGAATCATAAGGTTTAAAGGCTATAAAATGTTCATTTTCATATAAACATAGAATGGATTCAGGATTTGAGGTGATGTATTCCTTTTCCAATAGGTACTTCTGCATATCTACCCAGCAGAGAAGGATCCTATCACAAGAGGTGTGGGAAAACTATACCACAAGGCTGCAGTAACCAAAATGGCATGTTACTGGTACAAAAACAGACACATAGGCCAATGGAACAGGTTAGAGAAGCCAGCAATAAAGCCACACACATACAACCATCTGATCTTTGGCAAAGCCAACAGTAAAAAACAATGGGGAAAGGACTCCCAATTCAATAAATGCTGCTGGGATAACTGACTAGCCATATGCAGAAGATTGAAACTGGACTCCTTCCTCCCACCATACATAAAAATCAACCCAAGATTGATTAAAGATTTAAGTGTAAAACCTAAAATTATAAAAATCCTACAAGAAAACCTTGGAAATAACATTCTGGACATTGGCCCTGGCAAAGACTTCATGATGAAGACTCCAAAAGCAATTGTAACAAAAACAAAAATCGACAAGTGGGACCTAATTAAAGAGTTTCTGCACAGTAAAAGAAACTATCAACAGAGTAAATAGACAACCTACAGAATGGGAGAAAATATTTGCAAACTACGTATCTGACAAAGGTCTAATATCTAGAATCTATAAGGAACTTAAGCAATTCAACAAACTAAAAACAAACAATCCCATTAAAAAGTGGGCAAAAGACATGAACAGACACTTCTCAAATGAAGACAGACAAGCAGCCAACAAACATATGAAAAAATGCTCAACATCATTAATCATCAGAGAAATGCAAATCAAAACCACAATAAGATACCATCTCACACCAGTCAGAGTGGCTATGACTAAAATGTCAAAAAATAACAGATGCTGGCAAAGTTGCAGAGAAAAAAGAACACTTACACACTACTGGTGGGAATGTAAATTAGTTCAGCCACTGTGGAAAGTAATTTTGGAGATTTTTCAAAGAACTTAAAACAGGACCTACAACTTGACCCAGCAAATGCTGTGTGTATACTCAGAGGAACATAAATTGTTCTACCATAAAGACACATGCTCACATATTTTCATCGCAGCACTATTCACAATAGCAAAAACATGGAATTAACCCAAATGCCTTTCAATGGTAGAGTGGATAAAGAAAATACATTCATTACCTGGGTGACAAAATAATTTGTACACCAAACCCCAATGACACACAATTTACCCATGTAACAAACCTGCACATGTACCCCCTAAACCAAAAATAAAAGTTGGATAGAAAAAAGAAAGAGGTGTGAGAAAAGACCCCACTGTGACACATAAGTGGCATAGATAACAGTGGAGATTCACTCACATTTGATGCGTATTACCTAGACAAGGAGGACAATGGCCCCTCTTCCTTTCTGTATTCTTTGTAAAGAGTAGGCCTTCTGAGAGGTTAAACCACCAATCAGAATTTGAAATCTTTAAAGTAATCAATTTACCCGCTATTCATTTTCCTTCTACTTTAAATCTAAAGTTTTGTCACTGCCAATATTTAGAGTCTCTGACATCACTGGGATCAGAATGGAGATACTAGAATCTGTTCTGTGGTATCCTAAATTCACTGAATTAGTATTTATTGTAGGACTCCCATAGGGTGTGAGTCTTTACAAATAAAGGTAGGGAATGCCCTTTATTTGTAACGGCAAGTAAGTTCCTCCTTCTCTTGTCAAGGGGATGTGAAAACCTCCTTGCACATTTTTTCTTTTCTTTTTTTCTCTTTGCAGAATGAGTGTTCTGAGAAGGACAAAACTCTTTTCTGACAACTCTTATAAAACACTTTTGTGTTTGATTCTCCAACGACTAAGAATTGGACACACAATTCTCCATTCATTTCTCAAGTGTCAAGAGAGAATTGAGTTTAAAGGCTCCAATTCCCTTGCAGGTTACACTGTCTATCTAGATGAATTAGTATTCAGCACAGCTTTGGGAAAATCTCAAATGATTTGCAGGTTTGCAAATTGTTCAAACTCATAATGAAATTTCAGGCTGAGGAAATCACTAAACAGTTCATGGCATGAGTTTTTCCCTCTGAGGTCTGGACATCTTAGATCAATTTACTCCTCTACCTTCACTGCCCCATCTATGCCAGACAGCCCAGGGCTGCTTGAGAAATTCACACACACCTGTCACCACTGAGGTTATTCTCCTATCCCCATGTCCTCCCCTGCTCAGCAAAGCAGCCCACTCTCCATCCATTTTCATTCTTCATTTTCTGTTCCTATAGCATGTGTTCCTCTTCTTATCTAGGGCTATGTTCTGAGTCCGGTCCCCCTCTATGCCCTCAAGCAACTCAAACTGGCAATTATTTATATCCTATTGCTTCAATTCTCTCTCTTCTCTAAACTTTTCCCATCAGAATATAAATATTTCAAGTATTCGCCATTAAAATATATATATACAGCTTTACCCAACTTTATGAACCTCCAGCTCTTTCTTTTCTTTGCAGCCAAGCTTTTTGTCCTCTCACTCATTCCTCCTTCCAGTGTATCCTGAATTCCACTTGGAACTGTCCATCAGGATTACCTTCCCAAGGACACAAAGGTCCTCCTTTTGGCCAAATTGAACTGGTGCATTCTAGTCCTTTTCTTGTTTGATTTTTCTGAAGCATTGACATAGTTGACCACCACTTACATCTTGAAACTCTGTATGTCCTTAGCTTCTCTAAACTCCTGTTTTCATTCCTTTTTTGCTTCCCTTCCTTGTGCCGGTCCCTTAAGTGTTAGTATATGCTAGGATCTCATCCTTGGACTCTATTTATTCAGGTCACTGTTCCTGGAAGATAACTCTATAGATTCTCAAATCTATATCTACAGATTTTGGAAGCCATGTGGCCAATGTTACCACTTGGATATCCTGTAGGTATTTAAATTCAACATGTCTGAAGCCAAACTTCTATCTCACCCTTACCACAACCCATCTCTAGGAATAGAAATTATTGTCCAAGTCACTCAAACCTGAAAACTTGGCATTGACTTAGATTTATTTTCCTCATTCACTCTCCCTCATTCAGTCAATTCTTAAGATAATGCCATTTCTACCCTTTAAATGTGGCCTCTCCTTTATTCATTGTCCTGCTGCCTTAGTTAAGGCACTCAAAATTCCTCATTACTGCATTGCTCCCGGTTGTCTTCCCAAAATGTGGCTTCCCGTTCTTTCAAGGCCAACTCTTGAGCATGACATATTGGTATATAAAGGCCTACATGACTTGACACTTGCCAGACTCTCCAGCCTGGTCTCTCATGGGTTTTTCGTGTGGACTTCACTTTGGCCATAGGATCCTGCTGGAAATTATTTAAAATCACCAAATTATTTCACAGTTCCTTATTTCATATGCTATTCCCTTTACTACTTATGTTTTAAGGCTTAGCACAGAGAGCTTCTTAACACGTATTACTCAAGAAATGTTAGCAATCACTATTGTTGTTTTTGTTGTCATGTCTCCCTTTAGTATCTAAGGCTGTTTGGTACTCCTCCTCTGTTTTCATAGTAAACTTAAAACATAGCCTTAATCATACTATATCATAGTTGGCTACTTGTTTTTCTTGTCACCAAATTCTGAATTTTACTTTTCTCACTTACATTACCTTCCTGGACCCTAAAAGCATTTGGGCTTGTTATTTCTGTTTAAAATAACAAAGACCATCAACAAATTTCCAGTGAAATTATAGTTGTGGTGGGGATGATGATGATGATGATAATAGCTACATTTATTGAACTGTATGTCCTAGCCACTTGCTAAATGTTTTTAAATCTTTTCCTTATAATCTTATTAATGATTTCATTTAATGGGTAAGGAAACTAACACTGAGAGAGGTAAGTACTTTGGCCAATTCATATAAGTTATGAGTGGTAGAGCCAGGATTTAAGCACATAGAGTAGTATTCCAGAGACCAAAAAATAAAGAAATCATTATCTATGTCCTGATACTAACCTTATTCTTATTACTTTATGAGAAAGAGAGCCTGGAAAGTCAATTCAAAATATTTGTTACATGTCTACTTTATGTTGGATTGAATTAGGTCTTTGAATAAAACAGCTCTTCTTTGAACTTTATCTCCTAGAAAGGGAAATAAGATATGAACATCCCTAAATAACTAGGCAAAATATTATAAATGCTGAAACATGCAACTGCTATAAAAATGGAAAGAGAGAAAGTTTAAACTGGTTGAGGAAAACTCAGGAAAGTCATCTTGGAGAAGGCAGCATTTGATATGTGCCTGAACAGTTGAGTCCTAATGCGTGAAGATGGCAGAGGGTTGAAGAGTGCATGAGATTTGAAGGGTGCTTGTAAGGAATGGAACAACCACCTCTTATTACTCTGCTTTATGGCAAAGGAGTAAGATGAAGCCAAGAGGCCTTGATAGAGCTTTCTCCCTACAGAGAGGGGAAGAGTATAGTCCCTCATGACTCAGAATTTCTTGGTTGCTGCCATGAAGGCATCTATGGAATCACAAAAGTGAGGCCCAGGAAACTTTAAACTAACCTATGCTTCCTGCCCAGAGTTCAGTCTATTTCCATATATGTGGGTGCCTTCTGTCCATACCTATTTCTGTGTGCAATGTGTTGAGTCTTTTGAGTGGTGGCTTAACAGCCCAGGAGAGAATTGAGCTATACTGAGGCTTCATAGGCTTCATATATGAACACAGTGTGGTTCTATTCTTGAAAAGGTTGCCGGTGTCCTTTTCCAAAACTATAGAGTTGTGCTGCTCCTGTCTAGAAAGCAGCTCAGTGAACTTGACCTTGACCCTTCTGCTGTATGAACTTCTCAGAAGATTGCAGATACTTTTATTCAATAAGTCTATTCCCCCTTTTTTTGTTTAGTCAAGTAGGTAACTATTTTGTGGATATATTTTCTTAGGGCAAATTCCTAATGATAATAGACAACCTGAAGTTGATAGTGGCCAACTCTGTGACATTGCTACTTGATAAATATACCAATCTTAGGATCTCTTCTTTTTGTTTATGAGTACACAAAAATCATTTTGAAATGCCTGACTTGCTAGTTTTTTGATGCCTTACGTATGGAATATGCTTAATAAATTACGTTTGTGATTTAGTATATGTGATTCAGTATATAAATATGCAAGTATGTATGTGATTGTAACCCCCATTTTTTAGTCCTACTCTCTGTCAAGAATAAGAAGCTTAAAGGTCCCTATAACCAACACAGAATTCAATGGCCTCTGTGTAAGTAATGCTGGCAGCTACAACAAGTAATCCCATCTCAGTGGCTTAACAAAACAAACATTTAGTTCTTGCTCATGTTACAGGCCAGTGGGCAACAGTTTGTGGGAGGGGTTTGGGGAGGAATATTGTGCGCCGTGCAGGTATTCAGGTATCCAGACTTCTATCTACTGACCTGGCTGTGCCCTAAGGTCTCAGAGCCTTGAAGTTCTCCACTGGAACCTCTGCAACTGGTTGCCCAGACAAAGAGAGAGAGAGAGAGAGAGAGAAAGAAAGAAAGAACATGGAAATTTACAAGAGAGGTTTCTGGAAGTACCACACATGACTTCTGCCCAAATTCCATTGGCTAGAACAAGTTACAGGTTACATGGCCCTAACTAAGTGCAAGGGGAGCCAGGAAATGTTGCCTTCCTATGTATCCAGGAGGAAAATAAAATGATTTGTTGAACATACAGCATTGTCTCTATCACAGCCTTTATCCCCTTCATTATTCCACTCATTTCTAGTATTTTGAAAGTTTCAAGGTCTCCCCTAACCCTCAGATGTCAAGAGGGCCTCCTAGTAGATTGATGGAGAGAGTTGGGGATACATAAAGAATGAGGTCTTCCCAACTTTTCACTACTCTCTTTTCCCTGGATCATGGTTTTCCGCAGCTGCTTCTCATTTAGTTCAGTTCAAAAACATTAATTGAAATCCTACCATGAACCAAGCACTGTTGTAGGATCTGAGGAGTCAGTGATACACAAGACAGTCTCTGCCCTCAAGATGCTGAGTCTAGTGGGGTCCTCTACTACTGTGGCATGTTCTTTCATCAACTCCAAAAGGCTTTCTCCAGTGCTTTTCCCCCTCCCAAACTTCTGGGTTCTTCAGAGAGAGGTCATACTCCCCTTCCAACTCTAGACAGCAACTCTCAGCAGAAGCCCTGCTGGTCCTTACAGGAATACTCTGTGTTTCCAAAAACCTTCTTTGAACACCCTAGAATTAATTTTGAGGGATAAATCTAGAAAACATAACCCAGAGCCATATTCCTGCTTATTATTAAGGTCCTCTTTAGATTATGTCCTCAAGCATGGCACAAATTCACTGATGTTCTCTGGCACAAGGAAAACTCTCATCCTCTCTGAGTGGATTGGTTGTCTTAATGGTCACAGTACAGGTCATCATACACCTCTGGAGGAAGTCTGTTCTCCAGTATTGAGAAAAATTAGCAGTAGAATCAAATTCCCCTTCACAGGGGAATTTATTCAATTGGGTTCTGGAAACAGCCATTGATATCCCATGATTCCCAAACAGAGACATGCAAATGGAATTCTACAATAGCCTGAGGTTGTATGTGTGTGTGTTCACTCACACCCCCCCACACACATACATAAACACACAGATATGTGTATAAAATTAAATTTAGAAGGCCATTTTGTAGAAGAGACTGACTTAGGCCTGTTAAATAAAAGTTTAATTTAATAAAGCAACCCAGTATTTTTTTCACCAAGTTTTTAAAGCATTCAAGATGCTAAATTTTCCAAGATGAGTTTTCTGGAAGAAGTCCCAAAACTCCCTTCTCTCTTTTTTTTTTTTTTTTTTTTTTTTTTTAGATGAAGTCTCACTCTGTTGCCCACTACCAGGCTGGAGTGCAGTGGCACGATCTCAGCTCACTGCAACATCCACCTCCCAGATTCAAGGGATTCTCCTGCCTCCGCCTCCTGAGTAACTGGGACTACAGGCGCACACCACCAAACCTGGCTAATTTTTGTATTTTTAGTAGAAACAGGGTTTCACCATGTTGGCCAGTCTGGTCTCGAACTCCTGACCTCAGGCGATCCATCCACCTTGGCCTCCCAAAATGCTGGGATTACAGGCATGAGCCACCATGCCCGGCCCCCAAACTCCCTTTCTGATCACATCCTATCAGGCTTAGAAGGGGCAGGTATTTTCTTTTGGTGGGTTCAATTCCACCTTTGTTCATTTTGATTATAGGAAAAATTCTTAAGATATGTGTTGTTTTTTTTTTTCTGACTACGTGGTTTCTCCTAGTGCTAAATTCTCACCATGCTTGAAATGTTGTAGAGCAAAGCAGCTCTAGTTACCCTCAAGAAAAGGATCAAAGAAGGGAAAATATATTAATGAGCACAATAATTCAAAACCTCTTAAAATGCTGTTCCCAAGTGTGCTGGGACTTTCTGGGCATGTCTCTGAGAAATGGATATTTTGGATCTTGCTTTAGCATACACAGGAAACCAATCTCCAGGCAGTTCTTCCTTATAATTTCTTTACAAGTTTCCCCTTAAAGAATTCCTAATGTACCTTCCTCAACAGTAACATAGATTTTTCTAGAGTTAGAAAATTATGAGAAAATAGAGTGAGCGGCTATCTCAAGTGTGTTTACTTGTCTAGTCCCCTGACATTAACTAGCTATGTACCTCTAACACCAAGGCAACCACATTATTGATTTAATGGTAAGCTGTACAGCAGTGAAATCACATTGTTTCTTCATAGACACAGAGAAAGCAGAAGCATAGCTACTGTTGTCAAGGAGGTTAAAATTTAGATGTGAACACTAAAAGTGGGAACCCCAACCGGAACATAAGTTCCACAAGAGGCAGCCTTATTCACTGCTGAATCTCTAGTGCCTTGAGTAGTATCTGGAATATGATACAGTTCTCCAGAATTATTTGTTGAACGAATAGAGATCCAACAGCATAGAGCAATATATCACCAAGTATTAAAACTGTGAGAATGGCAGGAGTTCACTGAGAAAAGTGAAGACTTTATGAAGACAGTGGAGTTGAGCAGAGCCATAGAGCTATAGACTTCCAATAGGTGGAGGAGAGAGGAGTGGGCAAATCAGGCAAAGAGAGATGAGAGAAGTAACACAGGAGGTAATGAGCATGTTGCAGTGGAAAATTGGGCTTGGCTCTGGTCAGAGGAATCACGCAATGGATTAATAGAATCCAGGCAGGTCAGGGATAGGGATAAGGACTTAGACATCCATCTGGTTTTGTGTCCTAGCTTCGTCATTTATTCAATAGCTGAATAAATCACCCCTTTTAGTCTCATTTAATGTCTAAATTTGAGAATAATACATAGAACATATATTTTTAAAATTCAAGAAGAAATTATAGGTTAAAAATGGTAAACTTGAAGAGCTTTTTTAAAAAATGGTATTATCATTGTTATTATTTATGACAACAATGTTCTGGTTGACCTTTTGATTGTGGTTTTCTTAGTGGGAAAATAGCTCATATAATGGCTCCCGCATGTATGCCTGGGAAGAAATATGTTAAAAAATGAAATCTAGTGATTGATTGTTTATTGGATAATTTCAAAATAGTACAAGTGAAAAAATTATTTTAGTACTCCTAAGTATTAGAAATAATTTTACAGTTCAATTTGTGTGATTAAATTATTGTATATTATATACAGTCGTATCACAAAATTGTTATGTGGGAAGTAAAGATCCGTTCAGTCACTGAGTTAGCAAAGGCACTTGATTAGAATAATACTCAACCACATTTGTATTGTCAGGAAATGTTAGAGAAAGCTTTATTGTTGTTAATGACTCTTGGCATATATAATACTCCTCGTCCTTAAAAAACTTGACAAACATTGATTTAAACCTCTTTTCAAATATATTCCAAAACTAAAGTCATTGTTTCTGAGTATGTAATAAAAGATAAGTAAGATTTGGTGGTTCTCACATTAAAAAAACTGTTGAAGAAGCAGAAGTGAAAACTGCATATTCATAGAGTAATGATAGTTTAGGAGATGATAGTGTTGGCTTAAAACAAATTGGGTAGTATGTTCTGCCCACAATTGATCAAATTGTGGTCAATTATATAGACAGATTCAGCAAATATATAGTACTTCTGCAGTACTATATATATATATGATATACTATATATGTAGAAGATACACTCTCTCTCTCTGTCTCTCTCCTTAGAGACTGTGAGTCTAAAGCAGACATCACTAATCAATCACACATTCTTTCCAACTGAGTCTTTTTTTCTTTTCTTTTTTTTTTTTTTTTTTTTTTTTTGCCTTTTGACCAGGAAAAGGAATCCAGCTGAGTTTTGATTTGGCCATTATGTCTCTTTGAGATATAGGGCTCTAAGTAGCCAATACCAGTAGATCAGAGTTGGCACAGGCAAAATGGAACCTACTTACTATCCTAGAATCAAGGATGGTTCTACAAAAGTTTCAAAGAGCCTCTCTTATCATTAATGGCTGCAAATATATAAGGGCATATAATTAATAATACATAAATGCAGGACTTAAATGACAGTAATGTCTCAATTTCCCTTCCCACGTGTTGCTTTCTTCATTCATTTGGCCCTTCATTTTTATTCATTAGATTGGTGGCTCTCTCTCTCTCTCTCTCTCTCTCTCTCTCTCTCTCTCTCCTTCTCTCTCTTTCTCTCTCTCTCTCTTTCTCTCTCTCTCTCTTTCTCTCTCTCTCTATCCTGATAGCTCACCTTATGTTAAGTGCTAAAGAGGAAAGATACAAGACCTGCCTGCTGCTCTGAAGGAGCATGCAATATGGTCAGTTAGGGAGATAAGATCTAGCTGTGAGAACCAGTCACATCCTGCTTCTTTTTAAAATGAATGTGATTACTTGAGTTTTTTGTTTGTTTTGAAAATAAAAATGCACTCAAACTGAAAAAAAGGAAAACGGATGTATTTCTTCCTGGGTTTGCAAAGCCACTTCTGATTTCAAAGAAAGCTGCTCGGTAATTTCTTATGGGCTCAATTCTGAAAGAAGCTCTTAGAAACCAAAGTACCTAATTACTAAGTCACCCCCATCCAACTATCACTACTGTTTGAGTTAAACTGCCTTTTTCCAGAAGTAGAGAGAGGAATAGGGGAGAGGTTCTGTGATGGGAAAAGAATGAGGACCAGAGTGATTGTATGTGTTGCTGTTTCTCGCTATTCAACAGGCAATTGAAGGCGGCTGCTTTACAACATTGGCAATAGTGCCTTTTCACTTACCTTCTTTTACTCGCAGTTTCAAGGATTCAGATTTGGTGTTTTGATTAGGAACATGGTCCAAAAGGCCTGAGTTCAGGTATTAGCTGTGCGATTTCAGCCAAGTTCTTAACCTATCTACATGTCAGTAAAATGACATTACTGACATTTTTCATCTGTAAAATGAGATTAAAAACAGTGTCACTGAGGGAATTATGGTGCACTAAAGCACCCAGCACTACACCCAGACTTTGCATGGGCTGAAAAAATCTTGTCTAGTAATCACTGGTGATGCTTAGTTGACTATATTAGTTTCCTTTTGCCACTGTAAGAAATCACCACAAAGTTAAGATGACTTAAAACAACAACAACAAAAAAGTGTCTCTTTTTACGTTCTAGAGGTCAAAAGTCAGAAATCTGCTTCACTGGGCTAAAAGTTAAGGTGTTAGTAGAGATGGTTTCTTACAGAGTGTCTGAGGGGAGAATCTATTTCCTTGTCTTCTAGTGCCTTGGGGCCCCTTCTTCCATCTTCAAAGTATATCACTCCAATCATCTCTGCTTCCATCATTGCATTGTCTTCTTCTCCAACTACCTCCTGGGTTCCTCTTGTAGGGACCATTATGGTTACATTGGACTCACCCAGATAACTCAGGATAATCACTCATCTTAAAATCCTTAATTTAAGCACACCTGCAAAGTTCCTTTTTGCCATATAAGGAAAAGGTAACACTCATGGGCCCTAGGAATTAGGATGTGGCCAGCCATCTTTGGGGAACATTATTCAACTTAACCACATTGACTAATCAGATTATTCAACATCATTGAGACAGTCTGCTTCACAGTGCTGTAACGCAGAGTGGTGACTGTGAACCTTGAGGCCATGAGGGTTTGAGATGCTAATTAAACAAATCACTTTAGAAAACTAGTATTTTTTAAACTCTAGGGTTATTTCTGTTAACACCCATCTTTCCTTCCACTGCTGTCTTATCTCTACTTGCTCAGGAAGAAAGATGAAATTTGATAAAGCAGAACAGAAGAGCATAATCCTAAAACTCAGATAGACCTGGGTTCATGTTCCAACTTCAACCTGATGGCTAGCTGGGTTACCTTGGGAAAATTACATGATTGCATTGGGTGCATTCCTCAAAAGCATTCCCTGAGACAAAGATTTGAGGCAGAACTTTATCTGAAAGATGATCCCAGGAAAGATGGATGGAAAGTGAGGCAATGAGTCAGAGAATGGAAAGAAGCTAATAAACAGTATATTATCAAGCAGGTTACTCCTGTGGGCCACTGGGTGACCTGTGGGAGGTCACAGGGAGACAGTGTAGAACATCAGAGGTATCCTACCTGTGGAAAAGAAGCTTTCATCATTGGCTGAGGACTGATCCCTGGCACATTATCTTCTGCACTTCCAGGCTGCTCCTGAAGCAGGCTGAGAAAGCCCTGGGGAGACTGCATAGGATGGCCTACCTCTAGTGAGAAACGCTGAGTGCCACACTGGTTGTAAATGGGATACTAGAAAGGCCTCTCTGAATTCAAGGATGATAGTACTCAGCTTGCAGGGATTTTCTAAGAATTAGGGATTTTCTGAGAATCACATACTAAAGCACCTACTAGTATGCATGGCACATAATAATCGCTCAACAAGTGGTAGCTTCTAAATAATGATCATATCAAAGGTTTCCCTTTGGTTTCTGCTTATGAAATTAGTTTGCACATGAGAAGATCACTCGACATTTTTGTGCCCAGTCGTTTTTTAATCTCTAAAATCAGGGAGGAGAGTAAACTAAACCATCCCAAAGTGTATTCTTAGGACTAATAATCTGAGTCGTCATGGCTTAGTTTCTCATGTCCTTTGGCACTATAATTTTGCTCTGGCTTCTATGCTGATGATTGTAAACTGACCTCAGCTGATTTGGTCATGTGTGACTCTTAGGATCTTTTTGGTAAATCATAGTAGCCCCTGGTGAAGTTTTGAGGTAAGAATTGCCTGCTCAACTGACAACTTCACTACTAGGTTATAATGAACAGAAATTCCAGACAAATACTGTCACATATAAAACATCCGTCAAGTAAACATTTATTAGCAAGTAAACACACAGTTACACACACACAATTTATATGACCTGTTTTGTAAACTTGAGCATGTGTCAGCTGTTATTTTTAGCTGCTCTGACCCCCATCTTGCACAAAATATTCCCTGAGGGCCATCACAAAGATTCCATGGTCAGGAATTTGTCACTCTTTGGCTAGCATCAGGGATCTAGAATCCCTCAGTGTTCCTGGCTGGGCATAGGACTATTTAGAGATTTAGCCTAGGTCATCATCCCTGAGGGTGAAGGCTACAGGACTAATTGGATTCTTGTGCCCTTGTGAAGCAGGTGTAGGGAGTGTTTCTAAAAATATTTCTGCCGATCCACATGTAATGAATACTTTTAATTTCACTAATGAGAGCCTTTTTCTAACATTCACTGGTCTACATAACAAACTACCAATTTCATCAACAGAAAATCTGTTTCTGACTTTCAATATGTTAATTAGTAAAGCATTGCTTGTGGGTTGAGATACAGGTAACAAAAATTTGTGGTAGCTAATTGAAAAGACCACCCTGGCATTGTGCTTTCTTGATTAGCATGCAGACAGCTCTCGGGTTATAGCTTAACCTAAGTAATGGCCACGTGGTATCACACAACACATGCTGAAGTTTGGGGATTTTTTTAGATTATAGTAAAATAGACATAAAATTCCACCCAGCCCTTGACAACCACCATTCTACTTTCTGCCTCTGAATTTGACAACTCTGGATACCTCGTCTGAGTGGAATCATACAATATTTGTCCTTTTGTAACTGGCTTATTTCACTTAGCATAATGTCTTCAGGGTTTATCCAGGTTGTAGCATGTGTCAGAATTTCATTTCTTTTTAAGGCTAAATAATATTCCATTGTATGTGTATACCACGTTTTGTCTGGTTTTTTATTCAGCAGTGGACATTTGAGTCGTTTCTACCTTTTGGTTATTGTGAATAATGTTGCTATAAACATTGGTATACAAATAAATACCAAAAGTATTTCGACACAAATTACAGATATAACAATCTGCTCATTTTACTAGGAACCTAAGGAACATGTAAAATATTGCTTAATCCTTAGTATTATTGCAGTTTAGTAAAACACTTGTAGCTTCTTAGTACCTTAGTATATCTAAAAGCATTGGTCACGTGGATCTTCAAAATAAGATTTTAGAAGGAAACAGTTTTAAACTCTTTATTTGTTATCATAAGCCTGATTTCATATTTCATTCCTCAAACAGCTTTTAAAAATATCATTTACCCTATAGTCATTTAATTTCCTATACAGTACTTTCATTTTGCAAAAATCAGTTACATTTCTACAGCTATTTGGTAATTCTGCTTTGTTTCTAGGATGCAGTTGCATAAAACATTATATTCTGTGACCTCAACCTCTTCATCTGTGAATGCTAAAATGTGCCTTCATCTTCCTTTCCATTGGGAGTACTTTACAGAATTTTAATAACTTCCCTCTGTAAGACCATGAATGTGGATAGTATCTGCTCTGAATTCTGATGATGGCCACGAATGAATCAAGTGGATTACATACCAGCAGAGATTGGAGGGCTTGGATTCTGTGCAGGATGGATTGTTTGTTTCCTTAATTTATATGTGAGAATGAATGTGTTTGTAAAATCAGGAAAACCCAGGACCAGGCACTGTTCTTACCTACAAGTATGCTGTCAGAAAGCCCCTGCCCAGACTTCTGGGTATTTCCTTAACATGCTTGGAAAGAAGTGTGTTTCCTGAGTGATGAGTTCCTGGGTTCTGACCCTATCTCTGCAAGTGATAGACTGCAAGTTCTTGGAAAAGTTGACCTTGGACTTTGATCACACATCTATTAACACATTTTTATTGAGCACCTACTATGTGTCAGGCACTCTGCCAGGTGCTTAGGATACCTCAGTGAGGAAACAGTGCTCCCTGCTCTTGCGGCACTGCGTCTAGAGCTGCTCCTTGGGAGCCACTAGCCACATGTGGCTATTTAAATTAAAATATGTTTAAGTTTAGATGAATGAAAATTAGGTAAAATTTAAAATTAAATTCTTCAGTTGCACTAGCCACATTTCAAGTACTAGACATCCAGATGGAGATGTCAGGTAGAGAGTATGATGCTAAGAAAGAGGTGAAGGCTACAGAAATCATTTGAGAATCAACAGCAGGAGAGCCTTGGGCCAGATGGATAGCAAGTGAGTGAGCATAGAGAAGAGAAGAGCCCTGGCAGTTCCCTCATTAAGAGCTTGGGGATAAAAAGAGAGAATCAGCAAAGAGCTGAGAAAGAGAGGCCAGTATAGGAAGAAAACAAAAGAGTGTGGAATACTAGAAGCCAATGAAAAAGCGTATTGAGATAGAGGGAGTGATTCTCGTGTCACATGCTGCAGGAATATAAAGTAAAATGAGGATAGAAAACCAATCATTGGATTTAATATATTGGTGACGTTGACAAGAACAATTCTATTAGAAGGTGAAGAGCAAAAGCCAAACAGGAAAGAACAGAAGGGAAGGAATGGGAGCTACTGACTCTAATAGCAGAAATTTGCTACAAAGGATCTTTTTTTCAAAAAGGCTTAATAGGTAGTGCACCCCTAACATTTATGGGATCCAAGCCAAAATTGAGGCCTATATACAATATTTGTAAATAGGTAAAAGTTATTTATCAAGCTAACAAACTATTAAACAAATATGTGCTTTGCATTATATTGACAAATATAACTTCATAAGAATCTGGAAAAGCAGATTCCAATTTAGAATTATTGGACTTTGGAGTTCTGTTCTATAACTTGGTGGCACAGGGAAAGGGCCTGAGGCCCACATGCCTTGGCTTCCAAAACCCAGCTCCATCCCATACTCTGAAGGGTGTGCTTGTGAGGGGCCTGCGTGCCCTGGCCTGCATATCCCAGCCCTGTCCACACTTCTTCAAACAACGATCCCCTGAATATCTCTTGAGTCTAGGAGTCTGTAAACTAGCAAGTCCACCCTAAGGAAGATGGACCCAGAGAAGAGGACTATGAACATCCTGTAAGGGGCTAAGGACCATGTGGACAGAGAATTCTGAGGTGCAGAGTACCCATGATCTAGATGGCAGGAAGCATCAGCTCTGACTAAGCACTTCTCCTTGGCCTAGCAAATGCTCACCCAGAGAGAGATGTATGGCTGGAGAAGGGGCCAGAATACAGACCTTAAGGCACAGAGCCAAGGGCAGCTCTCTGAGTTGGTGGGGAAATGGGGCAAAGAAAAAGATTTTTAAGACAAGAGAAATAACATGTTTGCTCATGAGAACAATCCAGTAGAGTGGGAAATAGATGATGTGGAAAAGAAAAGGTTAGCCAAAGCCATTATCTGAGTAGGCAAAAGGGAAGAGGCTGTGGTGTGCAAGTGTGGAAATGGGCTTTGGATATAAGCTTGAACAGTTCCTCTACAGCAGCAAATAAGAAGGCAGAGCATGTGGATGCTGACGCAGGTGAGGAAGTGGATGTGGTGGTGGGACGATGTGGAAGTTCCCTTCTGATTAATCAGCACGTTTCCGGAAGATTTCTGATTAAGAATGCCTGCCAGTGCTGTTTCAGGTCAAAGTTGATTATTTTTGTTAATTTAATTTCTATGTAAGTCTCACTAATAATGCACTGTTTTTAAGTATATTAAATACTAATACTCCACATTTTATAGCTCTTTCACCTGCATAGTTTCTCCATGAGGAAACTGAGGCACAGAGAGACAATTATTTGTCAAGGGACACATAACAACTCTGCTGCCATTTTCTTCTGACTTAATGATATAACAGGCAGCTCCCACTGGCCTTTTGAATGTTTTTCTTGATTTAGGAGTCTGGGGGTTCCCAAATAAGAGATTTTATTTTTAAAGACTTGATGGGATTATGTCAATTTTAAAAATCAATAAAAGAACTAGAAAGATGAATAAGAAGAATACAACTCCTTTCTTCTCATAAATTTTATTTTTAAGTGTCAAAACACGCAATTTCTTTTCAGATACTGAAACCTATGATATTATGTGCCCTTTGCCTACTGCAATCGCTTTCTGAATAGTCAAGTGATTTCAGCGATTACCTCTGTGCACCCAAATCCTACCTGATTGGAAGGAAGTCACCAGGGAGGGGATGGTGAGATGACGCACTAAAGTAAAGCTCCTTGTTTGTAAAAGGTGAATAAAAACCACTTTTGTGTTACTCATAGAGACTGAATTGAGATCAACTTTAAAACATATTCTGAAGAATTTCCAGCTTCATAGAATTAAAGTGGTTAATTATAGACAATAACATAAGAGAAAGAGAAGCTTTTTGAGTGAGGATTCTCCACCACATTTTCTCAAGGACTTCAACCTTTGGCTCACTCTTCCTCCATACCCATATTCTGCCATGATCCTTAATGACTCCAACTTCCAACACAAAATGTCACCACCATTCAGCTTATCCCTCAGCATAGCTTGTAACTCATCAGCATTCAGAGATGCTCTCCTTCAAACATCTTGAGCATTAAATTTACCTTAGTTGATCCACATTACCTCATACTTACCAACTTTCTTGTACATCCTGAACCTACTTCTCTTCTTCCTGACTTCCAGACCCTTGACCCTTCCCCACCCTTCACTGGCCCTGCTCCATCCCATTCCTGCTTCTAGCCATGATCCATTTCAAGGGTGTTCTTAATAGCTATGGTGTACTCTCATTCTCCATGCTCTGCTAGTTTCCCACATTGACAATGATCTCCACTATTGGTCTATGTCATACAACTCAGAATTGTTTCATTCATCTCAGGCAAACCCCCTTTCAGATTCTCTATAGTGCTGTGTTCTGAACCCTTAACATGCTCTCGAGACCACAGTTCTACCTTTCACTGAAGGTCTTTTCTCCACTATGTTGAGACATCGGAGGATGTCTGTCAGGGGTTCTCATTCTTTTCTTCCCCTCACCCTTCACAGCTTTACCCAGCCCTCCATCTTCTTTCCTGACCCAGGAGGTTCCCCTCCTGTCTAAGGCTGAGCCATCAAGGTCTACCAGAACCTTGCCCTGTGAATGATCTCCTCTCTTCAATGTCTCTTCCTCAGTGATTCCCCCTTTGGCCTACAAACATGCTACACACAAATGATTTTTTTTTCAGTTATCTAGACTTTTCAGACTCCTTGAATGATTATTCCCCTTCTCTTTCTTGGTGAATCCTGTGGAATATGTACTCAGTGCTTTTGGCTCCTACTGTCTTACCCACTGTTTTATGACCTCCACCTCCCTTTCGGGCTTCACCTCCATTCCCCACATGACTCGTCCTCAGGCCAGTGCACGTCCCCAGTTCCCTACCTTCTATCTCCATTTCTTCCTCCTTCTTTGCCTTTCCCCCCAAAAATTCTTTAAGAGTCATTCTCCATGGAGCCTTCTTGAGGCAGCACTTCTACAAATCCATGCTGTCTTTTTACCCAACTCTTATTTTTTTCTATTTTTACTGAGATACAATTGACATATGGTAAAAATGCACCCAGCTTGATGAGTTTGGATAATTATGTAACCTGGGTGACCACCACCCAAATAAAGACAGAACATTTCCAGCACCCCAGACATTTTCCCAACTCTACTTTCCAGTCAACTGCCAACTTCACCAAGAGACAACACTATTCTGATTTCTATTACCAGATATTAGTTTTTCCTGTGCTTGAACTTCATATAAATGGACTCACACATGGGTATTGCATCATATTTAGCACTGCATACTGTTTCTGAGATTCACCCACGCTGTTGCATTTATCAATAATTCATTCTTTTTGATGGCTGAGTACTATTCCATTATATAAATACACCACAGTTTATTTATCCATTTTCCTGTTAAATGCATATTTAACTTTTTTTTCAGTTTTTGGCATTTATGAGTAGAGCTACTATGTACATACTTATACAAGTGTGCAAGTTTTATTTTCTTTCTTGGGAAAATATCTAGGGGTGGGATTGCTGGGTCACAGGTTAAATATATGTTTAACTTTCTAAGAAGCTGTCAAACTATTTTCCAAAGTGGTTTTTACCCCTTTTCATTCTTCACATCCCACCAGCAGTGTGCATGGAGTCTGGTTGCTCCACATCCATCCCCTATTTCTGTGTCCTCCTTCTTGGCTTTTTTTTGACATCATTGCCTATATTCTTAGAGCATCTTATCTCATCTCCCCTCCACTTGAGCTTCTGAGGGACTGCAGTTGTGCCTTCATCATCTCTGCACCCCCACACTCTAGCCTTCCTTAAAGCTCTAAATCTGTACGCAATAGGATAATATGGAATCCAGCGAAGGAGCCAGGGATTCGGGAGTTCTGTACAAACAACCAAGTGGCCCAACCAAATCAATATGATCCGACTCACCCAGCAGTGTATTACAATATTGCAGCTTGAATGTGGGGCTCCTGTGGCCATTTGTCACAGTCTTCAGGAAAGGCTTTTTATCAGATTCACAGTGGCAAGTGATACAAATTATTGGATTTCTTTTCCAACATAAAAAATAGCTATTTGCAGCCTTTTGAAGCTGGGTAAATGAGCCATCGATCTTACCTGTGGAACACCGCAGGGTATTTTTGTCCGTCCTAACTTCCAATATTCTATGATGGGAGCCCACCCCTCCAGCCAAGCTGGTCTAATCATTATTCCTTGGGTGTGCCTGATCTGTATCCTCCTCCATACCTTTTCCCACAATGTAGAGAAAATTCTTAGTGGAAATGTCCTCCCTTTTCCCCCTCCTAGAAGCTGTCTTCAAGGCCTGGCACAAATGCCAGTATGTCTATGAAGCCTTCCCAGCTGCATCATCCTGTAGTAACTCTTCTCTCCCATGAATTATTACAACCTTCCCAGGATGAGATGATGGCCTCCATCATAGCTTCCTGGACTTCTAAATAGAAAGAGGAATCTGAGAACAGAAGAGAGCTCCCTAAATGGCAAGTGTACCCCAGATGTCTGTGGCCATGTCCCAGAGGGCCAGCTGCAATGCAGGGCCTCTCTTTTGATGTCCCTTGCTCACAACGAGCCATTTCACTTCTAGTCAGGACTGTCTGCCTCCTACCATCATCTTGAAGCAATAAATTGCTTCAGACTGTGTTTCATCACTTACCAGTCAGTCAAGAGCTTGGGTTGCATTCAAGAGCACATGTTAGAGCATTCTGTCTGCTGAGTGTGTGGGAAGGCACAGAGTAACATGGCCCTGCCTCATGTCATCAGTGCAGGATGCTCATTTCCAAGGGGGACAAGAAACATTCAGCTTAAATTTGGTAAATATCTTGAACAAAACAAGAGGAGTCTAAAAACCCTCCAGGTTTCTTTTCTCTTATTCTGTCTCACTCTCTCTCAAAGCAAACCAGCGCCTGGTCTGTTTCTTCATATGCTCTGGGATATCTTCCTGAAGAACAGCCTGAAAAGCAGAGTCTTCTCTTGCCATTGTCCACACTGATCTCCAGGAAATCCTTCATCTTTAACCCTGGAAAATGGCAGCTGGAGAACCAAGGAATACCACCCTCCCATGCTTCCTTATTTTCCCTTTCCAGCTTTGGTACTCCACTCTGTCCTCACCTCCCATTTCCTATAAAATATGTTTATTCATTAAAAAGTATTTAATGCCTTATTTTTTATTTGTATTATTATTTTATTTTATTTTATTTTTATTTTTTGCTAAGACACTGTGGTGAGAATTAGACGTCCAACAACAGACAAGACGAAAACAGTGTCTACTTCTGGGGCTTATATTTTACTAGAAGATATAGACACTCAATGAGTCATCTACAAAAGAGTATCCTGACTGCCATCTTAGTAAAAGTACAAGGACTGTGGGCATATGAGAGGGGCACCGAGGCCAAGCTCAGGACATCTGGGAAGGCCTCAGAGAAGAACTGACCCATAAGCTGATGAGAGTTACCCAGAAGTCAGCTGGAAGCCATGAGGGTGGCGTGGCACAGAGGACATGGGTGGGGGCACCCAGCAACTGAGAGCATGGCACAATAAGGAAGCAGTGGCAGGTATGAGAGGGAGTGGTGAGGACAAAGCTGAAAAGGGCAGCAAGGATATTCCCATCACAGTCCTTTCCTGTACGTTCTAAGAAAGAGTAGGGACTTATAGCAAAGGGGAGCCATTTATAAGTTCATACAGGGGAATGAGGACATCACTTTTGTGTTTGCAAAGGCCGTGCTGCAGCAGCACTGACAGCATGGATCAGAGGGCAACACTGGACAGGTGGGAAGACAGAGGAGAGATGACAATGGCCTCCATGAGGGGAGGGGCAGTGCTGATGGCGTAGATGGAGGCACTAGTGATGTCATGGAGAGGAAGGAGTAAAGGATGGGGCTCAGGTTTCAGGCTTGGGCCTCTGGGATAATCGTAGCACACCCACAGAAGTTGGGAAGACTAGAAGCTGCAGATCTAGGGACAGAGGGAAGCCATTTCAGGGATAGTTTGCTGTGTATCTGGGCCTCAGGAGAGGCCTGGACCATTGGGTTCACAAATAATCAAAACTTTGCTAGTCATGCTGCCCTGGGAGTGGGTTAGACAGCCCAGGAGAAGAGGAGGGACGCTAAGGAGCAGGCAGGTAAAAAGAAGCCCGTGGAGAAGACTGAGGGGCCATCAGCGAGTGGGGGCAACCAGGAGAGAGGCTACCATGACAGGGCACAGGGAAGAGTTTTGCAAGGAAGGCAGATGATCAAGCAGGTCCAGTGTCCCAGAAAGACCTTTTTCGTTTTTGAGACAAGTCCTGTGCTGTCGCCCAGGCTGGAACCTCAAGAGGCTTGGCTCTGAAGGGAGGAGACAGAGGGAGCAGTACCAGGAGAAGGGTGTGGGGTAAAAGAATGGGTTGGTTTAAGACAGGAGGAACATTAACAGGACTTTAATGTGTTTTAGAATGAAGAGGATGAGTGAATGAATGTTTGGTGAGAAGCAATTACAGGATATAAAGCAAATAATTAGAATATAGGCACAGTGTTTACTGACTTAAACACTTAACAACAAAATTATATGACAGTGGACTGAATCCTCAGTTTGCAAAAGGGTTAGAGAATTCAGTTCCATGTGGTGGAGGCAGCATAGTGAGCAGGTTCTGAAGCAAACCTCTGTGGTGCATTCCCAGCTGAGGGTGGCTAAGGGCAAGTGACCTAATCTCTCTACCGGAAATGGAGATAATCACACCCATCTCTCAGGCAACAACAACTGAGCTCAGTGAGAGCTCAACAAATGTTAGCTCTAATCAGCTACTGAAACCTAACATTAAGGGAAAAAAACGTATCTGGTGGATACTCACCCAGTCTGCTAAAGGTACAGAAAAATGTGTTGATGAGCTGTTGATTTCTAAGCTGCTGAAACTCAGACCAGTCCTCAAGAGCTGGGCCTGTTCCAACTGTGGAAACACTTAGTGTTTGTATTGTTTGGCGACAACGTGGGCAGCAGAGTGTCCATCACGAAGGCCGTGTGTGCACAGCCAAGAAAACTCTTTAGGGTTCCTACCTGTCTCTTTCCAGAGTCATCCCTCTGGATTTCAAATGAGATTTCCCTATTAAGGAGGGATGCCAAATGCTGGGGATTTCATAATACTCCCAACCCCAGGCACCAGATTTGTGTAATTGCAGTGGTGGGGATTTAATTGTCCTTTGAAGAGGCCCCATACTGTTTGTCTGTCAAATTGTCTGCGTGTTGGTGCAGTTGAAATTATAGGAGATGAGGAACACAGGGGTATGTTTCAAAGTAGTTGGCACATGGTTGGTGATCCATAGTGCCAGTTTCCTTTCTGGAAGGTAACAGGACTGTGTTCTCATAAGGCAGCATGGCAGGGTGGAAGCCGTATGGGATTCGCCCTCAAATTTCAGCACTGCTGTTGAGCAGCTGTATGAACTTGAGCTATTTGCATATCTTCTTGAACTTTTTTGCTCCTCTGTGAATGAAGCCTGATACCATCGCACCAGCATGTTTTCAGGATTAAGTGAGACAATATGTGGAAGTGCCTGGCACACAGTAGGTGTTCAGTATTTTTTTATTTTCCATTCTCTGTGTCCTTGTTTTGACTACCAGGTAACTATGTTTACCCTTAAAGATCTAATGTATTTCTTCACATCAAGTATATATTAAGAATTTCGTCCCTCATCCTAATGCATTAAACTCACTGCATGGAAGTTATACCATTACCTAGACTCACCACGGTCTTGTCAGACATCAACAGAGTTTTGTGTGGCTGCAATAGAGATGTTATTGCCAGTTGTCAGTATTGAAATGAGGCACTCTTTCATTCTTCAGTGAAATCTGTGCAGGCATTTTCCTTTCTCTAGTTAAACATTTTATAGTCTCCTTTAAAAACAATGCCCTCATTTCGTTTCCTCTCTCTGGCCGGCCTCTTCTCCTCCCTCCTGCTTTCCTAAAATCCATCTTGTTTCCCTGTATTGTTTGCTTAATGGGCAGTTTAATGAATATAGCATTTCCATTTTGAAATGCACAGAGCACAAGGCAGAAACTGAATTTCCTCCTGGACAGTTTCCATCCACAGTCCTCATTTCCAGTTTTCTCCCTTCTTTTCTTTTCTACAACACAACTGAAATTTGCTGAACCAGAAAGCGGAGGAAGGAGGTGTGACAGGAGAGGCAATATGCCTTCTCATTGTTTCAGCAAAAGCTTATTAGCATCCTGCTCCCTAGAAGAGACCAAGTGCCCTAAAGATGCCCTGGGTGCCTCTTCTATTGCACAAAGCTCAAGGTCCAGAGTATACAGTGCATGACAGAATCTAATTACCAAGATAATTACTGTTACCTGCACTGCCTAACTGTTGTGTTTTGTAATCAAAAGCTATATTGGCAGGGGTGAGTGTGAGCCTGCTGAAAACTCAGGGAAACTGTTGAACGTTTATCAACCCGAAGCAATTTTACTCTAGTTAGTGGGCCTGTGTTGCTCAGTTAGCAGAATGTTTGGGGATCAGAAGAATACTCCAGAGCACTTCAGCCATTGCATAGACATTAGTCACTGGGTAGGAATATCCTCAGCTGACTCAGGTATTCATGTTGTTGAAACCAGACTTCATGGCAATTTGAAAATGTCTGTGCCATTTTTAAATTTGTTCTCGAAATAGTTGATCAGTACCTGACTTAGCCTTCATTTGGCATTCAGTGAAGGAGAAATTGATTTCCTTTGGGCATGGCTGTATGTATTTGATGGGTACAGCGTGTGCTAAGCTGGATGTAGGTATGTATTCATACCATCACCACCTGCTTCATATTCATTCTGGCACAAGGTTACAAATTGGCTTTCTGTTTCCCATCTCAGCCAGCTCTAGTTAATTTGTGTCTTTACCTCATTTCGCACACTAAAGAAATGGAGTTTCTACTTTAAAAATCAGGTTTATAGCAAAAATGGTTATAATTGTTTTTTTAAATTTTTAAAGAAATTCCAAGTGGAAAACAAGGAATAAGTTGCAAAAGAGTATGAAAAGTTTGGTAATAAAGACAAGGACACTTAAAAGGAGAGAGTAAAATAACAAAGCAAAATGGGTGAGGCTGACAGGCTATAAATTGAAAAGGGAGAAGGGGTCAAGGAAAAATGCAGACAGGAAGAAAAGAGACAGAAAAAGAAATGATATGGCCTTGAGTAATGAACTCAGAAAAGGAAATAGGAAAAGTTAAGACCAAAGTAAGAATTATGGAGACAAAAGTCAAAGACATCCAGGTCTCAAGAATTATAGGTTATTGGTGGCCTGGGACGTAGTGAAGAGGGGCTAGGCATATCCCTCATGAAGTTAGATGTCTGAATTCCTCAGGACAGTGTGACAGTCAGGGAGAATGTCCCCTGAATATGCTAATTCAGACTCTAAAATAAGAGCCAGCCAGATTCATTACTGTGGTTGGCCAGCCTGTAATGGCAACAGAATTCACTGATGCATATTAAACTGAATTTTTCTAACCAAAGTCTTAAATAAACAGACACCAGCTATAACTGAAAATTAGAATAAGGCTTTCAGTGGTGACTGTTTCTGTAGGGAAAGTCTGAAAACCCTTAACATTGTTTTTTTCCAAATTTTTAGAAATTTGTGGTTCTTCATGTTCTCACTCATAGGTGGGAATTGAACAATGAGAACACATGGACACAGGAAGGGGAACATCACACTCTGGGGACTGTTGTGGGGTGGGGGGAGGGGGGAGGCATAGCATTAGGAGATATACCTAATGCTAAATGACGAGTTAATGGGTGCAGCACACCAGCATGGCACATGTATACATGTGTAACTAACCTGCACATTGTACACATGTACCCTAAAACTTAAAGTATAATAATAATAAAATAAAAATTAAAAAAAATAAAAAATAAAAATAAAAAGAAATTTGTGGTTCTTAAGGCTGCTTAGTATGTTAGCAATTGCTCCAGTGCAGGACTGTGTGGCTCCCTCTAGTATTTTCTTTTAACTTTCTGTAAGGCAGAGAGAGTGGCTGACCTGTGATATAAATGAAACCCCATGGCAGGAACATTAACTCCATCTACAACAAAGGAACATGTAGAGATTTGGATTCTAATGAAAATAATAGAAGCTCCTTCTCCCAAAGTTGGGAAATCCAAAGCAGGTCTTCTCAGCCAGTCCAAATTTGCAAAAGCAGAATCATCACAGTAAGGTAGATATGATAGGAGGCCTAAGAGAAAGCTCAGTTGTCCTTTGGCCTATGGCCTTTGGTCTTGCTGTAGATCCTCTGCTGGCAACTGGATGCTCTGTTGAGTCCAGGAATTGATGATAACCAGTAGTTTGTGGGTAGATTTCCATGTTGCGCACTGCCTTCAGCTAAGCGCTTTCAGTTGCCTCTTGTTATGGTTGGAGCTGAATGACCTTTGTTTACGTGTGTTTCAGGCTAAGTGATGAATTACAAGATTTTCACCAATGAGTGGGAAATGTAGCGATAATTATTCAGACTGATTTATATTTGTCTTTGGGCTGGTTTTTCATGTATATTTTTAGATATTTTAATATAGTTGGATCTGATTTTTTATAAAATCATGAGGTTCTCTTTGTGCTCAAGTGCTGCCAAGAAGTTGGACAGCCCTCCTGTTCTTCTCCCAGTTCCCCAGTCCTTATTCCAGATGAGGGGATGCAGAGTTAGTTGTCAATTCATTCAACAAACATTTATTCAGCAGTTAGAGTGACTATCTCATCTCAGTTTCCCTGAGACTTTTATGGTTTGAACACTGAAAAGTTCTATATTCTAGGAAACTCCTCAACCTCAGGCCAGCCAAGACAGTTGGTTACCTTATCATCTACCATGTTCCAATAGAGCTAGGAGAGACCCTAGAAATCATGACAATTTCTTTATTATTATTAATTACTTTTTAATATTCTTCTTTTTTTTTTGAGACAGGATCTTGCCCTGTACCCAGGCTTGAGTACAGTGGTGCAACCACAGCTCATTACAGCCTCCACCTCCCAGGCTTAAGCAATCCCCTTGCCTCAGCCTCCCAAGTAGCTTGGACTACAGGCATGTGCCATCGCACCTGGCTAATTTTTCATTTTTATTTTTTTGTAGAGACGAGGTCTCATCATGTTGCCCAGGCTGGTCTCAAACTTCCAGTCTCAAGCAATTATCCTGTCTTGCTGATTTAAATTCAAAGAAACCTAGCTTCCCAAAGTGCCAGGATTACAGGCACGAGCCACGGTGCCCAGCCCGTTATGATTTCTACACACTCATTTTAAAGTGCCAGTTAAAGCCAAGGAGACCTCGTTATCAATTTGTTTTTCTTCTGATTCACACATTCCCTGGATTGGAAGAGATAATTAAGTTCTATGGTTGAAGATGTTATATTCAGGCTGCATTAAAGAATAAAATTAAATAAAAGGTCATGCAGTGTGCCAATAAGAATTTTACAAGCCAGGCTGGAATTTGAAAATTAGAGAGTCAAAAAGATAAAGTGAATCAAAAATCATTTATTTAGTATTGAGGTACCTTTTGGTACATCAAAGAGATCATTTATAAAATAGTATAATGTAAGGAAGTTGAAAGAATGAACTACAGTGGAATACTATTATTATATCTACTTACGCCTTTTTTTCTGGAAAATGTTCACAATGATGTGAAAGGATCTAAGACCAGCCTGGCAGCCACCAGATGGTGATTCTAGTCCTGGCTCAGTCAGTAATAGGTCAATGACCCCAGAGAAATCAATTCAGCCTCCCCAGGTCCTTGGATTTCTTTCTGTGAAAATGAAAGCATAGGTAGGAATTTCCCATGGAACAGCTAGCAGAGGAGAAATATTAAAAGTCAGGAGACTCATGCTATAGTTTTCATACTTCATTACAACAATGTTGTTTAGGACAAGTGAGTTAACCTGTTAGCTTCCTCATATATAAAATGGAAAGTCATTAAAAACCTACATAGCAGGGTTCTTGTGAAGATCAAGTGATAATGTAGGAAGCATGTACAAATGTCACATTCTGCCGTCATGTAATGGCCCTCACAGCTTGAGGTAGCATTTAGCATGTGTCATGATTTAGTACAAGGGTTGGCAAACTGTTGCTCTTGGATTAAATCTGGCTCATTGCCTGTTTTTCAAAGAAAAAAAATTGTATATGTGTGTATATATATTATATATAGGTACACACACATGTGCTATATATAGCATATATACACACATAATATATAAACATGTACATATATAGCATAATATGTATATGTGTATAATATCTCCAGTCCTCATGACCAGCCATGCTTGTTCATTTACATTTGCATACTCTATGATTGCTTTCATGCAACAATGGCAGAGTTGAGTGATTGTTTTGCAACAGACTGTATGGCGCACTAAACCTAAAATATTTAGTCTCTGACCCTGAAATGTAAGATTGATAGCCCAAAACCAGGCGTGGTGGCTCACACTTGTAATCCCAGCACTTTGGCAGGCCAAGGAGGGTGGATCACCTGAGGTCAGGAGTTAAAGATCAGCCTGGCCAACATGGTGAAACCCTGACTCTACTAAAAATACAGAAATTAGCTAGGCGTGGTAATGGGTGCCTGTAATCCAAGCTACTCTGGAGGCTGAGGCAGGAGAATCACTTGAATCCAGGAGGCAGAGGTTACAGTGTGCTGAGATGGTGCCACTGCACTCCAGCCTGGACGACAGAGCGAGACTCCATCTCAAAAAAAAAAAAAAAAAAATTATAGTCCAAGATCCAGGATCCAGGATTCTTTTAGGTCTGTGTCACTATGTGATCTCAGGTTAATGATTTATTGTTTCTGATTCTGTTTCTTACACTGTAAAAAAAAAAAAATGGGGGGGGAATACAAATCCAGCCCCTTCTTTCCTCACAGAAATGTTGTTAAGATAGATAAGAAAACAAAAGCATTGATCTCTTCTGGAGGAAAGATGATTTAAATTCAAAGTATTACTCAGAAGGTGGATGCTGTTAGATGACTCAGAAATGATGACTGATGTGTTATTATTATTCTCTGAAATTAGTTCCCTCATGTAACTCAGTGGGGGATTACTTAGATCAGCGATAGCATACAGACCCCTGCATCGTGACACTACATCACAAGCTAAGATACTGCACCAGAATCTAATTTAATCACAGTACCCAGTCAGGAGTGAATTTTAATTGTTTCTTTATCCCTTTATCCTCTGAAGACTGTCATTAACATTTACAAGACATGAACTTCAGATCATGCCAACATCTCTGCTGAGGTCACCTGGCAGCTGGCCATTTTAGTCCATGATCAAGACAGAGGGGCCTTCTGGGCACATGAGGAGGGACAAGACAGAACAGTAGTGGTGGTAGCACATGAGCTGGTTTACAGAGCAAATACCAAAGATACCTGTTTTTGTTAAAACTTGAATTTATATTTTATTCTTGGACACATGACTGATATCCAGGCTGACTAAGCACATACACAAGTAATTAACAAAACTTTATCTAACACGTATAAATATTAGGACCTCCTTTTTCCCCAAGAATCCCCTCAAACCTCCAGGGAGGATCTCCCTAAAGGAGCAGCTCTTCATGTGGCTGAAAGCAGCCACGTAAGGAGGCTAAGGCTGGCCTCTGAAAGTTACCTCGGCCCAGGTGCAGCCCATTTATAGACCCTCTATACCCAACTCCAGATTTATGGCATAGATAAATTAGTGGGCAATCATTTGCTCTATAAAATGATTCTTCATTTTACAAGCTTATTCACTGCCACATTCCTTTACTGATCTATTGCCACTAGTGCAGTTCCAATAAAATCTCGTTGTTAGAAATCCAATACACATATGCTTTTTTCACTGCTAACCTGGATGGAAAGATGAAGAATACAGTGCACTTATAATCTCCTTAGATCTTACGATGTGGCTTTGGTCAAAGTCTTCTGTTCTTAGTTTAGGAGCTTAATGTTCCTTGGTACTTACGATTGACAGGGAGAGACAGGATACAAGATTCTTTAAAATAACAATGAAACAATATGTGATTTTATTAACTAACTTGCTCTAATTATCTGCATGAGATTTTTAATAGAAGGATCAGTCATACAGAAATAAGCTAACTGGCCTTTTGATGATGAGTAATAATGATATTGACAATAGTTACCATATTGAGCATTACCATGTGCCCCATAGCATTCTAACTCATTAACCCATTGAAGCTAAAACCTAAAAGGTAGGTACAATTATTTTCATTTCTGTATTACAGATGAAGAAATTAAGGCACAGAGAAGTAAAATATCCTACCCCATGTCACAAGCTGCTATATTCAGAGTCAATATTCAAACTCAGTGGCACTGACTTTATAATTTTGCTACTAAATAGTCACAGTGCTATATTGACAAGTAAAGCAACCGTCAGGTGCTGAAATGTAGGAGCAAGAGCAATACATAACATGTGTTCTACCTTCAAGAAACTAATAAGAATTTCTGCCTCAGGCCATTAGAGAAAAACTGGTTTGGGACTTGTCCTTTGCCATAAAATGAAAGGAAAAAGGAAAACTGGACAAAATATATCAAACAACTAATTTCATACCTTGGACAACAGGAAGGTTGTTGTTGGACAACTGGAAGCCAAAGTGGAAAGAACTTGTTAGGTATATAGTAAATTCAACAGAGACCCTAGAAGGGCCTTGATTTAATAGTAAGGCTAAACTAGCCCTAGAATCAAGATTATTTTAGACTCACTCTGGTAAAACTTAAAAACAAGACTTGAAAGGATCAAGTACATCTAGAGCTGCCAAAACAATAGCCAACACTTTTTAAAGGAAAACAAGACAATCTAGACACTCAACATGTAAAATTTATTATATCTATCATTCAATCAAAAATTACTAGACATGTAAAGAAGCAAGAAAATATGACCCACAACTAGAACACCCACTGAAGAGAGGCAGACCTAGAAATGATAGTGATGATGAAATTTGTAGACAGGCAGTATAAGCAACTATTATACATATATTCAAGGATTTAAGAGAAATCAGAAACATAATGAAAAGAGAAATGGAAACTATAGAAAAGGAATCAAATGTAATTCTATAACTGAAAAATACAATATATGAAATAAAAAATTCACCTTATGGACTCAACAGTAGATTAGATATTGCCAAATAAAAGATACATGAACTCAAAAAGATAGTAATAGAAGCAATTCAAACTGAAGATAAAATGAGGATGAAGATAAAAAGGCTCTTGTAAAAATAAGAACAGAGTCTCATTTTTAAATAAAAATAAACAGTCTCCATGACCTGTGGGACAACATCAAGCAGACTAACATATATGTAAATGGAGTCCCAGAAAATGTCAGGGTAATGGCAAAAAAACCCTGAGGAATTAATGACTACAATTTTTCCAAATGTAATAACAACTATAAACTGACATATCCAAGAAACTCAATAAAACCCAAGCATGATAAATGACAAGAAAATCATTACAATCAACTAGGCAGAAGGCAGAAATACAAAAAAACTTAAAAGCCTCCAGAGAGTTGAAACACATTACATAAAAAAGAAAAAGATAAGAATAATAACTGATGTTTTTGTGAGAAAATGCAATGTATTGTAGAAGACAATGGGTGACATCTTTAAAGTGCATAAACAAAAATCTGCCCACCTAGAATTCTATAATCAGCAAAAATATTCCTCAAAAATAAGAATGAAATTAAGAATTTTTTAGACAAACAAAATTTGATGAGCAAATTTTTCACCACTCTAAGAAATGTCAAAGGGAATTTATCAAGTCAAAGTAAAATAATGGGAACTCAGATTTGCACAAAAGAGAAAAGTTTCTAAATTAATAAATATGTAAGCTGGGTGTGGTGGCTTATGCCTGTAATCTCAGCACTTTGGGAGGCCAAGGCAGGAGGATCATTGGGGTCCGGAGTTGAGAACAGCCTGATCAACATGCTGAAATCGCATCTCTACTAAAGATACATAAATTAGCCAGACATGGTGGTGTGCACCTGTAATCCCAGCTTCTCAGCAGCCTGAGGCAGGAGAATCGCTTGAACCCAGGAGGCAGAGGTTTCAGTGAGCCGATATCACGCCACTGTACTCCAGCCTGGGCAATAGAGTGAAACTGTCTCAATAAAATAAAATAAAATAGTGAGTAAATATAAAAGGCATTTTTGTTTTTAAAATAGCTTTAAAAGTAAATGGACTGTTCAAATAAAAAATAATAAAGATATAATAATGATATATTAGGAAAAAATGTATGATAATAGCATAAAAGAAAAGAGAGAATAAGTGGAAGTATACTATTGTAGAATTCTTAAATATATGAAGTACATATCTAATGAAGACTGTGATAAGTTAAAATGCATATTGTAAATGCTAGAGCAACCATTTTTAAAAAATGTTATAGCCAATAAGCCATAGAAAAGATGAGATGGAATTTGAAAAGAAAAACCTCATATGAAATGAAAGGAAGAAAGGAACAGTGAAAGAATAAAGAATAAAGTACAAAAAAATCAAGATGATATAATAGACAAACTCAATATATCAGTAATTACATTAGGCATAAATAGACTAACCACACCCCATTAAAAGACAGAAATCGTCAAACTGAATAAAAAAAGCAAGATTCAGTTATATGCTATTTACAAAAAAACATTTTAAATATAAAAATAGCTAGGTTAGATATAAATGGATAGAAAAAGATATACAGCAAATTCTGTATACGTGAAGGCTATCATAATTGTACTTTCTGAAAAAGTTGGCTTCAAAATAGAGAACATTATTAGAGACGATGAGGGACATTTTACAATGGTAAAATAATCTATTCCTCAATAAGACACAGTGATCTTAAAAGTAAATTCACTCACCGAGGTGGGCAGATCACAACAAGGTCAGGAGTTCGAGACCAGCCTGGCCAACATGGTGAAACCCCGTCTCTACCAAAAAAAAACAAAAATTAGCTGGACGTGGTGGTGGACACCTGTAATCCCAGCTGCTCTGGAGGCTGAGGCAGGAGAATCGTTTGAGCTGGGGAGGTGGAGGTTGCAGTGAGCCGAGACTGCAACATTGCACTCCAGCCTGGGCAACAGAGCAAGACTCCGTCTCAAAAAAAAAAAAAAAAAAGTAAATTCACTCAATTACAAGCTTTGAAAACTACATGAAGAAAAAACTGACAGAATTGAAAGAATACACACATCTATAGTTGTGGCCGGAAATTTCAACACTTCTCAGCAGTTGTTAGAACAAGTAGCTGGAAAGTCTGGGTATAGAAGATTCAAACAATACTATCAATCAACTTGATCAAATTGATATTACAGAACACTGCATTCAACAACAGCAGGGTGTACATTCTTTTTAAGTGTACATGGGGTATTCAATGATAGACTATATGCTGGGTTATAAAAGCGTCTCAACAAATTTAAAAGGATTAAAATTATATGAGGTCTGTTTTTTGACCACCATGGAATTGGATAAGAAGTCAAAAGCACTAAGATATCAAGAAAATTCCCAAATACTTGGAAATTAAATATCACACCTCTAAATAAGCCATAGATCAAAGAAGAAATCACCAGGAAATTAGAATTTATTTGAACCTTAATTGATAATAAAAACACAATATATCCCAGTGTATGGGATGAAACTAAAGCAGTGCTTAGATGGAAATGTGTAGATTAAATGCTTATGTTAGAAAAGAAGAAAGTTCTAAAATCAGTGATCTAGCTTCCACATTAAGAAGCTAACAACAACAACAAAAATACTAACCTTAAGTAAGTAGAAAAAAGTAGAAATCAACGAAATAGAAAATAATAAATAATAGAGAAAATCCATGAATTTTAAAACAGACTTTTTGAAACAAAGCTATAAAACTGATAAACTATCAGACTGGTCAAGAAAAAAGAAAAGATGCAAATTGGCAATCTCAGGTGTGAAATAGGACACATGACTACACATATGTCATTAAAAGGGCACTAAAGGACTCTAATGAACAAACATATACCACAAAATTCAACAACGCAGATGACATGCATAAATTCCTTAAAAGACAAATTACTAATACTGATTCAAGAAAAAATAAAAAATCTAAATACTCCTATAAATTAAATGAATTGAATTCATAACTGAAAGCCTTTACTCAAAGAAAACCCCAGACCCAGGTAGTTCCCTCATTAATTCTGTGAAACATTTAAAGGATAAATAATAACATGACTACACAAACTTTAAGAAAACAGAGAAAGAGGTAAATACTTCCCAACTCATTTTATAAGGCACGTATGACACTGATATCAAAACCAAAGATATTGTAAGAAAACTATAGACCAATATCCTTCATGAATATAGACACAAAAATTCTTAACAAAATATAAGCAAATTAAATTCAGCCATATGTAAACTGGATAATATACTATGTTCAAGTGGCATTTATCTTAGGAATTTAAGGTTGGTTTAATATTTTTAAATCAATCAATATAATTTACCACATTAACACAATAAAGGAAAGAGTATGATCATTTCAGGAGGTGCATAAAAAGCATTGCACAAAATTCAACACCCATTCATAACAATGACTTTTGGAAAATTAGGAATAGTGACAGCTTCCTCAACCTGTTAAAAGGCAGTGATGCCAAATCTTCAGCTTAATTATGAAAGAGTGAATGCTTTCCTACTACGATGGGGAATAAGACAAAGATTCCCATTCTCACCACTTCTATTTAAACATATTGCAAGTCCCAACTAGTATAATTAGACAAGATAAAGAAATCAAAGATTACAGATTGCAAAGGAAGTAGTAAAATTATTATTATGAATAAACAACAGAATTGTGTACTGTCAACCTAAATAACTAAAAGAGAGACGCTCTGTGAAAGAAAGATGTTTATCTGGGAATAGAGCATTGCAATGGAAATACCTAGGCTGTAGTTAACTACGTGTGTATTCAGGGAGGTAAAGGAAGACAAAGCTTTTTCAAGGAAAAAATGAGGAAGATTACATAATTGTTTTGAAATAATTATCCTTGACTACAAAGATCAATAAGAAGGGTGTGATGGGTACACTAAAAGCCCAGACCTCACAACTGCACAATATATACACGTCTTCTGCACTTGTACCCACTAACCCTATAATTAAAAAAAAAAAATTAATAAAAAATAGCAAGAGTGACACCTTCTGAGGTTGGACAGGTAGCTGCTGGGCAGATGTACTTACAGAAGTAAGTTTTATGCAAAGTCTTGATGGTCTTTGTGCAAAGTTGTGGTTTTAGCAGTCTTTTTTGTTATCAGGCATGCAAGCATGAGAACCCTCTCTTCGTGACCTCCCCTAACTGTATTTGTTTGGGTTTTCATAACATTTATGCCTTCATTTTTATTCTGATAACTTTCACAGTACATAGAAAATCCTAAGAAAACTACAAACATATGCTACTAGAAGTAAGAAGTAAACTTAGCAAGGTCACAATATACAAAATTAAAGTTTATGTCTGTATACTAAAAACTAGCAAATAATATTTTAAAAAATAACATCAAAGAACATGAAATACTCAAGAATAATTTTAATAAAATACACATAAAATTTAGGAGATTTTTAAGCAGACTTAAATAAATGAAAGAAAAATTTTGAAAAGGAGAAAAAAAATTCGAGGACTTACTCTGATTTCAAAAACTTTCCATTCATCTACAATAATCAAAGTCATGTGGTATTGGCATATTGGCATAAGAATAGACAGATCAGTGGAATAGAATAGGTCTATGCATATATGCTCACTTAATTTTTCACAAAAGTACAAGGTTATTCAACAGGAAAAGGATAGTCTTTACAACAAATAGTGTTAAAACAGATATCCTTAAGGGAAAAAAATGAACCTTAGCCCTTATCTCATACCCTGCACAAAAATTAACTCAAAATGGATCATAAACCTAAATGTAAAATCTTAAACTATGATAATTATAGAAGAAAATATAGGAGAAAAATCTTTTGACCTCAGGTTAGGCAAAGATTTCTTAGTTTACTAAAGGAACTCACCATTTAAAGAAATTGATAAGTTGGACATCATCATAAGTAAAATTTCCACTCTTTGGAAGGTATCATTAAGAAAATGAAAGGCAAGCCACAGAGGAGAAAATACAATACATACATCTGACAAAGGACTTGTAACTCTTACAACTCAATTAAAAGGAGACTAACAACTTAAGAAAAAATGAGCAAAATATTTTAACAAACATTTCGCAAACAAGATACACCAATCCACAGTAAGTACATGAAAAGGTGCTTGAGATCATTAGTCATCATTGAAATACAAATTAAGGCTAGGCCTGGTGGCTCACGCCTGTAATCCCAACACTTTGGGAGGCCAAGGCCAGCAGATCACTTGAGGTCAGGAGTTTGAGACCAGCCTGGCCAACATGGTGAAACCCCATCTCTACAAAAAATACAAAAATTAGCCAGGCATGGTGGCACGCACCTGTAGTCCCAGCTACTCAGGAGGCTGAGGCATGGGAATCACTTGAACCTGGGAAGTGAAGGCTGCAGTAAGCTGAGATTGCGCCACTGCACTCCATCGTGGATGACAGAGCGAGACTCCATCCCAAAAAAAATGAAAAAAAGAAAAAGAAATACAAATTAAAACCAAGATAAGACATTGCTAACACTCACTAAAATGTCCAAAATAAACAAACCATGCAATAATGTGAATGAATTCCCAAATCATTATGCTGAGCAAAAGAAGCCAGACACAAGAGATCACACTGTATGATTCCTTTCAGGCAAAAGTAGAGGAAAGGCAAGCCTAATCAATAGTGACGGGAATCAAACCAATGGTTGCCCGAGACGGGGGTGGGAAGGAATGGACTGAAAAGGGCCATGAGTGGATTTTTAGGAGTGATGGAAATGTTCTGTGTCTTATTGCTGTGGTAGTCACGCAGGTGTGTCCCTTTGTCAAAACTTGTCAAATGTACACTTAGAATGAGTATTTTCTATTCTATTCAAATTTTGCATAAAAAGAAGCAGCTAATTATTTTGTTGTTCATGATAGAAGCAATATTAGCACTTACTGTTATCTAGCTCTTTCCCAAGGTTTTGCAGCACTATGAATTCCTTTAAGTCACTCAGAGAATTAGGAAATTAGCATGGGTTGTTTTGATCTGATTGGGCATCACAATAGGAACTGACCTTTCTGTCTTCTGAGCTCTAACTTTGGATCTCATGTTTTGCTCCTGGTGTTTGGCTCTCCTATTTGGGCCTCCTTAAGGGTGGGTGCTTGGCACAACTGTCATAGTACTTTGCTTAAAACTTTCTCCTTGGCCGGGCACGGTGGCTCAAGCCTGTAATCCCAGCACTTTGGGAGGCCGAAGCAGGTGGATCACCTGAGGTCAGGAGTTCAACACCAGCCTGGCCAACTTGGTGAAACCTCGTTTCGACTAAAAATACAAAAATTAGCCAGGCATGGTAGCAGGCACCTGTAATCCCAGCTACTCGGGAGGCTGAGGCAGGAGAATCGCTTAAACCTGGGAGGCGGAGGTTGCAGTGAGCCGAGATGGTGCCATTGCACTCCAGCCTGGGCAACAGAGAGAAACTCTGTCTCAAACAAACAAACAAACAAACAAAAACTTTCTCCTCAGCTCATTTTACAAACGTCATTGTAAGTTGAATGAATGCATGCCTGGAGAGCAATTGGGATGGGCTACTGTGGAAAGTACTGCTTTTCCTATTAGTAGAGGTATTCAGAAAAGGCTCAACAGCCATATATTAGGGATATTATGAAGTGATTTAAACATTAGATGATGGTTGGACTAGAGAAGTTCTTTCCCAGTCCTGATTATGTGAAAAGAAAGCTTCCAAGGGGAGGAGACATTTCTCCACAGGGGGAAGTGAGTCTAAATATTAGGAGGGTCGGTAGCCATTCTGTCAACCTACCTACCATAGACAGAGTGGGATTCACCCCTAAACCAGTAGAGTGCTTAGATGTCTGTCACCAGGCAGGTAGGGCTGAATCAGAAGAAAGAGAAGGATATCATTTTGGAAACTTACAAGTGAGACATGAAATCTAATAGAAGGGATTTCAAAAAGCGCAGATTCATATGAGAAGTTCCCTGGAAAGAAAAGATGGGTGCTGGTGCGGGCAGGGGCCATCTGAGGACGGCAGCTTCACAGAATTGCCCTCTCACTCCACTCTGGGGCCAGGACTCCCCACTCCTGTGGTCTTCTCCCTAAGATGAGTAAATATGAATTCAGCACCAAGTGAAACGGCCTACACATCCTCTCACCAGACTCTTTTGCTTATAATCATCAGTATTACCTTAAAGCCAAAGCTTACTCATCTGTAAGATGAGGATAATAATAATGATAGAATCATTGTGAGGTTTTGATAAGATAATGCCTGTAAGTGTTTAGTACAGGCTCATAGAAAGTACTTAGTAAATCCTGGCTATGATTGTGGTTATGATTTGGTTACTTGTTTCATCATTAAACCATATATCATTTACTCCAGAGACAAAAAGTAGGAATGCTATTTCCCAATCTCTGTACCATGCTCATAGTGAAACAGCCTGTGCCATCCACTAACATACCCATAAACAATCTCCACTGCATTACAATCAGGAACTTAGGGAAAATGAGGCTTTTTTCTTGTTAAGCTTTATCTGCAGAATCTCAAGTAGTTTTTAGCTGTGCTCTTTTATATTCCAGTCAGCCTCATTTCCACAGATGTACTCCCCGAGATTGAAAGTTCCGTGAGAGCAGGCATCTGGTAAATTATGCCCACGACTGTTTCCCCAGGGCCTAGCAAGGCACTTGGCACTTAGTGGGAGCTCAGTAGATATAAGATGAATGAATATGGTGCCCTTTCCAAAATCCTTCTACATAAGTCCCGCTGCACTAGTCGCTGCCCTGCTATGGATGCAAAAATGAGTGAAAGGTTGATACATTGTAAACATAACTGTGATCATTTAGTCATTTAACCTCTTTACAGCAGCTGGATGATTATTTCTCAGCTATATGAAATTATTAAATAAGAAATAATTCATGCTTCATGTTCCATGTCCTCCATCATGAGGCCTTTTTACCAGTTTAATTAGTTACTAAAGGACAGCATGCCTTCCTCTCCACCTTTTGTCAAGAATTCTAAAGGCTTTAGAGAAAAAATGACTCAGGAGGTGAAACAGCAGGACTCCTGGTGTTATTTATAAACTCGTCACTGGCGTCTGCAGCAGCAAATCTCAAGCATCGTTTACCTTGCCCCGTAATTCTGGAGTTTGAGTATGAATGATGAAACAGCTAATGGCATGTTACCCGACAAAGTAGCATTAGCTTCCTTTATCGTCAGATGTTTTTTTCACAAAAATGTGTAAATTGCAGTTTATCTCACCAGAGAAGCATTTGATCAAATGTACTTTAATTATATTTTGTGTGGCTACTGAGAATAATCACTGTTTCTTCATCATAAGGATTGTCCTAAAAAATTATATTAACGCGGGTCAACCACAAACAGCAGTGGGAATTTAGCTACCTTTAAATGCTAAATTTGCCTCTCAGCTTGTAGATTTCCTACAAATGAATTTCTCTGGGTCAAGATTTTTTCATGAGCATTGGCATTTAGTGGATATTCCTTGAATCAACCTTTTACTTTAAGTGAAATGTATTTGCATTAAAAGCATATTCATTTCCCAGGCTTCTTCTTAACACATTTGTTTCCCTTTGTTTTGGAATTCACAAAGCTTTTCATGGTTTGCACATTCATTCCCTCACTGCATAATGATTTTTAGTAGGTTATATTTTAGAAGGTTTTGTGTCAAAAAAAAAAATTTGCATCTCTTCATCAGGTAGTCAGTTAAAGAGACTGCATTGAGCTGCCAAATGGGACGCTGCCAGGTGACCAAGAAAGAAAAGCCTACTTGCATAAATAAAATGAAAGCGTATTAGAACATTTAGCTAACATTGACTTAATTTTTCACCGTTAGCAACTTCTAACTTTCTTTCATCTTCAAGGATTATGGTTTGAAGCAAGGATAATTCGCCTTGTTTCTGTCTTCCTTTTAGTTCTTCCCTCAGAACCTGGTTTGGGAAAAACCTCACTAATATTTTGTAGCATCAGCCAAGTAGTTGTCATCTTTTTTGTAACCAACTGCCTTATACAAAAGCATAGACACACTTATTTTGGATAAATCTGTACTGTCTGACACATAAGCAAATATGGAAAATATAAAGGAATCCAAAGGCTCTCATACCCAGATCAATTTTCTTCATTGGCCAGAGCTGCCTCTAAAGAAATTCACATGACACCATCTTCATTTTTCTGAACATGATACATATTATTCATTAGCATTTAAGCTTATATCTAATGCACATTTTCAGATAGGATTTTTTAGTAGTAAGACTTTTTTATATGTTTACCTATTATTATCCATGGTAGAGTTTCTTGTGACCTTGGCACTGTGATATCTGGAAATGAAAAAAGTCCATTTTGTTTCAGACTCTTGGTCCCTCTAGCTGTAATTCTACTTCTGACAGTGGCCCCCAGAGGCATTTTGTGGAGGGCCGCTGCCACTTTGACATCACCCCTAAAATTGTTGGGCACACCCTCTCTAAAATAATTTTATTTCTCAGTATAGCTTAATCACTATGAATTTATACTAGAGTCCTTTAAAAGAACAATTTTAACCTGCCCTGCCCTACTTGTTGGGAAGAATAGGGGAAATTAACAGCATCTTGTAACTGGAAGGACCTTTATAGATTCCCAAGACTGATTCCAATTCCAAACAATAATACCAGTCCATAAGTGGACCTGCTTATAGAGAAACACCTGTTGCTTCTGTTTTTTGTCTCATATCCAATTAGTTCCCCATTCACAGCAAAACATTCCCTTCAATCCCAAGGAAACTCAACCTTTTTGATTATTAGTATAGTTTCATCAAAGTTTCTTTAAATAGGTAAAATATCCCCTTTTTCTTGCCTATAATTTTTAAACCTTTTTAAAGGTTGTAAAGAGTTAGTTAGTCAAGGCTTCTTCTCATAAAGCCAGGGTTTCTTTCTTCCGAGACTCTGTGTGCTTAAGTGCTCTATGATCAAATGTGGATGTTATAAACTCATCAGCTTGGCCATGTGGAAGTGAAAACCACTGGTCAGAGGTGTGTGGATTCTCCCTTGTGGCCGCTCTTATATTATTGTGAACCAGCTGGCCTCCAATACTATAAGCATTAACAATGGCTGACAAAATTGTTACTCCAGCTCCATTGTGTCACCTGGACATCCATGCAGCACTCCTGCCAAACAGTCCCGCTAAACTATTCTGATTTCAGATGGGAATTTGATCAGAAACAGCATTTTCATGTAATACTTCCCACTTGTCTAATTCCCTTGTTTCTGCTTGCCAACAGAATGGGAGGTGGACATGAAGAGGTGGGGAAGATGTTTAAGTTCAAATGTCATCTCTGCTAAAATCTGACTTCCACTGCACTGTGGCTTTGTAACCTCCTTGTGTTTGCAGCCAGCTATCAAAAATCTGTCCATTTGAGCATGATTATACTAAAGCATGATTATTTTAAAGCTTTCATTATAAACTCTACACTGGAAATAATCTTTAGGGTGTTTCCAGGTTTGAAAACCCATGTGCACTGAATGTTCTCATGGTGTGCTCTGTCAGAAACAATTTTTAATGATGTTTTCTCAGTGAGCATCATTCCCCAGGTGTGGAGAGAACTGCAGAAAGGCATTTACAAAGAGTCATGCTGGCTCAGATAGGTGAAGAGAGAACTTTATTGACGTCAGACCATGAAAAGAGAGTGGGCAATAAATTCTGTATACACAAAGGTGAAAACAATAAACTGAGACTGACTTATAAACATGAGTACAATTCAAAATACAGTGGTAAGGAGGTGTGGATGTTTCTTTACAGCTATATATGTTTTTGACACACCCGCACACACAGAAAATTATAAAGTCAAAGATAATGAACCTAGAGTCATGTGGAAGGTGTGAGGTGGATGAAGGGAGAAATAGAGGTTACTAAGGAGTATAGGTGGGTATTGAAGAGAGCCTCATTTTATACACATACAGACACATGCACACATATATACCTATATATACTCTTTCTGTCCTCCATATATACATATATTTATATTTATGCACATGTAAATACATATATGTAATTTATATTTATTTTCCACCAATACTCCTCATACCTAGAGACCATGAACTACATACAGAGGGAAGGCACACTTTCTACCTGAAGGCCAGCCCTTATATTGGTGATCGGTTTGTTCAATGCTGTTCATCATTAGAGTAATTGTGTATAAAATCATGAATGATGAATGGGGACTTTGTGAGTCACTTAACATTTGCAAGAAGCATATGAACGTGATTGTTCTTTTAGAGTTCGTTAGGTGGGTGGTGGTAAAGTAATACAATTTTCTAAATGGTAAAATTGTGAATCTCACGCATGTCAAAAAATTTATTCAATTCATTAATTAATGAGAATATCAGTAAGATATTATACCAATTTAAAGAGCATTTGAGAAACCAAGTCTGTGCAACTTAATAAATATATATTAGGATAAAATTGCTGGGTTAGATAAAAACTGGTTAATGTCTTAGAAGCCAATAAACTGTAACCTTTGAGATATCTGTTCTATGGGACAAAATTCATTTTCATCTCTTTTAGACATCTGTAAGTTGACATGTAACTTCACTAAATCTGGGATCTTTAATCAACAGTAAGCAGTGAGTCAAAATAAGTACATTCTAATAAATAATCTTTGGGTGGACGTCGCCCCTGAATGACATTGAAAGAATGTACTGCCTACCTTTTCGCTTTATTTTTAAGTCATGAATAATTTTTATAAGAGTGGTGAAAGGTATAAGAACATACTGAGTACTACATAATAGTGTTTGGATCTCAACTTGTATACTGCTATATGTTTACATGGTTTTGGTAAGGAGCACTGACTTGTCATTCTCCAAGGTGGAAGCTGAGAGTAGAAGTTCCAGAAAGTGGGATTTACTTACCATAAGTTGCTATAGAAAAGGAGGATGGAGTCAATCTTTATTTCTGCTTTTGTCCCATTACATGTTAAGAATTTTTTCATTTACCCATTCAGTGATTCAACAAATATGTGTTAAGCATCCACTATGTGCCAGGCATTGAGGATTGGGGTGAAAAAGCCCCTCCTCTTAAGGAGCTTACATTCTAGCAGAAAAGACAGGCAACAAATAATAAAACCATGATAATATTGTTTCAACTGGTAGATAATGCTATGAAAAAGAAAAAAAAGAAGCAGCATGAAAGTAAGGGAGATAATGAGTGACCACATGGAGGGGTGGACTTTAGACTGAATGATCAGGGAGTCCCAGGAGGACTGGCAGGCCTGCAGATTGTGACCCAGCCAGAGCGATGGGCTTGGTGTCAGGTAGGGCTGCCATTCATCTTCTGACCACTGTATGAATGTAATTCAAGTCTGTACTCTATTTCATGGTCCAGGATACCTCCGACCCAAGTTTCCATCTCTTTGTCATAAAGTAGAATAGGGGTGGGAGATCAGAGCTGCAAATGAAGCAAGTCATGCAAATGGTTTCCCACTGGGGAAAAAGCACATTTTTTCCTGGGATAGGGCAGTGAAGAAGGTACAGAGCATGGATTTCAGATCAGAGACACCTGGGTTTGAATTCTATTCCTACCACTTACTACTGTATGACATCAGACAAGTTACTGAGATCTATTTTCCATCTGTTAAAGACACATGAAGATCCCTCCCTCATAGGGCCAATTCAATGAAATCATCTCCAGAAAGCCCTCAATACACAGAAAGCACTCAACAAGTAGTGACTATTATTCTTGTAATTCCCCTATTTGGGGAGTCTGTAGTATCATCTTCATGTAGTACTGATTATCTAGTCTTAGTTATGGCTGCCACACAGTTTTACAACCTTACAGAAAGATGACTCATTATCACACAGTTCAGATACCGTGGGACCTGCAAGTCCACCAGAGGCGTTGGTGTTGACCTAAACTATTTGGTCAAAATTATGCCCGTAGCCAAGCCAAAGTTTCCAAAGAGATAGAAGGTACATGGGCTTAGTGGCACACCTAAAACTTTTTAGCCCAAGTTCAGAGATTCTTGGGTAGCTTGAGAGTTTAGAAACTAAAAGTAGAATACTTTTAATGGATTTTTGATTGAGGATTTTTTTTGTTTGTTTTTACTTTCTGGTCCTATCCTGTCCTTTGTTTTCCTTTCCTTTTTTCCCCCTCTTATGAGCTGAGTTGCTTTCTCTTCTAGGGAGCTATGTGTTAGGAAGCTGTTAATGAACTGCTTTTGAGCCTAATTTTCAGTAAGATTTAATACAGTAGGGATTAAACTGCCCCCTTGAAAAGAGAGATTAAGTGTCTGCAAATCCCATGAATTGATTTTCTAATTGTTTTGGTAATAATGTGTGTGTGTTTTTCATTTGCTAATGTTGCTGAAAATAATAATAATTTTAATTAAATTTTAAATGTATTTTTAGTATTTTAAGGATTCTAGAAGGACTAAGTTTTCTTGCAGGGAATATGTTAAGACCATAACATTCTTCCCTAACCCCATAATTATTATGATTAGGGAATGTCTATAATATATTCCATGGCAATTAAATTGCATACTCCAGACTGTTCAAGATGTGTTTATAAAAGGAAAAATGGATTTCCCACAGCTGCTCGCCTGTGAATGCATCCTTCACACAGAACCACAGTAGCCAGTATATGCACTAAAATAACAGACTTGAATTTAAACTTTCAGTGCTTTCAAACGTCTTTCAAAAACTTCTCATAACACAAATTGCTTAATTTGTGTACATGAAAACTCACTGATTACATATGAATGAGAGTCAACCTACAATAAGGGGGACTTTGAGAATCTTTGTGTATGTGCCCACCCATCTCTTCAGGAATTAGCAGGTATTCAGTCTTGTTCCAACATTCTGCACAAGCCACAGTCATTAGTGAGAGCACCCTGTGAAGGCTGAAATCTGCTGTGAACAGTATGGGGCAGCTCGGGTATTTTTTATAATATTCATCAGATGGTCTTCACCCAGTCACATAGCTGGAAAATATTTTCTGTGAGATGAGTGTTTACAAAAAAAAAAAAAAGATTCATAGAGAAGGAGCAAGGGAAGAAGGAAGAGGGAAAATAATCCAAACCAGGGTCAAGGCAGTCATATAGACTAGAATCACAGACCAGCTGTTCCATCTTTAAAAGCGATCGTCACAACCTTGATTTATTAAATTGGAATTTCAATCTTCCAAGTTGTAATGAATTGATCATAATACTGTTGATATAGATTGGCTCATCTTTGTGGCTGTATAACAACTATAATAAAGAATTAATTGAGACCTATTAATCCTCACAAGCATCTTGGAAGCTGGATATCATTAGCCCTGTTTGCTGATTGAGGAAACTAAAGTTGAATGGCTTTACATTATTCTTTCAAAGTCACCCAGTTTTTAAGCAGAAGAATTTGAATTTGAACCCAGCCCTACCTGCCTTTAAACCCCATATTCTCTCAGCTGTATCTCCCTGCCTAGGTGCAATGGCTCCTTGGCTGACATGCTGAAGGATATGTCTTCACATTCTTAAACTCCAAACCTCCGTTGGAAATAATTTCCTAACAGTGAAACTGCCCTAATAATGCTGTGGTTTGTTTCCAGGCGAGAATATTTGCCTTCAGAGCAGGCTGCTTCTACCAGCTTTCCATTTCATAAAGGCATTTTATGACTCCCTCTTCAGAGCTCATATACCTGTCAGAAGATCCTGTGCAATTTATCCCTAGGGATAGTTAACATTCCCCCTGACCCACCCACCCTGCAATGTCAGGTGCCCTCAGAAATGGAAGTGCAGGATCTCCCTCAGTGCCCATCTTTTAGATCAGTAGCTGTCACTGATAAAATGTCTCCTTGGAACTACAGAGACAAAGTTGCAAGCCAGCCAGTGGGCCCACCCTGGTATCTCCTGCAGTTACCAGCATTCTCACTAGTGATAGAACACGTTTTGGAGTTGTTTTAGTTTTGGAGAATGTTCTTGGGAACTTAGATGATATCTGAGGAAATGCCTTCTTCAAGTCACTAGTTCTAAAGGAAGGCAGCCAAATTCCTTCAGTCTGAGAATTTTGGAGCTCTGAAGAGGGCATGGACAAATATTTCTTGCCTCTCTTTTTTAAATATGGAATTTGGAGGCTTTGTCTGTCGACCACCATGCAGTGTCTTTAAGAAGCTCTGACTGGGAAGGAAACAGCCCCAAGTGTTCCAAGCTCTGTCTGCTGGAATTAAATGTCCCTTCCTGTTTCCTGACATCGACAATTCTAATTTAGCCTCCATTCACCCTCAGTGACTTCTATTCTTTGAAGGTTTTGACTCTGTCCTTGTACATGAATTTGACATTCACCTGATGCTCTGTGGGGTCCAGAGAGCAAGTACTCCCCACCAGCTTCAACTAATTCTAAAATGTCACAGTTTCTGTTAAAGTGCTTTCTAGCTACTACCAGAGTAAACATACAGATTTGTCTCCCCTGGGTGTGCTGTGAGTTCATGGCATAAAGTATTTTTTCTGGTTTCAAAATGGACTTCTGGCCTGTAATCCCAGCACTTTGGGAGGCCGAGGCGGGCGGATCATGAGGTCAGGAAATCGAGACCATCCTAGTTAACACAGTGAAACTCCGTCTCTACTAAAAATACAAAAAATTAGCCGGGCGTGGTGGCGGGCGCCTGTAGTCCCAGGAGGCGGAGTTTGCAGTGAGCCAAGATCACGCCACTGCACTCCAGCCTGGGCGAACAGCAAGACTCCGTCTCAAAAAAAAAAAAAAAAAAAGGACTTCTGGACTTCTGGCTTTTCTACTGGGAAATGTGGTTATCTGTGCCTTCTGGAGGTCAAGATGTCATCATCTGGCGCTGGTCCCTCTCACTTCTCCTCAGACTGGACCTCTTCTCCAGCTGTATACTCACCTTCGTGGTTGTATACACAATTTCTCCTTCGTGTTTTTTGGAGCATCTCCCTAAGGTGCATCTCTAGTCACCACACCTTCTCATTCATCCTCCTGACCACCATGGCTCCACATTGATGAACTACATTCAGTCTATTTTCAGCCTTACATTTAGGACCTTCCACAGGCGGTTGCCAACTTTATCTGCCAATAATTAGCCCAAGTTACCCCCCAGTGTCAACCAAACTGGAATGCTCACATGTTCTGTTCATCTGGAATACCTGTGCCTATATCTGTCTGTTGACATCCTAAGTACTCCACCCCAGAGCAAGGGGTTTATGGGAGTAGATAGGGGAAAACTCTGGTACGAAGTTGTAAGAAATTGGGTTGGGCTTGGAGAAAATCTAGATGGCTTGTTATAATTTCTGTTCTTTTACATTTGCTGAGGAGAGCTTTACTTCCAAGTATGTGGTCAATTTTTGAATAGGTGTGGTGTGGTGCTGAAAAAAATGTATATTCTGTTGATTTGGGGTGGAGAGTTCTGTAGATGTCTATTAGGTCTGCTTGGTGCAGAGCTGCGTTCAATTCCTGGGTAACCTTGTTGACTTTCTGTCTCATTGATCTGTCTAATGTTGACAGTGGGGTCTTAAAGTCTCCCATTATTAATGTGTGGGAGTCTAAGTCTCTTTGTAGGTCACTCAGGACTTGCTTTATGAATCTGGGTGCTCCTGTATTGGGTGCATATATATTTAGGATAGTTAGCTCTTCTTGTTGAATTAATCCCTTTACCATTATGTAATGGCCTTCTTTGTCTCTTTTGATCTTTGTTGGTTTAAAGTCTGTTTTATCAGAGACTAGGATTGCAACCCCTGCCTTTTTTTGTTTTCCATTTGCTTGGTAGATCTTCCTCCATCCTTTTATTTTGAGCCTATGTGTGTCTCTGCACGTGAGATGGGTTTCCTGAATACAGCACACTCATGGGTCTTGAGTCTTTATCCAATTTGCCAGTCTGTGTCTTTTAATTGGAGCATTTAGTCCATTTACATTTAAAGTTAATATTGTTATGTGTGAATTTGATCCTGTCATTATGATGTTAGCTGGTTATTTTGCTCGTTAGTTGATGCAGTCTCTTCCTAGTCTCGATGGTCTTTACATTTTGGCATGATTTTGCAGTGGCTGGTACCGGTTGTGCCTTTCCATGTTTAGCGCTTCCTTCAGGAGCTCTTTTAGGGCAGGCCTGGTGGTGACAAAATCTCTCAGCGTTTGCTTGTCTGTAAAGTATTTTATTTCTCCTTCACTTATGAAGCTTAGTTTGGCTGGATATGAAATTCTGGGTTGAAAATTATTTTATTTAAGAATGTTGAATATTGGCCCCCACTCTCTTCTGGCTTGTAGGGTTTCTGCCGAGAGATCTGCTGTTAGTCTGATGGGCTTCCCTTTGATGGTAACCCGACCTTAACAGAGATATAGATCAATGGAACAGAACAGAGCCGTCAGAAATAATGCCACATATCTACAACTATCTGATCTTTGACAAACCTGAGAAAAACAAGCAATGGGGAATGGATTCCCTATTTAATAAATGGTGCTGGGAAAACTGGCTAGCCATATGTAGAAAGCTGAAACTGGATCCCTTCCTTACACCTTACACAAAAATCAATTCAAGATGGGTTAAAGACTTAAATGTTAGACCTAAAACCATAAAAACCCTAGAAGAAAACCTAGGCATTACCATTCAGGACATAGGCATGGGCAAGGACTTCATGTCTAAAACACCAAAAGCAATGGCAACAAAAGCCAAAATTGACAAATGGGATCTAATTAAACTAAAGAGCTTCTGCACAGCAAAAGAAACTACCATCAGAGTGAACAGGCAACCTACAAAATGGGAGAAAATTTTCACAACCTTCTCATCTGACAAAGGGCTAATATCCAGAATCTACAATGAACTCAAACAAATTTACAAGAAAAAAACAAACAACCCCATCAAAAAGTGGGCGAAGGACATGAACAGACACTTCTCAAAAGAAGACATTTATGCAGCCAAAAAACACATGAAAAAAATGCTCACCATCACTGGCCATCAGAGAAATGCAAATCAAAACCACAATGAGATACCATCTCCCACCAGTTAGAATGGCAATCATTAAAAAGGCAGGAAACAACAGGTGCTGGAGAGGATGTGGAGAAATAGGAACACTTTTACACTGTTGGTGGGACTGTAAACTAGTTCAACCCTTGTGGAAGTCAGTGTGGCGATTCCTCAGGGATCTAGAACTAGAAATTCCATTTGACCCAGCCATCCCATTACTGGGTATATACCCAAAGGACTATAAATCATGCTGCTATAAAGACACATGCACACGTATGTTTATTGCGGCATTATTCACAATAGCAAAGACTTGGAACCAACCCAAATGTCCAACAATGATAGACTGGATTAAGAAAATGTGGCACATATACACCATGGAATACTATGCAGCCATAAAAAATGATGAGTTCATGTCCTTTGTAGGGACATGGATGAAATTGGAAATCATCATTCTCAGTAAACTATCGCAAGAACAAAAAACCAAACACCGCATATTCTCACTCATAAGTGGGAACTGAACAATGAGAACACATGGACACAGGAAGGGGAACATCACACTTCGGGGACTGTTGTGGGGTAGGGGGAGGGGGGAGGGATAGCATTGGGAGATATACCTAATGCTAGATGACGAGTTAGTGGGTGCAGCGCACCAGCATGGTACATGTATACATATGTAACTTACCTGCACATTGCGCACATGTACCATAAAACCTAAAGTATAATAATAATAATAATAATAATAATAATAATAATAAATTAATTTTAAAAAAAAAGAAAAGAAAATCTAGATGGCATCCTGGGGCAATGGAGGGCTCAAGAACAATGGCAATGTCCAGTCCACAAGACAGGAGGTAGGGGATTTGAAGAGGGAAATCCTAGGAATGTGGTTACCAGAAACACATAGAAACATAACTCCCCTTCCCTAAAATAGTTATTGGATATAATAATAATTGCCTTTTAATAATACATGACTTAGCAAGAGGCAAAATAAGGGAATTCTGCAGAGGTGAGAAATAATAGAAATAATGAAAATCTATAGAAGTAAGAAAACCCTGGGGCCTGGCATTTGTCTGCTAATCCCTGTTTGCCTAGAGCATGGGTTTTAATGAGCAGTGAGTGCATCTAGGACAAGTACAAAACTTGGGGCCACTAGTGTACTTTATAAGATATTGATTAACTTTAGACTTATTAAGATGAAAATGTAACCTATAATTTCCAAGGTCTCCACTGACAGAATTGAAATAAAGCATGTAGCTTCCAAACTATAGAGTTGGGGGGAAAAGGAGTGAGAGGAGGGAAAAAAATCAACCCAAAAGAAGGCAAGAAAGAAAGAAAAAAAAGAAACCTAGAAAACATAATAAACAGATAGAAGCAAAAAAATTCAACTCTAAACTATTCATAAGAGAAACTCCTAAAAGTATGAGACAGAGAAAGGGTGCCAGTAAAACGATGGGAAAGGACATACCAGGGTAATATTCTGCAAAAAGAACTAGGTGTGCCTATCTTAATTATTAGGAAAAACTGGACTTCCAGAACAAAAAGCAATACTACAGATGAATTTTCAATTTACCAGGGATACATAATTTTAAATTTGTATACCCCTAACAGTATAACTTTGAAATATATTTTTAAAAGTTACTGAAACTACAGTATATTCAAAATCACAAAGGGGCATTTTCACACATCTCACAAAGGGACATTTTCACACATCTCTCTCAAAATTGATGGGTCGAATAGACAATAAATCAGTAAGGAGTTAAAAGGTTTGAAGAACACAATTAAGAAGCTTGATCTAATGGACTTACACAGAGCACTGAAAGCACATTCTCTTCAAATACACATGGAACATTTACAAAAATGCATCACATACTAGGCCATAGAGCAAACATCAACAAAATTCAAAGAATCTGTATCGTACAGCCAACATTCTCTAACAGTTAAATTAGAAATCAATAATGAAAAAAATAACTCAGAAAACTTCATACTTTTGAAAATTAAAAAATGCATTCTAACTCATGAGTCAAGGAAAAAATCAAACTAGAAATTAATGAATATTTAGAACTGAATTGTCATGAAACTACTAATGGGAACTGGTGAGATACAGCTAAAGCAGTATTGAGGGAAGATTATAGCCTTATTGCTTATGCTAGAGACAAAGTACGTCTGCAGAGTAATAAACTGAGTGTTTAACTCCAAAAATTAGAAAAAGAAAAGAAAAGAAACCCAAAGAAAGGAGGAGTAAAATAATATAAGCATAATATAAACTTTGGAGCAGAAATCAATGGAAGAATAACTACTAAATAATAGAAAGTATCCAAAAAATGAAAGTCATCTTTTCTTTTTCTTCAAATTATTAATAAAACTGACAAACTGCAAGCAAGATTTAAAAAAAAATACAGAGAAGACACTGATAATCAATATCAAGAATGAAAAAGAGGGCATCACTATAGATGCTGCAGACATCAACTAAAATTAAAAACAGGATATTACTGACAACTTCATGCCAATTATTTTGAGCATTTAGGCAAAACTCACAAATTCCTAGACAAATGTAATTTCCATAGTTAATTCAAGAATAAGTACAAAACCTGAATAACCCAATAACCATGAAAGAAATTGAATCATTAGTTAAAATTGTTATCATAAAGAAAACATCAGACTTTGATGGCTTTGTTAAAAGTTCTACAAAATAACCAGGAAATAAATAATTCTAATCTTACACAAACTATCCCAGAATGTAAAAAAAAGAAGGAAAACCATGTTATGAATCAGATGCATCCTTGATACTAAAACTGGAGAGCCACAAACAGAAAATGTAGGTTTTTCAAAATGAAAATTTACAATAGCAACAAAATATATAAGCCATCAAAGAAAGAAAACGAACAAAAAGTATGTAAAACTGTTATAAAACTTTAAAGACATTGAGAAGACAAATAGAAACATATATAAACACACCATTTTCATGGATAAGAACACAATATTCTAATAAAAAGATGTTAGGTTCCCCCAATTTAAAATAGATATTACCACAATTCTGATCAAAATCCAAGAATACTTTTGGTGTATATTTAAATGATTCTAAAATTTATCTGAAAGAGCAGATGGTTCTGAATAATCAAAACACTCCTGAAGAAGAAGGAAGAGAAAGTGAGGGAATTTGCCCTAACAAATATCAAGGATTCTAAAGTAATAGCAATTAAGATAGTATGGCATTGTTGCAGAGATAGACAAATAGATCACTGAAACAATTAGAAAGCCCCAAAGTAAACATATAAGGAAACTTAATATGGCACAATTGGTACTGCAGATCAGTGGAGAAAGAGGATGTACTACTAATCAATAAATGTTTCTAGACAATGGAAAACTGAAAATAGAATCCTACCTCACACCCAACACAAAAATCATTTCCTATTCTGGATGGGTGGAGAACTTTAAAACAAAAATAAAATATTTTTAAAATTTAGAATAGAATTTCAGAGAATATCTTTGTAATATTAGGATAAGGAGGGACTTCTTACGACATAAACAGTACGGATCTTACAGGAAAAGATTCATAAATCCAACTACATTGAAAGTAAAAACACTTATTCATCAAAACACACACAAACAGGGTAAAGAGATGAGCCACAAACTGGGAAATGATATATACAAACTTACTAACAGAAGAGTAGTGTCTAAATTATGCCAAGAACTCTTACAAGTCAATAAGAAAAAGACAAATCCATTGAAAAAGGGGCAAAATGCATGAACAAGAACTTCACAAAAGAGAAAGCACACATAAACGACCAAAAAATCCATATGTAAAAACATACTTAATCTCACAATTAGTCTCACTTTTAAAACTGCAAATGAAATGTTAGCATTTCACATTCACCAAATTTACAAAAATTAATTTGACAATATCAAGTGCTGTAGACTACGTGAAGCAAGAGAATGACTCACATACTAACAGTGTAAGTGTAAACTGAAAAGGAAAACATTTTGGAATTGCATGGTAAAATTGAACACACACATACTCTATAGCCCAGCAAACCACTCCTACATTCAAAGCCTTGAGAGTGTTGGTAGCAGCACGTAATAGAAAACTGGAAACCACCTAAATGACCATTGTTGGTAAAATGGATAAATAAATACAAAGAGGTAACGTACTGCAATAAAACATGAAAATACTACAGCTATACACAACAGCATAGATAAATCTTATATATGTTTGAATGGAAAAAGCAAGCTGAAGAAATATATCTGGAGGATATGGTTCAAAAGTAGGCAATATTAAACTGTATATCTGTACACATATAATTGTTATATATAGTCATATATATATATATGTGGTAAAGTATGAAGTGGTAAAACTGTAGAAAAGCAAAGAGTGATTAAGAGGCAAGACAGGATAGTGGGTACCTCTGGAGGGAGGAAAAGATCTGCAATGGGCAGTGGTGTCATAAATGGGTTTCCAAGATACTGGTAATATCATTCTTGCATTAAATTATGGACATATACATATATACTTATTATTTTCACCCTTTATAATATGCATTTATGTTCTCTACAATCTTATGTGTGTATGGTATTTTTCACAATAAAAGAGTCAACCAACCAATCAATCAAGCTAGCTAGAGGCTAAAGAACTGCAACTAGAATCCATAAGATGGGTCTAGTAGGTTTTCAAGGATAAATAAGAGACAGTGAAGTTTCCCTGAGGCTATGATGCATGACTGAAACTAGCAAAAAGCTTCACACTTGAATGAGAAGAAAGCTTTGAAGTGGGGCAGAGACTCCTGCTGGTGCCCTTGGAGGTTGCTGGGGATGTTATGACTCTAGGAAGTAAATGGATGATTTGAGAAGGAAAACTTGAACAAAGGGGTATTGATTTTCTTTTGTACCCAGGAAGGTACATAATTTGCAAATGTGCAGATACAAAGAAGATACTGTCTTTTTATAAATATGAGGCATTTGTCTCAGTTACTTATACAAATAAAAGTTTATTTTCCCTTATATCACAGGAAATCCAGAAGAAGGCGGTGCAGAGCTTGTTGAGAGAGTTAGCAATATTTTCCAAATGCAGGCTACTTCCACTCTGCCATTTTTAGTTTAGGGACTTTTTGCCCCATGCAGCTCCAAAGTTCTCATCTGCCTTTAATGCAGCATTAGGGGTATTTTCCCAACTCTTTGTCAACGAAGTTAAAGGCTTTTCTAGAACTCACCCACAGCTGGCTACTCACATCATAGTCATCAGAATGGTGACACATGGACATTTCTTGCAGCAAGAGAGCCTGGAAAAGTAATTATTTTGCTATTGCAGACTGTATAATAGGAGCAGGCAAAAGTGAACGGGGAGAGGTGTGTATTCAGCAGTGTCTGTCAAAATACTCCACTAAGAATTCTTCCTCTTTTATCCCCAGGAGCCAGTCTACTTGATGACTTATACAAGTATTTCTTTTTCCATCACTCCCACGGAGACACCATGACTGTCATGGATCCAAAGCAGATGAATGTTGCTGCTGCTGTTTGGGCTGTTGTTTCTTATGTTGTTGCAGACATGGAAGAAATGCTGCCTAGGTCCTAGAAACAGCAAGAAAGAAACATTTTCATGCTTCTGGCCAGGAATCCTGGGTCTGCAACTTTGGAAAACCCCTCTTCACATAACAATTTCATCTAATTCATCTTCAAAGCACAACTCTATTTCATGCTTTCTGTTATTATCTTTCTTGATACTTTCCAAATTCTCTGATTCTAGAAAAAGGAATCATTCTCCCCTCCCTCCCACCACATAGAATCAACATATGGTAGGGATCACAGTGGGGGCATTTCTTCATATCACCTCTTAAAAACATTGTTTCCACTTTAAAAGTAAACACTTAATAAATTTTTGGAAGATCTCTGATTTGTATGTGTTCATTTATGAACATTAAATATGAAAATATTATGGTTTATATTATTTATTGAAGGAGTAGAGGAATTACTCAACTTTAGTATGCTCTTAATTGAATATATGGAGGCATTTGACTTTCTAATTAGTATATTTTTACATTATGTGAATTTTAAAAATGAGCTTTGGAATTTTTTAATTTATAGGAAAAAAAGGATATCATTTGGGGAAAAAATCAAGATGTATAATTCAATTGCCTTATTAAAGGTAAATACTAGGGTCTGTCACTAGATAAATAATAATGCTATTTTGCATTTATGTTTTGTTATTTTACACAACATTTCCATGAAGTTGGGGCTTATTCACAATTTGCTGATGGCATGGTTGGAGCTCAGAGAGGCTCAATTAAATTTACAGAGTCGTCTAGAGCAAAAACATTAATCCCCGTCCTCTCTGGAGCCAATTTCTACTATTCTGCCTCACACAACATCCAATATTCAATAAAAAATTACAAGACACACCAAAAAACGAACAAGAAGAAATAAACTTATTGTCAAGAGATAAAGCAATTAAGAGAACAAGACTAAGAGATGACCTAGAAGTTTGAACGATCAGAGGAGTTTAACCTAACTATGATGTTTATGTTAAAGGTCTAGTAAGAAAAATGGACTACACACATGAACAGAAGGGGAATTTCAGCAGAGTTGGAAACCATAAAATGGAGTCAAATACAAATGTTAAAAAATGCAATGTCAGAGATATAAAATTTTTTTGTCAGACTCATCAGCCAATTGGACAAGGCTGCAGAGAGCATGAGTGGACTTGTATATAGGCCAATAGAAATTATCCAAAAAGAGAAGAAAGAGTAAAGAAAAAAAATGCCAGAGTGAATCATCCAAGAATTGTGATACAATATCAAGTTGTCTAATATGTGTGTACTTGGATTTTCAGAAGGAGAGGACAAGGCATCAATTGTATTAATGATAATAAAATGATTAAAAGACAGAGTGGGATCTTTCATTTCTGACGAAGTAGCACACCAGTACTCTGACCCTTACACTGAAGATGACTAAAAATGCTAGATAATATTTGAGAAACATCTTATTAAATATATGAATGAACTGATTAACAAGAATATTAGACAAAAGACTAAGTATCAAAAGACTATATACCAAGAGATACATAGAATATATTTTGCTTTTAAAAGGTTTTTAAACTTTTAAATATATATATATATACACATATGTGTGTGTGTGCGTGTGTGTGTGTGTATCTTTTTTTTTTTTTGAGACAGGGTCTAACTCTGTTGCCCAGGCTCTAGTGCAGTGGTGCGATCTTGGTTCACTGCAACCTCCACCTCCCAGGCTCAGGTGATCCTCCCACTTCAGCCTCCTGAGTAGCTGGGACCAAAGGGTGCTAAATTTTTTTGTGTTTTTTGTTTGTTTGTTTGTTTGTTTGTTTGTTTTTAGAGACGGGGTTTCGCCACATTGCCCAGGCTGGTCTTGAACTCCTGGATTCAAGTGATCAGCCTGCCTCAGCCTCCCAAAGTGCTGGGATTACATGCATGAGCCACTGCGCTCAGCCTTAACAACATACATATTTTTTAATTCCAATAGCTTTTTAGGTACAAATGGTTTTTGTTACAATTACACGGATGAATTGTATAGTGGTAAAGCCTGAGATTTTAGTGCACCCCTCACCCAACTAGCGTGCATTGTATCCAATATAGTTTTTTATCCCTCACCTCCCTCTCACCTTCCCCGCTTCTGAGTCTCCAATGTCCATTATAGCACTCTGTATGCCTTTGTATACCCATAGCTTAGCTCCTACTTATAAGTGAGAACATACAGTATTCAGTTTTCCATTCCTGAGTTACTTCACTTAGAATAATGGCCTCCAGCTCCATCCAGGTTGCTGCAAAAAACATTTCGTTCTTGTTTATAGCTTACTCAGCAGTGTTCCATGGTGTATATATATCACATTTTCTTCATCCACTCATCAGTTGATGGGCAGTTAGGTTGGTTCTATACCTATTCAACTGTGAATTGTGTTGTGATAAACATATGCATGCCAGTATCTTTTGATATAATGACTTATTTTCCTTTGGGTAGATACCCAGTAATGGGGTTGTTGGATAGCATGGTAGATATACTTTTGGTTCTTTGGGAAATCTCTATACTGTTTTCCACAGAGGTCGTACTAATTTACATTCCCACCAGTAGTGTATAAGCAGTCCCTTCTCACCACATCCAGTCAACATCTATTGTTTTTTGACTTTATAATAATGGGCATTCTGGGGCCAGGCATGGTGGCTCGTGCCTGTAATCCCAGAACTTTCGGAATGCAGGAGGATTGCTTCAGTTCAGGAGTTCAAGACCAGCCTGGACAATATTGTGAGACCTTTACTATACAAAAAATAAACATAAAAATAAATTAGCCAGGCATGGTGGCATGCATCTGTGGTTCCAGCTACTTGGGAAGCTGAGGTGGGAGGATCTCTTGAGCCCAGGAGGTCAAGGTTGCAGTGACCTGTGATCATGCCACTGCACTCCAGCCTGGGTGACAGCAAGACCCTGTCTCAAAAATAATAATAATGGCCATTCTGACTGCAGTAAGGTGGTATCTCATTGTGGTTTCAATTTGCATTTTCTTGATAATTAGTGATGTTGAGCATGTTTTTATAAGTTTGTTGGTCATTTGGAGATACATAGAACATTGAACAAGCTTTCTCTTTGAGAAAGTTTAAGGAATGTGGTAAACTTAAATTCCATTCAGAGATCAGGAGATTGTAGACGAATTCCAGATTCTGCCACATTAAGGATACTATAGAACTCCAACAAAAATGAGACCCCAAAATATTATACCTCAATATAGTGGTGAACAAAAATAACTCTCAGGTCTGCAAGGAAAGTTACCATGATTGAGTAAAAGCTAAGTAGAGGGTCTGAAGAAATTCCCACTTATAAAGTTAGATAAAATATTAACTCACAACAAAAAGGGGGGAAAAAAAGAATCATAGCATTCTGAGCAAGAGAAAACAAAAAAAGATAAAGAATTAACCCACAGTGTCCTCTGATACTGGAATTTTTAGGTTAAAATTATTTAAGCTATGTCCATTATTTCAAGGAAGTCAAAGAAGAGTTTGAAAGTAGAATAGAGAGCATGGGACCATAAAAAAAATGACCAAGCATATTGTAGAAAGAACCAAATAGAACTTTAGGGAATATAAATTATACTCAGTGAAATTTTAAAATTAGGGGACAAATTTAACCAATTTAATGAGTTAGTAAACTGCAAGACAATAGTGATGAAATTTATGAGAATTTAGCACAGAAAGACAAAGAATGGAAAATATAAATGAAAGGTTAAGAAATATGAAGGATAGAGTTACATTGTCTAATGTGTTTAATCAGGGTTTCAGAAAAAAGACAATGGGACAAAGAATTATCTGAAGACATAATAAATCAAAATTTTCTAGAAATAATGAGATACACAAAATCAAGAAACCCAGTGAATCCCAAACAGAATAAATAAAAAGACATATTTTAGAGAAACTACAGACCAGAAGAGACAAAAGAAGCTCTTTGAAGTAAGAGAGAAGAGATGGACTATCTTGAAAAAAGCGACAATTGGACTTTTAGCTAACTTCTTAACAGCAACAATGCAAGCCAGAAGATTTTCCACATGCTGAAAGACAACAATTATCAACCTAACAACTCTGTGCTCAGTGAAAGTATCTTTTGAAAACAAGGACAAAGTAAGGATATTTTTCAGATTAAAAAGTGAAAGAGTTGGCCAGGCATGGTGGCTCATGCTTGTAATCCCAGCACTTTGGAGGGTGAGGCGGGTGGATCACCTGAGGTCAGGAGTTCGAGACCAGCCAGGCCAACATGACAAAACCCCATCTCTACTAAAAAAATACAAAAATTAGCTGGGTATAGTGGCACATGCCTGTAATCCCAGCTACTGGGGGGCTGAGGCAGGAGAATCACTTGAACCTGGGAGGCAGAGGTTGCAGCGAGCCAAGATCATGTCACTGCACTCCAGTCTGGGCAACAGAGTGAGACTCTGTCTCAGAAAAAAAAAAAAAAAGTGAAAGAGTTTACTACCAGCAGGTCTTCACTAAAGGAAATTAGAAAAAGTGTCCTTTAGGCAAAATTAAATGATTATAGAGTGGACACTAATATACAAGAAGTGAGGAGATTGGCTCCAGGCCAAAATCAAAATCTGTGTGTGACTTTCCAGGCCTGACATTAGGCGTTACAAAGGCTTCGCCTGGCAGGCCTACTGGGAGAAAGCTGCCCTCTTGATGTGGTTTGATAGTGTCCCCACCCAAACGTCATCCTCAATTCCCATGTGTTGTAGCAGGGACCTGGTGGGAGGTAATTGAATCATGGGGGCAGGTCTTTCCTGTGCTGTTCTCATGATAGTGAATAAGTCTCATGAGATCTGATGGTTTTATAAAGGGGAGCTTCCCTGCACAAGCTCTCATTTGTCTGCCACCATGTGAGAGGTGCCTTTCACCTTCTGCTGTGATTGTGAGGCCTCCCCAGCCACGTGGAACTGTGAGTCTATTAAACCTCTTTTTCCTTATACATTACCCAGTCTCGGGTATGTCTTTATTAGCAGCATGAAAACAGACTAATACACCTCCCCACAGCCGACTTAGTGCTCTGCCACTGGGTTACAGTTTTCCAGAAGGAGCTGCAGTCAAGGACTCAGGGCGCCTAGGGCAGGCACCCATTCCTCACCCAAACACCTCCATTCAAGGCTTCCTTATCTTATGACCAAGATACTTTCATCCACTCTGACCCAGTACTTTTCTAGTTCTAGACTTCCCCCACTCCCTTCTGTCAGTCCCCCGGACCATAAAATGTCAGGAGTCATTTGTTTAGGGCTCTTTGGTGGTGAGATGGTTTTCCCTGTCTGAGCCGACTCATCTGACCCTTGCCTACTGCCATTCCCTGGGGAAAAAAATGGAACGTTAGGAAGCTGGTGCTTATTTTTGCCTCTTGTTGACACTATCTCTGTAAGTGATTAAGGCTTGATTGTTACTTTCAGTTTGGCTCATTGTTCTGACTGACCACCTAACCCTGGCCACTGGACAGAAATTAAGAGCAAAGAAAGTGATAACCGTTTTAAACAAACATGGAATAAATAAAAACCACAATAATAGGGTGGTATTTGAAAAGAAAACAAGATGGAAAGAATATATTTCACGGGAATAGCATGTGAATAAGAAGTGAAGTTACTGGAATTAGTGTTCTAAGGTCCTTGTGAAACTGCCTTTGCAAAATTATAACAGTAAGAAAAATCTGACCTAGTTGACTCCATCTGGCTTCTAACCCCAAGCTGTCCTTGGTCATTCCTGGACATAGGCCAAGATAACTTTGAAAGGAATTTAGTTTATAGTTTAACTTAGAAGCAAGAATGATAACAGTCCCTCCCTGAAACTAACCCTCTCCCTGTTCAATGGCTGAAACTGCCTTTGTAAGACTAATGAAAGGCCACAAGATTAGGATTATGGGAGAGGTCCAAGTTCTGCTAAAATGTAGGCATAGTTTCTATAATTTCTTACTGCTCAGGAGTCGTGTGGCCAGAGGTCCCAAGATTTATAACTTCCCCAATTGTTTCTATAGGTATCACTATTGTAGAACCTAAGACTGGGGAGTATTTTTTTAGATGTTTTGCAGACTGATCCCACCTGGACTCATGACTCAGCGTGGCTCTGACAGGTGGCCTCACTGCACAAGGACCGTCTTCCAGCACCGCTGTGATGGCAATCCCAACCAATCAGCTGCAGCCATTCCCTAGTCCCCTGCCCACCAAACTGTCCATAAAAACCCTAACTTCCGACCCTTCAGGGAGAGTGATTTGAGTGATAATTCCAGTTCTTCTGCATAGCTAGCCTCATGTCAGTTAAACTCTTTCTTTACCGCAATGCCATGGTCTCAGGCAATTGATTTTGTCTGTGCAGTGGGCAGAAAGAATAAATTTAGGAGCTCATATGGGATCCGCCCTTGTGGGTGCCTGCTTGCAGTTCATTGGTCCCCCACAGGTCCGACTGACCTGGAGGTGAGCTCTGACGGCCACTTATTTCTCCAGAACTGAGGGTCTCTGCCAATGTCCCTCTGCAGCTGTCCTGCCAATGAGGCACTGTTGACCCATCGTGCCCGGGCCTAACTGTCATATAGAAATAGTTTCTGGAAGTCATCTTTAAACTGGTCTGGTGAGTATTCTAAGTGCAACCAACATCCCCTTCCTTCTCCTGACCTAGTTGGCCCCTTTTGTGGGTTCCACTTAGCCTTTTTCTGTGGGTTCACTTGTATTGCTCTAGAAGAGGATAAAGATATTGTCTAACTTTAGGCTTTGCTAAGTTAAATATGAAAGTTAAATTTTCTGGCCAGGCACCTTGGCTCACGCCTGTAATCCCAGTACTTTAGGAGGCTGAGGTGGGCGGACCGCTTGAGGTCAGGAGTTTTTAAGACCAGCCTGGCCAACATGGCCAAACCCTGTCTGTACTAAAAACACACACACAAAAATTAGTCAGGCATGGTGGTGTGCACCTGTAGTCCCAGCTACTCGGGAGGCTGAAGCACGCAAATCATTTGAACCCAGGAGGTAGGGGTTGCAGTGAGCTGAGATCGTGCCACTGCACTCCAGCCTGGGTGACAGTAGGAGACTCCATCTCAAAAAAAAAAAAAAAAAAAAAAGAAAGTTAAATTTTCTAAGGTAACCACAAAATAGAGAGGTAAAGTGTGTAACAACAAAACAACCTCCCCCACCAAACGGAATGAGAAAAAAAGGCTTAACAAATTTGATATCATATTCTGTGACCACAAGCCACTAATCAACTAAAAACATATATAAGTTTGGAAAATTAGAAATATGACTCATTGAAATAAATAAATGACTTAGTAAATAAAGAAATTATTTAGTAGTTTATGAGTCTGATATGGTTTGGCTGTGTCCTCACCCAAATCTCATCTTGAATTGTAGCTTCCATGATTCCCACATGTCATGGGAGGGACCCAGTGGGAGGTAATTGAATCATGGGGGAAGGTGTTTCCCATGCTGTTCTCATGATAGTGAATAAGTCTCATCTGATGGTTTTATAAAGGGGAGTTCCCTTACACAAGCTCTCTTGCCTGCCGCCATGCAAGACATGACTTTGCTCCTCATTCGCCTTCAGCCATGATTGTGAGGCCTCCCCAGCTACGTGAAACTGTGAGTCAATTAAACCTCTTTCTTTTATAAATTACCCAATCTTGGGTATGCGTTTATTTGCGGTGTGAGAACAGACTAATACGGAGTTACAGAAAGAATTATAATTAAAATTAAAACATATGTATAACTGAATAATAGCTCACACACAGACAACACTTTCATATCAAAACTTGTAGGATGCAGGTAGGCAGTTTCTTAGAGGCAAAGTTACAGTTCAAAATGATAAAAAATTTAAAATAAGCTAATAAACCCAAAGAAAGAATTAGGGATTATTGTTTATTCCCTAATTATTTGGGTTTATTCTGCTATCCTTTTTTTCCTCCAATTAAGAAATAGCAGAATAAACCCAAATAAAGAATTAAGGCATAAACAATAAATATGAGTAGAAGTGTGTGAAATAGATCACAAGCCTTCAGTAGAAAGGATCAACAAAGCCAAAGATTTGGCTCTTTGAAAATACTGAAAATTACTGATTAAAAGCCTTATGCTGATAATTTGGAACCTTGAATAAATGCACCAATTTTTAGAAAAAAATGTGATTACTTAAATAAGTTGATGAATAAACTTAATATTTTAATAGCTCTAGAAATATTAAATAAATTGAATCACTAGTTTAAAATGTACCCTCCACCACATAAATTCTTTAGTTTTATAAGTAAGTTCTCCCAAACTTTAAATAAATAATTTCAATTTTACAAAATTATTTTACAGTATAGAAGAGGGACTAATTAATTCTAAGCTCATTTTATGAGACTAGTACAATCTTAACACCAAAATCTAATTAAGGACAGTTTGGAAAAATCACAAGCCAATTTCACTCATGATTATAAATGAAAAAAATTGAACAAAATATTAACAAACTGCATCTATTAGTGAAAGAAAAAGAGAATAAATGATGACAAAGTTGAGTTTCTGCCAGATATGCAAGATTGGTTTATCATTAGAATATCAGTTAATTTAATTCATCACATTAACAAAGTTAAAAGCGAAAAGTTATCCAATCATCTCTAGATGCAGAAAAAGAGTCACATAAAACCTAGAATCCATTTATGGTAAAAATTAAAGAAGACATCCTTACCCAGATAAAAACTGTCTACAAAAAAAGCTAAAGAAATATCATAATTAACATGAAATGCTGAAAATATTTCTTTTAAGGTAAGAAATAAACTAAGGGTGTTCACAGTAACTACTTCTATTTGGTAGTACTTGGATATTCTAGCTTCCACAGACAGGTGAGAAAATGTATAAGCAATGGAAAGGAAGAAAGAAAACTGTTTCTACTTGTAGACAAATATGATTGCCTACACTGAAAATTCAGAAGAATCTACCAAAAAAGTATCATAATTAAAAATGGGGCTTAAGAAGTTTGCTCAAGAAAAGAAATTTTTAAAAATGAAAAATATTTCTAGACAAATACTTAGAAAATGCAACTAAAAAGATATCATTTACATTTGCATCAAATAATATAAAATGTTAGCTGTGTTCATTGGCACACACCAACATTCCTGTAGTTCCAGCTACTAGGGAGGGATGAGGCAGGAGAATCACTTGAGTCTAAGAGTTCGAGGCCAGCCTGTGCAACATAGGAAGACCCTGTCTCTAAAAATAATAATAATGTAAAGAGTCTAGAAAAAAAATTTATGATAAGATATGAGATTGTTTTATGGATAAAAGTTATCAAACTTTATTAAAATATATTAAAGTAGAGCTAAATAGTTAGAGAAATATGCCATTCATGTTTTGGAAGACTCAATAGCAAAGATGTTCATTTTCCCCAGATTTATCTATGGAGTCAATACAATCTCTATCAAAATTTTACAATGGAGTGTTTTGGCTTTGAGTTCTTGATTTTGTTTTGTTGGTTTGTTCATTTATTTAATGTGTCAAGCTGAATCTAAAGTGTAATTGGACTACTAAGGGCTAATAACAGCCAACTATTTCTGAAAAAAACAATAAAAGTAGGGGATCATAGCCCCTTAGTTCCACTTTCATTCAAGGCAAGATTGTACTTTCCTGATTTCTTGTAATTTGGTATTACTATGTACTTTTGGCAAATTAATATAAACAGAAATCAGCAGGTGTTTTGTTTTGGACTTAACTGTTTGGTGTTCAATGAGAAAAGCTTCTACGCAGGACTTACAGAAAAAGAGCAAAGCCCAAATATTAAGCAACTAAAACTCATGTTTCAAAGAGATCATACACTTCTGAGTGGAAATTGTAAAATTCCCTGTATGATTTGACATACTGTCTCCTTCTCCAAGGCAAATGGCAATGTTTCAGATAATGCCTGCTCCACAAGCTTGGATCCAGAGCGATAAGAAGGAATGACAGAGCTTCCAGTTTACTCACGATGGACGTGAAGCATGACTAAGAAATAAATTTCTGTTGTGTTAAGCCACTAATAATTTTGTGGAGGTTTTGTTGCCACAACATAATGTAGCCTATTCTGATTTTTTATCTTATCTTACCAGATGTCAAGACTTAACTTATTGTCTTTAAGATGGCATAGTATTAGCACAACGATAAATGAGTAGACCAGTGGGACAGACTAGAGTTCAGATCCAGAACCACATATGCAAAAACTTGATTTATGACAGGTTGGTATAGATGATCTGTAAAAAAAAGGTGGACTTTTCAATAAATGTTACAACAGTTATCTATAAGTAAACGTTTAAATTGGACTGCTACCTCATACCTCCTCTGCAGTCTTTTGTTAAGAACAGTTGGAAAACAAGTGGTTGTTTCCCTAATTTAAGGGCACCAAGAACAGTGCCCAGTACATAGTAGGTCCACAATATATGTCCCCTGATTGAGGAATGTTAGCTGCTTCTATTTTACAGCAAATTCATTTCTCAGTTCCATTCCTCCTTCCTTCCCTTTTTTGAAGGGAAACAAAATGAAAATTTCCATCAAGAAGCCCTGTCAAGAGAGAGCTAGCCTGAGTGCCTTTCTAGGAAAGTCCTGGAATTCTCTTAAGAGAGGAGAAAGGCTTAGGAAGGAAATATGGAAACTACGAAAAAGGTAAGTCATTATTCACAATTGTACTTTAGGTGGTATCATTCATATCCTATTTTCACGAAAGGAAACAAGTGCTCAGAAATGGAGACTTGTATTGGAGACACCACTCAGTAACCCACATGAGTAATAATTTCTACCACAGTGGCCCTTGATGACACAAGGAGATATTTTGAGTGATTAATATTGGTCATGTAGCTTACAAGATGGTGTCTTTCAACTCAATCCAAAAGACAGTCAGTCACTCTCAGGTTCATGTGGGATTCAGAAATGTAGCATGTCCTGATTCTTTAACCAAGCTCAATGAGGTGAAACTAGAGCAACATTTAGTCTAGGGCTAATTTTGCCCCACTACTAAAGCTCAACCCTTCTAAGTACTCTTGATGCTCTATGGATTATGATGTTTTTTCTCTATGACTGAAGGAACAGGAGTTCCTAGTATTATTTTCTATATTCCTTCCAGATGGTTCTTTCCCCAGTCTCTGATCATTTCCGCAAATGCATGAACTGATCAGTACTCACCTGAAGTTGTGGGAAGGTGGGACCCTCTGCAGCTCTCTGGCCTTCTCTCTGTGTGTGGAACTATCCTCTGTGACACTGTGTCCTGTGAATTCTAGCTGCCTCAGCCTCTCTGGACATTCACATTCCTCTTTTCAACTCATGGTGGTTCCTGGGCTCTGCCTGGGTTTCCCTTCCCCACAGTGTAACTGGGAACTCTATTAAGGAAGTAAGCTAGGGCCATCATAGTGCTCATCATTCGTTTTCTGTCTGTTGGGCATCATTGCTCCTCATTTCCTGATGTCTGGTGTCTTGAACACTGTTATTTAATACATTGTATTTGGATTTTTTAATTGTTTCATGCGTAAAGGTAAGTCTGGTCCCTGTTACTCCTACTTGGTTGGAAGTGGTTGTCAGACCACTAATTTTTGTCTGACGAATATACTTATATTCCTTTTACATTTAATGCATTTTGATTCATTTTTTTCACAACTTGATTCCAATCTGGGTATGTAGATTCACAGAAATTTTCTGAACTGTCCAAAGTCTGCTCAAATATGCAAGATTGGTTTATCATTAGACTATCAGTTAATTTAATCCATCACATTAACAAATTTAAAAGGGAAAAGTTATCCAATCGTCTGTAGATGAAGAAAAAGAGTCACATAAAACCTAAAATCCGTTTATGGTAAAAATTAAAGAAGACATCCTTAACCAGATAAAAAGCATCTACAAAAAAAACTAAAGAAATACAATAATTAACATGAAATGCTGAAAACATTTCTTTTAAGGTAAGAAATAAGCTAAGGGTGTTCACAGTAACTACTTCTATTTGGTAGTACTTGCATGTTCTTGGTATCTATGAATTACCACAGTTCAAGGATAATCTGTAGTTTATCTAGTCATCATTATTGGATTTCAGGGTTATTTTCTAGAAAAGTTATATCCAGTTTTATAATTAGCATTAAAAATTCACAGGCTGACTGATTGCCTCTTTTTTGCTAAGATGGACATTTATGTCCTATTGGACTAAATTTCTTCCCTTTCCTTCAGGAATAGCAAAGAGTAACTTCTTATAGGAACACTGCCACACCAATGAGCTCCACCTCCCTTTGACTTGGGGCTGCTGTGCTTTCTGCTTATCAGCTCTGAGCAACATCTTAGATTATCCCCATAGACGGTGGAGCCCAGAGTAAGTTAAATTCTGTATTCTCCACTCATTGCTACCACCACCTACCCCAGTCACTCAAGAATTTTAGGTTTCAGAGCAACTTTAGAAGAGAGAAACTCACAAAGTTGTATTATAGTCTCAAAGTTCCACCAGCTGGCAAGATCGTCATTTCCTCCCCCACTGCCTCCTGAGTCACTGTACCCTTCTAGTTCCTCCAGGGAACTAGACCCTTTCTCCACCTCCACCTTTGGCGTAGGGTTAGGGATTGTACCCCCATTGCCTTATCCTACAAGTGGCTCTGAAGAAATGGATCTTATTCATTCTCTCCGTAAAACTGTCTGTTTCCTTAGCAACAAAAAAAATTATATGGGGCCAAATGATAACATAAATGGCCCATTTTCTAGCTGGGCCCCTTTACTGCTGCCTTATTAGATGAGTACGGAGGGTCTGGGTAAGGGCAACAATGTGACTGTGTGCAGGTAGGGGAGCGTGCTGATGAGTGTGCTTATCAATAGCAATAAGAGTAGGGGAGGTATGAAGAAGTACGTGGGAGTTAGAACAAGAGAGGGTGGAAGAAAGATGATATAGTTTGGATGTTTGTCCCCTCCAGACCTCATGTTGAGATGTAATCCCCAATGGTGGAAGTGGGGCCTGGCATGAGGTATTCGGGTCATGAGAGCAGACCCCTCATGAATGGCTTGGTGCTATCCTCACAATAGTGAGTTCCCACAATATCTGGTTGTTTAAAGATGTGTGGCACTTATCCCATCTCTCTCTTGCTCCCATACTTGCCACGTGAGACATCTGCTCCCCTTTCCCCTTCCACCATGATTATAAGCTTCCTGAGGTCCTCACCAGAAGCAGATTCTAGCGCCATGCTTCTTGTACAGTCTGCAGAACCATGAGCCAATTAAACCTCTTTTCTTTATGAATTACCCAGTCTTAGGTATTCCTTTGTAGCAAAGCAAAAATCCTAATACAAGAGTGGTCTGTAGAATTATTTTCCTCTCATGAGAACTCTACCTGCACATCATAATTGCTAAGGTGTACCAGGCAATCTTGCAGCCTGGCACAAGCTATTGAGTAACTATCACTATAGGCATTTTTAAGTATGATTCTCTTGTTTTCCATAAATTTAAAAAGAACTGTTTATCTGCTGAGAAATGGTATATCATTTGCATGGTGGCCTATTTTCTATGCATGCAGCCGCTTTCCAATTTGACTTTAGGGTCAAGTTGCTTTTCTGATTCATTTAGCTGAGCAGACTTAAGTGCAAACTGAGAAGAGAAACCCATTTAAATATTGTATAATGTGAAAAGGGTGAAATCTGTCACCAAAAAAAAAGGAAGAAGCCAGAGGGAAAGGAGGTCAATTGCTGATTTTGCCCTTGACATTGTTAAGATGTGGTTTTGAGGGTTCTGCTGTGTCTGTGGATAATTTGGAGTTTACGTTCCCTAGAGTGTTCCACCCTCCTCACAATAATTACAGTAATGACACCAAGAGTGTCTTAAAAATTCTCATGCATCTACACTGCATACATTACATTGCCGCACACAGTCCTATTTGCTCAGTATGCTCCTTTCATAATAATTTGAGATGCTTCCCATTTACCTTGAGTAAATATCAAACGGATCTTGATATCTATATCTGTCTCATGAAATATACATCCTCTCTAACTGTGCCCAAATGATTAATTTACAGCTATGTGATGATTAGCATAAAAACCTCATCACAACATGAGATAGAAATGTTATCACTAATTGCTATTTGAAGTGAAGAATGTTATCCACATAGAAATTAATGATGCATGCTTACTTCTCAATTCTCTGTTAAACCAGAAAACCCAAGACTGTTTTTGGAGAAGAAAGAAATTACCTTTGAAGTTGTGTGGGGTTTTTTCCTCTCCCTTAGATGACCCACAGTTAACCAAAGGAATTGTGGAAGACAATGGCTAATGAAGTTCCGTGCATAAATGAGACAGATGTACTCAGCCCTTATCAAATCAAGTCTCGCTATCAATCCATGACTCAACTATTCAACTGCAGGCAACGACATTTTCCCCTGGGCATAAGAGCCTCCCTGTAGCCTTGAAACTTGACTCATAAATATTCTTATGTTTACAGCATATCCTAAGAGTGTCCAGGTTCTTCAGAGAACCTGACGGTCTTAATATCATTGGTGATCATTCTGGGCCTGCTCAAGCAGCCACACAACTACCTATGAGTTGGATGGTACCTCAGAAAGCCTTGCTTTATTTTCCAGATTTAAAGAACATTGAGCCGTGACTTAGATTTTGACAATAAAGTCACGCCCTGGTCCAATTAGTTATCTTAATTCTAAGTACCAGCCAGTCTATCCCAGAGATTGTAATGGAACATGAATTTTCTCCAAGCTAAGCTTGTCTCTGAGATTCTGCCTTGCCATCCAAATCATCATCATCATTATCAGTAATACCTATCCTGGGCCAATCATGCTGCTAAAAACTTAATGCGCATTTTCTCAGTTAATGCTCACCCAATGCAATGAGGTAGGTCCTATTTTAATCCCCATTTTAGAGATGAAAAATCCTGGGTATAGAGCTTGTAAGTAACTTTTCCAAGATCACAGAACTGACCAAATTTGACTAAAATCTAGACAATTCAAAACTGAGTATCTTCCTCAAACATACTTCGCTGAATAATGAGCCTTCTAATGTTCCCAGAGTGAATATATCCAATCTAACCGGTGCATTTTCATTTTAAGGAATAGAAAGTGGGGTTTGAACAGTGCCATGCTTCAGCCCAGGAAAGAGGGGACCCCTGCTCTGAGCCCTGTGCTTTAGAGGATCCCATGTATCACAAAAACACACCAACAGTAAATTTACTGAAGGATATATGGAGGCTTCTATCACCAGGGATCTGACACTCAGGGCTGGCACAGCGTGACTCTGCATGACTCAAAGTGTTCACCTCCAGGCTAATGCTATTTAGGCCCCAAAGAAAGGTGGTTCTCAGGTCCTGCCTTGGAGGGAAGACTGTGTCTGAATGTTGTGAAGACAGACACTGCTTTAGAGCATGAATATTTGAGGAACAAAAGTATTCAAGAAGAAAAGACAAATTCATCAACTTGTCAAATCTTTCCTCTCAGAGAGCACAAAATCAATAGGTTCTCACATAAGGGAGTATTGTTTCCCAGAAGTGAAGAGCATCTATTCTTTGGATTCTTGTTATGCTCCAATTTGTGGTTCCAAGGGAACTCGTGAGTTGGCATGGCATTTGCAATAGTTGTACACGGTGGCATTTTGCATTGTTGAATATTTGCAATGTTAAATAATTTGTACTTATAAATTTGATGTGTTCGTCTAGGTATAACACTTCTGAAATGCAATATCCATAATTTACACTGGCAACAAGATGGGCATTTTCATACTGGAATTACAAAGTTTTACTTTGTAAAATTAATAATATTCAGCAAACATTTTAAAATCCAAGTAGAAAAAGATTGCTTTATTTAAATATCTTTACTTAAAAATTTGATATGTGTTAATTATAGTTAACAACTCCCCTTCATTCAATAGTTAACTTTAAATTATTGTGTTAAAAATTTTGTGTTAAATTTGTGTAAGCTTTTTGTTACAAAGCTACAGTAATCAAAACAATATAGTACTGATACAAACATAGATATATAGACCAATGGAGTAGAACAAAGAACCCAGATATAAACCCTTACATATATGCTCAAATGATTATATTTTTGCAATTAAAAAGCTTACATAAAATTTAATGCAACACAAAATTTACTATCTTAACCATTTTCGTTGTACAGTTCAGTGGTACATCACACTGTACGTTCACATTGTTATGCAGCCATCACCACCATCCATCTCTAAAACTCTTTTCATCTTGCAAAATTGAAATTCTACTCCTTCAACATAACTCCTCATTCCTGAATCCACCCAGCTCCTAACAACTATCATTTCACCCTCTGTCTCTATGAATTTGACTCTTCTAGATACTTCATGTAAGTAGAATCATATGGTATTTGTCTTTTTTCCAACTGGCTTATTTCACTTAGCATAAGGTCCTCAAGTTTCAACCATGTAATAGCATGTGTCAGAGTTTCCTTCTTTTTAAGGCTTAATAATATTCCATTGTCTATATATACCACGTTGTGCTTATCCATTCATCTACTGATGGACACCTGGGTTGCTTTCACCTTTTAGCTTTTGGTTATTATGCTGGTACAATGCTGGTATATGGGTGTACAAGCTTCTTTTTGAGACCCTGCTTTCAATTCCTTTGGGTACATACTCACAAGTAGGATTTCTGGATCACATGGTAATTCTATTGTTAATTTTCTCAGGAACTTTTATACTGTTTTTCATAGCAGCTTCACCATTTTACACTCCCACCAATAGTGCACAAAGCTTCTAATTTCTACACATCCTAGCCAACACTTATCATTTTCTCGTTTTTTTTTTTTTTTCATAGTTGCCATCCTAATGGGTGTGAGGTGTGTGAAGTGGTATCTCATTGTGGTTTTGATTTACATTTCCCTAGTGATTAGTGATGCTGAGCATCTTTCAGGTGTGCTTATTGGCTAGTTGTATATCTTCTTTGGAGAAATGTCTATTCAAGTCCTTTGCCCATTTTTTAATTGAGTTGTTTGGTTTTTTGTTGTTGAGCTGTAGGAGTTCTTTACAGGTTCTGGGTATTAAACCCTTATCAGAGATATGGTTTGTAAATATATCCTCCAATTTCATAAGTTGCCTTTTTACTCTGTTGATTGTGTCCTTTGATTCACAGAAATTTGTAATTTTGGTGTAGTCAAATTTATTTTTTCTTTTTTTGGCTGTGCTTTTGATGTCATATCTAAGAAATTATTGACAAATCTAATGTCATGAAGCTTTTCCCATATATTTTCTTCTAAGGGTTTTATAGTTTTAACTCTTACATTAGGTCTTTGATCCATTTTGAGTTAATTTTTCTATATGGCATAAGGTTAGGATCCAACTTCATTCCTTTGCATGTGGATATCCAGTTTGCCTAATAACATTTATTGAAAAGACTGTTCTTTCCCCATTAAATGGTCTTGATACCCTTGTCAAAAATCATTTGACCATATATGCAAGGGCTTATTTCTGGGTTCTGTATTCTATTCCATTGGTCCATAAGTCTTTATGCCAGTACTATACTGTTTTGATTACTGTGGCTTTGTAAGAAGTTTTGAAATCAGGAAATGTCAGATATCTGTTCTTTTTCAAGATTCTTTTGGATGTTTGGGTTTCTTGAGATTTCATATGAATTTCAGGATGAATTTTTCTCTCTTCAGTTTTGATAGGGATTGTATTGACTCTGCAGATCACTTTGAGTAGCATTAACATCTTAATTACTGTTAAGTCTTCAATCCATGAATAAGGGATATTCCTCATTTATTTGTGTCTTCTTTAATTTCTTTCATCAATGTTTCATAGTTTTCAGTGTATAAGTAGTCTTTTTCCTCCTTGGTTAATTTATCCCTAAGTATTGTTTTATGCTATTGTAAATGTAATTGTTTTCTTATTTTCCTTTTCAGATATTCACTGTTAGTATATATAAATAAAACTGTTTTTTTGTATGTTGGTTTTGAATCCTTCAACTTTGCTGAATTTATTAGTTCTAACAGTTTTTTGGTGGAATCTTCAGACTTTTCTACATGTAAGACCCATGTCATCTGCAAATAGAGATCATTTTACTTCTTCCTATCCAATTTGGATGCCTTTTACATCTTTTTCTTGACTAATTTCTCTGGCTTCAATAATTCTGAATATTTTAGAAGAAAAATAACCTTTTGGAAAACATAAATAAATGTACAAAAATGTTTTTAATTGTTTACACTCACTTTAATTTATATTTCTATTAAATATATTCAAAATTTTCTACATTAGAATTCAAATACTTTTTAATCTTTTAGAGCATTATTTTAAACAGACTACAACTACATAATTATAAATTTATAATGACATAGAATATAATTGTGTTCTGGATTATAAGAACACAATTCATGATTTTGCTGAAAAGAAGGCAAGAAAAATAAATTTTATAGAATACATATGTAATAATTTGTGAATTATGTGTGTCTTTATTATTCATCCAAACATTACTAGCCCATCAGTAGAATATCAGACACGGACAATAATGATTAAATTCAACTACCTTTGGTATTTTTTTGACTTTTAGTCATTATGAGTGTGTATTTGTCAAAGTACTTAGTTTAACAGTTTGTTAGTCTTCATGTGTAACTTTTAAATATTTAAGTATATTTAAAAGTTTCTATGTAACAGTCAAGAAGCCCAGAAATAGCCAGTTTGCGCTGATCTGTAACTCAATGCTCTCCTTGCCAGAGTCCCACCAACATAAGGGACCGGCTTGGGTTTGCAAGTACACTCTTACAGTAGGTTTCTCATTTACAGAAGTTATTCTGATGGGATAACTGCCCCTCAACATTGCAGCCAGGATGGTGTTTATGTGTTACAAATCTGTCCATGCACTCCCCTACTTGGAGCCCTTTGGTAGCTCCCCTTCCCACTTGGGATGAGTTGATGATATCAGCCTTTTCCTTTCTAGACTCACTTTATACTGCTCCTCCTCTCTTCAGCCAACTCAGGCCACATTGGCTTTTTACCAGTTTTTCCAACATTTCCCCTCCTGTCCCAAGACCTTTGGCCATGTGGTTCCCTCTCCCCATAAGCTGTCCCTTTACTCCTTCCTTTGCCTAGCTTACTCCTGCCTATCCATGGAACTCATCTCCAAGGTCTCTCCCCCTGGGAAGCCTCCTTTGAATCTTTCCACTAGATAGATATCAATAATAGCAAAAATAATTATTCTGCTCGTCATGTGTAAAAGCCAACACTGACTGTTTGCTGTACAATGAAGTAGTAAGCACTTCATGTGTATTAGCTATTTTAATTCTCACAAAAGTCTCCCCTCCAATTTTATAAATTAGTAAGTTAAGACTTAGACCTAAGTTAAGTCACTTGCCCAGGGTCACATTGTTAATTAGAGGTGGGGCCAAGATTTTAATCAAGACTGTCTAACTCCCAAGCTTACATACTTAGTCACAGTGCCATATTTTCTCTGGCAAGGGTCCTCATTCATAATCTGGTCATTCATCCCAAATGTTCATTAAGTTTCTACCATGTGCAGGCACTGTGAGGCACTGGGAGTATGGTGTTGGGCAGCAAAGTAGATAAGGTCCCTGCACTAAAGGAACTTTGTTCTAGTGGGGGAAGAAAGACCACAAAAAGTAAAAACAATCAAATAAACAAACAAGATTATTCCCATGATGGAGTTGGACAGCTTCTGTGATAGAGAGTAAGTAGGTGAAACTTACTATTGACAGAATAGATTCAGGTGGTCTCTCTAAATAGGGGTCATTTGAGCTGAGTCCTCAAGGATGATGAAGTAGAGAGAGATTATTGTTTTTCAAAAAATTACCCTTTTTATGGTAATAGAGGCCCTAAATTTTAGCTGGAGGAAAGATATTATATTCTCCTGCCCCAGTTTGTAATCAGGTGTAGCCATGTGGGTCATTCCTGGAAGTGGTATGAAAAACTTCCAGGAGTTTTCCTTAAGAAGAGCTAAAGGAATGGGAGTGCTCTCCTCCTCCCCATCTTCCTTCTTACTAGAAAGTTGTAGCAACAGCAGCAGATTTAGACCATGAAATGAACTTGGGAATGGGAGTCACACATAGCAGAAACAAACAGAAAGAAGTGTAGGTCCCTAATACTCTGAAATACCACAACAGCTCTGGACTGACTACCTCAGATAAACTTTATTAAAAGAGTGCTTCCTACTGCGAGACAACTGGACTTCTTTATCCTTCTGAAGATTTAATGCTGCCACTTGTGAAATGTAGGGAATAAGCGTCATGCACAAGCTTTCACCCACAGTAGTGATAAATTAAACATCCTCAGAAAGTCATTATAGACCCCCTTTAGTTGCCTCTGACTCCCAATCACAGGAAATGGCTGGGTTCTCTTTCTCTCTGGAATGCGTTTGGAAGGTGTTTGGCATGTCGGGAGGGCTACTCGATCAGATGGCACCTGCCAAACTGATATAGATAAAAACCGCCACAAAGCAGATCTCTGAGAAATGCCTCCATGACACATTAGTGATTTCACAAACACATTCGAATGCTCAGATAAATCTTTTGATGTCCCTGATCTTTGCACCCCCAGATGGTGGTTAAACAAATAGAAATCGGTCTTCTTTGAAAGCCTTCAAAGCAGTGAAATTGCCTAAATCAGTCTGTTGACTATTCTTTGACTTCCAAAGGTCAGGAAGGCTTTCTGTTTGTTCATCTTTCCAAAACACGTTCACATTCTCTTCTAGGTACCTCTGTTCTGGGAAATTTAAATCCATAACTGATCTGTTTGATATACAACTTTAAATTCCACATAAAGACTTGGCTATTTTTTCTAAAGACTGAACATGATTATTTTCAAAACAGTTGTACAAACATTCTATTAAGAAATGTAAACCGAACTTATCAGCATGGAGGTAAATAATTAAGAGGAGAAACTGATTGTTTTACCAACATATTTAAAGCTCATGAAATCACAAATGTGTCATTGTCATTTTACTAGAATATTCTGTGTAAAATCCAATGTGCTGAGGTTATTATGTTACCATCTATGTGAACTGGGCCTTGGTCATGGTCCTGGCAGTAGGAAGACTATGTGGTTTGTATTTGCTTTTCTATTTTTTTTTTTTTTTGAGACGGAATCTCACTCTGTCCCCCAGGCTGGAGTGCAGTGGCGCAATCTCGGCTCACTGCAACCTCCGCCTCCTGGGTTCACGCCATTCTCCTGCCTCAGCCTCCCGAGTAGCTGGGACCACAGGCACCTGCCACCACGCCTGGCTAATTTTTTTTTTTTTTTTTTGTATTTTTAGTAAAGACGGGGTTTCACCATGTTAGCCAGGATGGTCTCGATCTGCTGACCTTGTGATCTGCCTGCCCCAGCCTCCCAAAGTGCTGGGATTACAGGCGTGAGCCACCGCGCTCGGCCTGTACTTGTTTTTCAACAATTGTTAACTAAGTAATCAGCTCTTGAGGATGACTCTCACCAGGTAGAAAACACCATGAAAATTACCGTGTGCAGAGATGAGCTAAGAGGCTGATACTTTACGGTTTTCTCTGTCATTATGACCCTCGTAATCAGGACTCTATAGGTAAGAGACAAAATACATTTAAACTAACTCCATAAAAAAGAGGAGATACTGAGGTATCATGTGAACTCAAGGTCTCAGATATAGTGAGGCTGAGGCTTCAGGAATTGAACTGGAGACTGCTGCCTACTCAGCAGTGCTTTTCAACCTGCTTCACCTCACAAATATTATATAAAATGATGATATTTCTATGGCTCATGGGGATAAAATGATGAGACTGCTCCAATGCAATTGAAAGTGACTTACTCCTTGTCATACTGATCAGCCATCCAGATTCCAGATAAAGCCCTTTATTCTCCCAGTTCCCAAGCTCTCAGGAAAGCCATGGCAGATATTTATGGAGACCCTGTTATGTGGCAAGCACTGTTTTAAGCACTATACCCGCATTTCATCAGTCAACAAATCCTCACACAATCCTTTAAGTCAGCTATTATATTTTCCCACTTTATAGATAAGAAACCTCAATTACTTAGGGGCTAAGCAACATGCCCAAAGTCGTGGGACTAGTGATGGAGACTGAATTTGAATCAGTTAGGCTCCTGTTTCCCCTTAACCCTCAGTTTCAGTGCCCCAGCAATGGAAGGTAATAAAGCTTCTGTAACAGGGAGGGAACTGATTGGCTGAGCTTGTGTTAGGTGCCCACTCCTTGACCAATCAGTCATGAGAAGGGGATGGTCTCACACTGTAGATGGCAACTAGGTGCTCCTGCTAAGCCCTGTGGAAGTGGATAGGGACAAGTCCTAGCAAAAGAGTGCTTAATGGTCACTCATAGGGGTCCTCTTCTTTCCCTCCTGAGTCCCTCGGGGACTAAGGTTGACTTAATCATTCTCGTCAGTTCACAGCAAGCTGTCATTCCAATGCATCTCTTGCTTTATTTCATCCTATTTCTATTTTCCATTCCCATTCTCCTCCCAACCCCAAAGGCAACCATCCTACTTTGTTTGATAGGAATCATTTTATTTTTATGTGTTCTTACATAATGTGTCAATATATATTGTTTTGTGTGCATGCATTATTCATTTACATGCATGACATTGGGCTACAGGTCCTACTGTGTGTCTTCCTTTTGTCACCGGGTGTTATGTTCATAAAATCTATCCATGTTGCTGTGTGCACGTCCAGCCTATTGCTTCTGACCACAGCATGGACTCTATGATGCGCCAGCAACACGTTTTGCTTTATCCAACCCATGTCCTGTTAAGTCACGGACTAGTGTGGTCTATGGGCTGGCAGAGGTGAAAAGATCTCCCTTTGCATGTAGCTTGCCCACCTACTGACAGCACTGCATCACAGGGTCAAGTGTTTCTCCTCCACTTCACGCAGCTCAGGAGCCCTCTTGTCTGGAAAGGCCCTTCTCTGCTGGTGCCTCCAGGCTGGGCTGGTTGTTGCTCCTCTATGCTCCCGAGGTCCTCAGTGCCTGCCTTTATCAGAACAGAGGCCACAGAGCACCTTGGTTAAATGTACAGTCTCTGGGACCAGACTGCCTGGACTCACAACTCTGGCTCCGCCATTTACAGGTGAGTCACATAACCTCTCGGTGCCCCCACTTCCTTGCCTGCAAAGTATCATTAACCACAACTACTCATTGGATTGGTGTGAGGGTTCAATAAGAAAAATCTATGAGAAGTGCTAAGAATAGTACCTGCCATCAATTAAATTCTATTTGTACCTATAAAAATAACATTTGTTGTATGTAATGAAATTTTGTATACTTATGTGTCTCCACCATCAGGCTAAGACATCCTCAAGTCTAAGGACCTTGGTGTTTTCATCCCAGAGCCCCACACCTTGCAAGTGCCCAGAGCATAGTCATTGGATGATGCTGCTTCCCACTTACCCTCTGGTTTGACATGGCTGCAGGATTTGCATATGGAAACTGACTGGGTTGAGAAGAGACTCAAATAAGGACAGACTGGAGAAGTAGGCTTAGAAAGGAGAGACTTCCTGAAGCTTTAATGCTGTGCAATAGAAATGTACAGCATCAACTTCCTTATACAACTAGGCGGGTCAGCAGGTCACCTGTGGCGGACCCAGGGAGGACGTCCTCACACCGACAGGTGAGCTTGGCTCGGAGCATGGCCAGGAGCCAGCCCATAGCCACATGCCACCACTTTCTGGCCTTCAGTGTGTTTGCCTTAGTGTCCTCATCTGTAAAACAGGACTAATGGCATCTACCTCACAAGGCTGATGTTAGGACTTTGTGAGGAAACAGTTTTCAAAAGCTTAGAACAGCGTCTGGCAAGTCCTCAATTGGCAAGAAATGTCAGCTCCTCTTGCTGTGATGATCACCAAACCCACTTTTTTTACAAACAGAGTGGGGAGACACCACATCATTTTCATTCTTGTTTCAGGATCTTGGGAATTTCTGTTTGTCCATTTATGCATTTGTTTTTGTCTTTACTTATTTAGAGTTCTGGTGGAGATAATTTGTTAGCAGGTTTTCTGTTGGAAGGTGCAAGCCTTCTTCCCTAGCCTCAATAAGTGTGTCCCTGTATGCAGAGGGGGGCAATTTAGCTTCTCAATCTTCGAAGCCTTCCTAAGGACAACATCACTCTCAGGCTGGAAATTCTCCGAAATCCCAGCTTCCAGCAACCCACAGTCAAGTATTCCTAGGGATATGAGAGGGCTTTGTTCACAGTCACAGAACACGTATAAATGGGGATAAACTCAAATGGTTTGTTGTTTTGGTTAAAGTAAATAAAAGGGAAGAAGAACAAGGAAATCAAATACGGGTCCAGTGGGACCATCCTCAGTGTAATAACAGCATTTCCCATTAGCTTTCTAAGCAACTTTTAGGCTGCTGATTTGCCACAGAAAGACTTTTTAAAAATGCTTTGGTTTCACACATGGAAAGAAGCCCTCGGGGTGAATTGCTGGCTGCCCTACATTAGAGGCCTAGCAGTAAGAACCATTAGCTCTAAAGACAGGTTAATTACGAGGAGAACTCCCTGGCCTAAGCTGAGGGAGTTACAGTGATTCCCAGTGAGAGGCTAATCAGGAGGCCGCGTTGGGTGGCAACAGCCCTCTCCCGGACAAGGGCTTAACGGGAGTGTCTAATACCATTTGCAGTGTTTGGGTTTATGTGGGGACCAGGAGTCCTGTTGTGTTTGGGTTCATTAGCTTCAGGGATTATTGCCTATGGGGATTCACTAACAAGTAGCAGGGGAAGGTGGGAAGAGGCAAGATGAGCTGGAGAGATTCGGCAAGACCTCTTATTCTATAAAATTAAGATCTTGATGAAACCCCAGACTTTGTCCAGGGCTGGCTCCTTGGTCTATCTGGATTGGCAAATAGGTGTAGACAACATATTACAGGATCTTACACCCCATGTCATCTATTCCAGATGATTCTGCAATCAGCTGTGCCTTAAAACATGTTCATGAGAGCTACTCTTGATTTCCAAGAAACTGCATGAGATTTCATTTAGAAGCCCTTGAAAACAAAGTTTGTGTTTTCTCAAGAAAAGTTTGTTTAGAGCCAGCAACACAATTTCCAACCCATTCACCACCCTCCACCAACATTCTGAGGGCAAATAGGAATCTGGGATGTGCAAAATTTAGGAACTTTTCTCCAAAAGAGGTATTTTGACAAAATATATATAAGCATCAGATTCCACAGTTACTAACTGAGCACCTATTATGTGCTTGACACTGTGCAGAGTACTTTGCTTTGCTCCACGATTCCCACAATTCTCATTACTCCACGGGAGAGGGGTATGGTTATCAGTTCTGCAGATGGTGAGACTGAGGCCCACAGACTCACAAAAGGCCACACAATGAGAGCAGAGCCAGACTCTGTCTTCCATCCTTTAACTTTGGTCATTTTTCCTGTCTTCTGCCCTGCCTCAACAGAATAACCCAAATAGTTACCTGTAATGGAAATTAGAACCATTATAACAAGTATTCACAAGTATTTAGCTTAAGGGAAGAAATGTTAAAATGTCTCTCCCTGTGGGTTACTGAGTGTGACACACCCTGACCTCACCCACCCTCTACAAGTGGGGGCCAGGAGCCCTGTTGTGTGTTGTTGTTGTTTGTCTTCCCAACTTTGGAGTGAGTAAGTATGCAGATAAACCTTGTGACAAATATCAGGTAAATCTGAAGTTGCTGTTTGTGTTGAGGTTTCCTTTTTATTATATGTTTTCAATATCTGTGAAAATTTTTAATAAATCAATTTTTCTTATGATACCTTCAAATTGAATTATATTTTAAGAATATCTACTTCGTTATGCTGGCACTGGATGAAATTCTACCATTTTGAACTTCTGCTCTTCATGCCCATGTGACAATTAAGGTAATTATATAACATCTTACTGAATGATGATCTTGTCACAGGTTAATAAAAATTAATGTATTTCTATTCTTCACTCTTTAGTTTCTTATCAACATTCAGCTTAAGCATTTTTAGCTTTTAAATATTGTACATTTGGCAATGTCTATAAGACATTTCCACTTGAGTTCAGCCAAGGCGGTATGCAAATGAGGAGCTGACACTGTTCTGTAAGTCAGCAGAATGCGGTGGCTAACAGTCTGGTTTCTGGAGCCAGCTTGCCTGAGTTTGGTTCCTGGTATACCATCACTTCTGCTGTTGATCTTGGGCAAGTTACTGCACCCAGATCCACCTTATGTTCTCTGTAAAAATAAGATTAAATATGCCCCTGCCCCATTTGGTTCCTGTAAAACCATTATTTATGGAAAGTGTTTAGAACGATGCCTGGAATATAGTAACTCTATATAACTAATTGCCGTTGTTATCATTATGTAGGAAAAACAATGAATAAGACCTAAAAAATTTGGAAGGCAGCTACCGGGACATCAGGAATCAGGACTTGTGTATGCTGGGCCTCACCACGATGACCTTCCAGAACTGAAGAACTTGCAGTACTAAAGCACTTAATGATTATCTTAGTCCATCTCTGCTGCCATCACAAAATGCCACAGATGGAGTAATTGATCAAGAACACAACTTTATTTCTTGCAGTTCTGAAAGCTAGGGAATCCAAAACCAAGCTTCCTGGCATTGGCATCTGGTGAGGGCTGCCCTCTGCTTTCAAGGCGGAGCCTTGTTGCTGTGTCTTCACATAGCAGATGGAAGGGCAAGAGGGCTGAACACTGTATGAAGCCTCTTTTATAAGGGCCCTAATCTGATTCATCAGATCTCCATTCTCATGACTTAAGCACCTCCTAAAGGCCCCCTCTTAACACTGTCACATTGGTGATTAAGTTTCAACATATGAATTTTGGAGGGGACACAAACATTCAAACCATAGCAGTGATATAGTCATGACTCTTCTCCCCTAACTCACCTCTCAGGCCTGTAATGTTCATGCTTTTTTCAGTCTATTAAATAGATCAGCTCGTAGTTCACAAAATATAGGCAAACAATCTTAAGATGTGAAAGTATAAATAAGTAGCCACTTAGCAGAAAGTTTGGTTCTCGTAGGCAGAATTTATGGGATGTGTTAAGCATAAGATAAGCAGATAGCAAGTAGAACGTGTGTGTTATACCTAGATTGAGTAGGATGAAAGGACCGAGAAATAGCTAATATTTATGATGCAGCTGAGTATTAAATATTTGTAATGTACTAGATAGACATTTAGACATAAGGCTAAACACCGAGAGGTACCAAATGGACATGAGCATTTTATATACATGATCTCCTAATTTGGCAACCTATTGGCTGTATCTTTCTGGTCCAATGTGTCCTCTGCCCCCAAAAACAAATAGAACTTAGAGCTGCTCATCTTGCTAACTGGCAAGCTATAGCTGTCACCAGGCATACTTGTCCTTATATCTCTAGTAGAACAGGTATGTGACATCAACCCAGCAAATCCATCCCTATCTATATCAGGGATTCCCAAGGCCGCCCTCATGTTCAATGATTTTCTGGGAGGACTCACAAAAATCAGAAAAGCAGTTATACTCATGGTTACAGTTTATTATATAGCAAAGGCTATAGATGAAACTTGGCAAAGGAAAATATGCAAAGGGTGGAGTCCAGGAAAGACGAGGTCCAAGCTTCTAGTTGTCCTCTACCAATGGGATTGTATGAACAACACTTAATTCTCCCAGAAATGATGTGTGATACTACATGTAAAGTACTGCCAACTGGGAAGTTTAACCATGCTTTAAACTTGGTGTCCTGGGTTCTTACTGGAGTTTAGCCACATAGGCATGGAGTGCCCATGTAGCTTATCTTAGCTACTCAAACCCTAGGCCCCCGCTGCCCCCTAGAGGTCAAACTGATAGCATATGGCCCAAGTCTACCACCTAAATCACATTTTTATCATAAACTATCTGGTATGGCCCAGGGCTCTGGGCAAACAGTAGCACTCTTATCAGTAAGGATATTCCAAAGGCTCAGGAATTATCTCCCTGAACTAGTCCAAGGGCCAGTCCTTTCTTTGGGATGTACAGGTTTGAACACCCCAGACCCACTGAGTTAACCCTTTTCTGCACAGTGGGGTCCTTCCACTATACTTGTGTCTGATCCTAAGTGCATTAACTTACCCCGTCTCTCTCCTCTTGCGGTCTCACTTTGTGTTTTAAATTAATAACCTTGCTATTTGCAAATTTTAATCTGCCTTTTAATGAGCCCTTCTGGGATAGCTTGCTTGATAGTGTATTTGTAGACTATCATTTCAGACTATCATTTCATGTACTTGGAGCTAACTTCTCACCAGACATGTCCAGCCTTCATCATTTGCTTTACCCACCCATCATTAGGTGGGTAAAGAGAGGTGGTATATTAGTGTGCTTTTCCTGAGCTATGCCATGGAGGCAAACAATACCAATGACCATGGTTATAAATTAGGAATCTGTACAACCTACCACAGTGGGATAGAGAGGAGGAGAAAGATAAAAAAGCAGATTTGTGAGAGTATTATTATAGGCTTGGTCTTGTTCATTGCTTCTGGGCACTGCTGACCACAATTTGCCTACAAGTCACATTTAGTGAATGCCCACTACAGACCAGGCACCATGCTAACCACTCTAGATGAATTAGCTTATCCTCACAAAAACCTATGAGGTAGGTACTATTTACATCTTCACCATTTTATAGATGGGTAGATGGAGGTACAAAGGAACTTTGAGCTTGTGTGCTTTGTCAACAGTGGAGCCAGAATTCAAAGGCTGGTGACAAAGTTCACATTCTTAACCACTCTGCTAGGCTGTTTGGGCTCTCTCATTGGTTTGTCTCGGCTACCTGGCATAGAGTAGACATAACTCTTTTAACTATGAGTGACAGAAACTCAACTCAAAATGACTTAATTGAAAAGGAATACTTACTCCACAAGCTTGAAAATTTCCAGAGCTAGAACTGAAACAGTTGGATCCAGGAGCTCAATCAGGAAGTCAGGATTTGACTGCCCTCTTGCCATCTCTCAGTTCTGTTTCTTCTTATTGGTCTCACTTTTCTCTCGTGGCTGTTGGCAACTTGAAGCTGACATTCCCAAAGTTTGGCAATCCCAGCTGTATGAGAGACATTCTCTTCCCCAAGAATTCTAACCACAAACAAAGGAGTTGGAGTGGCTTTGGTTTCCCTAATCAATCCAGTCACTGGGGTAGAGCAGTGGCCTGGTGTGGGTGATGTGTCCATTCTTCGTGCGGAGTGCTGTGGTCAATCCCACTTGAACCACATGGATTTAACATGAAAGAGAACATTGGCCCAAAGGAAGAGGAAACAGCTCCAGGCAGGCAAAAATAATCAATGCTCTTATTGGGTTCAGAAAATATATGAATATTGGAAGATGGATGAATGGATGGATGGATGGGTGGGTGAGTGGATGAATGGATGGATGGATGGATGGATGAATGGATGGATGGATGGATGGATGCATGGATGGATGGATGGACGGATGAATGGATGGGTAGACAGATGGGTATATGGGTAAATGAATGCAAAATGTAATGCCCAAGACAAGGGCCTCTATGATGCGAAACACATAAGAAAAATACTTCTTATGCACCCAAACAGTAAGAGGAGTCAAGGTTAGGTTAAGTCAGTCAAGGTTAAAGAAACTTTGCTTCTCTTCTACAAAAAGAGACACCAGGATATTTGGGGGAAAAGGTAGAGAAAGACTATTGAAAAAAGGTATATGAAACAAAGAATGAGAACATGAGGAGGAATTTCTCTAACGGAGACAATTACAGTTTTAATAGGACATCTGCTTCGAGCAGTATGAGCTTCCGGGTGCTGTTATTGTTGGTATATCTTTTTCTTGGTGCAGTAACTAGGCTACAGTTGTCATGGGCAATTACAGCCCAGTGCGCAAAGTCACACGTCCCATCTGGACAGACCAGTCACCTCAACTGGCACAAGCCAGCAGGATCCTCAGGAAATATAAGCTCACTCCACAGGGCTTCTCAGATTCTCTTTAACTTCCTAACTCAAACTGTTCCTTTAGGTTGCTCTCTAGTTTTCAGCCTTGTTTGTGTCCCTTTAAAGCTGCTGTTTGGAAAGCTGAATTTTCAGAATGGGATTTGGCAAGGCAAATAGAGCCTCATTTGGGAGAGACTATCTGTCCTGCCGAGAAGGTTATGAAAAAGGACAGGATGATGGAGTCCAGCAGCAGGTTTAGAGAAAGAAAAAAAGAGCGATGTACATACTCACATACATAAGCATCTTGAACTGCTTTTATGCAAAGCTTGGGTTCAGCAAGTCCTTAGCATATTTCAGCCCAAAACCCTTGTCTTATTTTATTTTTCACCCTACGCTGTGTTTCAGAAAAAAATGTAATCTGCATCTTTCTAGTTCTTCTGACTTCAATTTTGTCCTTCAAATTTATTAGCCCATCTTTTATTTTTTAACTCATGCAGCTACTCTTATATAACAACTCCACTCTTCTATAGCTAAGTAGATGTTTATGTCTTTTGTGTTTATGTCAGGGATTTGTTGTGAGAAAGTAGGGGAAAGGTTGCTTCCAAGAATTTGAAATTTCTTTTTCAACCCAGAAGTTTCTAAGAGTCATGAGAATCTGCTCTGCTAGTCTAGAGGGCTCAAGTCTAGGGCGCCTTTTGAGGTACGATGCTTCATTCCTTGGGCTCTGATGTGGGACTGAGTTTGCTTGCAATCTGGGACCTAATATCCTAACTATTTCCTTCTGCATCAGGACTGGTTATGCCCATCTTAAGCCAACTTAGGGTTAAATGTAAGAAAACGTTTTCATTGTAGAATGCAATTTGCCAACCAAAACTTACACCAAAACTGAAATCTGAAGGGAGAGAGAACAAAATGGGGTCGCTTTTACGAACTTTTGCCAACCTGGCTCGGCTAAATGCAGCACAAAGCAAGAGAGCTGGTTTTCTAACTGCACCTTGTGCAAGCACAGTGACAGAAGTCCTTTAGGAAGCACACATCACCTGCAAGACATGGAGAAAGTGGAGATTCAGCAAGGAGCTGGATTCTTTGCACAGATAATTTCAAACTTGTCCTTTCCCTGCTCTTTCAACTGGTGAGATACTCTGCAAGATTTTCTGCCTCATCCTATTTTATTGCCAACCTATCTCCACTCAATCCAGTTTTGCCCAGATATAATTAATGGCAACAAGAGCTTTCCAGCCTACAAATTAATATGGAAATGGCTGAAACAGTGTCTTGATGGCAGAAGGAAGAAACATTTCCTTATAATTTGCCATGCAAACAATCCGCTACATCCGTAACTGTGCCTTTTCACATGCAAATGAAGGAGCCAACCTGATATATGATCTTAATTGGGCCTCTTTAGGAAAGGAAGTCACATCTGAACTTGGCTTCAGGAACTTCTACCCGCATTCACCTTAGTACATAAGGTCAAATGAATATTTTTTAAATGAATGCCTCACTGTATTTCTTTCCCTGCCTCCCTAGACTATTTCATTCGGATTCAAATCTCATAGTCCAGGCATTAATCCTGACAATTCATCTGACTGTTTAACAAAAAAGGGAGATAATTTCTTACATACAGAAACAGATAAGCCACTTCCCCAGACTTGATGAATTTAAATGCCTAACTTCATCTTAGAAAGAATAAAGCCAGTAATAGTGAGAGGAAGTCAGAAGTGGGCAAGGCAGACCAGGTAGGCCCTTATAAGCCTTGCTAAGACTTTGGATTGGAGGGTTGAAAGCGGGACATGACATGATTTGAATTAATACTTCCTCCTTTTATTTTATTATTATTTTTTATAAAGTTAGGATTCAAATTCTATTTAGGATGCTATTTTAAAAAGAGAAAATGCAAGATCTGAGAGAACCAGAAATCACCAGTCAGGAGCTGCCATATTATTTTCAAATATTCTCCTCTACAAGTGGAACTGCCCACACAATACCAGCATACTCATTGGTCTTGCCACACAAGGAAGAATTTGTGAGAAAAGTCAAAATCCAGTTTACAACATTCTTTCTCCATAAATGACCAGAGGATATCAACTTTTTCTTTATGATATGACTTAGGCTAAGAACTATGATCCTGGATGAAACTTAGCTTCCTTGGCCACCCTGGCTTCTGCCTATGACTTGTTATGCTTTGTCATTGAAAGGTCCTGGCTGATCTTGGTCAAGTCACCCACTCTTGCTGGCCTCACTTTGCCTCTTTTGTACCATCAGCCCAGAGAGGATGATCTCTGAGGCATTTCTATCTGCCTCCTCATAGTTCTAAGTCTCCACTTTTAATCTACATTTCCAATTAAGTGAGCGATCTGTGAATGATTCAGAAGCAACATTCTAAAGGAGTGGTTCTAACCCTGCCCTGCCCTATTCTCCAGAAGGTATTACACCAGTTGCCTCCTTTAAATATAATTCTATGGAAGTGTTTGCTTACTTGCGTGTTTCCTTCCCTGCCTTCCTCTTGTGCCTCTTTTCCTCCCAGCCCCCACACTCAATTGTAACAATCGCTCATTTGCTGGGTAGACATCTCTAGAACACCTCTAGGTACAAAGCACAAGGCCCCCGTTTCTGACCATCAGAGAAGGGAAAGTTAGTGACCAAAGGCGGAAATGCAAGATAGAAAGTTCAAAGGAAAAGGAGGTCACACAGCAAAGATTTCCTGGGGAAACAAACAGAAGGAGGAGGAAAGGAAGCTGACAGAAATAGCCTCAGGACATTTGCACATGAAAGGTTCTCGAAGCCTATCTATGCTGCTCAGTCCCAGCTTTGGTTTCATAAGAGGTAACTCTGGTGAAACTGAGAGGCTTGTAAAACCAGATTTCAAAGCATCTCTCTCTCCCTGCTTCTAAGAAACAAGCCTCTAGGCCTCCACACACAGAAACACTTTCCACAAGCCTTTGCCTTTTGGGGTTCAGAAGAGAAATGAGATACAATAGGCCATTTGGAAGGGAAGGGTAGCAGGAAAGAGGGGGACAGCTAGTGGAATAATAACCGATCATCATACATTAATATTGAACCCTAAACATGTAGACCTGCATTAAGAGCACAAAACAATTAGTTCCCACATAGACTGAGTCTTTACAAATATTTAAGTTGGAAAGAGAGAAAAGAAACAAATCCTCATTTTGATATTTGCAGGAAATACATGAGTTTCAGCTTGGGAGGCAATGGGGTGCTCTAGGGTGGGAAATGATGTCTTGAACAATTAAGGTGCCTGCTCCTGCCCTTTATCCAAGCAGACTTCCTTCCCATCCATCCTGTAGCTATCACTGGGGTGTCTACCCACTGTGTTCACTTCTGCAAACTTCTCTGACAGAAGAAAGGGGGACTTGCAGCTGGACGCTGCTCCCTGGCTCTTTGGAGTGGGTTCTTTACACTGTGCTTCTCCACAGCATGGACCATAGATTAATTGCAGGCATGACTCAGGAAGAGCTTGCTAAAGAAGCAGGGTCCTGGCCTTCACCCAAAACTTCTGACTTTGAATCAGTGTCTAACATTTCTTTATTTATGTACTTACTTATCTGTTTTGTTCACTGCTATATCTTATGCTCCTAGAAAAGTATTGAGTATGGTAGATGCTCAATAATTATGTACTGAATAAATGAATGAATTCACATGTTACATTCACTTGGCCACAGTGGTTGGCTTTAGGAAACACAATCAGTATGACACAAGAAGACCCAGCTCGAGGGCTCTTGTTGGGAATGAGAGCCATTCTTTTATTGCTGGGATGGATTAAAAAAACAGTGGGATGATTTTTGCCTGAGAATAAAGTCAACAGAGAGAAAAGTGGAGCCAAGAGATTGAGTGAGAAAGACTGGGTCCCGATGACACTAAACTTCTGGAGCCAGCTGTGATTTCCTTGGGGATGAGAGGCAATAAATTCCTTTCTGCTGAAGCTGTGCTGACTGGGGTCTCCATCACTCACTGAGACCTGCCAGGCTTCCTGGTGCTTCGCTGTCAGGATCACACACTCAGGCTGAGTGACAGCTTTTTCAGAGCAGACTTGATGCCTTTTCATGTTTCCTATATCTCTCCTTTTCCAACCTCCTGCTCTTGAGGGTCTTTAATGTAGGGCAGGGCTTTCTAGGCATGGTTATCATTGTTATGATTATTGTAAGAAACTTATTTTTGAAAATGACTTAAGAATTTGCAAATCATTTTGTATTTATTACCTCACTTGATCCTCTCAAGGACCCATAAATCAGCAGTGGACGTGTAATCCTCGTCCGGTTCATTGATGAGAAAATGGACACTCGAGGAGATAAAGGCTCCAGTCCTGGGGTCAGATGACTTGTATGCAGCAGGGTCTGACCTGGATTCTCACCCAGGCCCTCTAATCACATAGCCTTTGCTTATTCACTTTGTGTTTATGTCTCCTTTTCAAGAAAAAAAAATAGGCCTAAGATTCAGTGAGTTTTCCCTAATGAATTTATAGACTCGAGCCATAAAGAACACTTGAGATTCCTTGGACCTTGCAGGAATGTTTCTGTGTCCCACTGTTGGATTTTGTAAATGGAGCAAGTCTCCAACAGGATGATACTCAGGCCATGGGTGCTTGCTGGAGCTTCCAGATACTTTATGATGAGAAATTAGTTGAGTTCATGTCAGTAACATCTTTGCAGCCCATTTCCTGGTACAGATGGTGTGGACTGAAACACAAGAGTGGGATGGAAATCCATCCTGGTAGAGTTCAGCAGATAAATGACATATTTTAGAACTTGTGCCCAGACAACATCCCAAGGTACAAGACACCATTTCCCCTTCACCAATACCTAATGCTCACTGTTGAGAAGCCAATGCGGACTTCAGCCTAGACACACACACACACACACACACACACACACACACACACATTTATAATTTATTTATTGGGTGTTTTAAAACTGTACACTCTAGGAAATGACTATGGATGAAAGCCTAGAAATTATATACCAGTAAAAAATAAATACAAATATGATACTAATTAAAACTATAGCAAGATATAAAGTTCACCCAGAAAACATCACCTTGTTGAGAAGAGTCCGTTTAAAGATACAAGTCAGAATACAAAGGCTGGCACCTTGTCCTTAGTGAATTAAAAATTCCAGAGTCCTTCATGGATTTGAAACTTGCCATTGGAATTATAAATATTGCCATATTGATAGATATACCTTGACAGTTATTAATAGTAGGAGTAATAATAACGATGATAAATATGTTATCTGAAATAAACAATGGCTAATACTTTGTTAGCCAAGAACTCACTCTCCACGTATCATTTCATTTGATAGAACAGTCCTGATGAAAATATGGAGCTCATCACAGGCAGTTCAGAAACAATCCCATGCATTATCAACAGATGTCCCGAAGCATCAGCTCTTAGAACAAGAGCGTCTCGTTGAGTCCAGCTGGATCATTCTACAGATGATAACAATAGCCAACATTTGTTAAGCCAGGCCCAGTGCTACACATTTTACATTCATTATCTCATTTAATCCTCACCCCCAGTTTGCTGGTCAGGAAACTGAGACTTAGCAATGTTAAGCGATTTATGATGGTTACTCAACTAGCAAATGAGAGAGCCAGGCTATGTGGTTGAAAGGTGGTATCCTTGTGGCTCAAGATACACTTCTAGTTCAGTCCTACACAACTCCATGTTCTTTACTAGCAGAGCTAAGATATGACAAACTTTCTGCCTTGGAGCAAAGGGTCCAAAAGAAGACAAATGAAAGAGAACCTATACTAACTAGCCATTTGCCCTTTGGAAAATCAGCATCCCCTAGCCTTGTCTTCTGCAAAACAAGACCCTTAGACTGAATGCTCTCTAAAGAATCATTCAGCTCTAACATTTGATGATACCATAAAATATATCATGTGTGGTAATAGGCAAGTGTGTTGGGAAGGGAAATTTTGCTATTAACAAAAAAAAAGAAAGGAAGACAGGAATAAGCATAGCTACTTCTGAATTCTAGAGAAGCAGCAGAATTCCTCCCAGGGGACTCTTAAAATGCATCCTATTAGGCCTTTTGGTTATTAGTATATTTCTTATAAAAGAGTTTTAAAAGCCCTCTGGTGCCCATAAGTAAGTGATTTCTGTACTTCAGAATCCTTCTCAACACAGAGCCCCAGGCAGCCACCAATAAATGATCAAAGTGGGCTTGCAAGATAAAATGCATTTTATATCCTTCCTACAAAAGGATATCTTGGTTTTAAAAAAGCATATGCCTTGCGCCTTGCAGACATCTCATGGTTGTACTGTAGTGGTCAAATAAATGGTGAATGGGTGACAGCCTGTTGGACAAGTGCAAGGCCTGCTAAATGCATTGCCAAGGACAAGGTTAAAATGCATCTGGAAATGAGGTAGTCCAATGACCACAGTCCAAGCTGTGGTCATTGGTTGGCTTTGACAGTGACATTCATGAACTCTCAGTATTACAGCCTAACACCTCTGGGATAGAAATTGATGTATCCACTTTCAGCCAGGAGAGAAAGAGAGAAGCTTCTTGGGGAGAGTCCACACTCCGGACCACGGAGAAGACAGTAGCTACTCTCAGCATGCCAGCTCCCACAGGGCTCACAGACAAAACATCATACAGATGAAAGCACCCTATCAATCTACTTTACTTCTCTCTCCTTTGGGAGTGAAGATGAGCTTCTGGGATCATAGCAACAAGCTGTAAATAATGGTTGCAGGGACAAATGGAGGACGAGAGCATCTGGGCGGGCTCCTGGCTGCTGCTGCATTCCAGATCCGCCTGCTTCAGTCACCACCACGCCCAACTCAGAGGCACCTCCCGAAGGGAGTGTGTGTCCTCCTGGGTTTTATTTCTGCTGCACTTTGCCTTCCTATTCCTGCCAACTTCTGTTTGTTAAAAGTTGAATGATACAACCATAGCTGAGTGAAAACACAGCTGGCAAATCTAGCTTTCTTCTCAAAACTGGGCACTCCCATGAGGTCCTTTGATTCTCTGTGAGAAGAGAAAATGATATCTCCTGAGGTATCCAGCTGGGTAGTCAGTCAAATATGTACATGGAGTGGCCACTGAGTGCCAGGCTCAGGGGATGCAAGGGAATACAAGGGGTGGGGAGGGCATGGGTCTTATTTCATGGTCCTAGCAGTTTAGATGGAAAGACGACTGAAATAAATAACTACCAATAACAAATGAAAAAATGGCTAAGTGCCAAGTGCTGTGAGGGAGGACAGTGGGCAATGGGAGCTCCACATGGGGGCCAACCGGGTCTGGGTTCTATGTGGTGAAAGTTCACACACACTGATGTGTGAATATCCACAGAGCTTTGTAGCCATAGCTATACCCTTAGCATCACTCCCTCTCTGCATCAATTTCAGGCATTTCCCTAAAAATGCACTCCCCAGTCCAGGGATAAGCCATGTTTTCCAGCTTCTAGAAGCAGTGCTGGCAGCAGCGGTGGTTGGGTCCATAATGGTGATCAAGGCAGGACCCACAGCAGGAAGACTCTGGTGCTACAGCAGCAGCAGCAATGTGGTTCTAAAGGCAGCAGCCTCTGTGGTGAACTGAACTCCCTGGGTGCATCATTTTGCCTTTTTCTCCATGGCCTGAGGAGCAGTAGCAACTCTCTGCAGTTACTAATCTGTGGTTTCCCTTACTGTTCTCCTTATGCCATCTAGATTTTTCAGTCAATTCCCCAAATAGAATTCTCTCTGATTGAAATATACCATCTAGATTTTTCAGTCAATTCCCCAAATAGAATTCTCTCTGATTGAAATCTCTGGAATGTTTCAGTTTTCCTGACTGGACACTGACAGTCACAGGGTGCAAAGATGTCTAAGAGGTGGCCCTGCCTTCATGGTCTGCTGAGGACAAACCTTCGGCCTTCCCAGCGGTAACATTTGAGTTCTCTTCTCACTTCGCTGAGAGCGATGGGGTAAAGAAGAGAAACCCCTTCACTATCCCCAACTAAATGTGTCCTAGCTTGACTTGTTGTGGGGACTAAGAGCTTTCTCTCACTAAATGTAGGTACCCCAAAGCTTTGTGAATTGCTAGAAGTAACTTGAGAAAAATAGAAAGCAGTAGAAAGCATGTGCTGAAGGAAACTTAGCCAGGGAACAGAGAAGTACGAATGACAGAAGGCGACCTACAGAGAGGACTCAGAAGGTTAAGAGTGAGCAGTAAGTAGGAAGAAGCAGAATTCAAGTTGGTCAAGGCCACCTCAGCCTGTTGGCCAGATTGGGTGTGATGAAGGAGGAATGAGCTTCCAATCTGCTCAGGGAATTGGGATATTTCTGCACAACCAATTTCAGTCTAAAGCTGGGTTTATATCTGCAACCTCTCTATAACATGGTGGCTAAGGCATGGTTTGTGTGTCAAATCGCACACTAGCTACGTGATTTTGAGCAGGTTTTTATACTTTTCTGAGCCTCAGTTTTCTCATCTGTTTAACAAAAAAAACAGTAGAATGGGGGGAATATGATGGCCAATTTTAGGTATCAATTTAGCTGGACCATGGCATCTAGATGTTTGGCCAAACACATCTGGAGGCTGCTATGAAGGTAATTTTTTTAAATTTGAGGTTAATGTTTAAATCAGTAGATTTTGAATAAAGCAGATTATCTCCATAAAATGGTAGGTCTCATCCAAGCAGTTGAAAGCCTTGAGAAAAAGACTGACCTCTCTTGAGGAAGAGGGAGTTCTTAGCCTTCAGACTTGAGTGGCTTCATCAACTCTTCCTTGGGTTTCCAGCCTGTCTTGTAGATTTTGAACTTACCAGGCCTCCTCCAATTGCAGAAGCCAATTCCAATTCTTGAAATTAATCTAAATTAATCTCTCTCTCTCCTTCTCTCTGTCTCTCTCTCTCTCTCCCTCTCTCCCCTCCCTGGAGAACTACTATAGAGAGTAATCATTTCTACATTGCCAAACATGGAAGCCTGATAGTTTTGGAGGCCATTACTCAGCCTCTTACAACTTGGTTCCCTGGGCTGGGCTGATGCCCTGAGTTCAGAGGCGTTTACATTATGCCCTGACTAACAGCAAAAATCAAAGCCCCACTGATAGGAAGAGAGGTCGTACCATGAGCCCCCAAGACAGCCCACTTCAAGACCCAAGGGATGAATAGGGCATGTTTGCTGAAGGGAGACCCCGTAATCCTGCCGAAGACTGACTCTTTGGCTGCCTTCCAGAAGCTTAGCTTGAATCAGAAGAGGCCTTGGCTGGGCTCATTCTTCTGGGGGGAATGGGTAGGGGGAGGAATGGCAGAGTCAACTCCGGCAGAAGTTTATACTGGCCCAAGAATTCATTTGGGAAAAACAGTCTGACTACTAGACCAATTAAAAGGAGGACTCACAGATCCTTTTGTCCCTAATCTGTGGAACTTTCTGTGCCAAGAAAAGCAGCTTAATTTTTTTGACATAGCAAACTTTTTCTCCCATGTCCAGCTCCACTCTCAAGGAGGAGAAAACCATTTATCTTCATCTGTGCTAGCAGGCTGCTCAGTATGAGAACATGGAGGACTGAAATGATTAAGCCTGACAGGCAAGTACAGTTTCCTTTTTGCACAGGGAACGGGAGCAGCAGGCAGGAAAATTCTCAACTTTAGCTCTCTTGCTCTCTGGTCCTCACTCTGACATCATTGGCCCCTCACTGAAGCTGCTTTCTTCTCTGTAGCTGCTCTACTCTTGGTCTACAGCTTTAGTCTCTCCTTTTCTCCCACAGCCCCTGCTTGTTTAGCCTGGAGTGTGTGCAGATGTAAAACCATTACTCTTCAATCTTTACTTCCCTGGTGATTCTTCTGAGAGGTGCCCTGCACAGATGTTGGCAATGCCCAACTCTATCCCCTCTGCATTTACCATCACTGTAAATGTAGCCCAACTCTCACCTGCCAATCAGCACCCATGATGCTTTGCCCACAGCCTCGCTCTAACTGTTACAGCCCCCTCTACCCACTGTGCCCACTGGGGCCCACCCAGCTCCCTCTGCCCTCACATAGGATGACTCCAAGGCCTGTGCTCTATGCTGGCTCCCAGCATTCCTTAGTGTCCACAGCAACAACTTGCCTGATGAGGGGCTTTACTTGGCTGCCTTCCCATCTCAGTCTTACTGCCCCACTCCTCACCAGTGCTTCCTGCAATCACCTCCTGAAAACTACAGTAGTCCCCTCGTATCTACAGTTTTGCTTACCAAAGTTTCAGTTACCCGCAGTCAACCCAGTCCAAAACTATCACATCGCTATTCTTGTGCTTTGGGGCCATTCTTAAGTAAAATAAGGGGGACTTGGACACAAGCAATACCAGGACAATTTGATAACTGAGAGGGTGTATTAGTCTGTTTTCACTCGCTATAAAGAACTGCTCGTGACTGGGTAATTTATAAAGGAAAGAGGTTTAATTGACTCACAGTTCAGCATGCCTGGAGAGCCCTCAGGAAACTTACAATCATGGCAGAAGGCCAAGGGGAAGCAAGGCACCTTCATAAGGCTGCAGGGAGGAGAAGCACCAAGGAAGGGGTAAGAGCCCCCTTATAAAACCACCAGATCTTGTGAGAACTCACTCACTATGAGGAGAACAGCATGGGGGAAACTGCCCCCATGATCCAATTACCTCCGCCTGGTCTCTCCCTTGACACATGGGGGATTATGGGGATTACAATTCAAGATGAGATTTGGGTGGGGACACAAAGCCTAACCATATCAGAGGGCTACTAGGTGACTCAAGGTGAGCAGTGCCACAATGCGGAGATGCTGGACACAGGGAGGACTCATGTCCTGGGTGGGATGGTGCGATATGTTGTCATAGTACTCAGAACTGAGCCCTATTCAAAACTTATGCATTGTCTATTTCTGGAATTTTACATTTACATCACAATGCCTACATCATTCACCTCACTTCATCTCATCACATAGGCATTTTATCATCTCACATCATCATAAGAAGGGTGAATACTGTGCAATAAGGTATTTTGAGAGAGAGAAAGACTACATTCACATAACTTTTATTATAGTATATTTTTATGCTTGTTCTATTTTATTATTAGTTATTATTGTTAATCTCTTACTGTGCCTAATTTATAAATTAACCTTTATCATATATATGTATGTATAAAAAAAAAATAGTATATATGTATGTATAGGATTCTGTACTCTCTGCAGGTTTCAGGCATTCACCAGGGAACGTATCCCCCATAGATAAGGGGGCTGCCATATTTGCACTTGAATTCTTGCCTCAGGGTCTGCTTCTGGGAGAAACGTAAGGTGGAACATCCTCCTGTCATCTCTGGCTCTCCCTGTGTTCCCCACATGCCCATGGGCATGAGCCTTGAAGCAAACTTTTCTATCTACTATTATGGCTTCATACCCTGAAATCTGCTCACTTTGGTAATAATGGGAGAAAGCAGATAGGGCCCGGCATTTCCTTGCTGTTCGTTGTCAGCCAAGATTGTTCGCTCCTGTTTGCTTATTATCTCATTTTTACACCCTACTTTAGCTTCTCCCACAATAAACACACACAGGCTTCCTTCTAGAAGCTATTCCAGTGTTGGTTTATGGTAAGCTTCAAGTTTTTCTTGCTATTTTGCTTGTTTCTCATTTTTTAACCCATCTCTCTCTCTCTTTTTAAAAGAGATTGGTTCACGACCTCTGGAACAATTCAAACCCATCACATGACCTCCTTCTTCTACTCCCAAGCCAAGTGCAGGCAAATGGCTCTCCTAAGGAATCTTCAGTCATCACTTGCCTCCATTGCAACTCTGTCAAATCAGAAACTGACCTTCCTGAATCAGCCCCTTTCAAAGCTGTTATTATTTATCTTTCTGGTCTCCAAATGCCCTCAATCTAGTTGACATCATTTTAATGCAGACAGGCTTGAACTATACACAGGGTGGCTCGGCATCCATTGACTTGCATCCTGTCATTTCCAGCAGTGACAAGACCCCTAAGTCAGCTTTGCCCCAAAGTGAGGTCGATGACCTCAGTAATTATTGCTCCACTCCTGGGTGTCTCTCGCTGTGTGTGGCCATTAATTCCTGGCTGATAGTAATGCTTGTTCAGTGTGATTTAAGAAACAAAACCTAATACAAATAACTACTCCTGTTGCTGGTAATTGGATCAAACTTCCTCAATGTTATCCCTAACAGAACCCAACTCTCTGGAGAAACCCTTGATTAGGATTTGGAAGATTGAGAGGTCAATGTTCAACTCTGTCCCTACCTCTCCAGGTCTTCCTTTTTGCCTATCCCATAAGTTTCTAAATGACTTTGAGGTTGGTGGGTGTGGGGAAGCCATGAAGGTCAATGCAAAGCTCCTGGGCTTTGAAATCCTGACATCCTGGGTTATATCTCAGTTCTATCATTTGCTCGGCATGCGGCCCCTAAACAAGTTAACCACCACTCTGAGCCTCAGTTTCCTCAAGTGTAAAATAGGAATGATAAAATCTACCTGCACATTAAAAGTGATATAGTGTATCTAATTCATGGGTCAATTATGGAGAGGAGTGTGTTGAAATATTTCACTATGATGGTGGACTGGTTGATTTCTTCTTGAAGTTCTGATAATGTATACAGAGAACTTAGCACAGGGCAGGCATGGTCGGCACTAAATAAACACACACATTTAACAGGCGGAAAGCTAAAGTAGGATGATAGATACAACATTTTATTTTTCACAGCCATAAAAAAGAAAGAAATCATGTCCTCTGCAGCAACATGGATGCAGCTGGAGGCCATTATCCTAAGCGAATTAACACAGGAACAGAAAACCAAATATTGCATATTCTGACTTACAAGTGGGAGCTAAACACTGGGTACTCGTGGACATGAAGTTGGCAACAATAGACAGTGGGGACTACTAAAGGGAAGAGGCGGAAGGAGGGAAAGGCAGAAAAACTAACTGCAGGGTACTATGCTCAGTACCAGGATGATAGATCATTCGTACTTCAAACCTCAGCATCATGCAATACACCCACGTAACAAACCAGCACGTGTACCTTGTGAATCTAAAATAAAAGTTGAAAAAAAGTCATGTGCTAGGTTTGAATTCCAGCTTATGCATCTATTAGCTGTGTGAGCTTTGAAAAAAAAAAAACACTTAAATGAGTACTAGTTCTTCATTTGTAGAATGGTGGTAACAATTCTAGATATATGGTGGGCATTCAGCATTTCCTATTTTTCCTGTATTTCTTTTCAACTACTTCAAAGTTGAGGTAGTTAATAGTGTGGACTCAGTATAATCGATTAGGGTGAAATGTGTTTGTCATTTGTTGTTGCTTTGTTATTATTTTGCCCCATGTCTTCTAATGTTACACTTCCCAATTAAACAAAATACGGCAAAGCCTGAGACCATGCTTAGTTAACAAAAAGGTAAAATCTAAAGGTCTTACTGTCCTGTATGCCCCAGGTGGGGATTAAGCCACATATAAAAGATGTAAACCTTATCGCCTAAGATTCAATAAATGGATTTTATTTTGTTAGAAAGCAATTTCCTTCAGGCTTAGGTCAGAATTTCTCTGAAATAAAATGGCAATATATCTCTACTTTGTCACAATTCTCAGTAAATCATTAGAGCTGTGAAAAATAAATTTCATTTTTAACAAAACATCATTCTAGATCAGGGTCAGCAAACTATGTGGCCCGTGGGCTAAATCTAGTCCACTGCTTATTTTTGTATTTTTTACATTTTAAAATGTCCTTTCAGAAAAATTAACAGAAGAAGAATATTTTACAACACATGAAAATGATATGAAATTCACATTTCTGTGCCCATAAATAAAATTTTATTGGAACTCAGCCACACCTATTCATTTATGTATTATCTTTGACTGCCTTCATGCTACGAGAATCGAATAGTTGCAAGCAGAGACCATATGGGCCACAAAGCCTAAAATATTTTCTACCTGGCCCTTTATATAAAAAGTTTTCCATCTTCTGATCTAGATTCTAGATCGATGGTTTATTTAAACTATGTTAACTCTAAAAAACTGCCTCCAAGTTACCTCAAGTAAGGGGGATTTATCATCAGGCTCCAGGTTTCCACAGAAAGAGCTGGGGCAATCCTAGAGCAAGGTGCTGGTGTGCAGTAGGCTGCCGTCCTTGAGCGGATGCCTCCCTGACAGCGACGGAGTTCCAGCCATGCTGCACTTGCTCCAGCCACTGACTTAGAGACAGCAAACTGTACAGGCACCAAGCAAGAGAAGAAATCTGGAGATCTCAATTAGACTAGGAAAATCTCTCTTCAATATTGCAAACCTTTCAAAAGCCAGGTTGGTTTTCATTTCCTTATCTTCCTACTGTTGACTGAGTTCTAGCTACGAGGTGCTGTGCTGAACACTTAGATCCATTGTGTCCTTGACTCTTCTTAAGAGTTCTGTGAGGTCAGTGTGATTATCTCCATTTGATGGCTGAATAATCTGAGACTGAGAGAAATTAAACAATATGTCTGGTTTGGTTTGTCCTCTCCAAAACTCATGTTGAAGTTTGATTCTCAGTGTGGCAGTATTGGGAGGTGGGGGCTAGTGGAGATGTTTGGATCATGGGGGCAGATTTCTCATGAATAGATGAGGGCCCTTCTTCTGGGCTGAGTTCTCGCTCTCAGGAATGGATTAGTTCTGGAGAGAGCAGGTTGCTAAGAAGAATCTGGCTTCTTCAGTCAGCGCTCTTGCTTCCTATCTCTCCATGTGATCTCTGCACAGACCCACTCCCCTTCCACTTTCCACCATGAGTTGAAGCAGCCTGAGGCCCTCAGCAGGTGCAGCTGCCCAATCTTGAACCTTCCAGCCACCAAAATTATAAGCCAAATAAATCTTTTCTGTATAAACTACCCAGTCTCAAGTATCCTGTTATAGCAACACTAAACAAACTAAGACAATGCCCAAGGTCACCCACCTACAAAGTGTGGATTTGAGGTTTTAAACTCAATTTTTCTGACTTCAAGGGCCCCTGGTTCTACTCATTATACTCTACTATCTCATGTATGCATTTTTTTCTAAGAAATGGAAAGCAAAAGCATGTACATTTTAAAATAAAGTCAGAGCTCTTGTCTGTTTTTCACTTTATTAAGGCTATGGAGTTGGGTACAAATCCATCACTGTGGGATCCCAGATGCAGTTGGTTGATTACACCTGAAAGGTGTAATAACTTGCTTAAATGAAGCTTCATTCATAACCACCAGTGTGCACTCTATCTCCCGAGATGTCCAGTGATTAATTTCTCACACACTCAGGATTTGGAAACTTAAACGTGAAAGTGAGTGTCTCGGCAACACTCCAAACTGGACTATGATGTGACTTTTCCCCTGGAGATGCCACCACTATTGTGAAAAGCATCACTAAGACTCAATCTCCATGTGGGAATACAGTCCATTTGGATTGCATAAGAAACACACAGTCTAGGATGCAGGGGTGTCCTGGATGTCCATTTGGTGCAGACTCCTGTGCAGTCCCCCTGAGAACTCAGGAACTTAGCCTGTTGCAGAACATATCATGGGCCCCAGGGAGAGGGCAGAGGGATCTTCCCAACATCCCTCAAAAGATCTGAAAGGAGACATTGAGTTTTATAAAGAATGATTGTTTTCAGGTAGCAACTAAAAGCTAAATTTTGCGTCCCCAGGAGATCCTGATAAGGATTCTGTCTTAAAATCCTAAAAGCTGTCTTTTGGCAGAAATGCTCCAAGCAATATTTTTTTAAGTTGCAAGTGTAAAATATGAGTGGCATATGTATGCTCATTTATATTAATGTTATAAAACTCATCAAACATAAAAAGATGAAGTATATGACTAGTATTAGCAATGGGCCTAATCTATTTTTTAAAGAAGGAGAATACAATATGTGTCTAACACAAATATCAAAAATAGACCCCCCAAAACCCTGTAAAATAACTAACTAACTAGCACAAATGGTTACAGGATGCTGATCTATGCCCAGTGGCCAATGTGAGGTGCAATCACAGATCAGGTTGGGGATAACAGTTTATGTCAGTGAGGCTGCTTTGGGTGTCTGGGAAATAGAGCAAACTGACAGAGGGCAGAGGACTCTATGGAAGGAAGGCCTTGGGGATCTAGAGTCCGGAAAATCAAGAATGAAAGCATAAATTGCAGAGAAGAAAAAGCACCTCCCATCCTCCTGTTAATGGTAGATGGCAGACTGGGTCATGCATTTCTCTGTTCTCGCCTCCCATTCCCTCTCCGTCTCCCTCCCCTGTCCCCAGTAACAACCTCTCCAAATAGTATCAGGACTTGAGTCACCAAACCCATCTTTGTGGATCTTGTACTTACAGTCCTCTCTCTTTGATTTAAAAAGAGATATTGCCCCCACTTCCTATGACCTGCCGTTTCTTGGTGACATGCTCTCCTAGCACAGCTCCCAGGATTCTGTCCATAGTGGTGCCAGGAAGTGGGCACACTGTGGCCCTTCTGGGTGTGACAAGACACCATCTTTACTGGGAAAGCAAGTCAGTTGTGGGGGAAGAAGTTGACTATTCAGGTAATTGTTCTGATTGCATCTGGAATCTCTGGACACAGAGTGAGGCTGGGAGGTCAGGAAGTGACGTGGAGTTCTGAGGTGGGGTGGAATGGGGGAATATTACCTCTCTTCCAAGCAGTGACATCACATGAAGAAATACCACCCATGAGTAGTGAGAAAAAGCCCAGGATGATTCAATAACACTGCAGCAGAGGGCGAGTCTCCCATGCTAAGGATAGGCTATGTAGCCATCTTCAATAACTCCATCCCACCCATCACCCATGCTTTAGCACTTGCCATTTCCCAGCACCGTGCTCAGCAGAGTACATATAACAAATGCAAAGACAAGTCACACAGCAAATAATAGGCACTTAGCAAATATTTGTTGAATGGATATGAATGAACGAATAACTAAAGACAGTCTCTGCTCTCAAAGTTTTCACACTCCAATAGAGGAGACACAACCATGGAAAATGTAGTGCTAAAACAACAAAGGTGTGAACTGGAAACCATACCAGAACACAGGGGTGACTAATTACTTCTATTTGGGTGGGTCAAAGAGGATTGAGTCTGGGTTTTGAAAGAAGAGTAGAAGTTTTTCAGTTGCAACCCAGGCAGAGAAAATACTATATGCAAAAGTACAGAGGCTAGTATATGCAAAAGTATAAAATAGAATATGCAAAAGTATGACATAGTTGGGGAGCTGGAGCTGTTCAATATGGCTGGAGAGGTAAGTATAGTACTCAGGATGAGGGGAGGATCACGACTGAAAAGGTCAGGAATTGAATCATAGAAGGCTTGACGTGTTATCCCAAGAAGTATGAAATACCATTCCGTATGGGATGCATACATCAGCATCCTGTAACCATTCACTTTAGTTAGTTATTTGTTTTATAGGGTTTTTGGCATCTTTTTTAGTATTTGTGTTTAACATATATTTTATGCTACTTCTTTAAAAAAAGATTGGCCGGGCGCCGTGGCTCACGCCTGTAATCCCAACACTTTGGGAGTCCGAGGTGGGTGGATCACCTGAGGTCGGGAGTTCAAGACCAGCCTGACCAACATGGAGAAACCCTGCTTCTACTAAAAATACAAAATTATCTGGGCATGGTGGCGCATGCCTGTAATCCCAGATACTCAGGAGGCTGAAGCAGGAGAATAACTTGAACCCAGGAGGCGGAGGTTGCAGTGAGCTGAGATCAAGCCATTGCACTTCAGCCTGGGCAACAAGAGCAAAACTCCATCTCAAAATAAATGAATAAACAAAAGATTAAGCCCATTGTTAATATCTGAATATATACTTCACCTTTTAATGTTTGATGAGTTTTATAACATTAAAATATGCTGCTCATTTTTTTATGAATGATTTCATTTTTTAAGAACTAGCAATTCAATTGATTGGATTGAGTGGACTATGGTTATTCATTGGATGAGGAGAAATTGAATTTAGGCAAATCTTCCTGTCAGGTTTGGGTAGGCACACACTCAGCCAGCCCTATCATTTCAGCCTGAAAGAACCTGTCCTGCAGCGTGCTGTGACTAAGATGCCTATCCCCGCTGGGGGTTCCAACGTGGGGGTGTGTGTGGACTCTGGATCCCGCACGCCGGGCAGTGTGTGGACAGTGGTGGCTGGTGCCTGGTGCTGCCATGCTGTTCTTCGCACTGGCTTCAGGTTTCCTCTCACATTCAGTCTTGCCTCAAGACACAGGCCAAATGGAAATAAACTGTTGCAGTTGGCCCCTTTCCCAGAGAAATTATATTTAGCCTCCAAAAGCAGCAGGCTTCAAAATGGCATGGTTGTCTCAGCTAAAAATGGCCATCCGGAAGGAGCTGGATTATGGGAAGCCATCCAGAGATGAAGAATGGGCCACTTTGAGGCAATGATTATTATGTGCTTCAAGGAGTCCTGTTCTCAAGTCCTCATGGACTGGGCCAAATTAAAACAGATGGGCACATGACATTTAGAAGCAACCATAAAAAGGGCTTATCTGGAGGGTCCTAGGCCCAGAGCCAAGGCTGGCCAAGGCAAATTTCAGCCAACTTCAAATTTATGCTCCACAACATAGATAGCATTTACTACGTCATAATATTGAAGGCCTTTTAGGGCAAAAGATGCAAACAGACATCATACAAAGGGAATGATAAAAGTGGCAAACGTATGTTTTTTAAAGCTCAATCTTTGCCAAGAAACAAAATACAAAATAATACCATTTTTCAAAAATGTTTTAAAAATAATTATAGATAGTAAAGTTTTGAGAAATAGGTATTCTCATACAATGCTAATAGGAATATAAAATAGTTGAGCTATTTAGAGTTTTGTTTTAGAAAAAGCACTTTGACTAAGGGGTGGAGAATGGATTGGAAGGGCTCAAAATTCAAGGCAAGGACACCACTTAGGAGACAGGACAAAAGCAGAGGGGAGAGTAGCCTGAATAGGGCAGTGGCAGAGGAGTGGAGAAAGTGAACAAAATCAAGAAATATAACTCACAAGTTTTGGGAATTGATTGGATTGAGTACCTGGGTGGACAATGGCCATTCATTGAAACAGGAGACATCACCATCACCATCACCATCAGTGCAAACTTTTATAGACCGCTGAGTAGGGTGAAGCACTGTTTTGAACATTTTAAAAGTATTAATGTGTAGGGAAAATACCTAATGCATGAGAGCTTAAAACCTAGATGACGGGTTGATGGGTGCAACAAACCACCATGGCACATGTATACCTATGTAACAAACCTGCATATTCTGCAAATGTATCCCAAAACTTAAAGTAAAATATAAATAAATAAATAAAAGTATTAATGTGCTCAATCCTCACAGTAGCCCTATGAGGTTTGTCCATTCTTGTCCCCACCTGACAGATAAGGAAACTGAGGCACAAGAATTGAAAACTTGCCCAACGTTCATACATTGACATTATTCTCTTCACCTTTGTTTATGACATTGTTAAAAATGGAAACAACTTCAAAATACCACAATAGTATATTGATTATATAAATTATGGCCCAGTCACATGATGGAGTGCATGTTTTAGAAGAATATTTAATGAATGGAAAAAGACATAGAACATAAGTTAAAAAGTGAGTTATAGAATTCCAGGTGGGGGTGGCTGGTTGCAATGGCTCACACCTGTAATCCCAGCACTTTGGGAGGCCAAGGCAGGCAGATCATGAGGTCAGAAGTTCAAGACCAGCCTGGCCAACATAGTGAAACCCCATCTCTACTAAATACAAAAAAATTAGCCGTGCATGGTGGTGGGTGCCTGTAATCCCTGCTACTTGGGAGGCTGAGGCAAGGAGAATCACTTGAACCTGAGAGGCAGAGGTTACAGTGAGCCAAGATTGCACCACTACACTCCAGCCCTGGCGACACTGCAAGACTCCATCTCAAAAAAAAAAAAAAAAAAGGGCCAGGCGCGGTGGCTCATGCCTGTAATCCCAGCACTTTGGGAGGCCGGGGTGGGCGGATCACCAGAGGTCGGGAGTTCGAGACCAGCCTGACCAACATGGAGAAACCCCATCTCTACTAAAAATACAAAATTAGCTAGGCATGGTGGCACATGCCTGTAATTTCAGCTACTCAGAAGGCTGAGGCAGGAGAATCACTTGAACCTGGGAGGCAGAGGTTGTGTTGAGCCAAGATCTTGCCATTGCACTCCAGCCTGGGCAACGAGAGCAAAACTCCATCTCAAAAAAAAAAAAAAAAATTCCAGATGGGAGTATATATATATGTATCTCCCACTTTCTGACAGGAAAAGATCATTTAAAGTAAATCCACTTAAAATATAAAAAAGTGTTATAATGAATAAGCAAGAAAAGATTTGATTAGGGTTGTGTCTTTAAAAATTAAGCTAAAATTTATGAAAATTTTTATTTTATCTTACATTTAACACTATATAGATTACTATTAAAACTTTGAGCTAATTCTTGGAACCCAGACTGAAAGGAGGCTTAGATATGAGCTTTCTGAGAAACTATTAGTGACTTGAGTACCCCCCAAAGTGAATCCCGAGTCAAGGACTTGTGTGCTGCTGGTTGACTCAGCAGGAGATCCAAGTAGCATGGCTGAGGAACCAAGGAGAGGGAAGAGAGGAAGAAATGCAATGCAGGGTGCATTATTATCAAGGTCACTCCTGTTGACAGCTAGGGTGTAGCCTCACCAGTAACCTCTGAGGAGGGCATAGAATGCATCTCAGAGTTATCCACCTGGGGACTGACTGGAGGACTATTTCTCCATCAGCTCCTTGCCCACATTGCTTATGGGTTGTTCCTGGGGTCATTATTGCTCCCAGCACTTCTGGGCTACTTGTGTCTGTTTGGGAAGCAGTGCTGGTGTCTACAGCATAGAGAAACCCAGGAGGGAAGTGAAGAGCAGGAGTCCTGAGTGTGGAAGCCCACAGGGAACTGCCTCCCATCCTGCAGCCTTGGCTGTGATGAGAGGAAAGAGCATGAGCACGTGAATCTGGCCATCAGAGATGGGTGACTGACACGATAGCATGACATCAGAGCATTCTCATTTGAATCACAACATGATCATACTGAGGACCTCTGCAAAAGCGTTGCATAGAAGTCTTCATCAGCTTTCCCAAAGGCCTTTAGTATCCTTTAACATTCAACTCTTTTAAACCACCTTCCATGATGTGCTGCTTCTCTTCTTTAATTGTTAACTGTCCCAACCCTGCCAAACAATGTTTGTTGATGACTTGGTATGTGTTTTCTGCAGTTCTCCAACTCACTTTAATCAGCTTCACAAAACAATGCATCTTTTGCAAGATTTGAGATTTCTCTTTGCAGTGAACTTGCAATGCATTTGCAATGAGCAGGCGAACCAACAAAAATATTCATGTGAAGAGTGGGAGTATATACAGGGAGGGCTGGCTGTTAAGACTGACAATGAATTTACTCAATGGTCAGTTTATTACTTCTAGTTAGTGTCCTTCACCCACATCCATACCCTTACCTTCTCCCAGTTGGTTGCTTAATGAATATATCCCTTGGAAAGCAGAGGTCAATGCCTAAAGCATTGGAAATTCCTACAATACGAGTGTATATTTCCCTCACAGCCACTCCCAGAAGAGAAAAGCAATGCAGGGTGTGTCCTCTCAAGCATCTCTGCACCTTCCCTACCACCTAGTCATGCCTGACTTCATCCTTGCCAGACAATTTCCCAACATGGGCTTCCTCTGCCAAGGATGTGAACTAGGATTTCTTTTCATATCACCTTAGCAATATCTCACCGATATACTGAGACCTCCAGACCCTTAACACTAACTTCACTCTTACCCTCAAAGCCTCCTGACCCCATGCTTCATTTTCTTTCACACTAGGTGGGAAAATGTTGGTATTATAAAAACATGGATTGGAAGGGCTTTGGCACATCAGACACGTACCCCCATTCATTGACATGTATCTTCGTCTGTTTTCTGCTGCTATAACAGAATACCTGAGACTGGATAATATGTTAAAGAAAAGAAATTTATCTGGCTCATGGTTCTGGAGGCTGGGAAGTCCAAGATAGAGGGGCTGCCATTTGGTGAGGGCCTCCTTGCTGTGTCAGCCCACAGCAAAGGCAGAAGGGCTAGAGAGCATGTGTCCACATGAGAGAAAATGAGGTCAATCTCATCCTTTTATCAGGAACCCACTCTCACAATAGCTAACCCACTCATGTAACAACAGCATTAATTCATTCATGGAGGCAGAACCCTTATGACCTAACCACCTTCCTTTTAAAGGTCCCACCTCTCAACACTTCTGCACTAGGGATTAAGTTTCCAACACATGAACTTTGGGGAACACATTCAAACCATAGCAATGTGGGTCATGAACATGTTCTCAGTTTTATGTAAATTGTGAAAAAGCAGCTTTAGGGCAAGCCTCTTAGTCATCCCCTTTACCCCACAGTTGCCTCTAGCTCTGCCTAAGTGGAAATTCTAGCCCTACTCCTGACAGGGAGGGGCTTTATATTGCTTGGTCATTGTTAAATCCCAAGCAATAATGACTGGAAGCTCAGTGCTTTAGGTAAAAGCATGAGTTCTGGTGTTTGGGCACCTGGCTTTGGGACCTGGTAGCACCATTTACAAGTCATGTCACTCAGCTGCTCTGTGCCCCATTCCTCCATCTGCAAAGCAAATATAATTATATCAGCTACCTCTGGGCAGATGAGGATTAGTGAGTTCATTCATGAGAAGCACTTAGACCAGCACCTGACTTTGAACAAACACTCAAACATTAGCCAAAGCTATTCTCCTCCCTCCGGTTTGAGATACAGAAATAATACTTTTCATATGGACCAGATGTAACGAAAGAAGTCTGAAAGAAGCTAAGAGGATGACCATCAATTAACAACCTTCTTGGAGGGCACAGCTTTCCTCTATCATGTCTGAGAATGTAGAGAGGGCTTATCCCAGCTCCCCTGGTTAGCTAAGCCTGACTCAACTGAGCCTCCTTAAGAAGATGAACAGATCATGGAAATTTATTAGCAAGCACCAGAACCATCATTGTGGAAGCATTTCTCCAAAAGCCATAATTGAAGGCTAGAATGTATGACATAGGGAAGCGGGAAGGGCCTGAATTAAACAGGGACTTTGTCACTTCATTTTTCAAGAGTGATGTGAAATCTGCACAGCCTCAGAGATCTGTGTCCAGAGCTCAGTGGGTATTCATCCATAACCTGAGACCAGAAGCATTTGGCTGAGTCAGGCTGTCATTAAGGGTCACTGGGGGTGCTGCCTGCATTTTATCAAAGGCGTCCTACTAAACTGAGAAAGGCACAGATGAAATAAACAGGACCTTGGCCCCACTGGAAATGGAGCTTTCTTTGCAGGGGGCTGACCTTGTTTTTGTAAAGGGCTTTGATTATCAGTTGATCTAACTCCAACAGGGTCATTCTAGGGCAGAGGGAACCACCTCCAAGGGAACCGATGCTGGTGCCAACACACGTAGGTGGGCACTGCTCACTTTTGCTTATGTAACCCTTCACCTGCCAACTCCCTTCCCACCTCTGCCACTATGGGAAGGTGGCATAAACTCACTGACACACCCATTTTCAAGACCTAGCAGGCCAGCCTTGTGTCCTAACTAACATAAGACAGTGTTTAAGCACAGTTGCGGGGAGCACCTTTTGGCTATCAAATGACAAGTAACCATTCGTGTCCTTCAAAAGCAGCAGTCAAGCCCAGGGTCACTTCAGGAGGGTGCAGCATACAGACCCTCTTCTCCCACCATGTGAAATAAGAACTGCTGTTCACTGAGAGCTTATCCAGGACCACACCCCTTCATCCACATGGGGATCCTGTGAGATAAGACAATCTCCATCTACAAATGAGAATTAAAGCTCAGAGAAGTTAAGTAACTAGCACAAAGCAGCCCAGCAAGGAAGTATGAGTGGGGATTAATACCTGGGGTGTCGAATATAACCCAGAGGGGTCTTATACACGCTATCTCTGAAGATCCCCAGAAGCCTTATTAGTCTTTGGTAAAACTGAGAAGGCAGTGAAGTTTATTTTTGGTTGTCTCCTGCTTGGCATTCAGTGTTTCTCCCCCAAAATTAACAGAGCACCTCTCTTTGTTGGGTGACCCCCTTGCCCAAACACGTGTATTCCCCATTGTCTTCTTCCCACTTTTATTGTCCAATCCACATGCTCTTCATGTTTCTGCCTTAGCTTCCATCTGAAACAAAGAACATTGATGAATGAAACACATCAACTCAACCAATCGAGGTTGATGATGACTGCTGCCCACCTCACCCAGGGTTACTCATGCCTTCAAAACTTACAAATAATGAATTGTGATGGTTCTGAAAAGTAGCCAGTATGGCCTAGAGAAGGGGACCTCCAAGCTGTGTCTAAAATAATCCAGGCCTTGGGCCAGGCACAGTGGCTCACGCCTGTAATCCCAGCACTTTGGGAGGTCGAGGTGGGCAGATCACCTGAGGTCAGGAGTTCGAGACCAGCCTGACCAACATGGAGAAACCCTGTCTTTAGTAAAAATATTTAAAAAATTAGCCAGGCATTGTGGCACATGCCTGTAATTCCAGCTACTCCAGAGGCTGAAGCAGAAGAATCTCTTGAACCCGGAAGGCAGAGGTTGAGGTGAGCCGAGATCGCGCCATTGCACTTCAGCCTGGGCAACAAGAGCAAAACTCCATCTCAAAATAAATAAATAAATACATAAATCCAGGCCAGAGGGCTATCTGTGCTTTCTTTCCTCTCCTCCATATGGTTCTTGAGACTCTATGAATAATCCAGCTATACCCAGCGATTCCGGGGGGTGCAGACCAGAGCCCCCCTGGCCATAGGCCTTTGAGTTATATCCACTTCAGGGGTCCTGGAGCTGATTCCTAGGCTCAGCATAAAAAATCACTAGGCACAGTGGCTAAGCATCAGATGCCTGAGTCAGGCAGCCCAGTTCATAGCATGCTCTGCCATTAACTAGCTCGTTCACCCTGCACACATTAATTAACTGCTCTGAGCTTCAGCTTCCTTGTCTGTGGAGAGGGGCCAGCACATAGAAGGCACTATATAAATTGATGGACAAATGGCAATAATAAAATGACCTTCTTCATATTCTTCATAGGATTGTTGTGGAGGATATGTGTGTGTGTGTGTGTGTGTGTGTGTGTGTGTGTGATTTATATGTGATATATATATATATAGGCAGTGTTTGGCTCCTAGTAAGTACTCAATAGATAACCATTATACTGTCCAAAGGTGTGACTTGTCCCTGACCCTGGAGATCTGAATCATATAAGGGGTCAAAGGGCATGAATTCGAATGGTGGGTGAGACTCAGAAGTGGCCTGCTATAGTTCTGGGCCATTAGTCCATTCCTGTTAGGTGCCTAGGTTATGGTCTAGTGAGCAGGAGAAGATCCAGTTGCCCCCAACTCCCTCTCAGTGAGGGGATGAAAGTTAATGAGCCAGGCCCTGTCCTTTGATATGCATGGCAGGGCTTCAGTCTGAATGGGGAAACAGGGAAACTTGTTGTGGGGGATGTGCCTCCTGGTCCTCATTCCTCAACACCAGACTCATTCCAGACCCCTGCTGGTGCACCGTGCACCGTGAGGCTCAGCAGGGCCCTACACACACGATGGGTCAGGCTGGCTCAGGAAGTGAACTAGACTAAGCTGACATGGGAGACATTGCTGCTTTAGCTGAGATTCTGGGCCACTCTGGAGTCCTGACCCCAGGGGGTTCTGGGGACTTTTGCCACAGCCCTGATCACATGGCTGAAGGAATCAGTCATTCCCATCTGCTGAGGGATGGAAGCAGGGAAAATTGTCAGACCATCTAAGTCACTTATTTCTTACTCACGCCTTTATCTGTCCATTCAAAAATAATTACTAAATTACTACCTATTCCAGCTCCTGTACCAGAGACAGTGAAAATAAAAAGCCCCTTGGAATTTACAATCTGTTAGGAGAGGCCCAACTAAATGAACAATTACAGTAAAGCATGATGAATGCTGTAATGGAGCAAAAGCAGGTGCCATGGGAACATAGCAGGGCAGCTTACCTAGGCTGAGCCAGAGAGGCTTCCTGGAGGAAGAGGCATGTCCATTATGGTTAGTGATTATTAATAATATTCCCTCATTCTTAAATATGAAATACTATATATACCTCCAAATAAAGTAAGCTCTTTTTCCCAAAAAATTATCTTTTTAAAGAAAAAGGAAAGAGGAGTTGCCTTTTTCTGAGTTTTTATAGTCACATTTTTCATAGCAAAGAAAAATCTCTCTCTAAGATTTTACCTAGAGTAACAAAGTTCTAGTAGGAGGAAGTATGTTAGGCTACATGACCTCAGTCGATACTAGTTTGGGATGTTTAAACAGATGACCATATAAATTTGGCTACAAATAAAGAAGGCAAAAGAGCATAACACAAATGTAGTGATTATTCCTGCAGCTGTGTCCTCACTGTTGTGTTAGACATTGTGAGCAAGCATGCCAAAGACGCTTATGATACAGTGATAAATGATTTCCTTGAAATATTTCCATGTATGCTGTCTTAGTCTTCTGGGGCTGCTATAACAAAATATCACAGGCTGAATAGCTTATAGAGAGCAGAAATTTGTTCCTCATAGTTTTAAAGGCTTGGAAGTCCAAAATCAAGGTGCTGGCAGATTCAGTGTCTGTTAAGGGCTTTCTGGTTCATAAATGGTACCTTCTTGCTTGTCCTCACATGGTGGAAGAAGCAAACAAGCTCTTTCAGTCCTCTTTTATAAGGGCACTAATCCCACTCATGCGGGCTCCATCCTCATGACCTAATCACCTCCCAAAGACCCCACCTCCTAATACCATCACCTTGGGGGCTACAATTTCAACCTGTGAATTTGAGGATGAACACAAACATTCAGACTATAACATATGCAAATGCAATGGTAGTTTGCTATCAATGTCATATATGGATTCAAAAAGGGCTCTAGCTCAACAACCTTGGGGGCTACAATTTCAACCTGTGAATTTGAGGGTGAACACAAACATTCAGACCGTAGCATATGCAATGGTAGTTTGCTATCAGTGTCATATATGGATTCAAAAAAGGCTCTAGCTCAACAGTGCTCTGAAAAACCACTGCAAATGCAGCTCTGGTAAGAAAAAGACAGTGATGTCAAGGACACCTGCAGTGTAATGAATTATTTTAGTAAAATGTACTCCAAAATAAAATGCTTTATGTACTATGTGATTTTTAAATACATGTGTATTCCTAAATTAATAGATTAAGTACTTAAGTAGACATTTGACTAGTCAACCTACGAAGAGACTTCAAAAAGTTCATGGGAAAATGGAATTAAAAGATAAAAATAAAAAACGTAAACTTTATTTCTCAACATAAGCTCCATCAAGTTTAAGACACTTTTGTAAGCAGTGATACCTGTTATTTATTCCATCCCTAAAGAACTTAGGGTCCTGGAATTTAACCATGTCCATGCAGACTTTCTTACATTTTTAACTGAAGAAAAATGGATGCCCTTTACAGATGTTTTTAAAATTAGGAAACAAAAAGAAGTCAGAGGAACCAACTGAGGACTGTAAAGTGGATGCCCAATGACTTCTCATCTAAACTCTCACAAAGTTGCCCTTGTTTGATGAGAGTAATGAGCACAGACATTGTCAGGTGAAGAAGAACCTTCTGTTGAAGATTTCCTGGGTGTTTTTCTGTTAAAGCTTTGCCTAGCTTTCTTAAGACACTCTTATAATAAGTAGATGTTATTGTTCTTTGGCCTTCCAGAAGGTCAATAAGCAAAATGCCTTGAGCATCCCACAAAACTATTGCCATGACTTTGCTCTTGACCAGTCTGCTTTTGCATTGACTGGACTCCTTCAACCTCTTGGTAGTCATTGCTTTGATTGTACTTTGTCTTCAGGATTGTATTGGTAAAGCCATGTTTTATCTCCTATTACAATTCTTCAAAGAAATGCTTCAGACTCTTGATCCCACTTGTTTAAAATTTCCATTGAAATCTTTTCTCTGGTCTGTAGCTGATCTGTGTGCAGTGGTTTGGCACCCATCAAGTGGAAAGTTTGCTCAACTTTAACTTTTCAGTCAGAATTGTGTAAGCTGAACCAGTTGAGGTGTCTGTAGTGTTGGCTATTGTTCCTACTGTTAATTGTCAGTCCTCTTCAATTAGGACACGAACAGGATGATCTGCTGCAGGCTTTATCTTCAACATCATCTTCTCCTCTCTTAAAACAAGTTATCTGCTCGTAAACTGCTGATTTATTTGGGGCCCTTGTCCCCATAAACTTTTCATAAAGCATCAGTGATTCCACCAAACTTCACCATAAATTTAATGTTTGTTCTTGTTTCAATTTTAGTAGAATTCATGTTGCTTTGATAGGATCTCTTTTTAAACTGATGTCTTATCCTTCTTAGTGCCTCAAACTAGATCCTCCTCAGACATGTTATAACATGGTAGTACAAGTTTATCTCGGTGCAAAAAAATTTTTGAAATCCATGCCTAGTTTTTTCATAAGATACATTTTCCATGAACTTTTTGAAAGCCACTTGCATATCCTAGACTTTGTACAATCAGATTGACAAGGAAAAGAAAACACTTTGGGAAAAATCTTATTGAGGAAATGAAGACTGTCTTAACTTCTAGCTTGTCTTCTATTTGGGCAAGATGAGAAGTCTCTTCAGTCACTTGGTCAACCAACAAGAATGTGTTGAGTGCCTACCTGAGTATTATGGGGGCTACAAAAGGGAAAACAGAGGCCTCCCTGTCCAAGAGTTTTCCCTCTCACTGGGGAGACAGGACACAGTCATAGGAAAGGATCAGAGAACAGGACACAGTGTGGGGTGGGGAGGGGGAATCCGCTGTAGAACTGGCATGACCCATTTGTGAAAGCACGTTCCCCAAATGCAGTTCCACTCTGTCTTGAATGTGGAAGCATCCCATGTCCTTAGATACTTGTCAACAGGGGCTACAGCCCAGGCAAAAGGAGAAAATTAACCCTGAAGTGTCCTCTATTACCAACGTGGCCCCCAAAGACATGGAGAAAGTTCATGCAGGGGCCCTCGATAAGCCAATGTGTGGCAGACAAGGCAAGGAATCACAGGGAGCCACCCACCATGGGACCCCATCTACCATATTGCCAGCCCCTAGCCATCCTCTAGGTTCCTCTGAGGTGCATGAGGTTCTCTCCAGGGCCAGATTCTGACACTCTTCAGGCAGTCTGACAGTGCCAGTCCCCTGCCGGTGCTATGGCTCCTGGCGCTTCTGTGGCTGCATAAATGCCATACCCAAAGCAAAGACCAAGTTGCAGATAAGCTGTGCCTTGTGCCTGTACCCACAGAGCACCTTTGACCAGGCCCAGACCCTGCCAGTGGCCCTCTAACACCACAATGCTTCATCATGAGTTCACCAACGGGCACAGACATGATCCCCCGGCCATCAGAGGCAAGTGCCTGGGCAGAGCAGGCAGAAACAAATTGCTTTACAGCCACTACCTTGAATCCGACACACATCCCTTTTCCAAAGTGTGCACCTCATTGGCAACTTCTAACTGAAATTCATGGGAAAGTATTTAGCAAATCACATGCTGACACATTTATCTTGTTAGCTGTCAAAATGAGTAAGTATGCATGTTGAATGCCATCATTCAGCCTGAACTGAGAAAGGCTACTAATCAAGAAATCTGACAAAATAAATAAGTTTTCTAACCTGATTTGTCAGATTTATATTAATCCTTTGTTCAGACCTTGTCCTAATTGACCTTAAATAGACCTATGATGACCCAGGTGACTAGAGACCACCAGCCATCATGTGCCCTACATATTAAAGCGACATGCTGCCCACAAGGCCCTGCAGAGGGTGTGATGGAGCAGCTATCCAGCCAGCACCCCATATTTTACTTGCCTTTTAGTACCTAATTACCCCAAAAAATCTATCAAAAACCGTATGTTCAGGCCTTGCCACAAATGCAAGCAAAAAAGCCATGGGGCAGGTGAGGTCACGGCCACATTCTCAGGGGTTCTGTCCACCCTTCCGACAGCCAGGGCAGAGCCTTGAAGTGAGTAGTTCAAGTGTGCAGGAACTGGTAAGAGCATGGACTCTGGGGTGGAAATACTTCAGAGCACTAACAGACTTCAGAGTAGAGAAATGTCTATAACTGCCCACATCCTCCCCTGCCCTATCAACCCTGGCCTGGCCTGAGGCAGCAGATTAACTGCTGACTCATCTGTACAGGTTTAGGAGTTCCAGGGAGGACAAGCCCCTGCCCCCTCCTTTTTCTAAGCCTTCCTTGAGGACAGCTTTCTGAGTGCCTACCTTCCTCTGGTAACTTGAGATTAGGGGCCTAGGAATCTGTATGTGTTAAAGCTCCATGGCACTGGGGCCTGGTGTGCAGACGTAAAGCCCCCCCCCCCCCCACATTAGAGGAGAGTGGGCTTCCAGCTATGTTCAGAAACGGCAAAGCAGACATTAAAAGCACAATTTTATTTTCTCTGAAAGCTCTTGTTTTATTTTTAAATGTATTTTTTAAAATGCATAATGTTCTTGCTCTATTAAGATAATCAAAATTCAAAACTCTTCCCAACTCAAACTGATTTCCCAAAATGTACCCTATTTATCCTGTGGTCTTATGTACTAATAATAGCTAGAATTTCTGGAGCACTTATTAAACACTTGGGAACATCCTAAGAGCTTTACCTGTCCTAGCTCACTTAACTCTCACGATTGCACTATGAGGAAAATAGCATTATCTGTATTTTGCCAATGAGGGAGCGGAGGCTTGGGGAGATTATGTGAAATCTCACCCAGCCAGAAAGAAGCAGAGCTGGGATTTGTGTCTAGGTTTGAACCCCAAACTGGCACCTTTAATCACTGTGATTAGCAGTCTTCTGGTATGAGATGCACAATCCTAGACCAGAGGCTATTTTCTTCTCCAGTTGAGGATGGACTTTTAATAACACTCCTCCTCCTCAAAGGAACAATTATAACAGCAATAACAAACAATGGTATGTGCAAGGCCACTTAAGTGAGTATGTGGAAGGAGTAGAACTCAGTTCTCCACCATTCTTTACAGGGAAGGTGTGAGAGGTTCAGTGTGAGATGCTATTCTAGAGACATGGGAGGAGGCTTGTAAAAGTCCCCCACACCCCAGCCTCTCTTCCTACAGGGCACTGACAGAGGGGGCTGGCAAGGGAATCCACGATGGGAGGGCTACACACAGATGTGGTCTAGAAGTGTCTACACCTGGAAGCTACCAGTTTCCATGGGTTTGATTTTGCATCTGAAAATGTGTATGCTTTCAAAGAGCACACCTCAAAGGAGGTTTCAGTGCCTGCCATCACCAAACATTTTTCTTCAAATTATATTTCCTTGCAGGTTCCCTCTGAGGAGATAATGTCGGAGAAAAAGCCTCTGGTCGCCCTGAAAAGGGAAGTTCCATAAAGGCCCTTCACAAAATGCTGACTTGAATGTGTAGCTCAGCTGACAACATGAAAAATGCAAGTTAGCCAAAATAGATTGCAGTAAACAGGGACTATGCCTCCTTGATTTAGACTGTATCTTGCCCTTCATTCATTCTTTCACCCATGGGATATTTATTGAGCACCTGCTAGGTAGATGCCATGCACTATGGTAGATGCTGTGGATACATAGATAGATATGCCTTTTATGATTTCAAAGTCAAATAAAAAAAGACATAAATATCTGTCTACACTTAGAATGAGGAATATAAGAACTAATGGTTACATGGCAATAAATAACAAAAGCCAGTAGTAATTGAGCACCTACTATACATCAGAGGCTTACTAAACCATTGCCATGTACTAATGTGTTGAAAATTTACAAACCCTTTAGGATAGATCCAATTAGCATCCCATTTTACAGATGAGGGTATCAAGCCTTAGCAATATTAAATAACTTGCCTGGCATCTATAACTGGGGCATTTAAAACCAAGCTCCTCAGGCTTTGGTTTAGAGCTGTTTGGCTCCAGAGCTATGATCTAAAGGGGCCTGGGTTTGATCCTAGCCTGGTCACTTAGCAGCCATAACACAGGTTGCAGTGAGGACTAAAGGCAAAATGCATGTGAGGTATTGTCACCCACTCTAGTCATCTAGCCATGAACTTGAAGGTCTTTGTGTCTTCTACAGAGGTCTGGACTACATGCCTCTTCATCTAGCTGTAGTTCTGGTGATAGGCAGACAGGCAAGGAAAGCATCAGGGAGGTGACCTTAAACAGGATTTTGAAGGAGCTGTACGAGTTTGCCAAACAATGTGTTGTGGGGAACAGAGAAGAGAGGACACAAGAAAGTATACTCTAGGCATGGAAATGACATGAGTAGAAGCAATTAGATATGGCTGGAGCCTATCTCAGGGCTGGGCTGGGGGCATAAATAGAAGAGGCCAAAGAGGCGGACAGGCCACAGACCAGGAGACCATGGATGTTGTGCTACCAGGTTACACCTGACCAAAGGTGACAGCGGGGCAGTGGAAAGATCACTCTGCAACAACGTGCAACAAGGTGGAAGGTGATCACAGGGGGAGACCTGGGTGGCAGCTGGAAGCCCAGTTAAAGAAGTATTGACATAATTCAATGAGAGCTTCATTCATTCATTCAGTCTATTAGCCAGGTAATAGGCAAATATTTGAAGATTGTCTTACAGCAATTCTCAAATCATGATATGGGAACCCTTGGGAGTCCTGAAGACCCTTTCAGAGGTATCAAAGAGGTCAAAACTATGTTCTAATACTACTAAGACATTATCCGTCTCTTTTACTCTCATTCTCTCACAAGTGTCCTGTGGAGATTCCCAGAGGCTGCACAACCACAGATAAAAGAACATATTGAAGGCAGGAGCAAGATAAAAGAATCCCTAGTCTTTTATTAAATCAAACAGTTAAAGAGATTTGCAAAAATGTAAAACAAGGCCACTCTTCTTAATACATGTTTTTGGTTTTCAAAAATATAGTGATTTTTTCATAAAAATAGGTTTTTTATGTTAGCATGTAATGGGTGTGTTTTTTAATGAACTATTTAAGAGTATAATAAATATTTATATATTTTTAAAAAAGTATTTTTAGATGTTATGCTTTAATTTCTAACATGAAAATCTTGATAGATATAATCCACCAAAAAAAAATTTTAAGAGTGTAAAAAGGGTTTCTGAAACAAAATGTTTGAGAGCCACGGGTATAGTACATACTGGGTACTGTCCAGGACACTAGGAGTAAAGCAGTGAACAGGCCTCAGTCAGTTCCTGCCCTGTGGGGGCTGTCATTCTAGTTAGTGGAGGTCCATAAATAAACAGTGAACAGCAAAGAGCTGGGAATGGGTGAAGAGCAGTGAGCCAGGCTCGCCTTGCTGTCTTTGTTTGTGGGCAGCAAAGCCCTGGTCCCACCCTCTTCTCTTGCTCTCACTGAATGCCACAGTCCCCGACGGCATCCATCCTCTGAAGGCATATTAGTCCATTTTCACACTGCTATAAAGAACTACCTTAGACTGGGTAATTTATTTTAAAAAGAGGTTTAATTGGCTCACAGTTCCACAGGCTGTACAGGAAGCATGGCTGGGGAGGCCTCAGGAGACTTACAATCATGGTGGAAGGTGAAGAGGAAGCAGGCATGTCCTACACGGCTGGAGAAGGAGGAAGAGCCAAGGGGGAGATGCCACACACTTCTAAGCAAAGAGAACTCATGAAAACTCACTATCACAAGAAGCAAGGGGGAAGTCCACCCTCGTGATCAAATCACCTCCCACCGAGCCCCTCCTGCAACACTGGGGACTACAAGTTGACATGAGATTTGGACGGGGACACAAATCCAAACCATATCAGAGGGCCTCTCACATGACGGCAGTTTCCCTCCCATGCCCCTCACAGCACAACCAGCCCTGGCGTTGGGGAAAGGGTTCTTCATGTTCCCACTGCCTTTTCCAGTCCCTCTTCCTCTTTCCTGCTCAGGCATTGATATGTTGTTAGAAGCTTCCCAGAGCCAGAGCTCAAAATGAATCCCCTGATATACTCACACCATTCATCTCATAGATGAATTCTTCACACTCTCCTCCTCAAACACCTCTTCCCTGTCCTCACTCACAGCTTCCTAATCCATGGGGAAAATGGAAACAATCCAAGAAGAACCAGCACCTTCACTCCTCACCCCGTCTACCCTAGTGCATCTACTCTCAGACACTCTGGCTTCCCTCCCCCACCACTCTGTTACCAGGAATGAACTCTCCTGCTCCTGCCACCCGCCCTGCTGGGCATCCCACTGGCTCCTACGTTCTCCACTTGCCCCTTCAGTCTCTCCTGCATCATTCATGTTTCACTCTTTACCAGAAATTTCCTATTGGCAAAATAATACAATATTTCTCCCACTAAAAAAAAAAAATCTTTACCCCACATCCCTCTCTATTGCCCCAAGTCTGTATTCTCTCTTTTAAAGCATATTCTCCTTTAAAATATGCATATTTTAAAGCATATTCTCTCTTTAAAAGAGTTGTCTTTACTAGCTCTCTCCAATTCCTCTATTCTCATCCATTCCTGAACCCATTGCAGTCATAATTTCTCTCCCACCATCCCATTGAAACTGTTTCCCAATGACACCCAAGTCACTAAATCCAAGGTCAATTTAAGTCCTCATCCTGCTTGACTCTTTCAACAGGACCTCACCCAGTTGATCATGGTCTCCTCTGAAGCACTTTCGTTTTCTTCCCTTTCTTGGGAAGGAAAACCCAAGAGTGGGACTTCCCAAGAGTGGGACTTCCAGAACGTCCCACTCTCAGGTTTTCCTTCCTTCATGAGCTACTTATTCTTGGTGTCCTTTGCTGGTTCCTCTTTGTCTCCCTGAATTCTGTTACGATTTAGTTCTCAGAACTCTTCTCTATACTATAGTCACCCCCTGGATAATTTCAGTCAGTGTCAGTGCTTTAAATGCTCTTGGCCAGGTCGAGGGGTCAGCAGTCTCCAGCAGTCTAGCAGTAAGAACAGTGTTTTTCTCCCAAGAATAATTTCTTGGGAATATGTTGTTGTTTTGGGATTGGGAGAATGTCTCTCTAAAATTCCAAGTAAGCACGATGCTTTGCTGAATTTCAGCAAATGGAGCCTGTACTGCCTTTTTAGTGAGGATTTTGCCTTACTAAGCTGGATTCCTGCTGGTTCTTTTTCATTATTGCAGCAGAACTGGTTCACATGGAGCACTTTCTTCCATGTAACATTGATCTCTTAAAGACCGGATCTAATGTGCAACCACTTGACATAATGACCACAGGAGAAGCACAGAAAGCAAATGGAGAGCTTTGCATTCCTGCTGTCACTGGTCATCTCACCCAGGCTGCCTAAGCCTCCTTGGAAACCAGAGAGACATCACCCCATCGCACCCCCCATCACTGGTCAAAACTTGAGTTCATGCTGTCAGACCATTCTCATTCATTCTCTCACAAGCCTGAATTTATTACAGCCCACATCTCAGAGGAAATATTCCATATCTTGAGTTTATCACTATCTTTATTCAGCCTCCCAACAATTTTAGCTAAAGCTACCCACCAAGCCTTCTCTTAAATTCTGCAATTTGAAAAAAAGAGATACCATTCAATGTATTAACTCCATTCTTCATTATTCATTCACTCATTCATTTCTGTACTAAGCTCAGTACACATGGTCAAACAGGGAAGCAGAGATATAAAGCAACTGAAAAACTGCTGAAATGGAGGCAATACAAGGTTAAGTAGAGTATCTTCTCTTTCATGCCAGTGTTTTTGTACATGTTTTTCTCCTTGTTTGAAATAATAATAGCTAAGATCTAAAGAGCACTTAGTAATATGTCAAGAACCATGTACAATTTATTTTTCCTCAACTGAATGGAATAGCTATTTAACATCCTTTTGCCTTAGTTTCTCTTCTCAAAGATTGTGGAAGAGTCTCAAGTTGACAGGCACGAACCTAACATAATTTTATTTTTTTAGGACCTGCAAGCAGCTATACTCTGTCATTTTAGCTATTAGAGAGTGTTTGTCTTCTCACTCAGGACTCTGTGCCATCTATTTTAAAACTGCAAGCTTCTATTTGTTTCAAGGTTCTCCCCCTGATCATCCCACACTGACTGGATTTATAGCTCCTCTAGTCCCGGATCATGGGCAGGGGTGGGTTAGGATCTGCATTTTTACCACCTCCCCTCTGCTGTCTCTTTCAGGGATTCACCTTCTGGTGTTGGGCAGGAAGAAGAAAGGGGCAAGGCACCTCCTTATGTGAGTGCCCATGCTGAGGCTGTTGTCCTATTTTAATGTTCATCCAACTCCAATCCAGCTCATGGTCTCCAGCCTTGGGAAGTAATGATGGTTGTCTCACACACTCTACTGACAGGCCTTCATCTCATGCGACTCCTTAGGCATCAATGGTCACTTTCCTTTTTCTGTTTTGTTTTGGGTTTTTTTGGCAGAACTCTCACTGCCTTCCTCTGGTGCATGAAACTTTTTGTCCCATTCTGGAGCAGCCTCCACAGTGCTGCAGCCTCATCCCATCAATCCTCTGCAGGATGACTGGGGTTTCCCTTTCGACATGACTTTGCCCTCTGACTTCTCTTCCCAGTCCTCTGATGAGTTGGAGGAGCAAATCATGAGCCCCAGCTGGATTGGGCAGGGACCAGGCCATGAAGGGCTGGTAGTGGAGTAAAGCGTTTATGCTTTAGGCCAGGTGGAGCCACCAAAGAATTTTGAACAGGGGAGTGATATGATTAGATTTATAACAATCCTTCTTAGAACACAGTAGAGAATGGACAGGAGAGTGTGAGACTAGCAGCAGGGAGACTAATAGAGCCAAATGCCATGCTTTTCCACTTGCATATTGTCTGCAAACATGGCCAATCTTGATCACTCTTTTTGCTTGTGATGTAATCTAGAAGGTGATTCAACATGCCTTGGGTGAGTCGGTCCTTTCTGTCTATGGAAGGCTGTAGTGGGTTGAATTACATCCCCCTCAAAGGTATACTGAAATCCTAACCCCTGGTACCTGTGCCTGTGACCATAGTTGAAAATAAGGTATTTGCAGATATAATGAAATTAAAGTCATGATGGATTAGGGTGGGCTCTAAATCCAGTGACTGGTGTCCTTTTAAGGACAGGGGAGGTTTGAAGACACACAATGAAGAAGGCTGTGTGAGGAGAGAAGCAGACACTGGAAAGATGCAGCTGTAAGTCAAAGAATTCCAAAGATTGCTGGCAACCACCAAAAGCCAGGAAAGACAAGGAAGGATTCTGTCTAGAGTCTCAGAGGCAGTGTGGCCCTGCTGCTACTTTGATTTCCAGAATGATGAGAACATTACTGTTTTTTTTTTAAGTCACCTAGTTTGTGGTAATTTATTATAGCATCCCTAGGAAACAAACACAGGGCCGAATAATTACAGAACATTAGAACCATCTCCATCATCAGATAAGAAAGTTCAGGCCCAGAGATGTGACGTGGATTCCCGAAGTCCCCAGAGGATTCATGGCAAGTCCCGTAGATAAGGAAGGTATACTTGGGGAAACAGGGACCGTTTACCCTGGTTGTAGTTTCTGACACTTCCTTGGCTGCCCGCATTTGACTTCAGACCCTCAGCTCTTTGCCTAACCAGACCCTTCTTCTCATCCCCTACCCAAGCCTCCCTCAGTCCTCTTCCTGATCATCCAGTTTGCAAACTGTCTGCCCACCCAGGACCTAGCTGGAGTCAGCTCTGGGGATCTGACTCAACACCTGTCTGAGCCTGACCCGTCCCCGCTGCCAAGTGCAGCCACTGGAATCTCCAAGTCATCTCGTGAGCTGACCCTGAGGGATCTCTCCAGCTCCTAGACCCAAACATTTATTACACTAAAGGCAAGGCCACATCATTTTCATGAGTCTCTTTCCCACTAGATTATAAGCTCCTTGAGGAAAGAGACCACTTACTTTTACAAATCTTTCTTTTTTATACCCAGCACAATACCTGATCCATGGTGAGCTCTCAAGAATACTGAATGATGTTATTAATTGAGTCATTTCTTTACAAGCTGTCTAACATGCCTCAGCCCTATGGAGAGAGATTGGAGGGGCCCCAGGGTCAGTTCACATGGGAAGTTCCCACCCCATGAAAAAGAATATGTGCAAACAGATCAGGCAGAGTTACCAGCAGTTAACAAGTATTCCACAAAAAAAGAATATTGCATGTGCAAATAAGTTTGGGGAGGGCTATGTCATAAAGAGTTAAACCTCTATCTTTACTATAGGACCTGGAGGGATCTTGAATATGCTAATATGCCACTCTCCAAGATAAGTATCAATAGGAATCACTCTTCCTCCGCACAACACCTGACTTGCACCAGGCATCCCTTCTTTTCTGCTGAAGAATATTTGAATTTCTAGTGAATTTCTGTTTTGTTTTTAAGAGGAACATGAGCCAAAGGCGGAACATGAGCCAAAGGCATCCTCTTGTGAGCTGTAAGTCTGCTCGCTCAGTTTGAAGATGCTGACATGGCCCTAAATGTCACCACATGTATATTAAAATCTTTGGCTTCTCCCCACTCCACAGTGCCTCTGGGCTCTTTTGCCAGAGTGCTTTACAGGGGAAAATAGGCAGAGGAAATAGATGACCGCAGTGTTGCGTGGCAGTCACCTAGGAGACCAGCTGTGCCTCTCAATTCTGAGTGCAGCCCCAAATAAATGAGGCTCTGATGTGTGCTAGCTGAGCAGATCGCTCCTTGAGCATGGGAGACTGTTGAGAATGGAAACACTTTGAGCCTCCACTATGTTAAGAGGAAGAAAGTGGAGCCCAGAGAAGTGACATGTCTTCCACAGCATTACAGAGCCAATGCTTGTCTCGTCAAATGTAACTCTCAACCTTGTTAAAACTGTAACTCAACCACCAACCATTATAAGGTGCTGTATTTTTAAAACTTGCTTCAGAAATAAATATATGCAGTCTGGGGTCCTAGCATGGGTGTAGTAGGAAGGCCAGAAGACAAAGGCAGCCATCATTAGCCATTAGGACAGCAAGGGATTCCTAAGTAGAGGTGATGCAGGTGTGATTTTTCTCCTCCAGTTCTCAGCTGCACTTATTCGCACCTTTTGCTCACTCCCAGGCAACCACGGGGGATCTGCAAAGGAATCCTCCTCAGGTTCCCCAGGAGATTCTGCCCCAGTTTTCTGAGCATTCATGGCTAACAATTCCAAGGAGAAAGAGGCACCCGGCCTCCTCTCTAAGGGCATCCCTCTTCCCTGTGTTAAACCTGCAGCAGCAAGCCCAGCTGAGCACCTCCCACACCCCCTGACACTCCAGGGGACTCTGCATCAGGGACAGAAGGGGAAGGGAGAAAGTGTGGTGGCTTTGTTGTCCCCTTCACACCCCACTCAGCATCCATTCACCTTCTCTAAGAGCACCCTGATCCCTGATTTCCTCCTGGTTTGATTTGTAGTGGGATGGTAAACCCAGGCACCTGCCCTCCAAATAAAGCAATCAAAATCTCCTTCCCCCAGAGCCTCCCTCAGTATCCCAGTGTCACAGGAGACAAGCATGGGACCACACTCAGTAGCAGGGGCTTTCCCATCTCTGCATCTTGAGTGGGTGTCCCTAGGAATGGTGATATGTCCAGAGTCCTACTCCCCTGTGGTGGCACCCTGGGCATGCAGTCCTGCTAGAATTCTACTCCTGGGGCTTTGCTTCCTCATCCTCTAGGGCTTTCTCACCTTTTGCTTGCCTCCTAGCCTAGTTTTCCAACATTCCCTCTGATTCTATAAGCACCTGATCTACCTCCCCATAACCCCATTCCCCTGGCCAACCAGAGCCACTTTATGTTGCCTGCAATCAAAGACCCCCAAGGATACAAATTTGTGCACCAATAATCCTCAGCAGATGTAGTAAATACTTAAACTCTCACCAAGTGCCAGAAAGAGGAAAATGTTTGGGGAGAAGTGGGAATGGCAGGGGAAGAAATCCAGGAAGTCTTTGAAAAGGAGGAGATGTCTAGGGATTGGAAAGATCCCCTACAGGGTCAGGAAGTGGCCTAAACACTTAAGCAAGTGCAGACAGGGACGCTTGTGCACAGGTGGAGCAGCTGCAGGGAGGGGAGAAAGCAGAGTGTGTCCCAGGTGCCCCCTCTGCTGCTGCTTCTGCAGGACAGCCACAGCTGGGTCCCCCCACTGCACCTTCTCCCCAGAACTGAGATGCAAATGCAGCCACACAAACGCTGGCACCCACCCCTTCCTTCCACCTCTGGGCAGGGGCCAAGGGGAAAGGGGCTGGGGTTTCTCAGTGGTGACAACAAAGCCAAGCCAAGGAGGCATATGTGGCAACCTTGCAACCTCGTAAGCGTCTTTCCTGAATGCCCAAGCCCAGAGCTTCCTCTGAGCATACCTGGGGGCCATTGCAGCATTGGGTTCTAGTAACTTCTCCCCCTCTCTGCCACTCCCTCCCTGAGCTTACTGGAAAAGTTCCCTCTTCATGTTTACAATTCTCCATTTCCCACTGGGCCATAATGGCCCATGCTCCATAAGCATGGAGACTATGCTTATAATGCTCTGCATTAGTCATTTCCACAGAGATTCAAGCAAAACAGCAAATCCAAGTGAATTAATTCTGACAAAACTCTGGCAAAGAAAAAAAAAAAAAGGAAAAAGGGCCAGTTGCTTATTATAGTCCTCAAAGTCAAAATGAGGGGTTACGGCAACTTATCTGGTGTTCCCCAGTGTCAAGGACAAAGGCGAGATAAGACCGTCGATCCTCCCTCATGCCTGCCTCTTTCTTCACGAGGACACTGGAAATCAGGAAGGTCTGGGAACAATTTGTTCAAGGTTTGAGCTGTTGGCTCCTAAACAAGGAGTGATCTTGGGGAAAAACATTATAATGCAATTGTGATGAAAATCTCTTTTCAGTAGAAGATTTGCAAAACATTAAATCCACAGACGGTTTCAGATGCAGTCCCTAGTTGATGGGAACAGAGCAGCTTTTGAATCTGAGTTTTCTCCCTGCTGTACCTGAGAAACCTCTCCTTCCATTTGGGGTGCTGTGTTTGAGGTTTGGCAATGAAGTGGCATTTCCTTAAAAGGAAAAGAAAATACATATTTTGGTGGCTATGGCTCAGGTAGCACATGTTTCCAAAGGAAATGAAAGTCTTTGAAAGGAATGTTTGCCTCCTTCAGTATAAATAATACTGATTTGTCGATGTCTTAACCTCTGTTTGGTGTTTAATGAGCAAAAATATATCTTCTCAGACATGGAGCACACTGGATCCTTTTTAGTGGGCCACACTGGGGTAAATAAAGATGAAAAGAAAAGCGTTATTGTGACTCCAGTGAAATACAGTGTTCTTAACGCAATTATTCTGAAGTTTGGATCCAGGCTGTTCCTAGGGAAATATCAGCTCCTTCACCGGTATTTTTCTTTTTCTTTTTTTCTTTTTCTGCCTGCAAATCATAACCCCTGGAAATTTTAAATTACTTCTTCGTGCTCAACAAATTAACTAATTAGATGATTTCATTTGGACATTGCATAATATGGTAGAATTAGGGATTGGTCAAGTTCCTTGATTTGATTTGAGAACCAGTTCCAGGAGTTACTGGCTGATGGATCTCCTGAAAGCCATTTTTCCCTTCAAAGCCTCAGTTACCACAGGCATGAAGGGGGGTAATAATACCCACCTCACCCCCTTCAGCTATTATGAAGATCAAATGAAATAATGAATTGAAAGTGCTATAATGCAGGTCAAATAAAATAACAAATTGAAAGTGCTTTGGGAAGTACAAAGCATGTCACAATTAGAAGAGAGGGAAGGAAAAGGGAGTCATGGTTTATTGTGCACCCAGTGTGTACCAAGTCTTTTGCAAACTGACTCTCGCAATAGCCTCCTAAGCCCTCTCTACATCTCCAATCTTACCATGCTTGCCCCAACCCATCCCCTAATGACATCCAAAATGACAGAAATCAGATCATGTCATTTCCAGCTCCAAAATCCTCCTGTCTCCCATTGCAATTATAATAGTATCCAAGCTCCTTGCCATGGCTTTATGAGGCTCTACCTGACGGCCTCCTCTCTCCCCAGTGCCTACTTCTCTACTTGGTCATACTGGTTCTTCCCATTATTGGGCCATGTTCAGCTTCTTTCTGTTTTGGGGCCTTTGCACATGCCTTAACCTCGCCAATCCTCTTCCTCCTTTGCAAGTTGCATGTCATTTGCTCCCTCTCAGCTAGAACTGCCATATTGACCAGACCTGTTATGTAATATACATCTCCAGGGGGTGCCATTCACATAGACTACAGTCTGCACAACAGCACATGGTGGCCCTGTTCTCAGCCTCCAGCACCACTCCTGTTATACCCTTGACTTGCACTACACTTCTCCTTCACAGCAATTTACACATTCAGAATCATTTATTTGTTAAATGTCGATCTTCTCCACTAGTCCATCAGGATAGGGACCATGACTTCCCTGTTCACCTAGAATCCTCAGCACCTACAACAGAAGGTACTCAGTAAATGTGTATGGACTGACTTTCCATGAAGTACAGATGAGTACCTATCATACTGTCTCAACAGAATGTCACTAAATAGGCATTAGCATTGAGGCTTGGCAAGTATCTCAGCAGCTTCGCATCATCCATCTCCATCCCCAGGGCCAGCATTGACCTGGAAGCTAAGAAGTCCTCATATACCACAGGCCAGGTGTAGAGGACCTCAGAGGAAGAAGGACAAGGCGTCACTGGGAACTGAGTCCTGCCTTCTGCTGCTAAGAGACACATCGCTGCCCACTAGAAGTATTTAGTGTCTCTCTCCAGAAATGAACTATTCCAAGGAAAAGTATATGAGAGCAGACTCTCAAGTTCTGAAGAACTGAATTTTAATCTTGCCCTATAATGGGTGAGCTGATGATTACTGGCAAGTAATTATAAAATGTTCTATTCTTTATCCTTGCTAGGATATTTTTTAATTAAACAAGTCACTTTATAAGTAGAACCCTGAGTTCTAAGGCAGAATGACTCTAATAATGTGATGCAGCATTGTTATTATACAGTCAATTAATAAACCTCTCAAAGTATGTGGTTGCCATTGCTTCCCTCTCACCTGGGTCTTAGCTGTAGCTAGCTTCAGTAATAACTTGTTGATTAATCAATCACGAAGGATTTAGAAACAGAAGGTGATGTCTGCTCTGTGTTTTGCATAATATTAAAATAAATAACCCTAGCAAACTAAGTGCTCTTTTTTGGTGAGACCTCATTCATTGATTCTTAGAGCAAACATTTATCAAATGTCTTTTCTGTACCAGGGATTGTGTTATGTGTTGGGAAAGATGTCTTTCCTGCCTTTAAGAACCTCACCAGCTAGTGCAGGGGGTGGGGGGAAAGAGCGAACCAACGTGCAAGCAAACAATTGCAAGCAGAAGGTCAAGTCTGTTCTGATGGAGGTATGCACAGCATCCCACGGCAGCACAGCGGGGAAGCCAATCAGCTCTACCTGAGTGAGAAGACAATTCTCAGGGATACCATCTTAGACAAAGCTGCTCTGCGTCTCATGGAGATACTCAAGGGAGAAGAAGGTGGGAAGGCTTTCTGGAGTGTATTAGTCCGTTTTCAGGCTGCTAATAAAGACATACCTGAGACTGGATAGTTTATAAAGAAAAAGAGGTTTAATGAATTCACAGTTCCATGTGGCTAGGGAGGCCTCACAATCATGGCAGAAGGCAAGAGGCATGTCTTACATGGCAGCAGTCAAGAGAGAATGAGAGCCAACTGAAAGGCGAAACCCCTTATAAAACTATCATATCTCCTGAGACTTATTCACTACCCTGAGAATAGTATGGGGGAAATCACCCCCATGATTCAATTATCTCCCACCAGGTCTTTCCCAGAACATGTGGGAATTATGGGAGCTATAATTCAAAATGAGATTTGGGTGGGGGCACAGCCAAACCATATCATGGAGCTACTCCTGGGCAGTGAGAACCAATCAGATTCCTTCCAACTTCTAGTTATTCATTTAAATCTGATTCCCATCATGTGAGTGCACACAGACCCACAGGAAGGAGAACAAACAAGGAACTGTTTGCAGAATACCAGTCCAGGCCCTCTCCAGGTAGGCAGGAGGTTTATGGGCAGCAACATCACTCCAAATTCCTCTTGAAAGAGTGAGGTTTGGCAGGGGGCACTCTGCCTAGTGCATTTTTCTTCTTCTTCTTTTTTTTTTTTGTAAATTTGTGTATTTCTGATGAAATTTAATTCTTAGGAGTCTCACTTGCTTACATTCCAAAATGCCATTTTTTGTTCAAGGTATAAGAAGCCTCTATACACCCTTTCTTTCCAAAAATGTTAGATTTTTAAATTCCCAAAGTCCAGAATGTAGTCTCCAGATTTAAGCCTGGAAAATCAGTGAAAGTTTGAGTTACAAGTGCTCTCATCTCTGACTCTCTGGGACTTCCACAGGGCTGGTGGTGACATGGTATAAGGCTGTGCAATGGACAGCGAGCTTGAGCTGGCTGTGACCATCGCATCTAGATTGGAGTTGGGGGCTGGCTTTTGTTGACCAGCTAAAGTTCCATGGAGCTTTAGAAGGGCTGGATAGATCAGAAAATATTTTGATAAGTTTCCTGGAGGAAAGACGAGAGCCAAGGAAACAAAAGAAATAGCTAAAGTGGTCCACATTAGAAACATAAGTGACCAACAAACATATTTAAAAATGCTTATCATCACTAATCAGAGAAATGCAAATCAAAACCACAATGAGATACCATCTCATACCAGTTAGAATGGCTATTACTAAAAAGTCAAAAAACAACAGATGCTGGCAAAGCTATGGAGAAGAAGGAACACTTACACACTGTTGGTGGAAATGTAAACTAGTTCAGTCACTATGGAAAGCAGTTTAGAGATTGCTCAAAAAACTTAAAACAGAGCTACCATTTGATTCAGCAATCACATTTCTGGGTATACATCCCCCCCGAAATGGATAATTCTACCAAAAGACACATGCACTCCTATGTCTATCACCTAGCTATTCACAATAGCAAAGACATGGAATCAACTTAGGTGCCCATCAGTGGTGGATTAGATAAAGAAAATGTAGTACATATATACCATGAAATACTATGCAGCCATAAAAAAGGATGAAATCATGTCCTTTCAGCAACATGGATGGAGGCCATAATCCTAAACTGGAGGCCATAATCCTAAGCTAATTAATGCAGGAGCAGAAAACAAAATACTGCACGTTCTCACTTATAAGTGGGAGCTAAACATTGAGCACACATGGGCACAAACGTGGGAACAATAGACACTGCAGACTATTAGAGATGGGAGAGAGGGAGGGGGGTATGGGTTGAAAAACTACTTATTGAGTACTATGCTCCCTACCTGGGTGCATTATACCTATATAACAAACCTGCACATGTACCCCCTGTATCTAAAATAAAAGCCAACATTAAAAAAAAAGAAAGAAAGAAATGGGCAGAAACCTGGGGGTGGGAGAGTGAAATAAAAAGACAGGAGGGAAGATGGGAACAGAAGAGGTGAGGACCAAGCAACATGAAGGGGCCCAAGGAACTTTTGGAAGCAGAATTGGATGACACTGTGTTTGAGACAGTTTCTGATGCTATGGTATAATTCCTTTCATCTTTCCAAGCCTTCAGTAAGGTCACCTACACACAAAAAATGCCTGTGGGAGAGGTTTGTTTGGGGAAAGTTAGCAACTGAGTTACCTGGTGAATGTGGTGCAAGGTCAAACATAGACTGAAATAAACAGACCTATCGAATCCCTCAGCCTCCTCCTCTGTCCATGTGGCATTTATCTCTTTGCTGCTTGGGCACCGTATTTGGGTGAAACAATGCATAAATTGATTAATTTAGTGGAAGAAGGAGCTCAAAACCCAAGGTGAACGACCACAAGCATGTAATTTACCCCAAAATTCCTGCAACTCTGGAGGAAGTAATTGGAAGTTCCAAAACCTGTAGTTCAAGGGTGCAATAGTTTGAATGTTTTTGTCCCCTCCAAAACTCATGTTGAAACTTAATCCCCAGCGGAACAGTGTTGGGAGGTTGGGCCTTTTGGGAGATGTTTAGGCCATGAAAGCTCTGTCTTTGTGAATGGATTAATCCCACCATAAAAAGGGTTTCCACAATATATCCACATCACTTAATGGGACTAGCTTACCCCCCCACCATACCAAACAAAGACTGCCAGCACTACAACCAACACCTCCATTCGTCAAGCACCAACTGTGTTGTGTACCTGGCACCATTCCAGGAAATATGCAGGTATCCACTACTTTGAGGTAGTTATTCTTACATGAGCACAGGGGTGCTTAGAGAGCAAACATAACCATATATAGAGATCACTCAACAATTCTCATAAACTTACCTTTTGTGTAGTCTGTTCTTTTGATAGCAAAACCTGTTTATTAGTTCTGCCGTCTGTAGCCCGAAGTACGGAAAGAACATAGGTTTTGGAGCCTACCTCTGACACTTGCTGTGTTAATTTGGGCAAATTCCTCAACCTCTCTGAGCCTCAGTTTCCATCACGGATCTAACCCTTTCTTCCTTGCAAGATTAATATGATATATGTAAGGAACCTAACACAGCTGCTGCCATGTAATCAGCACTCAATAAATCATAGCTACCATTTTAAAACGACAGTGGCTGGGGGGTCTTGAGGGAGTTGAGAAAGTGGATTGGCTCTCTTCCACTCTTCCACCAGGTGAGGAACAGTGTTTGTCTCTCCTGAAGGATGCAGAATTCAAGGTACCATGTTGGAAATGGAGACCAGGTCCTTAGCAGATACTAACCCTACTGGTCCCTTGATTTTGGACTTCTCAGCTTCCAGAACTGTGAGAACTGAATTTCTTTTCTTTACAAATTACCCATTTTCAGGAATTCTGTTATAGCAGCAGAAAATGGACTTAGAGAGTTTGAACAATCTCCTTTTACCCCTTAAGGGGCAAAGAGACCCCAGCTAAATCTAAGTCTAGAATTTTATTTTCTCATTTGATCATGTAATAAATAGAAATAATTGTCCTATCTTCCAAAGGAAAAGGCCCAGAGGGTCTTTTATTTCCCCAAGTCTCATACCTGATAAGTAACAAATCCAGAATTTGAATTCAAGTCTTCAGCTGCAATTTCTAAAAATGTTTTGTTTAGAAATTTTTATAGACTTACAGCAAGTTGCAAAAACAGTGCAGAGAGGTCCAGTGAACCCTTTACCCAGCTTCCCCAATTTTGGGGAATTCTTCTGCAATTTAATATTCTTCCCTTCACCCACTGAATTTAGGGATGAAGAGCTGAGCTGCAAAGACGAGTTTTGTGCTACAGCAGCCTTTTTAGGTTTACGGATCATCAGGCCCTGGGTCTCTAGCTGAGAATCAGAAAGTAAACAAAGAGTTCAGCCTAAAGAAGTTCCAAGTCCCAGAGCAGTGGATCTCAACCCTAGCTGCACATAATCATCATCTGGAGAGCTGTTTAAAATACAGGTTCTAATATAATCAATTAGTTCTGGGAATTAGGCTTCCACGTTTTCTGAAGCTCCTTAGGAGTTTCTAACAGGCAGATAGGGTTGAGCTGTGCCATTGGTACTAACAGGCTCCAAAGTGAGCCCACCCTCTCATCAGAGCATGGTGTTAAGCGACAATCCTTCCTAAGATCCCATCGCTGACACCAAGATACCTATAAGAGGATCCTGTGAGTGGAGAGGCTCCTGGGGTAACCTGGCAGGGAAATTTGTCTATTGTGTTTACTGAAAGGCATTGTAGTACTGCCACTCAGAGCTGTGCTTCCCTTTCTGAAACAGTCAAGAAGTTCCAGGCACATCAAAGGAGATTATCATTCCTCTGGCACCGGCTTTGTTTTTCGCTGCCTCTAAAAGAAACAGGTCCACTTATCTCCAGAATGCTTTCCCAGAAAGCTCAGTCCCTGCTGGGTGAGGTCACCGGTCCACAATTTGCGTCCATCACACCTTGTAGGAAGTGAGGAGAAATTGGCTTGCTTTGTTTTCCAGCACTGGGGAAACAGATTTCTTCTTAAGCTTCACGCAATAAATTGTATTAAATCCTTTCAGCAGGGTTTCCATGGCTATGTGAAAGGAAAATCATACAGTAATTGCTTTAAATAATACAGCAAGGCAAGCTGGAGAGTACATCTTAATTTTTGTCATCTGTGCTGTGTTCCTGTTTGTATGGAAATATTCCCGAGGCAGAGGAAAGGTTTCTGCATTCACTGGGAGTTGCTTGGTGAATGTAATACAAGGTCAAATACAAACCAAAATAAACAGACTTACTGAATCCCTCAGCTTCCTCCTGTCCATGTGAGCCCCAGGGCTTGTTTGCTTACTTTAAGTGGGAATTAGGATGGCATTTATCTCTTTGCTGCTTGGGCACTAAAACTGAGCCTTCGACTGCATAAGCCTGATTCCTGCTTCTTCCTCAGTCCTCCATAAGGAGACAGAGTTAGATGTCTTCTCTAGACAAAGGCGATGCCTGAGAGGAACCTTGAGTATAATTTGTCCCCCAGCTGCCTGGTACCTGGGGAATTCTGCAGGGTTAGGTCTTTCCACCAGTGTTAGTAGTCATTCACAACCAAACATCATGTGTAACAGTCAAGGTCCTGTAATCCCAGCACTTTGGGAGGCTAAGGCGGGCAGATCACCTGAGGTCGGGAGTTCGAGACCAGCCTGACCAACCTGGAGAAACCCCATCTCTAGTAAAAATACAAAATTAGCCAGGTGTGGTGGCGCATGCCTGTAATCCCAGCTACTCGGAAGGCTGAGGCAGGAGAATTGCTTGAATCCGGGAGGCGGAGGTTACAGTGAGCTGAGATCGTGCCATTGCACTCCAGCCTGGGCCACAAGAGTAAAACTCCGTCTCAAAAAAACAAAAATGAAAAAGAGTCAGGGTCTTCATAATGGACTGTCCAAGATTCTGAGCCCCAACAACCAGGCTGTTGCAAACTGCCTACCCTCTCTGAGATTTCATTTCTTCATCAGTAAAATGAGGACGGTGAAACCTATACACCCAGAGATTCTGGCTCTCAAATCAGGTAAAGGATATAAAGTGCTTATCCTAGTATCTGACAAAGCATCAGGGCTCAATAAATAGTAATAGTGTTTTGTTACCATTATCATTTTTAGTATTTGGTTGTAGAAGAGACTGCCTCTCTCATAATAAGGTGAACCAGAGGGTTGTTTCCTGCCTGGGTGGTGTCCAGATTAAATTCAACAACTACTACTGAGCCCCTTCCAGATGTCATAGAGCTGGCTAGTGCTGGGAAATTGGCAAAGGTCTGCTTCCTGCCCTGAAGGAGCTCTCAGTCTAGAACTAGGACCCTCACCAACTGATGTTGATGAACATTACACTCAGATTGTACTTGTCCATGGCTGGCCCATGTTGTGCGATTACTCCGGGGAGAAAGCAGTTCCTAACTTAGTCCTAAACAATCAGTTGGGTAAGGAAATAGAGAGCTCTCTATACTGTCACTGACAGAAAATGTCATGTTGGGTCCCAATCCTCTGTAGGCAATTCAGCTTCTAAATCGGGATACAAGTAAATTCCCTCAGCCAAGCCCCAAAGAGAGTCAGGGCAGACTGCACCCCAGGGCCTAGTCCTTTGACCACAATGATGCTGATGAGAACCTCATGTGGCCGGGAATGGGGAGGTGGAGGAAAGAGAAGATAGGAGTCGAGGAGGCAGAGCCTCACCAAGCAAGTATGAGATCACTTGGCAGACAAACCAACATTGGAAGGAAAAGGACATTGGCTCTAGTCACAGTCTGCCATTTTGAACTCTGGAAGTTTATTTTAGCTTTTTTTTTTTTTTTTTAACGTTTTACAGCATGGACAATAAAAAGTAAGAGAACGCATTAAGAAGATTCGCCCACACAGAAGTCATCTATGGAGCCAAAACCAAGACATAGTTGAGATGCTTTGCTTTAATCTGTGCCTGTGAGAGACACTTGCTCTCTATAGGCCCCATGGGAGTTGGGGAACAGACTCAACAGATTCCAGGGCTGCCTCAGAGTGCGCCAGTCTATGGCCCCTAGAGGCCAGTGTGGCCCTGTCCTTCGGTGCCTCTGGTTGGTGGCTTCTGCCTATAGCTCACTAGGTCAATCCCAAGCCTGTCCCCTTTTCCAGACGCAGCTCATGCCTCACTCGCTTCCCTGTTTAGAACTTTATCCCAAGGTGGAGTAGGTTGATGCCAGAGTTGGAGCCCCTTCTCTGCACTCCCATGTCGCCCTCTACTGTGGTACTTACCCCCTAGCCATACTTCCTGTTTACCTGTCTGTCTCCCCTGCTGGTTCATGAGCCCCTCATGATCACAGGGGAGGAACCGTCTCTTATGTGTCGTGAGTCCCCAGAGCATAGCACAGGGCCTGGTGCATAGAGGCATGCAATAAATGGTTGTTGAATGAATGAATGCCATATAAATAAATGAATGGGTGACAAAGCTCACTGAGCACATCAGTATGGTGATGTGCTGAACATCAAGACATTCCTTTAAACCTCTCGGCTGGGGTCCAGACTCTTTAAGTTTGCCCTCATCCCATGTGGAATTCCAGCACCCACTCACCCATCCACATGCACATACAGTGGACAGCAGCAGCATCCTAGGCCTCCAGGGGACTTCAGAGCCCCTGATCCTTCTCTCTAGGCTAGTGCCTCTGGTCTCACTGTAACAAGGACTGGGTCTGCTCAACTGCTCACTATGACCTTAGTGAGCTAGGCCTGCTCGGTGCATGTGGAGGTGGTAAGTGCCATCTATGGAACCATAACAGCCCCATTTTAAAAGGCCAAGTGTTTCTATTTCTTTTGAGCCCAGGATTTTTTCAGAACATTTCCCCCATGAATCAAAATCCCCTATAGTCCATTATAGAAAAATGGACAGCAAATACAAAGATGCTAATGACCTAACCTTACTCTCAGGTCCTTAGTAAAAAGACCAGATTCTTAAATTAATTCTTCCCACATGGCCACAAGCATCTCACCTACCTTTCAACAAAAGCAGATGACTCACACTGATTTACTAACCATATTAACTACCTACTGACCCACTTTCTCTCTGTCACTATATTGTCACTTTTCATACATTCTCTCTTTTAATTCCCATAACAAACCCATTAGGTGGGTTCTGTTTTGATTCCCATTTTATAGATGAGGAAAATGAAGCTCAGATATTTTAGGTGACTTGCCCACAATCACATAGTTGATAAATGATGAACTTGAGATTTGAAACTATGACTGTTGACCTCTAAGATTTAACCTTATCTGGTTATCTCCTGTTACATAACAAACCATCATCAAAATTTAATGGCTTAAAACAATTTACCATGATCTCTCATGGTTCTGTGGATTGACTAGGTGAGGTGGGAAGTTTTCACCTATAGTCTCTCACGCAGATGCAGTCAGATGGCAGCTGGGGCTGCAGTCATCTGAAAGCTGAACTGGGCTGGTTGTCCAAGATAACAACTCATCTGGCCACCAGTCAATGTTTGCTGAGGACTGGGAGTTCTTCTGGGGCTACTGATTGAGCATCTATATGTAGTCTGTGTGGTTTGGGCTTCTCACAGAATTTAGAATCCACAGAATAGTGGGATTCTAAAAAGGAGTATTCGAAGAGAAAACTTTTCAAGAGATCCAGGCAGGAACTGCTAGGCTTCTAATGCCCTAATCTCACAAGTCCCAAACTTCAATCCTGTGTACTCTGTTGATCAAGCAATTCCCCAGGGCCAGCTTGGATTCAAGAGGAGGGAGATAAGACAATAACTCTTAATAGAAAGAGGGCCAAAGAATTTGCAGTCATCTTTGTCACAGTCTGCTCTCTGATTGCATATTATTTACATTCCTCCCACATGGTAAATACACGTGTCTCCTCCTAAGACCCAAAAGTCTCATCCCATTATGGCATCCACTCAAGCTTGAGGTCCAGGATTTTATCATCTAAGTCAGATCTTGATGCAGATGAGCCTTCTTGGGGTGCAGTTCCCTGAGTATAGCTCTGTCAATCTGAAGACCTGTTAGATGAAGAGACAAGTTATCTGTCCCACACACATAAATACAGTGGTGATACAGAGATAGGATAACTTCACTAAAGCTTTCATTCAAAAGGGAAAGAAATGGGAGGCACATCATAGTCACTGATCTGTAGCAATTCTAAACTGCTGCCAGGTGCATGTTGCCAGATCCTTGATTAGTGAGTTCCCCGTTGTGCCTCCCTGGGAATGATTGTAGCTCTTGGCTCCCCACTCCTACTGGGATTTTGATTCTGCTCTCTGAATCATTCTTCCTTTTCCATAAGAAATGGCCATGTTTGCAGCTTAGTAGCCTTCTTGTCCTACTTCCTACCCATATAAGGCTCTCTACAGTTTGAACGGTCTCTTTCCTATTTAGTTCAGGCTGATGGTGCTTTCTCATGTACAATTCTCTTAAATTTTTTGTAAGTTTCCTAAAGACTCTTTCAGGTTCACTCCATTAGTCAAAATACATACCTACAAATCTCTTTAAGGTATGCCACTTTCTGCCTTGGGCTGACAGTTAGGTGCTATGGAACAATGCCCTTCAGAATCCTTCAAAGTCTGTGAAGTAGACTTTCACCTCTCCGTGTGGCCTGGGCTTCTTACAGTATGTCACCTTAAAGGTTTCTAAAATCTTAGCAAGCGTCTTAGAGCCATATCTCTGAGATGATCATTACCTTATATCATGTCTTACTTTGAGAACTTTTTTTCCAACTGAAGAGGTTTGGAAAGGAAAACAGCTTTATTTCTAAACCCAGCAAGTCTGGCTTCTTATATTCCATCTAAGTTTTGCTTGAAACTGAACAGTTCATTATGGAAGAGGGGAGTTCACTTCCCTATATTCATACTTTACCATAATTGCCTAAGAGAAACCATTAGGCATGTTTAGCATTCTGCCTGGAAGTCTCCTTAGCCAAATCTGCCATTTCCTAGATATATTTTCTGTTTTTCACATTACCAAAAGCAATAGTATACCAAATTATCCATCATTACAAAACAAAGGATGCCTTTTTCCAGCTTCCAATAACAATGTCCTCATTTTCCCCCTAGTTCTCATTAATAGTTTCCTCAGGGACCTCACAGCTTCTTCCTGCTGCTTGGTCCCCCAAGCCAATGTCCCGCATTTTAAGTTTTCATTATGGCAGCACTCCAGGTACCAAATTCTGTTCTAAGTATCCACAGTTCCATAGAATGCCACCCAAAACATAATTGTTTAAAACTGCAATTTATTATTTATCATGGTTTTATGAGTTGACTTCGTTCAGCTGGGTGATTCTTATCTAGGCTTTCTCTTACAGTTGCAGTCAGATGTTAGCTGGGACTGCTCTCAGCTGAAGGCTTGATTGGGATCCATGTCTACATGGCACACTCAGATAGCTGGCAGCTGATACTGGCTGTGGGAGGGAAGCTCAGTTGGAGCACCTACTTATGGCCTCTCCATGTGGCCTGGGCTTCTTACAGTATGCCACCTGGTTCCAAGACGGACCACTCTGAGAGTGAACGTTCCAGAAGACCCAGGCAGAAACTACAACACTTCCTCTGACCTAACCACAGAAGTTCCAGAATATCATTTTCACTGTATTTTATTAGTCAAGCAAGTCACTATGGCCAGCTTAGATTCAAAAAGGGAGGAATTAAGGAAAGGAGAAGACATAGAGACTTGCCTCTCATTAAGAATCCATCTCTTAATGAAAAGCAAGTCTGTGTCCTCTCCTTTCATACTATTCTATACAAATTATGGGTCAGCTCTGCATATCTGGTAACTCATTCCTTTAAATATTGATGCTGATCCTGCTCCCAAGGCCATCTTGTCTCTTACCTTAAAAAAATACACATATCCTACAAATATATAGACTCAATTTGACATTCTTCTGAGCTTTATATTTGTAAAATATGTTAACTTTTAGTAACTTTAGGACATATGAAAGCTAAAATTGACAATGGCTCTGTCAAACAGCCATCCACAGAGAACCTAGATCAAGAATATTGCCTCTCAATCCCCAGAGCTCTCTCACTCCACTTGAGGGGGCCCCACGGGGCCAGGTACTGAGGGGACTCCCCTCTCTGTATCCCACCCATCTCTAGCTTCCCCCTGTGCCCTGGGGGGGCCCTAAACTGCGCACTGGCTCATTCTCACAAATATGGGGGAGTGGAAAGGGAGGGGGTCATAGCTGTTTTGTTTAACTGGAACTAGAACAGGGATCATGTCCTATTTTAGGACAGAAAGGGGGAAGGATATCAGGATCTCACTTATGCACTGGCCACCACCACTGTCACTCATCACTTTGAGTTTATGTCCCTCAAGAGTTTGTATAAATTCAGGTCACTGCTGCAGCTACACAGCCATCCAGTGTCATAGAAAAGCAATTCATGGATGACTGATCTCTCCATTCAGAAGGAAGCAGTCTTCACGTACAATGATGAGAAACTGTTATTTTATAATCTTTTCATTAAAAGCTTGGCTGAAAACCAAAACAAAAAAAAAGAAATATTGCCTCTCTTTAGGCAATTTATTCATGAGCAATTAGCTGCCTGAAACAAAGAAGAAAACACCCGGATCAAACATGCTTATAACCTTCAATTAATTACCACTGCTAAGTGGCAGACCAAAGTGTAAGTCTATGTCCAATTACGCACCTTACGGGCCATTGCTTTTGTTGGTGTAATAAGACTTCAGCCCCCTTTTGCTATCTTCATCCTTCAGAATGGCTATCTGATGTGGGTGAAAGTGAGTGGTCATTCTCCACTTGTGCTTCCTCTACCTCTGTCAACAAGCATGACAGGGGGAGGAGGCTGTTAGGGAAGAGGGGAGGAGGAATGGAATGCAGTAAGGGCCTCTGAGGTTTTATAACTGTGACAAAGAATATACGCTCTCCTGCTCAAATGACCATTTGGCAGTATCTCTCACCTTGCTGAGAGCCAGTATAGCTTGGAGAGAATGGGCACAAGCTCTGGAGTCAGGGAGCTCGTATCTGGTTCCTGGCCCTTCCATTTAATGTGCAACAATGGACAAGTTATTAACCCTTTTCGTGCCTTATTTCCTCAGTTCTCAATACTCGTCCTGCTTCTCCTGTTAGTCGCATGTAATTACCTGATCACTCCCTCCTTTTGAAAACACCCAGAGTGACTGAAGGGTCAGGGAGAGCTGACTTAACACTGGGCAATCAGGTGAGCACATCTGAGGAGGTGGCATTTAACCTGAGCCTTGAATGACAAGAAGAACCCAGCAGGCTTGTAACAGTCATGGCAGGTGTATTAGTTTCCTGCAGCTGCTATAACAAATTACCACAAATTGGGCAGCTTAAAACAACAGAAATGTATTTTCTCGTAGATCTGGAAGCCAGAAATCTGAAATCAAGGTGACAAGGCTGCCCTCCCTCCAAAGGCTCCAGGGGAGAATCTGTTCCTTGCCTCTTCTGGTGGCTCAGAAATTCTTTGACTGTGACCACATCTCTCCAGTCTCTACCTCTGTGGTCACATTGCCTCCTCCTCTTCGCTGTGTGTCTTCTTCTCTGTGTGTCTGTCCTACAAGGATGCTTGTGATTGCATTTAGAGCTATCTGAATAATGCAGGATAAGTGCCTCTTGTCAAGATTCTTATTTTAATCACATATTTTTGCTATGTAGGGTAATAGTCACAGGTTCCAGGGATTTGTAGGTGGACATATATTTTGGGGGCCACCATTCAACCTGCTGCAGTGTGGTCAAAAAATAAAAAGAAAATCAGACTGGATGGGGCCTTTTCAGTCTAGTAAGGGGTTTAGTATTACTAGCAATGAGAAGCCATTAGAGATCTCAGGCAGAGTTTACACTGAGATGTGTGTGTGTGTGTTTGTGTTTGTGTGTGTGGTTTTTTTTTTTTAGAGGCAGTATCTTGCTCTGTAACCCAGGCTGGAGTGCAGTGGTGCAATCCTAGCTCACTGTAACCTTGAACCCCTGGGTTCAAGCAATCCTCCTGTACCTGGAACTACAAGCACACACCACTGATAGCTAATTTTTACATTTTTAATAGAGTTGGGGTCTTGATATGTTGTCCAGGCTGGTCTCAAACTGCTGACCTCAAGTGATCCTCCTGCCTTGGTGTCTCAAAGTCCTGGGATTACAGGCGTGAACCACTGTGCCCAGCCTATACTGAGATATGTCTTATGATGATCACTGATCACTCTTGCTGCTTTGTGAAGAATGGATTTGGAGGGAGAGTAGAAGTAGAAAGACCAGTTCAGAGGCCATTGCCAATCTGAAAACTTGAGTAGGGGGCAGATCTGATATTATCCATGTAGATTACAGGCAAATAATCCTTCATCAAAGCCTGTAACACAATACTGCTCATAAGAACAATTTTTTTGATAAGGCAACTTCTCATTCTAAATCCTACAAAATAGGACTATGTCCTGGCCCCACTTTATTTTACCTTTAACCCAAATAATTTACTTCTGCTATTAACTAAAATGAACTCATGCTCTGTTTTCCACAGCATTTGGGGACTTCCTCCATTATACCGATGACATGGTTTTAGAGTCAGGAACTCAGAGCAGCCTTGAGAAGAAACTAAAACATTTGGTAACAACAATCAGAAAGAACAATCTCAGGTCAGCCATACAAAAGTGAAAATATTGGCAGTGGGGAGCAAGTGGGTAAGTAATAGACTGAATACTTCCTGTCTTAGGCTGATCAGGTGCCATAACAAAGTACTGTAGATTGGGTGACTTATCAACAACATAAATGTATTTTTTACAGTTTTAGAGGCTGGAGGTCTGAGATAGATCAGGGTGTCAACACGGTTGGGCTCTGATGAGGGCCCTCTTCTGGGTTGCAGATGGCTGTCTTCTTTTTGTATTCTCACATGGAGGAAAGACAGCAAGCTACTTCCCTGGACTCTTCTTATAAGGGCATTAATCTCATTCCTGAGGGCTCCATCCTCAAGACTTAATTACCTCCCAAAGGTTCCACCTCCTAATATAATCGTATTGGGATTAGGGGTTTCAATATATGAATTTTGGGGGAACACAAATAGTCAGTCCATTGCACCCCGGCCATGCCCCGCAGGCCTTTCTTTCATGACATGAAGGTTTCCTTACAACCAACTCAGTTGATGGGTCCATTAGCTTATGGATTTGTTCAGAAATAGACTTTCTGCAGAGATGAGACTAAGCATTTTTGTGATTAAAAAGAAGCAGTGCTTTTATTAATGTTGCTTTTCAGGCCACAGTTGTCTCTTTCATGCATAGAGCAGAGATCTCTGAGGTCTTAACCAAATACATGTGTCTCGTGTGATTAAACTAGCCATTGAAATAGAACATTGGTTCTATTTCAAAAACAGATGTTGGCTCTACCAGCAGTTATCCCTGCAGCCACCCTCTGGTTTTGCCTTGCCTCACAGGGAAAGGGAAGAGAGGACCAACATTTATTGCCACCCACTTTGAGAGTTCTCATTTTGTGGCAGAGACTTCTGATTGTCCTTCAGCGTTCACCTTTCCTCCCCGTGCCCCTTCACCCTTGATTAGTAATAGGATCCTTGATTGTTAACTAGTTAGTGTTGCCACATAAAATACAGGACATCCAGTTAAATTTGAATCCCAAATGAACAATGAAAAAAAGAGTATGTTTCAAATATTGCATGAGACATACTTATGCTCAAAAAATTATTCATTGTTTATCTTAAAATTCTGATTTAACTGGGTGTCCCATACTTAACTGGGTTGTACTGAACAAAGATGATGTTTCTCACCTTTCTCTGAGGCTAAGTGAGACCTTGTGACAAAATTCTGGCCAAAGGGATGTAAATAAAAGTGTTCTTAAAAGAAAATAACGTGCCCTCTCCCTTTCTTCTTCCTGCCTGTGTGCTGGGATGTGAAGGTAATCCGGGAACTCCAGCAGCCATTTTGGACCACGAAGTGATCTTGGGAATGGAAGCCATTCGTGATACAACAACAAGCTAGAAGGAGTCTGGTCCCTGGTCTAGAAGATGAGTGAAAAATAAACTTCTACCTTATTGAAGTCACTGTTATTTTGTTTTTTTCTGCTACTTGCAGCTGAAGCTAATAGAACCTACTACACTATGTCTTCTAATTCTCAGTTAACCTTGAAAGGCACATTATTCACATTTTGGCAAATAGAATCCTGAGGCTGAGAGAAGTAACTTGGCCAAGGTGGTCATATAGTAATCGTTGAGCCAGATTTTGAAACCCAGTCTATGCGAATGGTATCCTGGGCTCTTATTTTTCTACAATACATCCCTTCTCTGGGTAATAATTTTTACCAAATTCCTAAGGTTTTGTAGTATAATATTAAATTTGCTTCTGCATGTCTGCTATCTAAAGCATTTAGCTTTCTCCCTCACCAAAAATACAGAACGAGACATTTCTGCTGTCAATGTTATAGGATCTAAAACTCCATCCCTAGATCTGATATTTGAGAGATCTGCACCAAACAACACATTATTTATTTACTTGTTTCCTTTGGGGTTGCTAAAGAAATGTTTCTAGTCTGTATTACAATAGTTCCCTGCAAAAATGTCTTAAGTGAGTTATGATTCAATATGAAGTGCTCGCTTTTATAGAGAAGCAGTATTAAAAGGTCTATTTGTCTATATCTTTTGAAACTTACTGGGTTGTTTGTTGTTCCTTGTAAAATAGAATTTTCATGCAATAAATTTCACACTGAATTTAATGCCAGAAAAAAATGTTTTCAATATCTATTCAGGCATAATTCTATGTCTGTTTGTTTGTTTTTATTTTTGTCAAATATCAAGAGAATAGGAGAGCTTAACAGTTACTTTTTTGCTTTGGTTTCTAGGAATCTTGAAGTTAAATCTCGTGTTTATTTGTGGTCATTCAATCATTCCAGATACTAAAATATTTATTTCTGATTTTTTCTTTTTTTAAATCCATTTTTTCTTTTTCTCCAACAGTTTTTTTCTTTTTCTTGTCTCTATGTTTCCATTTTAGGATACATTTTTATTATTATTGACTACCTCAAATCTGCCTTCATTTATTTCACAAATGCTTATTCATTGCCTCCTTTGCATACCAAACTTGCCTGAAAGAAGGTAAGCTGCAAGCTATAAATTCCTAACTGAGCCTTTGCTTGTAACTCATGAATACTATTTTCTTTTGAAATGGCCCTACAAATCTCTACCAAATAACTTATTCCAGAATTAGATGAAGATCAACAGTAAACCCAGTATTTTCCAAAATTTACATTCTTTCCTTTGTTTTAAAAACCAAAATATTAGCCCCACCATTCCAGCCTTCTGACAGAAAGCATATAGCAGTCACAAATTTCAGGTAACATTAATAGGACCAAACCTAGAGAAAACTGTGGAGGGAGTAGCGTTTTGACAGCAGCATTTCTGCTGCCATCTCTTTTGCAATTGGGGCTTTGCTCTGGGTTCCCAAACACTGAGTAATTCTGGGCCCTCTTTTCACCCACTTCTAGCTACCAACCCTCTTCTCAAAGGACACCACAGACATCATTATAGCTTTGTGTGGATGTCACTCTTTTCTCCCCCAGGGGGAATGGCATCTTCGCCCTTATAGCAAATTAGGAAATGAAGGGCTTCATCCCCATTAGAGGAAATGTATACGCTGTTGAATAGGTTTTAAGAAGCGGGAGGGGCCAGGCGCAGTGGCTCACACCTGTAATCCCAGCACTTTGGGAGGCTGAGATGGGCAGATCACAAGGTCAAGAGATCGAGACCATCCTGGCCAACATGGCGAAACCCCATCTCTACTAAAAATACAAAAAATTACCCTGGCATGGTGGCAGGTGCCTGTAGTCTCAGCTACTCGGGAGGCTGAGGTAGGAGAATTGCTTGAACCCAGGAGGCGGAGGTTGCAGTGAGCTGAGATCGCACCATTGCACTCCAGCCTGGGCTACAGAGTGAGACTTCATCTCAAACAAAAAACAAAAAAAAGAATGGGGAGGGAGGGTGAAAAGCAAGACCTGAGGGCCTTGGAGACAGTAAGAAGCTGGGGCCTTCCTGGTGTCTCTGAAGTGGCCGTGCAGTCAGCATCCATATGCCTGCTTGTCCTGCCCAGCAAAGCACCTGGCAGGTGCATGTCTCCATGGTGATGCAGCCCGTTCTGTCAAATATTACTGAGCTTTCAAAGGGTGGAAAAAACAGCCAAGCAGAAAATCTGAGCCTTTCTGCTAGACCAGGGAGGCTGAATTGGAATTTTGATTTTCTTGCTGCCCCCCTACCCCGACTGTTAGAAACAGTTGACCCCATCATCTAGGATAGCCTGAGCTTTCTGCTCTTTCAAGCTGAAAAGAGAGACCAGCAATGGCCCATATTCCTAAAGAATCTGTTTGGCTCCTCCATGACATTCCCCTCTGTCACACGTGGGGTTTCCCCCTCTGCCCGCAGTCTGTTCTTGGAGGAGGCTCCTGATCCAGTCCTCTCCGGCCTCACAGAAGGAAATCATGTGCAGTGATTCACAGACATTATGGTTCACAAACCCCTTTCACATGCTCTGTGAGGTAGGCTTATGACCTCTGCATTCCTGCTGAGGAATAAGCTCAGGAAAATTTAGTGGCTTGTATAAGATTTACAAAAAATGAGAAAGCAGAGCTGGGACTCAGAGGTCATAGCTCTCACTCCAAGACAAGAGTTATTTTCAGTTCTCTTCAGCGAATGTGTCTGCTGAGAGCCAAGCAGGCTGGCCTCCTCTCGGAAGCCTCCTGCTAGCAGATACTCAGTCCCCTTCCCTTCATTCCCCCAGTGCTTTGCTCACACCTCTCACGTTCTAGGCGGCTGTTGATGTGACTCTGTTCCTAGGCTGTGAGTCTGTCAATGGCAGGGACAATGTCTGATTCAACTCCAACTACCACATGCCTACCACCATAAATGTCAAATGAAGGAATAAACTCGGGGCTAGACCCTTACTGCTGTCATACCAGCATAAGGAGAGTACTCTAGTCCTTGTGGCATTCTGTATAGAAAAAAAAATCATTTTCTTGACACATAATCCCCACTGCACACTTGCTGTGTTCACTGAATAAAGGAGCAGGCTCTAGGTGCTGTGGGACATTTTAGTGGGAAAGATTTAATGCCCTGGAATAATATCTGCCTCATCAAGTCCACATCAGAAAATCAAACAAACCAGAATATGGTCTTTTTTCTGTTTTTGTCTTAACGGCTTTGGAATTGTGGTCAGTGGAAACAGCATAGTTTGCAGTAAAAATATTCCTGGCCAGCCAAGTGACACATCTAGTTAGTCAAGGACAAGGAAGAGAACAAACTCTTTCATTCCTCAGCAGCTCAGGAGAAGGCATCTGGGTGGGTCTGCCCATGAGAATGTTTGTGAAGTGTCATTTGAGAAACTCTAGCAGAGCAAGGATGATGAATTTCATAACTGAAATCAGGAATCAGGTCCAGAATAAAGTTTGGACAATTTTATAAAATTGTGGAGTAGACGAGATCCTACATGAGGACAATTATTCTATCCCTCCCCTGCTCTTTAGGACAAGACTGAAATTATCCTAGAAAATTTACTCATTTTAAAAATCTCTAGAATAGGAATTTCTTAAAACTTTCCTGGATGAGCCTTTTAAATACCTCGCAAACTTTATAGGAAGAAAAGTTTTCCTTCTTTCTAACCCAAATCCTTCTTGCTGAAATTCAAATCCATTCCCTCTTGTTTGGGGATCAGCCAAGGATTTAATGCCTTCATCAATTTGCATCAAAACATGCAATAAACTTATTGGTTTTTTAAGATGTGTAAAGTATACCTATTAGCACTCCTTGTTGCAAATAAATACCCAACTCACAGTAACTAAAACCATAAAAGAAACTCTTTGATACCCATAAGTTAAAAGTACAGAAGTAAGCTGAGCCTTGGCATCTTAATAATGTCAATAAGGGCCTGGCTTATTTCCTATTATCTGCTCTGCTTACCATAGTGTCAGAGTCATCCTGAAGCTATTTCCCTCATAGTGGCAAAATAGCTGCAGCAGTTCCACACCTCACAGGCTTATACCACACCATCCCTTCTGCGATAGTTTGGATGTTTGTCCCCTCCAAGCCTCATGTTGAAATTTGATCCACAATGCTAGAGGTGGGGGCTAATAGGAGGTGTTGCAATCACGGGAGCAGATCCCTCATGAATAGATTAATGCCCTCCCTCAAGGGCGAGTGTATTCTTACTCTATTAGTTCCCTCAAGAGCTGGTTGTTTAAAAAGGACCCAGCACCTCCCCATATTCTCTCTCATTTCCTCTCTCATTATGAGATCTCTGCACAAGCCAGGTCCCCTTTACCTTCCGCCATGAGTAGAAGCTGCCTGAGGCCCTCATCATATGCCCATGCCCAATCTTTAATTTTCCAGCCATCAGAATCATAAGCCAAATAAATATTTTTTTCTGTATAAATTACCTAGCCTCAAACACTCTGTTATCACAACACAAATGGACTAAGACACCTTCTAAGCAACAGGAGCTAAAACTCCCCTGATGAGACTTGCTTGGGTTATGTACCCACACTTGACCCAGGAAATGTAATATACCCGATTGGTTTGATTTAATCAGGGCTCACCCTGGACCTGGTGATAGGGGGTCAGCTTTCCAGCAGCACTTGGGCTTAGTGGGAAAGAAGACAAAAATGGAATTGAAATCTTGGTACTGTTGCAAAGGGGATGGGTAAGATGGACAATTGAATACTCGGTAATTGTGCAAACAGAAATGCACCTAAGGTTAAAAAGCATGGTATGATTTGTTTTGCATATAAGACATCTCCCCAGACCTGTGGCTTATCCACTTAAGAGATGGGTTTTATAATCCTCATATATCAGTGTTTTCCACCCTTCTCTGATGATGAGAATCACTTGGAGCATTTGTTAAAGCCATAGCTTCTTAGGTTCCTCCCTTGGAGCTTCTATTCGATGGGTCTTGGATAGGGCCTGGGAATTTTTAATTGGAAACATTCTCCAGGTGATGCTTATGAGACAACGTCCTATACACAACCAACTCCAGTCCATGCTCTTTCTACTCCTAAAAGCAGGCAGGTACACTGTGGCTGCAAAGATCTTTGGGATGAGGAGGGGCACGCTCAAATCATGACAGTTCAGTCTAAAAAAGACTTTAGGAAGGTCTTTTCAGACTTGGTCATTGTGAGTATTGGTCTGAGTCTGTAAGTGGTGAAGAAAATGATTGCTAATCCTTATTGAGTACTTAATCTGTGAAGGATGCTGAGCTGAGTGCTTTGCATGAATTATCTTCTGTAACTGATGCATTTCCTTTTCTGGAGGATTTTTAGGTAAAGCAGGGACTCTCAACCTTCTAAAACATTCTTATTAAGCACTGACACCCTTATCATGTATAATCAAAATCTCCCACAATAACCATTTTATTTACATATCCATTATTGAGAAAATATATAATATCAAGAAGTGACTTTTGTCAAAGTTTTCTTTTGTTGAAATTATGGAAACCAGCATGAGCTACCATGGTCAATTTTTAATGCATTGGAAAGACTTCTAGGATACTCAGAGGCAATTCTGGGAGGTAAAAAGCCAGAGCTGGAGAGCAGTTAGGGTCTGACTGTGCGTTGCCTCAGTTTCTACTTCATGTGCTTGCAACACTCTTTTCCCCCTGCATCCCCACTTCCCATGCTGAAACTGGGGTGAGCAGGAGGTGGTGCCATCCCGCAGTTCCCAGTTACATATTATCACAGGGCCACTCACCTGCACCCAAAAGCTATCTTTGAATTCCAATTTCAAGTTTCTAAAAGGGAGGCTGTAGTTGGCTGAGATTAGGCAAGGCGTCTGCCTTGGATCCAATTCACTGAGACTGGGGAGAAGGGGCTCATGTGGCACAAACATGGGCCAGGAACCAGGAGCCAGTTTCTATTGGGGGGAGGAGCTTAGTTCTCACAGAAAAGAAGTCTTTGAAAGCGAAGAGAAGCCTCCCACAAGGCTATTGATACAATGAGAGTGAATCAATAGCTCTTGGATTTTTATTTTATTCATCCCAGAAGCATCTGGAAACATTTGAAAAATTGAGGTGCTGGATGTGCTCGTGGCTTCCTAGACCTACTGCAGTAACCCTTCAGCCCTCCCAGGGTCCAAGGCCAGCACGTGGGAGCCAGCGTGTTAGAGGAACAGGAATAAACCAGGCGATTCTTAGGAGTCCTTGGCCTCGCTGGTTACATCCTTGGAAAGAAATGGGGGAGATAATGCTTCACCTGCTAGAAGTGATTGGATGAAGAGCAACAGATTTCCTCCCTGGCCTCTCCCAGAGCCCTCCCAAAGGCCTGCCTCCTCCATCCCCGGCCTGCCTCAGAGCAGGCCCAGCCACTGAGCCTGCCTAGCTGGTAGTAACATTTCAGTCTCACTGGCAGCTGACTGCCCACTTCCTGGCAGCTCCAAACTGCAGGAGACTAATAAAACAAGCCCTAACGAATGGATGGCACTGCAGTAATAGTGAACGCTCAGATTTATTCTTGTTGATAATTTCAGTGGAGTAGGCCAAAGGGACTCTCATCAGTATAACTAGGAGATAAAATTCTGATGAATGAAGCAATACCTTGTTGCTTAAGGAAGAGTGCATAATTAAGAGGATTGTTGACCCTAATTGAAATGATCTTGCCGAAGTAAGCCAAATAGCACTTCTGGACCAGAGAGGGAGTTTTCTACCCAGGGCAGACTCTTCTACAAGCAGAGCAGCTAACTTTGATTCTGGTAAAGTTAAGAAACGAGCTTTGGGCCGGGCGCGGTGGCTCACACCTGTAATCCCAGCACTTTGGGAGGCCGAGGCGGGCGGATCACGAGGTCAGGAGCTCCAGACCACCCTGGCTAACATGGTGAAACCTCGTCTCTATTAAAAATACAAAAAAAATTAGCCGGGCGTGGTGGCGCATGCCTGTAGTCCTAGCTACTCGGGAGGCTGAGGCAGGAGAACGGCGTGAACCTGGGAGGCGGAGCTTGCGGTGAGCCGAGATTGCGCCACTGCACTCCAGCCTGGGCAACAGAGCAAGACTTCGTCTCAAAAAAAAAAAAAAGAAAGAAAAAAGAAACGAGCTTTGTTAAGGGGGCTTTTTAACCTGGATATGGAGCTAGATCTGAAGAGTGCCAAGTGCCAGACTCTGCCTTATATAGCCCTCCTGGCTAAGAGGAAGGGACCAAGATATAATCCAGGTGCCTGCCCATCCCAGGCCTCCACTCAGGGTCTGCAGTTGCTCTTCTGAGTGTCCGGGTGAACAGGTGGAGACTTTTAGAGAAAGTTTGCATAAAAAAAATAACCTGCCCACAATAAGTAATTTAAAATATAGTAGCAAATCTTAAAATTCAAGGAATGCTAAGATGTACTGATTTTTTTCCACCATGAGGACTTTGACGTATCTTTTAGAAATATCTAATTCTTTCTTTTAAAGGTCTGGGGCACATCTTAAGCATATTTCAGGGCTCCTCTTGGGTAAACTGTGATGAGTCAGAGAAAGAGGCAGGACCGACAACCAACACACCTGAGTTCCAACCCTGGCTCTGCATCTCAAGCAGCTCTGGAACCTTGGGCAAGTCACTTATCTTTCTGGCTCTCAGAAAAGTCATTTGGAAAATGGTGGTTCCTCAATAGGCAGCGGTAAGAATCAAATGAAATGTCAAAGTGCTTTGTAAACTTAGAAACACTGTACAAATATAAAAGGAAGGCCCTGTCACTGGAGCATTCATTATGCAAGGGCCTGAAATATCGTATGGCACAAGATGGCGAAAGGTTTCATATCGCAAAAATACTCACAGATTGGTCCCTACTCCAAACCTCCTTACAATTAACACAAGCACTCCTTCTTGCCAGAAGCACAGGTCTGTCCCTTCCTGATGGTCTGATACCCACAATATCTGACCTTATTTGCAAATGCTGTGCAAATATATGGCAAAATGAAATTGCAAATCTGGTAATAAATGAGGGATTTCATGAGGTCAGTGAAAGTGACGTTGGAGGCCGCATTAATTCAGGCAGCTAAGCCACTGACCAAGAAGTATGGGCAGAGGTAGCCAATTCCCAAATAATGAAAGAAAAAAAGTAAGGTTAGTGATGCTTCAAAAAAAAAATGATTTTAATGTCAAAGACTTAAAAGAAGCTCTTGCAGAAAATGATAAAAATTCAAAAATACTTGAATTTTATAAAAATTATTCTTTCAGGGATTGTGCTACAAAAGTTAAATGCGAAGAACTTGGTATAGACAATCATAATTTTGTTGGAAAATTTTCACATATAAAGTTTATTGTATTCATTCTTTAAGAATTAGCTGATAGTTGATATTACAACTTAAATTTTGTTCAACATAAAATAAGCTTATTTTATAGTTTTTAGTTTTATTTTCTAGGCAAAATCATAAACAAAACATTGTTGCGCTTTTTTGTTTATTTTTTGCTTTTGGGTTTTGTTGTTGTTGTTTTTGCTATTTACCACAATCTTTTTGGTCAATGTTTTAGGTGGAGTCACTTTCAAGTGACTTTTATTTCTTCTGATATGAAGCAGTCTCAGACAATGAGGAACTTTTATAGTTATTTAATTATTATTGCTGATTTTATTATTTCCCAGTACCCTTCAATGGAAATGATGTTGACAGTCTCCTCAAGCCCAAGAGAGGGAAAGGAATGAACTCCCACGCCTTTTGGAAATGGGAAGGTCCAAGAGCTGCTCTTTCAGAGAGAAAGCCAACATGGCTTGGAAACCATACAGTGAGAAATGAGCCCAATTTTCTAGGCAGGTCTGACGTTGGCATGCCAGGCCGGTGCAGTGTGTTCTGGGAGAGGAGCTTGGTTGGGACTGGACTGCAGGGCCTCTGTACCTCACCGACCACAGGCTGGACTAGGCCACTCCGACTTGCCAGGCACAACGCACATCCCCGTCCTCTCCAATGGCTCCATTTCTCCCTCCCCAAAACTGAGGGGGACCAAACCTTAATCAAAAGAGTTGAAGTTTTAGAACGCCCTTGATAGAACCTTCACAGAGAACACAGATGCTGTTGTCAGTGCCCTTAGAAACAACAAGGCCACCTTACCAGCAGGTTGCTTGAGGAATTCAACATGCCAAAGTCCTTTGTACTCTGTCCCTCCAGGTCCTGGGCCACCATTCTGAGAAAATGGGTGGCTGGAAGATAAGATAAGATTGCAGGGTGCTGCTAGGCAGACCTGGGTTCAAATCATAATTCTGCCACCTTACTTGTTGTGCAACCTCAGGTAAGTTACCCAAACTGTCTAAGCTTGTTTTCTCTTTTGTAAAATGGAAAAGGGTTCCCTATAGGTCTACCTCATGGAGCTTGGGGTGTGTCCTAGGTCAGATTCCTCAGAAGAAGATCCTGAGATGAGGATTCAAATGCATGGGGTTTATTTAGGACATGCTCCCGCTAAGGGAGTTGGGGAAGTGGGCAGGGACCGGGTGAAACCAAGCACACGATACAGCTTCCCAGCCTGAGGACACAGGGCACTCTGGAGAATGTTATTCTTCAGAGTTTTGTCCTGACTCATGCAAGCGAGCTTGGCTTCCAAACTCCTGCACTGGTCATTTATTGGCTGAGGGCTAGGTTGACCCAGATACTCTGGCTGGCTGTCTGCACGGTGGGCAAAGAGGCCCAAGAAGTGCTCAGACAGAATCACAGGTGTGAACCATTAGGAGCATTATTATGGTAAAAAAGACCCAAGGATCTGGGCAGAGCAGGAATGGTGTCTGCTACAGCACTGGTTAAATGACATAATGGTAAACCACTCAGCACAGTGCCTAGTGCAGAGGAGGCATGGCATGTGTGCCATGCCAGCTCTTATTGCTGCTGGAATTATTAATAATATGATTGTTATCCTTCTAGGCCCTCTGCATCAGGGAATCTGTACTATGGGCCACAGCCAAGGAGCTAGCAGTCAAAGCCTCCATGTGGGTAGATCACACACTTTAATGCACAGGAAAGAAGGGGCACTAACATTTATTGAACACTTACTGTTCAAATGTCAGGCACTGTGCTGAGCACTTTACAAGAGCTGTCTTATCTAATCCTTATAGCCCCATAAGATGGAATTATTATTTTTATAGCTAAAGAAACTCATCCAGAAAATCAAAATAAATTGCCCAAACACAGCTAAAAAGCAATAGAGCCAGGATTCAACTGCAGTTACGTCTAGGTTCTAAAGCAATATTCCTTCTGCATAAACTTCAGAGGCTGCCCCTAAAAGATGATATGGCAGAGCCTGCCTGATGCCTGCCCAGCATATTCTGCACAGCAATGTGCCCAGCTTAAATAATACATACATCAGCTTCCCTTGCAATTAAGGATGGCCAATAAAAGAAAGTAAAGTCATCTGGTGGGGCTCCTTTAAATAAAATGGATTCCATCAGGAGGCATTCTTTTTGTTCTTCCCCATCTTTCTCCTGCTTAGAAGACAGACGTGATGGCTGGTGCACCAAAAGCCATCATGGGCCGTGGAAGCTAGAGACCTATGGATGAGCTCTGAATTTATCTAAGACTTATTTATATGAGAGAAAACAAACCTTTATATTACTATTACTTAAGCCTGTTATTTCTGGTTTCTGTTTCTAGCAGCTGGACCTAATCCTAACAGACAGATCACATGATATTTATGATCTCCTTTAAGGACTTTACTATCTTGAATCAAAGTAAATTACCCACTTGCCCCTGGCCCTCGGTCCTGGAAACATGTTGATGTATCTCCATGCTACAAAATCGAACCCATAAAGTCCCAGCGTGTTGCTTTATAAACATCAACAGATAATAACAATAATAAACTATGAGTGGTCTGGGGTGTCGGAATTTCCAGGGCAGGTATGATTTCTTACATTTTGAAACTGAAGAAACTGGGACACATGCTGAGAGGCAAAGCCCTGATCTGACAGTGTTCTCTGAGACCCTGGGAATCACTACCACTGGCACTTTGACATCCATGCCTCCCCACACATTTCTCATAGGAGCTGCGCCTGCCTTCTCACCTGGGAAGCAATGGCATTTTGCCCTGTATCTTGTAGCCCTTTAAGTGTCCCACTATTCAGTGACTTGTTTTTCTAACTGCAGTCCCAGGAAACAGTGCATGACTGAAAGCCTGACGAGGACTTCAATCTATTTCTAGCCACTTGCAGGAAGAGTTGATGAGAAGCTTCAGTCGATAGCAGAATCTCCCAGTCTGGAGCACAGCAGAGGACTTACATAGCCAGGGATGGTTTGTCAAAGCAAATTTCACATGCAACTGATTCCATCACCCTGGGACTCTGGCGGAATAAATAATCACCATACACATTTTGTTAGCTACGCCTCGTTAGAGATGGATTTTAGGAAGTGGCATCCTGAAGGCTGCTTATCTGTCAGTGCTCCTTTAAGCATGGTAAGCTTTCCAGATTGGCTTTTCTAGAAAATTAGACTGTTGCCATGGCCAGGTGCCACCTGTCATGGTTACTGGCATTGTGGGAGCCAAAGGGACGGATATGAAGTCCTGAGCTCACCTTCAGAAAAAGTGCTGGCAGAAAGCTGGGAAGACATTTCCTCGCAGAGTGAAAACTTGATTCGAACTCTTGCCAAGAAGGCTCTTGACTTGAGCATCAAAGAATTCCGGCTTCAAGTCACAGTGTATTTCTACACCTTTCTCCCACGTCTCTCTTACCACACTTATTCTATCTTGAGTTGGATCCCACTGAATGGAATGTTGGATGGACCATCCCTATGATTCTGCCCTGTTTTCCGTGTTTCTATGATTACAAGGGATGTGGCCTGGCCACCATGGATGTTCCAATTGTATGTGATGTTCCAATTGCATTGAATTTGCATACCGAGTGCCTATTGTGAACCAGGTGCTGTATTTTGTCTGGGAAACAGAGGGCTCAGTGACCAGTCCCTGTCCTTGAGTGGTGGGACCCTAGGGACAATGGGGCCCCTAACAACATCCATTCACACAAATGTCCCAGGGTGTAGTTTGGGGATTTTATTTTTAACCTAATTTGGCACCTAGCATATCATGGAGCCACAATCTGCATTCTTAATTTTAAAGCCTATATCTCTTTTATCTCTGTGTACTCCTTAGCATTTTTTCTGCTCTAATTCTTATATCTTATACAGTCTTGTTTCCTAGGCCACACAAGCCTCAAGAAAAATAAAGCTCTGGGACTAATTAATAAGGTTGCTGGCTCTGGACTCCACCCAATTTTGTTAACAGGCTAACTACCCCTTACCTCACATTCATGTCACATGCCCCACATCTACTTTGTGTCACACAGACACCTCTGTAGGCCCTAAACCACTCCTATATCATGTCAACCATATTTAAATATGCCCACAGCCTTCATTTAGAGACACACAGGCAGATGGAGAGAGTTACAGAGTTCTATACATACTTATCTATATTATATATTATTCTACACTGTTTTGCTATAAATTTTTTGAAAGGATGTTCAATTTTCATACATTTGAGTTTGTTAAGAATGAATTATTTTATTTTTATGATCCAAACATTTCATATTTACCTATAACTATATGAGACCTATACATAATCCATTATTACATGAATGTCCTAATGTTACATTTTGAAAACACCTAATTATTCATTTATTAATTTTGGCTTTGAAATTTTCTTTATGTATTAATAGTTAATAAATATTTTTACAATACCTGAAAAGTTTATAGGCATCGGATATGTTGACCTACGAATAAACAACTCTGTTCTTCTCCCTCTACTCCCAGCACTACCTCAGCCAATCCCAAATTCCCTTTGTAATGGATCCCAAAAACTTCCTGCTCCCATATCCTTGCAACTAGCTAGATATTGCTCCTGGTTTCCTATTTCTGTTGCACTGGGTTCTGTGGTTACCTGAGATGACCACACCCCCAGTGAGCTCTTTATTCTCTTAAGGAGTAAGGCTCCCTCTTATGGAGTTTCTATCAAGTTTCCTAACCATTAGGCCACAAGATTACTCTTGTGGCTTCTCCATGTGCCATTTTATCCCCTGCCATAGAACATGTGTCTCAAAAGGGACACCAGAACCTGACTCTCCCCTACATTGGGGTGAATTCCTGACCCCCTCAGGGCAGCCTTCACCTCCTCATCTTGCATCATAAGTCAAGCCCAACATCTCGTGGTCTGACTCTAAATACCAATGCACTTTATTCTCCAAAGAGTCTGGAATCTTACAAATCTGTCTTGGCATCCCAGAGTGACCCCATACTCACCTTCTGATAACACTTCACACCCTCCAAAGAATCTTTATGCAAGATAAAAGATGTTTGACTCAGAAAGATGTTCTCTCCTAAGGATATTTTGCCTCCTAAGAATAATACCATTAAAACCAAAATTATGTCATCATGAATACATTTTTGTACTGAAAGGATTTTCTGGAGAAAACTCCATTAAGTCCATTTGACTCTTGATCAACCTTCTTAAAATAACTTAGTTAAATCCTCTTTAATTTTTCCCATTTTCATTCATATTTTATTTCACAGAAGTTATTTGATTGGGATTAATTTTTTCCTGTATCAATTTTATATAAAGCTTTGACCCATTACTCAATTGGTTTATTTATATCAAATATTATGGTTGTAACTTTTGCCCTTGAAAACTTACTATATAGACATTGTTCTACAAAGTTCAATATTCCCAAGTCAGACTGCACAGATTAGATTTTAACCACTAAAGGCTTTAAATTCTGTTGATCATTTCTACCAGTGACATTCATTATGAACCATATAAAAAAGCTGAGAATGGTGTCTCTTTCACAGCAAAGCTACACACTCATGTCCTTAGTTAGATCTTCCAAAGTAGGCCTTTCATTTATGGCTGGATTGTAGTACAATGAGTGAATAAGGCATGAGCTCTGGAATTGAACTGTTTGGGTTAAATTTTGGCAAATATTTAATTTCTCAGTTTTCCCATTTGTGAACTGGGGTCAATATTAGTACCTAAACCACAGGGTTCTTGTGAGGATTAAAGCAGAATTCACACAAAGTGCTTCACATAGTACATTGCATGCAGTATAAGATGTGATAGCTCTTGTTATTACCCCACCACCTTAAAAATTCTCTGTTATCTATTACTACAGTTAACAAACCAGCCCAAAACCTGATGGCTTAAAATAACAGCAATTTATCACTCAATAATATTTAATTATATGGGTACAACACATTTTGCTTATCTGTTCATCAGTTAATGGACATTTAGATTGTTTTCACCTTTTGGCTATAGTGTATAGTGCTTCTATGAACATTGCATACACATATTTGAGTGCAAAAAGAAATGAAGTAGCAATATATGCTACAACATGGATGAACATTGAAGACATTAGGCTAAGTGAAGGAAAAAAAGAACCGTGAATGAAATAATAAGCTGCTTGTTCAGTATCCCCAGATTGTCCGTAAGGTATACTAAGCTTGCAAAGTGCTTGCTATGAGTGGGTTTTGCGGAAACTGGGGCAGGAGCTGAGTTTTGAGTGTGGGCAGATGGAGGCAAAACAGGCTACAGCACCAACTGGTAGCTGGGACAGAGGACTCCACATGAGCATAATATTTCTGGAGAAGGATTTGGGTTTCCCTAAACTATGGCCTGTAGGTCTGAGTCTGAGGCATTGCTTTCAAAATCACATGATATTTTGTGTGACATAAGAGGTCCTGAGCCTTTATCTGGGGTAGGTATGATTATGGCCATATTAAAGATCAAGAAACTGGCCCTCAGAAAGGTCAAGCTATCTACCCAAAGTCATCAGCGATCAGTGCTGGGGCCAAGATTCAAACCTGTATCTGTCTTGTTACAAAGCTGGCGTTCCTATGGCTACCCCAACACCATCCTTTTCGTTCCTCTGCCACCACCACCACTCTGCCCCAGGCCCACCATACTCTGCCATTCTCACACAGCCAAGCATGGTTTTCCTGCCAGGTCCCAGCACAGACCAAAAGGTGGAGCCACCAGCCCGCAAGAGACCATCACTAGGGTACCGAAGCAGGAGGGCCAAGAAGACAAGTGCCACGGCACCTCCTGTGGCTTCACCCTTCACCTCCACTTCTACTCAGCCCCTTGCCCTCCCCACCTACAGCCACATGCCTCCCATGCAAGCAGGCAGAAAATTCCCCAGGAAAAGAGGCAGGTGGAAAGGGTGGCACCTTCTTCCACAGGCAAAGGGAGCTCATGGTGGGCAACCTGGATGCACTGCAGCAGGAATCCTTTAACAATGGAACCAAGAGCAAGGGCTCCATGGTGGGCCAGACTCCCAAACAGAAGACAGAGAGCCCAGGCACTGCCAAAACCACACGCCACAAGAGGGACCACTCTCCACCACTTCCTCTCAAATAAACAGCAGCGCAGCACTGCCCGGGGCCGGGGCCACAGCACAAGGGCTGCCAAAGCTTCCATTAGGAAGCCTCTCTTTTCTGTGCTGAAAATACAGCTTTTGGAGTTTATTCTGGGTTCAGACCCCTGCGTCATCTTGGGAGCCAGTTTCAAACTGACTTTTTCTTCATTTAGATTCTCCAGGGATAAAGAACTCCCTCACTACCCACTACCCCAGCACACAGCCTTCGCCAAATAACCGAACAAAACTCCTAATTGTTTAAAATGGTTTTACTTTTCGTTTTGGATTTTTTTTCTTTTTCTTTTTCTTTTCTGTATTGTGGAAATCAGAGAACAAATCACTCCTCTAGGTAGGGCTGGAGACTGAAATGCTCCATTGTTTACAGGTGTGTATGTGGTTGGGGTGAGAGGCGGGAGGACCTCACAGTGCCCCTCCTGCACGGCAGGAAACAGGACACAAATGCCCTAGCCATGGGGCCGGCTGAGCCCCCTCAACCAGCTGAAGGGGCCTATAGGAGGTTTCTGTAATGCTGCCTGTTGGTTCTCCAGCTAACTCCCAGCAGGAGGCGGAGGAGGAGGAGGAGGGGGAGGGCGAGGGGGAGGAGACTTCCCTGTTGAAGGCCTCAGTCCAGAGTCCTGGGCTGCCCCTGCTGGCCCCACATTCTCTTTGAGCATCACTTCGCCATCCTCCCACAGCTGGCTGGAATACAGAGCTAGGCTTGACCACAGACGAGGAAACGGAGGCGCTCAAAGGGCCGAGATAACTGTGCACAGTCCCCTGGGTCTCTGCCTTGGCACAGGAAAAGTCTCCCTTTTCTGGGTGGTCTCTGTTTCCTTCTGCTCTAAACCTCATCCTCAGAGCAAAGCTATTCCCTCTTCCTTTCTCCCTCTGGCCCAAGGCTGGGCACCCCCTCTGGACTCCTTTGATTGCTAAAGGAGGAAACTGTCTTTTCTGCTTGGACCCAGGCTCCCCACTTGGACTTGTGGGTGGAATTATCTGTACACCCACTTCTCCCAACCTGATTAACCCATTTATGTCCCACCGTGAGGGCTCTCCTTTTCTCTTATCCCACATCAAAGTCTGGACACCCAAGCCCCTAAATTTTGAGCAATGCATCTAAAATTCTCTTAATTCCCTTGTACCCATCTCCTCTGTCACCACAGCCCAGCTCAACCCAGAGGGAAGTGCACCAAACCACCACCACCAAGCATAGTCCATCTCTTTCTCTCACTCATGTTCTTGGAATGTGTTTGTGTGGAGCATTTCTCACTAACAATCTTCCCCCCCGGTGTTATACATTCATTCTAGTTCTGTCCTGCTCTGTCCAGAGGTGAACCCTGCCATCTCTCTGAGCCTCGGACACTTCACCTATATGGCCAGTCTTACATCCATCCCTCATGTGGCACCATCCAGGGCTGGGAGACACCCCTGCACCTGTGTGTCCCTCTGCCACCCACATTCACGAGGCATATCCTGCGGTGGGTTATCCCCAGAGGAACAGACCCATTATGCAGAGAGTGAAAAACTCCCAAGCCTCCCTCAAGTATGAACCCTGTGGCTCCCAGGAAAATCTCATCCCTGATTCTTGAGGTGCCAGCCTGTATCACCGGACCCTGTGCCTCTGCCCCTGAGGAAGCCCTTTCATCTGTCAGTAGTGGCCATTAGCCTCACTTTTTGGACTTCCCAGCCTCACATGCCCACAGACAGCAACCACTATCTGGATTATCTGTAGCCAAGAGGCACATCAGAAATACAGAGGGAAAATACCAAAACCTTAAGAAAAGAATAATAGTAATTAAACAAGGTTTGATGCCTTGAGAGTTGAAAGCATGTGTATGTCACATTGAAGCTGCAACCAAATTTCTATCATATAAAGACTGTGCTACTGTGTAGAAAGGCAGGGTAGGGAGTTGCTGATGCTCGATGCCTGACCCTGGCCCGGATCCTCATAAATAAGTGTTTTTGGTTCCTGTCCCTCCCACTTCCTTATTAACAAGGATGACCTGGGAATGGAGCGCTTCTTCAGTGGGCATCTATTATTTTGGCCTGCCCAGCATCCATCCCCCGCTTCCTCTGGTATTAGCACCATGATTTATTTCCATTTGGAAAAAAATCATCCCTTCTCTATTGTCCGTTCTTGTAGCTCGGGTGGGGCTGACCCCTTTCCTGGCTCCAGGGCTGGGCAGTGACCCAGTTCTTAGCAATTGACTCAAGTGTTTATAATGACTTAATAAGCCAAGAATCAATCTCAGGACTTTTTTTTTTTTTTTCTCTGGTACTGGCAAGGAAGCAATACTTTCATGCTTTATTAGGGTTACTGAAAGGGTAAGATTTGCAGGCCTAGAGCATCGAGACGCCATCTTGCCACAGGGAGGAAAGGGTCTGCCCCTGGATCAAGTCGTATCTGAAACCCAGACTGCCCCTGGACTTTTCAATTCTATACATAATTTGAGCCTTGTTTTTTTTTTTTTTTTTTTATAACTTCCATCTAACTCCAAACTTTTATTCCTGTTTTACAGATTTAAAAAAACCAGAGAATCTAAGTAACCTTCCAGGTTCCACACGCTAGCTAGTAGCTCTCAGAGTTTTGATATGAACACAGTCCAAACTTTTTTTTTTTTTTTTTGAGACGGAGTCTCACTCTGTCGCCTGGGCTGGAGTGCAGTGGCGCAATCTCGGCTCACTGTAACCTCCGCCTCCTGGGTTCAAGCAATTCTCCTGACTCAGCCTCCCAAGTAGCTGGGATTACAGGCACCTGCCACTACACCCAGCTAAATTTTTGTATTTTTAGTACAGACAGGGTTTCACCGTGTTAGCCAAGCTGGTCTCAAACTTCTGACCTCATGATTCACCCACCTCGGTTTCCCAAAGTGCTGGGATTACAGGTGTGAACCACCGCGCCTGGCCTGATTCCAAGTCTTAGCTGTCATATCATACTCTACAACCTCCCATTATATTCCTTCCCTTCACTCTATGCTCCAGACCCAACTCTAGTAAACATTTAACAGACAACCATTCTGGAACATGTGGTGTCGCCATCAGGTACCCAAAGCCAGTGACTCCAGCCAGGCTTACTTGTACCACCGTCCATATCCACTGCGCTTTCTTGGTTCCAACTGGAGTTTCAGTTTGGGTTGTGAAGGCCAGGGCTTTCAAACACAGACTTCAAGCCAGCTACAAGGTGAGCATGTTCTGCAATCTGCATTTTACCATTTTTCCTTAGCCAAGAGATCCACATCATTTTCCACCAAGTGCATGTTGACCCAGAAGCTACTGGAGCACTCAGGGAATGAGGACTACCTATGGATGACTGTTTGGCAGAACTGTCTCTTTTTAAGCTGGCTTGGGTCACCATGGTTCCAGCTCAACTAGGGCCGAGGAGTATTTAAAAATACCGAATAAGGTGAGGTGAGACATCAAAACCCTTACATCCAACTCCAATTAGAACAATCCCATGAAAAGAGAGCCTGAGAAATGCACGGGCCATACCATGTTGGGAATGACTCTCTCTGTTTTCCCCTAGCCCGCAACCAAGAAGAGGCTGAGATAAATAAGGTAAGCTTTTCCGGGAGAATAATATAACAGAAGTCCAATAACAAAAAGAACAGCCTTCCAAATGGTGATCTTTAGCAAAGTTACTGGGCTATGGGGAAAGTTCTCCATCTGGAGGTCTAGAGCAATCACTATTTGGGGGGATTTTTGGTTTCAAATGAGGACAACTACTCCTAGCCAAACTGTTATAGAATCAACACACAATTATCAGCAAAGTACGTGCTTGTGTTTAATCCACTCACAGGATTACTCTAGAAACTGGGACCAGATTGAGAAGACTGTCTTTAATCAGAGGCCAAACTAAAGTTTTGGCTGCTGCTGTAGCATTTTGCATTATTCAGATGCCTCAAATGTAACTGTTGAAATAAATGTTCATACTTAATTTGAGTGCAAGGTGACACCACTTGATTTTCATGCTGCTTAGATCCACAGGGAATCCATCAAAAAAGTCAACCATACATGGTAAAGCTACCAGGGCTGATACTTAAATTCATAGCTGGTTCACATCTCTTGCCGAAGCACCAAATACTTTTTCTAGGAAGCCAACAATATAGATTTAACACCTAAAAATAATTTCCTTGGCCAAAAACAGCCTCCAAGTCATTGAGAAATATTAATATATGTATTTTATTTGGAAAGAAATAACAGAAAATATAAAATTAATCCCATTGATCAAAAAGAATTTAAAGTGCTTCCACTGAATCATGAGTAGGACAAAGAAACTCACAAAATCTTCCAAGAAAAATCTGCTGTATTGCCCTATGACCTCTTGGTCATATGCTGGCTTTTGTTAAATTTTTGTTTTATGTTTTCATTGAACTGTTCGTATATATATATGTATATACATATACATATATATACATACACATATCTATATATTAATCTATCTATCTATCTATTTTATCTATCTACTCTTCCCATTTAGATGAAATAGTAAGTGCAAGCCTGTATTCTACAGGTCCTTTGACCCTATGGTGCCTAACTCATGCCTGAGATCACAGAAGGTACTAAACAAGCAAGCTGTCTGAATCGATGAATAAATGTTGACTATTCTCCCTTCTCCAAGGTATTCTAGCAATGGTGGTCATGGAGTCTGATGAGCCCCTGGCCTTAGAATTGTGTGGTGAGTGCCTATCTAACAGCAATGTTCCTTCTTCCTTGCAGTTCCCCGGGAAATAGTCCTGGTCAGCCCAAGCCAGTCATGGCAATAACAGTCCCCTTTGCCAGCAATTTGTCTAAGGGTGAAGACTCATTTCTGGCCAAAAAGATATAAAGCAAAGTCCATTGGGAGGCTTCAGGAAATATTTTCCTCCCCAGTAAAAGACATAGGGTTCTAGGGGAGAAGTCCTTGTTTGCTCCCTTTCCTAACTTTCCTGTTTTAAACACTGTATTTGGGGATATGATGCCTGGAACAGAAGCAGTCATCTCAGGGACATGAGACAAGTTTGAGGACAAAAAGTCTTTGCCAAATCCAAAGATGTTGGAGAGAGGGACTAGAAGGATGGAAAGAATCTGGAAGCTTGATAAGTGAGCAGCTAAAACTAAGCATAGGATCACCTACCTCCAGATTCCTTATTACAAAAATAGTGTCTGTCCTTATTTCTGGGCCTAAGTCAGGGTTTCTGTTACTTGCAACTGAAAGCATTCTAACTGATTCATATCACCCTTGTTAAAAACAGGAGTAATTGTGTCTCCCCTCTTCTAGGTATGTTATAATTGAGAGAACAGAGGTTCGGGAGCTAAACAGACTCCAGTCAGACAGAATTCTGGCTGAGTAACCCTGAGCAAGTTCCTTAATCTTCAAAGCTTCAGTGTAATTAACTATAGAATGTAGGTAACAATGAAGACTTCATAAGCTTGCTATTGTAAAAAAAAATAAAATAACAACTGTATATAAGTCACTTAGGCATGCAGTAGCTGCTCAATATTAACTTCTTACTTTTTTACTTTCCATATAATGCCTGTGTGGAGTAGAAGGGTCAATTTTTTGTGAAGGGGAAAGTACACTCCCATGGTAATATCAAGAAACCTTGATTTTATTTTTCATCTTTCTTATTCCAAGACAAGACAAATGATAGGGATTGCTGTCCATGTGGGAGGCTGGAGTTCAAAGAACAGCTTCGAATCAGCAGGCCTGCCTACGTGGCCTCATTTAGGAGTTGTTCTTGCCTTTTGTTGAGCCTGATGCTATCTGTGACTCAGCCTGATGAAACCATCTGCTTAATGCCTCTATTCAGAAAGGCCCCCACCTGCTGGGCTGCTTTGGGCCAGGAGGGTCTCTTTCCCACACGCTGCCCACAGCTGGGAGTCTTTAAAATGTGGACCCAACTACCTCAGTGGGCAGTGATCCCCAAGTGAGTGTGCATCATACCCTGGCAGCCTCAGGATGGTGTGGGCCTGAGGACAAGCAGCAGGCAGTTAAAGCTGGCTTGCTGGCCACTCTCATGGCCTTCCTGGACACACACCTAGATACAGCCCCCACACACGTGTGCATGCATGCACACACATACCCTTTCCACACTTCCCTCCCTGGTGATTAGGCACAGTGATCGTCACCCCCTGGAGAGCTGAGAACCTATCTATAGTCACACACTGTGCTTCCTCCTTCCTGAAGGCATGAGGATGATGTTAGCCTAACTCACAAACTCATACCGCAAACCCCCACCAGAGAGGCAGTGCAGAATAATGGTTAAGAGCTTCTACCCCTAGTTCCAGGAATTACAACTTATGTAACCTTGGGCAAGTCACCTAAACCCTCTTGGGCTCTTTTATCTCATCTGGAAAATGAGTATGAAAATAGATTTGTTGTGATAATGTGTATAATGTGCTTAGCACTGTCCTTAGCATATGGTACCCACTCAATAAAATGGACTCTCCCAGTCCCCTTGTGTATTAGGAAGGGATCATCTCCTCCTGCCAGAGGACAACCCCAAGGCATGGCCCACCCAACCTGCCATCTTAATTGGCTCATAAGATCAACATTTGCACTAGTCCAAAATATTTGTCAGATACCTCCTATGTGTGGGCATTTGGGATCCAGCAGCAAGGATCTTTCAGAGGTTACAGTCTAAGGGAAGAAACAAACTCAGAGACAAAATCATAGTCATGAATCGTAAATCCTATCAAGGAAAAGAGGGAGCTGTGAGAAGGAGTACAAAGCGAGCAGCAGGAGTGGGAGTATCATTTTACTGAAAGTCAGATAAGACCTCTTGCTGAGAGAACGGCATGTAAGCTTGTAGGGACTGTGTCCCTCATATAAATGCTAGAAGGATAATAAATTGTCCTCAGGCCAGAGGTGGCACTAGTAGCAAGACAAGTTCTCAAGGCACAAGATGAAGAGATCTCCTGATATGGTGGGGCCCCACAACCTTGCTTCCTTAGGGACAATCTGCCCTGTAATCATAAGCTCCTCCAGAATGTGCCTGGGTTCGAATGCCTCATCTTGCACCCTCGTCCCCCTCTAAGTGCCCTGAATTATCTCATAAATCATCTAGTCCCACAGCATTTGGCAAAGCAGCCCCGGGCTTTGATGACCATATTTTCCACATAGTCTTGGAATTCAGGCTATTTAGTATTGAAGCTCAAAGTAATTTTCCCCTAGATTTACTCACTCTGTTCCACTCTGCAGGTTTAACCTCCTGTCCAGTTTGCTTTTCAGCGAAACCACTTTTAGAGATTGTTTTTGTTCTACCCCAATTGTCTGGAGTCATTTAAATTCAAGGGACCTCTTAGGAGATCGCAGATTATATATACATATCTACGTATAGAGAGAAAGATCCCTGGGAAAGTCATTGTCCAGAATCACACTGGCTTTGCTTTTCTTTGTTTTCAATTACAGACTCACGTGCTGTGGAACATTACTAAAGCACAGTGTACATGGTACATTTCCAATATTTTTCATTTGCTTTCCTGCTCTCTTCCATTTCCCTACTTGATTTCCAATGTGAGAATGATTTGGTGCCACTGTTTTTTGCCCAAAGTTTTGTGCAGGTAATAGCTTCCCTCTCCCACCCCTTTTAATCCATTTCTATTAGGTTCATGCTTCTCCTTCACTTGAAGTTATTCCCAATCTCTGCTCCTGGGCTCTTCTAACCTCTCTGTAGTTTGTCACTGATACCTTCATCAGTTTCTAAGGACCATTCATTTGCTTTCATTCAGTGCTTAATGAGCACCTACTATGTGTAAGCCACTGGGCTGTGGGAATACGAAAATGATTAACACATACTGTTTTATTCTTCTGTGATCTAAGGATCACATAATCTCTGGTGGGAGCAGGCAGGTAAACAGGTAAGTACAAGTCATTACATTAGTTACTGTAGATTGAAGTGTGGACAAAATATTGCAGAAATAAAGAAAAGGGAAAGATTAATTCAGCCTTGAAAGATTAAAAGTAACAGCACAGAACAAGTATATCTGAGCTGTATGTGAAAGGGCTTTCTTGCTGAGCAAACAGCTTGTGTAAATATGAGTGTTCAGAGAACCAGATATGGTTCATACTGGCTGGAGCACAGTACAGGGTGGCAAGGGGAGACAGTTAGAGACAAAGATGAGAGGAGTTTGGTAAACGTGGGTTAGGGCCCAAATACAGTTCAACTGAACAGTTGACTGTAACTGACTGTAAATATTAAATAAATAAAAATCCACACACTTGTAGTGACAGTAAAGAAATCATGCCCTTATTTGAGACCCCTGGAGGTTATTATACTGACTTCTGATGCTAAAAATTGGTGATTAAAGGGAACGAATTAAGTCTTTACACTGCCTTTTAGGAGAAAATGTAGTTCTTTGCCAGAAGATGAGAGAAAGACCTCCCTTATACCAGAATACCAGCTAAAGTACATAAAAAGAATGACAGGATTATAAAATCACCATTTTGCAACCAACAGTGAAATACCCGACTTGGGCAAAAACCATCAATGGCTGCTAAAACCTTGGGATGAAGTTTTGGGGAACATAATATTCTCCCAGTAACAGAGTACCATCTAGAAATTACCTGCTAACTGGAAAGGGAAAATGCATCTTTACAAAAGAGAGACACAGTGATCACCATCTTAACCAAAAGATTAAACTAATGGCACAACCGTGGGACAACCTCTCATTGTGTGCCTTCTGATGTGACACATATGAAGTACACAGCTTCACTTAGGTAGTATCTTCAGTGTTTCAACTGCATCTTTAGTTATTAAAAAAAAAAAAGGAGATAGAGGAAAAAGTTAAAACCAAGAAGAAGCAATTGGACAAATCTAGAGTATGGGGCATCCTACAAGACAACTGCCCTAACTTCTTCAGAAAGTCAATGTCACGAGTGGGAAAATTTTAAAAAGTGGGGGGATTATTTGATTTTAAAAAGACTAAAGAGATATAACAGTCAAATGGAATGCCTGAATATTGTTAAATCCTGATTGTAAAACTAACACGGTAAGATAAACTTGGAAACAATAGAGACATTTAAAGACATTTAAATAGGGACTGGATACTAGATGGTATTTGGAAACCAATTTCTAGTCTTATAATGATCTTGTGATTATGTGGGAAAGTATCTTTTTTTTTTTTTTTGAGACAGAGTCTCACTCTGTCACCCAGGCTGGAGTGCAGTGGCATGATCTCAGCTCACTGCAACCTCTGCCTCCCGGGTTCAAGTGATTCTCCTGCCTGAGCCTCCCAAGTAGCTGGGATTACAGGCATCCGCCACCACGCGCAGCTAGTATCCTTATTTTTAATGAGATGCACGCTGAGTATTTAGGGATGAAGCATCATGCAACTAAATCAAATGGTTCAGCAAAATAAACATATATACACACACATAGACAAACTAAATATGTCTGAAAGTTCACAATCACTGAACTTAAGTTGTAGGTATACAGGTGGATTGTACTTTTCTGAATATTTGTAAGTTTTCATAATAAGGAAGTCTGGAAGAAACAAAAGGAAAAGGCACACAATGGAGGGCTTGTTATGAGCTCCTTGGGATTCTGGATCCTATGGCTGAAGGTTTTAACCAGTGCTTGACATGATCAAATTGACATTTTAGAAAGCTCATTGACGTATCGCATTTACTCAACTAGCATTTATTGATCACCCACATCCAATGTTGAGTGAACCCTGAGGTAGGTGCTGTGGGACATATGAAAACCAAAAAGGCATCATCTGGCCAGAAAAGCACTTACCATGCAATAGAGGAGATGAGACACAAAACACTGAGCACAAGGTAAAGCTTTCTTGTCACGAGGGGTAACTGGGAGACCTGGGGGGAAAAGGCAGATGCACGGTGCCTCCAGGTGTTATCTGGTGTTCAATGCCCACAAAATTATCTCAGAAAGCATAAAACTACAGGTGATTGAAAATCGCCTGTCAGCTCTAGCCCCTTGAACTCTCCTTATTTCTAGATGGCAGAACCCTAACCCCATAAGAGATACTGGAAAATGCAAGATTTCCTTGAGGTAGGGTGTGGAATGTGACTCATTTCTGGCCCAAGGGACCTGACTTAGGCCTCCTGAAATCCATCAGGGACTACTCACAAAGATCTTCTTTCCTGATAAAAACAGAGACATGTAAGAAGGCCCCCTCCTCCTCCTTTCTTCCTGCCTCTGAGTGCAGTTGCGTGAGGTTGTGATGCTTGGAGCTGGGGAACTGTGAGGGGAAAGCCAAGGGAAAGAAAGAAAAGATGGCAGACTCAGATCCTAATATCATTGAGCCACTGAAGCCTACAAAATGACAATCTCCCATTACCAGACTTCTTCTTATAGAAGCAAAATTTCCCCCTTTCCAACTAATTTATATGCAGTTGTTAACATATATGGCCCAAAACCACACTCAGCCCTCATCTGCAAGCATACTGTGTCTAGAGCCAATCCTAACCTTTGAACAATGCAGTTGAAGGAAGCCTCACGCACCAATGAGTCGAGTCGGTCCTGCTCCTAGTTGTTATGACCACATGCATGCTGTAGTTCGGGATGGTAAAGAAGTTTCACATTCATATGCCAACTCAGATTGATTGGCAGCAACTGGATAATCTGCTGTGCAGAAAGTTAAATACAGGTTCTGTGGAAAGAAGTGTCTAGATTCATAGTGCCAGACATATGCTCCAGGCCACATGCTTACCGTCCCATGGATGGATGGAACTTGGAATCAGAAGACCCAAGTTTGAGTCCCGGCTCTACTTTTGTGATTTTGGCCATTTAACCTCTTTGAGCCTTCTTATGGCATAGTTGTTACAATCAAGATAATATAAGTGAATGTGCTTTGTAAACCATGAAGTGTCACACAGATGATAGCTACTTTGTCTTATATTTGTCAAACCTCAGCTGAGGACCAGGTTGACAGGATGGAGGGAGAGGAGGAATTCAAGACTCGAGCCCTGGATGGCCAGTAGCTGGACACCTGACAGGAGGTTCTAAGGCCAGAGTTTCAGGTGAAAGTGAATGAGTAGTAGTGAGCTGTGGCCCTGAACAGTGAAATATAGTTGGATAAGATTCCAAAAGCAGGAGTGAAGACACTAAGGGCAAATAAAGATAGAAATCATGGACTCGATAGCCTACACTCTACTTTTTTATTGTTCCAATACCTGAGGGATATGACCCTACCCATCAGTTACAGTGGCTCCCCATGGCTGAGGACTTTTCTGAATCTTCAGAGGGGCAAGCGAATTTGCCAAATTTCCCTCCCTAGGTGGTTCTAACATGCCTCCCTAGGGTAGTGTGCCTCTTCCCTCTGTTGCAAACCACTATAGTAGACTAGAATGAAGAAGCCCAAAGTGCAAGAAGAAATAGACAGTCCAAAGCTGGTAGAGATCTTTGGTAAGCTCAGGGTGGCAGGACCATTTTATTTTTCTCTCCTCCCTCACCTATGGCCTAGCACAAACCTACCACATTTCCAAAAAGCCCAGGAGGTAACAGTGAAAAAATCAGAAGTGGGCTTTTTATAATAAAAGTCAAAGCTAAAAGGGGGGCCAAGGACTCTTAAGATAACTAGAATGACCCAAGAGGCCCTCCCTCTCCAGGTTATGGAAGGCCTGAGTCCCTTGTGAAGTCTAACCTAAAGGCCAAAGGTGAGGGAGGCTTCCTTTAGCCCCCTCTTCAACCCACATAGACCTAAAGCATTCACCAGCCCCATGCAGGAAAATGGAAAAAAAGATTGACTGTCAATCCCAGGTGAAAGCTAAGAAGAGACTGAAACCTATGGCGGGTGGGTGGCGGGGTGGGGTGCAGGTGGGGGAAGAAAAATTCAAAGTTGTATTTGTCCATAGCTATATCTCCAATGTCTACACCAAGGACTGGTTCATATAAGAGGCAATGAATGAATGAGCTGATGGAGAAGTAGTAAATCCCAGATTGAACGGGTTGTCCAAGGAACTGAAGAGAGGTATTTGAAAGAGGGCCTCGACAACAGAGACTCTGCACTCACAGCGAAGCAAGTGCATAAACGGAACTGAACTGGGCAGAGAGCCCCTCCCAATTCACAATCCAAGCAGACTCTGAGTGAATCCTGAGAGGAACATCAGGCCTGGAGATGCTGCTCTTCATCCCTTCTGCATTCCACATATCAGAAAAACTCCAGGGGTTTAAATTTTGTTTAACATGCAAAATTAGGAGATTCTACATAAAGATACTGTTGATAAACTGAAGATTATTCTTACTCAAGTCAAGAGCTATATGTGAGCTGGTGCATTCTTGAACCAGACTGCCTGAATGCTCATTACCAGCATGAGCCTGAACAACTTACTCAACCTCTTTTTCCCCCATTTCCTCAACCCATCCCCTCATTAAGAGATAATTATCACTTGTTATAAGGACTTAATATATTAATCCTTGTATAACGCCTGCAATAGTGCCTGGCACATGATATGCCTCAATACAATTAACTACCATAACATGTGAGGCACATCTGTATCAAAAGAATACAAGTTAAGATGTTGTGAGGGGTTAAATTGCTCCTGCCCTCACACCAAATTCATATGTTGAAGTCGTAATCCCCAATACTTCATAATGTAGCTGAATTTAGAGACAGGGTCTTCAAAGGGTAATTAAAGTTAAAAGAGGTCATTAGAGGGGCCCCAATTCATGACTAGTATCCTTATAAGAGATTAGGATATATATACACACAGACACACACACACACAGAGAGACCATGTAAAGACAGAGAGAGAAGAAAGCTATCACACACACACACACAGAGAGACCATGTAAAGACAGAGAGAGAAGAAAGCTATCTATAAGCTGAGTGAGGCCTTCAGAAGAAACCAACCCTGCTGATACCTTGATCTTGAATTTCTAGCCTCCAGAACTGAGAAAATAAATTTCCGTTGTTTAAGCTACTCAGTCTGTGGTACCTTGTTATGGCAGCCCCAGAAAACTGATACAGATTTTCTTATGAAACAAATGTGGCCCACTTCACAAATTACCAAATTCAAATGCCCTCAGGCATCTGAATATAAACAGTGCTTTAAACTCATTCATTCATTCAACACTGGAGCACCTATTATGCCCTGAACACTGCATGTTTATTAAAACCCTTCGTCATATAAGCCAATTTTATTTTCTTGTCAGTAACCACCCACTTCTAATTTTGTCCATTTTCTGCTGGGCAGCTTAGTGTGGCACTTGGTTGTCTGCCACTGCTTCTCCTCATTAATGGGAAATGATCCTTGTTACGGATCTGAAATGAACAGCATCAGAGTATGTAGTTCTCAACTCTGGCTAAACACTAGAATCACCTGGGAAGTTTTAAAAATATCTACACCCAGACCTACCCCTTACCCCATTCTGATTTAGTTGGTCTTTGTGTGGAGCTCTGGCAGTGTTTCTGTAAGCTTCCCAGACTTCTAGTGTGCAACAAAAGTTGAGCACCATTACTTAAGTTTAAAAGGGCCTTCAAGGTCACCCCCCTTTCGACTCAAAGTGCAGTTCACAGATCACCAGCACTGTCATCATCTGGAAACTCGTTAGAAATGCGGAATCTCAGGTTCCATCCCAAACTACTAAATCAGAATGCATATTTTAACAGGATCCACCACACAATTCAGATGCACTCTAAAATTTAAGAAGCACTGTATTCCTACTAGAATCTAGATGATTCATAGAATCTAGATTATTCTAATGGGAGTTCACTGCTTCTGAATCAACTAGAAAGCATGTTAAAAACTAAGCTACCTGGCTTCCTCTCAGAATCATAGAATCTCAATCTTTGGGAAAAAGGCCTAGAAATCAAAATTTTATGTATTTTTGTGTAGCTAGTCACGCAAGGGTCTGCGGCTTGGGAATCACTTATCTAGGGCAATGTATATATTCTCTCAACTGCCCAGCCTCTGTTTAAAACCTTCTAAATCTTTTTTGAAAATCAGAAATATAACAGAGATACAGGTTTTTATTTTTCCATCGTGCATGCAAACTTACAACTATTTATACGTTTAAGAACACAGAAATAATTGCGTTATTAACAGGGTGTCAAATTACCAAGTACAACAACCAGTTACTAATTATTTTGGGGAGGTTATTTTCACAGAACACAGCAACAATTTCCAAATTATTCTTCCAAAACCAGAGTTATGAGACCAGTACAAGCTGGTAACAATGCTAATGGTCACACAAGTTTCCATGTTACACAGAAAAAAAAAGACTGACATTCTGGTGAAGGGTCTCAAGTACCTTATCATATCAGAATTTTTGAAAGAGTTTTACAACAGAACAGTCTCTCTCTTGTTTTGTGGATGCAAGGAAAAGGAAGCATCCCTCTCATTTCTTTTTGAGACTCCTTGTTAATTCTTAAAACACATTTCTAAGGCCCATCTCTGGAACTTCATTAGTTAACATTAAAAGCAAAAAGCAGACCTGATGTGATTATGATAGTGCACCCCATCACTATCACCATCAAAAGAGACTACCAATCTCCCGAAGTAGTCACAGTTGCATTGGCATAGTATCTTGGATTTTCAAGAAACAATACAGGTGAAAAGAGGGAGATACAGATGAAACCAGGTTGACCATAACTGATAAGTGATGCAGCTAGGTGATGGACACATGGGGTCCAAGGACCATCCTCTCCACTTCTGTGCATGTCTGAAAATGTCCATAATAAAGAGCAAAAAAAAAAATAACAAAAAACAAAAAAGCAGACTTGCACAGCTCTATCTTCCCATTAGACTAAAATGGGGAAAGTGGTAAGACTTTAAAAGCAAAATGTGCAGCATATAGCATTCTTCTGCATGTACAAAGCCACACCTAGAACAAAAAAATAAAGCATCCAAAGTAACATTATTCTGTTTCTGGTTTGTCTCTGTGGCTTATAAAATCTACTAACGATAAGATTGGACAAAACTTTGGGAACATCCTCAACTAGGCATCCTATTTGTTCATAACCCCTTCAATTCTCCTTTTCCAAGCTAGGGAGGTCCCTCCCATACTCTATCACTGAGAGACAGGCATGCTCCCCCTGAGGCTTCTCAAGCCATTTCTGTCTGATTTTCCAGGCCCACTCCGTACCAGTATCATGCCTACTCCACGGTTTTGCTCCAAATCCCCCGCCTAGCACACCCTTGCTACAACTTTAAGTCAAGGACTCTCTTGAGGAACTTAGAATGAGGCCTCCCTAACAAAAGAGAAAGTAGGGAAGAACAGGTGTAGATACAGTCCTTCTTACCCACCCTCAGGGACAAGAGAGGGAAAGGCCCAGCTCCGCTTTTACACCCACTGGAAATAACCCGGAGATCCAAAACAGATTCTGCCCATCCCAATCCCCATCCCCCAGGAGAAGCTTGAGATGCTCCATACTGGAGACTAAAGCCCACTCCTGGGGCTATTTGAGGTAGAAGCAAAGAGAGCAAAGGACTGCTGAAAGTGGGAAAGCTGGGGATTGAGGTCCAGATGGCCAGAGGCTACCACAAAGGAGGAAACAGCAGGAGGCACTTGGGTCTTAGGGAGCATTAAAACAAAGTCAAAACAAGAGTAAACACTAGTCTATGACATGGCTGCCTTGGGGTTTATAACTCAAGCAGATGCTAGGTATGAAAAGGATTTTCAACTTCAGAACTGTAGAGCAAGCCCAGGAGACAGGTTCAGGGTTTGCCAGCAGATCCACTTGGCCTTCTGGTTTCCTCAACTCTCAACTTAGTATGTGTGCGCAGTGCCAAGTTCTCAGCTACCTCCCCAGCTGTATGCGGAAAAATGTGGTTTTTCAGTTGTTTTCTCTGTGGTACTATTTATACAAAACAAAAAGGAATAAGGAAAGAAGGAAGGGGAAGGCGGAAGGGGAGGAAAGGAGGCTACCAGGAAAGGGAGGGAGGAAAGAAGAATGAGAGGGAGGAAATGAGGGATGGAAGAAGGCAGGCAAGCAAAGTAAGAAGTATAAGTGACCTGAAGTCAAGCAAGCAGAGGCCCACAAATCAGAAACACCTCTTCCCAGAACCCCTACTATGGCACTCTGCTCACATCTTAGACGGGAATAAGGGAAGTTGACAACGGTATCTGGATTCTATATAGGCCCAGTCCTCACCCTCACCTGGAGCCACAGCATAATGAGAGTGAACACATGTCCACACATACCAGCCCGCCCATCAGTCTGGCAGCCAGTAGGGTTCCTGGAAAGCTGGGGAGGGTAGGTGTCTGTCTCATGCACTGGTAGGGGGCCTCGGTCCACAGGCAGTTCTTGAGGTCCTTGTTGACCACGAAGCCAACTGGGGCTGACAGCAACCCAGACAAAACTTAATGGCTTGACAGTGACACGGCATGGCGCAGATCTTGATTAAAGTTCACCAGTAGAAGGGCCCAGAAGCAAGAAGAGACACATGATGGTACAGAACACATGGCATACTGTTTCTTGCCCTTAACTTCATGCATGCCCAGCAGTCAAGTGCCATTCTGCAGAACATCAAGCAGGATGGGTATCACGGACCACAGGCCAAAGCCAGAAATAAAGCAGGTGACATTTTAGCTGGTGACCCCAGACCCACAGAACAGGAAGTTCTGGCTGATGACTAATACCATGTGCACTGGCTTCATTCTGCAGTGGCAATGGAAACGCTTGCATAGATGACATGCACGGCCAGCATGAACACGAAGCCCAGCAAGTCACTGGCCCTGAAGGAGCAGAGCTTGAGGATGCACTGGTCGTCCTGGAGGATGACTCATGAGTGTCCATGTTAAAGACAAGTAGGAAAGGCCAGAGCCAAGAACAAGGTCCAGGCAATGTAGATAACAGGCAGCACACATCTAAAGTATGTGTGCTTAACATATGAACAGTCCGGGTGCGATCACATAACATGTGACACTAACATAGAAAAGCAAGAGGCTATGGGAGGCAAAAGAACATGATCATAAATGCCATATTCTTGTAACTAAAGTCCAAAGGGTCTAAAGTACACAGAGGCCAACATGAAGAGAAGGCAGAGAGCCAAATATGTAGTCAACCAGGAGAAGCCCAGCAGGAGGCAGCAGGGAGACTTGTGCAGGATCAGTTGGATTGGCTCACCCCAGGCTGAGTAGTCTCCACTGGCTGCTTTCCTGGACCTTGCCTGCCTTCTTTTTCCTTTCCTTTCTCTACACGAGCCCCTTCACTCAAAAGGTAGAACTGCAGGGGATTGGGCCACAATTCTTCGTTGATTATCTCCACAATCTTGTCAGACTCAATGGAGCTGTGGTTTGAAAACCACCCAAAGAAGCTACGGTTGTTTTCTGGGTCTCCCTGGCTTAGGGACTGGAGATCATGCCCTGGGAGCCACTGGATTGGAGTAGAACGAGACACCACCTGGCCAGAAGGACCACACCCATATTCCTTGATGAGCACCTTATTTTGGAAATATGGGTTGCGATCGAAGTAGAACTTGATTTTGTAGCCTAATCTGGCAAGGCCGAGCTCTTCCACTTCCAAGCTGTTTAAGTAGCTCAGTACCTCTTTCTCTTGGCTATTCAGAAAGGATGCTAGCTGAGGGTGGTTCTGAAATGCTTGCCCCCAGAAGCCCGGGATATTTTGGATGAGGTGGTTCCTGCGCTCCAAGTGCTGCAGTCGCAACTGCCCAAACTTCCTGGAGAGCCGAAGGTAGGCCCTGTCCGCCTGGGCGTTCATGTTCTCCAGCTTCAGCTGCACGTTCTCCAGCGTATCCATGCTGCCTTCCGTCGCTGGGAGCCCCGACCCTGCATCCCTCTCTTCCTCCCCAGCTGAGACCGAGGTATTCTCCCCTGCCGCCCCTTTCTTCTGCCTCCCACCAGCTATGACCTGAGGCCCCCTCCCCGCGGTGCTACAGGTTTCTGGGGCCTTCTTCCCGGCAGGACCACGCCGGTTTCCAACGCGGGGGGCATTTTTCGGCCTTCCCACGGTTCCCGCTGTTCCCACGAAGACAGTGTCTGCGGCCAGGCGCTCCGAGAGAGATGCGGCCTTCCCCGGGCCGGGCCTGGCCGCGGCCTGCCCCCGGTCCCCCGCAGCTCGGGCCCGCAGCGCGAGGCCACAGTCCAGGGGGAGCCGGCAGGCGGCCTCCTCCCCGAGCCGGAGGAGCTGCGCGGACGCAGCGGTTTCCAGGCCACCCCACCCCGCGCCAGCCTGCACCTGTGCCGCCTGGGTGTCTTCCCCGAGACTCTGGTACTGTGAAGGGTCCGGGTCGCGCGGGGCGTCGTCCGGAGCAGGGCGGACTCGGGCTTTGGCGCGGCCTTTGCCCCGGTTTTTCGCGCGGGAGGACTTTCGACCCCGACTTCGGCCGCTCATGGTGGCGGCGTAGGCAGCTTCAAACCCACGCTGTGACCCTGCGGCTCCTGACGCCAGCTCTCGGTCAGGACCGAGCGAGTCTCTCCACGGCAACCGCCGACGTCACGACCGTGCAACTGTACCGTCGCGAGAGGACGGGATGCGCCCAGTGATTGGCGCCGCCGCTGCGGCTGCGCAGGAGACCACCCCCGCGGGCGCTCCCACCCCCATCTCGCGCGGACTCGCTTTAGGTCTCGGAGAGTTTCTCTGATATGCGCTCAGGGTGGGTGTTGCCCTTTCATCTCTTCCTCGCGGGCTCATCGTGCCCTCAGGGTCTCCTTGAACAAGGCAACGCTAAGAGCCATCACCACCTGTCCCCCATCACCTGTTTTCTAAACTAAACATCTTCAGCCCCTCCAGTTATCTCTTGTGGCATCTGCCATGAAGAAAGTGCTCAGGCGTGTGTGTCTCTCTTTGAACACCTTTGCTGAGGGATTTGCTCTGGTACCTTAACTCCTGAGAACGTAAAGGTGGATGCTATAATGCCGGGCGTCAAAGTGATTTGGTACGTAGTGAGAAGATAGTAGAAATTATAAAAATAATGGCAACTAGTATTTTGTATCATTTGTGCCAGGCACTTTACTAGGTGCTTTAAATGCATTATCTCAATTTACAAAGGAGGTGTTGATATCATTCCCATTTTCGAGATAAGAAAACTGCAGCTCAGAGACACCTGGGCACATTCCCCAGGTTACACAGTAAGGGATGGAAGCACAATTCAAACTCAAGCCCATGGGATTCCGTATTATCCTATGCCTTATATTTGGAAATGGCAAGTCCTTCCAGACTTGCGCTGTCAATTACTGGGCTGGCTCTTAAGAAATCAGCCTCGCTCCTTAACAAACAGGCTTCCGTGGACCACCTGACCACCTCTTCTGCCTGGGAACATCACCCAAGTCCCCCAGCTGCCTCAGTTTACAGAACTGGACTATCACTCTAGGTATAGGACCAGAAGTGAAGACCTGTATTAGAGCTCCTGTAATTGGAGTAAGATAAGAATGTGGTCAGAGGTGAAATTATTATTCAGGGAGCAGATTGAGGTTCAGAAGCAGAGCCTCCACGTGGCACTGCAGAAGCCCTAGAAACTTCTTACACCGTGCATGGAAACAGCCGGACAACCTCCCTCATAGTCCCGGAGGCAGCCCTGGACCACGCTCTTACTAGCGAGGTAATAGGACCATGAATAGTGAGGGGACCCGTGGCTAATGTAAAAATATAAAGAAAAACCTTTTGAGGTGGTCTTTTCAGGCTCAAAGGGAACAAAAAGGCCCTTGTAACCAGCTAGTGGAGAGAGAAGCCCAAAAGCCCCGGGACCTCATTACTCAAAGTGTGGTTGTGGACCAGCAGCCTGATATCACCTGAAAGCTTGTTAAAGATGCAGAATCTCAGGCCTTTCCCCAGACCTACTAAGTCAGAATTTGAATTTTAACAAGATCCTGGGTGATCTGTATACACCCCTAAGTTTAAGGAAACAATTTAAAGAGGAATTATTTTTATACAGATGACCCTATTTTAAGCCGGTCTAATACAAGTGATCTCTCATTTTCTCAAAAGCTCTAGAATAGCCTGCAAGGCCCTGTATGATCTGGCAAGTCCTCTACCTGCCACTACATGAGTTACCTCTCTGACCTCAGCTTCTCTCTCCTCTCTCCCACCTCTAGCTACACTGGTTTCCTTGCTGTTCTTAAACTCACTAGGTAAACTCCTGCCTCAGAGCCTTTGCACTGGCTCGTTCCTTCTACCTTAAATGCTCTTTCCCGATGTGGTTGGTGGCCTTGGCCAGCTGCCTTCACACTTTGCTTAAATGTCACCTTCTCAATGACCATCCTATTTAGAATTGCCACCCACCCCATCCCTTTTATCCCACTCTTTTTCTTTATTCCAACACACTACACCAATTATTTATTATGCTTATTAACTATCTCTTCTCTCTAGAATGTCAGCTCCATGAGGGAAGAGATTTTTGTTTTGTTCACTGATGTATCCTTAGTGCCTGCAACAGTGTCTGACATATCAAGAGCACTTAATAAATACTTGTTGAAAGAAAGAACCAATCAGAGCAGAGTTTTCAAAAATGGGTTTGTAAATGATTGTCTGACTTTCAGAATAGCTCCCCTTTTCCCACAGAAGCAATGCTATAGATGCTGTATTCTCAGATCAACTCATGGAAACCTACTAAACTCATAATTTAGCCAAAAAATTATCTTTTGTTACAGCGCACCATTCAGAGACAGTCTGTAAGTAAGAATTTAGAGTGACAAATTTAAAAATTAAGTTGGGAGAATGAATAGTTGACTTAAAAGGGATTAATTAGTGCAAGGATTATCTTAAATTCTTGTTGAAGGCCCTTTCATAATAATTTCTTCCCAAGGCCTTCTGTGATCACCCCAGACCACAATAAGCAGCCTTGTCCTTGATCTCACAGAGTACTTGTTAACTATAGTATTCATTTGGCAGTGGGGCACACCCTGTTTTGTACCAGTTCTTTTACAAAATTACCTCTTAAGCTGGATAATCACAGCCTGAAACTCTCCGTAAACCTCAGAAAAAAAATTTAAAAATCATCTGACGCATTTGCCAACCCTCTACAGACTTTAGACATTGATGGGTTGGCCCACTTCTTAGAACACTCACAGATCAACCCATCTCTGTTGTCAAGAGTCTTAATCCAGCATCAGCATCTGCGTCATGTAGCAGTCACCAATGGCTAAACCACTGCAGGATTAACACAGGGCTGGGCCATTGCAATGTGTTTATTATACAATCTGCCTTGAGCCTTTTTTCATCATGTCAAAGAGATAAGCATCAGATGAAGGGAAATAATTTATAAAAATACCCCTCTGCTCTAAGCCACCCAGTTCCCCATGGCTTTTGTATTTAAGAGTTTGGTCTGTGCTGCTGAACTGGACTGTGTTTTGTTCTTGGGTATTAATATTTAACTTTATGTGGAACTGTAGTTTGTGTTCCTAATTGGATAGTAAACTATATAAGTGTGGAGACTGTGTCTCTTTTTACTTTTATCTCTCAGAGCACCTAGTATGGGGCCTTGCACATACCAGTAATTATAATGAAAGTTTACATTTATTTCATACTTTATATAGTGCTATGCCTTAACTCATTTAATCTCTGCAATCACCCCATGGGGCAGGTGCAATTATTGTTCTCATCTTGGAAAGGAGGTTACTGCCACACAAAATGGTTCCGTAACTTGCCCAAGGTCACACAGTTAATAAATGTTTTTTGCCCAAGTGATCTGACTCCAGCACCATGCTCTTAATTAAAAATACATGATGTAAAATTATGGCTTAAGAGATTAAAACTCTCTCTAGTGGGTAAAAATACCTTTTAATGTTAAAAAATTATATATATTAAAAATATATATACACACATATGCAGATGCATACATATACACATAATGCATACATCAATTAGTTATGAGTCATTTATTTATGGGGTATACAATATACCTGGCATAGCAATACTCAACATAAATTTAGTTTCAACAGCCCATGATGAGAACGAAGCATCTCTATTTGCACTGCATTTATCATAAGCATCCTGTTAATATTATGAAAGAAATGCAAGTTTACTGTCATGAACTCAGAGATCCGGGAGTGTTGTGAACTTCTTGCAATATCTGCAGGCTTAAGTTCATGGTAATATAAGCATTTAATTGATTATTTCTAATGTAATATTTCTTTATTGGCAAATATTTATTAGAAATTCATAAAACATTTTTTAAATGTTTATCTGTATTATATCTACATGTATGTATATGCATATGTACTTGTGTGTATGTATATGTACTTGTGTGTATGTAATTCAAAATATTAGAATAAAAAGTCTTCACTTTTGTTTTCTGCATATTGTGCTTTCCCCATTCCTTTTGATATGTTTTTTTTGAATCACAGAAATTTACAAGCTGGGAAAAAGACATTTGTCATCCAGCCTATTCCTCAGCCAAGGGAACAACATTTCCCATCATTTCTCTCGTAGAGCTTTAGGATCCCAGACTTGACATTTTTAGCCACAGGACTTTTCTATTCTTCCCAAAGGAGAAAGTTTAAGTCTGTTAGATAGCAGTGAGTATTGCTTACTGTGTGGAATTTTGCCAACCAACCCTCCCAGGTTACCAAAGTGCGTGGAAAAGAAGGCAGTGTCCTAAGAAATATTTTCATAGTCAAGGAGGGAGGGAGAGAAAAATATGCCTCTTATGATAAATTTCAAGACTATTTGAGCTTAACATCTTGAGAAATTTGCCTAGCTTCTTGCCAGTTCCTCGCCAAAGAGGAACATTTTATGGTAGACCACCTAACTTATTTCAGTTCATATCCTATAAGTAGCTATAAAATATTTTAAAATATTGCCTTATATATTCTTTCTTCTTGGCATTTCCTTTTTATCCTGCAACGTCTTAACCATTAAAAAAGATCTTAGGCTAAGGCTTTGTTCTAGAAAAGGGGAAAAAAAAAAGCAAAGAACCCAGCAAGCAGAATTTCAGCAAGTCAGATTCTTCACTTTGAATTTCAGTACTGGCTCTTGAGAGGGTAAGACACAATAGCATGGAAAGAGAAAGATATGTATTTGATATATATTTGAAGAGCTAAATGCGCACGCACGCGCACACACACACACACACTGCCTTTACTCTCACTGTGTGAGAGAGACAGAGAGAGTGTGTGTGTGTGTGTGTGTGTATTTAGCTCTCCAAAGATAAGTCCTGGAGCACTAACAGCATAGAGTTTATAACATTAACCGTAGAAGAGGAAAAACATGATGATATACAAGCCATTTCTCTGCTACACAAAGAGGAGATAAGAACCTTTTCTGGTCTGGAGTCAAGGAACTTGGAAAAGATTCAGAGAGTGAATAGTTGGTGTACGGTCTTGAGAAATGCTTCTCACAGTGACCACACAGTGACCACCACATGGGTCAATACCCTTGGAGCACTGGTAAAGACCACCTTCTCTGGATAAGACAGAGGTATAAGAATAGGGAGAATTAGTTCCCAACTTGACAATTGAAACTCACACAAGAAAGGGCTTTTCTCAGAGGGCTCCATACCATCAAAGGGCAGCCAAGACAGTATAAAAGTATGTATAGGGCAACAAAGAAAGTTCTGGAATGGCCTCTCTCACCCTGTATGCCCCCCACGCCCAATCTCTTGCAGCCCTAGAATGAAGTGGAAGTACAGCCATATGTTCCTCAGGCTTGCTAAGAGAGGTCCAGAGGTTGGCTAAGAGCAGATGAAGTTCAACTGGGTCTTGCAAGGTAGGCACAGAAGTTGCAGAGTAAAGGGCTTGGTCATCAGATACCATGGGGACGTGCCACATCAACGGACGCAATAAAAGTAGAGGCAGATCCCAAAGATTAGGCAGAGCCAGCTAAGCTTCAGCAGAGGCCAGCAAAGACAGAAGATGAGATGCACACCAGAAACCTTTTCACCAGTTATGGGATGGATAACCCTTGGCCCCTGAGAAGATGGAGAAAAGAAACAGGGAACACCCTAAATGAGTACATATTTACCTCATAGAAACTAGAACTTCAAGTAGTACATTACCAAGTTACCTGAACTGCCATGGTTAAATTCATCTGGATTTTATAAATTGTTATAACTATAAAAAATTATATTCACTACAATAGTATTTTCTGGACCAGACCCAGTATCTAACAGATGTAGCCATGTAACACTAAAGCGGAAGAAACTCAAGAAACAAGTGACTTTAAAACTCCCTGGAATATAAGTCCCATTAATAATTTTAGAAAATAGCAAAAGGTATTAAAAGAAGACTTCATAAAATATGTTATGATCGCAAAAATCAAGAAATCCATGAAACTCGAAATATGAGCATTTTTTACTACAGTTAAGAGTAACTTCTAAAGCAAAACTGAGTGCTCTCCAAGAAAGTCTTTCATTCATTGCTTATGAGTTAAATTTAGAATCGTGGGTACACTCCGTTTATTGCAGTTACTGCTTTTAATACATAATTTAGTCATTTATCATACACTTGAATTCTTCTCCAGTTGGGTTATATATGCAAGCCTTTTGCCTCCAATCAGACCAGAAGCTTCAAGTTGCAGAAACTGAACTTGGTTTATGTAAGCTGCACAGTGCCTTCTCCCTGAATTACTCCAAAGCCATTCCTGCACCAAACAAACCTCATCAATTTCCAAACCAAAAACAAGTTGTTCTCAGTCAACACCACCACATGTTTTCTAGTGCAGAAAACAGCAAGGATGCAAGGTCTTTCTCTTCCCTACCATCTCTTTTTATGCCACTCAATAATGCTGATATCATACTTGTTTATATCTTTACGGTTATACATACATACAGACACACTCTTAACTTCCTTACCCCTCTTTTTTTTTCTCCAAATACAACACATCAATTACTGGTGTAGAAATATACTAAAGAAAAAAGTAAAGTTGCAAATTTTTCACTTGGAAGATTAATTGAGAGGAAAAGATCCCAATAGAACCTGGATATACCAGATGTCGTTGAGAAACAGCAAGATGGAAAACAGAAACTGGAATCATATCCACCTCATGTACTCTTAAGGTCCTAGATGGTTTTGAGAGTAAAGAAGGCATACTGCTTCAGAGAATGGCCAGGACCGGCATGGAGTTAGGGTCCTGGGGTAAGGTGAGGGAGTTATCTCAGATAACTTGGCACACCTCAGACACCAGCCAAGCAGCTTTGGTGGTGAGAGAAACCAACTAGAAGACCCTCCCCGACTTTATCAAACAAGTCGTCGTTTTCATGGAGCTAGGAGTTTGTACCTAGGACATAAGAGACATGAACAAAGATAAAATTAAGTTAAATTTTAAATGAATGGGGAAGCATTGTGTTCAATCATATGTTGTAATCAATTAGAGCCCATAAGTATGGAGTTTCATTGTTCCAATTTATTTTACCTGGGCTAATTTAATTGAAGATACTCCTTGGCTTCTGGAATGCCCACTTTAGTTATTTATTTTGTATTTGTATAACACTTGGTAGCAATAAGACATTTTTAAAAGCACTTAAAAATGAATATTCAAGAAGAAAGACAAAGGAAAATTAAGGGCTGGGAAGAAAAGAACAAAACAGAGTAAAGTACCCAAGTGCATTCAATTCTATTGTGTTTGATATACTTGCTAAAGGCAGGCCACAGATTGGACTCTGACCTTTTATCCATCAGTGCAAAAAGAGAAATCAGATGTGGTATAACATTTATAATGTTTGTAATATTAAGAAAGAAAGAAAAAAACAGATTCTCAGGGAAAACACATTTATTTACAATACTTAACCCAGAGAGGAATGTCAAGATTGAAAGTCCCAGTAGAATCCTGACACTGAATCCAGCACTGTGGGCCTGTCCTGTGGCACTCGCTTTAGGCTGGTGAGCAGAACAGAGAGACACTTCATAAAAGCAGTTCCACAGTGGTTTAGGTCCAAAACTAGAATGACTCAATCCAAGGAAACAGTTCGTAGAATTTAGAGGAGACAGTGGACATGTATCTCAAAGTCAGCCTCTGCAAACACTGTCTTCTTCAATTGACATTATTCTCCCTGACAAGAGCCTGGAGCCTGGGTATTGTCTGTGGTAGACAACATCACATGAGGAATGGACTGTGTTGAATTTCATTCTGTTTCCTGCACCAAATGGGTACAGAGCTTTCCTGAGAGCCATGCCTTCCGTTGCTTTTTAAATTGTTTTCCCACTTCAAGTCCTCCCCACCTCACATTCAGATTAAGTTAGGTCCCAGTGGAGTTGAACATTTTTCTTCTCAGAGTGACTCTGCACCTTGGTTTCTGCATAGTGTCAGAGATGGTTGTTCAGGTCAGGGTTCAAGTACAGGGTCATGCAGGTGGTGGAATGAATATAGTGACCCAGTGCAGTCCTCAGGAAGTCACAGGGGCTGGGAGGGAGTGCGGGTTATGCCTCATCTCAGGCTGACAGTTGCCACTCAGCTCCAACTGATTGCTGCCGTGAAGAACTCTGCATTTTTATGTGAAATTTCTTACTTTTTAAAATCCCATGAGAGCCAAATGAAACAATTCTGCTTGTGGGCTCCACGGTGCAACCCCTGTTCCATGCCCATGTTCTTTAAAAACTAAGTTTTTCAGTGAAAGCATGAACAAATGTCTGGAAATTATTTGAATTCCCCTAAAGAACAGAGATTTTTATTCCTGTCACTCCAGAGACGCTTTTGAAAATAAATAGCAGTAATATGATTCAAGGTAGGACTCCACCTTGTGTTGTTAAAGAGGAAGGAATTGATGGCAACTGGAAGACAGCTTTTACAAGTAACGGATATTTTTGTTAAGCAAGATTTTTATTCTTTTTCATTTTAAACATCAAAGATGATGACTGTGTGGGTTTTTTTATTTTTATTTTTTCCTTTTTTGTTTTTGAGATGAAGTTTCGCTCTGTTGCCCAGGCTGGAGTGCAGTGGTATGATATCAGTTCACTGCAACCTCTGCCTCCCAGGCTCAAGCGATTCTCCTGCCTCAGCCTCCCGAGTAGCTGGGTTTACAGGCGCCCACCACCACGCCTGGCTAATTTTGTGTGTGTTTTCAGTAGAGATAGAGTTTCACTATGTTGGCCAGGCTGGTCTTGAACACCTGACCTCAAGTGATCCACCTACCTTGGCCTCTCAAAGTGCTGGGATTACAGGCGTGAGCCACCGTGTCTGGCCTTATTTTTTACTTTTGTAGAGACAGAGTCTTGCTTTGTTGCCCAGGCTTGTCTCTAACTCCCAGGTTCAAGTGATCCTCCTGCCTCATCCTCCCAAACTGCTGAGATTGCAGAAATGAGCCCATGCTTACCCGTGATTATTTTTAATTGGTTTTATTTTTTCATACGTAGGGTTCTGTGCTACCTCTGTTTTCTTTTTCTTGCTTGCTTTTTTTTTTTTTTTTTTTTTTTTTTTTTTTTGAGACAGAGTCTCGCTGTCGCCCAGGCTGGAGTGTGGTGGTGCCATCTTGGCTCGCTGCAACCTCCGCCTCCCAAGTTCAAGCGATCTTTGTGTCTTAGCCTCCTGAGTAAATGGGATTACATGTGCCCACCACCACACCCAGCTAATTTTTTGTATTTTTTTGTAGAGACAGGGTTTCACCACGTTGGCCAGGCTGATCTTAAACACCTGACCTCAGGTGATCCACCTGCCTTGGCCTCCCAAAGTGCTGGGATTACAGGCGTGAGCCACCATGCCCGGCCTGTTTTCTTAAATATGTAGTTTAGACTCTCCAAACGTGTTCTTCTCCCTACAATACGAAGGCTTTTCCAGACCAGCTCAGACACATTCATGCTGCTTGTGGCCCTCAGCAGTGGGATCTGCAGATCTTTATTGAGCAACTAACACGCTCCTGATGGGAACGGCAGACTGAGTGGCTAACTCTGCCTCTTTGGATGATTTTTTTCCTCCCCATCTTAATCAATACCTACATAATTGATCAGGTGAGCCAGATGGCCCTTCTGCTTCACAGATTAAGACAATTAGGACACCAGACAGGTGTTCAAGCTGGCATTTTTCATAACTAAGACAAGAAAAACCTAACACTTTATCTTCCTCGGAAAAAGGCAAGCTCCATCTGGTCCTGGGCATGAATCAGTACTAATTCATACGCTATCTAGCTAAAAATGGGTACAACCATATTTAGACAAAATGCAGTATAAAAGGGAATTATGTGTCAGTAAGTTTGTAAGAGCTCCCACCACAGAATCTGGATTGAAATATCATAGTAAAAACCTAATAGAATACTGAGAACACTGTGTGTACCAACATTTTACCGACACTCTAAGAGAAAGAGGCTGGTTCTAGAAAGCTACTAGACTCCCTTCTCTAGGACCAAATCTCAGAGAGACAAAGAGCTCTGAGACCAGGGGAACCTCACAGCTCTGAGCTCTGAAATGACTGGGGGGAACAAAAAGACCTAGAAACACAAGGCGAGTTATAAGGAAAGATTAAAGATCTATTTCTGGAACCTAGACTTACAGAGGGTACTCTTCCCATGCCACATGCTATTTCAATGGGAGAAAATATGCAAAACAAGTCACAGTTTGAACATGGAATGGTTATTTTATTTAGAACCAGACGAATATTTACCATTCTGTAGCTAAACATAGGACTTGTATTTCAAGAGGCCAGGGGATTCATGCTTCCCTCTGTGACATGTTCTCTTAACTCCAAGCCCCGGTGTTCCATTGCAAGAGTAGCAGAGGGACTCAGCTGTAGTGGAGGGACCCCACTGTAGCAGGGATCATCCTAGAAATGACACTGAACACCAAGCAGGCTCCTGCAGAAGATTTATAAACATAAGAGCGACTCCAAAGTACCTGGGCACCCTACCCGCCACACAGAGGAGAACTGAAAAATAACAGAAGTGCCTCTGGGAAGGAAATGACAAATATTCCTCCTGTCTCTTGCCTTCCATCACTCATACCAATTAAAAAGTAAAACGAACATAGCCAATGACAACAATCAATTTTCCCAGTTTATAATCAAACAAGATTTCAGCAACCAAGAATGTTGCAAAAAAAAATTATTACCATAGGCCCTGCATATTTCTATAGTAAATAAATTCATTCATCATCAAGAGAGCTTATATGATATTCTCTTGATGATGAAATAATTCACTTATGAGAAGAGAATTCGGGAAAAAGTCATGTTAAGCATCCTGCAGGTGGAGAATAGCTAATGGATGCTGGGCTCAATACCTAGATAATGTGTTGATCTGTGCAGCAAACCACCATGGCACACAAAGATTATCTATGTAACAAACCTGCACATCTGGCACATGTACCCCTGAACTTAAAATAAAAGTTAGAAATTTAAAAAAATTAAAAATGAAAAAAAAGAATCCCGCAGGCATAATTCAGTCTGGCCTTCTGGCCTCGATTTTACTATTCAAGAGTAACTGGAAAATATCATGCATGACAAACCACCCGCAAAATTACACACAATTAACAAAGTAAAATGTCATTTTAAAATTAAAATAGAAAATTTGTTGATGTTTTTGGGATGATGTTTGCTAAACAGTATAGGTGGGACCACGTGGGACGGAGGAGGGGGTTGGCAGGAAAGAGGGGCCACAGGCAGGGTGCTAATTTATGAGTCAGTACGCATGAGGATCCAAAGAAATCTAACCCAGGTTTTTATGATTTTGAACTCAGAAAAACGCAGTTACCTGCTGACAAGAAGCAGCAATGCTGAAATAAGAGAAAAGGGAATTGGGGCCTGAATTTGTTTCCTATTGCTGGTTTAACAAATCACTACAAATTTTGTAGCTTAAAACAACATAAACTTATTATTTTACAGTTCTGGAGGTAAGAAGTCCAAAATGGTCACACTGGAGTAAAATCAAGTTGTTGGCAGCTCTGTTCCTGATGGAGGCTCTAGAGGAGAATCCGTTCCCTTGGCTCCTCTCTCTTCTAGAGGCTGTCCGCCTTCCTTGTCTCTTCCAGTCAGCAGTTACATTGCTCCTATGTCTGCTTCCATCATCACAACCCCATCTTTCACTCTGACCCTCCTGCCTCCCATTTTCACTAATAAGGACCCTCATGATAACACTGGGCCCACTCGGGTAACCCAGTATCATCTCCCCATCGCAAGAACTTTAACTCACATTTGGAAAGTTCCTTTCTCTATATAAGGTAACACATTGACAGGTTTCTGGGGATTCGGATTTGGACATGTTTGGAGGCCATTATTCTGCCTAACACAATGCCATAAACTATTGAGCTTTATTTCTAACAGAGAAGTGTCAGAAGAAAATGAATAATCAATTGCCATGTTTTATAATTGTTCGTCTCCCTCTCATACACACTCAAACCTTTTTATTCCTGTGCCCTATATCTATTTTATATTAGAAATGGCTAGAATTTGCTGGGTGTTTGTAAGTATCAGCTACTGTGCTAGGCAACTTACTTGCATTTTCATATTTAATTGTCTCAACAATCCAATGAGGTAAGTGCCATCCTCATCCCTGTGTTGTGAATGGGAAAACTGAGGCTTACAGAAGGTAAGTCGTTTGTCTAAGCTTTTACAGCTGAAATTCAAACCTACGTCTGTTTGAATTGAGCTAGGGCTCCTAACCAATAAGAAAAAAAAAACAGAATATATTGAGACTTACAACAAACAAAGGTGTATTCTTCCTCATGCTCCATATTGGACACTATGTGTTCATCTGGGGCCTGCTGCAGCCTGCACATCATCATCATTCTGAGACCCTGGCTGAAGAGGCAGCCCCTGCCTGGGAGATTGCCCTTCTCAGATGTTGCTCTTCATTAGCAGTGAGGAAAGACAGGGATGGGGGGAGAACTTCTTGGAGGCTTTTAGGGTGTTAATTTGGAAGTGATGTGCCCCACTTCTGTTCACATCTCATTGGCCAAAACAAACTCAATGACCAAGCCTGATATCCATGTAGCTGGGACGAATCATTCTGTCACCATGCAGGGCAGCAAATATTTGGAAATGATAGTACACTCTGCTATGGCTCTTAGCTTCTGTGCTCACTGAGATGAGAGGAAAAACAATAAACTATTATTATCACAGAGAGTCAAGATGACTTTGGACTTTCCTTAGTGGCACAGCACTCACCTCCAGGCCAGATGGACTCCTGGATCTATGTAGAAGAGGCCACTTGTATAAAGGGAGATTCTGAGAACCTGAAATTTTCCTTCATCCAGATGCCCAAAGTGTCTGACACTCCACCAGTAGAGATAAAGTTGTGCTGCCTGAGGATAGCTATGTGCTACTAGGAGTTATGACGTGTTCTTCAAGGAGGCTTTTTCCCAGCTGGTAGGACTCTTGGTATGGAGCTCCCTCAAAGCAGTAAATGAGAAAGAGTAAGGGTCTCCTAGTCTGAAGGCTTTGTAGAATTCTAATCCAGATGAAGAACACTCTTCTCTGAGGACAGTTCTTAGGACTCAAAGATTGGGAATGATGATTACATCTCGTCCAGTATTTCTGAAACTGTGCTTCAAGGAGCCCTTGGTGTGCTATAAAGGTGTCTCAGAAATAGCAAGAGAGATACACATAACCCCTACATGCCCTTATGCCCTGGGGGCTTGACATACACAGAAGCTAAGGCTAGGATAAGAAATGGGGCTTTCAGTCCATCAGCAAACAAATGGATAAAGAAAATGTGGTATATGTACACAATGAAATATTATTCAGCCTTGAAAAAAGAGACCCTGCCATTTGCCACAACATGGATGGACTTGGAGGACATTATGCTTGCTAAGTGAAATTAGCCAGACATAGAAAAAGAAATATTGCATGGTTTTACATATTGTGGAATCTATTTTTTTAAAAGCTCAAATACACAGAGAAAATGAAACAGTAGTTATCACAGGTGGGAGTAGGGAGAGGAAATGGGGTGATGTAGGTCAAAGGATACAATATGGCAGACATGTACGATGGACAAGTCTAGAGATCTGATGTACAACATGAGGACTGAAATTAATAAAATTGTATTGTATTAGCAATTTTTGTTAAACGAGTAGATTTTAGTTGCTCTTATCACCAAAAAAGTAACATGTGAGAGGACAGACATTAATCTGCTTCACTATTGTAACCATTTTACTATGTACACGTATCTCGTATCATCATGTTGTAAACCTCAAATATACACAATAATATTTATTTTTTTAAAACAAGAAATGGAGCTTTCAGGACTGAGACTTACAGTAGATTAACAGAGAAAAGTGTTCTTTTTGATATAAAAATACAAGACTGTCTGCTAAGAGTGGCTCCACCTTAGGGGGCTAGAAGATCTGTCTGTCAGGTATACCTGTGGTTCTGAATGGCTCTGCATGGCCCATCCATAGAGGATGGAGCTGAATCACCATCTGGCAGCGTATTAGTCTGTCCTCCCGCTGCTAATAAAGACACACCCCAGACTGGGTAGTTTATAAAGAAAAAGCGGTTTAATGGACTCACAGTTCCATGTGGCTGGGGAGGCCTCACAATCATGGCAGAAGGTGAAGGAGGAACAAAGGCTCATCTTACATGGTGGCAGGCAAGAGACCATGTGCAGGGGAACTGCCCTTTATAAAAACATCAGATCTCATGACACTTATTCACTATCATGAGAACAGCATGGGGAAAAACCCACCCCCATAATTCAATAACCTCCCACTTGGTCCCTCTCATGGCACGTGAGGATTATGGGAACTACAATTCAAGATGAGTTTTGGGTGAGGACACAGCCAAACCATATCAAGCAGGAAGCAAAGAAGAACAGGGTGATCGTAAAGGGCAGGGGGATGGCGGGGACGGGGAGGCAGGGTGGTGAAGGAAGCTCAAGGGCTGGTTCCAGGGGAGGAACAAGGAAGAGAGAGGGTCAAAAGGGGAGGTTTGTTCTCTGTGACTCCGAGAAGGGCTATGTGGGTGAGCTCCATAACTCTTGGGGTGCAGAAGGTTGCATGGAGGAAAGTCACACCTCTGATGCCCCTACCTCCTTTTGAATTCCTTGGGATGGACATGTGAGCTGAAATGGCCACCAGCAAGGCTGCTTAAAAACACTTATTATATTTTTACTTTTTTCTGTCACAAAAGCATTGAGTGCACAAACATAAAAGGCTTCCACTTAAGATTTTGTTTGAATGTTTAAAAACAAAAGAGTGAAATGCCACAATTTAATCCAGTGTTCTTATCTCATGAAAAAGGAATGGGAGCCTAGACTAAAGACTAGTCTAAGGTCAGGAGAAAAACAGGTAGAAAGTTAAAGCCACAACCAAGACTTGGGGCTCCCAGTCCAGTGCTCCCTCCCCTACAGCCATATATCCCTCAGCTCCTGGGTTCCCATTGTTGGTGCCCACAGCCTCCTAAGTGAGCGGTGGCAACCATTTGCTTTCCCTGGGTAACTTGTGGAGGCAGGGTGAGTTATTTATTTGGATTCTGCAGCAGCACCACCCGGCTTTGAAAGCAACCAAATCCTCATCTTCCTGAGTTACTAGGCTCATCTGTACCCATAAGAGCCACAGCATAGGAGAATGTGACCTGGCTTCACCCGGGTTCCCACTGTCTCGTCACATCTGTTCTCTTGGCCTCCTCTTATGGACCTTTGAAAGGCCTCTCCTACTTGCCAGGTTGGGGCAGCCTGTTAGCTGGCTACCAGTTGGATTTTTCACAAGTCTGCCACGTTGCAGTGACAGGACTGTGTTGAGGCCCAGATGCCTCAGCATAAATAAATAACACATCTGGGATGTGGAAGGGGTCCAACTGCATATTACAAAAGAAGCTGGGGTGGAAACAGAGCCAAAGGATACACATCTGGAAACAGTTAAGTCAGGAGTAAGTGGGGAGGAGGATGTAGTAGAAAAAGAGAGAAGAAAGGTTGAGGGGAAAGATCAAACTAGGAATTACTGTTGTCTGGAAGGATCTGAATTAAAATCGCTAAGAAACAGAACCATGGTTTATATAACAGCTGAATTAAGAGCATTCCTATAAAAATGATAGTTTATAATAATTGACCTCAATGCAGAGGCTGAGCAGGACCGAGCAGCTGGAATCCTGGACGTCTGATTGCTTTGGATGTAGCTAGGAGGGGTGGTTCCCTCCTAGCTATTTGAATCTATAAATGGCTTCGCGGTGAGCAGGGTGAAGGAGTTCAGCCCTGCGCGGATGAGAACCCCACAGCTCCCTGCCCAGGATCACCAGGCACTTGGGAGGCTTAGTGAGTTCCCAGGTTCCTGGGCAGCCTCCGCTTAACATGCCTGTTGTGAATATACAGAGCATTAAAGAGGAGGCCTGGGAAGAGGGGGACGTGCAGTGACACCGCTTCCTCCCAGCCAGAGACCCAAGCAGATGATTCACCTAGATGAATCAGGAATGGCTGCAGAGGGAACTGCTCACACTCATGCCCCCAGCCAGCAACTGAAAGCTACAGTGACATCACTACACAGAGGACAGAAGTCTAAGTAACGGGGAAATTAGGACAAAAAGAAGAGAGAAAAAAAATATACTTTTCTCTCCCTCTCAATGGAATTCAAGTGTATGGATTACCTTCTTAATGGATGGCCTGATTTAATCTCCTGGAAAAATATTCCAAATTAAGCCGTCATTAAGAGAAGCCAGAATGCAGGCATTCCAAGCAAAACACAGAAGCACAGGGCAAGGCTTTTCTCATTTCTTCCAGCCCCCTTTCACTGAGTCTCTGTTTTGTGACAGGTAATACAGGCTGGATCCTAAGAGAGGCTCCAGCTGACTTGGGGCTGAACTTTGATGGTGGTAAAATGCAGGCTTGTCATTGTTTAAATAAAAGCAGATGACTCAGCAAAATGGACCTACCACCATGGCAACTTTTACACCTGGTTTGGTTGAGATTCCAAGTTTTCTACATGTGCAGGGAATCTGAAAGAATAAATGGCTTTCTTCGGGTCTTGGTTAGAAACAGTTGCCAATTGGCGATAACTGTACTTTAGAGAACCCTCAAAATGATCAAACCATAATGCTAGTCTCAAATACTAATCCTTAGTTTGTAGGTTCTCAGCATTCTAATGGAGGGGAGAAACCAGTCCATCTTCCAATATCATATGCCTTGTGATTCTGAAATCTTTTAATAAAACATAATTAGGGAATATGATTAGGACTTGGTATGATTCGGTTTTAGATCTGTGCGTAATATTAAAAGCTTTGTTCATTCAAGAAATATTTACTGAGTCTTCGAAGAGCCTGGCATTATGCTGGGAGCTGATGGGTACATTGCTGAATGAGACAGAGCCCCTGCTCTCAAGGAGCTTATAATCTGGCCACCAGAGTTTCTGCAACCATCATAACAGTAAAAACACAGCTGTTAATTCTGTTCAAGTTAATTTTCTGGAGCACCAGTGAATTCGAGGGCAAAAGAAGGCCACATAGCTCTACAAATATTCCATCCTCAAAATAAAAATAAAACTATATTTAGAAAATCTTAATTTTGTGGCATTTCAAGAGCACAGAAACTACATAAAGAGAGATAAGCCAAAATTCTTTCTGTAGCCTGGTTATTAATTTGCAGCTTAAAATCTGCTGCAGGAGACTCCAAACCAAAGTGATATTTTGTGGAAGAACTGGGGAGGCTGAAAATAATGGTTGAATATAATGTCTCCTAAAAGTATCTCCTTATTCAAAAACCACACAATTCAGGAGCAATTCTGACCAATGTGAGATAGTTTAGGTGCTGTTTACTAGCTAAAATGGCACTGCCATGTGGCCATAGCATGAACACCATTTATAATATATCCTGCCTGTCTGTTTGAAATCATATGATTTGGGGCTCATTGTTTGGTTAGTTTGGGGGTAAGCTGGATTTTTTCTGTTTGTTCCTCCAGATCCTTCTCTACTCTGCTCTGTATTCCCAGGAAGTCCATCTATATGGACTGCATCAAAAGGTTCTCTAGCCTTCTGGCTTCCAGGCATGTTTCACCGATGGCTGGCACTTGCAAGAAATCAGGGAGATGGAGGAGAGAGGTCAGGCTCTCTATGCCCAGGGGTCCCTCTCTGCCAAGTCACTGTGGGTCAGTTGCGTCTTGTCCCAAAGTCCCCAGCTTCTGCCAGGTGGCCCTCTTCACAACCACTCTCCCAGGGGCTCATTAATAACTCATTCCCCTTGTCCTTTCAGAACTGAAGGGGGTACTAGTACTATTCCGTGTAGTTTCCCTACATCCTCCTCACACCTTTATAAACAGTCATTTTGTCCAATTAAAGTGTGCCATCTATTTCCTGCTGGAACCATGACAGATACAGGGGATTTCACATTATTTCAAGTGTTGTACCTAAAGGAAGGCTTTATTATTATTTTCATATTACAGCGTTTCAAATTTGCATGAAAAGCATTTCAACAGATCCCCATGCCCAACTGTATCAGTGTATCAGTAACGGTAGAAAATTGTTTACAATAACCTGCCTTAGATTTTCCTTTCTGGCTTAAACTATTCTCATTTATGACTTTGGGCTTTCCTTTTCCACTTTACTTAATTTAGCTTAAATAGTAGATGTAAGGTTGTCCAATAACTATTCCCTCCACCCTGGCTTCATTCATTCCTTGGCGAAAGGACAAACAGAGTTTACAGTGGACATATTAAGGCAACCGTCCCTCTGCCTTTCTAGTCATTGGAAATCCATTCTCAGGCAACAGTAAGCTCTGAAATATTTAGAACAAGCATGTGACATCTCTCCTTCCACTGCAGCACAGGGTTTAATTTTTGTTTTGCTTGAGTTCATCATTGCAGCCCTTCTTGCAGGGTCACTGATTCAGCAGTATATGGTTTGGCTTCCACTACAGCTCAGCAAAGCCAAGGCACACAGTTTGGCCATGGGGCAAATGGGTGTCTGTTACCAAAAGCTGTGGTACATCTGCTGATTTATGGGCATAGCCCATCATTTCAGCATTTCCCACCTCCATCTGGAACTCCCCATCCATCCATTCATTCTTATTCATTGGTGCCATTTCCACTTCATCATTTGCAAGGAAATGCACTCTGGAAGCATAGTGGGAACGGGCAGGCAATAACTTCCTGAGATTCATGTCCAGGGAACATAGGTTTAAATGAAAAGGCAAGGATGGACAGTGACCCACCTTCGGATGGGCAGATGATCAGCATATTGGCTGACAGCACTGACTTTAGAATCAAATCTGGATCTTCTGCCTTGTATTAGCTGTGTAACATGGGCCAGTTGCTTAACCTTCTTCTCTATTAATACCTACCTCAATGGCCATTGTGGAAAGTAAATGAAGTAATAGCATAAAGCTCTTAGCACAGTGGGTGACACAGTGGGCCCTCAATAAATGGTAGCTAGTCTCAAACAGTGAGCCCCTTGGTGGCTTCCCTCCCTCTTTCTCTTTTTAGACGGAGTCTCACTCTGTCACCCAGGCTGGAGTGCAGTCGCACTATCTCGGCTCACTGCAAGCTCCGCCTCCCGGGTTCCCGCCATTCTCCTGCCTCAGCCTCCCGAGTAGCTGGGACTACAGGCGCCCGCCACCACACCCGGCTACTTTTTTTGTATTTTTTTAGTAGAGATGGGGTTTCATCATGTTAGCCAGGATGGTCTCGATCTCCTGACCTCGTGATCCCCCTGCCTCGGCCTCCCAAAGTGCTGGGATTACAGGCGTGAGCCACCGCGCCCGGTCAGCTTCCCTCCCTCTTAATTCTTTCAGATTCAGCACACCCTCTACCTTCCATTGCATGGTTACAACACATAGGAACAGAGAGAATTTTCCTTTTATTGCTATGTTTAGATTTGCTAATCACTTTTGGTCACATTTTCCTGTCCCATACAGACCTCAGCTCTACAAACCCACTATTATGAAAAAGGGCAGTGTCATAGGCACATAAGGTTTTCCCCTTTTAACCTCTTTTAAGTCATTGTTTTTGGCGTGAAGGGTTAGGCTGAGCTGTACTTCTCTGATGCCTCTCTCTGAATAATAAAAGGCCAGAAAAACACCATTTAGCCCATAAAACGACCTAGCAGCTAACCCTTCCGATTTTCCTATCTGCTTACAACTCCTCTATTGGAATTGTTTTTATTTTCTGCTCCTTCCTTTCCTAAGTCTATGAAATTCAAATTTAATTCCTCCCTTGAATGGATATCACTGAAGAATTTTAAGCAAAGAGCATTTAGACTTAGATCCTCAAAAGATCATTCTGGGGGTGTATAAAGAATAGGGAGGGAGGGCTCATCTATCTCAGTGCTGATGGAACATTAACATGCATCTAATCACTGTAAAAATGCAAGACCTCATTTGCAGTAGGCTTGGGGTAGAGCCTGGAATTCTGCACTTCTAATCAATGCTGCTGGTCCATGGGGTGTACTTGCATTCCAAGGAGCCAAACCACCTAATAATACAAGCTCTGATAGTCCAAGTTCTGATTTAGGACAGTTGCCCGTATCTTGCCCCGTATAACTCCTAGTATAGTGTTCATTATAGTTAACATGTTTAATAATTGCTTTCTGACAATGCTGATGTCGATTGCTGACAGTCAAAAAATGAAGAGAAATTAAATTATTGAAAACGTGCCCAGAAGATTTCTAAATGCTTGGTTTTTGTTTGAGGGTAGAGAAAAACAACCCTAAGTTTACCTACCTTAGTTCAGGTTTTGCCAAACAATTAAACAATTTCAGATGAATTTTTCAGTTCAATAAAATAATGGGTCAATTCAGAAAAAAAAAAAAAAATCTGTCACTGTGGTTCTCTGGTAGCACTGACAGGTTAACCTAATGCCCCTTGCAGGGAAGGACTGAATGTCCGAATGCCTAAAGTCCTTTTCTCAGTCAACTCTTCTTCCTCTCCCTGGTCTGATGTGGAGACAAAGTCACTGGGTCTGCATCACCTGTTCTCTGTCACTCACACTTCTCTAAGTCACTCAAATCACAAACGGTTTGCTTGTTCAGGCAAAGAGTGACCGATCTACCTCAGGGACCTTCATTTTCCCAGATCAGAGGTTCTCAAAGTGAGGTCCTGCACCAGCAACATTAGCATTACCTGGGGACTTGGGAGAAATGCAAATTCTCAGCCTGGACTTCAGCCCTATTGGATCAGTGATTCTGGGATAGGCCCAGCACTCTTGTGTTTTAACAAGCCCTCCAGCTGATCAAGTTAGAGAACTATTGCCCTCAACCTGGGTTTCCTGGTGGAGGAACTTCAGCTAAGCAACCCTCCTGATAATTTTTCCCCACCATAAAGAGAAGATCTATGTATAATTGCTGAGTGCGCAAGGAGAGATTAGACCTTCTAAGCTTGGCGCCTCCTGGGATCTCTGATTCTGATCTTCCTTTCCCAGGGAGGATCCACTCTGCCTGCTTCCAGCCATACTGGAGGTGGTCTGCCCCACTACGGGAGGCCTGTGACTGTCCAACTGTGCCTGACACAGGGTGCAGAAGTTTAATTCTAAGAAAAGTGTCAGCAGACCCACTGTGGATAATGTTCACTTCTCCAGGGAACATTATCCATGATAAAGCTGATATGTGATCTCCATCTCTTTGTTTCCTGTGTGTTATTTCTCAAAGGATCCCAAATTTGGAAAGTGAAAAAGGATGCTCTTTATTGAACCTCTAAAACTCCAACATATTGTTGTCTGAATAAAAAAACCCACGAGAAATAATAACAGTTAACATGATTTACTATGTGCCTATTTTCTAAGCCTTCTCCATGTAGTAATTCACTTGTGTCCCCACAATTCTCTGAGAAACACGCTGTTATTATCATGACATTTTACAGATGAGGAAACTTTGGCAGGGAAAGATTTAAAAACTTGTCTGAGGTTTTGTAGTCTGGACCTGTGAGAACTGTGACTTAACCCCAGACAGCCTGGTCCCAGGGTCCTCCCTGCTATATTGATGAGGATTGCTACTTTGGTTGACAAGAATTGCTTCTTGGGGAGAAAATAACTCACATAAGTGACTGAAGCCAATAAGTCTTGATTCAAGGCTGGAAGCTTTGGGCTTTTTGACTTAGTCCATTCAGGCTGCTATAATAAGATACCATAAACTGGGTGGCTTATAAACAACAGAAATTTATTTCTCACAGTTCTAGAGATGGGAAGTCCTAGATCAAGGTGCTGGCAGATTCAGTGTCTGGTGAGAGCTCAGTGTATTGTTCACAGATAGCCATCTTCTTGCTGTGTCTTCACATCATGAAGGATGAGGGAGCTCTCTAGGGCCTATTTTACAAGGGCACTAATCCCATTCATGGTGGCTCCACCTTCTAAAACTGTCACCTTGGGATTAGGATTTCAACCAATGAATTTGGAGGGGACACAAACATTCAGACCATACATGTTCAAGTAAAAAGAGAACATGTAAGTTTTTTAACTTGGAAGTTAACAGCAGCCTTTGCTGTAGGTAGGGGACTGCCTCATGTAGTATTCACTTTCTATTGCTGCATAAAAAATTAACACAAACTTAGTGGCTTAAAACACCAAACATTTATTATTTCACCATTCCTGTGGTTCAGAAGTCCTGCCATAGCTATACTTGGTCCTTTGTTCAAGGCCTCACAGAGCCACAATCAAAGCATTGGCCAGGGCTGTGGTCTCATCAGAGGCTTAGAGTCCTCTTCCATGCTCACATGGTTGCTGGCAATATTCAGTTCCTTGTGGGCATAGGACTGAGGCCCGTGTTCCTAGAGGCTGCCCCTTTCTATAGGCAGTTCATAGCAGGGCCGTTTGCTTTTCCTAGGCTAGCAGGAGACTCTTGCTTTTAAGGCTTTCGCTTGATTAAGTCAAGCCCACCCAGGATCATCTGCTTTTTGTTTAGTTCAAAGTCAACTGATTGAGAACCCAGTCACAAATGTGACATGACATCATATTCACAGGTACCTCCCACACTTCAGGGGTGAGGATTATACAGCTCATGTATACTAGGGGGCAGGAATTTGGGGGGCAGAACCTTAGAATTCTACCTACCACAATAAACAATGACTGTGATGTCCTTTGAGGTTGTCTTTGATGTGACCTTGCAGGAGCACTTTATGCCTGAGCAGGCATGGCTGCAGCAAGAATTTGATTTAAGGGAAAATAGAAACTTTTGGACTTAATCAAGTAATCCTAAAATCAACAGAGCTATAGTACACAAGCTGTTTGGACACTAGGGTATGAAACAATTGCTTTTCTGCTTATGTTACGTTTCTTAGACATTTCCAGAGGCAAGGCCTTTAAACTACAAAGGCAGCTACAGTATTCCTGGATGCAGAGCACCAACGTTCATTTTATGCCAGTCATTCATAGACAGTGCTAAGTCAGCTACACAACATGCAGTTCTCCCTATGTTGTTTAGAACTGTGTTCAGGCACAAGTTGGGGAAATGTGGAAATAGGTGGCAAATCCACAGACTCAAATCACCCACAAGCTTCAGTCTCCAGTTCATTCTGAACTTGCTAACTACATACATTCTGGCCCTCACTTTACATTCCAGGGTCCCTAACTTTGGTGACACTCCAAAAGGGTGATAGATTTCACCAACAAATGTATCAATAGGAATAGGAGCCATCAATTTATAGAGAATATTCCAACTCTTTGGGTTTAAATAAAGAAAAACAGACCAAAAAAATACCCTCAAAAAGCTCAGTGAAATTATTACAAACTCAAAAGCTAAGAGAGCAATTTAGGCGGTCTGAGCCTGAAAGAGTGTTTCTGAAAGCAGATTTATTCAGAAATTCAGGGAGGAACTGGAATGATTGTCCAAATATGCTTCTGTCTCACTATCTAAACAAGGGCAGAAAGAAAATTAAAGACAAATAAAAGCAGATGGGCTGAGTAAGCCTAGGGAAGAGAAAAAATTTCCTTAGAAGAAAGATTGGACTTTAAAAGACAAGATAAATGGGTATAGAGGGGATAAAGAGCCACACCCAGCTCTAACTGCTCATAAAGAGAAGATTAAGAAGAAGAGCCATGAATCTAACACAGCCAGCTGCAACAACCCCTCCTCTGCCCTCACCCTCAAGGGATCCCTAGTTCTGGACCCCACTGGGAGGCATGCTCTTGCAGCTATAGGAAGAGAGTTCATCATGAGAGCAATTGCAGAAATCACACACGGGAGACTGCACTGCTCTGCCAGGTGATCACAGAAATTTTAGACAGATTGAAGAGGGAAAGATCCAACTAAAATATTCAAAAGAATTACTGGGTGAGTTTCAAGGTAGAACCACTATTGTAAGTAAAAGTGAAGTATTGCCTCTGATCTAAAGGAAGATGCTGAGAAATCCATGGAATTTGGACAAAGAAAGCCCCAATGAAGATGAGACCTTCTGAAAAGAAGCAAAGCAGGAAGAAAATAGTTGCAGGCCTCAGGTTACATATTGGTCTGATGGGACTATACCTCCTAGGCTGGAGTATCCCATATATGGAAGTGAAGGTGGAAAACTTGTGTTTGAACAGTGAATGCTGGGAAGATCCAGAAATCTTTGACTCCTTAGCTCTCAGCATGAAGAACCCCAGAGACAAAATCTAGAGGGGTATAAAAAAGACAAACACAATCCTAAAATTTCAAAGTTATGGTCAGGGAATGGTGGCTCAAGCCTGTAATCCCAGCACTTTGGGAGGCCAAGGCAGGAGGATCACTTGAGCCTAGGAGTTTGAGACCGGCATGGGCAACATAGAGAGACCCTGTCTCTATGAGGAAAAAAAAAATTAGCTGGGTGTGGTGGTGCATGCCTGTAGTTCCAGATAACTGGGAAGCTGAGGTGACAGGATCGCTTGAGCCTGGGAGGTCAAGGCTATAATGAGCTGTGATTGCACCACTGCACTCCAGCCTGTGCTACAGAGCAAGACCCTGCCTAAAAAAAAAAATAAAATAACATTTTAAAGCTTTAGTTTGCTTTACAGGAGAGAAATAAGACCCTGAATTAGGCTTGGTGACTAGGGCTGCCACACTGCTGTGAATTTCTTTCTTTTTTTTTTTTCTTTGAGATGGAGTTTCGCTTTTGTTGCCCAGGCTGGAGTGCAGTGGCACAATCTTGGCTCATCGCAACCTCTTCCTCCTGGGTTCAAGCAATTCTCCTGCCTCAGCCTCTTGGGTAGCTGGAATTACAGACATGCGCCACTATGCCCAGCTAATTTTTGTATTTTTAGTAGAGACAGGGTTTTTCCATGTTGGTCAGGCTGGTCTCGAACTCCCAACCTCAGGTGATCTGCCCACCTTGGCCTCCCAAAGTGCTGGGATTACAGGCGTGAGCCACCGCACCCAGCTGTGAATTTCTAAACTTGGCAAGAAAGCAGGAACATATCAACATTCAGTCCCTAATGAAGAAAATGGTTTTCAAGTGTGGCTTCCACACCCACCTCCAATATGATTAACCAGTGCGCTAAGTCACCTCTTTATGGAAGATGTCTCCCAGCTGAGTTTAAATGAAAATGTTATAGGCTATGGACAGGTATCTTATACAGAATGGTTGGCATTTTGATAAAGATGAAACTGAAAATTCCTCTTTCTCATTGCCTCTACTACGGTCTCCATGGCATTAAATCTAGACTTATGGGGATATAGTTTGGCCAGATATACCTGCTCTAGAACATGGATCCCAACCCCCACGGTACTGGTCCATGGCCTGTGAGTAACCTGGTTGCACAGCAGAAGGTGAGTGGCATGACGGTTGGGCGAGCATTACTGACTGAGCTCCGCCTCCTGTCAGATCAGTGGTGGCATTAGATTGTCATAGAAGTGTAAACTCTATTGTGAACTGTGCATGTGAGGGATCTAAGTTGCACACTCCTTATGATAATCTAATGCCTGATCTAAGGTGAACAGTTTCACCTCAAAACCATCCCCCACCACCACTATCCGTGGAAAAATTGTCTTCCGTGAAACCAGTCCCTGGTGCCAAAAAAGGTTGGGGACTGCTGCTCTAGAAGATGATAATTTGCTTATGGTCCTCTAGGAGGTGGTAATTTGTTCTAGAAGAAAATAATTGATAATTTTGGGTATCCTATTAATTATTTGGACTTATTAAACTAAGAGTCTTTGTGTTGAATTAATTCACTTCAAAGGCACCAAAGGAAACACACATCTTCCACTCAAAGGAACTGTACACTCAGGCCCTGAGAATCCTCCTGGTCCAGCCTGAGCCAAACATGCCTGAGTATGGTTCCAGCCATCAGACCAAAGATGTCCCAGTAAACTTACAAATCACATCCTTGATGCCTTTCTCACCCCAGCTGTCCTCCAGCATCTCCTTCTCCTGCTCCTGACTCCCATCTCCCCAACTGCCACGCCCCGCTCCCTCCCTCTTGTTCCCTCTCTGACAATGAGCCTTCTAGAGCCATGCTGTCCACTGTGATAGCCACACATGGCTGTTAAGCTCTTGAAATGCAGCTCTTCAAAATTCAAATGTGCTGTAAGATTAAAATACATGCTGGATTTTGAGGACTTGGTATGAAAAGAAATAAAATATCTCATTAGTAGTTTTTGTAATAATTAGATGTTGAAATGATAATTTGGGGGGTTAAACATAACATATTAAAATTAATTTTATTTATTTCTTTTGCCACTTTTTCTCTTTTATTAAGTTGGTGCAAAAATAATTGCAGTTTTTGCCACTGAAAGTAATGCCAAAGGCAGCAATAACTTTTGCACCAACATAATACCTTTTCTAAATTAAAAAATTTAAAATTACCTATGTGGTTCACATTTCCTTCCTTCCTTCCTTCCTTCCTTCCTTCCTTCCTTCCTTCTTCCTTCCTTCCTTCCTTTTTTTTTGGACACAGTTTTACTCTGTTGCCCAAGCTGGAGTGCAGTGGCACTATCTCAGCTCACTGCAACCTCTGCTTCCTGGGTTCAAGCGACGCTCATGCCTCACTCTCCTAAGTAGCTGGCATTACAGGCATGTGCCACCATGCTGAGCTAATTTTTGTATTTTTATTAGAGACAGGGTTTCGCCATGTTGGCCAGGCTGGTCTCGAACTCCTGACCTCAAGTGATCCACCCACCTCAGCCTCCAAATGCTGGGATTACAAGCGTGAGCCACCACGCCCAGACGGTTCACATTATATTTCTATTATGAGTCTGGTGCCCCAGGCCCCAGCCATCTCACTCCATCCTCCCCTACTCCCGGTCTGCTGAGGCACCCAAACCAACCTAACTTTCCTTCTTTTCTATGAGCATAAGATTTTGGTGTTCTTAGTTGGAGAATTATTTAATAAATGAACCATCACACCATGATCATAATGGTTGACTATGCTTACTTTTGTCTCTCCACTTGTACTTTTGAACACCTACCATATTTATAGATTGTACTTGCTGTCAAGGGGGCACACCAAGGAAGATAGGACAGCCCCTGCCATCCAGCAGCTAATAAGCTGGCAGGGTGTCCTCATTTAATTAGAGTAATCCAAAACACTGACATATCCTCCCATAAAGGAATGAATCAAACAGGAATTCTAGGCACCATGGAGGAATTAGGAAAACTATTTGTATTATGGGTTATAAAGAAAATTTTATGGAGCCCTTCAATTCATACCACATGTGTCTACATGCTTCCAGCCCACTGCATTGTCAAGCAGTTGCAGGCTTTTGGTTTTTCGGGGGTTTTGGTCCCTGACAAGAATTACGGGGTATCTCTTTCTCTGGTGCAGACAGAGAAGAAAAGTAAGCGACTTGAGCCAAGTTAGAGAAATAAAACAAAATGTCAAAATATCTTCTATTCTGTCTCATCTATTTGAAGAGGCAGGTGTCTGGGAGCTATGCCTTGATGGGTTCACCCTACAACATTTTCTTCCCATTTCTGCTCAGAGCAAAACCAATTAAACAAGAGCCCCACTCAGAGACGAAATATGTTCTGAGAGAATGGTTATTTCGTCTCTTTTCTCCTTTCATCAAGGAAGGTAATCGCGCCAGTTCAAGAAGCCAAGGATAATTTCGTTCATAAATAGTATACTTTGACCTCATGGTTTTTAGCACAAATTAAAGATGGGATTCAGTTTCAATCCTCTTTCTTTTGAATTGGATTATTTTAAAAGAGGAATGTTTTCCCTGAAGTATTTAGTATTTGCAACCCAAACATTTTCTGCTCATGGCTGTCTACAGGGCTGCCTTTTGGATATAAATGTTCCTAATAGATCACAGTTTGAGGCTTAAAATGTCCATGTTTATCCCAAAATGTTTATTTCCTTTCTCCTTCTGCAGACACTGCAGTCAATTTCTTTTCCAACCCTTTTTATCTCAAAGAAAACAAGCTTTATCATTTGGAAGTGTATCTCATGCCATAAAACCAGGTCAATATTAAGAGAAGAGTATAATCACATAGATCAGTATCAGACACCAAATGCAGGATTTAGAGTGGAGAAAGATGAGATTGTAATGACCACAGTAATTAATTGCAAAGAATGGAGAAAATAGAGCCCAAGCTTAACTGTGGAGATCTTATTTATTGGGACCTCAGTCCCTGTGCCGTGGGACTGAGATCCCTCCAGGCAGGAGAAGAAAAGCACTCTACTCTGTCTACCTTCAGCTGCCATAGTTAAGTCTGAGTGCCAGGTTCTGGTTATAATCAATCACTGATTTATTTACCATGCTGTACAGACATTCCAGCCCTGAATGCACCCACACGTCCTCAAGCCACCTAGTTTACAAGGTTCATGATCTTCTTTGTGCCTACATGCCCCTCACACCAACACCATGCTTACCTCTTTCCCTGCTCATCCACGCCTGCCAACCTATATGTCCTTTCTTCTCCCTACTCAAGAAGAACCTCCTCTGAAACACCTTCTCTTTTTTACTTTCTCCTCCCTTTTGCCTCTAAAGTTTGGATATTTCCAGAAGCAGGCTTCTCATCTCAGTCTCTGCAGTATGTATCCAATCGCAAGAGTTCAAAAGCATCTCCGGACCCTTCGTCTCTCCTGATGAGGCCCCTTTGCAGCACTTGGTTTCAATCCTACTTATCTAACTCTTCCTGGAAATCCTCGATTTGTCCCTCAGGATTCCTAAACAATATGTTCAAGTTGAATTTATCATCCCCTTGTCTCCCGACCCATCATATGCTTAACCAGCAATGTCTCCCACTTCAAACCACCTCAACCTGCCCTTCCTTGTTAATTTTGTCTCAGTGAGAGAACTTCTGTCCCCCTAGATACCCAACCAGAAATCCTAGAGTTGGCTCTTCCACCTCCCTATGCCTTCCCCGTGATATTCAATAGGGCTTCAAGTCCTGTGTATTCTGCCTCCTGAACATCTCCCAAACCTGCGTCCTCTGCATCCCCTTCACCACCACCCTTGTCTTTTCATATTGGGATTCTCCTACCTATGCTCTCTGTTTTCATCCCAGACCCCCTGATCTGTCCTCTCTATGGCCACCAGAGTCATCTCTAAAAAGTGCAAATCCAGAAGAAGCCTTTGATGACTCCAGATTATTTTAGGATAAACTCTAAGCTTCTTCTAAGCACACGAGGTCCTGCATTTCTCTCAAGCCCCACCTCTTGCTATAACCACAATGAAGTACTCGTGGTTCCCAAAGGTGCTCCTCTCTCCAGGCTCAGTGCCTTTGTACCTGTCTTCCAGGAAGGTCCTTTATCCATATATTTGTCTGGCTAAGTCTTACGTACTCTTCAAGCCTCAGCTCAGAACTTCCTTCAGGGAGACTTCTGTATCAGTTGGATGTTTTCAGCTCAACTAACAAAATATCCAACTAGATATTTAATAGTATAATAAAGAGGTTTATCTCCCCAGTAAGATGTCTGCAGCAGCAGTTTCACAGCTGGTTAATTTAGCAGCTGGAGGATGTCTGAACTCTGGGCTGCCTTTTTTTTGTCTTGGCTTTCCCCGTATGGACTCAAAATACATGCCTTAACTCTAAACATCAGATCCACACAAAGCCATACTCAAAACAAGAAAAGAAGTGAGGAATTCCCCTTAGACACCTCTCCTTTTTATCAAAGAGAAAAACTTTCCTAGCAGACTTTGCATCTGGTTCCCTTAAGATCTGGGTCTCCCATTTACCGTATTCAGACCACTGACAAAGGGAGAAGAGTTGTTGTGGCTTATCTGTGATTACGGGAAGAAAGGTATCTTCTTTGAGTACACTCTGCCTCATATAGAATAAAATTAGTGTTCTCTTGGCAAAGACAGAGGCAGAGACAGTGATTGGGGGAGGCTACCAACAGTTTTGGCCATGGCTTCTTCACCCAGTGTCCCTTGCTCATGGCTCTCTTACCAGAGTGAGTTAGATGCTTTTCAAGCACTCTGTTATTGTGCTTTCCAAAGTATAGTTTAGTTGTTGATTTACTTATCTATTTCTTTACACTAACCTCCTCAAAGTTGGGGGACTGTTTTATACGTCACAATTCCTTGGAGGACCTAAGACTTGAGACCTAGCTAAGGCGTAAGGCCTAGTGTGTAGCAGGTGCTCAATAAAAATAAATCCATAAAAAGCATTGATTGAATGATTGTATCATTGAACTAATTAATTAGTAAATTGTCCAGGACACTTTCCACATAGTCTAGAATTGTAGTGCATTAATGCTAGTAATTTGACCCAGTTGATATATGGCCAATTTGTGCTATTTGCTCCATGCAATTTCTATTGTCTTACTGTTTTTATGACTCAGCCCTGTGATTTGTTACCCACTGCGGCAGCAACCAAACGACCATGTTCTTCTTTAAATAGAGTCAATGTTTTCTGGTCCTGCAAGCAGCCATCCTGGGGTTATTGAGACATCTTTTTCTTCTCTTGGTCCATCAGTGCTCTGCCAAGCCGGCCTGGATCAACATCATCTACCATCCTCCCATCTTTAGGGTAGAACTTCAAAGGCAGGGTTTCTTTTCCTGGGTCAAGTTGACCTGTAACTTCCATCTTCCTCATACTAACTCTCAGTTTGTAGAACTGCAAAAGCTCTGCAAAGTGGTCACAAGCTTCTCATCCAGTCAGTGCCTTAACAAATATTTATTGAGGGAATTAATGAATGGATCATTTGACTGACTTGTGTGTAATCTGCAAAAACAGGCATAAGCAGACAAGAGTTCTCATTTAAAAGGTATGTGCCTCAGCTAAAACACCTTTTAAAATAACCAAACCAGCAGCTTTTATCAATGTTGGCATTCTTCCCTCAAACTAATTATCTGCTTATATAACTGACCTTATTAAGGGCTGTTGCCACCTTCTTAAGTTATCTTTGGACACCAAAATCAAACCCAAAGACAATTTATGATCTTGCCAGTTTCAAAGACTGCCATTTTGATATGACCAGAATTCCCTATTGAATTCAGAAATCCAATGCAAATCTTTGTTGGAAAAGAGGAATGTAAATTGAATCAATAAATGAATAATAAATAAAACAGTCGATGATTAACTTAGTCATGAAAATAAAAATAGAAGTGTCAACTGAAGCACCCTCTGCTAATTTTCTATTATAAGATAAACATTAGCTGGTTGATGAAAAATTTGTTTTTGACATTTATACAGAAGATGGCTCCTTAGCAAACCAAAGCACTACAGAATACTGTCATGGCAATATCCCGTGTGACAATGAGGACTGTCCCATGGCAGAAATCATAGTCAGGTTCCTCAAGGATCCCCTCAGCACAGGAGCAACATCAAATAGAATGTTCTATTAGAAATTAAGGTCTGTGAAAACAAAGTCATAGAATCGTGCCCCAGACAGCCAGACAGGAATATCTCTTGATGCAGCTCCCCCAAGGTGTAAACCAATCCATGAAACAAAGGAACAGAACTGCCAGCAAGCATTGCCCATCACTACAAACCAAAGGCCAATCTTGGCTCACCCAGTCATAAACTCCTAGAGGACAGAAACAGCTAGATGATGATATTATTTGTAAATAATAAGGCTTGAGGCTGACTCTGAAATGCACGTTCATAAAATTGCTGAGTGAAGATGAGCTTTAGAACATAGTTAATCCAAATTCCTCTTCTAACTGAAGAGAAAACCAAGTTTTAACGAGGGAAAGGGACATGGCCAATCTCATGTGGCCCTCTCTGGGGAAATTAAGACTGGACCCCTGGGCCCCTGACTCCTACCCAGGGCTCCTCTCACTTTATACCGTAAAGTCCCTACCACATTGCCCTGCCTGCAGCTGGCTTTCAATACAACTTGATGAATAAATCATGTCAATCTTCATTATGTATGAGCATGGTCAGATACCGGTTATGTGGGGCCTATAATTCAGGGGGAGGGCCTTCTTTAAGAAAAAGGATGCAAACTGAGCACAGTGGCTCATGCCTGTAATCCCAGAACTCTGGGAGGCTGAGGCGAGCGGATCACTTCAGGTCAGGAGTTCAAGACCGGCCTGGCCAACATGGTGAAACCCGTCTCTACTACAAATACAAAACTTAGCCAGGCATGGTGGCACGCACCTGCTGAGGTGGGAGGCTGAGGTGGGAGAATCGCTTGAACCTGGGAGACAGAAGTTGCAGTGAGCCGAGATCATGCCACTGCAGTCTAGCCTGGGTGGCAGAGTGAGACCCTGTCTCAAAATAAAGTAAATAAATAAATAAAAGTAGGTAGAAAAGTGAATATTTATTTAGACTGTGAGAAGAAAGCATAACAAATTAGAAATATAACAAAGTTGACTATTAAGTATCACAAAATCCAGAAACCTAATATTTCTATTGAATAACTGCTGATATGCTTCTACAATGCTTCCTTCTTTCAGTTCTTGGCTTCATACTGTGATTTTCACTCTTCATATCAGAAAAACTATAATCTTTTCTGGAGAGAAAACAGTTCAGTCTTCTAGCAAAAAAAAAGGTTGTTTTGTATTATTAATCGCACAGAAAAGTTACTTTCTACTTCACAATTTGTTATTGATTATCTTACATAAATTTTTTGGGTGGTTATCAAATTTGGGGAAACTTGTATCTGGTTGCTTTTTTAATCAGCTGTAGGATTTCAGGGCATTTCTTGGCTAATTTTAAGTGTTTTTAGAATTCATAACACACATTCACCGAGAAAATGTACTTTAAAAGTCCACTATATTATAATGTGCTACATAATTTGTACAACAAATTACTCTTATGATACACAATGATTCAAAGATGAGTACGTGTAGGAGTTTTGTTCAGTAGAACATTTGTTTTGAGGCTGTTTCTTGCATGCTGTTTCATCTGGAACCACCAGATTTCATCAGGACAAGATATATTAGATTCACAAAACTATAATGTGATATGCATGTGAAAACATGCAACTTAACATTTTGAATGGAGTCACTGCTTAAAGTACTGTCACAGGTTTGTATCCTACAGATACAAGAATTCAGATAAATTCTATCTTATGAGACTCCCATTATAATAGGAAAAACTGTAAGATGTATGATCAGTGTACACACTACATTACTAAAGTTTATTTATTTATTTATTTTTTGAAGAAACAGAGTCTTGCTCTGTCTCCCAGACTAGAGTGCAGTGGTAGTGCAATTGTAGCTCACTACAGCCTCAACCTTATGGGCTCAAGCAATCCTCCCACCTCAGCCTCCCAAGTAGCTGGGACTACATGCATGTACCACCCTTGGTTGGCTAATTTAAAAATATATATATTTTTTGTAGAAATGGGGTCTTGCTATGTTGCCCAGGCTGGTCTAAAACTCCTGGCATCAAGCCTCTCAAAGTGCTGGGATTATAGATGTGAGTCACAGTGCCTGGCCTAAAGTACATTTCTAACAGAAGAGAACTTCATTTTGACTGAGAGTTGATGCACATCTAGTTTCCTAATTATAATTTTACACATCTGGTGATTAAAAGAAATTTTCACAGGTTAGTGCGAATACACTTCAAACCTTGTTTCTCCCCCGCTATTTTGGGACTAGGCACTGAAGGACACAAGCACACTATGGTCATACTGTGGTGTGGTCTCCAGCCTTGCACCGTTGTGTCACTTCACCCAGTGAGTCAGCACAGTGAGTGAGACAAGGATTTCAGAAAGTCATCTGCACCAGAGAGCCAGCAGTAATGGAACAATACATGCGAGTAACTGCAAACTATGTAAATATATCCCACTAAGTTAAATTAAATGTCTCTCCAGCTTTACATTACCTTGGCAGGATCCCAGGAAGTTCATGGTCATGTTAGTCACCTGACCCAAGAGAAAGCCAGTGCTCTTAATTGATCATGGTTAAAATACCACTTTGCAAATTTTATAAAAATGTATCATCATGTGGACATAGAGCTGGGAACCCACCCATGTCCTTGGAATGGGCCTCCTCAGTGATGGGCCCTGAGGCGTTTGCTTCATCAGGTTTGTGGTCATTCTTTTCCTCTGTAATGGCCTTTCTATGACTGCTGCACAAAGATAGGAAGACAATCAGCAGTATCATATTTAAATGTGAAGGACAAGGATTGAGCATATGGACTGCAGGAACATGTATTCCTTTTGTAGGGCTGCCATTACAAACTACCATGAACTAACTGGCTTAAGGCAATGGCAATTGGTTGGTTCATAGCTCTGGAGGCTAGAAGTCTGAAATCAAGGTGTTGGCAGAGCCATGTTCTCTCTGAAGGCTCTAGGGAAGAATGCTTCCCTGACTCTTCCACCTTCTGGTGGTTCCTAACAATCCCTGGCATTCCTTGTCTTGTAGATGCAATTCCTTTTCTCCAATCTCTGCCTCCATCATTACATGGTCCTGTCTGAGTGAGTCTGTGTCCCTTCTCCTCTTCCCATAAGGACACTAGTAATACTGGATTGGGGGTCCACTCTAATCCAATATGACCTCATCTTAACTAATTACATCTATAAAAACTCTATTTTCAAATAAGGTGACATTCTGAGATACTGGAGTTAGGACTTCAACATATCTTTTTTGAGTGACACAATTCGTCTCATAACAGAAAGGAAACAATGCTGTCTTCACTATGCATTGGTCATCTGTATGATCCTAAGCAGCTCAAATTTGTCATTCAACAAACATCAGTTAGCACTAAGTGTGGGCTGGGGATACTGAGATGAGTATGATCAGGCAGCCACTCTTAGAGAGCTCCCAGCCTTGGAGAGAGATAAGGAAACTAGCAGTACAATGCAGAGTGGTGGTTGCTAAACTGGAGGCATGTACACACAGTGAGACAGGCCCACTAAGGACAGAGCCTGAGAGCATGAGGGTTTGAGGGGCTCTACAAAACGTGGCCTGTTTGAACAGTCTTTAAGAATGACTAGATGTTCACCAAATAGACAATGGAAGGCAGAAAATTCCAAGTGGGAGTAATAATACATGAAAAGGCTTGGATTAATGGAAAATTGTGCATTTGAGGAGATTTTGTGCTATTTTGTGTGATTGGAACCAAAGCGGCCTTTGACATGGCAGATTAGACCAGAAAAATAGGGGGACTCAGGTGATGAAGACACAGGAAAGTGTGTGGAGGGGGTGTGTGTGTGTGAGAGAGAGAGAGTGTGTGTGTGTGTGAGAGAGAGAGTGTGTGTATGTGTGTGTGTATACACATGTGAGCCAGGGGTAGAGCCAACCATGATAAGAAGTCTGGTCTTTATCTAATAAGGGGGATGGGTACCAAAATAACTTGACTGGGTTTGCATTTCAGAAAGATTGCTGTGGCATCAGCGTGAAAGATGGATGAGACGGAAAAGGAGAGCAAAATGATCTTTCCCTCTCTCTGACACCCTCGTTGGGCTAGGCAGGTTCACACAGGCTATCTTCTTTAACCTCTTCAACCACCCTTTCAGATACACTTGAAAGCTGTGGGAACTGGGGCACGGAGCAGAGGAAAATACCCACAGTTCATAATCAGCCAGCTATTGGCTACTCAGTCCATTGGCTCAAGGCATGGCAGTAGTCCACGGAAGAGGCCATCGGAGCCTGACCTAAGGCAAGAAGCAGCGTGATAAGGAGGAGAAGATGGACACAAAGAACGCTCAGACTAAATTCCCATCCATGGAGGTACGGAGGGCAAGAGAGATAGCCTCACTGGGCCTGTTTCTTCATCTGTCATGTGGGGAAAACAGGCCTTACTAATATTCCCACAGCCTCAGGTCGAGTGATGACCACTATAACAGAACACCCTGAGGAGATGAAATGCACAGGGTCACCTGAGCATTGCCACGGAGGAGAGCTTTGTTTTTGTCACTTTGGCCTCTTTTTCTGGAGTCTTCACACTGTAATAAAGTTAAAATCATCCCAGGGATTAGCTGGGGAAAAGGAAAATTTCAGGGAGGGAGAATAAGGGCAGGAATTGATCTAGTGCCTCAGACACAGGAAAGTGTGTGGAGGATGTGTGTGTGTGAGAGAGAGAGAGAGAGAGTGTGTGTGTGTGTGTGTGTGTATCCACATGTGAGCCAGGGGTACAGCCAAGGCTTCTTTTTTCTCTTTATTTTTCTTGTGTTTTTATTTTTCCCTGCCTTTCTTTCTCTTTCTTTCCTTGTCTTTTCCTTGTCTTCATTTTCTTTTCCTCTCTTCTTTTTTCCTTTCTTGGATCTATTCCTTTCTGGGGTATCTCTAAAAGACCCCAAACCCCCTGCAAAAAACAAACACAATTATTCCATGAAATCCCTTATTTGGTTGACATATTGCTCTTCAAATTTATCCCACTACCTTAAAAATAACTACAATGCTTGCTTTAACTTTGGTAGTCTTATCTCTGCCACTTTGATGTCATTTAGCTTATATAAGGGCAAGATGGCAGAGGTGGTGTTTTGTTTTGTTTTGTTGTTAAATTCTTCCCTACTTCTATTTCCTACCTCTCTCTATATTTGGAGTTTAAGTGTAGTGGTGGTTGATTTTGAGTTCCTTTTTAAATCTAATCCAGTATAAATATTAACCTGCTTAATATTTAGACATTTATCGGTTCACTCAACTTATGTTTGGTACTTATTTTTTGTTTGTTTTGCTTTTATGGAGACAGAGTCTCTCTCTGCCACCCACACTGGAGTGCAGTGGTGTAATCACAACTCACTGCAGCCTCAACCTCCTGGGCTCAAGTGATCCTCTCAACTCAGCCTCATAAGTAGCTGGGACTACAGGTGTGCCCACTCATGCTTGGCTAATTTTTAAATTTTTTTGTAGAGATGAAGTCTTGCTATGTTGCCCAGGCTGGTTTTGAACTCCTAGCCTTGAGAGATCCTCCCACCTCAGCTTCCCAAAGTGCTGGGATTACAGGCGTGATCCCACAGACCATGTTTGGTATTTTAAAGTAAAAACAAATGTGACTTGGAGGACTAAAGAAATTGTTAGCATAAATTTATCTTTATGAGATCATTTGTATTACTTGTGAGTATCTTCCCAGACACCAGGGCTTGAGCATGAAAAGTCAGGCTCCCCAGGCCTCATAGGGCAGAGAAGCCCTCAGGGAGTGCAGTGGGTCTTCCCCTGACCCCACCTCCAGAAATGCCATGTAGGTGAATTGCTTAACATATATACTATATTAATTTTATATTCTCATAGGCACATCACTGCATGCATCAGATTAACTCTATTAAAAGGCTTATTAAATTGTGATAATAAATTAACTTCACAAATCCTCAATAGTTTATATTTGTTGCTTATTGATACATTTACTCACACATGTTAAGGACTGAGGAGCTTTATGTTCCACCCTACCTTTTCATTCATGCATGCATCCATCATTCTTCATTTTACAAATATGTATTAAGAAACTACTATGTGCTATGCTAAGTTATGAGGATAAAACCATACCATAAAATGATAAAACAAGTGAATTTAGTGAAAAATTCATTGAGATGTTTATGCCCTATATAAATGTGTTACGTATGACTGTGTTTTCTCTTTTATGTGCAAAGATGATCCCTACAGCCTGCCATCAGCAGGACCTGTACCTTAGCTACTTTCTGGTCATGGCATGGGGTGCCCTAAACCATCCCTTCCATACCCCAGGTCCTGTGTGATCCTAGATATGTGCAATGCTTGTATTCTGAGACTCCATTCACTCATACACTCCAGACCTGGGTCTTTACATACACGGGTGCTGAAGATTTTCAAATCATTTAAAAGTTAGGGATGTCTGCTTTTATCCTACAAAAAGTACCTAAACTACCTTTCCTTTAACCACAATGGTCACATTGGTTGTGTGTGCTAAAACCATTGATTTTCCAAATATAGTGCCTGCATTTAGCAGTGAGAGTAAATTCTCCTTAGTTGCTACAAAGCCAAACAAGATGGGGAGAAGCCTGCCTATTGAGGTGGAACTGATGCTGGGGCAGAGGGATGAGCTCTAGCTGCAAGTTCATTGTGGCAGGCAGACCCTCGGCATGTGAAGGACTAAGCCCAGACAACAGGGAGCCAGCATGCTGATGCAAGACCAAAATACAGGGAAAGGGAGTGTAGGAACAGACAATACTCAGAAACACACAGGCAGGCAGCAGGGCCAAGCAAAGTCTGTCGGCAGACACAGAGACCAGGCTAAGCTGCTGGGGCAGGGGGCAGGCATCAGATGAGTGCAAAAGAAGCTTCCCTCAGGAAGACAGAAGAGGGCAATGATAGAGTTGACTCCAGAGGCAGACAGAGGTAGGTGTGAATCCTGATCCAGCTACTGTGTAACTATGGAGGAAACCACTGGCAGATTTCTTTTTTTTTTAAATTATACTTTAAGTTCTAGGGTACATGAGCACAACATGCAGCTTTGTTACATAGGTATACATGTGCCATGTTGGTTTGCTGCACCCATTAACTCCTCATTTACATTAGGTATTTCTCCTAATGCTATCCCTCCGCCTGCCCCTGACCTCATGACAGGCCCCCGTGTGTGATGTTCCCTGCCCTGTGTCCAAGTGTTTTCATTGTACAATTCCCACCTATGAGTGAGAACATGCAGTGTTTGGTTTTCTGTCCTTGTGATAATTGCTCAGAATGGTTACTAGCTTCATCCATGTCCCTGCAAAGGACATGAACTCATCGCTTTTTATGGCTACATAGTATTCCATGGTATATATGCACCATATTTTCTTAATCCAGACTATCATTGATGGACATTTGGGTTGGTTCCCAGTTTTTGCTATTGTTAATAGTGCCGCAGTAAACATATGTGTGCATGTGTCTTTATAGTAGCATGATTTATAATCCTTTGGGTATATACCCAGTAATGGGATGGCTGGGTCAAATGGTATATCTAGTTCTAGATCCTTGAGGAATCGCCACACTGTCTTCCACAATGGTTGAAGTAGTTTACAGTCCCACCAACAGTGTAAAAGTGTTCCTATTTCTCCACGGCCTCTCCAGCATCTGTTGTTTTCTGACTTTTTACCGATCGCCATTCTAACTGGTGTGAGATGGTATCTCATTGTGGTTTTGATTTGCATTTCTCTGATGACCAGTGATGATGAGCATTTTTTCATGTGTCTGTTGGCTGCATAAATGTCATCTTTTGAGAAGTGTCTGTTCATATCTTTTGCCCACTTTTTGATGGGGTTGTTTGTTTTTTTTCTTGTAAATTTGTTTAAGTTCTTTGTAGATTCTGGATATTAGCCCTTTGTCAGATGGATAGATTGTGAAAATTTTCTCCCATTCTGTAGGTTGCCTGTTCACTCTGATGGTAGTTTCTTTTGCTGTGCAGAAGCTCTTTAGTTTAATTAGATCCCATTTGTCAATTTTGGCTTTTGTTGCCATTGCTTTTCGTGTTTTAGTCATAAAGTCCTTGCCCATGCCAATGTCCTGAATGGTATTGCCTAGGTTTTCTTTTAGGGATTTTATGGTTTTAGGTCTAACACTTAAGTCTTTTATCCATCTTGAATTAATTTTTGTATAAGACATAAGGAAGGGATCCAGTTTCAGCTTTCTACATATGGCTAGCCAGTTTTCCCAGCACCATTTATTAAATAGGGAATCCTTTCCTCATTTCTTGTTTTTGTCAGGTTTGTCAAAGATCAGATGGTTGTAGATGGGTGGTGTTATTTCTGAGGGCTCTATTCTGTTCCATTGGTCTATCTCTCTGTTTTGGTACCAGTACCATGCTGTTTGGGTTACTGTAGCCTTGTAATATAGTTTGAAGTCAGGTAGCATGATGCCTCCCCAATGGCAGATTTCACACCTGAATCCTCTTCTTCATAAGCACACATCCCTTGCTGTTAGTTGTGGCCACTAACTAGACGTGACTGCATTTTAGCCAATGCATGGTAAGTGGAAGCAATCGGGACTGGTCCTCCACTCAATTCTCCATTCTGCTGCACCATTGGGTTGACCTTGGAGTTGAGAGATAAAACTATAAGATAGATGGGGCTTGGCCTCTGAATAATCACTGCTTGGAGGAAAGCCCTGGCCACTCAGAAACACCTGCTCTGGATTTCAGGTGAACAATAAATGCATTTCTATTGTGTTGAAACTGAGATTTAGGGGGCTACTGTTACTGTAGCCACTATTACCTTAATTCGTACAATAACTTAGACAAGTTACATAACCTTGCTAAAGCTCATCTGAAAATTTAGAGGAATATTAATCAAATGATTTCCTATCATTCTTCAGCAACCTGGGATTCTCTTTCCCAGATAGTTTCCTGTTCCATGACATCACTTCATAGAGGCTCTGCTCTTATATTGCTGATATTTGAGAAAGGAATTCCTTAGCCATTTTCTCTAAAACACTACTCTTCTCTTGCAGCATCTAACATCACTTTTCTTCTAAATTTATCTCCCCCTCAATTTTATTGACATATAATTGGAATACAGTAAAATACACATATTCAAGCCATGAATTTAATTAGTTTTTCCATGTGTGCATACATTGCCCTGATTTAATTTTCTTCTTAGCATTTATTACTACCTGATTTATTTGTTTGTTTGTTTATAACCTGTCTTTTCCATTAGAATATGTTTCATTAGAATGTAAATACCATACCTTTTGGGCAGCATGGGTGACTTTATGTGGGAGCTATAGTCCTAGGCTGGCTCTCTTTATGGTTTTCCTACATCTAATTCATCCAAGAGCAAAAAAGGCCAAATAGGTTCTCGCCTGCATGCTAATCCTAGGCTGTTGGATACAGCTGCATGGAGCACCGAGTTGAGGGGGATTCTAAGATTGCATTTATCTGGGCTTAGCAGAAATGAGAATGGTGATCCATTAATGATGCCTACCTTGAGTAGGAAAGTAGGAAGTGTCACAGACATATTTGCAATTATTTTCCTAGAAACTATTGTGGGGCTGACCCTGCTGGTGGGGGTCAAATCATCTCAGCTGTGGGAGGAAGTGAGCCACAGAGGCTGGGAAAAAGCAGGACCTGACAGTAACATTTCTGAAATGCCATTTACTGCCTGCGCTGGCTGTGATTACACAAAGGCTGACAGTTGTGTGATTAAATACACTGAGATGATTAGTCTGAATGGGCTTTGGGCTCCTGGCTATTTTCCTGATGATTTTCAATGGGTAATAATAACATGGTGATAACTTCCACATAGGAAGAGGACACAAGGGCACAAGAGGACTTTCACGCCCACCTTAACCAGGCTTGTGTTTACCCTGACAATGGTTGCATCTCACTAAATTAGTACTTATGCAAGCCCCCTTTTCATTCCAGCAGCATGATTTCTTTCCATGGGATGCCTTAAAGCAAAGCACCTAGAGCCTGATGAAGCCTCATCTGACAGTAATCGAAGATAAAAACTAAACCCTCAAGGTTTGAAGCTCGCCACATGTAATTCAGCCTTGTTGCAGCAAGCCATAAATCTGAGATGTCTCCTTTCATCATAAAGTGTCTCTTGCAAAATCATTTTCTGTTTGTCCAAGACCAAGCTTCAAGAGATCCACTTTACTACAGCCAGGTCTAAAGCCTGGATGCTGCCTAATATTCTGTAAAGCCTCGGAATTTGAATAGCTCAGAGGCTGAAACACAATATACATTAAGCGCTTAACTTCTTCAGGTATCCCTTCAAAAGCCACTGAATCTCGCTGCTGTGCAAGTCTCTCCTTAGTAGACAGTCAGGAACCCAGTGGTCTTTCCTACCAGTCTTCAGAGTCACTTGTAATTGTAAGGAACATGGCTGTGCTTTGGTCAAGGATAGGCTGAGGTAAACATCCAAAGTGACTCAGCGAGTTTAGAGCGCAGGCGTATAACTCCACTTGTTATCACAGCCATGTAGCCATAACATGGGAAGGCTTATCATTTGGCTCTAAGCCACTATTGTCTGCAAAATGTATAATTGCCCTGCTGACACTGTACAGGTGTGCTCGTGCCCAGAGAGAGAAAGAGTTAAGCTACTGACCTTGAAGGTGAGAGAGAGCTGGCCATACAGCTGTGCATGGGAGTGGCTGGCTCAAGCAGCCAAGACAGACCAGACAGTGTAAGAAAGCTGCTGATAAGAGAGCTGCTGAATAAAGCTGTATTTCAGCTACCTATGGCCCCCCCATCGAGTATTCTTTCAGCTATCTGCCATTCATCCCCCTACTCCCTTCAGACCTCAGCATGGGCTGGAACCTGAACTTGAACCTAACAGCAACCCTTTAATGTATGCGGTGGCAATGGTTAGGGATTCTATCACCCATCATTGCCAGTATGACACCCACACCCAAGCTAGTGTGTATGTGTGTGTATTCATATTCATGTTCATTTTTAAGTCTTTTAATTCTTTCAATACATTTTTATTATATTTTCCACCTAATTTTTTGTATTTTTAAAATGTTTTCCTAGGTACCTCTTATTTTGGAACGCTATTTTGATATTTTACTTCATTATTAAAATGATTGCTGGTATATAAAAATGTATTGTTTTGCTGTTATTCTTGTTTTTATTGGTTGTTTATCCAATCATTTTGCTCAACTTTCTTATTAATCTTAATAATTTGTCTGTAGATTCTTTTAGATTTCCTACATAGAAAATTTTATATTCGTTACTAATGACTCTTAGGATGCTTCCTTTTCAATCTTATTTCTTCCCTTACTGAACAGGTCAGCATCACTGAAATAGAAGTACATGAAATAGAAGTAGAGATGATAAGCACTTTAGTCTTATTCTGATATTAAAGAAAATATTTTCAATCGTTTATTTTATTTTATTTTATCTTTTTTTTTTGAGACAGAGTCTCGCGCTGTCACCCAGGCTGGGGTGTAGCGGCACGATCTCAGCTAACTGCAACCTCCCCATCCCAGTTCAAGCAATTTTTGTGTCTCGGCCTCCTGAGTAGCTGGGGTTACAGGCATGTGCCACCACACCCAGCTAATTTTTTGTGTTTTTAGTAGAGATGGGGTTTCACCATGTTGGCCAGGCTGGTCTCAAACTCCTAACCTCAGGTGATCCACCACCTTGGCCTCCCAAAGTGCTGGGATTACAGGCATGAGCCACCACACCCAGCCAATAGTTCTCCATTTCTTATCATGTTTGCTGTTGGGGTACTTTAGCTTGATTTTTGAAGTTAATAAAGTTTCCTATATCTAGTTGCTCAGTGTTTATATTGTGAATATATGGTGAATTTTAGCAATACATTTTTCTGTTACTACTGAGATGACTTTGTAGTTTTCCCCTTTAATTTATTAATTGACTTCTAATGTTAAACTAATCTTACATCTTTGGGATAAATCCAACTTATCTATAGGGTATTATTCTTTTCATGCATTGCTCAATCCAGCTTGCTGATATTTTGTGTAGAATGATTGCCTCTATGTTCGTAAATGCCATTGAACTGTCATTTGTATTTTTTGTACTGTCTTTGTCAAGTTTCGGTATTAAGAGTATGCTAGACTCATGTATTCTACAAGAAATTTTATAAAATTGAGATTATTTGTTCATTGAATGTTTAATAGCATTTAACAGTAAAATTGTCTGGGCCTGATTATTTTTGGTGGGAATACTTCATATTACTCATTGAGTATCTTTATTGATTATAAAATTATTCATAGTTTCTATTTTTTCTTGAATCAGTTTGTTGAGTTATATTTTCCTAGAATTTGTCAGTTTCATCTAAATTTTTAAATTGATTGGCATTAAATTGTTCCAAAGACCTTATTTCCATCTTAATAATTGCAGTATCTGTAATCATATCTTTACATTTATAATATTAATTTGTACCTCCTCTCTCTGCCATTAAGTTTTCAGTGTGTCAATTTTATTAGTCTTTTAAAAACACTTTGGCTTTGCAGATCTTTATTACCTGTTCATTTTCTGCTTCCACCTTTGTTATTTAATTCCTTCTACTTCCTTTGGGTTTATTTTGTTATTCTTTTTCTAACTTCTTAAGAAGAATACCTAGTTCATTAATTTTCTACCACGATTCTTGTCTGACTATTCCTTAGACTATAAATTTTTCCCCAAATATAGCTTCAGTGAAAACCTAAAACTTTTCATAAGTAACATTTTCAATTCTATTTCATTCTAAATAGGCTGTAATTCTCCTTTGTATTTCTCCTTTGGCCTTGGAATGTTTAGAATTATGTTTTCAGGTGTCTAAATAAATAAAATTTTTGTCATATTTTTCTTTTTTATTTTTAGCTTAATTAAACTATGATTAGAGAATATGACCTATGTGATTAAAATCTTTTAAATGTGTTGAGCCTTGCTTTGTGGACTCATATGTGGTTGATTTTCATAAATGTTTCTTGTGTGCCTCTGAAGCATGGGTTTCTTGAAACTAATTGCAGTATTTCATTTATGGAACTGATCTATGATTATATGAAACTTGTTAATTGTGTTATGCAAATTTTATCTATCCTTAATGGTTATTTTCTTAGCCTGCTTGTCTTCTTACTAAGGAGATATATTAAAATCTCAGCTGGGCACAGTGGCTCACACCCGTAATCCCAGAACTTTGGGAGTCTGAGGTGGAGGACAGCTTAAGGCCAGGAGTTTGAGACCAACCTGGAATACATAACAAAACCCTACCTCTACAAAAAATTTTAAAAAATAAAAAAAACCTCTCACTGTGATGGTGGATTTGCCTATTTTTCATTGAAGTTCTGTAAATTTTTACTTTATCTATTTTGAGGCAGCATTTTTAAGGTTCGTATAAACTTTATTATTATATCTTTTATTGAACTTAATCATTTCGAAATGAAGATATTCCTCCACTAGAAATATTTTTCCCTTATGGTTTATTTTGATATTAATAAAGTGAAACCAGTTATCTTTTAATTAGCATTTGCTCATTGTTCCTTTTGCCTAAGCAGTAAATGAACAAACTACATTTTGTTTCCTATTTGATATGGTCATATTTGCCTTTTCATTGGAATGTTTAGTTCCTTCTCATGGATTATAACTACTGATATATTTGGATTTATTTCTAGCCATTTTAACTCTATCTACCATACCTCTTAACCTCTCTTTTATCTTTTCCATCTCTTTCTCTGTTTCTACATTCTGAATAATTTCTTCTCTTATCTTCCAGCTGACTAATTCTGTTTAGCGGTAACTAATTGTTAAAAACAATTCATATGTTAATTCAATTATAATACTTATCATTTTATGCAGTTCTGTTTTATTCTATTTCAGATTTGCCTGCCTGATTTTTTTTATTGTTGTTTTAGTGACATCTTTTTTTTTAATTAGTGACTTTTTAATTTTTTATTGTACTTTAAGTTCTGGGATACATGTGCAGAACGTGCACATGTATACATAGGTATACATAGGTATACACGTGTTACATAGGTATACACGTGCCATGGTGGTTTGCTGCACCCATCAACCTGTCATCTACATTAGGTATTTCTCCTAATGCTATTCCTCCCTTTGCTCCCCATCCCCTGACAGTCCCTGGTGTGTGATGTTACCCTCCCTGTGCCCGTATGTTCTTATTGTTCAACTCCCACTTATGAGTGAGAACATGCGGTGTTTGGTTTTCTGTTCCCGTGTTAGTTTGCTGAGAATGATGGTTTCCAGCTTCATGCATGTCCCTGCAAAGGACATGAACTCCTTCTTTATGGCTGCATAGTATTTCATGGTGTATATGTGCCACATTTCCTTTATCCAGTCTATCATTGATGGGCATTTGGGTTGCTTCCAAGTCTTTGCTATTGTGAATAGTGCTGCAATAAATAGTGCACACTGTGAATATGTGCATGTGTCTTTATAATAGAATTATTTATAATCCTTTGGGTATATACCCAGTAATGGGATTCCTGGGTCAAATGGTATTTCTAGTTTTAGATCCTTGAGAAATCGCCATGCTGTCTTCCACAATGGTTGAACCAATTTACACTCCCACCAACAGTGGAAAAGAGTTCCTATTTCTCTACATCGTCTCCAGCATCTGTGTTTTCCTGACTTTTTAATGATCACCATTCTAACTGGCGTGAGATGGTATCTTCATGTAGTTTTGATTTCATTTCTCTAATGACCAGTGATGATGAGCTTTTTTTCATGTGTCTGTTGGCCACATAAATGTCTTCTTTTGAGAAGTGTCTGTTCATATCCTTCACCCACTTTTTGATGGGGTTGTTTGTTTTTTTTCTAGTAAATTTGTTTAAGTTCCTTGTAGATTCTGGATATTAGCACTTTGTCAGATGGATAGATTGCAAAAATTTTCTCCCATTCTGTAGGTTGCCTGTTCACTCTGATGATAGTTTATTTTACTGTACAGAATCTCTTTAGTTTAATTAAATCCCATTTGTCAATTTTGGCTTTTGTTGCCATTGCTTTTGGTGTTTTAGTTATGAAGTCTTGCCCACGTCTATATCCTGAATGGTATTGCGTAGGTTTTCTTCTAGGGATTTATGGTTTTAGGTCTTACATTTAAATCTTTAATCCATCTTGAGTTAATTTTCGTATAAGGTGTAAGGAAGGAGTCCAGTTCCAGTTTCAGTTTTCCACATATGGCTAGCCAGTTTTCCCAACGCTATTTATTAAATAGGGAATCCTTTCCCCATTGCTTGTTTTTGTCAGGTTTGTCAAAGATCAGACAGTTGTAGATGTGTCATGTTATTTCTGAGGCCTCTGTTCTGTTCCATTGGTCTATATATCTGTTTTGGGACCAGTAACATGCTCTTTGGGTTATTGTAGCCTTGTAGTATAGTTTGAAGTCAGGTAGCATGATGCTTCCAGCTTTGCTCTTTTTGCTTAGGATTGTCTTGGCTATACAGGCTCTTTTTTGGTTCCACATGAAATTTAAAGTAGTTTTTTCCAATTCTGTGAAGAAAGTCAATGACAGCTTGATAGGGATAGCATTGAATCTATACATGAGCATGGAATGTTTTTCCATTTGTCTGTGTCCTCTCTTATTTTCCTGAGCAGTGCTTTGTAGTTCTCCTTGAAGAGGTCCTTCACATCCCTTGTAAATTATATTCCTAGGTATTTTATTCTCTTTGTAGAAATTGTGAATGGGAGTTGATTAGGCTCTCTGTCTATTATTGGTGTATAGGAATGCCTGTGATTTTTGATTTCGTATCCTGAGACTTTGCTGGAGTTGCTTACCAACTTAAGTAGTTTTGGGGCTGAGATAGTGGGGTTTTCTAAATATACAATCATGTCTTCTACAAACAGAGACAATTTGACTTCCTCTCTTCCTATTTGAATACGCTTTATTTCTTTCTCTTGCCTGATTGCCCTGGCCAGAACTTCCAATACTATGTTGAATAGGAGTGGTGAGAGAGGGCATCCTTGTCTTGTGCCAGTTTTCAAAGGGAATGCTTCCAGCTTTTGCCCATTCAGTATGATATTGGCTGTGGGTTTGTCATAAATAGCTCTTATTTTTTTGAGATACATTCCATCAATACCTAGTTTATTGAGTGTTTTCAGAATGAAGGGCTGTTGAATTTTGTTGAAGGCCTTTTCTGCATCTATTGAGATAATCATGTGGCTTTTGTCATTGGTTCTGTTTATATGATAGATTACATTTATTGATTTGCATATGTTGAACCAGCCTTGAATCCCAGGGATGAAGCCATCTTGATTGTGGTCGATAAGCTTTTTAATGTGCTGCTGGATTCAGTTTGCCAGTATTTTATTGAGGATTTTCGCATCAATGTTCACAAGGGATATTGGCCTGAAATTTTCTTTTTTTTTTTTTTATTGTGTCTCTGCCAGGTTTTGGTATCAGGATGATACTGGCCTTATAAAATGAGTTAGGGAGGAGTCCCTCTTTTTCTATTGTTTGGAATAGTTTCAGAAAGAATGGTATCAGCTCCTCTTTGTACCTCTGGTAGAATTCAGCTGTGAATCCATCTGGTCCTGGGCTTTTTTTGGTTGGTAGGCTATTAATTACTGCCTCAATTTCAGAACTTGTTATTGGTCTATTCAGGGATTCGACTTCTTCCTGGTTTAGTCTTGGGACGGTGTATGTGTCCAGGAATTTATCAATTTCTTCTAGATTTTGTAGTTTATTTGCATAGAGGTGTTTATAGTATTCTCTGATGGTAGTTTGTATTTCTGTTGGATCAGTGGTGATCTCCCATTTATCATTTTTTATTGCATCTATTTGATTCTTCTCTCTTTTCTTCTTTATTAGTCGAGCTAGCGGTCTATCTATTTTGTTAATCTTTTCCAAAAGCCAGCTCCTGGATTCATTGATTTTTTGAAGGGTTTTTCATGTCTCTAACTCCTTTAGTTCTGCTCTGATCTTAGCTATGTCTTGCCTTCTGCTAGCTTTTGAATTTGTTTGCTCTTGCTTCTCTAGTTCTATTAATTGTGATGTTAGGGTGTCAATTTTAGATCTTTCCTGCTTTCTCTTGTGGGCATTCAGTGCTACAAATTTCCCTCTAAATGCTGCTTTAGCTGTGTCCCAGAGATTCTGGTACATTGTGTCTTTGCTGTCATTGGTTGAAAAGAACTTCTGCCTTAATTTCATTTTGTACTCCATAGTCATTCAGGAGCAGGTTGTTCAGTTTTTATGTAGTTGTGCAGTTTTCAATGAGTTTCTTAATCCTGAGTTCTAATTTGATTACACTGTGGTCTGAGAGACTGTTATGATTTCTGTTCTTTTGCATTTGCTAAGGAGTGTTTTACTTCCAAGTATGTGGTCAATTTTAGAATAAATTCGAAGTGGTGCTGAGAGGAATGTATATTCTGTTGATTTGGGCAGGAAAGTTCTGTAGATGTCTATTAGGTCCTCTTGGTTCAGAGCTGAGTTCAAGTCCTGAATATCCTTGTTAATTTTCTGTCTCATTGATCTGTCTAATATTGACAGTGGGGTGGTAAAGTCTCCCACTATTATTGTGCAGGAGTCTAAGTCTCTTTGTAGTTCTCTAAGAATGTGGTTTATGAACCTGGGTGCTCCTGTATTAGGTCCATAAATATTTAGGATAGTTAGCTCTTCTTGTTGAATTGATCCCTTTACCATTATGTAATGCCTTTCTTTGTCTTTTTTGATCTTTGTTGGTTTAAAGTCTGTTTTATCAGAGACTAAGATTGCAACTCCTGCTTTTTTTGGCTTTCCATTTGCTTGGTAAATATTTCTCCATCACTTTATTTTGAGCCTATGTGTGTCTTTGCATGTGAGATGGGTCTCTTGAATACAGCACACCGATGGGTCTTGACTGTTTATCCAATTTGCCAGTCTGTCTTTATATTGGGGCATTTAGCCTGTTTACATTTAAGGTTAATATTGTTATGTGTGAATTTGATCCTGTCATTATGATGCTAGCTGGTTATTTTGCCCATTAATTGATGCAGTTTCTTCATAGTGTCAATGGTCTTTACATTTGGTATGTTTTTGCAGTGGCTGGTACCAGTTTTTCCTTTCCATATTTAGTGCTTCCTTCAGGAGCTCCTGTAAGGCAGGCCTGGTGGTGACAAAATCTCTCAGCATTTGCTTGTCTGTAAAGGATTTTATTTCTCCTTCACTTCTGAAGCTTAGTTTCATTGGATATGAAATTCTGGGTTGAAAATTCTTTTCTTTAAGAATGTTGAATATTGGCCCCCACTCTCTTCTGGCTTGTAGGGTTTCTGCACTGAGATCCACTGTTAGTCTGATGGGCTTCCCTTTGTGGGTATCCAGACCTTTCTCTCTGGCTGCCCTTAACATTTTTTCCTTCATTTAAACTTTGGTGAATCTGACAGTTATGTGTCTTCAGGTTGCTCTTCTCGAGGAGTATCTTTGTTGTGTTCTCTGTATTTCCCGAATTTGAATGTCAGCCTGTCTTGCTAGGTTGGGGAAGTTCTCTTGGATAATATCCTGAAGTGTGTTTTCCAACTTGGTTCCATTCTCCCCATCACTTTCAGGTACACCAATCAAATGTAGGTTTTGCCTTTTCACATAGTCCCACATTTCTTGGAGGCTTTGTTCATTCCTTTTCATTCTTTTCTCTTTAATCTTGTCTTCATGCTTTGTTTCATTAAATTGATCTTCAATCTCTTATATCCTTTCTTCCACTTGATCAATTCGGCTACTGATACTTGTGTATGCTTCACAAAGTTCTCATGCTGTGTTTTTCAGCTCCATCAGGTCATTTATGTTCTTCTCTAAACTGGTTATTCTAGTTAGCACTTTCTGTAACCTTTTATCAAGGTTCTTAGCTTCCTTGCATTGGGTTAGAACATGCTCCTTTAGCTTAGAGGAGTTTGTTATTACCCACATTCTGAAGCCTACTTCTGTCAATTTGTCAAACTCATTTTCTGTCCTTTTTGTTTCCTTGCTGGCGAAGAGTTGTGATCCTTTGGAGGGTAGAGGCTTTCTGGTTTTTGGAATTTTCAGCCTTTTTGCTCTGGTTTTTCCTCATCTTCATGGATTTATATACCTTTGGTCTTTGATGTTGGTGACCTTCGGATGGGATTTTTGTGTGGTTATCCTTTTTGTTGCTGTTGATGCCATTGCTTTCTGTTAGTTTTCCTTCTAACAGTCAGGCCCCTCTTCTACAGGTCTGCTGGAGTTTGCTGGAGGTCACTCCACACCCTGTTTGCCTGGGTATCACCAGCAGAGGCTGCAGAACATCAAATATTGCCGTCTGCTCCTTCCTCTGGAAGCTTTGTCCCAGAGGGGCACTTGCCAGATGCCAGCAGGAGCTCTCCTGTATGAGGTGTCTGTCGACCACTGCTGGGAGGTGTCTCCCGATCAGGAGGCTCAGGGGTCAGGGACCCACTTGAGGAGGCAGTCTGTCCCTTAGGAGAGCTCGAGTGCTGTGCTGGGAGATCCGCTGCTCTCTTCAGAGTTGGCAGGCAGGAACATTTAAGTCTGCTGAAGCTGCACCCAGAGCTGCCCCTTCCCCTGGGTGCTCTGTCCCAGGGAGAGGAGAGTTTTATCTATAAGCCCCTGACTGGGGCTGCTGCCTTTCTTTCAGAGATGCCCTGCCCAGAGAGAAGGAATCTAGAGAGGCAGTCTGGCTACAGTGGCTTTGCTGAGCAGTGGTGGGCTCTGCCTAGTCCAAATCTCCCAGTGGCTTTGTTTACACTGTGAGGGGAAAACCGCCTACTCAAGCCTCAGTAATGGTGGATGCCCCCTCCCCACACCAAGCTCAAGTGTCCCAGGTCGACTTCAGACTGCTGTGCTGGCAGCAAGAATTTCAAGCCAGTGGATCTTAGCTTGTTGGGCTCCTTGGGGGTGGGATCCACTGAGCAAGACCACTCAGCTCCCTGGCTTCATTCCCCTTTCCAGGGGAGTGAACAGTTGTGTCTCGCTGGCTTTCTAGGTGTCACTGGGGTACGAAAAAACTCCTTCACCTAGCTGGGTGTCTGCCCTAATGGCCACCCAGTTTTGTGCTTGAAACCCAGGGCCCTGGTGGTGTAGGCTCCGAAAGGAATCTCCTGGTCTGCAGGCTGCAAAGACCATGGGAAAAGTGTAGTATCGGGGCTGGATAGCACCTCCATCACGGCATAATCCCTCATGGCTTCCCTTGGCTAGGGAAGGGCGTTCCCCGACCCCTTGCACTTCCTGGGTGAGGCGACGCCCAACCCTGCTTCTGCTCACCCTCTGTGGGCTGCACCCACTGTCTAATCAGTCCCAGTGAGATGAACTGGATACCTCAGTTGGAAATGCAGAAATCACCCACCCTCTGCATTGGTCTTGCTGGCAGCTGCAGACTGGAGCTCTTCCTATTTGGCCATCTTGCCCGGGAAAAAAATGTTGCCTATTCTTTATAGATTCTTTCCACTGCTCATATTTTCAAGCTTGTCTCTTACTTTATTAAATATGTTTACTATAGCGATCCAGAGTATTTGTAGGTCTGTTTCTGAAGTCTGTTCATTCTGCTGTTGCTTTGTATCCTCATGATTTTTTAACTATGAGCTGCTCAGTTTGCTTGAAAATTTATCTCTGGAAATTGTTTAAGGGCCTGGGATGAAGATGGGTTCCTCCAGAGATAATCTACATTGGCTTCTGCCACACTCCTGGAGGCCTGTCATTATAAGTCTAACTTTAAATCGCATTCATGGTTCAATGTTTTTTGGGCTGCTAATTCCATTTAAATTCAGACTTCAAATTAGCATGAGGCCCACCGTATGGCTAAAAATTCTGAGAGGACTTTTCCTCCGATTAGCAGCAAGTTTTGAGACAATTAATTTCCTCTGCAGATAGGGGAGAGAGGAAGGATAAAACCAACCCCTTAGGGTCACAGCTTTTTAAAGAGAGGGTCTATTATTAATTTCCCACCTTGTACACACCCTGGGTTTTCTCCTGTTCCCTGTTTTCTATGAGGCCATGAAAAAAAAAAAGATTAAGTTTATCAGGATCAGCAACTCTACACAAAACATCATAAGCCCAACTGTGGTTCTCAGTAAGTAAAACCAGGTCACCCTCTGCTTTTACAATTACCATATTGTGCCTAATGCTAAATGGCGAGTTAATGGTGCAGCACACCAGCATGGCACATGTATACATATGTAACTAACCTGCACATTGTGCACATGTACCCTAAAACTTAAAGTATAATAATAATAATAATAATAATAATAAAATACACCACAGGAATTTTTATGTTATCGGGATGCTAACATTGGTAATGGCTGAGAAGGTGGAATTGTGTATTTGGGGTAGGAGACATTTTTCCCTTTTTTGTATTGTTTTATATTATAATCTATTATCTGAGAAAATATATTTCTTGGCTTTTTGCATTTTTATTAAAAAAAACAATTACCATATTGTATATCTAAATGTCAAAAATTATCTGACCTACATTTTCAGTTTAGTGATTTGACTCAAATCTAAAGATGGTGTATGTGTTTCAATAATACAGCCACTACTTCAGAACTTCATAATTCAGTATAAAGGAGAACGCACTAATGAGAGTCAGGGGCTGGCAAAACATCGTGTGATACATACAGGCAACATTCTTGATAATATCGTAGAAGAAAAAAAGCTTAGATCTTAGATGTCTCAAGTGCAGCCTCTTCGTTTTACAAATAAGGAAACAATAGATCAGAGATGCAATGTCATATAACATATTACACAGCTAATAAATGTCAGAGCCATGGTCAGAGATCATCTAACTTTCAACTTAGTCTTTCTTCCTCATAAAACTGTGGTTTCTAAACTTGAGTAGGTAGGATAAAATTTCCCCATGAGTCACTCCTCAAAGGGTTCTTTGATCAAATAAATTTAGGAAATTCTGCACACCATAACTCCCTCTTAGAGACTTAGAAGCCATACAACATACCTAGGGCTCAGAAACATTGTGAAGTAAAGAATTCTGCATAACTATTACTTTCCAAAGTAAGTTAACCATAAAAATCTTTTTCTACAGGATACTTGCTAATACTGTACAGGGCACTGGTGTTTCCCAAAGCAAATTAGGAAACGGTCCCTTGAAAAGTCATCTCAGCTACTTTCTAAGTAGCATGAAACTCTGCAGTTATTACATCCCCAACAAAACAAAACAAAAAATCCTCCTGCACGTATTATTTTATTACATTTGAAGTTGGCATGCCTAGAGGCATAGATCAAAATTTTGCCTCATCAGTTATTTGAACCTTCAATTGTGTAAATAGAAAATTTTAATCTTTTAAAAATGAATTAGAGAGGACTTCCACTTCCAACTATAATGGATCACCTCTTATCAGACCACCTCTCCTACTAAAAACAATTCCCAATGTTGAATAGAATATTAGAAACAGCTGCTTAGAGATATCAGTAATCAGTTAAGCCAGCCAAAAGTTGCTGGGCCAAGACCCCAGGGAGGAGAGAAAGGCATTTCTGTGAGCCTATCTTCTCTGCCAATTTGTAAATGAAGTAGAGTCAAGAAGCCAACCAAAACGTAACTTCTCAGAGCTTTTTGCAGTTTCATGGAGCTACAGAAACAAAAATTGAAGTTTTAGGTGACAAATAAGTCAGTACCTAAAGTCCTAAGATACTACAGAAAAGGAAACTACAGGTAAGAGGGCCCCATATTCTGTCTGTGTGACTTTTCTCAATGAAGAATTTGCTGATTCTCAAGTTGCACCATAAACAAAACAACAGCTAAGAGGCAAAAAGCTAAGCAGAACTCTTAGGATTCTCACAGTGCTAGGAAACAAAAGTAGAGGTTAGGGCCTGCCAAGAGAAGGGGTCCTAGTAAGCACAGAAGACTTTCCAATGAGAGTCCTGAAGGGCTACTATCTAGAAGACAAAAACTGGAAATATATTAGCCTTTAAAAAGACTGAAATCCAGCTTGGAATGGTATGATTTGCAGCAGGATCAAGGTTATCTGTGACTTCTCTAACTGCTACAAGAAAAGCTAACCATCTCTGAAAAAAAAAAAAAAAAGCCTCAACAATTTCTCATAGAGATATTCTGGCCTTGAATAAAAAGAAAATTTACATATATGCCAAGAGAAAGGACTGTATGACTAAAAACCAAAGGGAAAATTAGATAACAGGAATAGACCCACAAATGCGACAGATAATCATCATCAGATACAGACGTTTAAGTCACTATCTTTGATATCTTCAACAAAATAGATGAAAATATGAAAATTTCACTAGAGAAATAGAATCTTTAAAAGCATGAAATGAGAATTATAGAACTACAAAATGCAATTACTAAAAATAAAATCCCCATAGTGAATTTATCAGGAAACTAGATACAGCAAAATACAGGATTAGTAAATAAATGATAAGTCCATAGAAACTGATAGGCCAGTCTGCAGAACAGCAAGGGAAAAGAATGGAAAAATACCGAACAAAGGATAAGAAACATGGAAAGTGGTAGAAGGTCTAACATATTGTAATTCCCCTCCCAGAAGGAGAAGATAGAGAGAATAGGGTAAAAGCAATATTTGAAGAGATACTGGCTGAGAACTACCTAAAATAAAGGTATCAAACCACAAATTTTTAAAATTCTACAAATTTTAAGTAGAATAAATACAAAGAAAGCCATACCTAGCCACATCATAGAAAAATTGTGATAAACAACACCAAAAGGATATCTTAAACCCACTTAAGATAAAAGATGCATTACTTTCAAAGATAAGGTAATCTTTGCAGTTGACTACCAATAGAAATTATGGAAGCAATGGTGTCTTTAAGTTGTTAAATGAAAATAACTGCCAATATCCAGTGAAAATGTCCTTCAAAAATAAAAACAAAATAGGCTGAGTGCAGTGGCTCACACCTGTAATCCCAGCACTTTGGGAGGCTGAGATGGGTGGATAACTTGAGGTCAGGAGTTCGAGACTAGCCTGGCCAACATGGTGAAACCCTGTCTCTACTGAAAATAAAAAAATTAGCTGGGCATGGTGGCACACACCTGTAATTCCTGCTATTGGGGAGGCTGAGACATGAGAATCACTTGAACCCAGGAGGTGGAGGTTGCAGTGGGCTGAGATCACACCACTGCACTCCAGCCTGGGCAAGAGAGTAACACTCTGTCTCAAAATAAAATAAAAGCAAAATAAAACATTTTCAGGCAATAAAAGAGATTGAAATTGTCATCAGACCACCTAAAGGAAATACTAAACCGAATTCTTTAGGCAGAGAAAAATGATCCTAGATGGAACATGGAAACACAGGAAAGAATGAAGATCAATGGGAAGAATAACTTTATTGATACACCTAAATAAAAATTGACTGCAAAAAAAAAAGATAAAGATACTTTGATTTTAAATATACGTATAACAAAAATACATGACAAAAATAGCAAATTCAGAAAGCGATAAAAACAATTGAAGAATACTAACATTCTTGCATTATTTGATAAATGGTAGCAGTACTAATTTATAATGTGCTCCAATAATTCAAGGTTGTATATCATAGTCTATTGAATAATTTAATAGAACAGTAAAAAAAAAAAGCTATGACTAATAACCTAATGGAGAATAGATGAAATTTTAAAATTTGGTTAGGCCATAGGTAAATTTTAAAAAGGAGAAAAATGGGAAACAAGAATGTATGAGAAGGCCAAGCACACCGACTCATGCTTATAATCCCAGCACTTTGGGAAGCAGAGGTGGGTGGATCACTTGACGTCAGGAGTTCAAGACCAGCCTGGCCAACATGATGAAATCCTGTCTCTACTAAAAATACAAAAATTAGCTGGGCTTGGTGGTGCATGCCTGTAGTCCCAGCTACTCAGGAGACCGAGGCTGGGGAATCCCTTGAGTCCAGGAGGCAGAGGTTGCAGTGAACAAAGACTGTGCCACTGCACTCCAGCCTGGGTGACAGAGAGAGACTCTGTCTCAAAAAAAAAAAAAACAGAGATAAGTAGAAAAAAAAGACAGGACAAATAATACAACTACAACAATAATTATGTTGTTAATATATGAAATGCACTTTAAAAACAAAGCTTGTTAGATTATATTGTAGATAACCAATTACATGCTGATGACATTAAATGGGGGAACAAAGTTGATGCAGCTTTAGTAATGTCAAACAATGTAAACTTTAATGCAAGAAGATTATCAGAAATAGAGATATTTTATAATGATAAAAGCATCAATCCACTAAAAAAGACAAAACAATCTCAAATTTGTTTGCATCTAATAGCATAGCCTTAAAACGTATAAAACGAAACTTAAAAACCTAAGGGATAAATAGAAAAATTTATGATCACAGTTGGTATTTTGATACATCTCTCTTAGTAACTGATAGAACAGACAATGAATTAGCAAAGGTATGAAAGAGTTCAACAACACAAATAATGAATCTGATCTAAATAGCACATACAGAATGCTCTGCCCAAAAAACTGAAAGATACACTCATTTTTCAAGTGCATATAGAACATTTACTTAAACTGACTGTAAACTGGGCTGAAAAGAAAGTCTTAATAAATTTTCTAAAATTAAAATTATATAAAATATATTTTGACTTCATTAAAAGAAAGCCATAAATTCATAATAAAAATACAGTTAGACTATATACATTTAGAAATTTTAAAATATATTTCTAAATGACCCATGGGATCAGAGAGAAATAAAAACAGACATTGGAAAATAACTTTAACTGATTAATGAGATTATAACATATCAAAACTTGTGAGATGCAGCCCAAGGTGTGTTTACAGATAAATACATAGTCTTAAAATCACGTATTAGAAGGGAATTAAGCTTGAAATTTAATGATCTAAATATCCATCTCAGGAAAGTTTTAAAAGACATAAAGATCACGTCTTTCTCAGGGACATGGATGGAGCTAGAAGCCGTTATTCTTCGCAAACTAACTCAGGAACAGAAAAGCAAACACTGTATGTTCTCACTTATAAGTGGGAGCTGAATGATAAGAACACATGGACACATGTTGGGGAACAACACACACTGGGTCCTGTCGGGGGTGGTGGTGGGGAGAGGGAGAGCATCAGGAAGAAGAGCTAATGCATGCTGGGCTTAATACCTAGGTGATGGGTTGATCTGTGCACATGCTTACCTATGTAACAAGCCCTCACATCCTGTACATGTACACCAGAATTTAAAATAAAAGTTGAAGAAAAAAAAGAAATAGAAAAAAAAAGACATAAAAAGCAGAAAATTAATGAAACAGACAACAAATTCAGAGAAAACTTACAGAGACAAAAGTTGGTTCTTTAAATAGAACTTTATGAACTCTATAAACCCCTAGCAAGAATGAAGGAAAAAAAGAGAAAAAACACAAATTACCAATATCAGAAATGAAAACAGAGACATCATTTCAGATCTAATAGACATTTAAAAGGTAATATCTGTATATTACAAACAATTTTATGCCAATACAATTGAAAATTTAGATGAAATGGGCAAAGTCCTTGAAAAACTTAATTTACCAAACTGACTCAAAAAGAAATAGACATATAACAATAGAAATATGAATAGCCCTATATTTATGAAAGAAATTGAATAATATAAAGCTTCCCACTTTAAAAAACAAGCTCATTTTAAAATGCAAATCTGGATGGCTTCACTAATTTTTCTAAACATTTAAAAGATAATGTTAAATTTACACATATTCTTCCAGATAAAGAAATAAAATAGTCTGTATGTCCCCATTTGTATCATGAAGCCAGGATAAACTTGATACCAAACCTCACAGAAAACAATTAACAACAAAATCCCTCTCACGAAATAAATACAATGTTAGCAAATCCAATTCAACAGTAGGTAAACATATCATACAACACAATCAAGTTGGATTTATTTCAGGAATGGAAGGTTGGTTTAACATTCCAAATCACCTTTCTAATTTTAATCTCAATAGATACAGATAAAGTATTTAATAAAAGTCAACATTCATTTACTATAAAAACTCAACAACTAGGCACAGAGGTGAATTTCGTGATAAAGTAAATTTCCTGATTAAGCAAATTTATCTTATGAAGGTGTATACAAAATGTCAACAGCCAGCACCATTATTGGTTTGGGTTATTAAGTCATTGGATGATTGTTAGGTTTGAAGCCCATCCTTGTTTACTTTTCTTTGTTATTGGGGGCCAGGACTGCAAATCACATTTCCACTTTACCAGCAGAATCCATGTTCAGCTGTGCCAATAAGGGGCATAAGACGGAGGCTCCAAGGCTGGAGGAGGAAAAAGGTTTTCTCCCTCCTGTTTGCTTTCCATTTCTGTTTGTATTAATGCACCAGAAGTTCTTCATCCTGGCAGCAACAGTTGTTCCTAATAGTGGCTGTTGGTGCCAGTCTGCAGTTTTTTCCTACTTTAGAATCTGTCTCACCATGCCCCTCCAGGGATCTCAAGACCAACTCTGGAGTTGCTCTTTCCCAAGACCTAAGACCAGCCCTGGAGTTATTCCCTCCTTCAAGATTGGAACCCCAGCTCCAAGGAACCCTCTTCAAGGTTCCCAAGCACCAGCACCAAACAGGCAGTGAGTGACCCGCACCCAGGGGGTCTATGATCTGAATCCATGGAGACCCTCATCTAAGCTTTTAAGTTTTATGAATATCAACCTCTTCTCTTTGTTTTCCCAGCACTGGACTAGTAGCTGTTTCCTGTTGTAACAACAACCTCTGTGATACCTACTGTCCTCTCTGCCTTTTCTCTTCTCTGAAATGCGGTTAACAATTCTCTCTCTTAAAATAACTGGCATGGTTTCTGTGTCTTAACTGATGCTGACTGATATAATGCTTAATGGTAAAATGTTGAAATCTCCTCCCAGTGAAAATGAGAATTAGCAAGGACACTGCTGACATCTCTTCTATGAAACAATATTCTGAGAGACCCAGCCAGGATAGTAAGACCAGAAAAAAAAGTAAAAGGTAGAAAGATTGGGAGAGAAATAAAATTCTTATGACAATGTGATTGTATGCACACATTGTATACAAAAAGATGTACCTATAAATTATTAAAATAAATAAGTGGACTTAGCAAGATTGATAGATAAACATATCCAGGGCAATATAGAAAAATAAATTGTATTTCCAAATACTAGCAACAAATCATGACAAAATAAAAAAATTTTAAGGTAATATTTATATCAAAATTATGCAATCACTATAAATTTAACAAAAGATGAACAAAGAATTATTGACAGAAATTTCAAAAAACCTAAGCAAACAAAAGGATTGCATCCACTGACCAAGAATACCACTTTGTATTTCTGTGAGTAGAAAATAAACTTCAATTGTGCTAAGCCAATGAAATCTAGGGGTTTATTTATTACATGTGGTGTTAGACCACATACATATATTAAAATCACAAATGTTTTGGCTAAAAATGCAATCCAATATGACATCATTTTCCCAGAGATCAATTATTTGTTTAGCCCCTCAAATGAGGCTGTTATTAGATTTCATTTTAAAGAGTTTTAATTAAAAATCAGTCTTTTTCTTCAGCTTTCACTCTACTCATTTCAACAAACTGAGAGGCTTTCCTATTTGTTAGGCTTCAAGGATAAGTTGAGCCAAATTGGTCCCAAGCCCATTCTCATGACCAAGGGAAGAAACCCTGGGAGGAACACCACTTTCATCATCTTTCTTTCCTTAATCTCTTATACAGTTTTATTAAAGGGCAGAGTATCAGAGACAAATTTGCCTCCCTTGCCTACTGGTCCTTTAGAATATCTGCTCTAATCCTTAGCTTCTGGGCAGATGATCATGTGATCCTCCCCCACCCCACAGCCAGGTGGTGTGTGACCCAAAGCCAGTGATTATGGGTTCACCAAACAAAAAAGGTTCTTTCTTCTGGGACTGGAAGGTTATTCATATCCATTTTAAGCCACATTCATACCCATAAGAAAGCAAGGAAACCAGTCTACAAAGAGAAGCCAGAGAGTAGTGCTCCTGTCTGGAGAAAAGCAGGAGCATGCAAGCATTTGGAGAGAAAGAACGAGAGAGACCACCTCACAGTTTTCTACCTCCCTTTGAGGCTTAGCTATACTTCCTGAACATGAATCCCATCAGACTTCCCTGTAAGCTTCCAATAAGCCCCTTTCCCCTTGAGCTAATTTGAGTTGGCTTTGGTCGTTTGTAACAAAATAGACCCTGATTAAGGCAGAGAGTGTTATGACAGTATTTAGCCAGGAGTCTAAAGAAGAGATGAATCCTGTCTTCTCTCAGTTATCCTTCTGTCAAAGTACAATTTTCAAAATATTAAAAATCTAATTTTCATGTAGCTAGATAAGTAAGCACATGTCAAAGTTTTATTCAACTCATTAATGAGAGAAGCAGTAGGATGACAAAGCCAGTGCAAAACAGAAGATGAGAAAATAGGACTTCTGTAGTCAGAGGGAAGAAAAGGATTCCAAAGTAAAATTGCAAAGTCAGACACAAAATTAGTTAATGTCCAAGAGAGCAGTAAAGCCATAATATTTGCAGTCGTCTTCTCTACAGGACAGAAAATTAAAATTATCACCACCTTTCTACTATTATAAACAACCGAGCCCAAATCAATGTACAAACTATGTTGTATTCCCCTGGAGTGTGAGAAGACCCTTAGGCAAGCTTCTCAAGATCAATACTTCTCAAACTGAAAATACAGACTCCTAGGCCCTGCCCCCAGAAATTCTGGTTCAGTAGGTCTTGGGCAGGGCCTGGGAATTTGCATTTTAACAAGTTCCCAGGTGACATCATTAGTCAGCAAGCCACACTTGCAGTAACATAGCCTTAGATGACATTGAAAAGTCATACAGTAATCCTTTTGCTTTATTTCCAGGTTTTGCACAATTTTCTTAACACTCCACTCAAGGTCCCCAGGGGAAATCTAAGCCTCCAGATGACAAAAAGCAAAATAAGGCTAAATAACATTTCACTTTTGGTTGAAAATTTGAGTCCAAAACTTAGTGAGGAACTTAGATGAACAAAATGAGGTCATAGGGAGGAGTCTGTTCCTACATTGAACAAATGCAGGTCCTTGACTATTTTCCCCAAAGCTCATATTTGAGATCCTCGTGTTACCGTTGCAGTGCAAGGAAAAATTGATTCAAGCTACACCACCAAGGAAAAGATACTAAAGAGAAAGGGAGACAGCAAATTCCTTCCAAAATCAAGAATGAAGCTGGCCTAGGCTGTCTTCCCAGAGGGACCTCAGTTTGGTGTCAAAGTAGAGAATAGCACTCTAAAGGGGAAGAGAAGAGGCAACAAGCCTTCTCCCAAGGGAGCAGTCTGAGCCTATTGTGGCTCCAAGGGACAAAGTCACTGGATAAATTATAGGAGACACAACTAAATTTGAATTTCACATAAACAATAAATAATTTGTTAGTGTAAGTATGTCTCAAATATTGCACAGGTTATACTTACGCTAAAAAAAAATTACTCATTGTTTATCTGATATTCAAATGTAACTGGGCATGCTGTATGTTTCTTTGCTAAATCTGTCAACCCTAGCAAGAGACTATCTCAACAGGGCCACATCACGTGCAATGGCCTTGTAGCACAGGATACAAACTCGAATGCCCGTGGGTGCCAGGAGGATGGTATAATTCAATCAATTACATTGCAGCAAATCTGGGCCTGCATGCTGTTCAACAGGTGCAGCCACCATACAGTTCCAGCCCATTTCCTGGAAAAGGGTTGCAGGCTCAGTGTTAGTGGGTCTGATATTTCAAGGTATGCCAAAAATTTAGTTTTATGTAAAATCTTCCAATGTTTGGCTGTTGGGACATAATTCCATTTTTTAAAACATTGAGCAGAAATAAGAATCTCAACCCCCTATAGATTTCACTCATTTAGTTTTTTCTCAAATCTCACCAAAGCAAGTCAAAACTTCTCTTCCTGGGTATATATCCTGGTCTTAAGACATTGCCAAGGAGACAGAAAGAGAAAAAGAGGAGGCCAATGTGTCCAAACTTCCCAAGAGGAGGAAATAACCTTAAACTTCTCCCAGATACTAACCCTCCAGTTTTTCATTCTTGCTTTGGTGGTTATTAGACAAATGGTGGTCAGCCCACCCAGCTGTGCTGCTGGCCTTCATTGGTAGCCACTCCTGACATGAGGGTTTCAGTCACATCTTTCTTACATTCCCTATTTACACAACAGGGTTCTTGAGGTAAGCAAATTACTTACATCTATTTGTGTCCCTAGTACAGTGCTTTGCACAGAGTGGAAGATAATTGATAGTGATGAATTCTTTTAGCTTTTGTATATCTGAAAACATCTTTATTTCACCATCATTATCTAAAAAATAATTTTCATTGGTATAGAATTCCAGGTGGACAGGCTGGGTTTTTTCAGTACTATACTTTAAAAATGTTACCCAACTGTCTACTTATATGCATCGCTTGTGACAATTAATTTGTCATTCTTATTTTTGTACAAAATATGTATTTTTCTCTGTCTGCTTTTATAAATTTCTTTTTATCACTGGTTTTCAGAAGTTTGATAATAATGTCCTTTGGTGTCGTTTATGCTTCTTGTACTTGAGGTTTGTTGAGATTCTTGGATCCTTGGGTTTATAGTTTTCAATAAATTTGGGAATTTTTAAGTTATTATTTCTTAAATAATCTTTCTGTTCCCCTGTGCCTCCATCAGGAACTGCAATTATGTACACATTCAGCCACCTAAAGTTGTCCCACAGCTCAGACACAATATTCTTTTTTTTAATTCTTTTTTCTTTGTGTGTTTCATTTTGGATATTCTCTATTGCTATGGCTTCAAGTTCACTAATCTTTTCTTCTGTGTTTTCTAATCAGGTATTAATATCATTCAGATATTAATATCATCTTGGATTCTGTTTTCATCTGATATGGAGAAGCATTGGATCTGAGTGGGACACATCCTCTCTAATGCACCCTGCCTTTTCTGCTGCTCCAAACTTCACACAAGCGTCAGAAAGATTCAAGACAATCTAGAAAATCTAAATACAAATACAAAAAGGAAAGTGTTTTCTTTCAAAGCTGTGAATTATATAAAGTGAGTAAGCTCAATAAACTTTGCAGAAATGGGAGCATATGTTAGTTCATTCTTGCACTGCTATAAAGAAATACCTGAGACTAGGTAATTTATAAGGAAGGGAAGTTTCTTTTAGCTCATGGGTTCTGCAGGCTGTACAAGAAGCATGATGTCAGTATCTGCTTCTGGAGAGGCCTCAGGAAGCTCATAATCATAGTGGAAGGTAAAGGGGGAACAGATGGTGTCACATGGCAAGAGTAGGAGCAAGAGAGGGAGGAGGAGGATCCAGGCTCCTTTTATTAATTTATTGTATACATACATATGTGTGTGTGTGTATATATATATATATATATATTTTTTTTTTTTTTTTTTTTGAGATGGAGTTTCACTTGTTGCCCAGGCTGGAGTGCAATGGCATGATCTTGGCTCACTGCAACCTTCACCTCCTGGTTTCAAGTGAATCTCCTGCCTCAGCCTCCCAAGTAGCTGGGATTACGGCGCCCACCAACACGCCAGGCTAATTTTTGTATTTTTAGTAGAGACAGGGTTTCACCAAGTTGGCCAGGCTGGTCTCAAACTGCTGACCTCAGCTGATCCACCTGCCTTGGCCTCCCAAAGTGCTGGGATTACAGCCATGAGCCACCGCGCCTGGCCCAGGATCCTTTTAAACCACCAGCTCTCACATGAACTCAGAGTGAGAACTCACTCATCACCAAGGGAATGGCACTAAGCCATTCATGAAAGATCTGCGCCCATGATCCAATCACCTCCTACCAGGCCCCACCTCCAAAACTAGGGATCACATTTCAACATGAGATTTGGAGGGGACAAAACTAAATCAGAGTGGGATGGGCAGAAGGGACCAACATTCCACCTCTTGTTTGGAGGACTCCTGTTTCATTCCTTCTAGGAGGGTGGAAAACCTTCAAAATGAGATCTGCTGTTCTGCTTTCACTCTGTGCTTCCTTTGTGAGAGGACAGGGAAGGAATTGGAGTGGGGAGCTGGGACAGAATGAAAGGGAAAACCCTTTCTAATCCATCTTCTTGCTTTCAAGCTGCAGGGTCAGGTACACCTGGGATTGAATCCCAACTGTGCCCCATACCAGTTATTTCACCTTGACAAGTTACTTTACCTCTCTAAGCCCCAGATCTTCATCTTCAAAATAGGAATAATATTGCTGGCCTCATGGTACTGTTGAGAAATAAATTAGGTCATGTTGAACAATGCAAGTAAAGCAATTAGCACAGTGGTTGACATGGAGAAATTAGCATTCAATACATGTTTGTTGTATGGTCATCACCCTCATTTTTGTTACTGTCATCACCAGGACGATGTGATTAAAGATGAAAATCTAAATGAACCGCCAGCACAGACCTAACTTTGGAGGTTGGAATTACAGGTCATTTTTATTTTCTAACTCTATTTAATATGAACATTTATTTGCTTTTCTAATCAGAAAACAAAAATAAGTTATTTTTAAAAGTTGACCAGTGTCCTTTTGGGATTCCCTTTATCTTACACTGGTGAAAGCTATCTTTGTATTTCTTACCTCTCTCTGCCCAAAGAAGGAACAGTTATGCAGGCTACAAGCACCCACAGCAGCCTTTTAAAGATAGCCATGCTTCCTATGAATCTGAGAGCTGCAGAGAACTAAACACCCCTCTCCTGCCCTGATGCATTCCAGATTTGGCCACAGGATCTCTAGACACCAGAAAGAAACAGAGGCTCCAGACTGGCTTGGTTACTATGAAATGAAGTGCAAGAATACTTGACCCCAACCGGGGCCAGCAGTAGGGTAAGGTGAGTGAGATGCCTAGGGTGCAGAATGGAAGGAGGCGCCAACAGTGCACTCAGGTGACCCTGAGAGTATTGCTTCCTTCCATTTTGCACCATAAGTACCTCACTCACTTTACCTTAGTACTGGCCCTAATCCCAATCATGACCATGTCCAGGATAACAGCCAGGATCCCAACCAGACTCCTACCCCACTTCCCCAGCCCCTGGAAGAGAAAGAGCGTTTATCAGACGGTTCTTTATGGCAGGGGTACTGCCTAGACACCCAGTGGAAAAGCCACATCCAGAAATCTGAGGTTGCATACACTCGAGGGAGCAAGGCAGCCTCAGACTCCAACCTAGTTGAGATAGTGTTGTCATGTCCTGTCCACCTTCTGGGGTCATGGTGCCCTCTGGCACAGTCAGCCTGTCCCCCAGACTGTACAGTATGTGCCTTCTCTCTATCCACAGGTTCTGCAGGAGAACCAAACCAACCAAACAGCTCTCTTAGCCAGAAGCTGAGCTCATCAGCAATTAACTTCCTTCACAAGCAGCTGCTAGGCCCCCATCTGTGTTGGCCTTCTCTTTCCATTTGTCTATAGGAATCCTCCCCTCTCTCAACTGCACCAAGGTCTGTGATACTATTTCCTCCAGAGCATCACAGAACAACCCCCACCCCAGTTGCCGCCCCCTTCTACCTGCCAGAACAGCAGCCTCCTGTCAAGACCCCTCAGGTTTTCTGGCTCTTTTGGTTTGCATAGATCAGCATAATCCTTAGTGTTGGAAGCAGTAGATAATTAATTTCTGCTAATGATTTTCTGCCTTGTCTCCTAGACTCCTTTCAGTAACTCCAACCACAATTTCAGCATTAAATGATTCAGCACTTCCCTTGCTTCCTAAGGAATTCACTGCCTGCTTTATCTATTTGGCCCACTGAAACCTCCCTTTGTCCTTAGCTACAGTTTCCCTCTCTTCTCTGATAGTTAGTGTTTCTGAGTCTCCTGGCCTCCAGCACTGCCCATGTTGCTGCTCCACTTGCCCCTCCACTCTGGAGTCGAAAAACACTGGTAATAATACAAAGAAAGTCTGATTCTTCTGTCTTTGGCATGCCTTGCAAATCCCTGTCAATAACTAGAAATTTAACAGGTGTTACTTTTAATGAAGGTATTGTTGACCAATTCCACTTCCCCCAGCTGGGTTCCTTGAATGGCCCTTGATAAATGTGTGCAAGACCATGTTGTTCCTCTTGGGGACTTCTATTCCTTACTTAGTCATGAATGATGAAACAGACCAGATGTGGCCCAGAGCTGCTCAGGTTGTAGGAAACAGTGGGAAAGACTCCCCCCACTATTTCCACTTTCACTAGGGCTCGCACTACAGAATGCAGACCTTTGCCTGAGCTCACTCTGGCGTTTCATCTTGCTAGCCATGAAAACAACCCAACACAATCCTGCCTCCTTTCCTTTAGCAATTGTCATGTGTTGGGCATCAGAATTATTGTCTGAAAAGTTATTTTCTTTCTCTTACACTCAGACACCCAGAAACATGTATCTGGGCTAACTAAAAGACAGAAAATCTTTATTCATAAAATTTATACGGGAGAATTAACACGTGATACCATCACACATTCCTCTGACTCTTTAGCCAGTCTAAGTTCTTTCTTCCACTTAAATTTGTCCTTAAAGCAAAGGAAGGCCTGATGAGTCATGTAGAATCTGAGTATATTCAAAGCTTCCAATAATTACTTTCTACCCATCACATGAGAGGTGACTGGTGACACAGATGTTTAAACATGGCCCAAGTTGGTATCTGTCCAGCGGCTATCAAGGTTATTGTGAGATGATCATCTTATTGGTAATTTAAAATTGGCAGTGTATTTGGTTCCATTAACTCCAAATCAAGATAGGCAGTTTCAAAATTGCTTTCCATAGTAAAAAAGCTCTGTCTCCAGAAAAAAAAAAAAAATGGAAGAGGATGTTTGTGGGTGAAGAAATGTCCCCTGGGCAGGAAAGTACAAACAGACCATGCTTATATGACACTGAATAATAGTTAGAATAAATGGTTCAGAGCAATGACTAAATAGTCAGAGCTGCCTGAAGCAGCTGAACGAAGTAGGATTTTCACCAGTAACTGTTTGATTATAACCCATTAAAAAGCTGACTTGGGGCCGGGTGTGGTGGCTCACATCTGTAATCCCAGCACTTCGGGAGGCCGAGGCGGGCGGATCACTTGAGGTCAGGAGTTCAAGACCAGCCTGGCCAACGTGGTGAAACCCCGTCTCTACTAAAAACACAAAAAAAGTAGCCGAGTGTCAGGGTGGGCGCCTGTAATCCCAGCTACTTGGGAGGCTGAGGCAGCAGACTAGCTTGAACTCGGGAGGTGGAGGTTGCAGTGAGCTGAGATAGCGCCACTGCATTCCAGCCTGGATGACAAAGTGAGACTCTGTCTCAAAAAAAAAAAAAATTAAAAAAAATTAAAATAAAAAAAATAAAAACCTGACTTGTTTTGCCTCCTTGTTCCCTTGTCTTCTAAGTTCTGCTTTTTTGGCACACTCTGGATGGTTCAACGCTCATTGTTCAACCAGTTTATCCCAAAAACATTTATTGAGCACCTATTCCATTCATAGCACTGTGCTGAGCCCAGGAGAAATACGAAGATGAAAAAGTTATTCTGTACTGTCAATGACATTAGAGTAACCACAGACATATACAAGTAAATAAAAAATTAAAAGTCAGAAAAGAAGGTCATCATTGTTATGAAAGAGATATAAGAAAGAACAAAGGAGGCAATTTGCTCTGAGTAGATAATGTTTATTTTGATTTCAGTCATGTTAAAGTTAGTTGTCTAATGGGGCATTATGATTTTCCAAGAAGAAGATAAAGGATGCCTTGTTTCCCAAACTCATGTTCATGGCACAGGGTGCCTTCATTTACGGCAAACTGGTGACCCTCTCACTGAACTCAATTTGGAAAACGCTGGAGAAAGGCATCTATTGTGCAGAGGAAGATGTGTTTGGTAAGGGAGGTTGGGGTGTGATGGAAAGAGGCCTTGAAATTTCCTGCTCAGGGGAAACTGGCTCAGCCTTCTTTGCTGCATTTGTGTTTCTCTGAGGCCAGAATGGTTGCCCAGTCAGTTTCACATGCTGGTGTGTTTCACTCGAGGCGGAACTTGTTCCTCCGGATGAATCTAGCCTGAAGACATAGTGAGGGCCCCTCTCCAGAGCCTTTGCTTCCTCAAGTCACTCAGCGTGTTTACCCCCGGTCAATGGGCACAAAACAAATGTTCAGAGCTAAAATTAAATGAACCAACAACACATTGTAAAGGCAAAACCAGAGTGCCCCTATTTGCACATCTGTAAAATGGTGTTTACCATTTGCAAACCCAAAACATGCTAATTACAAAGATGAATAAAAAGAAACATAAAGCATTGTGTACCCATTGAAAAGAGAACATGCTTCAGAAAATAAAAAGTAAAGTTTGTCAGAATATTGTTTTTTCTACGAAATGAGTTCATGGATTTTGTGTACAATCCTAACACATTTTGTAAATCAGAATTTATAAAATTCAAAACCTGCCTGATGAGTAATAGGCCACTTGAGAAGAATCACCATCTTGGGACCAGATTCCACCAACATTCCTAATGGCTAATAGTTCTTTTGTGTTTGCAATTTACAAAGTACTTTTGTGTCTGTGATCTCAATTAATGTTCACAGCAATCCTGTTAGGAAGTTAGGACAACTCCTGCACCCATTTCACACATGAGAAAACTGAGGCTTGGGTAATATCTGCCCAAGAGAGTGTAATGAGCATCAGACTTGGCCCTGACACTCTCACCCCAGAGTGGTCCTTCCACTCCCCTGTGTTCTCTCCTGGGACACGTGCCAGCTGCTTTAAGTACCAGACATCCCAAAGGGACAAGGAGTTTCCTCACCCTCTTATTAATTCAAATATGTATTCATTCATTTAATAAGCCCTCACTGAGTGTTGCTAGGCACAGGAAATATCATGGTGGCAGAATGTAGGTACCCCCATCCTTCTCCAGTTCATAGTTAGCTGAACAAGACACACAATGAAACAAGCAGTAATAATGGAGTGTGGTTATACTATGACAGGGCAGTCACAGTAGTCACTGGCCTAAACTGAATGTACCCATTGTCTATAGCATTCAACTGTGCCTGGGCTTTGCACCCTTTTGTATAATAGTAATAACAATCATGTCAAGGCTCAACCTCAGAAAGATCCACTTTCAGGTTCAGTCACGTGGGAGCTGGCAGGATTCATTTCCTTGGGGCTGTTGGACTGGGGGCTCAGTTCCATACTACTTAGCTGGAGGCCATCCTCAGTCCCTTGTCATATGGGCCTCTCCTTAGGGCAGCTCATCACATGACAGTCACAGAGACAGAATGCAAACAAGGTAGTCTTTTACAAGCTGATCTCCAAAATGACAGACCATCACTTCTGCCATAGTCTATTAATTGGAATCACTAGGCCCAGTCCACATAAACACAGGAGAGGGTCATGCAGGGAGCAAACATCAGGAGGTGGGATCACTGGAAGCCATCCTGCTACTCTTGCCAACAGCTAATTTGTAGTATATTCAAAACCCAAATCCAGGTCTGTCTGACTTACAGTAGCTGTGCCACGTCCACCAAATGACAGTCTCACGGGTCTCCATTATGTGCAGAGTTAATTATATTACATTTCCAAGGCACTGTTACATGTGGATTTGTTTCATTCAAGGTACACACGGGTAGATATCTTAATTCTCATTTTATAAAGAACTGAAACTCACAGAGTGTAAATGACTCATGGACTTCTGTAGGTCATGGTAATTTTTAGTGTTGAAGTTAAATGACTTTTTAGTGTTGGAACCTAAATGATATGCCCAAGCTCACACCAGATGGAGCCTGGATGCAGGTTTTCTGCCTCCAAATTCCAAGAAGTTCAACGCTGCAACCGTATCTTCCATTGATTTCCACCTATTTTCCACAAAGCCCTCCCATGCAGCTTCTAACCCCCATCTGTATATAGGTAGCAGTGGCAGATCCTAAAGCCACCTAAAGCCCATCAGAGGGCACCTCAGGCTCCCATGACTTTCCAGTGCGACTGCACCTCCAAAGCCACCATGACGGGAAGATTAGGAATGAAGCGAGAAGAAGAGCTCTGAGAACTTTGGGATCGTCCCCTACGTGTTGAAGACAGATCTCACTTCCCTTCTTGGGGATCACAAGGTAACTTTTACAGAGTTAGAAGTGGAAAAATGTCTCATCCAGTACTCAAAGAGCATCCATCTTACTTTCGTTCTTTTGCAGGTAGCTCTGGCAACTTTTCTTCTTGTCTTGCCAGTCACAACCAATCACTGAGAACTCCCAAATCCCCTTCACACCCACCCTCTGCTGCCTGCTCATGCAGCAGCCTCCTTACTGAGTCGTTTTCCTGCCTGTAACCTCCACCCTGAAATCCATTCTCCATGGCACCCAGAGTAAGCTTTCCAAACTTTGATCTGATCTTAGAACTCTCCTACTTAAAACCTTCCATGGTTCCTCATTGCTTCCAGCATAAGGCTGATATTCCTTATCATAGTGCCAAGGCCCTGCCCATCTGGCCCCCTCCTTTCTCTGCCAGCCTTAGCTCTCATCATTCTCCCATCATCACTTCTGCTCCAGACACCCTGACCTGGCATGGCCAGTGTCTCCCATGCGCCCTCCTCTTTCTCATTTTCTGGCTGTCCCTGCTGTCTCCCAACCCCTTTTATTCTTAACCTGATCAAGACCTCCAACTCATTCCTCATCTAGATTTGGTATCCTTCCTGTGTCATCCCATAGAATGTCTTGTTGTGCCTGTCACACTGTGTTGTTATTGTATGGTCAGCACCAGAAGGAGCGAGCCTGATTTGCCTTGTCAGTGATATCCACTGCGGCAGGCATAGTATCAGGGCTGTGGGAGTAACTTAGCAAACTTGTGGAACGAATGAGCGAATGACAGCAATCTCCATTCCCATGTTCCTGGAATTAAAGGCTTCCATTTGCTTACTTACCCACCCATGGGTCACCGAGCTTCCTTTAGTCCTGATGACTCCAGGGGGGTTGTCCAGTCATTGGTGGGGCCCCCCACAGCTTGAGGCAACCTATTCATACATTTGTTTTGTCAGCAAAATTTGTGCCAGGCATGTGCTGGGTGCCGGAATAGAGTTGAAGATGAGTAAGGAACATAAGAGTCCAGTCCAAACTGAGTTCTCAGTCTGGTGCCTGGAGCTTATGCAATTTCAGAGTTCCTTGGGGAAATAATAGATTCATCTTTATAAAGTACCTAATAAAGACACTACCTTGGTATTACTATCCTCTCTCAAATATGTCTGAGTTTTACTCACTGTAGCATTATCAGCCTATTCTGCTCATATTCAGCCTATTCTGTCCACTGTTATATTTTTGTTTCACTTTTTAAGTTTTGGGGGTATGGGGCCAGTGGCTAGCAATGTGGCAGGGCTCAGACCTCCTCTGCATTGATGACAGCCCACACACCAGCTGCAGCTTTATTGTTTGGAATTGTTTTTGAGACGGTAATTATTTTAGGAGTTACTGGTGAAAAGCAATATGGGTCAGCAATATAGTCAGCAATATACTTTAACATTTTATGGCCTTTTCTTCATTCCCTTCTAGTTAAAAAATAAAAAATAAAAATCCTTCTTAGAGGCTTAGGGGGTTGTAAGCTTCTATAGGATTTGAAGCTATCATCATTAGAGTTTGCACAGTTCATACTCCAGTCTGCTCCAGTCTATGAGAGGAGAGGAATGGTCCAGCAGGATGGACCTGAGTTTTTCTCCTCCAATATAAATATTTATATTATTAAATGTACCTACAAATAAATAGGTACATTTATTTATTCATGTATTTATTTATTCTCTCATTAGTTCTAGTATTTATAATAGTCATAATTATGTAGCATTGACTCAGTACTTACTGTACGGTGGCCACCACATTAAATGGTTTCCATTTATTACCCACCACAGCCTTAAAAAAAAACTCAGTACTCTTGTTATCCCCATTTCATAGATAACGATGAGGATGCTGAGATTTGACAGGGTCAGGTAAGTCACCCAGGGTCACACAAGGATGAAGTGGCAGGACAAGAATTTGACCTCAGGCCAGCCTAACATGGGAATTCACATTTTTAACCATTGCACTCTTCTCAATTCCCTTAATTCCAGAAATATTTGAGGTGGGTTACAAAAACACATTCAGTACACAAGAAGACAAATCAGTGAAGTAAACAGATAAAGAGGAAAATTCAGGTAGAAACAAGTAAGATGAAGTTAGACTTACTATACTATATATATACCCACAGAGTCCTGTGCACTTTGTAGAAGAACGCAGCAAATTTGATTCTATATTTCTCAAAGAGAGAAATGTATTCATTTACATGTTTTACCATATTCATAAAATCAAAAACAAACTAGGTGCTCAGGGGAAAAAACTCTCCATCTTGATACTGAGCCTTACAGAAAACTTCTCACTTGAGCCTCTTAAAAAATTACTGTGTAACATAATAATAGACTGTTGAACTTTACAGCATCCCTACAGCAAAGTCAGCAACCATTCTGTAAGACTATTTCACAGATCCATTTATAACACATCTCAGTGTAGTGAAACATCAAAGCCTAGGTTAAAAGGGCAAACCTCAGATTTTACAGCTTTCCAATGGCTTGGCTGAATCCCAGAAAGCAGAGCTCCAAAAACACATTTTCTTACACCAAGCCTGGAGATTTACTCCCTGACACCAGTCTGGGGTGCAGGAATTCCACAGCACCAGTCAGAAGCAGGTCTGTGTCCTTCCATAAAGTGTACAGGTGTTGACATCTTCCTGTGAAGAGCAAGGAACGCATACAGGATGAGCATCTGATGTCTGTGCCTCACCCCCACTTTTATGCAGAGCCAGACACTGGCAGGGCTCAGATACCCTCAGAAGAGGATTCTGGTGGCATCAGGTAATGTGGGTGATGCATTCTCAAAACCTTACTCCATAGAGCATGGCTACGATCATTTCAACCCGGAAAAGTGTTTAGTCAGCTGTTACTAAACTCTAGGCACAGTCATGTAAAAATCAATCAATCAATCTATACATGGATTAAAGTGTATTTTGAATATATAACACTAAGCAGTGTCACATCCGGTGGGAGCCTCCAAGGTAAACCAGTAACAAAATACATGGACTTGTAGAGGGTTGTTAGTACAAGTTAGACGTTGGAAGATGTTGTTGATATGGCCAATGGGACTCAACCTCAGAATCTGGAACAATTGCTTCTTTCCACCTTCTTTAAAGGCAACTGCCAGAGTCCAGACATGGTATCCTAGAGCCATAGAACCAATCTGTCCACCTAAACAGTACGTCATCATCCCTGGGCGCAACCAGGAGTCTGCCTACATGTATTAGTCCGTTTTCACACTGCTATAAAGATACTACCTGAGACTGTGTAATTTGTAAACAAAGGAAAGAGGTTTAATTGACTCACAGTTCCGCATGGCTGGGGAGGCCTCAGGAAACTTACAATCATGGCAGAAAGGGAAGCAAGCATGTCTTACATGGCAGCAGGAGAGAGCACATATGAAGGAGGAACTGTCAAACACTCATAAATACATCAGATCTCATGATAATTCCCTTACTATCACGAGAATAGCATGGGGGAAACGACGCCATGATTCAATCACCTCCCACCAGGTCCCTCCCTCAACACATGGGGATTATGGGGATTACAATTCAAAATGAGATTTGTGTGGGGACACAGACCTGAACCATATGACTACACTCTTAGTGGGAGTGTGAGGCAGGCTACGCTGCTGTGCCTTAAAGATCTGTGTGGTCACTGAACTTTTGATCCTACACTCCATCAGTAACCATTTTACACATACATGTATATAGTAGATTATAAGTATCAGTTACTGTACAGTATTTTATAAGCAATATAAAACATTCATTAAAATAAAGACTGGGAGGAATGAAATATAAAATGAATATAGAGAGAAGTTCTCTGGAAGTTTTACTATTTTATTCCCACATTTCTTTGTATCATCCTGCACACTCCTCTTTGGAGAACACTGTCTTAACGTAAGAAGCTGGGCCTTCTCTAAACCACCTCTTGGCACTTCCAGCAAGCTTTTCATCATCCAACCCCAACCCATCTCCCCAGCTGTCCCTGCTGGTGCTCTCCACCCATACTCCACTATCCACCATGACAGCATACACACCATTTCCTGCACGTACAATGTACTCTGCATTTTTTTGTTCAAGTCATTCCTTCATCCCGAATGCCTCTCCCTCTTTCTCCAGCTGTCAAAATTTTCAACTTGCAAGACCGAGTTCAAATTCTATCTCTACCCTGTAATTAACCTAGATCCCTTCTCAAATAGAATGAATCACTTTCTTCCATAATATTAACCAAAATTATATTTTCTAATCTTCCCAATATCCCTGCAAAGTATTATTGAGTATTTGACAGATCAGAAAAGGCTCTTTTCTAGTCAGAAAGACTATAGAAGGCTCTTTTTCTAGTCAGAAAGCCTATAAATGGCTCTTTTCTAGTCAGAAAGACTACACTCTCAGGAATCATTTCTATAGTTTTTTACTAGAGAAATTTCTCTGAATGTGTAGAGCACTGGAAACCGTGAGGAGGAGCTGCATTCTCTTCTGAGCATGAAGTGAGCTCTCAGTGTTGCTTCTCTGCAACTGCCATTTGCCATTGATGATCGTTCTTCTCTTCCTCTGGGAGAGTAAAAGGGTACAGGATGCAGTCTGAGTAATTATTGTTTTAAAAAAGAAAAAGAAAAGTCTCTTGGATATTGTGTAATTAACCCATACCCCTAGTGACTGATAGGAGCAGAATTTGAACTCATAACATCCCAGAAGCTACGTTCTTTCCAGCGCACTAAGGTTTTCTTCATGCCTTGGCTTCCCATGACAGAAACTGCACTCTATATATATTCTTTTATGACATCTTCAACTAGCCCTGTGAATACATATTATCGTCTCTAGATTGGAGCTGAGAAAACCAAGCCTTGGAAAGGTGAGGTAGCTTGCCTAACGTCACTTAGTTAGCAAACAGCAGGGATGGTTCCAACCCAGGTTAGTCTGACTGTAGATCCCATATTCTTTCTGTTTTCCCATGCAAGTGGATCTATTCTTCTCACTACTTTTTACTTTCACCTCACTTTAGCTTTTAGTCATTTTGCCTTGGCTTAAATAGCAACTTTAATACCTCTTTCCTTCAATGCTCTGTGAGGTAACTGAGGACGTATGTTTCACTCAATTCTCTGGTGGCCAGTACCTACATATCAAAAGTATGTTTATAAATGTGGAGTTGAACCCTATAGGAAGAATGATTGCAAAGAAATCTCGATTCACTGCGCTGTCTCTGTCTCTAGACAGTGCCAACACTGCATTCAAAGAATATGGAAAGGAAATTGAAAGCGGTGGAAGAGACCACCACCTCTTGCTATCTCCTAAAAGATCATTTTTAATAAGCTGCAGGCTACCCTTGAAAACTGTCTATCATAAGCAGAGTGCTGGCAACATCTCCTGAAAGATGATAGAGGTCCAGGTGGCCATCCAGATGCTGGAACAAGCCTGAGGATGTGGGGGGATGTTTAAAATAATTGATAATTTTGAAAATAGAAAACAGTTTATTATATAAGGATATAAAGAATAAAATATTTTGTATAGCTGTACAGTGTGTTTATATTTTGAGCTAAGCATTATTACAAAAGGGTCAAAAAGTTAAGAAAATTTAAAAGTTCATAAAGTTAAAAAGTTATAGTAACCTAAGGTTAATTTATTATTGAAGAAAGAAAAATATTTTTATAAAGTTAGTGTAGCTCAAGGGCACAGTGTTTATAAAGTATACAGTAATGTACAGTAATGTCCTGGGCGTTCTGAGAATGTATCCCATCACTAAGTGACATGATTGTAGTAAACTCCTTGCAGATGTTGACTAAGTCAAAGATCTTGAGATGAGAAAATCCTCCTGGGTTATCTGGATGGGGCTAAATGCCATCATATGTATCCTGGTAAGGGAGAGGCAGAGGGATATTTGACACAGAAGAGAAGGCAATGTAACCACAGGGGCCAAGACTGGAGGAATGTGGCCACAAGCCAAGGAATGCTGGGAGCCACCAAGAGCTGGAAGAGGCAAGGAACCTACGCTCCTCTAGGGCCTTTGGAGAGAGTGTGGCCCTGCTGACTCTGGTTTCAGCCCAGTGATACTGATTTCAGATTTCTGATTTGTGGTAATTTGTTAGAGCAGCCATCAGGAATTAATATACTAGTAAGAGCTTTAGTGCAAGGAGATAGAAGCGAATGACACACCTGACAAGTAATAACTTAGGTACAGTACTCAGCACCTCTCCAGTCTTAAACATGCTCAAAACCTTGGCTACCGCATTCCAGGGAAACCAGGCTATCCCCCACCACCAAAAACCCATGCTTCTTTGGACATTCTATCAGTTCAGATGGAGGATGATTATTTCTAAGATGACCACTCCACCATCCACCAAAGTCCTGCAAAAAATAACTCTGTGTGGCTTTCCAGTCAGTTAAACCCATCACGATCATGGGCTTCTCTTTATTATTAAATATAAGTTCTAATGGATGCTATCCTCACCTTCATTCTCACCCCTGTACCTCCTTGGATTTTATCTCCTTAGGCCTGAACTCCCACTGGTCCCAAACCTTCCACCAGGCCATTTGGGAATGCTACCCAATTTAAAGCACCTTGCTATATTCTCAATCTTTTCCCCATGCCTTTACTGCTCTCACTCCATCTGGGTATTGCCTATCACATTGAGAACCCCAAGCCATTCATCCCTTCTATTGATCAGTCCCTTCTCTCTTCACTTCCTTGCCCACACGGTCCAGATCCTACAGCTCATTAGTTCAGCCGCAACTTTGCCAATATCTTCAACTCCCTTACTCCATCTGTCCTCCCGTTGCACCTGCTTGGCAAAATCCCACACCCAAACCAATGCAAACATCTGGACTTCCTCATCTCTACCTGGGCTTCTGGCATTCCTCGTCTCTACCTAAGCTTCTGAGCAGTGGTGAAGAAAATCAAAATATCCATCAAAACTCTAGCTAATCATGGTCTCTGGCCTCACCTGGATCCTTAAGACAGTCTTCGCATTTTTCTAGTTAGCTTTCTCGACAGTGGCTGTATCAAACCTTCTCCACTCTTACCAAAGCCCCTATGACTTCTTTACCCTCTCAGCCTTGTGCATTTACCCATTCATTGTTTCTTTCAAGTACTGGTTGGGTGTCAACCATGTGTCAGATGCTGCACTATGCATAAGGACATCACAGTGAAAAGACAGATATGGCCGCTGCTCTAATAGGACTTAACAAGCTACTGGAAAATACTCTCTCAGAAGACGACCTTTCTGTGAGAGGAGATACAGAAGCTATCTGAGGATTATTTCCACCTTCCTGTGTCCAGACTCACATCGTTGCACCTTCCTTCTATCCTCCTTTTTTGTACAAAGAGAATCATGTTTCTCCTGTCAACAACCAGTCCCTTGGCCGATGCTCCAAGGTCCCTCGCGTCCCCACTCCTTGAACTCCTTGTTCTCCAAGTTATCCCTCTATCTTGAATTGCCGCCCTTTCTTTCTCTTTCCAATGTCTTTTCACCACCAGTGTTTAAAAGGTCTTAGGTCTTTTCCATCTAAAAAAAATATATAATTACTCTCCTAAGCTGCTGTCTTATTTTTCTCCTATTCACAGGCAAACTCTTTTAAAGAGTTGTCTGCATCCCTAGTCTCTGCTTCTTGCTTCCCAGTCCCCCAAACACCCACTATAATTTGGCATATGCTCCACTCCCAGGCCCCATCTTTCTTGACGTCTGTATAGGATTTGACACTGTTGACTACTCCCCTCTTTTTGAAACACTACTCCTTTAGTTTCCATAACACTACACTCTTCTGGTTTGTCTTCTGTCTCTCTGTGATAAGCAGAATTCTAAATATGTCCTCTCAAAATTCCCATCTCCCAATTATTCAATTAAACACTAATCTAGTTTTTGCTGTGAGGAGACTTTACAGATGGAGTTCTGGTTACTAATCAGCTGACCTTCAAATAGGGAGAGTGACCTGGATTATTCAAGTGGGACCAATGTAACCACATTTGCCCTGAAAAGCAGAAGAGGACGGCAGAAGAGTCAGTCAGAGAGATGTGGCAATAGAGAGTCAAAATGTGAAAAGGACTGTGCTGTCACTGCCGGCTTTGAAGGGAGCCATGAGCCAGGGAGTGTGAGTAGCCTCTAGAAGCTGAGGACATCTTCCATTCAGCAAGGAATTTTACCAATAACCTGAGAGAGCCTGGAAATGGATGCTCCCCGCTGGGGCTTCCAGCAAGGACTGCAGCTCTGCTAACTCTTTGATTTCAGCCTGGTGAAACTCTAAGCTAAGAACAAACTAAAAACCAGCTGAGTCATGCTGTGCCCAGACTCCTGACCTACAGAACTGAGATAATAAATGGATATTATTTTTAAATGATGAATTTGTGTTCATCTGTTATGGCCACTATCAAAAACTAATACATTTTCTATCTGCTCCCTCTCTGCCTCTTTGGGGACCTGTCTTCCTCTATCTGTCCCTTAAACATCATTTTCTGTTCTACTCATTCTCGTGAGTAATATTATTAGCTCTATGCTTCCATTTCTATCTATATGCCACTAAATCCATAAGCCATAACTCTTTGTCAGATATCTTTGCTGAGTTCCAAACCAATAAATCCAGCTGTCTGATAGATATTTCCATCCATATGACTCAGACGCATCTAAAACTCAACATATCCAAACTTGAACTCGTTATCTACCCCTGTAGCTGCTCTTACTCCTGAGACCTCTATGGCATAATAGTTATCCAGCTGCCAAAGTCTAAACTGGAGCCTCATCCTGGTTTCTTCCTCTTCTTTGATGCTAAATCAAATCCCCACATGCTATCTATTCCAACTCCAATTTCCTCTAATCCTTCTACTTCCCTCAGTTTTTGCAGCACAAGTTACCATCATCTCTCATCCATGCTACTGCAAAAGCTCCTTACTGGTCTCCTTCTCTCCAGTGGTACATCCTCCAGTTCATTCTCCCAGCTGCAGTCAAAATATCACTCCTGAGATAAAAATCACTCTCCTTGAGGGAAATAGAATAGAGTAACATGACTAAAGACCAAGTTACCATTCTGAAGAATGAAGTCAAGAAAATCATCCATAACTACGGCAAAAAGATAAAAAAAATGAAGGAAAAAGTAAGAGACGTGGAGGATTACTTCATGAGGCCCAATATCATCTATGATTTCTTAAACGTGGGACTGGGAAGTAATTTTTAACATAAGAAAATATTCCAAAGTTCTAGAAAGGAATTTCCAAGTGCCCTAGACTATTAATAAAAAAAGACCCATGCTCAGGCATATCCTAATAAAATTTCTCATCAGATGCCTAAACACCAGGGAGAAATATATTGAATCTACTAATATAAAACAATTTTAAATCTAGAATCCCATTTTCATCCAAACTAACTGACTAATAGAGGTCAAAAAGAAAGTATTTTCAAATATACATAAAGACCACCTCTCTAAATGAATTGTCTATGATGTAAACTGTGCCAGTATTTTAATTAACCTCATACAATTCTAGGAAGTCAAGTCACCTCTAACAGATATGATTAAAGCAAAACAAAAAATGTCATTCTACCATGACTTGTAAGCAAAGAAACCAGGATCACTTATAGTTAAATCCAAATAAGTTGGTGCATGTTTTGCAGCTGACCAGATTTTAGAATTTTGCTATCTCAGGGATAGATTATACTTTGATTCTTTGAATCACAATGGGATGAATTTCAGAACACCAAGAGACAGGCTGATCAAAGGGTTTCACCACCCTTTATTCACCATCATATGCAATGTTTAAATAATATTTAGACATTGCCCATATTGATTTCAGCTCTCTGCCCAAACATTGGAAACATCAATTATGTAAACAGTCCCAGGATCCAGAGCTAGGGTTGCTTGCATAGTGCTTAAGGGTAGAGTATACAAAGAATGCCAGGAGCCTGATGCCAAGCCCTATAGGGAACTTTCAGGTTATAATTCCAGCAAGCCGATTATAGACCTGTGGTTAAATTTACTTAAAACCACCATCCAGGGCGAAATCCATTGTGAACACCAGCCATGGCAAAATCCCATTACAACTTCCTTCTGATACAAAGGCACATAATAAAAGAGCAAGCAATCAAGAGTCCCAACCAAAAGACCTCAAGTGGGGCCTCGCAAATATTTTTTCTCCATTTCCCAGATCTTGCAAGATAGGGCTGTAGAGCCCTTGGACATGCTGCTGAAAAACACTGGTCACCATTAGCATCCACTGTTTATTCCAGGATTTTGTTTTATTATTGGCTATAAGGATAGTTACACCAAAACCTTTCTATGCTACATTAGTGACACAGTGGAAGCTATTTTAATATTATAAACTCATGTGATATTTCAGTTTAACTCTAATTTTATCTTTTCTTTTCTGATTTTATGTAATCATTTACTGATTCATTTTTTTCCAAGAGGCCAGCTTTTCTCCTGTTTCCTGTATAACTGTTCCTAACAATTTTAATACACTCCTACTATATGTTGTCACCAGGTGTTTAAATTACAGTATTCTTCAAAACCTTAAAAATCTTAATTTTTCCACAAAAAAAAAATTCAACAAATTCACTAAGGCAGAAATAAAACACATTAAAAACTCACAACTAGAGAAGGGTACCTCTGAGGTAGGCTGAATAATGGCCCCATAAATTGTCCACATCCTAGTCACCACAACCTGTGAAGATGTTACTTTATATGGCTAGAAGAACTTTGCAGATGTAATTAAGTTAATGATCTTGTGATGGGAAGAATACGCTGCATTATCTGGGTAGGATGAATGATGAAATAACAAGTATTCTTATAAGAGAAAAGCAGAAGAAAATACTACTATGGAAGAAAGGGCAATGTGGTGACAAAAGCAGAGATTGGAATGGCGTGCTTTGAAGGTGAAGAAAGGGTCCACAAGCCAAGGAATCGGGCAGTCACTAGAAGGGGAAAAAGGCAAAGAAACAGAGTCTCCTCTCAGAGCCTTCACAATAAACTAGACTTGCCAATACTTTGAATTTAGCCCAGTGAGAACTGATTCCATACTTATGACCTTTGGAACTATACGAGAAAAAAACTGTATTGTTTTACATCACTGAATTTGTGGTAATTTATTACAGTTTCAGTAGGAAACTAATATAACCACCCACAAAACCTAATTTATTTGGGAATTCAAAAACACTTTTCAAAAAAACTAGTTAATTAAAAGAGTAATTACAAACTATTTAGAAAGGAAAGGGTGTATACTACATATCGGAGGTTAAGGGATTTGGCTACTGCAGTAAGAAAAAAAAAAAAAGTAGAGAGAGGATTCTGGGAAGACAGCAGAGTAGGAAGCACCAGTAATATGTCCCCCTATCTAGACAAAAATTGCACTGGCAGGATCTGTCTGATTTAACTATTTTCAAACATTGGAGTCTATTAAGTTTTGCAACTTCCAGGGGAAGTTTTGAATAGTAAACTGCATTAATTTTGATTAATTTCAGCTCTTAGCCCAGCAGCAGCTACCCATCCCTCACCCCTCAGCCCCATGGCAGGTGGTTGTGCATGCGTTCCTAGAGCAATCTGCACACAGCTTGCAGGAGCCAAAGTGAGCAAAAAACATTTTGTCCTCCAGATATCAGAGATCTGTGCTCTGTGCTTTAATTGCTAGTTTCTACTTCTGACCAAAGAGGTGCAAAAAAGTGTTGGCAAGCTTTTCCTCCTCTGCCTGAAAAGATGTCCAAGGGATTTATTTATTTATTTATTTATTTATTTGGAGATGGAGTCTCACTCTGTCACCCAGGCTGGAGTGCAGTGGCATGATCTCGGCTCACTGCAACCTCTGCCTCCTGGGTTCAAGCGATTCTCCTGCCTCAGCCTCCCAAATAACTGGGATTGCAGGCACGACAGGTGCCACCACACCCAGCTAATTTTTTTTTTTTTTTTTGTATTTTTTAGAGATGGGATTTCTCTAATGTTGGCCAGGCTGGTCTCAAACTCCTGACCTTGTGATCACCCTGCCTCGGCCTCCCAAAGTGCTAGGATTACAGGCATGAGCCACTGCACCTGACCCCAAGGGATTTAAAGTGCCCTTTCCACCTTATTTTTTTCTATTTTTTTCCCTTTTGGGAGCCAGATATTAGACACTAGAATATTTAAAAATCACTGCATATGCAGGGAGAATTAGAAAGTGACCAAACATGCCCAGAGAAAGGCACAGGCTCAGAAAAGACTTGAGAAGATGTTGAGTTTACACTTCAGGCTGATCCTTGGCACAGAGACCACCCACAACAATCAAATCCAAAACAATTAAAAATAACAAAAACCAGCAAATCCTGGGAGAAGGGGAGAATTTGATTTCCAAAGTTACCACATTATTAGATTTAAGTGTCTAATTTTTAACAAAAATTCACAAAACCCAAAGGAACAGCAAAGAAAGGCCTATTCATAGGAATAAAAAAATAAATCAACAGAACTGCCCCTGAACAAGATCTGATGGCAGCTCTTCTCATCAAAGGCTTTAAAACCACTCTTTTAAAGATGTCCAAAGAACTAAAGGAAGATGTGAAGAAAGTCAAGAAAATGATGTATGAACAAAATGGAAATATCAATAAAGAGAAAAACCTAAAGTGAAGCCAAAAAGAAATGCTGGTGCTGAAAAATACAATAACTGAAATGAAGAATTTACTAGAGGGATTTCAAGTCAGATTTGAATAGGAAGAAGAAAGAATCCGCAAAAACTTGAAGATAGGATAATGGACATTATTGAGTCTGAGGAGCCGAAAGAAAAAAGATTAAAAGAAAGTGAACAGAATATAAGAGACCTCTGGGATACCATCAAGTGGACCAACATATGCATTGTGGGAACCTCAGCAGAAGAGAAAGACATAAGGACACAGAGAATGTTTGAATAGATAATGGTTGAAAACTTTGAAAATTTGATAAAAGACATGAACATAAACATCCAAGAAGCTCAATAGACTCCAAGTGAAATGAACTCTGAGACCAACACCAAGGCATGATCCAACTTTCAAAAGACAAAAAGAGAGCAGCAGGAGAGCTCCTGAGAGCAGCACCTAGTCACATACAAGAAATCCTCAGTAAGATTATCAGCCAATTTCTCATTAGAAATTTTGGAGGATGAAAGGTAATGGGCTAATATATTCAAAGTGCTAAAAGTGAAAAAAAAAAAAGAAAAAAGAAAAGCCAGCCAAAAATTCTATATCAGGCACAACTGTTCTTCAAAAACGAGGGAGAAATTAAGACATTCCCAGATAAACAGAAGTTATGGGACTTTATTACCACTATGACTTCCCTAAAAGAAAATCATGAGGGAGTCCTGCAAGGTGAAATAAAAGGACAGTGACAGTAACTTGAAGTCATACGAAAAAATGAAGATCTTAATAAAGGTAAAAAAAATATGGACAATTATAAAAGCTAGTATTTTGTAATAACAGTTTTTATTTTCTACAAAAGTGTAACTACACCTTTTGTTTTCTACCTGATTTGTGACTAACACATTTTCTAAAAGATTAGTCTTAAAGCCAGTATAATCATAACTTTGATTTGTAACTTCACATTTTGCTTTCTCCATAATTTAAGAGACTAATAGTTTATTTCTTGGGGGCACACAATGTATAAAGATATAATTTTGTGACATCAACAAATGAAAGGACTGTAAAGTAAAGGAGCAAAGTCTTTGTATGTTATTGAAGTTAAGCTGGTATAAGTTCAAATTAGAGTGTTATGACTTTTTTTTTTCTTTGAGACAGAGTCTCACTCTGTTACCCAGGCTGGAGTGCAATGACACGATCTCAGCTCACTACAGCCTCCACCTCCCAGTTCAAACAATTCTTGTGCCTTAGCCTCCCAAGTAGCTGGGACCGCCAGCATGTGCCACTGCACCTGGATAATTTTTGTATTTTTAGTAGAGAGGGTGTTTTGCCATGTTGGCCAGGCTGGTCTCAAACTCCTGACCTCAAGTGATCTGCCCTGTTGCCCTCCCAAAGTGCTGGGACTACAGACCCAGCCAAGAGTGTTATAACTTTATAATGTTAAATGTAATACCCATGTTAACCACAAAATAGTTACAGACTATACACAAAAAGAAATGAGAGAAAAATTTAAATATTTTAACTACAAAAAAACTGACTAAACACAAAAGACAATAAGGAAGAATATAAGGGATTAAAAAGCTATAAGACATATAGAAAACAAATAGTAAAATGACAAAGGTGTCTCCTTATCAATAATTACTTTAAATGTAAGTGGGACTGAGCCCATTGCCTCAAGCCTGTAATCCTACTATTTTGGGAGGCCGAGGTGGGCAGATCACTTGACGTCAGGGGTTCAAGACCAGCCTGGCCAATGTGATGAAACCTTGTCTCTACTAAAAATACAAAAAAAAATTAGCCGGGAGTGGTGGTACATGCCTGTAATCCCAGCTACTTGGGAGGCTGAGGCAGGGGAATTGCTTGAACCCAGGAGGCAGAGGTTTCAGTGAGCTGAGATTGTGCCACTGCACTCCTGCCTGGGAGACAGAATGAGTGAGACTCTAACTCCATTTCAAGAAAAAAAAAAGTAAATGGATTACATTTTCCAATCAAAGGACAGAGATTGCAGAATAGATAAAAACATATGGCCCAGCTATATGCCATCTACAAAAGACTCACATTAAATCTAAAGACACAGATTGAAAGTAAAACGATGGAAAAAGATATTCAATGCACATAGTAACCAAAAGAGAGCATGGGTGGCTATACTAATATCAGACATAATAGATTTTAAGTCAAAAAAGTTTATAAGAGACAAAGAAAAACATTATATATTAATAAAAGAATATATTATATATAATAATTATAAACAATAATATGTAATAATTATAAACATTTACACATATAATGACACACCATCAAAAAACTAATGGAAGCAAAAACTAATGGAAATTAAGGGAGAAATCAATAGTTGTTTAAAAATAGTTGAAACCTCAATAATCCCCTCTCAATGGATAGAACAACCAGACAGAAGATTAGTAAGTAAATAGAGGACTTACACAACACAGTAAACCAACTACATCTAACAAGCATGTATGGAACACTTTACCCAAGAACAACAGGACAACAGGATACATATTCTCCTCAAGTGCACATAGGACTTTTTAAGGATAAACTATACGTTAGGCCACAAATTAAGTCTCAATAAATTTTAAAAGGTAGAGATCATACAAAGTTTCTTTTTTTACTGCAATGGATGGAGTTAGAAATCAATAACAAGTAAAACTGGAAAATTTGCAAAATTGTGCAAATTAAACATCACACTCTTAAACAACTAATGAATCAAAGAAGTCATGTAGGAAATTAGAAAATATTTAGAGATGAAAGAAAACAAAAATATAACACACCAAAACTTATAGGATATGGGGAAAGCAAGCTGTGCTCAGGGAAAACTCAAACAAATCAGCAAGAAAAAAAAAATCCCATTAAAAAGTCGGCTAAGCCCAGGGCCAGCCCCATCATCATGGTATTGGTAGCCTCGCCCCATCCATGTCATCCACGTCACATCAGGATGTGCAGTCTTCCTTGTCCTCTGCTAGTGGAATTTGCCTGGGAAAACCTCCACTGAATACTGAAATTGTTGCATGCCCATGGATTTCTTACAACAAATGGGGAACATGGTGTTTCCCACCTCTTGTGGGTAGAAAAAACTACAGTCTGCCTTGAGGAGGCAAGAAGGCAAAGCCAGGGCAGAGCCTTGCTGCGGGAAGCATTCAGTGAGAAAGCAGGTTTAGATACTTAGGAGGGCTGAGGGAGAAGATTCGACCAGCACTCTTTGCTTCAAGTTTTAGGATGTCTGAACTTTTTGCTTTCATGTTTTCAACCGTCTTTTTTTTTTTAATGGCATAACCTACATCTTGCTTTTAAAAGAAGTAGCCTCAAATTAAACTTCTTAAACTCTGATGCTCTGGGGCTGAACACAAGTTTGGATCTCGTGCCGTGTAATTTGATGTTTCATTCTGCTGCCTCCATCACAGAACAGAATCGCTTTCCAGAAAGGCAGTTACTGGAAACAGCAGAGGCTCCAGCAGTGGGAGGGCTGCGCAACAATGCCTCCTATCTCCCCCAACACTCTTTTCTTCCTCTGAGGGGCCCAAGGGTTATGGCTTTCATGTCTAAGTGTGGGGACAGAGGAGGGAGAGGCAGAGCCTGGGCCCAGAGAGGACGGCCGGGTCTGAATCTGGAATAATTAATGCCACCCAAAGAAAAGGTCCTGCTACGTCCAGTGTTGTCTTAGATCTAACGATGCTGCTATATACAAAACACTGATGATCCAAAAGCTTGAATCTGTTCCTCCTTGAATGACCCTGTAGATGCTCGACCTCCACCATACCTCCACATCATTATTTATGTCTTTGTAGGAAAATGTGCACATGCTCCATGCACTATGGGGAAGGGTGTGTTTTTAAATTAATAAACTGTGTTACCATCAGCCATATAAAAAAAAAAGTGTGCTAAGGACATGAACAGACAATTCTCAAAAGAAGATACACAAATGGCCAACAAGCATATGGAAAAATGCTCAACCTCACTAATTATCAGGGAAATGCAAATCAAAACTACAATGCAATGCCACCTCACTCCTTCAAGAATGGCCATAATCAAAAAATAAAAAAAAATAGATGTTGGTGTGGATGTGGTGAAAAGGGAACACTTTTACATTCTTGGTGGGAATGTAAACTAGTACAACCACTATGGAAAACTGTGGAGATTCCTTAAAGAACTTAAAAGTAGATCTATCATTTGCTTCAGCAATCCCACTACTGGGTATCTACCCAGAGGAAAATAAGTCATTATACAAAAAAGATATTTGCACACACATGTTTATAGCCACACAATTTGCAATTGCAAAAATATGGAACCAGCCCAAATGCCCATCAATCGATGAGTAGATAAAGCAAATGTGAGATATATATATATACATGCACACACACAATGGGATACTACTCAGCCATAAAAAGGAATGAAATAATGGCATTTGTAGCAACCTGGTTGGAATTGGAGACCATTATTCTAAGTGAAGTAACTCAGGAATGGAAAACCAAACATCATATGTTCTCATTCATATGTGGGAGCTAAGCTATGAGGATGCAAAGGCATAAGAATAATACATTGGACTTTGGGAACTCAGGGAAAATAGTAAGGGTAGCAAGGGTTAAACGACTACACATTGGGTACAGTTTACACTACTGGGGTGATAGGTACACCAAAACCTCAGGAGTCACCACTAAAGAACTTATTCATATAATCAAACACCCCCTGTTCCGCAAAAACCTATTGAAATTTTAAAAAAAATTCCCAAAAAAAGAAAAGCACTGGACCTTACGGCTTCACAGGTGAATTCTATCAAATATTTGTAGAGAATTACTACCAATCCTTCTCAAACTTTTCAAAAAAGTTGTCGAGGAAAGAACACTTTCTAACTCACTCTATGAGGTCAGCATTACCCTGATACCAAAGCCAAACAAAGACATTGCAAGAAAAAAAAAACTACAGGTCAATATCCTTGATGAACCCAGATATAAAAATCCTCAACAAAATACTAGCAAACCAAATCTGCCAGCACATTAAAAGAATAATACACCATCACCAAGTAGGATTTATTCCTGGAATTTGAGGATGGTTCAACATACAAAAATCAATCAATGTAACACATCACATTAACAGAATGAAAAAATTTACATAATCACCTCAATTGATACTGAAAAGGCATTAGACAAAATTCAACACCTTCTATAATAAAAACAATTAGCAAACTAGGAAAAGAAGTAAACTACCTCACTAATAAAACCATTTATGAAAAACTCACAAGGAAGATTATAATTAACAGTGAAAGACTGAAAGCTTTTTCTTTAAGATGAAGAACAAGGCAACAATGCCCACTTTCACCACTTCTGTTCGACTTAGAACCAGAAGTTCTAGGCAGAGCAATTAGTCTACTAAAAGAAATAAAAGACAACCAAATTATAAAGGAAGAAGTAGAATTAGCTCTGTTCACATATGATTTGATCTTATGTAGAAAGCCCTAAATATTTCACATGCAAAAACTGTTAGAACTAATAAATTAATTTAGCAAAGTAGCAGGATGCAAAGCCAACACAGACAATTCAGTTGCATTTCTATATACTAACAATGAACAATCTGAGAGGAAATTTAAAAAATAATTTTATTTACAATAGCATCAAAAAGAATAAAATGCTTAGGAATTAACTTGACCAAGGAAATGAAAGACTTGTACAATGAAAATTATAAAAAATTGCTTACGAAATTTTAAAAGACATAAGTAAATGAAAACACATGTCATGTTCATGGATTGGAAGACTTAATATTGTTAAGATGTCAATACTACTCAAAGCAATCTACAAATTCCATACAATCCCTGTTAAAATTCCAGTGATGTCTTCAACTGGAATAGAAAAACCCATTCTAATATTCATATGGAGTCTCAACCCTGAATAGCCAAAACAATCTTGAAAAGGAATAACAAAGCTGGACGGCTCACATTTCCCAATTTCAAAATTTATTACAAAGCCACAGTAATCAAAACACTGTGATACTGGCATAAAGACAGACATATAGATGAATAGAATAAAATACAGCCCAGAAATAAGCACTCCTGAATATAGGGTACCAAGGGTGTCAAGACCATTCAATGGTTAAAGGACAATTTTTTCAACAAATAGTGCTGGGAAAATTGCATATCCACATGCAAAAGAATGAAGTTAGGCCCTTACCTAACACCATATACAAAAATTAGCTTAAAATGGATCAAAGACCTAAATGTAAAATCTAAAACAATAAAACTCTTAGAAGAAAACATAGGACAAAAGCTTCATGACAGATCTGGCAATGATTTCTTGGACATGACATCAAAGGCACAAGCAACAAAAGAAAAAATAAATTGAACTTCATGAAAATTTTTAAAATATATGCATCATAATGCCTTTTAAAATACGAGAAATACTTTGTACAACTTCACATTAATAAATGTGAAAGTTCACATGAATTATATGCTTTTCTATGAATGTGTATGACTTATGAAGAGGTAGGAAAAACTTAATGAACCCATAATCACTTAATAAATTGTTTAGATTGTCAGAGGGTTATCCTGAAAATTATAGTAAGCTCAGATAATTTTAATAGCAAGTTCTGCTAAGGGCACAAGCTCTCTGTTACTTAAAGTAATACAGAGCATAGCAGGGTGGAGTAGGTGAGCTGTTCATCTCATTATGTGAGGCTGGCATACCCTTGACACCAAGATGGAAAAAAATAATAAAGAAAGAAAACTATGAACCTCACTTAGGAAAATAAATGCAAAAGTCATACAGTAACAGCAAATAGAATATGGTAGTAAATTTTTAAAATATACATCATGATAGATTGAGTTTATGCTAATTATTCAAAGATAGACATCTTTGTAGTAAGTATTAAAATGTCTATTAATTTAATTCAACACATTATCAGGTTAAAGAAGAAAAGCCACCCAAACCAACAGATTCCAAAGAATATTGGATAAAACAACCTTTTTTTTTTTTGAGGTGGGGGGCAGGGGACATCTTAGCAAGCTAGAACCGGAAACAAACAAACTTACTTAACATGATAAACTATCGGAAATCTCTGGCCGGGCGCAGTGGCTCACGCCTGTAATCCCAGCACTTCGGGAGACCGAGGCGGGCGGATCCACAAGGTCAGGAGATCGAGATCATCCTGGCTAATCACCGTCTCTACTAAAAAATACTAACAAACAAAAAAATAGCCGGACACGGTGGCGGGCGCCTGTAGCCCCAGCTACTCGGGAGGCTGAGGCAGGAGAATGGTGAACCCGGGAGGCGGAGCTTGCAGTGAGCGGAGATCGCGCCACCGCACTCCAGCCTGGGCGACAGAGTGAGACTCCGTCTCAAAATAAATAAATAAATAAATAAATACTAGAAATCTCTAACAAACCTTATATTAAAAATATTCTCATTAAAGTCTGATAGAAGACAAAGATGTCTACTAACATTATTGTATTGCGTATTGCAGATTCTAACCAATGCAGTAAGGAAAGGAAACAACGGGTATAATTTGAAAAAGTTAAAAGACCAAAGGACCTGCATTCGACCTCGCATCTATGGAAAGCTTACAAAGAAACAGGGAGAAGATAAGGCGAAGAGCCAGAAACAGGTCAAGACATGAAGTTTCAGGCTTATTTGGGGGATGCTAGATAAGGTCAGGTTAGTTGTTTCTAGATCAGGTAAATTAGTGTATCAGAGTCTTAGGTTGTCCACCTTCTTTTACCTTCTTATATAATCCAAGTGTGGGGTTTGGGAGAACATTTATCATGCATACAAACTTACTCATACACACAAAAATGTCATTATTTACAGTGGATGTATCTTCTAAGAAATCACAAAATATTTTTTCTTTTTTTTAAGACAGAGTCTTGCTCTGTCAGTCAGGCTGGAGTGCAGTGGCATGATCTCGGCTCACTGCAGCTCCCGTCTCCCGGGCTCAAGCAATTCTCCTGCCTCAGCCTCCTGAGTAGCTGGGATTACAGGCATGTCCACCACACCCAGCTAATTTTTATATTTTTGGTTTCACCATGTTGGCCAGGCTGGTCTCGAACTCCTAACCTCAGGTAACCCTCCCACCTCAGCCTCCTAAATTGCTGGGATTACAGGCGTGAGCCACCGCACCCGGCCAGTTTTTTTTATTTTTATAGGAAAATGTGAAGTAACCAAAATAATTTTTAATGAAAACTAATAATGGATTAATCAAAGGAGCTACATACATGATCAATACAATCAATCCTTTTCCGGAATTAATCAATTTTAAAATTTCATAAAATTTCCATTCACTAAACAGTATATAAAATAGGGGGAAAAGTAACAGGAAATATGCATAAAGCAATATAGAGAAAGGTTTTTAAAAAGTTATTGGATATTTTTAAAGATTAGACTAAATAAAGAGATAACTATATTCCTGAATTGAGATGTTTATTATTATAGAAACCCCAATTCCATCTAAAGTAAATATAAATTAATGTAATTGCCATCAAAATTATGAAAGGATTTTTATGCTATTTTACAAGCTGATTCTAAAATGTCATCTTGAATAAAGAACACATTAGAATGACCAAATAAATTTTTAAAAAGACCTATGAAGGGAGACATACTGTGAGAGCTTTCTAAACATGCTGTAAAGATAAAATAATATAAAATAGGGTGTTGGAACAAAAATAGACAAATAGATCAAAGAAAGAGAATAGAGGGTCCAGATACTATCTAATGTACACATGGACATTTAGTATATAATAAAGAGCTGTTGTTTTTTCATATCTTCAGTGAAATAAAAATGGTACATAACTATTCAGCAAAAAAACCTTTATCCTTATGTCACACTATAAATAGAAATTCAATCTAGATATACTAAAGAGTTAAACATAAAAAACACAACCAGTTAGAATGAAGATCATTAAAAAGTCAGGAAACAACACGTGCTGGAGAGGATGTGGAGAAATAGGAACACTTTTACACTGTTGGTGAGACTGTAAACTACTTCAACCATCGTGGAAGACAGTGTGGTGATTCCTCAGGGATCTAGAACTAGAAATACATTTGACCCAGCCATCCCATTACTGGGTATATACCCAAAGGATTATAAATCATGCTGCTATAAAGACACATGCACACGTATGTTTATTGCGGTACTATTCACAATAGCAAAGACTTGGAACCAACCCAAATGTGCATCAATGATAGACTGGATTAAGAAAATGTGGCACATATACACCATGAAAAACTATGCAGCCATAAAAAAGGATGAGTTCATGTCCTTTGTAGGGACATGAATGAAGCTGGAAACCATCATTCTGAGCAAACTATCGCAAGGACAAAAAACCAAACACCACATGTTCTCACTCATAGGTGGGAATTGAACAATGAGAACACTTGGACACAGGAAGGGGAATATCACATACTGGGGCCTGCCATGGGGTGGAGGGAGGGGGAAGGGATAGCATTAGGAGATATACCTAATGTAAATGACGAGTTAATGGGTGCAGCACACCAACATGGTGCATGTATACATATGTAAGAAATCTGCACGTTGTGCACATGTACCCTGGAACTTAAAGTATAATTTAAAAAAAACACAACCATAAAATTATTAGAGAAAAATAGTAGAAAACTCAAAAGCCATAAAATAAGAAACTGAAATATTAAGTACATAAAATTTTTGAATTGCTGTGGGGTAAAAGATGTTATAAAAAGATTAAAATGGGGCCATTGGAATTTCTCTTAAGTTAAAACCTAATGTGAAATTTTGGAGAAAAAAATGCAACAAATATGGAGACAAAGGATTAATATCCAGACTATGCGAAGAGATGGTGCAAATCAGTAAGATAACAACAATCTGGTTGTTTAAAAAATAGTACAGGGGATATAAATAAGCATTTCACAGAAGAAAAAATACAAATGGCCAATAAATATACTAAAAGATGATAAAACTCACTAATGAACAGAAACTGCCAAATTAAAACAACTATGAGATATACTCTTATCCATCACATTGGCATAAATTCTTAAGTGTGAAAACTTAGTGCTGATTGCAAAGACATGGAACCAACCTAAGTGCCCGTCAATCAACAAGTGGATAAAGAAAATGTGGTATACATACACCATGGAATACCACTCAGCCATAAAAAGGAATGAAATAATGTATTTTTCAGCAACTTGGATGGAGCTGGAGGCCATTATTCTAAGTCAACTAACTCAGGAATGGAAAACCAAATGTTGTATTTTCTCACTGATAAGTGGGAGCTAAGCTATGAGGATGCAAAGGCATAATGGACTTTGGGGACTCAATCGGGGAAGACAGTGGGGAAGGGAGTGAGAGATAGAAGTCTACATATTGGGTACACTGTATACTGCTTGGGTGACAGGTGCACTAAACTCTCAGAAATCACCACTAAAGAACTTATCCATGTAACCAAAGACCTGTACCCCAAAAACTATTAAAATTTTAAAAGAAAATATAGCACTGGTGACAGGTTATGAAAAAGAGCATGCTTGTACACTGTTTTGGGGTGACAAATTAGTAATGCCTCTTTGTATCAAAATTAAAGCACACGTACTCTTTCACCCAGCACTTCCAATTATAGGTATCTACCTGACAGACGTGCTCATACGTGCACTTAAAGACACATACTCACCACAGCATGACTTGTAATAGTAAAACATTAGGTGACAAAACTAAATTTCCAGTAGAAAGGAAATGGTTGAATCTTTTGTAGAAGGATAGTATAGATGGCTAGGATTCTAAAGAAGCTCTACTGCTGTAACAACTAAAATGCCAGAAAAAATATTGAAAACATCTTGAAGGCAGAAAGAGCTGCAAAATAATTAAGAAATACTAAGGAAAGATGATGAATGGAGGTGGGAATCCAGACTGGGCAGCAGAGCGCAGAAGCGGGCTCTCCCTCAGAGGGCATCTGCCAAACCTAGAGCACTTGTATTTCATTCTGACAGTCTGAGGAATGCCAAGACCCATCAAGAGTGGGCAGACTAATAGAAAATTTTCATCCCATAAAGCTAAGGCCCCAAAGGGCTATATTCTCAGAAGAAGGAAAAGAACTTGTAAGTTATACCCACAAGCTATTCCTCACACTAATTTATTGCCAAGATTCACAATCTGGGGTGGTCTTTAAAAATTATCAACCATTGCTCCATGTATACCTATTTCAAAATAACATGTTGTACATGATAAATATATACAATTTTTGTCAATTAAAAATGCATAAATAAAAATACATAACTTTTTAAAGATACCCTAAGACAAGTATTTAATTTCAAAAGATTCCGAACTGACAATGACCTCAGATACATTGCAAAGGCAAAACTCACTGAAAGAATTCACCTTCATTTCTGCCTCAAGAATTTGTACACACACACACACACACACAGAGACATACACTCACATTAAGGTATCTAAGTTTTTCTCAATAGAAATTCACTAAGCCACAAGAAAGTCTCATCAAGATGAGAAGCAGCTGAAACAATAGACAGCAAAATCCCCAAAAGAATTTAGACATGGGAATTATCAGTCAAAAAGTATAAAATAGCTATGCTTACCATCCCAAAGAAAGAAAATACAAGCTTGAAAAAAATGTGTAATAAACAAGAAACTATTAAAAGATGAAGAAAATCTGTACAGACACAAACAAAATTTCTAAACATGAAAAACATAATAATTAGCATTTAAGCTCAATAGATAGATTTAACAGCAAAATGGATTCAACAAAAGAGACAATGAATTAGAAGATAGATTCCCCCCAAAATTATCCAGAATGAAGAATTAAAGAAAAAACCTATAGAAAATATGAACAAATTAAAGCTGGAGAACAGATTTAACATATCTCTAATTGGCATTTCAAGAGAAGAGAGAAAAGATGTCAGGAGAAACATTTGAAAGATAATGGCTAAGAATTTCCCAATTGTATTGAAAGACACTATATACTGCTTGGTATAATTCATAGATTCAAGATACACAAAGTTTCTAAAGCAGAATGAATAAAAATAAATTCATACCTATCTATACCAAGGCACACTGTGGAACACAAAGAAAGACTATGTTAAAAATAGAGAGGGCTCATGCCTGTAATTCCAGCACTTTTGGAGGCCAAGGTGGGCAGATAGCTTGAGGTCAAGAGTTCTTCATGTCAGCCTGGCCGACATGGAGAAACCCTGTCTCTATTAAAAATATAAAAATTAGCCTGGCATGGTGGTCTCCACTTGTAATCTCAGCTACTCAGGAGGCTGAGGCGGGAGAACCACTTGAATGTGGGAAGCAGAGGTTGCAGTGAGCCGAGATCACACCACTGCACACTCCAGCCTGGGTGACAAAGCAAGACTCTGTCTCAAAAAAGAAAAAAAAAAAAAAAAGAGAGAGAGAGAGAAAAGATAGATTACTTTCTATCAGTTGGACTAACAGCTAAAATCCCAACAACCACAATGGAAAGCAGAAATCAGTTTAATGATATCATCAACAAAATGAGAGAAAATAATCATCATTCCAAAATTTTATACCCAGAAAAAAATCATAATACCATCTGATAAATTCACACCGTGGATTACGTTTTTCTTCTGCTTTGCATTAGAGTTTGTTGTTTGCTGCATTTCCCTTTTCCCCACTGTAACCTTCTTTAAGGATGGACTTTGTCTTATTCATCAAGTATCTATCAAAAGTAGTGCCTTGCTTGCATATAGCAGGTGATATCTAAAAGAATGGGGTAGATCTACATGTGCTGAAAAGGAAACAATTTCTAAGATATATGATCATGGGGGAAAAATATATTGCAGAAAATACAGTATAACTCAATGTATGCAAAATATTGATTACATATATGGGCCTGTGTTCTATAAATATATGAAAGGAAACTGCCTGGAAAGATTCATTAAATAGTAAGTAATGATTACCTTTGAGGGGAAGCAATTTATCTGATTACTGAGACATGAAAATGAGAAAGGAACATGTATGTGTGGCTCATGCTGGGCTCTTTTTTGCTGTCAAGTTTAGATCAAGCTATCTGCAGGACACATTTGTTCTTCCCTCCTCCAGGCAACAAGCACCAGGATAGACTCTACTTCGCACAGGGCACAGGGCCATGAGCCTGCCAGTGCCCAGCTGCTCCATTCCCGCCTGGATGGACAAGTTCAACTCAAGATGGGGAAGAAGCATGTTGCCTATTTTGGCCTTGGGTCCAAATAGCATTTTCTAATCCCATTTTGTCAGAGATAAATTTCATATTTTGATTTCAATCTAACTTCTGTGTCTTTTTCTCAGTAAGTTCAGCAATTCAACCAGAGATGGATATGAATAATTGGCCACTTCAAAACTCCAACAATGAAAATGTATTTACGTACTAACTTGGAGAGTCTGCACCCATAGTGTGATTTCAAAATACAGAAAATCAAAGTTATTAGTATTGAAAAGAAGCAGTTTGTCTTAGATTCCATTCAGTTCAACACAGAGATATTAATTACCTGCTATATTGCAAGCAAAGCACTGCTTTTGATAGATACTTGATGAATAAGACAAAGCCCAACCTTAAAGGACATTACAGTGGGGAAAGGTGGAATGAAGCAAACAACAAAATTCTATGCAGAGCAGAAGAAAAACAAATGCTCAAATAGAGGGAAAATCAAAGCTCTGGGGGAACAAAGAGATTGGTCAGTTAATTCTACTTTAGGAGAATCTGCTCAGACATCACAAAAGAGAAGGCATTTGAGATCACTAGAAGGATGAGTAAAATTGTAATGGTGAAACAAGGGCAGAGAGAATAGTGGAAGCAAAAACACAAAGCAAAATTCTACACATTCTGAGTTTGTAGAACTCTGAACTGCATGCCGCAGTTGGGACACATTAGAATGGAATAGGGCCAGAGAGGAAGAGAAAATGGGAAAAGGGGAATGTAGTTATATGAAGGAAGCTGATGAACATTGGGCTCAAGAATTTAATGTTGTGCTGTAGGCAGTGAGAAACCATTGTGGATTTTTGTGTATGGCATGACATGATAAGATCTGTGCTCTAGAAAAATAATTTTGGTGTGAAGAATGGATTGGAGAAAAAAAGAGAGAGCATCCAGTTAGGAATTTACTGCAATACTGGTCCCTGGAAATGACACTAAGGGTCTGAGCTGCGAGCATTCACACCATTGAACATAAAGGAAAGTAAGAGCAAAGGCAGAGTTCATGAAACATGTTAGATGTGGTGAAGGAGAACTGTTCCAGGCTCCAGCAAGAGACTTTGAAGGGAAGGAAGGAAGAGAGCCCTCTCCAGGTGCAGGCTGGCCACCCAAGAGCACGAGGCAGTGCCAGGAACCCAGCAGCCAACAGGAAACCCAGTTTCTGGAACAGGCTGAAAAGATGTCACCACAGAGCAAAGTGAAAACTCAGGGAAGTTGCAAAGTGGTCCTGGATCCCAGGAGCGGAATAGATCCTGCTTTTAATTCTTTTCCTTTTTAAACAGAGGGACTCTGGTGCTGTGGCCCTGGGATGGGGTTTCTCATCTGTCCCCCAAGGCCTTAGTTGGTCTGTCAGGCTCCTGCTTCCTAGACAGGGGACATGAGCATGTCCTGAAGCAGGGGCACAGTGGGGTTTGGGGGTGTGCCTCTCCTGAGCCAGATCAGAGCAAGGGGGAGGACCAAGGCCAGCCACACTGGGATAATCAGGGACCAGACAGACACAAAAAACCTGGTTTGTTCCTCCTTGATGTTTCTTCAGTTTCATTGTTGTTAAGTCTGGAGGAAGCAAACTTCATTTAATTATCTCCAAGATCTCTAGGATGTGCATGCCAAAATCCTTTCTATTTTAAAGCCTTCCGAGTTGAGGCTTCTTTGATCCCTATAAACGACTTTAATTATACAAAGATCTCAATCAACTTGATTAATTTTTAATGGCATAGAAGGCTACAACAAACTTTATTTCCATCGAGCAAAAATACTTTTCAGAAGCCTGAACAGCCTGCCGCTACCTTTACAATTCACCATCATCATTTCATAACCACTAACTTTGCGGGCCCCCCGACACCAAGATTTTCAAAGTAAGTGCCTGTTTTCCATTTCTTGCCACACCAAGATTCACTCCATAATACCCCACAACCTGGCCCTCTGGCGGATGAGCAGGGAGCTGGCCAGAGCACAGCTGGGGAGCTTGGCTCCATATGCCTCACCCTGGCAGCTGGGGATGGTGTGGGCTGCTAGGGAAGCTTGTGTCATAATAGCCTCAGTGTCTGAGGAGAACACGCCAGGCAGCAGAGGGCTGAACAAAGGGTCACTTGTACGAGCTGGACCCGGTCTGCTGCTGTTACTGTGACCTGGCTCCCCCAACCATCAGATCCTCCAGCTCTTGTTCCATCCCCTTCTCTTTTCTCCCTGGGACTGCTTTAGTGTTGCTCCAGAAATGAGTGCCTCTTCCAAACCCCTGTGGTTCTTAGCGTCAGGGCTGCTTGATCATATCCAGGGTCACCAAGAACAGCAACAACAGAAGCAATGTAAATGTAACAGCTCCTATTGACCGAGTGCTTGCTGTGTATGTGCCACACATGTGTCTTCTCACGTCATCCTCCCCACAACCCCCAGGGTAAATTTTCCTAGCATTCACATGCTATAGATGAGGAAACTGAGGCTTAGAGAGATCCATTAGCTGGTGCAACATTGCACAGCTGGAAAGTAGCGACTTGAGCCCAGGACTGCCGACTCCAGCCCTGGACCTTGTAATTGCTACTCTACACATCTGAGTTTGTGGAGCTGTGTGTTTCTCCATTCACATTCTCCATTCCACTCACCACCTCTCAGAGAGGAAAGGGGAAAACATAAGCTACCCTACTATAGGTGCTGAAATTCCCTGAACTTTGGGCAGGGTGAGAATTTTGGAAAGACATACAATAGACGGCCTCAATGAGCCAGAGACTAAAATTAGTAGGATAGGGTTAGGATAATAGAAAGACTCCAACAAGATAGAATTTAACAAGGAAAGAGTCCTACCCTGGACTCCACATGGGTAAATCCAGATGCCTGGCAGAACATCATGTGAGAAACATGAAAGGGTTTAGACAACACTGGTACTTGAAACATTACTAATATTTATAATAATTATAATTCTAATACCAGCACTGTGCTACGTACTTTTGTTGAATTAATAACTTGATCTCCACTTAAAACAAATATATGACATTATAATGGTAGGGTCTTTAGTATTCTTCATTTACAGAGGAGGAAACTGAGACTCCAAAAGCTCTTAAAATGATTTCCCGCAGTCCCTCATCAGTAAACACTGGAGCCAAGATTAGAACCCATGCAGTCAGATTTAAAATTCTGCTCTGGCACCCTCTGAGCTGTACACAGGTCCACTCAACAACCTGGTGCCATCGTAGACTGCATGCACTGCAGTTTCTAGAATGAGGGAAGTGCATTCCACACTTCCCTGTGCCACACCAAGCCACAGATAGGGTAACGCCGCATCCATCCCGGGAAGCCATGCTTTAAATAAAGATGATCAAGTCTGAAGCATTCGAGACAGCAAAGGAGCCTGAACTACATCCCACAAGGAAAGTTAAAGGAATTGGCCATACTTCCTTGAAGAAGACACTTCTTCAAATTCTTTCAGTATACTGGGAGGACTTGCTGGTGCAAAGGGACTGCATTTATTTTAGATGGCCTTGGGGTAGAGCTAGGACCAGAGGTTGGAAGTAGCAAGGAGACAGCCTTCTGCTCAGCAGTCTAGCAGCACTGGCAAACACGACAGGGACAGAGATGGCCCTTCACTGGCTTTCACAAGCCAGGCCACCACATAGCAGAGTGTTGTCATGGGAGCTCCAAGCAGCAGAATGTAGCTGGCAAGATGACAGTAGCAGACCATGTGTGCAATGATTCTCCCATCTTTGAGGATGCTCTGTCCAACACCTCTCAACTCACAGAGACACCCCGCCTGTAACTGTTACCAAACAAAGGGGCTCCTGCTAGAAGCCAATACTAAGACACCAGGTTTCTGAGAAAAGAAAAGTTTTTTGTTGTAAGTCAGTTCCCAAGAAGACAGGAGTCCAGCTCAAATCTATCTCCCTGCGCTGGCTTTAAAGCAGTAATTTTATTAGAAAAGGCATAGGCAATGGATCCTGGGATTAGCAATTGATTGGTGGAAGGAAAGGGGGGTCTGGGAAGTCCTCAGCCATGCACAGTTATCTCCTCATGCTGCCTCATGGGCCCCATGTGTAAATTTGGAAGGAGCTAGTATGAAGCATACGGTGGAAATTCAGGCTGTGACATCAGCAAGCTCCTTCTGTGCAGACTGCACTTAGCCATATTGGTTCCAACCAATTTAAGCCAATTTTTTTTGTTTTAAGTTTGGGGTACATGTGTAGGATGTACAGGTTTGTTACATAGGTAAACATGTGCCATGGTGGTTTGCTGCACCTACCAACCCATTACCTAGGTTTTAAGCCCAGCATGCATTAGCTATTTTTCCTGATGTTCTCCCTCCCCCCAGCTCTGCACCCCCCAACAGGCCCCGGTGTGTTATTCCCCTCCCTGTGTCCCTGTGTTATGATTGTTCAGTTCCCACTTATAAGTGAGAACATTCAGTGTTTGGTTTTCTGTTCCTGTGTTAATTTGCTGAGGATAATGGATTCCAGCTCCATTCATGTCCCTGCAAAGGACTTGATCTCATTTATTTTTATGGCTGCATAGTATTCCATGGTGTATACGTACCACATGTGCTTTATCCAGCCTATCATTAATGGGCATTTGGGTTGATTCCATGTCTTTGCTATTATGACTAGTGCTGCAATGAATATACACATGCATGTATCTTTATAATAGAATGATTTATATTCCTTTGGGTATATACCCAGTAATGGAATTGCTGGGTCAAATGGTATTTCTGGTTCTAGGTCTTTCAGGAATCACCACACTATCTTCTACAATGGTTGAACTAATTCACACTCCCACCAACAGAATAAAAGTGTTCCTATTTCTGTGCAGCCTCACCAACCTCTGTTGTTTCTTTATTAAGCCCATTTTTTTAACCTCACAAGTGGAGGGAGTTTCAGAGTTTCAGCAAGTTGTTTATTTTCTTATAGGCTCTCCCGTAAACCCAAGAACAGAGTCATTGGCTTTTTAACTCTTTGGGGCATGGTTTTAAAACCATTCTGTATTGTCCAAACCCTCTCACATCCCTCATTCCTGCCCCAGCCACAGATGATCAAACGGGGGCAGATGCCTGATCCAAACAAAGCCATCAGATACTTCACCCTGGGAATTGAGGCTTGGGAATGGATAGGAGTGGGAAACTCCAAGTGGCTGACCCCATAGCATGTCAATTTGAGGACTTTATGGTAGCTATGTTCTGCCAAGTAGCCACAGGAGCAAAGGAATCAGTCTGCAGAACAAAAAGGACACAAAATAAGAACCTTCCAATTCCTTGGACTGGGCCCTATCTGGGGGTGGCTCCTCTGCCCCTGAGTAGAGGAAGATACCCTTGTATCATTTTTTAAATATTCCCTAGGGAAATTTTGACGCCTGTAATTAGAAGAATCTTGATTACGATAGCAGCTGGCCAGTAAGGTCCCATCACTCAGAGGGTGTATGACTGATGACAGCATATTCCAGTGCAGCCCTTTGAAGTCGATTCTTGAAAGACAGTACGTATATTGAAACAAGATCCTGAAATATCAATCTTGAAGCTTCCTCTTTCTTCCCTCACTTGCCAACTGTGCAGGAGCAGAAGTCCCTGAGTGGAGCAGAACTTGCAGTCTGTGCCACAAGATTAGAGTGCACCCCTTTCCCTAATTGGTCATGGGCATCTACAGGTCCTCGAGCCACAAGGACACTGAAAAAAGGTAACAGGTAATAGTCAGACTCTTTTTACCTCCAAACTAGACTTTCGGAAATCCAAAGAGAAAGCCCTGAGTGGAAGAGAACATAGAGTTTATGATGGAATCAAGACTAGAAAGAAAATGGAAGGAGAGGGAGCAACTGAGCAGCCCTCCCTGGAAGATGAAACGAAGGGCACCAGGATGGGTGAGGGCACTAGCATGGTGGGGCCATGACCTTGGGGGTTCTGTTGACAAGAAGACTAGACATGGCATGGAGTGCAGAAATTACTCTCAAAGAGGGAAGTCTGTGTGGAGAGGCATCTTAGCCTCTCCTAATGAGTCAGTCTAGTGCCTGTGGATCATCCCAACCCTTGGAGGGAGCAGCTCCCTTGCAGAGGCTGTGCTGCAGGGTCTTTGACAGCAGCCTGCACATCTCCCAGCTCATCTGGCTGCCTGGGCTACAGGACTTTGCTAAGCCCCCATCAGAGCTTCCTCTTATGGACCCCTCCCTTATCAATGGCCCAAAATGCTCTAATGTCCCTGAAATAGGTGATGGCCTTCGCCCTGGAGGAGCCACAGTGGTGTGAAAGCAATGAAGGCATGAAGCCTTCATTGAAGTTGATTTCCTTGGGTCACATCAGTATTGTCCCCAGTTTCTGTCATTCTTGGCACCTCCTAAACTGCAGCCCTTATCACCCCAGGTGCTCTCCTCTCACCATCACAAGTGCTCTCTACTACTCCCTCTACCTTTTCTTCCCCTCCTTTTGAACCTGCCCTCTCTTATTAACAGAATTCATCCCTCCACAGGATGCCTCAGCAAGGCCCAGCCCTCCAACACACACCAATTCCCTGTTCATCTTCTCAAATAAGTGTGGCTCTTCTCCCCTTAGCCCAGGACATCCCCAGGCCAGGAGGGACACAATATTCCCCATGTTGCTTCTAACCTTTTTCATCTGTACTTTCCCCCTTCACTCACCTGTCACTTTCTCCCCAGTTACTTACTCTGGCATCTGCTGCAGCATCTTCATTCTCCATCCACAGCCTGTCCATCTCTCCTAGTGACCTCAGCTTCCTGAAACAATACTTCTGAGTTCCAAGCCTCACATTCCTCAGTTACCTCAATTTCAACTACCTCCACCTCTGAGCACAGCCTGACTCTACCCATAGTTGATTATCTTCTTTTTTTTTTTTTTCTTGAGACTGAGTCTCACTCTTGTCACCCAGGCTGGAGTGCAGTGGCGTGATCTCAGCTAACTGCAACCTCCACCTCCTGAGTTCAAGCGATTCCCCTGTCTCAGCCCCCCAAGTAGCTGGGATTACAGGCACGCATCCCCATGCTGGGCTAATTTTTGTACTTTTAGTAGAGACGGGGTTTTGCCATGTTGGCCAGGCTGGTCTCAAACTCCTGACCTCAGGTAATCCGCCCGCCTCGGCCTCCCAAAATGCTGGGATTAAAGGCATGAACCACCACCCCTGGCCAATTATCTTCTATCTTAAACCCCAGCATTTACAATCTGAAAGTCTTTCCTGCAAATATTTTTAACTCCAACCTTAACCTCCTTGTACCTCAGCTCCGCTGCACCCCCCTTTCTTTTTTCTATCAACGAATAAAGACTTTCCCTGGTCTTGTTTCTCTCCTCTCTCCACTGAGTCTCCTTAAACAGTAACCTTTTGTGCACTTGCAACACTCATATCTCCTGTCCTTCCACCTCCCCCCGCCTACAGACTCAACCCTGGATCAACCCAACAATCTGCCTTCTACCCCCTCTGACACTAAAACAACTCGGTGCAGCTGCAGAATATCTCACAACCTCTCTGGCTGGGGCTGTTACCAAAATGCCAGGGTTTTGGTCTAGGTCCCATAGCTCCTCACACAGAATGCCAATCACTGAGACAATGAGTATTGCCAAAGAAGAAGGCTTTAATTGGGTGCTGCAGCCACGGAGAATGGGAGAGAAGTCTCAAATCTATCTTCCTGACCAGCTAAAATTGAGGGCTTATATAGTGGGGGAGGTGGGAAAACAGAAACTAGGGAGAGATATGGAAGCAATCATGATGGATGAGGGGTCTTGTGGCTCATTTTCTTGACGCCATGATGTGGTGAGTTTCAGTCACTTGCCTGAGGGTCGGTTTCCTGAGGAAAGAACTCAGAGGAGACAAATGTAAGTTTCAGGTTTTAAGATGGGAGGGTCAACTTCTATGTGTATTCAAAAAACCCATGAATATCAGTTCTATGGAACAACTGGGCCAGTTCCAGGGTTACTACAATGTGTAGTTCTCAGCTAGCCCTTTGGCACTGCTGTCAATCCTTTGATTTATTTTAGATTAACTCCCTTTCTTCAGTAAATACACCCAACTTTGCAATTACCCTACTAGTCTGAGTCAGTGCTGTGCCATTATTGGCCTCCTCCCACTGATGTCCTGTATCAATAGGTGCCCCCATAAGATGGGAGTGGGAGTGGGTGAATTTTAAAGTACTAACCCTCTAGTAATCACCTGTCTGGTTTCCATGGCAATCGGTCCTTTTTAGGAGCCTGCAGGCCCCCAAGCATGGAAATAAAGGAAAACCTTGAGTTCCTTCAAGGGAAATTCCAGGCATCTAGCTACCCTTCAGAAGACTACAGCATAATAAGAAATATATATTTGGTCCCTACACCCACCCCGCTGCTCATTTTCTGGACACAGCTTCTAAAACCCTTAACATCTCCCAAGTGATGTTGTCTTTTGTATGCTAATGTGGTGACTGGTGGCTGGGATCCTGGATAGCCTCAGGATGGGGACTGATTGCCATGGAAACTAGAGAGGTGAGTACTAGAGGGTTAGTACTTTAAACTTCACCCACCCCCACCCTCACCCCCGCCTCGCCTCTAGGGAGAGGATAGTCTGAGAGTTGAGTTAATCATTAATGGCCAATGAAGTCTTCATAAAAACTCAATGAATAAAGTTGCAAGAGCTTCTAGGTTGATGAAGACATCCACATGCTTGGACGGCTACTCACCCCAACACTACCAGGACAGAAGCTCCTATGTGCAGAAGCCTCCCAGACTTCACCTTATGTGCCTCTTCATCTGTATCCTTTATCAAATGCCCTATGTACCTTTTCATCTGTCACCTTTAGCAATTTCTTTCTTCACCTCTATTCCTCTGCATCCTTTATCAAATCCTTTATAACACATCAGTAAATGGTAATGTTTCCCTTAGCTCTGTGAACCATTACAGCAGATCATCCAGCCCAAGAAGGGTGTTGTGGGAACCCCTGATTTATAACCAGTCAGACAGAAGAGAAGATGACAACTTGTACTTGCAATTAGCATCTGTGTTGGACTGTTCTTGCATTGCTATAAAGAAATACCTGAGACTGGGTAATTTATAAGAAAAGAGGTTTCCTTTGCTCATGGTTCTGCAGGCTGTACAGGAAACACAGTGCTGGATTGTGCTTCTGGGGATGCCTCAGGAAGCTTTTACTCGTGGAAAAAGGGGAAACAGGAGCAGGCAGCTCACATGATAAAAGCAGGAACAAGAGAGAGTCTGTGGGAGTGTGGTGGGGGAAAGTACCACACACTTTTAAATGGCCAGAAATAATAAGAACTCACTCACTATCATGAAGACAGCATCAAGCCACAAGAAATCTGCCCCCATGATCTAAACACCTCACACTGGGCCCCACTTCCAGAATCGGAAATTACAATTCAATATGAGATTGGGCAGGGACAAATATCCAAACTATATTATTATGTTCCTGACCCCTCCCAAATTTCATGTCCTTCTCGTATTGCAAAATACGATCATGCCTCCCCAACAGTCTCCCAAATTCTTAACTCATCCCAACATTAACTCAAAAGTCCAAAGTCTCATCTGAGACAAGGCAAATCTCTTCCAACTATGATCCTGTAAAGTCAAAACATGTTAGTTACTTCCAAGAAACAATGTGGGTATTGAAGTGGTGTCATTGTCTGTGGTAAATACCCGGGGTTCATTGTCTCATGCCAAGATTAAGGACACGGACACACATGACGAGTGAGTTTAGGAGCAGAGGTTGAATAGGCAAAAGAAAGAGAAAGGAGAACAGCTTTCTCTCTTATGAGAGTGAGGCGTGCCCAGAAGGGAAATCCAGCCCATGGCAGAGCACACTGGATTTTATAGACAGGCTTGAGGAGGCGGTGTTTGATTTACATACGGCCCATAGATTGATTGGACCAGGTGAGATGTCTACATAATGCATGAGGAAGGCTGGCCACCCCATTCTAATCTTACACAAATGGGCTTTCTACTTGCCCAGCACCATGTTGTCTGCTCCTTACTGTACACGTGGATGGCAAAGAGAAGAGAACATGGAGCCATCATTTTGACCATGCCTAGGCCCAGGTAGCTTTTCCTATTGGCACAACTGCAGGCATTCACCAGTGCAAGCTTCTAGCTTGCTTGTCTATGTTTGCAGCTTGATTTTACAGGATGCTCTTTGTTAGAAAAGAAAATGATTCGGGGGCTGCTTTTTATTAAAAGGAAAACCTTACTGAGGACTTCCTTACTCTATCTGCTTAAATGACTTCTTCTTAACTCCTATGTCAGTATAGGCATTGGGTAAACATTGCCATTTCAAAAGGAAGAAACTAGCCAAAAGAAAGAGGCTACAGGCCCCATGCAAGTCTGAAACCCAACAGAGCAGTCATTAATTCTTAAAGCTCCAAAATAATCTCATTTGACTCCGTATCCTGCATCCAGAGCACACAGGTGCAAGGGGTGGACTCCCAAGGCCTTGGACAGCTCCACCTCTCTGACTTTATGGGGTTCAGCCTCTACAGCTGCTGTCACAGGTTGTTGAGTGCCTGAGGTTTTTCCAAATGCAGGGTGCAAGCTGCTGGTTGATCTATCATTCTGGAGTCTAGAGGGCGGTTGCCCCGTTCCCACAGTTCCATGAGGCAGTGCCCCACTGAGAACTCTGTGTAGGGGCTCCAACCTCGTATTTCCCCTTTATACTGCTCTATTAGAGGCTTTCTGTGGGGCTTCTGCCCCTGCAGCAGGCTTCTGCCTGAGCACCCAGGCCTTCTCATACATCCTCTGAAATCTAGGTGGAGGCTGCTAAGCATTCTTCACTCTTGCATTCCGTGCACCTACAGGCTTAACACTACATGGAAGCTGCCAAGGCTTATGACTTTCATTCTTCAAAATGGCAGCCCAAACTATACCTGAGCCCCTTTGAGCCACAGCTGGAGCTGGAGGAAGTATCCCAAGGGTGTGCAGGGCAGCAGCCTGGGCCCGGCCTACAAAACAATTCTGTTCTCTTAGGCCTCCAGGCCTATAATGGGAGGGGCTGCCACAAAGGTCCCCAAAATGTTTATGAGGCCTTTTCCCCATTGTCTTGGATATTAGCACTTGGCTCCTTTTCAATTATGCAAATATCTCTGGCAAGTGGTTGCCTCACAACCTGCTTGAATTCCTTTCTTGAAAACACTTTTTCTTTTTTCTGCCACATGGCCAGGCTGCAAATTTTCCAAACTTTTATGCTCCGCTTCCTTTTTAAATATAAATTCCAACTTTGAGTTATTTGTTTGCTCCCATATCTGAGCATAGGCTATTAGAAGCAACCAGGCAACATCTTGAATGCTTTGCTGTTTAGAAATTTACTCTGCCAGATACCCCTACATCATCACTCTCAAATTCAATCTTCCATAGATCCCCAGGGCATGAACAGAATGTAGCCAAGCTCTTTGCGCAGGACCTTTGCTCCAGTTCCCAATAAGTTCCTCATTTCCATCTGAGACTTTGCCAGCTGGGACTTTACTGTCCATATCAGCAGTTTGGTAACAACCATTTAACCAGTCTATAAGAAGTTTTAAACTTTCCCTCATCTTTCTGTCTTCTTCCGAGGCCTCCAAACTCTTCCAATCTCTGCCCATTACCCAGTTTCAAAGTTGCTTTTACATTTCCAGGTACCTTTATAGTAATACCCCACTTCTGGCACCAATTTTCTGTGTTAGGCCATTCTCACATAGCTATAAAGAAATACCCGAGACTAGGTAATTTATAAGAAAAGGGATTTAATTGGCTTATGGTTCCACAGTCTGCATAGGCTGGCATCTGATTCTGAGGAGGCCTCGGGAAGCTTTTATGGATGGTGAAAAGTGAAGCAGGAGCAGGCACATCACATGGTGAAAGCAGGAGCCAAAAAAAGTTGGGGAGAAGGGGAAGTGCCACAAACTTTAAATGAATAGATCTTGCAAGAGCTCACTTACTATCACAAAGAGCAAGTCATGAGGGATTCACCCGCATGATCCAAACACCTCCCACCAGGCCCCACCTCCAGCATTAGGGATTAAAATTCTGTATGAGGTGTGGGTGGGGACAAATATCTAAACTATATCAACATCTGAAGTGGGAGGCAGTCTTGTGGGACTGAGCTCTTAACTTGTGGGATCTGACACTAACTCCAGGTAGATAGTATCAGAATTGAATTAAATTGTAGGACACCCAACTGGTGTCAGAGAATTGGTCAGGGTGGGAAACCAGAAACCACCACATCTGGTGTCAGAAGTGAAGTACTGAGGGTAACACTGAATACAGAGAAAGGCAGTTTGCTTTTCCTTTATGCAGACCAAGTTCATAAAGACTCTCCAATGATTCCCCCTGCTACTCATGCAGGACTGTTGGTTGACATTCTCTGGTTTGACCCAAGCAAGCTCTTTGATAAAATGGTACTACCCCAACTCCTGGATATTGATGCGTAGTCTCTGAACACAGATTTCTACAGTAGTGGGTAGACTCCGGGGATAGGCCTGATGGGGAATGATAGTGTTTCCGAGTAACCTAATGCTAGGAAGCAACATTCATCCACAGAGGCCACTTTTGGATAGAGATTGCAATGACCCTAAGAAACTCCTTCAATTTCTATAGTCTACCTGGGCACAACTTCCCTTGATAATATTTTAAAGCTGATTTTCAATAACTACATATCACACTTCAAACACTATTCTAAGTGTTATTATATATATAGTATATAGTAATTCATTTAATCCTCACAATAATCCCCTGAGCCCAATACTATTATCATCCCCATTTCACAAATGAAAAAACTGAGCCAGAAAAAGGTTAAATAACCTGCACAAAGCTGGTAAGTGATAGAGCCAAGATTCAAACCCAGCAATTACGGCCCAAAACTCATACATTTGACCACTTCCGTTTACTGTTGCTGTGGTCAAGTGAGTGGCAGTCAGGATCACTGGGTTTCTTAAGATCAGCTCAGCTCAAACTTCCGTTCACAACCTGGGGAAACACCAGTGCCCTGCTAAAGGTTCTTGAGATGTTTCAAGGGGTCAAGGGTCTCATGGTCACCTCTGGCACCAATTGTGTAACTCCACTAAACGTCTCATGATTCCCATTCCACATCTCATGAGTATTAATTTATCTCCACTCTGGCATTGACCCAATGGGGAAATTCTGTCTCTTCCCTTAATTGAGTGTTTTTCAAACTGCAGGTCCCACCCATTGGTGGATCATATAATCAATGTAGGAGGTCGAACCAGAATTTTTTTTAATTAACTAGAAAACATAAAAGTTCATAGGGGGAATTGTGGCAATGTAAATGCTGACACAAAGGTTGTGGCCAACTGCTCCTTACATGTGAGAGAGACAGTGGTAGGTATATAATGAATATACACAGTGGCTAGGAATGGGTCATTTATTCTTTTGCTCAATGACATTTTATTCTGTTCCTCAGCTTATGATGGTCAATTTGACCATCACCATAATGGTACAGTTAATTTGGTGCACTTTTATTTTCTATTATCATAATTTGCATTTCCTCTGTCAGCAAAATTATAGAGGCTTTCAACTGAGTTTTGGTGACCAATTTGCAAGGTCGTTTTCAGAAAGGATACTTTCAAGCAGGACTTTTTTTAGTTTCTCAACAATTGTTATCTTTTTATTGAAACAGTGTAACTAGTCCTTCAACTGTCTTACTTTATTATTAGAAGACAAAAGTTTGAAGAGGGGGAAAATCCAGAGGCATGTGTGCCAGTTCAACAGCTGAATCTGGAAGTTCAAAACTAATGATATTGAGCAAAATGTTCACTCTAATCAATAAACTTGGACTTAATTGAGTTTTATTTTTAAAAAGTAAAAAGTCAGTGTAAGCTTTTATAATGAAGATTACTTTTAAATGCATTTTATCTTATATGCAAACTTCTTTGAAGATGACAGAAACCAATGCATCTTTGGTAAGTATATATTTTCACTAAGTTCTTCAAGAATTTTCAAGTAAGGAAAAGAAAAGACATGAATTACTGACAAAAATTCTCATTTGAGAGGCAGTTCAATATATTGGTTAAGTACCAAACTTTGAAGTTAGTTGCTTGGGTTTGGATTCCAGAACTTCCTTTTGCCCTCTTGGGCGTTACTCTCTATGGCTCAGTTAATATAAAACAGAAATAACGATGGTAATTAGTTTATGGCATTGTAAAAAAAAAAAAAAAAAAAAATACATGCAAAGCCCATAGAAAAGAGCTTGCAGACAGGGACTGCTATTCAGGGGTCTCCAAACCCCAGGCCATGGATTGATACTGGGCCGTGGCCTGTTAGGAACCAGGCCACACAGCATGAGGTGAGCAGCAGGCCAGCAAGCATTATCACCTGAGCTCCGCCTCCTGCCAGATCAGCGGTGGCATTAGATTCCCATAGGAGTGCAAACCCTATTGTGAACTGTGCACACAAGGGATCTAGGTTGTGCGTTCCTTATGTCTGGCAGAAGAAATTTCAAAAATCTAATGCCTGTAATGCCTGATGATCTGAGGTGGAACAGTTTCATCCCAAAACCATCCCCCTCGATCACAGCCTCCAGTCCACGGAAAAATTGTCTTCCATGAAACTGGTCCCTGGTGCCAAAAAGGTTGGGGACTTATGCTACCTATAATACTGTATATAGGTGTTTGCTGTTTGTAGTTTTAGTCACTTTACAGTAGCTAATAAGAAAGCCTTATTCTAATATGTAGTTGTATCTTGGGTGGTAAAAGAGAAAATGGAACACATGGCTCCTAAAATGTATTATTCTTTTAGTACATATGAATATATGGGTGTAATTTTAAATAATAAACCAGCAGATCAAATTAAATCTCCTCGTCTTAGTGAAAACACAATACCACTGTACAGAATGCACAGGCTAGTATAGATTTCAAAATCTGACTTGAGGGCACTAGTTTTCTAAGAGAAGCAATATTTTTATGTCAGATGTGTGTGGTTAGGTAATTCATGGAGAATTTGCTATATAATTTAAATTTTATTTATTTATTTATTTATTTATTTATTGAGATGGAGTTTCACTCTTGTTGCCCAGGCTGGGGTGCAATGGCACAATCTTGGCTCACTGCAACCTCTGCCTCCTGAGTTCAAGCAATTCTCCTGCCTCAGCCTCCCGAGTAGCTGGGATTACAGGCGTGCACCACCACGCCCAGCTAATTTTTGTATTTTTATAGAAATGCAGTTTCTCCATGTTGGTCAGGCTGTCTCGAACTCCCAACCTCAAGTGATCCACCTGCCTTGGCCTCCCAAAGTGCTGGGATTACAGGCGTGAGCCACTGTGCCCGGCCATAATTTAAATTTAATCTCACATAACTGAATTACATACAGTTACAAAATGAGAAGAGTGCATTATTGATCAATATGAATTAAACTAGAGCACTATTAAAAAGCATAGGAGAGTAAATACACCTGGAAAATTTGGTGGAGTTAAATGCTACTAATAACAGTGCATTTGGAATGTTTTATATGTCTTGATATGGGCATCTAAAGATATTCTACTAAATCTCATGGACAAATAGAAAACTTCATTCTAGATTGTTAATTTTACTGAAGGAATCTCACTGAATAGCTAACTTTTTGGAATATTTTATTGAGAGACTAGAGTTATTCATATCTACTTACTATATCATCCCAAAGTTTATTGGTTGTTACAGGGAAAGTGTTGAACCTTGTACATGAATTCTGGAATGAGATCCATATTTTTCTAGTTAAGCTGCAATATCATTTGGCAATTTGTTTCAAAAATGGTGTTTGTTAATAAAATTGGCATATTCAGCTGATATTTTCAGCATTCTTAATGAACTAAATTTGAAACCATAGAGAAAAATCAACAAGATACTCAACATAGGGTTTTCAAAAGATTTATTTGCCTACTAAAAGTTAAATGATCACCTTATCTATTAAATGTTCCCAGTATTGTTACAACATATCAAAGAGAACATTACTAATGAACATCGCCCAACTGAAATAGAATTAGAGATATTGTTACAACTTCCTTCTGAACCAAATTTTTCATATTTAGCTTTCCAAAAGAGAAATTGAAACATTAAAGAAAAATGCTTGGATTACAAATCCATTTTCTTTTCCAAAGCCTGATTCAATAATTAAGCTTCTCTGGTGTTGTCCAAAGAACAGAAGAAATTATTGCAGTTAAGTCATTCATGCTGAAGAACGATCACAGTGATCACAAGACTTATGTTTATGTCCATCATTTTTGATTAAAATTGAATAAGAATTTCTGTAATTAACTAGAAAAAGTATATTGCTATTATCATTCACAGAAGCCCATTTAGGTTAATTAAATCTTCAACCATGACTGCATTAAAAACAAAGAAAAAATGTCATCAACAATTCACCAGATGTGCTAGCAGCCTTGTGCACATGTGTCTTAGAAAGGATGAAATTATGAACAGGCAAGCACAACTATCTAACCACATCATCTTTGTTTATTTGAAATCATATAGTTCTTATTTATTTGAACTATTTCTATGTTGCATTTAGGGATTAATAATACCATATTTGATATTTAACTTTATGTGTTTATCACACAAAATAAGGACAAGAATTGTTTTGTGGATGTGTGTGTGTGTGTGTGTGTGTGTGTGTGTGTGTGTACAGGTGCACGTATACTCATTCTGGGTTTAATGAAAATTCATCCTAACAAGATTACCTGAATCAGTCCTCTCAACCTTACTCTAAACCACTCATGAAAACAAGGATGTTGCCAACATCCAAACAGGCCCAGGGTCTGCATAACAGAGGGCTTACACGGCCATACATGTAGCTATCAACTTGAAGTTGCAATTTATGTTTTAAATTTTTTATTTATTTATTTATTTATTTATTTATTTATTTGAGATAGGATCTTGGTCTGTTATCCAGGCTAGAATGCAGTGGTGCGATCACGGCTGTCTGCAGCCTAAACCTCCTGGGCTCAAGCAATCATTCCACCTCAGCTTCCTAAAGTGCTGGGATTACAGGTGTGAGCCATCATGCCCAGCCAAAATTACAATTCAATTGTCCTTGTTCTTAAGTCATGTCAGCCATCATCCATCATGGCTCACTTTGGGACCTCAGCCTCCTGCTGTGTGCTGGCTCCTCTCTTCCTTTTTCTACCCCTTCCTCTCACTACCCCCAAAACCCACCTCCCCAAGTCCCCCAAGAAATTCCAAGTTTGTTTCACTCCATTAAGCACAATATTTCAACTCTCCTCAGCCAGCTCCATGTCCACCTATCCAAAGCCACTTGAAGTGTCCACTAAATAAACTTAGGCCCATTTCCCTCTAGCAGACCTCTCCTCCTTTACATTCTCAGGCCCCAAACCTATCTACCCATCCTACCTTCCCGCACCCTTAGGATTCAGAAAGTCTCTCCTCAAACGTAAATCTTCTTGAGACCACCTCTTCCAGTATTCTCAGGCCTTTCTGACTCATCTTTCTTGCTCCAGCCCCTGCCACAATTTCCTTTTGTAATTGTCAGTCTCTTGTGAAAAAAATCTGCCTACAGCCAGTACCACTCTGAGTGATCTCTTTCCTTCATCCGTTGAGATCTGAAACTCTCCCTCATGTGGGAGTTGTTCCTTCCTCAGCCTCTCCCAAAATGGCTCTGCAAGTAACACTTCCTGAGCACTTAACTCTCCTGGGTACTATGCCGAGTGCTTTGCATAAATTATCCCCACAACAGCCCAGCCTGGTAGATTCAATTAGTTCCTGCATTTTACTAGAGATACAACTGAGGTTTACAGAGAAAAGGTAACTTTCCCATTCATTCAGCATTAAGTGGGGCAGCTGGGATTTGAAAATATTGTCACCTTGGTGTGACAGCCCAGGCTCACTACTCCATCCACCCCTCTCCTTTGTTAAAAATCACTTCTTGCACTCAAACCACACTCTAGTGAAATTAGAGCAAAGCAGGGAAAAATAGAAAAAGACACCTGATCTTCTGAGAATTCTTGAACTACAGGAAGGAAGGGCTTTGTTTGCTCACTGCTTGATATGATTTGGATCTGTGTCCCCAACCAAATCTTACGTCAATCTAATCCCCATTATTGAAGGTGGGGCCTGGTGGGAGGTGATTGAATCATGGGAACAGTTTCTCATGAATGGTTTAACACCATTCCCCTAGCCGCTGTTCTTGTGATAATGAGTTCTCATGAGATCTGGTTGTTTAAAAGTGTGTAGCACCTCCCCACTCTCTCTTCCTCCTGTGCTGATGGTGTGAAGATGCCTCTCTCCCCCTTCTACCATGAGTGAAAGCTCCCTGAGGCCTCCCTAGAAGCAGAAGCCACTCTGCTTCCATACAGCCTGCAGAACCATGAGCCACTTAAACCTCTTTTCTTTACAAATTACTCAGTCTCAGGCATTTCTTTATAGTATTGCAAGAGTGGACCAATACACTGCCGTATCCCCAGAACCCTGACCACTGAACACAGATAGAAGAGGAGCTCAGAATTAACTGCAGGGTAAAGAAATGAATGGAGTTTCAAATTCTATCTCTAACCACTAATTTCTTTTTTACTTTTTTTTTTTTTTTTTTTTTTGTAAAACTGTGTCTCACTCTCATTCTGTCACCCAGGCTGGAGTGCAGTGGCACGATCTCGGCTCACTGCAAGCTCTACCTCCCAGGTTCATGCCATTCTTCTGCCTCAGCCTCCCGAGTAGCTGGGACTACAGGTGCCCGCCACCACATCTGGCTAATTTTTTTGTATTTTTAGTAGAGATGGGGTTTCACCATGTTAGCCAGGATGGTCTCGATCTCCTGACCTTGTGATCCGGCCGCCTCGGCCTCTCAAAGTGCTGGGATTACAGGCATGAGCCACCGTGCCCGGCCACCTCTAACCTTTAATTTCTTAGCAACAGGAGCAACAGTAAAGGTTTTTGTATGTAGCTTACCAAGCACATGCACATCCGTTACCTGATTCAAGCCTAACAACAGTCCCATGAGTTTAGAGTTACTGTCATCCCCCTTCAGTGAGTACCTACTATGTATGGAGTACCAGGACATAAGCCCAGTGGTATGAAGAAGCATAACCATGCTACCCATTCATTCATCCATTCAACAAGTATTTATTTATTGAGCACCTGCTAAATTCCAAACATTGTTCTGGGTTCCAGGAATTGAACAATGAACAAGACAATCTCTGCCCTCATGGAGTTTTAAGACTAGTGGAGAAGGCAGAAAAACAGATATGAAAATATATTTACAGTATAATGCAAAGGAAAAATACATGTTATTGAAAATAGTAAAGTAGGAGGGAAATGAGGGTTATTGCTCTATCTAGGGTGCTCATATGTGAGCAGAGCCCAGGATGACATGTGCAGGAAGGAAAGCCAAGCACATGCCTGGATGGCAGGGGGAGGCAGCGGGAGAGCGGTGCACTGGCACAGGCAGGTGTGTACCAGGTTCCCCTAAAGAACAGCCAAGACGGGGATGGCCGGAGTTCAGCCTGATGGAGGGAAAGAGTTGTCAGGCTGCAGCCCTGTTCAATAGCCCACAAGATGACTCTGTGAAAACTTGAAAAAGATATTGCTTCCCCTAAACACCTTATTTCAACTGCCAGAAAATTGCCTAGCATTGTGCCCCTGCCATTGTGCACAGCTAAAGAAGAGAAATTCAAGAAAGAACCCAGGCATAGTCCAGAAGAGAAGGATCCAGCGAATGAAACCAGGACAGAATGGGCAGGGTGGGAACCAGGGGAGTGTAGTATCCTACAAGCCAAGTGAAGGATGCCTCAAGAAGGAAGGAGATGGGTGGGATGCTACTCATCAGTTGAGATAAAAACTCAGAGGTTTCCAATAGATGGTCATTGCAGACCTGGAGTTTAGGTGGAGTAGTGAGGACCCAAATCTGATGGAATGGATTAAAGAGAGAACAAAAAGTAAGGAAATTGAGGCAGCTACCAGAGACAACTCCCATAGTTTAGAATAATATTAGAAATAAAGGGGGGAAATGGGGCTGAGCAGGATGTGAGGTTAAAGATAAGTGGTACTGCAGAGTGTTTAAATTTCACTGGAATGACACAGTAGAGACAGACAGGTGATGCAGAAGGAAGCAAGAACAGCGGGAATAAAGTGCTTGAGTAGGCGAGAGCAGAAGGGATCCAGCAGGTAGATGGAAAGCCAGCCCTAGGTAGGAACAAGGACTTCTCATTCAAGCAACAGAAGGAGAGATGCAGGAAGGATCGTAGATCTTGTAGTTGAAGCCTACCAAAATTCTCTTTCAATTGCTTTCATTTTCTCAGTGACATAAGAAGCAAGGTTACGAGTGGAGCAGAGAGAGCATTGCTGGTCTGAGGAAAGAGAAGACAGGAGTGAAATCAGTCTTTGGGAAAGTGGGGATGGATTGACAAGGTGAGTGAAGCCCCTCTGCCAGGAAGGGCTGAGTGCCTACTTCAAGTCCAAGGTCAGGAGTTTAAAGTGAGGCCAACTGACAAGGGTGTGTGCCCTTCACAAGCCATAGGGAGCTTCTTGGGTGAAGGAGGAGAATAGTCCAAGTTGGATTTAACCAGGATTGAAGCTTTGCCAATAAGTACAAAGAAAGACGAGATGAACAAGGGAGTTGAGTGGCATGCAAGAAAATGTATGCAAGCCAGTTCATGACATCTCAGCTGGACAATGGGGAAAGAGATTGACAGAGAAAAGGAATAAGGTGGATTGGCAGTCTCAGAGGTCCCAAAGAATTGCTCGAGTTGGGATACCAAAGGGAACAGGCTAGAATAGAAAGAGAGGATGATCAGAGAGCACATGAAGTGAAGTGGAGACTTTGAGGTGGTGAGGGAATGGTTAATACAAAGTCTAGGATATGGCCCTGGAATAAAAGACTGACATGGTCCAAGGATAAAATCCTTGCAACTGAGATGCCAAGTGTTGGATGAATTATCTATGTGGATATTCAGAATACTGAAAATAATGACATAAGTGGCAGTGGAAAGACTGAAATCCAGGTGCTAAAATTCTCAATAAATGAGGGACATGCGGAGGAGGAGGGTAGGTGACACAAAAGGAGGGTGTGGGATGTGGCGGAGCCCAGTGGCATGTGCTTCGGATGCACTGCAATTCTTTAGAGTGGGTGCAACAAAGGCCTGGAAACAGCAGGGAGAATCAGGGATGTCTCACCTGCCTCCAGGCTCAAAATGTGAAGAGGGCAGGAGAGAAAAGAAAAGGAAGGAAGCACCACTTGAATGGCTGAAAAAAGATGAAGAAAGTGTTCAGAAAACAATTCGAGACTAACAGAGATTTTGCTGATGACTGTCTGGGAGCCCAGAAAGCTTAGTGGACAGGTTTGAGGACTGGGAAGAGTCAAAGCTTGAGTTAGAGAAGGGGCTGTAAAGGCAGCAAGAGAGGGAACAACATGGGTTGGCCTGAGACGCTGGGTCACTCACAGTGTCCAGGTGAATAGGCCATTCTTGCATAGGGCACAATGGGAAACGAGACCTAGTGGGTGATTATTCCTAGATGCTGCCTCTTTAGGGACTGGCCTGGGAGTGCTGAGTGTTGAGAGAGAGGAATTGAGCGTCTTTCCAGAAGCACTAATGGACACCAAAGCGTTTTACTTCTGATCTAACTTGTTCAGGTTTCCTTATTCCCGATTTCTCTTTGCTGGCTGGGTCCTGATTTCCTGGCCCGATTAAGCCAGTGTGAGCTTCTGAGCATTCTGCTACTTGGACCAACATCCAAACCTGAGCTCATCTCTGCACTAGTGAACACGCCTCTGTAATTCCACCTACAATAAATAGGCTATGGAAGTAAATATTTGGGGACTGTTCTGGTTGCATTCTGTCTAACCTGGCCCAACACTAAGGGCTTTTCATAACATGAGCAGTAAATAAAACTAACTGAGCTTTATTTTCAGTGAAAACACTCAGACACCCCTTCCTGGTAGACAAATACATGGGAGAGAAAGCATTAAATGAGCGAATATAATGGCAGCCAGAGGCCATGGTATTAATTATCTTTTTATTCTCTTCTTGTAGAATATGACAATCCCAGGTCATGTCTTTTCACACCTCTGTCCTTAAACAAGCTATTCTTGCCCCTTGGGTGTGCTTCTTTCCTTTGTCTACATGTAGAATTCCTACTCAGTCTTCAAGATCCAGTTCAAATGCCATCTCACCTTCAAATTCCTAGATCAGCCTCTCACTTCTCTAGCCAAGTTGCTTCACTATATTCCCTCGTTAGTTTGTTATAATTTGCCCCATTGGGTCCAACTCATCTTGCAACACTCCAGCTCCTTCCTGGGGCTAAGAGTCACCTCATCCTTCACCTCTTCCACTCATCACCACTCTTTGCTCAATGGCTCATGTCTTCTTATCCTCCAGTTTTGCTTATAAATCATTTCTTCGAAGAGGCTGCCCTGACCCCTTTTTAGGGGTAGGTCCTTCCTGTTATTTTTTCTCAGTCCACTGTTTGTGTCCTTCAGGCCCTGATCATAATTGACCACTGTTTCCGGCTCTCTCTTCCAGACAAGCACATAGTCCAGCTGCAGCCAGCTCCCACTTCCCTCCCCATCTTCTGCGAATGTTTCTCCATTAAATCTAGCAATAGACAGCATCTAGAAATGAAGACAATCATTGCCAACCTATCTTATATCACCCTAACTGCATTTTTTCTTAACATGGAACTGAGTTTTACCTGTTCTCTTTTCATCATCAACAACTAAAAACATCAGGCAATTCCTCACCGTTCAAAGTAAGCCCTGTGTTGCTGAAGATAACTTAGCATACAATGGAGATCGGGTGGGTGGAGGGAACCATGGCTTTCTATTTCAGCCAGAGCAGAGGCTGGAGAAGAAAGAGGTGCTCCTCCTCTCTCCCTCTCTGGGCCAGGACCACTGGTGCCAGCTCTGCTTGATCTGGGATCTCTTAAAGCCAAGATCTGAGATTTGTTTGGAGTCAGAGGACGGAGGAAGAGTTTCAATCAGAATTTAAATTCCCCCATTTGGAACTCTATGGAGCAACCAGAATGATCTTCTCAAAGGGAAAAGCTGATCAGATCCCTCTCCTGCTTATACACCCCTTCAAAGACATCCAATGCTCATAGGATGAAATCTAAACCTCTTGACGGACCTGTGAAGCTCTGAATGGTTTGAGTCTTGATCATCTCTATGGCATCGACATCAACCTCCTGGGGTCTTTGAGGGCCCCATAATTAGCACCCTTTTTTCCCACTCAAGTTCTGACCAATGAAGAAATAGGACAAAGGGGTAAGCATCTTTGTCAGTGATAAAGGTAGGTCGGAGGAATGTAGCTTGAATCTGTGTGCTGGTGTACCTCACACTCAGAACCTCAGAATTAGGATGCCCAGGGGAAGATAGTGCTGATCCAAGGCAGGCCACCCTCCTATGGGCAGAGCCCCTCCCTGGAGGACCAAAGGGATCTCAAGCTCCCTCCCTGAGAAGAAAAGAAGGCACTGAGCTGCTTCTGTCCACTACAGACATCATTCCTACTACACTCCAAGGGAGGTGAGTCAGTAAGGGGTAGAAAGAGGCCAGGAATGCTCTAATGAAGTTACCTCCACATGAGAGAAAACTCAGGAGAGGGGAATAAGGACCCACTCACACAGCCCTCCCTCACTTCTTCACTCTGGCCACATTGCCTCCTCTCAGCTCCTCATACTCACCTCCTTCCACCACAGAGCCACTGAACATAGTGTTCCTCTGCTGGAATGTGCTTCCCTCCCCTCGGGCCCAGTTAACTTGTCCTGATCCCTCAGCTCTCAGCTGCAACATCATGTTCTTTGGAAAGACTTTCCACCCCACTCCATTCCCACCCAAGACCAGTCTCTGATGTCTCTCTCATTTATAGGACTCATCATGGTTGAAATCTTATAAGGTGTATGTGATTGATTGAATAATGTCTATCTTCCCTACTAGCCCATAAGCTTCATGAGGGCACAGCCTGGCACAGTTCTTGACACATAGTAGGCATTTGATACTCACTGAATGGAATGCATGAATGAATGAATAAATATATTTTGGAGAGAATTAACAACATACGTGTGCACGCACACACACACACACACACACACGAGCCAGAGATTCCACAGACAGAACTACACATTTCTGCATGCATGAATGCGACCAGAGAGACAGTTGCAGTCTTTCCCTGGGAAATAGCCTTGGAGGTGAATACTTGCCTACAGAAAGATCGTTGGGGAATGTTCTTAGGATCAACACCCCTGGGGAAGTGAAAGAAGCAGGACTCAGCATAGAGAACAATTGAAAGTCATAAGAAAGGCCTTGGTGGAACCTATGCAAGCTCTGAAGCTGAACCGCCTTTCAGAGATTTTTTGAGCCAACTCAGGGGGCCTGGCCTTTGTAGCCCCACTGTACTGACGAGTCATTGGAAGTGGGCTTACCTTGGGAAGGAGCTATGACCTTGAGTGAGGTGTCTCTCTTATTCTGAGGACAATTCTCAGAGAAAGATTCAGCTGAGATCTGCCAACACTCCCAGCAGCTGGGGAATGAGTGCCTCAGCCCTTGGAGAGGAAGGGGAATCTGGGTGGTGGACAATAGTATCCATTACAAGCACCCATTTGTCACCTGCTTCCTGAGTCACACATGGGCATGGCCTCTGCTTAGAGATCTTATTCATTAAATGTTAGGTCACTTATCCAAGATTTCCTTGAGCACCTTTCATATAGCAAGCACTGAGTTTTGTCATGTCTGAAAGAAAAATAAAGATTTTCTAAAAGAGTGTCACTAAAAGGTTTAAGAAGGATATTAATAATAAGAGCTACAAGGTCAACACTTTTCATGTGCCAGGCACTATAGTAAGTACTTTGCAGGCTCATTTAATCCTTGCATCAGTCTGAGATCGATATTACTATCCCCATGTCTTAGTCCATTTTGTGCTTCTGCAACAGAATACTACAGACTGGGTAACTTACAATGAACTTTATGGAATCATGCTTCTGGAGGCTGGAAAATCCAAGACCAAAGGGCCAGCATCTGGTGAAAGGCTTCTTGCTATGTCATACCATGGCAAAAGGTGGAAGGGCAAGAGAGAGAGAGAGTAAAATGGGGCTAAACTCCCCGTTTTACAAAAGAACCGACTCTAACAATAATGGCATTAATCCATTCACTCTACCTTCATGGCCTAATCACCTCTCATTAGGCCCCACCTCCCATCACTGTTGCACTGGAGAGTAAGTTTCCAACACATGCTTTTGGGGAGATACATTCAAACCATAGCACCCCATTTTACAAATGCAGAAAATGAAGCTCAGAAAGGTTAGTGACTTGCCTGAGGCCATACAGCTCATGAGCAGCAAATCTCTGATTCCCAAGTCCTTGCCTTTAAACACTATCTTACACTGCCCACATTTGAAGATAGCAACTTCCTGTCAGAATGCTTTGCATATACTTTTATGTCCATTGGGAATGCATCTAGCTGTAAGTAACAGGCATTCCAACTTACAGTGGCTCAAACAAGTCAAGATTTATCTTTCTCATGTTATAAAATATCTGGGGGTAGTCTGCCACTGGTGTTGGTTCAGTGGATGGATTATGTTATGTCTAGCATCTCTGCAAATGTCCTGGCCTTTACCACATGCTTATTGCCTCATGGTTGCAAAATGGCAGTTGACCCTCTACATACCACACCCATTTCAAGTCAAGAAGAATGGGGAAAAGTTGCATTAAGGTTGGCCTTCCTTCTCTTTCCACCAAAAAAAAAGAAAGATAAAAGCTTTCTAAGAAACCGTATTATCTTCCTCTTACATCTCATTGGCAAGACTGTTCATATGATCACCTTCCTGCACAGGAAACCAGGAGACTAAGTATTTAGCTTTTTGAACCACTATGGGGGTGGCAGGCAAGGGGTCTGGGTACGGGAACTAAATTGGCCAATCAGTCACATCTACCACAACCACCTAGATGATCAGTCTGCATTGTAGTCATTGTCTGTGCATGTGTCTGTCTCCCTCACATATCAGGCAAAGGTAGAAATACCTTCTTACTCATGTTTGCATCTCCAAAGTTCCTGGCACTTAGTAAGAGAGAGTTTAATAAGTAGATGTTCTACAGAATTAATGCTCCATTCCCCAGGTCCTGCTCCAATGCTGAACCTTAGGGAAGAAATTATAATGTCTTCTGGAAGACGCGCTACCCAGTCTGCAGCCCTGCTGGCTATGAAAAGAAGGCATATCTAGGATTGTCAACAGTGTGTAGGCTTCCAGACTCATACTCAGGCTTCAGAGCATCCTCCATAAATCGTGGACAGAAGGTATGGACAGAAGGACAAAGGGTGTGAGAAATTAAAGGGGAGACTTAGAAATTTTAGTGCAGCCCAAGGGTCATTATTTAGCCTTGTTAATAGAAAGAACACAGGTATCTAAGTCAAGGGCCCATATTTTAGTCCAATATTTTCTCATAAGTAAGTACGGCCTTAAGGAAGTTGCTTCACACACCTCTTTGCCCCAGTGTCCCCACCTGCAAAGTAATAACCATTCAACTATGAAGATAGTTTCTTAGAATTGGAACAAACATTCACCTCTCCTTCTAAGTTTTTATTTGCCATTTTTTACTTTTTAGTTTTTGTGGGTATATAGTAGGTGTATATATGTATGGGGTATATGGATATTTTGATCAGAGTAAACAAGGTAATCCATCACCTCAGGCAGTTAATCCTTTGTGTTACCAGCAATCCAATTACACTCTTTTAGTTATTTTTAAATGTACAATTAAAAATTATTGGCTTTTGTAGTAGATTTCACATAGCTAGTAAAAAATACCTTTTATTATTGACTATAGTCACCCTGTTGTGCTATCCAATCCTAGATCTTATTTTTTCTTTCTAACTATATTTTTTGTACCCATTAACCATCCCCTCTTCCATCCCATCCCCACCCCACTGCCCTTCTCAGCCTCTAGTAGTCATCATTCTACCCTCTAACTCCATGAATTCAATTGTTTTAATTTTTAGCTCCACAAATACATGAGAACATATGGAATTTGTCTTCCTGTGCCTGGCTTATTTCACTTAACATCATGACCTCCAGTTCCACCCATGTTGTGGCAAATGACAGAACTTCTCTCCTTTTTAGCCATTAGAAAATTGGGGCACAGAGGGGGAAAGTGACTGACACAGATTTTCTAGTTAGAATCACATGGAGTTGTCTAAATGAGCATTTACACAGACACAAGAAATATGATGGCAACCCACATAATCACACTTTTCTGTTGGGTGGCTTGCTGCTGACCTGAAAGGGGCTCAAAATACCTCCAGGCTGAGGTACCACTGGCTTCCTCACTCAATCAGGCTCAAGGGTGGCATTTTCTAGTATCCAACCAGCCAGGTTATATTGAGCCACATGTGTCCTGAAAGAACCTTCTCATTCCTACGTACATCAACAACAGCAGACAGGCCAGCCACGCTGGTGTCAAAGCTTGTCTGCAAGCAATCACTGAGCCTTTTAATTAGTCCTGGTGAAAGTCTGGGCTCTTTGCAGCTGCACTGCTTCCTGCACCCCTGAGGTCTCAATCAGTGGTGCCCAATTCCAACGTCCACAGCAATTGAGAGGGCATCATCCACTGAGAAAACACAAGGGTCAAAAAGTACTCCGAATCCAACAATGCTTCTAAATAAATTTGTGTTTTACTCATTAAAACAAGCTCTACATATATTTTCAATCAGTCATTTTAAAATATGAATATTTATAATTCATTTAGTCGAGAGAGTTGATACTTGCTCTTAGGCTAGGAACCACTGGTCTAAAAATCAATGAACCAAGTCATCAGTAATGTGTCATTATTCATGTGTTTTCATACAGAGTCATGATGGAAATAATCTGGCTGGAAGAGAGTAGATGAGAATCATGAGACCTGGTAAACATGCTCTGCCTATAACTATATAACATTTGGTGATTTGCATTATCTCTCAAAGCCCTTGTTTCCTTTTCTGTAGGATTCTCATCTCTAAGTGAACATGGGAGTCACCTTGGTCCTACACTCAGATATTCTGGTTTAATCAGTCTGAGTGTGGCCTGACACTGGGATTTTTTATGCTCCCCCAAATGGCTGCAGTATACACCCATGTTGACAACCACTGTTATAAGGGACTAGATAAGGCACAACAATTACTGATCCATCTTCTGCCATAGCCCTCCTCTCACACCCATTGTGAACATCACTATTGACAGCAGTGCCCAATCTGCTGAGCCCAGATAGATATTGTCTTGCTATCCTTCTCAACACAAGAACCCACCCAACAGCTACCAATAGTTCAACACTGGCACAAGGAATGAGATCATTTTGCCATTCCCAGACTAGATAACTCTTGGGATTCATCTCTAAAATTCTGAGTCTGAGATTTCCTCTAGTACTGAGAAGTGAGAAATGATAATGAATTTCACAGGTTAACTCGTGGAATATTTGATGTGACTCAGAGCTATTTTTTTCCTATTTCCTTGCTGATGCTCACACATTCTGCAGTGATAATGCTGATGAGTGATGAGTTAACGCACATAGAGATAACCAGTATGTGCTTCTCCAGACACTTGGCCAAAACATTGTGTTCTATATTCTGGACATCAAGGTCTCAAACATTGTAATTACATCTTTTTTATGTTTTTTTTTTATTTCAATAGGTTTTTGGGGAACAGTTGGTGTTTGGTTACATGAATAAACTCTTTGGTGGTGATTTGTGAGACTTTGGTGCACCCACCACCCTAGCAGTGTACATTATACTCAATTTATAGTCTTTTATCCCTCCCCACCCCTAACCCTTTCCCCCAAATCCCCAGAGTCCAATGTATCATTTTTATCCCTTTGCATCCTCATAGCTTAGCTCCCACTTGCAAGTAAGAACACACAATGTTTGGTTTTATTTCTGAGTTACTTCACTTAGAATAATAGTTTCTAATTCCATCCAGGTTGCTGTGAATGCCATTATTTCATTCCTTTTTATGGCTGAGTAGTATTCCATTGTATACATATACCACATTTTCTTTATCCACTCATTGATTGATGGGCATTTGGGCTGGTTTCATATTTTTGCAATTGCAAATTGTGTTGCTTTAAACATGCATGTGCAAGTATCTTTTTCATATAATGGCTCCTTTTCCTCTGAGTAGATACCCAGAAGTGGGATCACTGGATCAAATGGTAGGTCTACTTTTAGTGCTTTAAGGAATCTCCACACTGTTTTCCATGGTGGTTGTACTAGTTTACATTCCCACCAACAGTGTTAAAGTGTTCTCTTTTCACTGCACCCACACCAACATCTATTATTTTTTGATTTTTTGAATATGGCCATCCTTGCAGGAGTTAGGTGGTATCACATTATGGTTTTGATTTGCATTTCCCTGATAATTAGTGATGTTGAGCATTTTTTCATCTGTTTCTTGGCCATTTGTATATCTTCTTTTGAGAATTGTTTATTCATGTCCTTTGCCCACTTTTTGAGGGGATTGTTTTTTTCTTGCTGATTTGTTTGGGTTCCTTGTAGATTCTGGATAGTAGTCCTCTGTCAGATGTATCGATTGTGAAGATTTTCTCCCACTCTGTGTGTTCTCTGTGTACCCTGCTGATTATCTCTTTTACTGTGCAGAAGCTTTTCAGTTTAATTAAGTCCCATCTATTTATCTTTGTTTTTGTTGCAATTGCTTTTTGTTCTTGGTCATAAAATTTTTGCCTAAGCCAATGTCTAGAAAGGTTTTTCTGATGTTATCTTCTAGAATTTTCATGGCTTCAGGTCTTAGATTTAAGTTTTTTTTATTATTATTATTATACTTTAAGTTTTAGGGTACGTGTGCACAATGTGCAGGTTAGTTACATATGTATACATGTGCCATGCTGGTGTGCTGCACCCATTAACTCATCATTTAGCATTAGGTATATCTCCTAGATTTAAGTTTTTTATTTAATTTAGATTTAAGTTTTTAATCCATCTTGAGTTGGTTTTTGTATAAGGTGAGAGATGAGGATCTGGTTTCATTCTTTTACATGTGGCTTGCCAATTATCCCAGCATCATTTGTTGAATAGGGTGTCCTTTCCCTTTATGTTTTTGTTTGCTTTGTCAAAGGTCAGTTGGCTGTAAGTATTTGGGTTTATTTCTGGGTTCTCTATTCTGTTCCATTGGTCTATGTACCTATTTTTATACCAGTATCATGCTTTTTTGGTGACTATGGCCTTGTAGTATAGTTTGAAGTCAGGTAATGTGATGCCTCCAGAGTTGTTATTTTTGCTTACTCTTGCTTTGGCTATGTGGGCTCTTCTTTGGTTCCATATGAATTTTAGGGCATTTTTTCTAGTTCTGTGAAGAATGATGGTGGTATTTTTATGGGAATTGTATTGAATTTGTAGATTGCTTTTGGCAGTATGGTTATTTTCACAACATTGATTCTACCCATCCATGAACATGGAATGTGTTTCCATTTGTTTGTGTCATCTATGATTTCTTTCAGCAGTGTTTTGTAGTTTTCCTTATAGAGGTTTTTCATGTCCTTGGTTAGGTATATTCCTGTCCTTGGTTAGGTATATTCCTAAGTTTTTTGTTTTGTTTTGTTGTAGCTATTGTGAAAGGGGATGAGTCCTTGATTTGATTCTCAGCTTGGTCATTGTTGGTATATAGCAGAGCTACTGATTTGTGTACATTAATTTTGTATCCTGAAACTTTGCTGAATCCACTTACCAGTTCAAGGAGCTTTTTGGATGAGTCTTTACGGTTTTATAGGTATACAATCATATTATCAGCAAACAGCAGCAATTTGACTTCCTCTTTACAGATTTGGATGCTTTTTATTTCTTTCTCCCATCTGATTGCTCTGCTAGGACTTCCAGTACCATGTTGAACAGAAGTGGTGAAAGTGGGCATCCTTTTCTTGTTCCAGTTCTCAGGGGAATGTTTTCAACTTCTCCCCTTTCAGTATAATGTTGGCTGTGGGTCTGTCACAGATGGCTTTTATTACCTTAAGGTATGTCTCTTCTATGCCAATTTTGCTGAGGGTTTTAATCATAAACTGATGCTGGATTTTGTCAAATGCTTTTCCTGCATCTCTTGAGATGATCATGTGATTTTTGTTTTTAATTCTGTTTATGTGGTGTTTCACATTTATTGATTTATGTATGTTAAACCATTCCTGCATCCCTGGCATGAAACCCACTTGATCTCATCGGATTATCTTTTTGATATGCTGTTTGATTCAGTTCACTAGTATTTTGTTGAGTATTTTTGCATCTATGTCCATTAGGGATATAGATGTTGGGTCTTTTTTTGTTGTGTCTTTCCCTGGTTTTGGTATTAAGGTGATACTGGCTTCATTGAATGATTTAGGGAGGCTTTCCTCTCTCTCTGTCTTTTGGAATAGTGTCAATAGGATTGGTACCAATTCTTCTTTGAATGTCTGATAGAATTCAGCTCTGAATCTGTCTGGTCCTGGATTTTTTTTTGTGTGTAATTGTTTTATTACCGTTTTAATCTCACCGCTTGTTATTGGTCTGTTCAGAGATTCTATATCTTTCTGGTTTAATCAAGGAGGGTTGTATATTTCCAGGAATTTATGCAATCTCCTCTAGGTTTTCTAGTTTATACACATAAAGGTGGTCATAGTAGCCTTGAATAATCTTTTGTATTTCTGTGGTATCAGTTGTAATATCTCCAGTTTTGTTTCTAATTGAGCCTATTTGGATCTTTTCTTTTCTTGGTTAATCTCACTAATGATCTGTCAATTTTATTTATCTTTTCAAAAAACCAGATTTTTGTTTCATTTATCTTTTGTATTGTATTTGTTTGTTTCAATTTCATTTCATTCTGCTCTGATCTCTGTTATTTCTTTTTTTCTCCTGGGTTTGGGTTTGGGTTGTTCTTGTTTCTCCAGTTCCATCAGGTGTGACCCTAGACTGTCTATTTGTGCTCTTTCAGACTTTTTGATGTAGGCATTTAATGCTATGAACTGTCCTCTTAGCACTGCTTTTGCCGTATCCCAAAGGTTTTGGTAGGTTGTGTCACTATTATTATTCAGTTCAAATAATTTCTTAATTTCCATATTGATTTCATTGTTTACCCTATGATCATTCAGAAGCAGATTATTTAATTTCCATGGATTTGCATGTTTTTGAGGGTTCCTTTTGGAGTTGATTTCCAATTTTATTCCACTGTGGTCTGAAAGAGTACTTGATATAATTTTGGTTTTATTAAATTTACTAAGACTTGTTTTGTAGACTATTCTATGGTCTATCTTGGAGAATGTTCCATGTGCTGATGAATAGAATGTATATTCTGCAGTTGCTGGGTAGAATGTTCTATAAATATCTGTTAAGTTCATTTGTTGTAGGGTATACTTTAGGTCCATTGTTTCTTTGTTGATTTTCTGTCTTGATGACCTGTCTAGTGCTGTCAGTGGAGTATTGAAGTCCCCCACTATTATTCTGTTGCCATCTATCTTATTACTTAGGCCTAGTAGTAATTGTTCTACAAATTTGGAAGCTCCAGTATTAGGTGCATATGTATTTAGAATTGTGATATTTTCCTATTGGATTAGTCTTTTTATCATTATATAATGTCCCTCTTATCTTTTTTAACTGCTGTTGCTTTAAAGTTTGTTTTGTCTGATATAAGAATAGCTAATTCTGCTCACTTTTGGTGTCCATTTGCATGAAATATCTTTTTCCACCCCTTTACCTTAAGTTTATGTGAATCCTTATATGACAGGTGAGTCTCATGAAGACAGCAGAAATTTGGTTGGTGAATTCTTATCCATTCTCCCATTCTGTATCTTTTAGGTGGAGGATTTAGGCCATTTAAATTCAATGTTAGTACTGAGATCTGAGGTGCTATTCTCTTCATCATGCTATTTGTTGCCTGAATAGCCTTGGGTTGTTTTTTTTTTTTTTCATTGTGTTACTGTTACATATGTCCTGTGAGATTTATGCTTTAAGAAGGTTCTATTTTGTTTTATTTGGAGGATTTTCTTCAGGATTTAGAGCTCCTTTTAGCAGTTCTTGTAGTGCTGGCTTGGCAGTGGCAAATTCTCTAAGCATTTGTTTGTCTGGAAAAGACTATCTTTTCTTCATTTATGAAGCTTAGTTTTGCTGGATAGAAAATTCTTGGCTGATAATTGTTTTGTTTAAGGAGGCTAAAAATTGTTTTGTTTAAGGAGGCTGATAATTGTTTTGTTTAAGGAGGCCAATCCCATCTAGCTTGTAGGGTTTCTGCTGAGAAATCTGCTGTTAATCTGATAGGTTTTCCTTTATAGGTTACCTGTTGCTTTTGCCTCCCAGCTCTTAAGATTCTTTCCTTTGTCTTTAGACAACCTTATGACTATGTGCCTAGGCAATGATCTTTTTGTGATGAATTTCCCAGGTGTTCTTTGAGCTTCTTGTATTGGGATGTCTAAATCTCTAGCAAGGCCAGGGACGTTTTCCTCAATTATGCCCTCCAATGTTTTCCAAACTTTTACATTTGTCTTCTTCCTTGGGAACACCAATTATTCTTAGGTTTGGACATTTAACATAGTCCCACACGTCTTGGAGCCTATTTTTTTTAAGTCTTTTTTCTTTCTGTCTGATGGACTGGGTTAATTCAAAAGCCTTGTCTTCAAGCTCTGAAGTTCTTTCTTCTGCTTAATTCTATCGCTGAGACTTTCCAGTGCATTTTGCATTTCTCTAAGTGTGTCCTTGATTTTCAGAAGTTGTGATTGTTTTTTATTTATGCTCTCTATTTCACTGAAGAATTTTCATTTCATATCCTGTATCATGTTCTTTATTTCTTTTAGTTGGACTTCACCTTTCTTTGGTACCTCCTTGATTAACTTAATAATTGACCTCCTGAATTATTTTTCTGGCAACTCGGAGATTTTGTCTTGGTTTGGATCCATTGCTGGTGAGCTAGTATGACCTTTCGGGGGTGTTAAAGAACCTTGTTTTGTCATATTACCAGAATTATTCTTTCTGGTTCCTTCTCATTTGGGTAGACTATGTCAGAGGGAAGATCTGGGAATCAAGAACTGCTCTTCAGATTCTTTTGTCCCACAGGTGCTCCTTTGATGTGGAGTTCTCCCTGTTCCCTTAGGAATGGGACTTTCTGAGAGCCAATCTGTAGTTATTGTTTTTGGTCTTCTGGGTCTAGCCACCCAGTAGAGCTACTGGACTCCAGGCTGGTACTGGGGATTGTCTGCAAAGGGTCCTGTGATGTAATCCATCTTCAGGTCTTGAAGCCATGAATACCAGCACCTGCCCCAGTAGAGGTAGCCAGGGAGTGAAGTGGACTCTGTGAGGGTCCTTGGTTGTGTTTTTGTTTAGTGCACTAGTTTTGTGTTTGTTGGCCTCCAGCCAAGAGGTGGCACTTTCAAGACAGCATCAGCTGCTATTCTATAACGGGGAGGCAAACTTGCCCTAGTGACACCTGGCTAAGTGTTCGGGTTTCTCAGGTGGTGGGCAGGGCCATAGAGCTCCCAGGAGATCATGACCTTTGTCTTGGACTACCAGGGAGGGTAGAGAAAGACCACCAGGTGGGGGCAGGGATAGGCATGTCTAAGTTCAGCCTTTCCTTGGATGGGGTTTGCTGAGGCTGCTGTGGGGGATAGGGGTGTGGTTCCCAGGCCAATGGAGTTATATTCCCAGGGGGATTATGGCTGCCTCTGCTGAATCATACAGGTCACCACAGAAGTAGGGGAAAACTGGCAGTCACAGGCCTCACCCCACTCCCAAGCAGCCTACAGTCCCAAAGGCCAGGTCTCACTCCCACCATGCCCCCACAACAGTACCGAGTCCATTTCCAGGCAGCCGGTGAACAGGGCTAAGAACTTGCCCTGGACCATGAACCTCCATATTGAGAAAGCAAGCAGACTTACAGTTTTTCGGCATGTCAGGGAGCCTGCAGTGGTGATCCAGTTCCTTCAAAGGGTCTGTGGATTATCTCGGCTTTCCTGGTATGTTCCTGCAGTAGTTCTTGAAGCAAAAGTCTATGATGTGAGTCTTCACATGCTGCTCTGTCCATTCAAGTGGGAGCTGCAAGCTAGTCCTACCTCCTATCCACCATCTTAATCCATTGTGATTAAATCTACTACAAGCCTCTTACAGGTAATAATACAGAAATATTGGCTATCTGAATGGTGAAAAATCTAATCCAATCACAACAGAAAAAAAATAATAATTAACAACATGGCTGCATCTAAGTACATTTGAAATTACCTAATATAAACTTTCTAAACTTGAAATATCATTTCCTGGAATTTTTTTACTTTCCTTATTTTGTTTTTAGTGGGAAGGGGTATGGATTGTAAATGAATTTACAGCTAAGCAAATGAATAGGGGAAAGTTTTTACCTTCAGTTTCAGCATCACACTTTATCTTTCACCATTCCCAGGGTATAAATATGAAGAAAATATACCCATAATAAATTATAATAAACAATATAATTCCATATATGCAAATTAGTTAATAAATGGTTCTTACTGAAGCAATTTCTAAGCAATAACCTATAACTATAGCTTTAAATTGTTAATCGGGTGATGAAAAACTGTTGGATCTCTCATTCGAAAAGTCTGCAGTCTTTCTAAGACAGAAAGTTTCTTCAAGAGCAGAGATGTTCAATGTCCAGGCATCAGAAACAGCTTAGGTGGTAACATTAGATCTGGTATTTTCCAGGTTTGATTTATTTCAGGGAAATAAAAACAGAATTAGTCAATACCTTCCCACCAGCATACACTAAGGAAGGTTTAAAATCACTCAAATAGTTTTAAGACAGTGGTTCTTAACTTTGGCTGCACCTCAGAGTTAATGGAGAAACTCTGAAAATCACTGATACTTAGGTCCCACCCTAGAGATTCTGTGTAGTTGATCTTGAGGGCAGCCTGGGCATCAAGAGTTTTAAAGACTCCACCACCAACCCTGCTGTGCTCCTAAAGTCAAGCACCACAGCCTCAGAAAACACCATCCACATTAAGCCAGGGGGAGAGCTACATAAACAAAGACATGCAATTCATCCCGTGTCACCAGCTATTCATGCCCACTGCTTTTTGACTGAACTAAGGGGAACCAGGAGGTAAGAAAGTCTGGAAGTAAAATTGATAAACAAAGAACAAATCCAGAAATTGTGAACCAAAGCCAGAAAAGCCACCACCACAGCCCAGAGGCCAGCGCTTTGTTGGGACTGTCCTGGCAGGAAGCAAAGGTGCTCTATTAGAGGGCCTGGGAACTAAGCTCCCGGGGATGCAATGTATATCTATGGATTTAGGAGGGTCAGAAGTCCTTAAAGGGCAAGAACTCTGCTCATCTGCTTGCTCTCTCTGCTCAAGAGGAGCCCACATGGGAGACAGATTCCTGTAGTGAGATCAGGTGGCTGCAATGAAAGCAATAAATGGGAAATTCTGGAAACTGATGACCAGCGTGTTTGTTTATATTTTGCCCCTGGAACAGGGAGACCTTTGAATGTCTCCTCTGCTCAGAGCGTCTGTTTTCCACATGTCCCAACAGTGAAAAAAGGGAAAAAGAAAAAACAAAATGGACTTTTTTTGGGCTGCAAAGCCTACTGGTCAAACATCCACTTTGCCTGGTGCCAGACATTTACCTTTCATGTAGTCATAGCAGTTTGGCATGAAAAACATTGGCCTATAAAGATGACTTTTTTTTTTTTGAGACAGAGTCTCGCTCTTTCACCCAGGCTGGAGTGCAGTGGCGCGATCTCAGCTCACTGTAAGCTCCAGGTGACCTTGTTGGAATAATTTTGCCATTATCTTTTCCATGTTTTCCAGCCCAGCACTAAGTTAATTTAAAATAAATGACCACTTCAGTGTCTTTGTGCCATGTAAGATGGAGAGTAATTTCAAGGGAAAGATGCTTAACAGAGCAATGAAATATACACTGACTGACACTTGTTTTATACAAAAATTCTGAGGCTTTATACAAATGTATCATTAAGTTGCAAATATTTGTTGAGAGCTGAGTTTTTGCTCCGTAAACAATCCCAGCTTGTGAAGACCTTTGAGAATCGTCTTGATTTCAAAATGCATTTAGTGATCTGTAAAGGGCAGGAAAAAAATGCAGGAAACCACTACAAATAATAATTCCCATGTTCAACATGGGGAAGTAACAATGTATTGGTAACCATTACGCTTTGTGTTTATCTAGATTCTCTCCAGGGAGGGTGTATGAATCTGCAACAAAGTAGAGAATCATCTGGAAAACACAGTGGCTCTCTAAGTTAGCTCTCTGAACAAATGTGGGAGAGGCGGGGGATTTCTGTGTGTGTGCTTACACACCCCTCCTCCGACTGTTTGCTCGCTTTTCTCTTTTCCAATTTTTCTAGACATTGGCTGTTAGGCCTCAGTGCCAGATAAATTTGGCAAGGATGGCATTTTTTTATTTCCACTTTCTTTTCCTAACTTATTTCTTTCATGTAGTAAATATGCATTGACTGCCATTACTGTCAGTGAAAATCTCAGAATAACCTTTGATTGAGTTCATACAGTGACTTTGGAACCAGAAATAAGCCAAAGATCTCATTGTTGGGCCTGATTCTGACCCCTTTAAGATTCTGAGAGCCATTAGGTCCCCAAAGCGCCAATTCTTTCATTTACTGTAAACGGCCACATCTCTCAGGCAATCTGGGTTAGCTGAATGCAAACCAATGCAGCATCACTTTTCATTGCTTTCACCTGTTTGGTTTTTGTCATTTCTTCCTTTGTAACATCAGTAAAATCTGTTCTTGTTTCCACATTCAATTGTACAGCTCCAGTTGTTAAGGTAGGTAGACCTGTACTTACCTAGACATGTGAGAGGGCAATGAATAATTGGGTGACCCTACAGACCAATACTCTTTAAAGATTTGCTCAACATTTATTTCATGAAAGCAGAGAGAAACTGATTTTATATTAATAAAATTGTATTCTTTTCTATTTTCAGTCATGTGAGATTCATAACTAAGGTCTTCAGAATGAAAAAAAAAATGTTTTGTAAGCAAATTGAACTATGTAAAGATGTAGACAATAAATCCCTCTAAAATAAATCACTGAGACCCACTAAACAGTAACATGTCATATATTCTTGAATTTCAAAATAAGTTGCAAACACCAGCTTCTCACAACTGTCAACAGGAGCTGGTCTCAGGGTTAATGGAACAGACAGAACATGTAACTTGTACGTACATGCATGTTGAAAGATACTCAAAGATGGCAGTCAAGGGTAAATCTTTAATTCTTACTGTACAGCAGGGCCTACTTTAGTGGGAGCAGAATCAATTTACATTTGGCCAGTATGGAAGTCATCACATGGAAACCTGAGTTAGTCTGTACTATATTTCTAGGAGGTTCTAGTTTACAGATTGACATCTGGGAAGCTCCCTACCCCGCCACTCCCTAAAGCTAGTTCTGTTCCCAGTCTAGGGCCTGCCCATCTAACATGAGGACTGCTACTGATTTTTCACCATTTACTTCTATGAATGAATAGGAGTTCCTGCCTCCATTTTCTCTCCCTTCAAATAAGTCCCATTTAATCTGGTTTACCTTGTCCTGGTTGCCATTCAGTCACTAAACCCAAAATAGGCTTTCTTGTGCTTCATACAGTTTGTGAAGGAAGTGATGAAGAAAACACAGGCTCCCTGAATTAATACAGCTACCATATCTATGGGATGTTTCTATGAGTGTACAGTCTGGACTCCCAGAGTTACAATGGAAATTGGCAACCTGTAAATGCCACTTCTGCAGGGCTGCATTGCGCCCCCTCCAGGGATAGTAAGAGATCCTCACCACTGCAAGGCTTTTTTTGTTTGTTTGTTTGTTTTTCAGTGAAAGCCTGTGTGGCTAGTTCCCTGCACTCCAAAGTGAAAAGATAATTAAGCTGATCAGATAATAATTTCATCCATCATATGTATCTTGGGAGGAGAAGAAATGAACTCTTCCCTTTAAAAATGAGGTAAATCCATTAAAAGCATCTCTGTGATGAGCCTACTTAGAAATAGGTCACTTGCCTTGAAAGCACAGGTGAAAATTGTGCTGCATGAATACCCAAGAGCATGCACACTGGCCAGAACAGCAAGAAGAGAATTGAGACCTAATCCTGCCTCTGACAGCTGACTGATCACCCATGGGCAGGTGCTCAGTCTCCTTGAGTCTGTTTCCTCATTTGTAACATAAGAAGAAGAATCTCTGTCAATTTCAGTATCTTTGAGATGCTTGGTTTGGGGGGAAATATATATATCATAAGCCAACTCTGTTTTCTATAACCTCCCTCATTTCAGATGGGACATCGGTAAGTGAACTAAATTAATTCTTTTTCAATTAATCACTCCAGGAAAAATGATGTACCTTTAATGCAAAGAGAAACACCAAAGCTGGTGGTTTTATTGAAAAGAAAAAAAGTTTTTACAATATTGAAAAACCTTTGCAAGAAAACCGTGATGATGGCTTAACTTTCTTGTTTGTTGACTTATCATCTCTACCCAATTCACTGTCATCTCCCTTTTTAAAGGAAGTTCTGAGGCTGCCCAAATGTGAATTGGGTAAAGAACCCCTTTTCTATCTTTTCTTCTCAATTTAATTCGCAATTGACTCAGGCATAGGCTTCACTCCCCAGCCCACTCCACTGCTGAGACACCCCTTATGCCAAGAGCCTTCCTTCTCTCCTGCTCTCCCCTTCCCCACCTCTCTTTGGTTTAGGGAAGGATAGGGTGCCATGCAGCATGGCTCCATCAAGCCATGCCCACCTCTGCCCACCTCCCTCCCTCCCAGCTCCCCTCACCACACTCCAAAGGGAAGGTGGATTTTCTAGCCTGATTAGTTCGGCCAGAAGACATTCATTGGGCCATGCTTATTATTTGGATGAGGGAAGGGGGCATTCAATGCCTTAAAAGCAGTAGCCCTTAGCCTCCCTTGTTCCCCTCTCCGTTAGGTCCTACTTCTGGCCTTCATGTGCTCACGAAGCCTAGGAGGGCCTGGCCCTGCAGGACACACTAGCTAGCCTCACTCTCTTCAAGACCAAGAGGCTGGGTAGACAAGGAGGCTCTGGAGCCCAACAAGGCCCAGGAGTCATTCTCTCACTGTGTGTGTCCCCACCTGTCCTTCTCTGTCCCTGCAACACTCCCACCTACTTGCCCCTAAACATCCCCTAGGGCCCTTCTGCACTTCTCTCTCTATAGAGAAGCAGTTTAGCAAAGTAGTTATGAGATCAGGCTTTGGGCTGGGATTTGACTTGACTCATGCCTGTAATCCCAGCATTTTGGGAGGCCAAGGTAGGTGGATCACTTAAACCCAGGAGTTTGAGACCAGCCCGAGCAACATAGTGAGACTCCTGCTTCTGGCTCTACCACTCACCAGTTTTATGAGCTTGACAATATATTCCTTGAGCCTCAGTTTTCTCATCTGGAAAACTGGCACCTGGATCATTGTTTCTGCTCCATTTAGAACAATGTCTGGCACATAATAGTCCATGAGTGTTAGCTCCTATTCTCATCAGCACTGCTCCTATCATAGGAAAGAAAGAAAGAAGAAAGAAAGGAAAGAAAGGAAAGAAAGAAAGAAAGAAAGAAAGAAAGAAAGAAAGAAAGAAAGAAAGAAAGAAAGGAGAGAGAGAAAGAAAGAGAAAGAGAGAGAGACAGACAGAAAGAAAGAAAGAAAAAAAAAAAAAAAAGATGGGGTCTCACTCTATTGCCCAGGCTGGTCTTAAACTTCTGGCTTCAAGTGATCTGCCCACCTCAGCCTCCCAAAGTGCTGGGATTACAGGCATGAGTCACTGCACCCAGCTTCCTATCATTCTTTTTGAGTCCATGTGGCTGGGTAGGAAAGATGGCTCAGGGCCCCAGAAGAGCAGCAACCCCACCTTCCTTTTCTACAGCACCCTTACATGCAGATTTAACCTGGTGATAGGTTAAACCAGGGCCTGTTTGCAGACCAACTGGCAGCCTCTTTCTCTCCTAAGTGTCCTTCCTCCACACCACAGGCAGAGGGTATTGTGAACCACGGTCTGAAATGGAGGTCACTAAAAGATACCCCTCATATAGGCTCTGAGCCAAAACTGTATGATCTAACCCAGACTTTACCAGTTTTCTGCTGGGCTTCGGCTGGCACACTTATTATAAAGAGGTCCTTTATTCTCATTCTGCTATTGTTTTCCCAGACACTCTCCAGGTGACAGGAAAAGCATTGTTACTGGGAGCCAGAATGGGGGCCTTCATGGGAATCTGGTCATAAAATTATCAATAAAGCAGCAAATCCACACCTTTATCTGTCATAAGCCAGGCACATATACAGGAACTCTTTGAGATACTGGGGGCACAAAGACCAATCAGGCTCATCATCCCTGATTTTGGGGAGCTGATAGTCTAACAGGTAAGATTATTTCTCTGCAGAGTGGTTCTCAAATATTAATGAAAACCAGAATCCCCTGGAGGTCTTGTTAAGTTACAGATTTCAGGGCTCCAACTTCACCCTTTCTGATTCAGCAGGTCTTGGTGCTGAGAATTTGCATTTCTGACAGCTTCCAGGAAAGGATGATATTGCTGGGATGGAAACCACAGTCAGACCCGCTGCTTCGCTGTGCTCCGAGCAAGCACAGAATGTCTGGGATTCTATGGTGCTACAGATTTTTACCTCTAAACTACAGGGCTGTGGGTCCACACCCAAATCATCCAGGGGCTAGGGAATATTTCCTGGAGTACACAAACCTGCACAGGATCCTAAAGGATACGTATGGATTAAGCCTGGAGTGGCTTTTGGGCCAGGTGCTCAGCCAAGTGGTCTGGGCATAGGGATCATCATCATTAGAATGACTTGGAATATTGGAGTGCAGCTTCACCAGGCTTTAAGAAAGCCAAAGTCAATAAAACAAACAACCCCATCAAAAAGCGGGCAAAGGATATCAACAGACACTTCTCAAAGGAAGACATTTATGCAGCCAAAAGACACATGAAAAAATGCTCATTATCACTGGCCATCAGAGAAATGTAAATCAAAACCACAATGAGATACCATCTCACACCAGTTAGAATGGCAATCATTCAAAAGTCAGGAAACAACAGGTGCTGGAGAGGATGTGGAGAAATAGGAACACTTTTACACTGTTGGTGGGACTGTAAACTAGTTCAACCATTGTGGAAGTCAGTGTGGCGATTCCTCAGGGATCTAGAACTAGAAATTCCATTTGACCCAGCGATCCCATTACTGGGTATATACCCAAAGGATTATAAATCATGCTGCTCTAAGGACACATGCACACGTATGTTTATTGTGGCACTATTCACAATAGCAAAGACTCGGAACCAACCCAAATGTCCAACAATGATAGACTGGGTTAAGAAAATGTGGCACATATACACCATGGAATACTATGCAGCCATAAAAAATGATGAGTTCATGTCCTTTATAGGGACATGGATGAAGCTGGAAACCATCATTCTCAGCAAACTATCACAAGGACAAAATACCAAACACCACATGTTCTCACTCATAGGTGGGAACTGAACAATGAGAACACATGGACATAGGAAGGGGAACATCACACACCGGGGCCTGTTGTGGGGTGGGGGGAGGGGGGAGGGATAGCATTTGGAGATATACCTAATGTTAAATGATGAGTTACTGGGTGCAGCACACCAACATGGCACATGTATACATATGTAATAAACCTGCACGTTGTGCACATGTACCCTAAAACTTAAAGTATAATAAAAAAAAAAAGAAAGCCAAAGTCCAATGCTGATTGTGCCATGACAGGCCCCAGAAACAACAAAGGAGATTTACTACTCATGGGTGTTTTGTGCCCTCCAGCATCCCAAGGGCCCCTGGTCCATACAAACCCTGGCCAAGCCAGGGAATAAACCAGCAATTAGATCAAGAACAGATGAGGCAATCAGGGGGAGAAAATGGTCAAGGGAAATAAAAAGTGGAAGATTAGAAGGAAATACCAATAAAGCCAAAGTTGTGAGACAAATGGTGGGAATTTCAGTAGACCTGACATGCAGAGGAGATCCAGTTTAGGCGAATAAGCATAGCCTTTGAAATAGCATAGATCTGAGTTTAAATAGCAGAAGTAACTAGAATATAGTTAGTGCACAGTGATAGTTGTTGGATTGATTGGTACATGAAAGTATTTTCATATCTTATGAATTCAGTGGCCTTGGGAGAACAATGTACCTACCCTTTAGGGAGGGGTAGATACCATCTAGAAAAGAGGGTCTTTGATAAGCTTTTGGGCTCTAAGCTGTGGGTCCTCTTGATCAATGCTTCTCAAACTATCTATGGAGGAGGACCTGTGGGGTTTCTTTTGTTGCTGTTGTTTCCTATCATTCTAAATCCACATGGGGATCCACTGCACATAACGAGTATCTACAGGTGATTTTTTTTTTTTTTTTTTTTGAGACAGGGTCTTGCTCTGTCACCCAGCCTGGAGTGCGGTGGCTTGATCTCAGCTCACTGCAGCCTCCACCTCCCAGGATCAAGTGATCCTCCCACCTCAGCCTCCCAAGTAACTGAGACTACAGGCACTCACCACCACACCGAGCTAATTTTTGTATTTTTTGTACAGACTGGGTTTCGCCAGGTTGTCCAGGCTGATATCGAACTCCCGAACTCAACAATTTCCCCACCTTGGGCTCCCAAAATGCTGGGATTACAGGTGTGAGCCCCTGCTCCCAGGCTTACACGTGATTTAACACATGAATTTGAAGACAACCAAACAAATCTATACCTTGTTCAATAAAATGAACCAGCTAATCACGTACTTGGATATTGTAGCTTTGTCAAATTGCTACAGCAGAACTGCTAGATGTCAGGTTTTGAAGAAAGCAAGATTCCACACAACTTCCTTTAGATACCAAAAATGAAATTTTGAAGTCTGGGGAGTTTTACTTCGAGCCACAGGAAGCTAGAAATCACTCTAAGAAGAATTTCTAGCTCTATTAGAGAGGTTTTTAGTGTGCAGAGAGAAAAAAAGAACAAGGAGAAACAAGAAGTCAGACACATCTTAGTCACTTCCCCACTCCCAGCACTGCTATCGTCACCATACCCAAAACCACCAGGCAAAAATCCCAGGGCAGGGAGAGGGCCTTGCTGATTGTAGTAGAAACATGCAGACACACGTGGAAAAACCAGAGGGCACCAGGACCAGCGGCCAGATTTCATGACACAGTTGGGTGGGGGCTGCTGCAAGTTTCTCCAGAAGCCCCAGGTCCTGCACAGCATCACACCCAGCTTGGCACACTTGCAGATGTGCACCTTGGCAGAGGGAGGAGCAGGTGTGGCGCCTGGAAAAGAAGTCACCTTCTCTGACCTTCTGACCTAACTCCAGTGTTGTTTTGGTTTTGCTTTCTTTTTTGAGACAGAATCTCACTCTGTTGCCCAGGCTGGAGTGCAGTGGCGCAATCTTGGCTCACTGCAACCTCTGCCTCCCGTGTTCAAGGGATTGTCCTGCCTCAGCCACCTGAGCAGCTGGGATTACAGGAATGCACCACCACGCCCAGCTAATTTTTTTTTTTTTTTTTTTGAGACGGAGTCTGGCTCTGTCGCCCAGGCTGGAGTGCAGTGGCATGATCTCGGCTCACTGCAAGCTCCGCCTCCCGGGTTCACGCCATTCTCCTGCCTCAGCTTCCCGAGTAGCCGGGACTACAGGTGCCCACCACCACGCCCGGCTAATTTTTTGTATTTTTAGTAGAGACGGGGTTTCACCATGTTGGCCAGGCTGGTCTCGAACTCCTGGTCTCAAGTGATCCACCACCTCGGCCTCCCAGAGTGCTGGGATTACAGACATGAGCCACCGTGCCCAGCCCTAACTCCAGTTTTCTTCCCACTCTTGGCTCCACTCTGCACCACACTGGGGGCCACCCAAATATCCACAGACCCCCCACACTGTTGCTTCCTGGCCATCTTTGGGCCCAGATAGATATACAGTGGTGGCCTGGAAGATGGCATGCAAGGTCCTGGACGCAGCCTCAGGGATATTTACAAAGGAATTTCAGAGTCCTGAGTACCCGAAGTGTGGTCTAAGAAAAGAGCACAAACTCTTGGCCCCATGGACTCCTCACTAGAAGGAAGGGGTGCAGCCAGAGGAACAGATAAGGGATGGCCTCCAATGTGCAGGGCCCAGGGCTGCACTCAGTTGGCTGGGCCCAGGGGCAATACAGAGAAAAGTCTAGACAGACAGCCTGAGCTGGCACTGGTGGTTTCTCATGAATGGTGCACTGTATTCAGACAGTCTAGAAGTGCCCTGGTTGGGGACACAGAGGTGGAGGGAGGAATGAGGACTAAGGAGGCCTGAGATGAGGAAGGCAAGCTCATCAAGAGCAGGAACCTTGAGACTGGAGACAAAAGCAAGGTCCAAGGTCAGCGACTGCTGATCCCAGCGTGGGACCCAAAGCCAGACAGGACCAGTGACACCAGCAGTGAAATCAAGAAGGACAGAGCTGGTATGCTCAGTCAAGCAGGCCAAGACCCTTCCATTAAAGCCAGCAAGGATCTAGAAAATACAAGCCGAAGAACTGCACGCCCATATACTGGGAGCCAGCCTGGAATGAAAAAGGGGGAAGGAAAGAAATTTTGAAAATTCAAGCATTTCTGTGGAAGGCAATGAGCGAACTTGAAAAAGGCAATTTAAACTGGAAAAGACTCAGAAATCATCATCTCATTAACTGGAAAGCGGATGTACATACCCCTTTTGCCGGGCAGGGTGGGTCCCAAGAGCGAGGTCAGTTTCCAGTAGAGTTTCCCAACCTTTTTCACATGGTAGCACAGATGGAAAATGATAATATCTGTATAGAGCATAAAGGAAAGCAGTCAAGACAACTGGCTAGGGACTCCCAACCCTACCCAGGTTCCAAGAGGCAGAGGACATCAAGATCTCTGCACCCCTGCAACTCAATTGCACCCCTGTGCCACAGAACATCAGTGAGGGGGCCTGAGTTATAGAAAACAAAGAACCTACATATTCCTCTGCACATACAAGTAATCACTTATAAACTTATAGACCCCAACTACAGGATGAATGAATGAATGAATGAATGAATGAAGAAATGAATCCATATCTTATCACTTCTGACTGAGTAACTTCTGTCAAGTTACTTAACTTCCCAGTTTCTCTGGGAAGAGTACAGATAATAATACCTGCCTTGAAAACTAATTTGTGAGGATTAAATGAGGCAATGTTAGCTTTGTCAATCAACGTTAGCTTTTTGGACCACTTCTCCTTATCCACTCTAAGCAGGCCATCCCAGGGAGACTAAATTAGCTAAAGGGACAAAGCTCAGCTTTTTGCCTCTGCCCATTAGGGCCCTTCCCTGGTAGACCCTGGTACCCACAATTGCCTTGGGGTGATTTGTCTGGCTCTTGAGCTACAAATTGCTCTCACCTCTGCCAGTCTATTGTGTAACCATATGTTAAGTTGCTTTTTCTCTTGATTCATTTTTCCTTTGGCCCTCAGACCTTGTCTTCCTTGCCTTCACAGCCAACTGGTTCTCATTTTTCCCTCACAGAACCTGCAGCCCCCTCTTTCCTTACAGTCTTCAGAGGAAAGGACCACAACAATATATCCTGGATACAGGTTCACAGTTTCAGGGAGAAGCTGATATCAGGAGCCCATAAGAATGCCTAGAGAATCCTGGCAGATCTGAAAGAAACTCTGTGACCTGTAAGAACACGACACTTCAATCTCAGCAATTATTTTCCCTAAAAAGTGCTACATCCTTTCCTGAATATTGGTTATGGCACCAAATAAATCAGCAAATCCATCATCCTATCTCCTTGTGGGACATGTTTTTCCCCGATGTCTATGAGTCGTCTCATCAAGTCAGTACTCAGAAAGCTCTGAGACTGAATATCCCCACTTATCCTGCACTTCAGCTATTAATGAGTAACAGCAATATAATTAAGGCTTTTCACTTAACGATGAATCAACCAAAGCACTTGGGAAAGATGTGACATTTACAAGAACATTTACATTTTTTGTGCTAAAATATTATTTTAAAACTCCACACTATATCACCAAAAACAGTTCTGGGTGGAATTAAACACCACATTTCATGTAACTTGGTGCCATATGTTTTGTTAAACCTTGTGCTCTTGAAATGTCTAAGTCTGCACTGGAACTGAGGCAAGAAGCGTGGCTCAGTAGGAAGAAATATGTACACACATCAAGTGTGTCTTCAGTTCTTATGTGCCAATAAACTGGAACCAGTGTGAATGGATTAGATGACCCAAGTGGGTTGACAGGATGCAATGCCCTGAGGGTAATACATGAGTTCCTAGGAAGAACTGAGAGGCAGAAAGTTCGCCAACTTGACAAGAACATGGCTTAAGATACTGACTACTCAGTGAATTGCTTCTAATCTGCCCTTCCTGACAGCTCATTAGTTTCTTTCCTAAACATGCTATATGCTAGACTGCCTTCTCTGGGGCTGAGGAAAAATGAAGTGAACCTTATGAAATATAGAGTTGAGCCCTTCCTCTCCACAGATACCCAGAAGTATCATTGCTTAGGGAGCTCATACAGAGACAAATGGTGGCCAAACTCGATAAGGAATGGTATGGGGCTCACTGTCTCAGCCAAAAGTGCTCCCTAGATTTTAACATCTTTCACATTTTGCTCTTTCCTTTGAATTTATGACTTTAGCAAAGCAACTCATGCACATAATTCAGAAATGCAACCTTTTTTTGTCGTGGGAGACAGGTTGAACATATAGACTTATTTTAAATAAATGATTCCCAGTGAATTGTGCATGAAACATGGGGATGTCTCCTTTTAGAGTGTGGCTAACATTTTGTTCTTCTCATTGGAATGGAGTTTGTTTCTGCTGTGTTTCTTTCTTCTACTTAGCCGAATTTTCCAATATGTCAGAGGCTGGACATAGTGCACACCTATGGTTCAGTGACCCCTCTGGAATATTTGATTTTTGTGGGATCCATTTCTCCTTGGCCATAGGATAAACTCAAATCAGGCTACTTTCAACAAAATGTTGTTGATTAAATCATTGTGTTGCAAATTAAGTTTTCTTCCCAACTTCCCTTCCTGGGGACAAGTGCCTACTGAATATTTTTGTAATGGTACTTAAGACTCTGAGGGATGGTGTATGAGTTCGAATATGAGTTCAGTTGTGTGTGACAGCAACCCAAAATAACACTGGTATAAACAAGATAGAAATATATTTCTCTCTCACATGAGAGTTGCCCTCAACCACATGGCCCCAGATGACTTTTCATGAAGTCCTCATTCCAGCCAGCAGGAAGGGGAGAGAGAAGATATATTCCTTCCTTCTGAGATTGGTGAAATGTTACATTTCATTTCTACTTATATCCCATTGGCCAATACTTAGTTACATAGCCAGACCTGGCTGCAAGGAAGTCTGGGAAGTGTAGTTTTTATTCTAGCTTGCCTGATAATGTACTTTTCAGGCTACTATAGCTTGCCTGATAAATTACTTTCAGGCTACTAGTTTATCAAGGTAATTTCCCACATGACAACTGTGAAGTCAAAACAATCTGTGACTTTGGACCAGATTGGTATTGACTTTGGGCTGGTATTTGTGAAGGGTACTCCCTTCAATTTATAACTCTGGGGAGCAGCATAGACATAAAATACGGTGCTTCATATTTTTGAATCTGGATTTCTTAACCCAGGGAAAAGTCTATATACAGAATGAAGTGCTTGAAGGAATTATCCAGATAATTCAAGGCAAAACATAAAGCTCTTAGAAACCAGACTTCTTGTTTTGAGGGACTTGAACCAGAAGAACCCTATGCAAGGAGTCTGACATTATCTTGAAGGATGCTAAGTAAAAGTCTCTTTGGCAGAAAAAATCTATTTCAAGTAGCTGTGTCAGAGGTGTTCGAAACAAAGTGACTCCATCTTGAGTGAGAGTTACGAAAATGAGGCTGGAGCTGGCTGGGCTGCATTCCCAGAAAGGTATTCTTAGCCTCTAGATGTTTACAGTTAAAGGAACAAATTGATAATGTTTACTAAACAGACCCAGGCAAAGGCATTCCTTATTTTGCTGTAAAGATAATAATATTGATTCTTGCAAAATATAGTAATTAAGAAAATAAATCCTTTATCACAAACCCTTGTAGCAGAGCACATCTCCCCATGATCTTTTTTTATCCTATATATACAAGCATTGTACCTAGGATGGACGTGTTCCTCCTCTTACTTTCGGGAACACCGTACTCTGTCTATGGAGTAGCTGTTCTTTCACCACTTTACTTTCTTAATAAACTTGCTTTTGCTTTGCACTGAAGACTTGACCTGAATTCTTTCTTGTGTAAGATCCAGGAACCCTCTCTTAGTGTGTGGATCAAGACCCCTTTCCTGTAACAGCTGGGATCAGCAATCCCACTTGCCATATCAACATTATGTGTCCAGAGAAGGAAGTGCTGGTTACACTGTGGATTCTGAAGTCATTGTCTCATAAGACAATGTTGTAGAACAAAAGGCAGGGGTCAATTTGTCAAAAATCACAATCCTGATATTAGCCAGTCTTGGTTCCTGTTAGGCAAATATGCGATCTCTGTTGTTCTCTCTAGCAAGCGTGCTGGCTGTTACTTACAGATAATGCTTGAGTGGGAACTTACACTGAGAAATCACATTTTGAGTTTTACCCTGACTTCAGGAAAAAGATATCAAAAAGGGAAATGTTAGGCTATTTGACAGCTGGACTTTTTTGTTTCCGGACAGAAATTATCTAAGCAGTGGTTCCTAACTCTCATAGTACATTGGAATCACCAGAGAATTTCCTAAAAATTAAAAACTAATTAAAACTAATGTCTAATCCCAACTTCAAGGATTCTAATTCAGTTATCCTGAGACGGGGCCCAAGGATCAGAATTTTTAAAACCTTCCTAAGTGATTCTAATATGCAGCCAGGGTTGAGAACCAATAACTTAAGGACCCTCCTCCCTGCCCTGATCCATTCCAATCATTACAGGATTGTGCAATCCAGATTAAAAGATTTCAAATGGGCTGAGCAAGGAATCCCTTTGCCATCAATAGCTGTAGCCAATTATCACATACCCACAGCTCTGATATCAAGCCCTGGGGAAGAGCAGATATAATAAACGGAGGGAAAAATAACAAAGGAAGGAGGTTAGTTTTGGTCATGCTCATTTTGTACAAGAAATCCACCCAAGGTACCCCACAAAAGATGTAGGTTTATTATAACCCTACCTAAGGACGTGCAGTAGATGTGAAAAATGGGATAGTTCCAGGGACCAGCTCCTCACTGAGTCTCCTTCGTGGGCCTAATATTGAAGACTGCCTGCAATGTCACCTGAATGACTCACCTTTTCATCCTATTTCACATTATTTTCCTACAGTCACCCAACACTCTAGCCAACCTGGACCACTGTTTGTTCCCAGTGTCCCAACTTCATGAAGTCTCTTTTCTTTTCGCCAACAGGAGGTGATCTAGCCCCCCTTCTTAATCCAACACGTTGTATCTTTGTAGACATGTGTGTTATTCTGCTTATGTTGCACTTACTTGTATTCTTTTCCTTCCCAATAATATAAAAACATCTTGCAAACAAGCTCTGCATCTTACTCATGTTTGTACCCCTTTAGTCCCTAACATAGCTCTTTCTGTGTGTTTGGCCCTCAGCAAATATTTACTAAGTGGAAATGAATTTTCAGAAACTTCTCCAGATGGTTCTTTCATATAGTGGATTGGTTCCGAGTATATGTACTTTATACCTTATCTGCTGCTTCTGAACCATGAAAGCCTGAGCAACTCTGCCTTTGAACAAAGGCTCTTCTCAGGTCTACACATGCTAAGAGAAATTGCTCTGGGCATGTCAAGTGTTATTTATTTAGCAGTTCAGCATCCACTATCTTAAATGGCCCTCTTCCAACTGCAGTGACTCATCTGACATTTTGGAATAAAATAAATATCCCTTTTAGGAAAAAAAAAAATCCCAAAGTTTCTCTTTAAAAGCTTTGGGGTTACTAGGGGGAAAAAAGAATGGAAAGGAAAAATATGGGAGTAGATGCAGTGGTGAACGTGCAAAGAAAGTTCTTCCAATGACAATAGAGCTTTTAAATATTTATGGAGAAGGAAAGAACACTTTTCAGAAGCCAAGTCATTTTTCAGTTAAACAAAACTCTCCAACTCCAGGGAGACATGGGTATTCCCATTTGATCTGCAGGGGGAAAGTGGAGGATTAGCAAAAGGATTTTACTCCTAAGCACATTTCTGTTTTTTAAACTTTAAAAAGCCAGCTAGACACTCTGCCTCCAATACAGGAGTAACTATATCCACAGAATTTGTGAGGATTGACAGATAAATATTGTCATAGTAAAATTAACATAATTGGTATTTATATTTACATGACTCCTTCCAAGTTATAACATTTTTCTTATGTGTTAGCTCATTGAAAACTCACAACAACCCTGTAAGTAATAGGAATTATGATCCCCATTTTACAGAGCACGAAACTGAGGTGCTGGTTGCTAGAGAAGACAAAGTGCCCAGGTATTCTTTCCAACCACACATCCTGTTAATATGCAGGACAAAGCTAAGCAGATGGAGCCCTGTACAAATACTTCCCCACTCAAATACATCCAGGGTCAGTGCAGTGATTAAGGGCTTACGCTTTGGAGTCAGACAGAACAGACCAAGAGGCAGAGATTCCAGCTCTGCCTCTCCATAACCCTGGGCAAGGTACTTATTAACTTCACTTGGTAGCAGGCTTCTAATTTGTAAAATGCACATAAAAATAGCCACAGGGTTTTTCTGAGAATTAAATGAGTTCGTGAAGTGCTTACCACAGGGCCAGGTACAAGACAAACCCTTAATGAATGATAGTTATTAATATTAGTATAGGTTCATCTATGAGGAATAACACATTGCACACTGCAAAGTGCTCTATAATTATGGCTTCTAATTAAATGCATGGCCTAATGAAAAACACATCTGGGAGTTTTCTCTGGCTGAGAGTAAACACTAATTTCAAATGAAAAATCGGTGCTAAACCATTGTACCTCAAAAGGGACTCCAATATTTTTTCAAGATTATGTATTCTGTTACTGAAAGTGCACACACTAATCATAGTTGGGTTTTATTTATTTTAAAATACCCTGTGTTTTAAAATTTTTACCAATAAACCATGTCTACCAGATTACCCCATATTTCACTGCACACTTCAATAATCTTTACACGTTAATCAACCACCTTGACTTTGCACCCCGTATTTATTGTGCCCATATTTTATTATTTCCTTGGTAAACCCTATGTTTCAAAAGCTTTCCAGAAGAACTCAATCACAAAACTATGCTTCTGGGTGACACTTAAGATATAAGGTTTTAACCCAGTGGTGAAATAATTTTAATTATAAAAACAAAACCATGAAATGGAATCCTAGTGACAGTTAAACAAATCTGTAATTATCCAGCCAGTGTGTAAATCCCTTCTCTCCCCTTTCTCATTCAATTTGCAGACCTGGATGTCATCTCATTAAATCAACAGCTCAGATGTGCACACAAACGTCTTACACCAAACACATATTCCTCTTTCCACCTCTCTCCCAACATCTAAGCTTCTGTTACGTAACAGCAACATCAAATTAAATCAGGGGTAAAAAGTAAACGAGGAAATGAGGTATCCAAAGCAAATGCAAGCAGCTACAGCTGGTGCTTCAAACCAACAATCTCCAGGTGTTGAAAGATTACGTGAATGAGCATGCTGTGTGTGTGTGTATGCACGCATACGTGCAATTCAACAATTACTGAATTCTTCCCATTTGCATATTTCCAGCACTAAGCCACATGCCTGGCACATATGAGTCTTAATAACTGTTCATCAGATGAATCTATGAATTACAAACACTCCACTGAAATCACTTTCTATAATGGTCCTTGCATGACCCTCTAATCCCACTTATTCAGCATCTGTATTTAAGACTTTGTTTTGGTAATTAAAAGTCTTAACAGTTATGCTTTGTTCAAGCCGAAAATACCATTCAGATGAGATGGTGCTTCCTGTAGCAGTTTCTCTATGTCATCCACCCATGCCAAGCTTCACCCTTACCCTCAAGAGCTTGCTAAAGTTTTTGCAAGAGATGGGAATGTCTGTCATCCATAGAAGGAAAAGGGAGGGTGCGGTGCTGCCTGAAGTGCTGAGAAGCACAAGCCAACACTCTTACTTCCAGGAAATCCATGGCCTTATGGACTAAGTTGTTGTCCATGGTCCCCAGCTGTAAGCCTTCACTCCTTTCCAAGCTGGGCCCTGAAAAGGGGACCCAGGGCCCAGGCCTTGAGAATGGCTTGCAATGGCAGGAAGTAATTCAGGAGTATGCTTTTGGGAGTCCTAATCTCCGATGCTCCTGGCAGTCATGGGACATCATTGTGGAATAAACTCTCAGTGAGGAAATAAGGAACTGGACCCAACCAAAGTCATTTTAAAAATACATCTGCTATTGGAAAGAGAAGTGAATCTAATATCTTTCTCACAGAACTGACTTGCAGATAAGTGGAAACTCTAAGTGTCATTCCTGGGGATGTCGCACCCTGCTACACAGCTGGAGTGGATCCTTATCCTCCATCTGGGACTCATCCAGAAACCCAAAGCCATCATGTCATCCACTTGTCCATTTAATTACCAGGCTTTTTTACTTTTAATATTCTTTCATTCTCACCATCTGGAATTGGTATTTGTCAGATGTTAGGATCCATAATATCTTCCTCTGAGTCGCTAAAATTGGATGAATTTCTTTGGGATTAATTTGGGAGGAGGTGTTTTCTTTAATTACAAACTCAAACATCTCAAAATGTTTTAATGAGCAAGGGAATTGTGTTCAAAACCACAGCAGTCCAGCCAGACTTGGTCCTTTTGACTTCTGGAGAAGAACACAAATAAGTCCTTCCCTCAGTGTCAGGAACCAGATGGGTATTTACTGTTCACAAAAGGAAGAGTTCATATTAATTTAATAACAAACTTTTTTTAGGAAATTCTCTGTGTCGGTTCTTTAGATATAAACTAAAAAAAAAAAGAGTCATTCTCATCATGATAGAGACTGAGATGAGACCTGTAAGTGTAGAGTCCACTGGGAAGGTGGCTCTGTTGGACAGAGGCCTTGGCCATAGGCCAACGGGCAGAGAAAGAAGGTGGCAGGTGATTAAGGAGTTGCAAGAGGAGGCTATGTTGCAGAAGAATTACTCTGGCAACAGTAAATGGGGTGGATAGGAATGGGAGAGGATGGGGCCTGCAGTGGAAAGCCAGGCACCTCTGTAACAGGGACGGGCCAGGAGAGGTGGCAGTGGAAGGCAAACACCTCCCCCACTCCTGACATTCTAAAGAAATACAATGATTGGGACTTAACTAGATAAGTGATGAGATAAAGGTGAACCTATGAGCAAGCCTGAGTCAATGCTAGAAATGGATGAGGAAGTAGGTGGGTGTCTTGGTCTGTTCCACTTGCTATAACAAAGTACCATAGACTGGGTAGCTTATAAACAACATAAATATATTTCTCACAGTTCTGGAGGCTGGAAGTCTGAGATCAGGGTGCCAGCATGGCAGGGTTCTGGTGAGGGATCTCTTCCAGCTTGCAAATGGTCTCTTTTATAAAAAGCGGCCCTCATAAGGGTGCTAATCCCATTCATGAGTGCTTCACCCTCATGATCTAGTTACTTCCCAAAGGCCCCATCTCCTAAAACCATCACACTGGGGATTAGGATTCCAACATAGGATTTGGCAGCAGGACACATACATTCAGTCCACTGCAGTGGGTTTGAAAAGTTCTGGTGGGCTGAGCTCTAGGTGGCAGAGCTCCTGCGTGCCAAAACACCTGTGGTTGACTCACTCTTCCCACAGCCCTAGTATGATAGGCTAGCTTCATTTCCCTCCATGATGCTCTGCAGAAGAAACAGCATCCAAACAAGAGAAAGAATGGAGTCCACTGCTTTGATTTTTCATGTAGCAGACACTAAGCTACTCAATTTTTTCAGACCTTCTAGTTCATTTTTTAAAGATAGATTTATTTGACAACATGGAGTTTGCCCAGAGGAAGAAAACCAATGTGGGAAAATGTTCGGAGATGGTGTCAAAAGAAGAAAGGCTGTTGTCTATAAAGAGCTATCATATGGATGGAGTAGACTATTCTCTCTGTTGCTTCAGAGGGGCCAAACAAGGAGAAAAGGATAGAAGCTGCAGGGGGATACATATTGATTCATTATAAGAAAGACTTTTTCTTAGAATTTGCAACCACACCACTAGGAGGAATGCATTTCCTGGGATTTTTGCATGATCACAGAGTTATTAAGTTGGTAGAAGCTATAGAGCCCAACTTCTTCATTTTAAAAAAAGTAAAATTAAAGCCTGAAAATACTGCAGGCTCACCATTGGTTCTTGAGGTTAGAGTAGGGTCTCCTGCATTGAAGAGAGTATTGAGATGACCTTCAAAGCGTATTCCAACTTATGAGCCCAGGTTCCAAAAACGTAGCTCATAATACAAGCAGAAAGGCAGAGTATAATGGTAACTAAGAACATTGGCTTAAAATTGACAAATGGGATCTAATTAAACTAAACAGCTTCTTCACAGCAAAAGAATCTACCACCAGAGTGAACAGGCAACCTACAGAATGGGAGAAAGTTTTTACAATGTACTCATCTGACAAAGGGCTAATATCCAGAATCTACAAAGAACTTAAACAAATTTACAAGAAAAAATTAAACAACCCCATCAAAAAGCAGGCAAAGGATATGAAAAGATACTTCTCAAAAGAAGACATTTATGCAGCCAAAAGACACATGAAAAAATGCTCATCATCACTGGTCATCAGAGAAATGCAAATCAAAACCACAGTGAGATACCATCTCACACCAGTTAGAATGGTGATCATTAAAAAGTCAGGAAACAACAGGTGCTGGAGAGGATGTGGAGAAACAGGAACACTTTTACACTGTTGGTGTAAAAGTTCAACTACACTAGTTCAACCAGTGTGGAAGACAGTGTGGCAATTCCTCAAGGATCTAGAACTAGAAATACCAATTAACCCAGCCATCCCATTACTGGGTATATACCCAAAGGATTATAAATCATGCTGCTATAAAGACACATGAACATGTATGTTTATTGTGGCACTATTCACAATAGCAAAGACTTGGAACCAACCCAAATGTCCATCAATGATAGACTGGATTAAAAAAATGTGGCACATATACACCATGGAATACTATGCAGCCATAAAAAAGGATGAGTTCATGTCCTTTGTAAGGACATGGATGAAGCTGGAAACCATCATTTTCAGCAAACTATCTCAAGGACAGAAAACCAAACACCGGATGTTCTCACTTATAGGTGGGAATTGAACAATGAGAACACTTGGACACAGGATGGGGAACATCACACACCAGGGCCTGTCATGGGGTCAGGGGAGAGGGGAGGGATAGCATCAGGAGATATACCTAATGTAAATGACGAGTTAATGGGTGCAGCACACCAACATGGCACATGTATACATATGTAACAAACCTGCACATTGTGCACATACACGTACCCTAGAACTTAAAGTATAATAATAATAAAAAAAAAAGAACATTGGCTTTGGTATCAGAACTGAGCCAAATCCTGGCTCCACCACCTACCAGCTGTGTGACCTTGGGCCACCCAACATCTCTCTCTCATACCCATCTTGCTTCTTTACCCAATAAAATGGGACTGATACCTGTAACTACCTCAGCGGGCTCTCATGAGAGTTAGCTGAGAGAATGTATGTTAGCTATTATTACCTTTGCCTGGCCCCAATACCTGACTGATGTAGGTGTTTTCATTGGATTCAAAACATAATTTATCTTACTGTCACTATGCTGAGAAATGCGACACAAAACGTGAGATTGCTTTGCATGAACTTACTTACCGCCACGTGAATTCCACCCTTATAGAGCCTTTGGAGCTTCCCTGCCATGCCAGGTTTCTCTTGAAGAAAAGTGGTATCTGAATAAGTATTTACAGTCAATTGTTCACTTACTGAGCAACTACATGCTGTGCCACTTTTCTTCAGGAGACACAGGTCTTGCCCTCAGAAAATGCAACCCAGAGGAGAAGACAGAAGACAGATGGATACTTTTCTTCCCAAAAGGACTCCAGTTCATATCGACTCATTAATGGATCCTTTTTGGGAAAATAGTCATTATCATTTGAACTGTGCCCCCAAACAAAAGATATATTGGTGTGTTAACCTCCCAGTACCCTTAGAATGTGCCCTTATTTGGAGATAGGGTCTTTATTGAGGTAATCAAGTTAAAATGGAGTTATTATGGCAGGCCCTAGTCCATGAGTGGTGTCAATAGATAGATAGATAGAGCTAGAGATATCATATATCGATATATATGATATATATTTATATATATAGATATAGATATAGATATAGATTGATATATATAGATATATATAGATATAGATATAGATATAGATATTGTGTCAGAGTTTCGCTCTTGTCCAGGCTGGATTGCAATGGAATGGCATGATCTCGGTTCACTGCAACCTCCACCCCCTGGGTTCAAGCGATTCTCCTGCCTCAGCCTCCCAAGTAGCTGGGATTACAGGCACCCATCACCACGCTAGGCTAATTTTTTTGTATTTCTAGTATAGACACGGTTTCGCCATGTTGGCCAGGCTGGTCTCCAACTCCTGACCTCAGATGATCCACCCGCCTCGGCCCCCCAAAGTGCTGAGATTACAGGCGTGAGCCACCGCAGCCGGCCTGGTCCTTATAAAAAGGAAACATTTAAACAGAGACAGACACACACACAGGGACAGCACCAAGTGGAGATAAAGGCAGAAATTGAGGTGATATTTCCACAAGCCAAGGGTGCCAAAGGTTGCAGCAAACTACCAGAAGCCAGGAAACGGGAGCAGGACAGATTTCGTCTAATGGTCCTCCAGAGGAACCAGCCCTGCCGACACCTTGATCTCAGCCTTCTAGCCTCCAGAAACAGTGAGACAAAAATTTCTGTTGTTTAAGCCACATAGTTATCACAGTCCTAGCAAACTATCACAATACTCTATGCCAAGTTCTCTGCTAGGCACTATGGGAGATAGATGCAAAATAAGAGCTCTAACGGGTTGTAATGTACTGTCATGTTACACCAACAGGATGAACAAAGTGTTGGAATAGCTTACAAAAGTGATTAATTTTGACTACAGAAGGAAAAAAACAAAGGAGTTTTTATAAGGGAGGTGACATTTGAGGTAGCTCTGAAAGGATGAGTCTATGATTTCATGAGGTGGGGAAATGGAGAAGGAATCCTTGAGGTCAGGGAAACAGCATAAGCAGAGGAAGATTGATGGTATGTTCGGGGAAGTCCGGCATGGCTAGAGATGAGGTGCAGGGACAGGGAGGGAGTGGTTGCAGAAGAGACTGTGACCAGTCTGCAAAGAGTGATGATAATCTGGTGGAGAAGTCTACTTTTATTTTGTCAACAATGGGGTGTCATCAACAGTTGGGGAAGACGTGTTATAATTGTACAGATTCAAATCTTGTATCTAAGTGCCCTTTGCCTTCAAACTGACACTGGCCTCATGGTGAGTTCAAACATCCTATCCATACAGGGAACTCATGTAGCTGGAGGTACCACTAGGTGGGTCTGGATCCCCTGATGCTTGCCCAATAGTGGAGATGCACACCTAGCTCAGTGCCAGGTGCATAATAGGTGCTTGTTAGACAACAGCTAATAGTCATTCATCCATTCCATAAATTGTTTTTAATGAGATAGGGTCTCACTATGTTGACCAGGCTGGTCTCGAACTCCTGGCCTCAAGCGGTCCTCCCATCTTGGCCCCACAATGTGCTGGGATTACAGGTGTGAGCCACTGCGTCCGGCCATTCCATAAAAATTTAATAAGCATCTATTATTTCCAGGCTCACTGTTCCAGACACCATGTAATGAAAACGACAAAATCTTTGCCTTTCATTCTAGCAAAAGGAGACATAGAATAAACACAGAAACAAATAAAAATGATTTCAGATAGAGTGATGAGGAAAACAGAACACATTAAGTGGGATGGAGAATAACAGGGCATGGGGAAGGATGCTGATAAAGGAAGGTTGTTCTAAGGAGATGACACTTTTGCTGATTCTAGAAGGATGTGAAGGAGCTAGGTAAGCAAAGATCTGGGGAAGAGACTTCCAAATATAGGGAGCATCATACCTGAGGTGGGAATGAGTTTGGAAGTTCAAAAAACAGAGAAAAGGACATTGTGGCTGGAGGATCATGGTGTGGGGGAAATAGTAGAAAAATCATCAGAGAGGTAAGTAAGGAAAGGCCCGTGCATTTGGGGCCTTGCAAGTTCTCATAAGAAATTTGGATTTTATTCTGACTGCAATTTAAGCCATCGAGAGTGAGTCTAGTCACCAGGAGAGATGTTTGACATGATTTACCCTTAAAATGACAAAAGCAGAAGCAGGAAAATGAGTTAGGAGGTTCCACAATAGTCCAGATGATGAATGGAGGGAAGTTGACTAGGTAGTAGCCATGGAGATGGTGAGGAGTGATAGAATTGGGGGTATATTTTCAAGGGAGGATTACAGGGCTTGATGATGGATAGCTCATGGGCATAGAATGTTGCATTAGTCCATTCTATGTTGCTATAAAGGAATTCCTGGGACTGGGTAATTTATAAAGAAAATAAGTTTATTGGCCGGGTGCAGTGGCTCATGCCTTTAATCCTAGCACTTTGGGAGGCCGAGGCAGGGGGTTCATCTGAGGTCAGGAGTTCAAGAGCAGCCTGGCCAACGTGGTGAAACCCCGGCTTTACTAAAAATACAAAAAAAAAGCTGGGTGTGGTGTCAGGTGCCTGTAATCCCAGCTACTCGGGAGGCTGAGGCAGGAGAATCACTTGAACCCAGGAGGCAGAGGTTGCAGCGAACCGAGATCGTGCCATTGCACTCCAGCCTGGGCAACGAGAGCAAAACTCCATCTCAAAAAAAGAAAAGAAAAGAAGTTTATTTGACTCACCGTTCTACAGACTGTACAAGAAGTGTGGTGCCGGCATCTGCTTCTGGTGAGGGCCCCAGAAGTCTTGTAATCATAGCAAAAGGCAAAGAGGGAGCAGGTGTATCACACAGCAAGAGTGGGAGCAAGAGAGAAAGGGAGGAGGTGGCAGGCTCTTTCAGACCAGATCTTGAGTGAACTCAGAGTGAGAACTCACTCTTACCACAAGGACAGCACCAAGACATTCATGAGGGCTCTTCCTCATCACCCAAACACCTCCCAGGAGGCCCACCTTCAACAATGGAGGTCACATTTCAACATGAGATTTGGAGGGAACAAGGCATCCAAACCACATCAGCCGTTCAGAGGATTGAGGCTGCCTATGTGGCAAATGGTGTCACACACAAGAGGGGAAGGTTGGAAAAGGGCATGTTTGGTGGGAGAGGGGTAAGATGAAGAGTTATATTTTGAATGTTTAAATGTCAAGGTACCTATTAGCCATCTAATGGAGATTGCTATTATGTGCAGCCAGGATTAAGAATTATCTTATTGTGTCTATTAAAGTATAATCAGTCTGACCTGAGTGGGGCATGGAAAGCTAAATCATTCCTGAATCTCGAGCAGTCATTATCCCAAGGCCTATGAGATGTTCCCAGTATAATAAACAAAACCCTCTGCGATGCTGGCCCTGTCTGCACATTCCTGCCCTCTCACTCACAGCTTTCCTCTCATCCCTCCTTCAAAGCATCTGAGCTGGACGGCTACCCAGAAAGCCTCCCACTGCTGCAGAATTGGAAATGTGGGTCCTCCACCTAACAGCTGGGTTGGATCCTGGGTCAGCAGCAGATTAAGGCTACACTGCAGGGGCCTGACCCAGGAGTGTATTTAGGAGCTTCTCAAGTCAGGCAGCAGGAAGTGAGTCATCACTCGCCATCAGAGATGCAGGACTCCCTGCAGCTGGACACTGCCACAGCCTGTCAAGCCTCCTAAAGGCAGCTGAGTACGCTGGAAAGCAGAATGGAAAATTACACTCACGGCCACCCCTTTTAAAGAAAGTTTATGAAACTGACCAGTATATGTTGTGGAAAAGTCTGGGCTCACAGAAGAGGAAAAACATAAACCTGGAAGCTGAAAGCAAGGAAAATTGATTAAAGAAGAACAGAAAAACTACCACACCCTTAGCTATTCCACTAAGCCTACCCTGGTTTACTAATTCAGCTCTCCTCTTTTTTTTTTTTTTTTTTTTGAGATGGAGTCTTGTTCTGTTGCCCAGGCTGGAGTGCAGTGGCACAATCTCGGCTCACTGCAACCTCCGCCTCCTGTGTACAAGCAATTTTCCTGCCTCAGCCTCCCGAGTAGCTGGGACTACAGGCGCTTGCCACCATGCCTGGCTAATTTTTTGTATTTTAGTCGAGACCGGGTTTCGCGGTGTTAGCCAGGATGGTCTCCATCTCCGGACCTCATGATCCGCTCGCCTTGGCCTCCCAAAGTGCTGGGATTACAGGCGTGAGCCACTGAGCTGGCCAGCTCCCCTCTTTCTAAGACCCTCTTCTCTCCTGCTTTTCCCTTCCTTCCTGCTCTCTTGTATCAATTTGATTTCTCTGGGAGAGCCTTCGTTTACAGACTCAATTAGTTTTCAAGTGTTTGCTGATGAGCCAATCGCATCCTCCCCTCTTATGCCAGATTCCCTGCATCTCAGTGGCAGGAGAGGCGAGCACAGCTGCTCAGATGCCCCTCCAGGAGCAGCCTCTGTGCACCCTGTTGGCTTTGGAGGGGCTAATAAACAGCATCCCTATTCCCCACTGGAGTTCTGAAACAGTTCAGAGGTAGACATGGGAACCTGGAGGCTGAAGGTGGAGATAGCACCCTCAATACAGATGAAAAGCTCTATCGGAGGCCATAGCTTAGTTCTTGTTACTCACCAATGACAGGTGCAATTGGAAAATGACAGGCTCCTCCTTGGAGACCAACCCTGTTGGGCTTTCCTCATAACAGAGGACAAAAGAAATCTCGTCTCTACTAAAGGCAGGTAAAGCTAAGCTCCTTCTCCCAAACTCATCAATCAGGTCAAACGCTCTCGTCTGGAGAAGAGTGACACATGACACGGGAACAGAGGGAGAGCAGAGTGTTCCTCTAGAAAGTATCCTCCACACAGAAGGAACCATCGAGAGTGAAGCCAGACCATAAATATTTTAGGCTTCGCAAGCCAAAATCCCAAAATCAAGGCCATTATTTATGTAGTACTTATAAGAAAGGACATAAACTTCTACAATTTTTAATTGATAGGTTTTTAAAATACAATAATAGTAACAATTTGGTATAATTTTGTACTACAGGTCTACTCATAAGAATAAATTTTCAATTTTTGATACAAATGTATATGGTACACGTGCAATTTTGTTACATGTATAGACTGCTTAGTGGTCAAGTCAGGACTGTTAGGGTACCCATCACTCAATTAACGTAGATTACAACGCTTGCTGACACCTCGTCTACCTTTGCTCCCTTCCAGTGTTTCTCTACACTCAACAAGATGAATATATTTGAAATACTTACCTGCTTAAAATACTTCAAAGGATTCCCACTATCCTTAGGTCTAAGACTGACATCCTTAAAAGACCCTTTATTGCCTTTCGATATTTTATTTTTTATTTTATTTTATTTTATATTTTTATTTTATTTTATTTTATTTATTTTATTTTATTTTATTTTATTTTATTTTATTTTATTTTATTTTATTTTATTTTATTTTATTTTTTGAGATGGAGTCTCACTCTGTCACCCAGGCTGGAGTGCAGCGGCACAATCTCAGCTCACTGCAACCTCCATCTCCCAGGTTCAAGTGATTCTCCTGACTCAGCCTCCCAAGTGGCTGGGACTACAGGTACACACCACCATGCCCGGATAATTTTTGTATTTTTGGTAGAGATGGGGTTTTGCCATGTTGGCCAGGCTGGTCTCGAACTCCTTACCTCAAGTGATCTGTTCACCTCGGTCTCCCAAAGTGCTGGGATTAGAGGTATGAGCCACCGCACCCGGCCTTCGATAATCATTTTGTACCATATCACTTAGTGCTCACTCCATTTCACTTACACTAGACTTACTTATTCTTAGTCACCATGTTCTATCCTGCCTCAGGGCACTTGTACATACAGGTCCTTTTGCATGAAACACTATTCCCTCTCCTCTTGCTTATTTAATATTATCAGAGTTCAGATATAAAGTACACTGTTGGCTGGGTGTAGTGGCCCATGCCTGTAATCTCAGCACTTTGGGAGGCCGAGGCAGGAGGATTGCTTGAGCCCAGGAGTTCAAGACTAGCCTTGGCAACATGGCAAGACCCTGTTTCTACCAAAAAAAAAAAAAAAAAAAATTAAAAATTAGCTGGGCAGGGTAGCACATGCCTGTGGTCCCAGCTACTCGGGAGGCTGAGGTGAAGGATCACTTGAGCCCAGGAGATTGAGGCTGCATGAACCATGATCGCACCACTGCACTCCAGCCTCAGTGACAGAGTGAGACCCTGTCTCGAAAAAAAAGAAAAGAAAAGAGAAAGCAAATGAATGGTCAGTTCTTTAGGGAATACTTCCCTTATGTCTCTGACTTTGTCAACCACACACACAACCATATACATTGCTTGCTTTCATAATACAAGTGTCCTATTTACATTATCATATTACAATTGAAATTGTGAGGTGGTTCTAGAAGGCATTTAGAACTCAGCATGATCATTTCTTCTCAAAACTCTCTCCAGGTCTCAATATCCTGTGATTTGAAGTCTAAACACTTCAGGCTGGAATGACATAGTCTGCTAACTTTTCCCCAATATCCACTCTCTCCTTAGTTTTTTTTAATACAACCCTTGCCCTCCCCCACACACACCTACGTTTTAACTGGGCACAAGGTTTTTCAGCTACAGTCTACATTTTCTATGTTTCCATATGACTACTTTCTAGCTAGTGAGACGTGAGGAAAAATACCGTGGGCAATGTCTAGATCATCTTCTTAAAAGAAAACGGCTTGCCCTCTATGTCTTTTTTTTTTTTGAAACAGGAACTGGGTCTTGCTCTGTCGCCCAGGCTGGAGTGCAGTAGCATGATCATAGTTCACTGCAGCCTCAAATTCCTGGACTCAAGAGACCCTCCCACCGCCCAAGGTAAAGGAACTACAGTCTCAGCCTCCCGAGTGGCTGGGACTACAGGCACGAGCCATCACATCCAGCTAATTTTTTATACATAATATTTGTAGAGACAGGGTCTCACTATGTTTCCCAGACTGGTTTCAAACTCCTGACCTCAAGCAATCCTCCCTCCTCGGCCTCCCAAAGTGCTGGGATTACAGGTACGAGCTACCATGCTTGGCCTATGTCCTCTTTCTTCCTTTCCATGCACTAGAAGAGAGATGGGGTAAGGATGAACCAGATTCAACCATGCAGAAGGTATCTTGGGACAGAAGCACAGTAAAATGAAGGCATGTGGGACCCTGGATACCTCTGTGAAGCAGAACAAATCACCTCCCTGGGTCACCTACCAGCTTGGACATTTACAGGACTTAGAACTAAATCTTCTACCTTGGTTTCTATTAAAGTGACCAAACCGATGTACTAATACCAGTACTCAAGGATCTGTGAGTTCTGCTCCTAGTCATCCTACTTCCCCTTCTTTTTTTTTTTTTTTTTTTTTTATTTTTATTTTTTTTTATTTATTTTTTTTTCTTTTTCTTTTATTATTATTATTATTATTATTATACTTTAGGTTTTATGGTACATGTGCGCAATGTGCAGGTAAGTTACATATGTATACATGTGCCATGCTGGTGCGCTGCACCCACCAACTCGTCATCTAGCATTAGGTATATCTCCCAATGCTATCCCTCCCCCCTCCCCCCACCCCACAACAGTCCCCAAAGTGTGATGTTCCCCTTCCTGTGTCCATGTGTTCTCATTGTTCAATTCCCACCTATGAGTGAGAATATGCGGTGTTTGGTTTTTTGTTCTTGCGATAGTTTACTGAGAATGATGATTTCCAATTTCATCCATGTCCCTACAAAGGACGTGAACTCATCATTTTTTATGGCTGCATAGTATTCCATGGTGTATATGTGCCACATTTTCTTAATCCAGTCTATCATTCTTGGACATTTGGGTTGGTTCCAAGTCTTTGCTATTGTGAATAATGCCGCAATAAACATACGTGTGCATGTGCCTACTTCCCCTTCTAGTCCTGCAGGAATCCCCAGTCATGCTCCTGAACTTGCCACCTGCATCCTTGCTCTGGCCTTTGACAAGTTGGTTCTGGGAACGTCCTCCTATCCTCCTCGCCTATTTTTCATCTGTTCAAGTTTACACATCCATCGACATCCAACTCACACTCATTTCACTAATTTAACAAACTCTTTAATATTAAGCACCTACGATGTGTCCAACACTGAATGATTTCTGTCTATAATCTAAGGGCAGCTATTTCTAAACATCAGCTGTTACATGCAACTCACCTGTCTCTCTAGTGTCAGGTGTCCATTTGGACTCCCTGCTGTGGGCCCTACCCACCAGATTATATCCCTGGGCACCAACTCTATCCAAATCATTGCTGAAAGCATTTCCCGTGTAATAAAGAACTTGGCCTCTGTCTCCAGGTCCTGGAAGGCAGTGTCTAAATCCTTAAAATTTCCCAAATGATAAGAGTGTCTTTGTTATTCATGGTGGGTCCCCTGATTGTTATTTAGGCTAATGAGGTGACTCATGGTAGACCCCCTAGACAGTTTATAATAGCAAGATAACTCAGGATCAGGACTAGCCATACCAGAAAGAACAACGATGTGATCAGAGGTTTGGCGCTTTGAGCCACCCGATATCAGCCCAGCCTTTAGAAAGAAAAGGAGGGCTGAAGATTGAGTTCAATCATATAGCCAATGATTCAATCAATCCTGTCTACCTAATGAAACCTTAATAAAAGCTCAGAACACCAAGCTCAGCTGAGTTCCCTGGTGGTGATACTCTGTCACACAACGATGTACTGAAAGGAAAATACTTCCTGACTCAACAGGGAGAGGACACAGAGGATTTTCTCAGACCTCACCTATGTCTATCTTCTCTGGGCTGGTTCTAAATTGTATCCTTTTTGCTATAATAAAACCCATAGTCATAATTGTGGAATTTCCTGAGTTCTATGAGTCCTTCTAGCAAATTACCAAAACTGAGGGGTATAAGCTTTCAAATTTGTAGCCAGTTTGTCAGATGTAAATGTAGCCTAGAGACCTCCAGATTTGCAGCCAGTATCTGAAGTGAGAGTAGTCTTATGAAGGGCTGAGCCTTTAATCTGTAGTTTGGCTTAACTCTGGGTAGTGTCAGAAGTCATGGCAGTGTTCTATCTGCTGGGGCTGAGTATCTGGATTACCTAATTATGTGCTTCATTTATTTAATCACCTAGCAAAACTATATTGAGCATCAACAATGTGCTAGGTACTGAATTCAGGGTTGGATAAAACATAGATTAGATAATTCTAATCCCTGCCCTCAGATAGTTTGAAATCTTGTACAAAAGGAAATTACAACAGTATGGTAAATATTCACAGGATTGTATGTGAAGTTTGCCACAATCAAAGGGAGGATCAATTATAAGGTGTGGGGAGAGGGCACTCCAGGGGACTTCCCAAAGGAGGCGGCCTCTGAGCTGGCTTTTGAAAGATGAATAAGCATTTGCCTCATGGGCAAAGAGAAGGGGCATTGTATTCAGCAGGGATTGCATGTGCAAAGGCACAGCTGTGTGAAAAGATGCACTGTATTCAGGTACAGTCATCCGTCCTTATCCTTGGAGGACATATCCCAAGACTCCCAATGGATGCCTGAAACCACAGATAGGACCAACCCCCATATATACTGTGTTTCTTCCTATACACACATACATACATGCCTATGATAAAGTTTAATTTATAACTTAGGCACAATAACAGATTAACAGCAACAACTAATAATAAAATAGAACAATTATAACAATATTGCCAACATCACTACTCTTGTGCTTTGGGGCCATTATTAAGTAAACTAAGGGTCACTTGAACACAAACACTGTGGTACCATCAGAGTCAATCTGATAACCAAGCTGGCTGCTGAGTGACTGTCAGGGAGCGTGTCCACAGCATGGGTACGCTGGACAAAGGGAGGATTCACATCTCAGGAAGGACAGCGAGAGGTTTCATCACGCTATTCAGAACAGTGTGCAATTTAAAACTTATGAATTGCTTATTTCTGGAATTTTCCATTTAATATTTTTGGACTACTGTTGAGGCGAGCAAACCTGTGGATAAGGGGGACTACTGTACCTTTAAGTTTATTCATGTTTTTGGAACACAGTGTGGGGATGAGAAGTAAGGAGTAGAAGAAGATAGGTCTGGGGAGTAGGAAGAGGCCTTGTTTTCCATGCTGAGCAGCTTGAATTTTGTTCTAGAAGTTTCCCAAAGTGATGCCTAGAGTCCAATCGGAAATAAATAAAGTTTAACAAGCAAGCCCTTTTGAGAATGACAGCAGTGGATAATAAGAAACCTGCACAGACTTGCATTTTGAAAGACCACTCAAGACTTCCAGTGTCTGGAAAAAAACAGCTAGGTTACTCAGCTCAATCTTCCAGCTGAAATCAAAGAAAAATGAAATGTTGTAGAAATAACAACTTAAGGCCAGGTGTGTTGGCTTACACCTGTAATCTCAGAACTTTGGGAGGCCAAAGAAGGGAGGAATGTTTGAGGCCAGGAGTTCAAGACCAGACTGAACAACATAGCAAGACCCCATCTCTACCAAAAACAGGAAGGGGCAACTCAAAAATACTGAAGAGCTGAAAAGACAAGAGGAACTTCCCAGGCTAATTTTTGGATGAAAACCCATAACCAGATGCCCTCAGATCATAAGCCTCACTTTCTGAGGCTCTAGGGCAAAATTATTTCCTATTCTGTCAATTGCATTTTGGTAAATTTCCACGTGGTGAGCTGCTCTTTTACGGAGCATACCTGGGTAATAATTACTTTTTCTTCCTCAGAGAGGCTGTGATTCCTGAAATGTTTAACGTGGTTGTTGATTGGACTTATGCCTTTGGTCAGCAGCTCAAAGAATGCTACAATTCACTCTTCTACGAAGTAGACAATCCAGCCTTGATACCCAACCTAGAACTCTGAAAGAATGAAAATTTCATGAGTGAACTCCCATTCACAATTGCTTCAAAGAGAATAAAATACCTAGGAATCCAACTTACAAGGGATGTGAAGGACCTCTTCAAGGAGAACTACAAACCACTGCTCAATGAAATAAAAGAGGATACAAACAAATGGAAGAACATTCCATGCTCATGGGTAGGAAGAATCAATATCGTGAAAACGGCCATCCTTCCCAAGGTAATTTACAGATTCAATGCCATTCCCATCAAGCTACCAATGATTTTCTTCACAGAATTGGAAAAAACTACTTTAAAGTTCATATGGAACCAAAAAAGAGCCCGCATCGCCAAGTCAATCCTAAGCCAAAAGAACAAAGCTGGAGGCATCACACTACCTGACTTCAAACTATACTACAAGGCTACAGTAACCAAAACAGCATGGTACTGGTACCAAAACAGATATATAGATCAATGGAACAGAACAGAGCCGTCAGAAATAATGCCACATATCTACAACTATCTGATCTTTGACAAACCTGACAAAAACAAGAAATGGGGAAAGGATTCCCTATTTAATAAATGGTGCTGGGAAAACTGGCTAGCCATATGGAGAAAGCTGAAACTGGATCCCTTCCTTACACCTTATACAAAAATCAATTCAAGATGGATTAAAGACTTAAACGTTAGACCTAAAACCATAAAAACCCTAGAAGAAAACCTAGGCATTACCATTCAGGACATAGGCATGGGCAAGGACTTCATGTCTAAAACACAAAAAGCAATGGCAACAAAAGCCAAAATTGACAAATGGGATCTCATTAAACTAAAGAGCTTCTGCACAGCAAAGGAAACTACCATCAGAGTGAACAGGCAACCTAAAAAATGGGAGAAAATTTTCGCAACCTACTCATCTGACAAAGGGCTAATATCCAGAATCTACAATGAACTCCAACAAATTTACAAGAAAAAAACAAACAACCCCATCAAAAAGTGGGCGAAGGACATGAACAGACACTTCTCAAAAGAAGACATTTATGCAGCCAAAAAACACATGGAAAAATGCTCACCATCATTGGCCATCAGAGAAATGCAAATCAAAACCACAATGAGATACCATCTCACACCAGTTAGAATGGCAATCATTAAAAAGTCAGGAAACAACAGGTGCTGGAGAGGATGTGGAGAAATAGGAACACTTTTACACTGTTGGTGGGACTGTAAACTAGTTCAAACCTTGTGGAAGTCAGTGTGGCGATTCCTCAGGGATCTAGAACTAGAAATCCCATTCGACCCAGCCATCCCATTACTGGGTATATACCCAAAGGACTATAAATCATGCTGCTATAAAGACACATGCACACGTATGTTTATTGCGGCATTATTCACAATAGCAAAGACTTGGAACCAACCCAAATGTCCAACAATGATAGACTGGGTTAAGAAAATGTGGCACATATACACCATGGAATACTATGCAGCCATAAAAAATGATGAGTTCATGTCCTTTGTAGGGACATGGATGAAATTGGAAATCATCATTCTCAGTAAACTATCGCAAGAACAAAAAACCAAACACCGCATATTCTCACTCATAGGTGGGAATTGAACAATGAGAACACAGGGACACAGGAAGGGGAACATCACACTTTGGGGACTGTTGTGGGGTGGGGGGAGCGGGGAGGGATAGCACTGGGAGATATACCTAATGCTAGATGATGAGTTAGTGGGTGCAGCGCACCAGCATGGCACATGTATACATATGTAACATACCTGCACATTGCGCACATGTACCATAAAACCTAAAGTATAATAATAATAATAATAATAATAATAATAAATAAAATAAAATAAAAAAAGAAAAAAAAAAGAAAGAAAATTTGCCATCTCTAGCAGGCGGAATTATCAGTAGGTACTTTATTAATGCCCAGTAGCTCAATTTCATAATGTTTCCCTTTTTTATTAAGAACTAACATTCTTTTGTTGGTCCATATCACCAGCATGCTGTGTCTGGGGTATTGCACTGTTACAGAAATCAACAATCCTCCTCACAGCTCCATAAAGATAAGTGGGTGAGAGATTGTATGGCACCTGTAGGGCTGGGAAATTTTATCTGAAATTCCCATAAGCAAAACTGCAGTAAAGACCTCTTTGCCCCTTGTTAATTGAAAATAAACTACTCCTTTTTTTAGAGAAGGCCTCTGAAGGCTGCCATGGAAACAAGCTCACTAAAGGCTTCAGCAACTGCTCAGATATTTAATTTCACCCACAGTGAATGTAATCCAGGCAGAGAAGTGCTCACAATATGAAAACATTGATTAGCAGGGGACTGCATGTGTACCTTGCTGGGTACAGGCCCCACTTTCTTTCTCTTTGAGGACGCTGAGCTTGAACGTCCAAAGGGAAAGACATCCAAAAAGCATTGCCACAAACCAGCTGTGAAGCTGACCAAGAAGATCATGGGTCCTGCCTGCAGGGAGGAAAACACAGGGTAAATTACTAGAGAAGTCAGCTTCTTCTGCCCCTCAGAGAAATGAGGAAGCTCAAGTCAGAATCGGGGGACCAGAGGACTCCAGAAAAAAAAAAAAAAAATTTATCTCTGATTCACCTTCTGCTGCAGTAACCAAGCCTTCTATTAGTGGCTGAGATTTCAGCGTCATTTTCCCAGAACAAAACAATTATATTTCCAAATCAAAGAGAGGACAAAGGACAGGATTAATAAAAGGGGATTGGGGACCTCTTTAAAGAGGAAGGCAGAGCTTGGCATCTTTTATATTCTCCCAGTTGTCCAGACTCCAACCCCCAGCCATGTCGTCATAGCATTCCAAGCGGGAAAAAAAATGAGCAACTGTCAGTCTACCATTTTTACATTCTAGAGGAGGAACTGAGATCCAGCAATGTAGATGAGTGATGTGGCCAAAGCAGTGACAAAACCAGACCCAGAACCCAGGCCCTCTGAGTTCACCCCTTGCACTGACCGTTCACTCACTGACCCTTCCTTGCCTCAACTTTTCAGCAGCCATCAATCAGCAAGTTCTACTGAGTCTCATTTTCCCATCCATTCTCTTGCCAGTGCTACTACACAAGCACAAGCCCTTATCATCTTGACCCAAGACAAAAGGAGAATAAGGTCAGGGTTCTGTGCTAAGCCCTTGGTAAACATGCCTTTAATCCTTACCACAACCTAAGAGGTGAGTAATAATTCCTGTTTTGTAGATGAAGGAACAGGAGCTTGGAGACTGAGAGAGGCTACACAATGACAAGTGACAGAAGCTAGACTCAGACCCCTCATTCCTCTGAGCCCAGGTCCACGCTAATAACCCATCACTCTATTGCCTCAGGAGACTATGTCCATGGCCTCCTAGTTGTGTTCATTCCCTTCCCATTTTAAACTACCTTGTACCCTGAAGCCAGATTGATCTTTAAATTTCCTTTTAATCATGTCACTACCTTCCTCAAAAGCCCAGCTCCTTGTCTTGCCCTTTGATGTGGTCTGACAAGTTCAGCTCCACCCTCCAAGGCTCACACAGTGTCCTGTGGATGTTCTCACATGCCTCTTTCCCTCCCCTAGAATGTTTTCCCCTGCCTTTTCCTTCACCCTCAAAGCCCCAGTAGTGGCTTCTTTATTTCCTCAGTACTAACGGAATGCCTACTAACTCTTCTACAATATTTATTGCCAACAGGCAGTATTGCTCAGTGGGCAAGGCACAGACTCCAGAACAATTTGCCTGATTTGAATCCTGATTCCACCACTTATTAACCATGCGACTTAGGGCAAGTTTCTCAACCTGTCCATGCTTCAACTTCCCAAAACATAAAATGATGATATTTACGGCTCCTATTTACAAGGTTCTTGTAAGGATTAAATTAGTTAATACATATAACACTTTTGGAATTGTGCAAGGAGCAGACTAATAGCTCCAAAACCATGAGCTAATCCTAGCAGTAATGGTAGGTACCAAGCACTGGCCTCATTGCTGGGATCCAGAGATGAGTAAATCACAATCAGTCCCAGCCAAGCGCAGTGGCTTACCTGGCCAAGATGACGAAACCTCATCTCTACTAAAAATACAAAAATTGGCCGGGTGGTAGTGGCATGTACCTGTAATCCCAGCTACTTAGGAGGCTGAGGCAGGAGAATCACTTGAGCCTGGGAGGCAGAGGTTGCAGTGAGCCGAGATCATGCCACTGCACTCCAGCCTGGGTGACAGAGCGAGGCTCTGCCTGAAAAAAATAATAATAATAATCACAATCAGCCCCTTTCCTAGCCATCTAGTGAGCAAAGTGGACATGTCAACCGGTAATCATAGCCCAGTGCTCTAGGTGCTGTAATAAAGGCAGGTACAGAGGGCTGCGGGGAACAGAAGAGATATTAAGTGTCTGGAGTAGGGTAAGATTTCAGAAAAAAAAAAAGTTTCATCTCAAAATTAAAGAATAATTGGAGTTCTTCCTAGTGCCCCTGCATGCACATGTTGCTATCATCCAGAGGTATCATCCAGAGGTATCATCCAGAGGTTGCCAGGAGCCCCAATGGCTGGAACATAGCATTTGTGGGGCTGGAAGTGAAGTTGGCAAGGCAAGCAGGAGCCTGATCTCACAAAAAACCTTGTGCCTTTCAGAGAAGGTTGTCCCTCAGACTGTAAGCAGAGGAAAGCCCACCCCAGACCATCATGATCTCAGCCTCTTCTGGCCTCATCTAGAGCACTAATTGCATATTTTACTAATGCCACACTTAGTTGCTATCTTATATTATTATTTCTGAAAAGCTTGACTATACCAACCCACCAGCAGCCCCTCTCTGAGGCTTCTTATCCCAGGTTGACACGTTTCGTACCAGGTAACTCTGCTACCTTGGTCACAGGTGATTGGACCAGGGATTAGCATCTGACCTAAGGGCAGCTACCCTATGGTTGGCCAGTGCCCTACAAGAGGTGGCCCAGAACAAAGCCCAGCTCATTGGTGCCATTCTATCCTGCACACTGACTGCCTAGACAGAGTACCTCTCTCAGGGAATTTCAAACGTGAGACACAGAAAGGAAAACAGACACAGGGGCAACAGACATGGAAAAACTCGCTTGGAAGAAAGCAGTAAGCAGAAGACATGACAAGCTGAGCCTAGAGGTAGAGAACAGAGTGAGTCAGTCATGTCAGAACAGTGACACGGACAGAAGCCGCTAAGACTCTGTGAAACAGAACACTGGCCGAGGGATCCTGGAATGAGATAAGCCATGGTATACACTGAACTGTGGCCTCATTCCCAAAGATCATTCCTATCATTCCTGTTTTTTGTGAGTTCGGGCAGTGCCACTGACTAAGACAATTTTCTGTTTCTCATGATTTCATGAGCATCCTCATAATAAACCCCAAAACACCCTGAGCACATCGCTTCTCCTTGCCACATGTCCTTTCTGCTCGATTAAAAAGTGTGTTCTGTCATGGAGGAATGATGGCCGGTGGTGTGGAGGTGAAAGAATTTACCAAGACAGTTGTAGGTAAAAGAAGGCAGATTTATTTGAGAAAGTAGGAAAATACGTGGCCAGAGAGACAACGGGCAAGTCAGCAGAAGCTGACTGTGAAGAAACAAAGGCTGGCTGGAGAGTGTATGGGATGGTGTGTACGCTGTCTGTTGAAGGAGGCTTTGTGCAGCAGTGGTAATGCCAAGGTTGGGCTGCAGGGAGCTGACTTGCAGGTGTCTGGTGACGGTTGGGCGCAGGAAAATTGTGAGTTACTTTCACAGGAGGGCTGTGTGTCCTGGACCATGCAGAAAGGTGGACTTGTTACTCACCTCCTTTCTCTTTTTGCTTTCCCTTCATTCCACCAGTCTGGCTCCCTTTTCCCCAGCTTGAACGCCCATGTTCCATGAGTGCTTTCTTATGGAACAGAGAAACAGCCCATGCGTTAGCACAAAAGCAAGACCCAGAAGGGCTGATTCTGAGCGACGTCCAGGATTTTCGTGAGAGAGGATGGAGGCAACTTTAGAGGGAGTGGGAAGACATGAGGCAAGAGAAGTGTGGAGGAAGCAAATCTTACAGGGATCTGGGCTTTCTCCTGAGGTTCTGGGGCCCGTTTAAGGGATTAGGAATGAAAAAGTATGATCAGGTTTGGGATTGCTGGATAAAATGTTGCCACTTCATAGAATACACACTGTTATCTCCAATACACATGAGGTGTCTCCATGGAAGTAGACATAAGGTATTTGGGGTCTCAGAGCAACTCTCTTCTGTGAAAATGTCTGATTCCTACATGACCACGAAGGAAATCCATCTCTCCAGAATATTCACCCAGCCAAAAATGTAAAGCAGAGAAAAAGAAATTTAGACACACTACACATCTAGTGCCTAGATAAAGAACCTCCCCCAACCCCGTCCCCTGCAACCCCTGGAAGAACAACGTCAACACTGATTTTCTTAACACAAAACACAACACACACACAAAGAAGACCCAGAGCTGGTGGGGGCTTTTTCTTTTTTTTTTTTTTTTAATCTCGCTGTGTCACCCAGGCTGGAGTGCAGTGGCACTATCTCGGCTCACTGCAACCTCCGCCTCCCAGGTTCAAGTGATTCTCCTGCCTCAGCCTCCAGAGTAGCTGGGACTATAGGCACACGCCATCACACCCGGCTAATTTTTGTATTTTTAGTACAGATGAGGTTTCACCATATTGGCCAGGCCATTCTCAAACTCCTGACCTCTTGATCTGCCTGCCTCGGCCTCCCAAAGTACTGGAATTACAGGCGTGAGCCACCGCGCCTGGCCTGATGGGGGCTTTTTAAAGACATATGTGTAGTAGCACACAAATTTCTCTCTCAGGAAAAATAATCTCTAAAGAAAAATTTAATGGAAAATTCACACCATGAGTATCTTACCTACTTTATCTTGGCCCGAGTTTCACAAATACTTGCTTCTACCCTACACAGCCAGGCACTGAGAAGTGTCCAGAAAGACTCCAACTGCCCGAGATTCCCAGAGAAGCAGAACACACAGAGCCACGATGAGAACTCAGGATGGAGTAAACTTCCAGGTCCATGTGAGCTTCCAGGACCCAGCCCACATCTGCCAACCCACCGTGCCCTCTGCTTCATGTTTACCTTCTGCATCCTTTTCACTGATGCCTTCAAACATCCCTGTGTGTGCACGGGAACAGTGGTTATGCTGCCAATTTAAAGAACCAAGGCTTCAGAGGAAAGGAACCTCATGCGTGCCGCCACCCCCGACTCCCCGGTTCCCGCTGGTTATTTGTAAAAGTTATTCACCGGAGGAAGAGAAAGAGCCTTCGTGTGTGATTCCCTGCTCACATCACGGTGGGGTGAACCAAGGTTCTCTGTGCAGCTTCCTCCACCATCTGTTCGCACTGCCTTCTCTCGGAGACTTGGCAAGGAAACACTCACTGTTTTTCATCCCAATTCAAAGACAGTGAGATTTTTCATACCTGCACAGGAACCATGCAAGTTGTGATTGAAAAGAGCATCATGGGATGCAAACAGAAAGAAAAGCGGTGAAGGTGCCAAGCTGCGGATTCTAACAGCTTCCAGAACGCTTGGCCACAAGTGGCCGTCAGACTGCGGAGTTCCAATTCCTTCTTTTCTTTAGAGGTTAAACTCTGTCAAATTTGATCCAACTCCAACCCAAACTTCTGTTTAACGAAATGATTGTTTTCTAAGCTCCAGCTGGTAGCAAACTCATTTTGAGACATATTCCGTATAACTGAACCGCAGTGTAACATAAGGGGGTGCCTTGGCCTGAATTTTCCTCTCCTTCCTCTGGTTCTCAATCCCCTTCTTCTCTTCCTCCCTTCCTTCTCACCTCTTTCTTTTCAGGTTTTTTTTTTTTTTGTAACCCTTTGTTAAGTTCACTTTTCAGGCCTCATTTCTGCTTCATTTTCTTTCTTTTTTTTTTTTTTGAGATGGACTCTCGCTCTGTCACCCAGGCTGTAGTGCAGTGGCACAATCTCGGCTCACTGCAACCTCTGCCTCCCAGGTTCAAGCAAATCTCCTGCCTCAGCCTCCTGAGTAGCTGGGATGACAGGTGTGTGCCACCATGCCCAGATGAGTTTTGTATTTTTAGTAGATAAGGGGTTTCACCACGTTGGCCAGGCTGGTCTCGAACTCCTGACCTCAGGTGATCCACCCACCTCAGCCTCCCAAAGTGCTGGGATTACAGACATGAGCCACCACGTCCAGCCTTCTTCATGTTCTAGATGTCTTTCACCCTTTCCTATCTTCGGCCTCACTTATTTACACTTCACTCTTTTGCCTTTTGTTTCTCTCTTCTTTCTTCTGTCTTCTTGTCCCTTCTCAATCTTAATGTACAGAGAAGCTACAAACTCAAAATCAGGTGATGTTGAAAATGTTACCAAAAGGCACCACACAGCACTGACTCATCAGAACAGACACTAGCAGTTGAGCCGCAGCAAGGTCTAGAAGGTTTCCTGCTCTACCACTAACCAGTGGGTTGTGGGGAGGTCTGGGGGAAGCAGGCACCAGACAGGGAGATGAGAAAGCCCTCAGAAGGCTCATGGCCATGGCTAAATACTATGCAGTACAGAAGTATTTTTATATTTTAACAATCAATATAGCTGTACAAGTGTACCAAATTGAGAACAAGAAAAACAGGTCCTAACATCCCAGAAATGGCCTGGTTCTGTCAGCCAGGACTTGGTGCTGCTAGGAGCTGGTGTTGGCACTCATAGTCTTGTTGAATACAGACAATTTCACAGAACCCCAATATCACACCAGTCCACTCCACAACTGTAATGAATCAAAGCAAAAACAAGAACACTCCATAAACATGCCAGAGCATGGACAAAAATATAAACATTGTTCAATGCACAAAAATGACCGGGCATCCACCTGTTGTGCTAATGAGTGACAGCTGCTGCTTTTTCCTTTTTTCTTTTTTTTTTTTTTTTTTTGAGACAGAGTTTCACTCTTGTTGCCTAGTCTAGAGTGCAATGGCGCAATCTCAGCTCACCACAACCTCCACCTCCCAGGTTCAAGTGATTCTCCTGCCTCAGTCTCTCGAGTAGCTGTGATTACAGGTATGTGCCACCACGCCCGGCTAATTTTGTATTTGTAGTAGAGACAGGGTTTCTCCATGTTGGTCAGGCTGGTCTCGAACTCCCAACCTCAGGTGATCCGCCTGCCTCGGCCTCCCAAAGTGCTGGGATTACACACATGAGCCACCACGCCCAGCCAGACAACTGCTTCTTTACCAGTCAGAGCTCTGGCCAGATTCCTTACTCCTGCCTTACAGAGGCCTGTTTAAGATACCCAACAATAAAATCCCCCTGCTTCCTGAAAGCATCCAGGTCTTAAACACATCTAATCCTGATTTTCGTTTTAAAAAAATTTTATTTTAGATTCAGGGGATACATGGGCAGGTTTATTATTTGGGTATGTTGTGTGATGCAGAGGTTTGAGCTTCTAATGATCCCATCGCCAAGTAGGAACACAGTACCTGATAGGTAGTTTTCAACCCTTCCCTCCCTTCCTATTTGAAATCCCCAGTGTTCATTGTTACCATCTTTATGTCCATATGTCATGGACAATGATTAGCTCCCACTTATAAGTGAGAACATGTGGTATTTGGTTTTCTGTTCCTGTGTTAATTTGCTTAGGATAATGGCCTCCAGCTCCACCCATGTTGCTGCAAAGGACATGATTTCATTACTTTTTACAGCTGTGTAGTATTCCATGGTACACATGTATCACATTTTCTTTATTCAAACCAGCATTGATGGACATCTGCAATCCCAAATTTTTTTATTTTATTTTATTTTTTTTTTTTTGAGACAGAGTCTCGGTCTGTTGCCCAGGCTGGAGTGCAGTGCTGTGATCTCGGCTCACTGCAAGCTCCGCCTCCCAGGTTTACGCCATTCTCCTGCCTCAGCCTCCCAAGTGGCTGGGACTACAGGTGCCCACCACCACGCCCGGCTATTTTTTTGTATTTTTAGTAGAGACGAGGTTTCACCGTGTTAGCCAGGATGATCTCCATCTCCTGACCTTGTGATCCACCCGCCTCGGCCTCCTAAAGTGCTCGGATTACAGGCGTGAGCCACTGCGCCCAGCCTATAATCCCAATTTTTTTAACCCTCCCCCAAATCATCAAACACAAGCCGAAACCTTCTAATAGGTCTTTTGAAACATCCTTCTGCTGAGGCTCCCCACAGTTCCCTATGGTGTGGTCTCCCTCATTGCAACCAGCAATAAACTCAACTTGTTCAAACACAGGTGTGTGCCCAGTGGTCTTTGGCTGCCAGGTCATTGAGGAAATATGAATTCACACCCTGCCCAAAGCCTTAAGATCCCTTTGAGGAGGGGATTTGTGGCAAGGAGGACCTGAGCCTTCAATGAGGACTGCTAATTAAGTTTCCCTGTGAGGAAGAGAAAAGGGGGACCTGTTCTCCACCTTGTCCCTCTTCTGGAGTTTTAATCCTGGAAAACTTCCAAGAACAGAGTATGACAAAGAGGGCAGTCTCCGGTGACAAGAAGAAGAACATGATGGCTCTTAGATCTAGCAGGTGAAATCCCAGCCTCTTACCTGGGGAGCCCATTAAGGCAGCAGGAAAAAAGTACACAGTTTGGTAAAGATGAATCCCTTTGCCTGCCCCGCCTGAGGGCGGATTTTTGACCAGTTGGGCAGCTCTCTCTGTGTCCCGAAATGGTTCCAGAGCACCTGTATTATTGCTGCTTACCTCCCTGCCACAGCCACTTCCACTCCAGAACTGACTTCCCTTCCCACAGAGTTGGATCATAGGTGCAAGAAAATGGGACAAAATCAGGTGAACAAGCGTGCTCCTTCCTCCCTGTGGCTAGGTTTTCAAGCTTGGTGCAGGAGCTCCAGCAGGCATTTTCCCTTTCATGATTGCTTTCAACTAACACAAGGGAAACAGCTTAGAGCAAACAGAAAACTTACCAACCCATCAAGGCTAATGTCAAGAGGTAGGACCAACCTCTCTCTTTCAAAATGCAACTTTACTTTCAGAGAAGCACCAGGTTTCCAGGAACCTGATGGGCTACATGGCGTGCCCAAATTCACATAGCAATGTTTTCTTATAAAGCAATTCTTTTCTGCTTTCACACACTTAGTGAAATATGCTGCTTCAGGAGGATGTATAATTGCCACACAACAAATTAGCCACAAACCAAAATTTAGGATTGCTCTTAAATTATTCAAGATGTTGGAAAAATACATACACAAAACAGATCAATCAAAGAAATCAAATACATACCCTGCAGTTTTGAGACAATTAGGTGAGAAACAGTCTGCAATCGAACACCAACAATTATTTCTCCCACTGAGCGGTATCAGAAAGCTCGGAAAAAATTAAATGTGGTATCATATCACTAACCCACAAGTAGAAAATATCATCCTGAGCACTGATATCAGTAAACAGAATTACAAAGCCTAATAGAATCACAGAACAAATGCAAACCTGAGGGAATCACCATCTTTAAAATAAAACAACGATTATCTCCACGTGTGAGCTTTTCGCTGACAGGGGAGCTGCTACCTGATTCAAGGATCTCACTGTGGCTGGACTAGCGCATGGGCATGCCAGGGCAGAGGGGCGTCTCTGCATCCCACCAGCACCTTAGTCGCCCACCTGTGGGACAGTTTAATCCGACAGAACAAAGCAGATGGCAGGTGTTGGGATGAAATCTCAGCATGCTAAGGACGCATTCTCTCTGTGCTCATTAAAAAGGTATAATAATCGGGGTAACTGAGCTGCTATCACAAATAAATCCCAACTTTCCAGGGCCTTAATAAAATAAAGGTTTCTCACTTAAGTAATTTTCCAGTGTGAGTGTTCCTGGTCTATGGGCAGCCTTCTTCCCCATGATGCTTTCCATGTTATGGCTATAACCCCCCTCTACAGCAACAGTCCTCCTACTTGGTTGTCTCCTAGAATCACTTAAGGAGCTTTTCCTGCTGCTCAGACTACACCCCAGCCCAATTAATTAGCATTCCTAGGGGTGAACTCTGAGCACTAGGACTTTTTAAGGATCCCCAGGTGATTCCAATGACTGCCAAGGTTGCAACCACCGTGACAGAGCCCCAGAGTCCTTCACATTGGGCTGGTGGAAGAGGAGAGAGGCAGCAGAGAAGGCACCCCACTCTCTAAAGCCCTGACCCAGAGATGAGATGTTACTCTGCTTACATTCCATCATGGCAAACGTGTATGCAAGCAGGGACAGAAAAGGTAGTCTCTGCCTGGGCTGCCCTCTCCCGGTAACCTTCCCACAACACAGAAGGGAGAGTACATATTTTTGGTGGACAGCTGAATATCTTGATAAAGTGGTGAGCATATGAGAGGGGCTGAACAGAAGCAGACATCAGAAAGGAGAAAGGATGTGAGGGTTAGGAGTAGAGAGACAGAAGAGGAGAGAACCACAGCAGTTGGAAAGTCGATGTCACTTGGCCCCTCACTCCATCTGGTGCCATTGCTCACCTGGAAATACAAGTGCCACCCTCTGTCCAGTCTCCCACCTTGCACACACTGCTTCACCAGTGTTTTGGTTTGGCTTTGGGTTTGTGGTTTTTTAAAAGCACAATCTCAGTGACCGCCAAATCACTTTTTCTGAAATTGGCATCAAATCAAAAGCAAAACACTGGGAGGCATTCTCATCTCCCCAACTCAGTTGAGGGACCCTGATGAATCAAGATCTAATTATATGACCATATAGGATCAATTCCTCTCCCTACCAAATAAGGAGAATTGCTTTGGGGGTAGTTGGTACTTCAACACACCTGCATACTCCATGCTGAGGGGAAAGACATGGAAAGATAAGCAGTAACATCAAGAATTTTAGCAGCCAGGGGGAGTGCTTGGTAGAGCCCCACTGGCTGGGACATACAATGGCCTGTGTTTAAAGCCAAAATAGAGCCCATCTTCTGCTTGGCTCCAATACAGAAGTCACTCTTTTTACCAAATTAAGCCAAAGCGGAAACCCCTTCCCAATGCCACGGTGTAGCAGAAAACATGGAGGCAGAACCCAGGGGTAGTGGCACACAGGGCAACTGCTCAGAATAGAGATGAGCAGGCCCTGGAGCCTTGGGAAAGGACACTTCTGACAACTATGCAGCTGTTTTTGCAGAGCATGTTGAGAAACATCAGTCTCCTTTAAATACTATTCACATAGACTCATGCTGAAAATGAACTTGGACCAGTGGCAGAGAGGGACTTAGAATTCTCTACAAATGCTAATAAGGGCCAGATACAACCAATCAATAGTCCCACAGAGTGGCTGGGGACAAAAACAGTGCTGACCACATGGAAATGGTCAGCAGGATGAGGATGGTGTAAGAAAAGATGCCTGGATCAGACCAGGACTGAGATGATTTCTTGGCTACAGTTTGCTGAGGGTTTCCCCAGGAGGTTAGGAAGTGGAAATGAATCTCACAACACCACTGGATAGTATTCATGATTGTTGTAAATAATCAAGCTTGGGTAACCCCTAGAGTAATCTACATAATGTTCTAATTCCATGGTGGGAGTTACATCATACCCAGCATGTCCTGTTTGTTACCTTTACATGGCATGGCATGGTGTGGCATGGCATAGTAATACTCTTCCAGGTGTTAATATAAATATAGACCTAATCTGGATATGCCCCACTAGACTGATACAGTCATCATCCCAGTGTCCAGAGGGGGGCGTCCAGGCAAGCAGTTTGCTACACAAGGAATACGGCTGTCAGTAGCATTGGAAAGAAGAAAGAAAGAAGAGGAAAGAAGAAGAAGGAGAAGGAAGAGGAGGAGGAGGAAGGGATAGAGGGAAGGAGGAAGAGAGAAGGAAGAAAACAGGACTCACTTCTGGGAGGAAATACAGTATACTGAAAATAATAGATTCAAGCATGATGAAAGCAGAATTCAGTGCAGACTCTGGCAAAAGCTAATGTTTATGACCTTGGACAAGTCCCATATCATCTCTGGGCTTCAGTGGCCTCCTGTAAAATGACAGTATTGGACTAGAAAATCAAAAGGCCCCTTCCAGTTCTGCAACCCTTCCTTCTATTCAATGATGAAGATAATTATAGAAAAATGACTACCTAAAATCAACTTGGTTTCTTATAAGAAATGACTTTATATGTCTCTAATCATTTCTAAATTATTGATGCAAAATAACTCAGATCAGAAATTATGCAGGCCTCTGCTTTCTCCTTTTCTGGTTCTGCTACTTGTAGTCATCATCCTGCTCATTGAAGTTACTGTAAGATGAACAGCAGGAAAAAAAAACAGAGAAGGAGCTAAAATGCAATCATTTCATTTTCCTTACTTGGTAAAGAGCAAATATTGAGCAACAACATGCCAGTAGGTACCAGTGGGGACTTGATAAATCAAAGAGGAAAAGGAAGGCTGGGTGCGGTGGCTCACGCCTGTAATCCCAACACTTTGGGAGGCCAAGGCAGGTGGATGACTTGAGGTCAGGAGTTCAAGACCAGCCTGGACAACATGGTAAAATCCTGTCTCTACTGAAAATACAAAATTAGCTGGGCATGGTGGTACACGCCTGTAATCCCAGCTAATAGGGAGGCTGAGGCAGGAGAATTGTTTCAAACCCGGAGACAGAGGCTGCAGTGAACCAAGATCGCACCACTGCACTCCAGCCTGGGCAACAGACAGAGACTCTGTCTCAAAATAAATAAATACATTTTTAAAAAAAAGGAAAAGGAGAAGAAGGAAATGTAAGCCTTGTTTGACATGCCCATGATTTGCTGCCCTGTCATTGGCATGTAAGGAGAGCTGGCACATAATGACCAGCCTTCTTTGCTGTCTTCTGGGGAGGCCTCTGAATGTATGTGAGCCTTAGATTGGATATCTCACGGTAACTTAGATCTGATGTATCTTTTCTCATTAAAGCTCTGGTCTTCTCGTTCTTAAAAATTTGTACTTTCATTCTATTTGTGCTGTCTCACATCACACATAAAAAGGCAGCAGTAATTATGTGAATCTGGCCATCTTACAACTACCAAACTCAGTTGTTCAGTGGAGACTTGGTGATGAGGTCATCTTTCAGGACTTTTGTGTTCATGAGGTGTTGGGATAAGCTCCTGTCTTCTTAGACATATTTACACCAGCACTGTATACCTAAATGTGGCCCACAGCTACAAAGGACAGTGTTAAGCAGAGATCTGTCATCTCTCAAAAGTCAAACCTCTAGGCTAGGGGAGGGATAGCATTAGGAGAAATACCTAACGTAGATGACGGATTGATGGGTGCAGCAAACCACCATGGCACGTGTATACCTATGTAACAATCCTGCACGTTCTGCACATGTATCCCAGAACTTAAAGTATATTAAAAAAAAAAAAAAGTCAAACCTCTACTTGGTCATTGGATAAGTGAGGATAAGCTGAGTTGTCCTTACAAATAGCCACAAAGATTTAGGTGTCTAAAGAACAAGGAGTTTATTCTTTTTCCTGTAACAGTCCAGGTACCCAGGCTGACAATGGCGCTGCCATCTTCAGAAAGCAGCTACCAAGGCCTCTCTGGGAATTGTCATCCAGTTAGCCATGAGAGGAAAGGAGCATAAAGGAACTCACCAGGGAGGTTTTTATGGGCCAGGCCTGACAGCTGTACATATTACTTCCACTCACATTCGGCTAGACAGCACTTAGGCACCTGGGTAAATCTCAATGTATAGAAGGCTAGGAAATGTAATCTCACTGTGACCAAAGAAAGGGCAAATGGATTCTGATGAACGCCTAGTGGTATTTACCACAGCATTTTTCTATTACAGGTCACAACTCAGTGCATCATAAAATCAATCCAGGAAGTAGAAATTAGCACTTTTAAGATGGAGTGGAAAAGAGCAGAGAAGGGAAGAGAACAGAACTGAATGGAATTGGGAGGATGGAAGGGGAGGAACAGAAGGAGAAGAGAGCGAGGGCCTGGGTGGGGAGGGATCAGAGAATATTGCATGTGTAAGGGTAAGTACTGTTTAATGAAATGTGTGTATCAGTTTTGTGTATGTTAATAAGTTATAAGGCAAAATGAATTTCCTCCTGTGGGTCACAGTCAGAAATGTTTGAATGTCACTTGCTTAATGTATTCGTCCATTTTCACGCTGCCAATAAAGACATACCTGAGACTGGGCAATTTACAAAAAAAAAAGAGGTTTATTGGACTTATAGTTCCATGTGGCTGGGGAGGCCTCACAATCATGGTGGAAGGTGAAAGGCACATCTCACACGGCAGCAGACAAGAGAAGAGAGCTTGTGAAGGGAAACTCTCCTGTTTAAAACCATCAGATCTTGTGAGACTCATTCACTATCATGAGAAGAGCACAGGAATGACTCACCCCCATAATTCAATCACCTCCCACCAGGTTCCTCCCATGACAGGTGGGGATTGTGGAAGGTGCAATTCAAGATGAGATTTGGGTGAGGACATATCACTTAGTCTCTGTCTCTTCTTAAGTTTGTTATTTAAAAATCTAGGAAAAATAAAAATAAAAAAATCCCAGAAAAATGTGGGGGTTTTTTCTTCCCTCAGCCTACTATTATAGTATGTCTCATTGAACAACATGAATAATGTCTCATTATTCATCATGAATAATGAATAACACTATTCATTATTCACTATAGGGTGGGATTCTGTCTTGGACACCGAGTGGGGGAAATACATTCCTTTATTCACCTATTTATTCATAACAAAACAGAACTAGATGTGGAGTTGGAAAACCTGGATTCAGATCCCTGCTGTTAGGCTACTTCATGTATTCATCCCCTTCACAAATACGTATTGAGTACCCACCATGTGTTAGTCACCATGCTGGATGCTGGAGATAAAGCATTCAGCAAATAGTCAAGGTCTCTGACCTCACTTTTCTTTGGAGAGACAAACAATAAACAAGGAAACAAACCAGATAACTTAGATTATGAGAGGCATATTCTGTTAACCTCTTAGGGCCTCTGTATTAGTCAGGGTTCTCTAGAGGGACAGAACTAATGGAATAGATATAGAGATGATAGAGATAGAGATAGAGATAGAGATAGAGATAGAGATAGAGATAGAGATATAAAGGGGAGTTTATCAAGTATTAACTCACATGATCACAAGGTCTCACAACAGGCTGTCTGCAGGCTGAGGAGCAAAGAGAGCCGGTCCGAGACCCAAAACTGAAGAACTTGAGGTCTGATGTTCAAGGGCAGGAAGCATCCAGCACAGGAGAAAGATGTAGATTGGGAGGCTAGGCTAGTCTCTTTTTTCACATTTTTCTGCTTGCTTATATTCTAGCTGGGCAGGCAGTTGATTAGAAGATGCCCACCCAGATTAAGGGTGGGTCTGCCTTTCCCACCCTTAAATGTATTTTTCCTACTCAGTGGAGTCCAAGACAGAACCCCACCCTATAGCCCACTGACTCAAATGTTAATCTCCTTTGGTAACACCCTCACAGACACACCCAGGATCAATACTTTGTATCCTTCAATCCAATCAAGTTGACTGTCAGTATTAACCATCACAGCCTCCATTTTCTCACTTATAAAATTAGTATTGCATAATCTATACCTCAAAGGTATGTAAGGGAGCTTTGTAAGTGTCTACACCTAGGTAACGAATTACTTTACTTATTCAACTATGATTTGCTAAATTCTGACCCCATGCCCAGGAGTGTTCCAGGACCATGGAGTTTAGTTATTAACAAATTAAACAACCTTATTATGAAGCCGCCTCACCTGGTGTTAGGGATTGAATTGTATCTCCCAGAAAAGATATGTTGAAGCCCCAATCCCAGGCACCTCAGAATAGGATCTTATTTAGAAATAGGGCCTTTGCAGATGTAGTCAAATTAAGATAAGGTCATTAGAGCAGACCTTAGTCCAATTTAACAGGGGTCCTTATGATCAGGGAAAACTTTTGGGCTAAGGACATACACAGACAATTCTCAAAAGAAGATAGACAAATGGCCAACAAACATCTAAAAAAAAGTTCAACATTACTAATTATCAGGGAAATGCAAATCAAACCCACAATGTGATACCATCTTACTCCTGCAAGAATGGCCATAATTTAAAAATCACAAAAGAATAGATGTTGGTATGGATGTGGTGAAAAGGGAACACTTTTACACTGCTGGTGGGAATGTAAACTAGTACAACCACTATGGAAAACAGTATGAAGATTCCTTAAAGGACTAAAAGTAGAATGACCATTTGATCCAGTGATCCCACTACTGGGTATCTACCCAGAGGAAAAGAAGTCATTATATGAAAAAGATACTTGCACATCCATGTTTATAGCAGCACAATCTGCAATTGCAAAAATATGGAACCAGCCTAAATGCCCATCAGTCAATGAGTGGATAAAGAAAATGCCATATATATATACACACACACACACATACACACATACACACGCACACACACACACACACACCATGGAACACTACTCAACCATAAAAAGAAATGAAATAATGGCATTTGCAGCAACCTGGATGGAGCTGGAGACCATTATTCTAAGTGAAATAACTCAGGAATGAAAAATCAAACATCGTATGTTTTCACTTGTATGTGAGAGCTAAGCTATAAGGACGCAAAGGCATAAGAATGACATAATGGATTCTGGGGATTCAGGGGGAAGGATGGGAGTGGGATAAAAGATTACACATTGGGTACAGTGTACACTGCTCAGGTGATGGATGCACCAAAATCTCAGAAATCACTACTAAAGAATTTATCCACGTAACCGAACACCACCTACTCCCCAAAAACTATTGAAATAAAAAATAAAACTCAAACTGAAAAAAAGGAAAGGGGAAACTTTGACACTGGCATGCACACAGGAAGAATGTCATTTGAAGATGAAGGCAGAGATCAGGATGATACGTTTATAAGCCAAAGAACACAAAACCACCAGAAGCTACGAGAGAGGCATGACACTGATTCTCTCTCACAGCCCTTGGGAGGAACCAACGCTGCTGACACATTGATCTCGAACTTCCAGCCTCCAGAAATTGTGAGTGAATAACATTCCACCCTTTAAGGCATCCAGTTTGTGGTGCTTTGTTAAAACAGCCCTGGCAAACTAATATTTCTGGATAGCAAGAGCCAGGACAGCAACACAAAGAGTCTAGACAGCTCTGCAGCAGGACTTCAGGTCTTTTCTTGATGGATGGATTCTAGGGCTCGAGGCCATCTGCTGAATGCAGAAACTTTGAAAATGAGGGCTATTTTCATTCAAATGCTCCTTATTTTCTTTTTTCCCTTTAGCATTAGGCTGGAATCGAGAAGTCAGAAAGTGAATACAATGCCATTATTAACATCATTATTAACAACTCACTTATACAAATCTTAGAGAGAATTAGATTTTAATGTTTCCTTACACTGAGTGCCAGTGCTGGCTACACCCAGCTAATTCAAGGCGACAAAACTGGTTAAGCCCATGCGTGATTTATTTTTACTCCTATAGAAAGTTGACACTTTATTCATTAAACTACTCCCTTTAACACATTTTTAAATCATTGCTTTCCACTCTGATCCAGTCTAGTTTTCATTTCTGAGTTTCAGCTGGAATGGCTTTCATAATGATTTCTTTTTTTAACTGACAAGGGAAGTTAAAACCTCCCCCTGCTGAACATTTAAAAGGGAAATTGGGGGTTTTTGTCAGGCTGTTTATCATATCTTACAAATACTCAAATCTATTTCCTTTGGAAAAGGTTTGTCTTTCTATGATAGGCATATGAAAAGGTTTTATTACAGTGCTCTATTCACTGGAGCTGCTCTGCCCAAAGATAAAAAGGAATTCATTTTCTGGATTTTCCTTGAATGTCAGCTCTATAGTTTCTTTCTGTTATCAGAGTTCTTAACTCAAGAAGAATGAAGGGGAAAGAGAATTCAAGCTGATATACAATAACAAGATCCATTATGGACTAACATGAAAATCAAAAATCCCAAAATAAAATCCAAATCTAAATGAAAGTGATAAGTAAAAACAGGGAAAAAAAATCTCTGTAGGTTTAATAGCAAGCATGGATTTACTTCAAACATGCAATGCTGCATGGCTCCCCAGATCTGAAAAATCTCCCCAGCATCATTTCCTAAGTACACTCCTATCTGTCAGCTATGGTATCAAGCAGCGCTTCTCAGGCTCTGCTATGTGTGTAAATCACCCGGGGATCTGGAGAAAGCGCAGATCTGCATTCAGTAGGTGGGGTGGTGGGGAGCCTGAGCCTCTGCATTGCTAACGAGCCCCCTGGTGACACTGCTGCTGGTCAGGCACAAAGCCCTGAGTGCCAGGGGATACAGCTTAAAAGGCCCAAGCAGCTTGTTCCAGGCCTGATTGGAAACATGAGCTTCACTCCAATCCTTGAGCTGGGTTTGCCGGAATAACAATCTGGATATTACACGAGAGTCTTGGATCCCACTAATTTGTACCCACTCCTGAAATTCACCATTGTCTGGGCATGACGGATGAGTTGATGGAGAGTCCACATCGGATTCTGACCCCAGCCAGCCCCATAGGGTCATGTCTGAGGCCTTCGGAGAAGGAAGGGTGCAGACAAACTGGAAGAGCTGTACGCAGACGGGACTCTGGGAGACTCAGAGACCCATGCAGAGGAAAGCCATTGAGCATAGCTGGCTTAGGATCTGGAAAAAAATGCAGAGGGGCCAGGACCAAGGCCACTGTTAGGGTTTGCAATGTGGGAAGCATCGGGAGACTATACAGCGGCAACAACGCTGTCAAACCACAGACATTGACAAGAATCCAAAACAGAAACAGAGGCAGTCCCAGAGACTCCCAGCAATAACTTGGAGATCTGAATGGGGCTGGAGATCATTCATTACACAGCTGCAGGAATAAGCAGAGAAACTTGACTTTCCCCATGCATGTAAACACAGGAGGCTTAAGGAAATTTGGATTACACTTCCTTCTAGTCACTGGGGGCTTAGGGCAATGAAACAAGCATGAGTCGTTACAAGTCTATCTCTATGACCAGGAAAATAACTCCAACACAGTTAGTAAACCTTCAGACAGTATGGTCACAGACCTCTCTCATTTCATAAGTCAGTGAGGTGGCCAATCCCACAGCACAATAACTAAGTATTATATACGAATTTTAAAATAGAGGGAAGTAAGGAGGAACCGTCAGCTCAATATCTGTAGCATCAAATTTGGGGAGCAATGTAAGTTCAAGAGAAGTCCAACAAGGGATAAATTAAAATCTGCCCTCATTCTTCCTTGCTAAGCCAAAGACATGTTCCATAAACTTCTGAGCCTGAACCTGGCCACATGTATGAGTTCAGGCCTGAGTCTAAGGTATGGGCATCTTTGTAGCCTTGAAACTTTACTTTTAGCAACTTCTATATTCTATTGATTGTTGCTCCTCTTTTCTTACCTGAAAAAGATGAAGAATTATATTGGCAGCAGAAACTGAGTGATAGAGAAAAACCTGAAATTGCCTTCTTCTATTTCTTTATTACAACAAACCAACCAACCAATGACACTGTCTGTCCATCCACCTTTACCCACACCAACAACCAAAAGGCTTTCCACTCCATAGCCCTGGAGGGCTGGGCTCTGGGCAGTGAAGTGCTCAGAGCAGCAACAGGCAGGACCTTGCCAAAGGTAATGTGGGCATCAGTTGCTGTAGAAGGCAAGTCCCAACCTCAGTGCTATCCCTGGGTGGCACTATGGCTAAGAGAAATCACATGTTTTTGCACGGTCTGGACATGCTCGTGACCAGTTATGTGAGACCCCAGGGTTGGCCTGTATGAAAACTTGCATGTGTCCCTTGCTAGTGTTTTTACTCACTCTGGTGGTCAGTTATAGCAGCTCAGGGCAAGCTGACGCTTCACCACCACCCCCAGATCCATTCCACTGATTATGTGACATATGCCTCAATTGCTTCTGCTGTCAAATGGGAATACAATGGTACCAACCTCATTGTGTGGTTAAGAATATGAGTGAATAATGCATTTAAGAAACACAGCACAATGCATGGCATATAGTAGATGCTCAGTAAATGTTTGCTGTTGTTGCTGCTGCAATTTTTGCCCTGTCTTCTACTACTAAGAGACAGGGCAGCATAATGGTTAGAAGCATGGGCTAAGGCTTCAGACTGCCTCAGTTTGTAATCCTATCTCCACTGCTACTCAATGGCAAGCTATTCAACTTCTCTGTGCCTCAGTTTTCTTGCCTGTAAAATAGGGGTGATTATAGGAGTAACTACCCACAAGGTATGAAAAGACGAAATAGGATAATCCATGGAAAGCCTTTAGCATAGAGCACCTAACATACAGTAAGTGCTAGATAAGTTTGGGTGCAGTGTTATTATTACTATTATTACTTCTGACTGACACCTTTAAAGGAAAGTCACTTCCATTTGAGCTTTGTACAATATGTTACAAACCAACACACTGGCACGAGCTCCTCTGTGCAACTCACTCCCACCTTGGCACCACCACCCTATTCAAATGATTTCTAAAAATGCAAGCAGCATTTTTAGAAATGCAATCCCAGTGGAGAAAAACGTAAAGTCACCTTCTCAAACTGTACTTTAGCTCATGCTCTTCCCCAGACAGAAAACTGTAGTCAAGAGAAGAGATGCAATTTTCCGAAGCCTTGATAACATCTTTATTTAAACCTTATCGACGCTGTAAAATATTTTTGAGGATTTGGCTTTTTCCCACCTGCCAGCTCCTCGCAGCTTGTCTGAGAAATAAAGACATACAGTTAGGTAAATGAAAGAATTTTAATAAAATGATTCTGTCTCTTTTGTTTTTTGGCATAAACAAAAATTCTTTTCCAGAACCCTCTAACAGGCTGTAAAGAAGCCTTCTTTGGGATTCCCTTTCAGTTGGAGCTGGCTTCTCCATGAAGGCTTGGAGGTCAGGGCAGGGGCTAGATAAGCCTCCAAAAAAGTGAATCCAATGAACCTAGCCATCAGCACAGAACCTCAAGTCTGGTCTAAGCAGCTTGTCCCATTACAGGTTTGCAGCAATGACAAAAAGTAGGAGTGTTTCAAAAGACCAAACTCATAACATAGCCAGCTTGAGGCCACATTTGTCTCTGCTTCCCTCTGCTCTTCTGTCACTCTCCCACAATGCCTTTCAAAGACCTCACCTCCCACCACACCGCAGCCCTCAGCCTCCAATCCCCAGCATATACCCACACTCCATATCCCTAATATCCTCCAAACGTCCAGGATCCATGGTAGGGAACATCTGCCCTATCCTAGGCCTGGTTCTCTTCCCTTCCTTCATCAAATTTTCCCATGCCAAATCCTAAGTCAGCAGGTCCCTGCTCTCTTCTATCGAAAATGAGTTAAACTTACCTTACATGAAGGCAGGAAAGGCAATTGCTTATATGATATGATTTAAAGCACCCCACCTAGAATGTTCTCTGCTCCCATACTAAAATTTTCCCCATCCCTCTCCCATAGTGCCTTAAATACCATCCTTGGGAGGTTTTCTGCTTTGGGTTCAATCTTTACTGTTTCCACGAGTCCTCTGTTGAATTACAATGCACCTGGGTTAGAACAACACATGAAGTCATAACCAGGAATAGAGAGCTCATGGAGGAGGAAACAAAAGACAAGGCAGTTGTGATAGAAAAGTAGGAAGGGAAAACTCAGTCTAGAGCACAGGAATTATTTTATTTAGAAAGAACAGATAAGGTCAGTCAGGCATGGTAGCTCACGCCTGCAATCCCAGCACTTTGGGAGGCTTAGGCAGGCAGATCACAAGGTCAGGAGATCGAGACCATCCTGGCCACATGGTGAAACCCCGTCTCTGCTAAAAGTACAAAAATTAGCTGGGCTTGGTGGCATGCACCTGTAGTCTGAGCTACTCAGGAGGCTGAGGCAGAAGAATCACTTGAACCTAGGAGGCAGAGGTTGCAGTGAACCGAGATTGTGCCACTGCACTCCAGCCTGGGTAACAGAGAAAGACTCCATCTCAAAAAAAAAAGAATAGATAAGGTCATTGGGTAAACAAGGCATGGCATAAAGGCCCTGGGTTGCAGAGAAGGGGCCCAAAAAAAAAAGGAAGGTTAAAAAGAATTGGGAATAAATCTCACCCACTTCCTGGTTCTGCTCAGCTCCAGCACAGTGGTGGATCTGAAGCAGAATAATAATTGGATAAACTAATCCTCCTTTCACTGTGTCATCTGCTAATGTGTTACCTCCCATTGTCTTGCTTCTCTCATCAGCTTCTCCTTCTGCTCTACCCAGAAAACTTCTGCCTAGAACCAATCAGAATGTGCACTTTACTTTAAAAATTACATCAATACAGGAATAAGGTACTGCGACAAAACAGCAAGGGACACAATTTGATGGGAGGTAAGGACTTTTCAACAGGCCTCTCAAATCACTACATTTTTGTGACAGTTTGTTTCATTATACACAGAACAAGGTTGGATGGTTTTATTCCATTTGTGTCCTATAGAGCCTAGTTACAGTCTCTTCATTCATTCATTCATCAAATATGTACTGAGTACCCACCATATGCCAGGAACTGTTAGGCTCCAGAGATCCAAAATGAAAGCCCTATTCCTGACTTCAGGAAACTCATGTGCTGGCCAACCAGCTGCCCCCACCCAAAAAAAGCTCAACATCGCTGATCGCTAAAGAAATGCAAGTCAAAAAACCACAATGACATACCATCTTGCACCAGTCAGAATGGTTTGTTACTAAAAAATCAAAAAATAACAAACGCTAACGAGGTTGCAGAGGAAAAAGAATGCTTATACACTGCTGGTGGGAGTGTAAATTAGTTCAACCATTGTGGAAAGCAGTGTGGCGATTCCTCAAAGAACTAAAAACAGAACTACCATTTGACCCAGCAATCCCACTACTGGGTATACACCCAAAGGAAAATAAATTGTTCTGCCATAAAGACACATGCACGCATATGTTCACTGCAGCACTATTCAAAATAGCAAGGACATAGAATCAACCTAAATGTCCATCAACAGTAGACTGGATAAAGAAAATGTGGTACATATACAACATGGAATACTATGCAGCCATAAAAAAGAACGAAATCATGTCCTTTGCAGGAACATGGATGGAGCTGGAGGCCATTGTCCTTAGCAAACTAACACAGGAACAAAAAAGCAAATACTGCATGTTCTCACTTATAAGGGGGAGCTAAGTGATAAGAACACATGGACACACAGAGTCAAACAAAAGACACTGGAGCCTACCTCAGGGTGGAGGGTCACAGGAGGGAGAGGATCAGGAAAAATAACTGATGAGGACTAGGCTTAACATCTGAGTGACAAAATAATCTGTACAACAAACCCCATGACACGAATTTATATAACAAATCTGCATATGTACCCCTGAACCTAAACTAAAAAATTAAAATTAAAAATTGAAAAAAGTCTTAATAATTTTTTTAAAAACCACAGGTTTGGAGCATTTGCCAAATGCCATGGTGTAAATATCCTCACTATGGCCAATCTCAAGTTACCCATAGTTTAGCAACTGGCTAACATCACTCCTGAACATGTAACAATCAACTCTCCCCAGCTGATACCAGCAGGCTCCAGTACAAACATAGTCAAGCAAGGGAGAGGGGGTAGCCATCAGCATACAGAAGCAGGCACAGGGATATGGAAGCACGAAGGTAAGAGACAAAGTCTACCTACAGAGAGGCAAGGGCAACAGAAGAGCGAGATCATGAACTCCCGCCATTGAAGGAGAGAAATTAAATTTTTACAATGCCCCACAAGACTGTGAGCTGAGGGAGGACCCAGACTGTGGTTTCTTTTTTACTATATCTTTCCGGTAATGTCTTTCAGTGGATTTTTCCGTGTATGACATAAATACACAGTATAGCCATTAACTGAGATTCTGAAGGACATAGAATTAACGTAAGTAGCTTGTCCCTTTTTCCTGGTGGCTGTGCAGTGGTTTTCAGATTTTATAAAAGGAAACCTTGTCGTTGCTAAGTGCACCCTGAAAACTCATTTTATTATTTTGACTTCAGCTTTAAATAACTGTACATATGGCTGCTCACTCATTAGGGTCAGATGGCCCAGCTGGGGACACAGCTTCCTGGCATCTGGGCTGAGCTAGCAGGTGCCTTTGGGATTTGGGTCTGTGACGAGAGGTTGTGAAGGAGAAATTCGGGAAAGGTTACAAACTCAGGTGCCAAAAGCAACTGCACAGCTCTTCCAAAGTGAGAGCAAAGAAAAACTGGCTGTAAGAAAATGTTCCAAGGTAACAAATCAAATTCACTGTACAGCAGAGGCTGGCTAGGCACAGTGGCTCATGCCTGTTATCCCAGCACTTTGGGAGGCTGAGGCAGGTGGATCACCTGAAGTCAGGAGTTCAAGACCAGCCAGGCCAACTTGGTGAAACCCCATCCCTACTAAAAATACAAAAATTAGCCGGGCATGGTAGCACGCCTGTAATCCCAGCTACTCCAGAGGCTGAGATGAAAGAATCGCTTGAACCCAAGAGGTGGAGGTTGCAGTGAGCCGAGATCACGCCACTGCACTCCAGCCTCAAGAAAGGACGATAAAAAAAATTCACTCTACAGCAGAGGTTGATCAAGCCCACTGGAGGTCTGGAGAGGGGCTAAAATGTCTGCAGACTTTTTAAGTTGGCAAGTTTCAAAATAAAAATTCAATGATGTACTATTAAATCCAATAGCAAAAAATACCAGTGACCCAGAAAATATCACTCCACAAAAATGCACGTCAATCTAACAACCACTTTCATCTGTGCTACAGCTAAATCTCACTTTTTTAATGCAAACCTCAAAAGACATTTAGCAGAAAACAGGTTTGTAACCCTGGTAGACCACATGGCTTGCTGACTTCCAGAAAAGAGACTTCCTTTCTGGAAGGCTTATGTTTCCATGATTATTTAAAATTGACTACTGAAGCCATGTCAAACAATGCCAAAAAAACAACCAGACTGTTTGATTATTGCAGATAGAAAAAATAATCTGTCAATCCATTATTAATATTGTGTAGAAAAACAGTCAATTCACTAAAGTTTTAACTGGCTGCCTAAAGCACCTAGAATGAAGACACCACTTCAAAAGAAAGCGAGAAAGAAAAAGAAAGGAAATGGTAACTGTGTGAGGTAATGAATGTTAATTAGCTTGATGCGGTCATTATTTCACAATGTATACATATACCAAAACATTGTTGCACACCTTAAATATACACCATTTTATTTGTCAATTAAACCTCCATAAAGATGAAAAAGAGAAAAAAAAGACCCACTCCAGACCAAACATAAGAATTACAAAATAAGAAAAATACTTTAAAGTAACTAGCAAAAGCCTCTAGCATCTTAAAACATCAATTATAAAAAGCCAGTTACTATCAAGTTTTCTTTGATTCCTTTATCGAAATGAATAATTCTTTACTAGTGGCTACCAAGCTCAGCCCTTCTCCTTTCAACAAAAATCTTTGTGCAAACTCTATTGAATTCAAATTTTCTACAACAAAAAGACATCATCAGATTGCTCCAAGGGCCCTGATGACATTTTCTTAGTAGCAGAAGCACAGTGGTAACTAATATCTCACTTACTATATGTTGAGTATAAAAAGTCACTGGCCTGGAGACCCCCTAAAACACCAAATATTTTTCTAAAATCATTAGCATTTTCCCTATGAAATGAGAATATTATATATTGAACCATATTTGTTATTTGTATTCTAGCTACTTGAAAAAAGTACCTGAGGTGGTTGAGACAATAAACATATATACTTCTCAATCATTAAAATATGGACAAAATATCAGCTGGGCTTGGTGGCTCATGTGTGTAATCCCAACACTTTGGGAGGCTGAGGCAGGAGGATCACTTGAGCCCAGGAGTTCAAGATCAGCCTGGGCAGCAAAAAATAAAAAAAATTAGCCAGGCATAGTGGTGCCAGCCTGTACTCCCAGCTACTCAGGAGACTGAGGCAGGAGGATCGCTTGAGTCCAGGAAGTAGAGGCTGTGGTGAGCCATGTTTGCACCACGGTACTCCAGCCTGGACAACACAGCAAGACCCTGTCTCACAAATAAATAAATAAAATAAGAATAAAATATCATAAGTATGTACTTGAGAAGAGGAAGATTATTATACTAAAAACCCAGGCTAAGGGGAGTTACTATAACTGAGTCCTAAATTTTGTTTTAGATTTTTCAATGGCAAACAGGAAACTTGGTGAACATTATAACTCTCACTTATTAAAACAGAAACAAAGCTTTTTGTTTTGTACTAAAATCTAAGAGAAAATTATTGTATGAATCCTTATATAAAGAACACTAAACAACAATAGGCAACTTTTAAGGCAATTTTAGGGAAGCAAACATTTTTTTCATATGAACATTTCATATAACCTCAAGAGGATAATATTAAATAATCATTTTATGAAGGTTGTTCTCCAGAGAAATAAACTAATATAGTCCAGGTATGTGATTTTTCTGGAGCTGTAATTTGATGAGGAGATATAGCCTGGAAAATCTAAAAGATTAGATTATTAGAAGTTCTGTTAGATAACCTTAGTCAAGTATAAAACACTGTGGCTGTGTCTTTAACAGACAACTAAAGACTGAGCTCCCTTAAGTGTGTCTATTGTCTGGTCAATGCCTAAAATCAGACCTGCATGCTTTTGATAACAGAAGTGCAAAGAGCCAGATGATGCTTGGTTAAGATAATCAAAAAGCAGCACAGTGGATCTCAATCATGATACTTGCCCTGCCCAGAGCCCTTGCAGACATCTTTGCTGAAGGGGTTGTACCACATGTACCTGGCCAAAGCTAACTGGACAGGGGCAGTCACCTAACTTAAAGGCCAATAAGCCATAGCCAATTAGGCCTATGATATGTGTAGGGGAGAAAAAGCAGTATCTTTTACTTATCCATCACAAGGTTCATGGCTGAGGCTCCTATCATAAAAGACAGGTTAACAAGAGAAAAGCACACACATTTATCTAATAGATGTTTTATGTGGCTCCGGCACCTTCAGAAATGAAGACCCAAAGAAATAGGGAAATATGTATTTTTACGCTTACGTTTGATGAAGAGTAGATGGTTGAGGAGAAGTAAGATCGAAGGATAATAGGATATGATCTAATAGCAATAAACTGGGGGTAACTTAGCAAGGCTGTTCAGATACTTCTCTGGGTCCATGTCTTCAGAGATAAGGATGTTGCTTTCCTCTAGGTATAGGACAGGCACCTCTGGAATGATAATTTTATGACCTCTTTCAGGGAAAGTTTAGCTGGGTTTTATGGCCTGATTCAAGGGAAGAGGAGCAAGGAAAATGTGAGAATGACCTCCCTGCTTCTTTTGTTCCTCAAATGACAAGCTGCCATATTTTGGGGTAGCATGTCTTGAGCTCCATCACATGGCTTGGCTTGAAAACATAAACTTATCCATTCTAATTGGCTCTCTTCATCATTTAAACAAACAAACAAACAAAAAATACTGAGATTGGGACAGAAGCTATGAGAAGCAGAAGATTTGAGGCAGACGAGTGCATGGAGATAAAGATGAGAAATCTGAGCAAAAAGGATCCAAGGGTGTTTTCCAGAGGGGGCTGACCCACGTGCATTTCCAAGCTCTAGAATTCAGATCATTCTGCTTCTCTCCACTCTATGGGTCCTGCCCTTTCCTGTCTGGTTCTTCAGTTTTTCCTAGCTTCCTGTGTGTATGTACCTTTCAAGTAAATGGTGAATTACCTAAACTAATTTGTCTAAGTCACTTTTTTTGCACCCAAAGCAGATAAATTAAAATATATTATTTTATCTATGGAAAGAGCTTTTCACCTTTACTAGAAATTAGCTAAACCAATCTTTTGGGGCTCTGTTTAGCCAGAGGCAAAATTGTTCTCCAGCAGCATCCTCTTAGGAGCCTGGAAAAACTGAAATAAATTGAAGCCCCTGAGTTTTTACCATGAAGTACAAAAGAAACAGATTTAACCTGAGATAAATATTTAAGGACAAATATTACCAGTTTTCTGTCTTTATGGGGAAAAAGAATGACAGTACATGTCTCTTGAATATCTGATTTTAAGCAGCATTGCTTCCTGGCCAGGACCAGGGTTGGTTAACTGCAGATGGGTTAGTCCTAGATAATCCAATATATTTTGTGTTACAGTCCATCTAAATATTGAAAAATGTCAATCTCAAGTAACAATTTTGATTTCAAAGTACTAATGAAAGTAAAATAAAAGATAATAAAGTTGACTGAAGACATTTTCTGGGAACAGACAGCCTGGATTTAAATCCTGGCTCCTAAATCTGCTGGATGTGGAAACTTGAACAAGTTTCTGCGTCTTCATTTCCTCATCTGTAAAATGGGGATGGTTGTAGTACCTTTCTAAGTGAGTGATTATGACTTTCAAACAAAATTATTTATGGAGATCAGTTAGTACAGTGCCTAGCATACAGCAGGCACTCAATAACTGTGAGTTATTACTAACACTCCTTCTGGGTTATCTTCTTTTAGTTACTCCAGTCACTTTATTCAAAGATACTGTACTCAGGAGTCATCTTCAGAAAAGTTTTAAAGAAGCAAAATCAAAAAGCAAAACATACAGAAGGTAGTTTGCATTAATATGGTAACATGAAGCTATTTGGGACTGAAATGCATGGATTTGAAGAACTAGAGTTCCAAGAGCTCAGTGGAGGATGAAGAAGCCATTTTATGATAGTGAAGATGTAAACATCCATTCAAAGATCTGGCATCCTGGAGGAAAATACCTATTTTAAAAATACAAATTGGCTGGGTGTGGTGGCTCACACCTATAATCCCTGCACTTTGGGAGGCCGAGACAGGAGGATCACTTGAGCCCAGGAATTTGAGATCAGCCTGGACAACATGGCAAGACCCCATCTCTACAAAAAAATATAAAAATTAGCCGGGCATGATGACACACACCTGTAGCCCCAACTACTAGGGAGACTGAGGTGGGAGGATCACTTGAGCCCAGGAGGTTGAGGGTGCAGTGAGCCATGATCATGCCACTGTACTCCAGCCTGGGCAACAGAGTGAGACCCTGTCTTAAAATAAATAAATACAAAGACAAATTAATTAAAACAACAAAAAAACTATTTTTTAAACACCTTCTGTTCTTTTATTATTTTCACACTCACTATTATTGCTGCTAGGTTCTTAAAAGCTTATGTCAACACAATTTCTTTACCTTCCCAAAATAAAATCCCCAATCTAAGCACCCATAGTTGACACTATCAATGACCCACTCTTACTCTTTATCCACAGCCTTCTCACTGCAGGTATCTGCATCTCTGTTCCTGCAGGTTTTTTTATAGAACCAAAGTACTGCTCCCCACCAAGTGGCAGAATAAAAGTGCTAGGAAGAAATACCCTACCCTTGGGAATAGCCTTCAGCCAAAGACTTTTGGGAGTCAGTGTATAAATACCCCAGCTCCCTCACTCTTCAGACAGAATTCAAAGACAAGTGTTTTACCCGGCTTCTCAGGGATTTCCTGCAGAATTAAGCCCTAGTCACCCACAGTAGTTGCTGAGTTAATAATACACCCTTATTGGCTGTCTTTTCTTCTCCATATCACTTTTCCACTCCTACCCCTAATGTTCCCTGCACCTCTTAAATAATCTACTTGCCTTGAATCCTTGTCTCAGGGTCTGTCTATGAGACAACTCAAATCTCTGCAGACATCTTTTTCTTATTAAGCAATCTAAAGTGTCCATGAGAGCAGTTAAAACTCCCAAGCAGCCTTCTGCATTGATATTTTTTTGCTCTCTTCCCCATAGATTTGCCAAACTGCAGAGATGTCTGTCAAGATGTCGAGCCTAAGAACTGGGAATGAAAAACACCAATGCAGCTGTGCAAAGGGTAGCCTCACTTTTTCACGGGTACTATCCCAAGACACAGAGACAGAACTCAGTGGCTGCTTTTCATCTCCACTCTCCAGTACAAAGTGGCTGGATAGCCTTTGCCAAGGTATCAGTTTTCCCATGGTGAGTACTGCCAGGCAATTAGATTCTTGCTCTCTCCAAATTTCAGCAGGAGCACAGAAGTTTTATTTTTAACTGTGCAGAAGATGTTGCCACGGCAACATAACAAACTACAAGAGCAATTTGATTGATTGATGATGTTGTGGGGAAGGTGGACTGGCATGAAAGACACTGAAAAAAATCATATAGCTTTATCACCCTGGATTGAGTTTATAGATCTTGGTTATTAGACATAGTATTTGACACATGTTTATCATTATGCAAAAGGAAACATAGACCTTTTTCTGCCTTGGTTCCCCAAAGCAAGGTGATGACAAACTAGTGAATTGTCCATCAAGAAAGTGAGCTGGTCTCATGAGTTAAAGAGACATGATAAACGTGGCTTAAAGAACATAGTATTTGCTAGGCAGGCTAGGCATAGTGGAACATTCATATGCCCCACTCATCAATTAATGGGGAACATTCTGCTATTCCCTGCCCTAAAAACATTTCACTTTCAGCCATCCCCTCCTTTCAATTAATCTTCCTCACTAACTTCCTTCCCTACAGCCCAGGGAAGGCAAGGGAGCATGCCAGCAGGGAAGAAGGGGGATATGACTAAAGAGCGGTTCTCATCAGACAGGAAAGGAATGTGGAAAACCTTTTGATAGGGCAGGGAGAAAGTTTTAGGGCAGCAGCTCTCAAAGTGGTCTGGATTCTCCTGTGAGTCCCAAGATCCTCTCAGGGGCTGCACAAGGCCAAAACTATTTTCATGATTTTACTAAGACATTATTTGCTTTTTACACTGTCTCTACTTCAGGAAGGTACAGTGGAGTTTTCCAGAGGCTACATATGATTATCATTAACAGTTTAAATGTTGAAGCATATATCTTCCATTAGATATATGCTGAAACAGACACTGTCTTCTGTGAAGCCAAACATAAAAGAGGTTTCCAAAAAATGTAAAATGATGCTAATTTTCTTACTAATTGTTTTGTTTCAGAAATATAGTTATTTATTAAAAATGCAATTTATGTTAATAAGTAATGAGATTTTTTATTTTATTTTTAAATAAATCAATAACAGTTTTGTTTTAATTTCTAATGTGGTCAATATTAATAGAAATAACCCATTTGAGCAGAAATTCTTTGCAGTTTCAATAATTTTTAAAAGTATAAAGGGGACTTCAAGCCAAAAATCTTGAGGACCAGTCACAAGAGATCAGATTAAGATAACTACGTTACTAAAGTCCCTGAGAAAGGAGTCAGAATCTCAGAACAAGATGGGCTGGAAGGGATTAAAGAATATCCAGTTTACCGGACGAAGCCTCTGGGAGAAGTTCCACACTCACTCTGGCACCACCATTAACAAGCTCTGGAGCAGTACAGTAGGTGGCAGCAAGGATAGAAGGGACTGGGTGAACAGTTCCACTTCCGGTTACCCATGGCTGCACTTAGTGTGAAGGGATTCAGAAGCCCAGTGGGGTCCGGCAGAAGTGATAACTCAAAGAGCTGGAATCGTCGTGGAAGAAAGGCAGGAAGACTGCAGACTGTGGTGCTAATCCCCCAAAGGCTTGGGCAGGGACCATTTACTTCCACTAACAGGCAGGAGCCACCCTTCAGCAACATCAGTATCAGATGTCCTATGACCCAACAGGGCCAGGAAGATTCTCAGCACTAGAAGGCGAGGGTCTCAAGAGCCAGAGGCCCCGGTTCTTGCAGCCCATGAGATATCAGCCTCACCATCATGAGAAGGAAAAAGGAAAAACACCTTGAGAAGCTGAAAGAGGCCCTCTAGGAAGCTTGTGCTTTCTGTTAACTACATATTTACTCACAAAGGACTATGTTATACCGGAAAACCCCAGTTACTAGATTTAAGCAAATTTAAGGTGACTTTTTTCCTACATCAGTTGAAATTGTTGGTCAGAACAATATGAGCTCAACTAATTTTTTTGTACGTATAAATCATAGTGGTTACCTTTTGACATCAGCTTAAAGTTCTCTTTCTCTATTCCTCTCCTATAGAAAGCTTTCCTTAATAATTTCTTCTTTATCTTTTTCCTTTATCGTTCTCATTTTTTTCCTCCATTTGTTTCCCTCTCCTTATCCATCTGCTTTTATTCTCCCTCCTCTATATTCTTTTTCATTGTTCTCTGCCTCAAGCAAGTTAATCGTAGCCTAAACTTACTGACCCAACAGTATTCAAAGTTGTTTTCAAGAGTTGCTAATTCCTGTGTCATTTACTGTGAGCATACAATAGTACACCAGGAACTTTATACAGAACATTTCATTTAATCTTCACATCAACCCTATATTTAATGTTTATACCTAATGCTTTATTGCAGCTCAGAGTAATAAAATTTGTCCAGTTTACACAACTGGTTATATGTGTCAGGGTAAAGATTTAAACCCACACTCGTCAAACTCCAAGCCCATGACCCTTCCTCTATATCAAGCAGCCTCCACAGGTACAGTATTTTACAAGTCACAGTCCAAGAGCTATTTGCACCCCAGTCTTCCCTGCCCTCTTCGCGTATGACATATGTTTCTCCTATGCCCACACTCTTCATGAGTTGATGGTTGCAGACAAACCAAGAAATGGGGAGCAGTCACACACAACATTATACCTACACTATTATCTAAGAATAAAATGCAGAAGCTTTAGCAGTGGAACTCCAATTTATATTTTTCTTTAATCACATGTGCCTTGGAAGTTGATGATATGACAGAAGTTATATGACGAAGTCAAAGAATTGCCAAAATTCCCAGAATTTCATTAGATACAATTCTTAAACTATCTTTAATTGAGCACTTGCTATGTACCGGCACACAACTAGTTAATTTCCGTATATTATCTAATTCAACTCCTGCAACAACTCTACATGACAAATTTTAATTCCCTTTCACAGATGAGAAAACTGAAGCCTTAAAGGTTTAAAATACTTTCTTATGATATCACAACTAGTAAATTCAAACTCAGGTCTGTCTGATTCAAAGCTTAAATTCTTTTCACTCCCTGCAATGATTATGTTTCACTGATATGTTACAATCCCACTGCTAGCATGTGACTTGGAGTTATTAGATTTTTTTTTCTTTTGAGTATAAACCTTTTAGGATTCAATGTGTCCCCTCAGGCAGAAAACTGCCACATAGAGATGATGCATTGTCCCAGGAATGTGTTTTTTAAATCAGAAACAAATCCATTTCCCTGCTTTTATATTGCATTGATGTCCTTCCTCCTTTTAAAGTTCTCCTGAATGACAGAGGCATTGAAAATAACATTTTGCCTACTAGTTTTCTTGTTACCATCTACTAGCTTTTGGTGCCACCCTCCTCCTTTTTATATTTTTTTGAAGAAAATAGTGAAATAGCTTAGATACTAAACTATAAATTATACCAAGATGTGATTTGGAACTGAAATAAACCTCATGCTTTTTTAATGGGAATTTTCAAATACTGAAATACAACTTATTACCCAAAGGGAAAGAGAAGTCTAGACTTTTCTACTTCTCCCCAATGCCTGGGTGACAAGTGACCTCAGGTTTCACCAAGGAATCACCAGAGGAAAGGGGATAGATTCAAGAATTTCATAATCAGAATGAACTTTTCAAAGACATACAACCACCCTGTATGCATTCGGGCATGAGCTCCAAAACATTTAAAGTGACTAAAACATGCTACAAAGTTAAGCACAGTTTCATCTGTGCTAAAAAAAATAATAATAATAAAGAGTTCCAGCTAGGGCAGTGCCTCACAACTGTAATCTCAACTCCTTGAGAAGTAGACAAGGGAGGATTACTTGAGCCCAGGAGTTCAAGATCAGCCTGGGCAATGTAGTGGGACCTCATCTCTACAAAAAATAAAAAAGCTAGCCAGCTGTGGTGGTACATGCCTGCAGTCCCAGCTACTTGGGAGGCTGAGGCAGGAGGATTGCTTGAGCCTAGGAGGTGGAGGCTGCAGTGAGCCGAGATTGTGCCACTGCATTCCAACCTGGGTGACAGAGAGAGACCCTGTTTCAAGAAAATAAAATAATTTTTAAAAAATTGTTTTAATTTAAAAAAAAATTTACGCCCATTTTCCAAGATGGCAGATTAGAGGCTTTCAGCATACCTCAGCCATTTGGAAATAGCAAGATAATACATAAAGATCAACTCTGTGAGCTTTATTCAAGAAAGAAAATGGGAATGCACTGGAATCATGAAGGACACCCCAGATCCCAGAGAGGAGAACATCGGCAAACGGCCCCCATGATGGCGTTCAGCTGATAAGTGGATGAGGCCCTAGTACATGAGAGAGGCAGAGAGCCGTTCTCTGTGACTCGCCTTTCCACTGGGGATCTGAGCAACCCAGGCCAAGGAAGAGCACTTTGTTTCTCCTGAGCCAGAGTTAATATGGGGAAAGACTTGGAGATACCATGAGGGAAAGACAGCAGGAAAAGCTGCAGGCATTTTCCCAGATCCAGGACTAGAAGCAGGACACCATTTTTAATGTGGGCACATACAAAGTCAGTCGTTCTTTGGTAACCCAGCAGCAGGGCTGCATAGGCATTTTAATCTCAAGCCAAAGATTGGAGTGCCTGCTGGGGAGTGAAGTAGGGGCCTCCACAGCAAGAACTGTGGAAAGCACCTCAGCAGTAGGTGCTGGGATTCACAGGCTACAGCTGCAGGTTTTCCTGGGCAGTGAGACTTGCAGTCAGGGCCAGCTTGGCAACCTGGAACTGATCTGCATGTGCCAATGCTGGTTGCCCCACCCTGCTCCCCTGAGATTTTAGTGCAGTGGGGACCTATCATCTCTACCCCCAGGCAGAAATCCAGACATTTGGAGCACTCACTTGCCTGGACCAGCAGCCTGAGCCACCCCACCCCTTCTAGACATAAATCTTGGTGCAGTAGGGCTCTCTTTGCTCCATGCTCATGCAAATCTCCAGGCATTCAGAGAACCTGCTCATCTGGATCAGAAGCCTGGCCCACTCCACCCTTCCTGTGCAGAGATCCGGGTGTAGGGAGACCCTCTCTGCTACCCAGGTAGATCTCCAGACATTAAGAGCACCTGCTTGCTTGGTCCAGCAGCCTGAGTCACCCCACTCATCCTGAGCAGAGATTTTGGTGCAGGTGGTGACCTCTGCTCCACACCTAAGCAGATCTCTAGGCAATCAGAGCATCACTCATTAGATTAGCAGCCTGAGACACCCTACCCTTCTTGTTTAGAGGTCCTGTTACAGAGAGATCCTCTCTGCTTCACACCCAGGCAGATAGATCATTAGGCATTCAGAGCACCCAGTCATCTGGTTCAGCAACTGGAGCTGCCCCAGTCTTCCTGGACATAGATCATAGTGCAGCAAGACCCCCTCTACACTTCACACCTAGGTAGATCTCCAGGTATCTGAAGCCCTGACTCTCCTGGATTAAAAGCTTAGGCTACCCCTGATCTCTGTGCAGAGAACTCAGAGCCAAGTAAGTTTTTCAGCTTCATGCCTAGGCACACCTCTGGGCATCTGATGGCTACCTACTGGATTCTCCCTTGGCACTGGTGCTTGTGCCTGCCATCAGGGGGCCTGCACATGGACCTGCCCAGTCCAGCCTCACCCTTTGTGTCTCTCCTTGCCCTGGGATGTGCAGGGAGCTCAGATAACTATGCATTCTATGAATCAGCCCATGGCCTGAGGCAACAAACAGCTTCTACCAGTAACAAGAATCAAGTATATACCCAGCCACATTGGCTGCATCTGGCTCTTACCTAAAAGTGCCAGGTTTGTAGGATGAATTGCATAGGCCCACATAAAACCTGCCAAAAGAAGTGCATAGGGCTATAGAAACAACCAAAAGACCCTTCCCAGCATTCTCTATAGTCACATCCCCTAGGAAGGGGGAGGGAAAGGGACAGGGGAAAGAAAAAATAATTTTTTTAATAACAAAATTTGGGGGGAAAAAAGAAAAGAAAAAAAATCCTATCTGCATAAAAATAATTACAAAAATTAGAAGTGCCAGTATCTCCAGAGATGAGAAGAACCCAGAGCAAGAATTCTGGCACCCTGAAAAATCTGAATGTAGTGACACCACCAAACGATTAGTTCTCCAGCAATGGTCTCTAACCAAAATGGAAACTCAGAAATGACAGATAAATAATTCAAAGTATGGATTGCAAGGAAACTCAATGAAATTGAAGACAAGGTTGAAAAATCAACACAAAGAAGCCTCTAAAGCAATCCAGGAAATGAACGAAGAGATAAACATCTTAAAAAGAAATCAATTAGAGCTTCTGGAATTCAAAAACTCACTTAAGGAATTTCAAAATACAATTAAAAGCTTTATTGCTAAACCAGACCCTGCAAAAGAAAGATTTTTGGAGCTTGAAGACCAGTCCTTTGAACTAACCCAGTCTAACAAAAATAAAAATTAGTTTTAAAAAATGAGTAAAGCCTTTGAGAAATATGGGATTATCTAAAGCAACCAAACATACAAATTATTGACATTCCTGAGAGAGAAAGAGAAAAGGCAAACAACCTGTAAAGCATATTTTAGGGAATAATTCAAGAAAACTTCCCTAATCTTGCTGGAGAGGTAGACATCCAGATATAAAAAGGACACCTGCAAGATACTGTACAAAACAAACATCACCAATGCATAGAGTCATCAGACTGTCCAAGATCAATGCTAAAGAAAAAATCTTAAAGGCAGCTACAGAAAAAGGACAGATCACATGCAAAGGGAACCTCAGCAGGCTAACAGTGGACTTCTCAGTAGAAACCTTACAAGCCAGGAGATATTAGGGGCCTATTTTCAGCATCCTTAAAGGAAAAAATTTCCAACCAAGATTTTATATCCTGCTGAGCTAAGCCTCATAAGCAAAAGAGAAATAAAATTTTTCCAGACAAGCAAGCACTAAGGGAAGTTGTTAGCACTAGATTATCCTTACAAGAGATCCTTAAGGAAGTTCTAAACATGGAACAAAAGAATCATACCTGCCACCACAAAAACACACTTAAGTACATAACCCTCAGACCCTATAAAGCAAAAACAACAAAAACTACAAAGCAACCAGTTGACAACTTTATGACAGGATCAAAACCTCACAGAGCAATATTAACTTACATTCAAATGTAAGTGGTCCAGATGCCCCCACTTGAAAGGCAGAGTGCGAGTTGAATTAAAAAAAAAAAACCTATCCATCTACTGTCTTCAAGAGACCCCTCTCACACATAGTGACACCCAAAAGTTCAAAGTAAAGAGTTGGAGAAAGTTCTACCATGCAAATGGAAAACAAAAAAGAGCAGGGGTCACTATTATTATATCAGATAAAACAGACTTTAAACTAACAACAGTTGAAAAAGAAAATAAAGGACAAAGAAGACATTACATAACAATAAAGGGCTGAATTCAATAAGAATACTTAACAATTTTAAATATATATGCTAATAAAACAAGTACTTCCAAGCCTACAAAAAGACTTAGCCACACAACAATAGTGAGGGACTTCAACACCCCACTGACAGCATTAGATAGATCATTAAGGCAGAAAAGTAACAAATAAATTTTGGACTTAAACTCAACCCTTGACCAACTGAACCTAATAGACATCTACAGATTATTCCACCCATCAACCACAGAATATACATTCTTTTCATCTGCACACGAAACATACTCCAAGATTGACCACATGCTTGGCCATAAAGCAAGTCTCAATAAATTTTTAAAAATGGAAATCATACCAACCATACTCTCAGACCACAGTGAAATAAAAATAGGAATTAATACCAGAAGATCTCCCAAAACTATGCAAGTACATAAAAATTAAACAACTTGCTCCTAAATGACTTGGATAAATAATGAAATCATGGTGGAAATCAAAAAATTCTTTGAAATAAATGAAAACAGAGACACAATATACCAAAATCTCTGGGATGCAGCAAAAGCAGTGTTAAGAGGAAAGTTTATAATGCTAAATGCCTACCTCAAAAAGTTAGAAAAATCTCAAATTCATGATCTAACATCACACCTAGAGAAACTAGAAAAACAAGAACAAACTAACCCCAAAGTTAGCAGAAGAAATAATTAAAATCAAAGCACAATTGAATGAAATTGAGACCCAAAATTCATACAAAGAATCAATGAAACCAAAAGATGGTTATTTGAAATAATAAACAAGACAAATAGACCACTATCTAGATTAGCAAAGAAAAGGAGAGGAGCCAAATAAGCATAATCAGAAATGACGAAGATGACAGTTAGTCCCACAGAAATACAAAAGACCCTCAGAGACTACTATGAACACCTCTATGCACACAAACTAGAAAATCCAGAGAATACAGATAAATGTCTGGATACACACAATCTTCCAACACTGAATCAGGAAGAAGTTGAAACACTGAACAGACCAATATTGAGTTTTGAAATTGAATCAATAATAACAAACCTACCAACCAAAAAAATCCCCAAACCAGATGGATTCACAGTCAAATTCTACCAGATCTTCAAAGATAAACTGGTACGAATCCTACTGAAACTATTTCAAAAAATCAAGGAGGAGAAACTCCTCCCCAACTCATCGCCCTGATACCAAAACCTGGCAAAGACACAAGTGAAAAAGAAAACTATGGGCCAATATCCTTGATGAACATAGATGCAAAAATTCTCAACAAAATACTAGCAAACTGAATTCAACAGCACATCAAAAAGTTAATTCACCATGATCAAGTAAGCTTCATTTCTGGGATTCAAGATTGGCTTAACATATGCAAATCAATAACTGTGATTCATCATCACATAAACAGAATTAAGAACAAAAACCATATGATTTTCTCAATAGATGTGGGAAAAGCTTTCAATAAAATCCAACATCCCTTCATGATAAAAACCCTCAAGAAACCTGACATCAAAGGTATATACCTCAAAATAATAAGAGGCATCTATGACAAATTCATATGTAACACCATACTGAACAGGCAAAAACTAGAAGCATTCCCCTTGAGAACTGGAACAAGACAAAGATGCCCACTCTCACCACTCCTATTCAACATAGTACTGGAAGTGCCAGCCAGAGCAATCAGGCAAGAAAAGAAATCGAAGACATCCAGATAAGAAAAGAAGAACTCAAACTATCTCTGTTTGCAGATGATATGATTCTATACATAGAAAACCCTAAAGACTCCACCAAAAAGCTTCTGGAGCTGATAAATGACTTCAGCAAAGTTTCAGGATACAAAATCAATTTACAAAACTTAGTAGCATTTCTATACACCAATAACATTCAAGCTGAGAGCCAAATCAAGAGCACAATCTCATTTAGACAAGCCACACAAAAAGAAATACTTAGGAATACATCTAACTAAGGTGAAAGATTTCTACAAGGAGAACTATAAAACACTGCCAAAAGGAATAAGAGATGACAGAAACAAATGGGGAAAAATTTCATGTTCATGGATTGGAAGAATCAATATCATTAAAATGGCCATACTGCTCAAAGCAATCTACAGTTTAATGTTATTCCTATCAAGCTCCCAATGTCATTTTTCACAGATTTGGATAAAAAAACTATTCTAAAATTCATATGGAACCAAAAACAAGCCCAAATAGCCAAAGAAATCCTAAGCAAAAAGAACAAAGTCGGAGGCATCACATTGCTCACTATACTATAAGGCTACAGTTACCAAAACAGCATGGTACTAGTACAAAAACAGACACATAAACCAAACACATAAACGAGAAATAAAACCACACACCTACAGCCATCTAATCTTCAATAAAGTTGACAAAAAATAAGCAATGAGGGAACAACTGTCCATTAGATAAATAGTGTTAGGATAGCTGGCTAGGCATATGCAGAAGAATGAAACTCGACCCCTACATTTCACCCTATACAAAAATTAACTCAAGATGGATTAAAGATCTAAATGTAATACCTCAAACTATATGAATCCTAGAAGAACACCTTAGAAACACCATTCTGGACATGGGCCTTGGGAAGGAATGTATTACTAAGTCCTGAAAAGCAATTACAACAAAAACAAATTTTGACAAGTGGGCCTAATTAAACTAAAGAGCTTCTGCCCAGCAAAAGAAACTATCAACAGAGTAAACAGACAACCTACAGAATAGGAGGAAATATTTTGCAAACTATGCATCTAACAAAGGTCTAATATCCAGAATCTATATCCAGAATCTATAAAGAACTTAAGCCATTGAACAAGAAGAAAACAAATAGCCCATTTAAATATGAGCAAAAGACATAAATAGACACTTCTCAAAAGAAGATATACAAGGGACCAAGAAACATATGGAAAAATGCTGATCATCACAGAAATGCAAATCAAAACCACTATATCTCACACCAGTCAGAATGGCTATTATTTAAAAAGTCAAAAAACAACATATATTGGCAAGGCTACAGAGAAAATGGAACACTTATATGCTGTTGGTGACAGTGTAAATTAGTTCAGCCCCTGTAGAAAGCAGTTTGGGGATTTCTAAAAGAACTTAGAACTACCATTTAATCCAGCAATCCCATTTCTGAGTACATATCCAAAAGAAAACAAATTGTTCTACCAAAAAGACACATGCACTCACACGTTTATTGCAGCAATATTCACAATAGAAAACATGCATGGAATCAACATAGGCGCCCATTAATGATAGATTGGATAAAGAAAATGTGGTGTATATACATTATGGAATACTACACAGCCATAAAAAAGAACAAAGTCGTGTCCTTTGCAATAACATGGATACAGCTGGAGGCCATTATCCTAAGAGAATTAACACAGGAAGAGAAAACCAAATACTACATGTTCTCACTTGTAAGTGGGAGCTGAACATCAGGTGCTTGTGGACATAAAGATGGCAGCAATAGACTACTAGAAGGAGGGAGGAAAGCTAGGGAGCAAGAGTTGAAAAACTAACTGTTGGGTACTATTCTCAGTACCTGGGTAATGGGATTATTCATACCCCAAAACTCAGCATCATGCAATATACCCAGGTAACAAACTTGCACATGTACCCCTAAATCTAAAATAAAAGTTGAAAGATAAATAAATAAATAAACTATACTACATGTCATCTAAATTCTATTTAGCAAAGACTTTTTTTTATTTATTATACTTTAGGTTTTGGGGTATATGTGCACAACATGCATGTTTGTTACATAAATATACATGTGCCATGTTGGTTTGCTGCACCCATTAACTCATCATTTACATTAGGTATTTCTCCTAATGCTATCCCTCCCCCATCCCCCAACCCCATGACAGGCCCCGGTGTGTGATGTTCCCCACCCTGTGTCCAAGTGTTCTCATTGTTCAGTTCCCACCTATGAGTGAGAACAGGCAATGTTTGGTTTTCTGTCCTTGCGATAGTTTGCTCAGAATGATGGTTTCCAGCTTCATCCACGTCCCTACAAATGACATGAACTTATCCTTTTTTATCGCTGCATAGTATTCCATAGTGTATATGTGCCACATTTTCTTAATCCAGTCTATCTTTGATGGACATTTGGGTTGGTTCCAAGTCTTTGCTATTGTGAATAGTGCTGCAATAACCATACATGTGCATGTGTCTTTACAGTAGCAGGATTTATAATCCTTTGGGTATATACCCAGTAATGAGATGGCTGGGTCAAATAGTATTTCCAGTTCTAGATACTTGATTAATTGCCACACTGTCTTCCACAATGGTTGAACTACTTTACAGTCCCACCAACTGTATAAAAGCATTCCTATTTCTCCACATCCTCTCCAGCACCTATTGTTTCCTGACTTTTTAATGATCGCCATTCTAACTGGTGTGAGATGGTATCTCATTGTGATTTTGATTTGCATTTCTCTGATGACCAGTGATGATGAGCATTTTTTAACGTGTCTGTTGACTGCATAAATGTCTTTTTTGAAAAGTGTCTGTTCATATCCTTTGCCCACTTTTTGATGGGGTTGATTTTTTCATGTACATTTGTTTAAATTCTTTGTAGATTCTGGATATTAGCCCTTTGTCAGATGGGTAGATTGTGAAAATTTTCTGCCATTCTGTAGGTTGCCTGTTCACTCTGATGATAGTTTCTTTTGCTGTGCAGAAGCTCTTTAGTTTAATTAGATACCATTTGTCAATTTTGGCTTTTGTTGCCATTGCTTTTGATGTTTTAGTCATGAAGTGCTTGCCCATGCCTATGTCCTGAATGGTATTGCCTAGGTTTTCTTCTAGGGTTTTTATGGTTTTAAGTCTAACATTTAAGTCCTTAATCCATCTTGAATTAATTTTTGTATAAGGTGTAAGGAAGGGATCCAGTTTCAGCTTTTTACATATGGCTAGCCAGTTTTCCCAGCACCATTTATTAAGTAGGGAATCCTTTCCCCATTTCTTGTTTTTGTCAGGTTTGTCAAAGATCAGATGGTTGTAGATGTGTGGTGTTATTTCTTAGGCCTCTGTTCTGTTCCATTGGTCTATATTTCTGTTTTGGTACCAGTACCATGCTGTTTTGGTTACTGTATCCTTGTAGTACAGTTTGAAGTCAGGTAGCATGATGCCTCCAGTTTTGTTCTTTTTGCTTAGGATTGTCTTAGAAATGAGGCCTCTTATTGCCTTTGAAAACTGGCACAAGACAGGGATGCCCTCTCTCACCACTTGCATTCAACATAGTGTTGGAAGTTCTGGCCAGGGCAATTAGGCAAGAGAAGGAAATCAAGGGTATTCAATTAGGAAAAGAGGAAGTCAAATTGTCCCTGTTTGCAGATGACATGATAGTATATTTAGAAAACCCCATTGTCTCAGCCCAAAATCTCCTTAAGCTGATAAGCAACTTCAGCAAAGTCTCAGGATACAAAATCAATGTACAAAAATCACAAGCATTCTTATACATCAATAACAGAGAAACAGAGAGCCAAATCATGAGTGAACTCCCATTCACAATTGCTTCAAAGAGAATAAAATACCTAGGAATCCAACTTACAAGGGATGTGAAGGACCTCTTCAAGGAGAACTACAAACCACTGCTCAATGAAATAAAAGAGGATACAAACAAATGGAAGAACATTCCATGCTCATGGGTAGAAAGAATCAATATCATGAAAATGGCCATCCTTCCCAACGTAATTTACAGATTCAATGCCATCCCCATCAAGTTACCAATGACTTTCTTCACAGAATTGGAAAAAACTACTTTAAAGTTCATATGGAATCAAAAAAGAGCCCGCATCGCCAAGTCAATCCTAAGCCAAAAGAACAAAGCTGGAGGCATCACACTACCTGACTTCAAACTATACTACAAGGCTACAGTAACCAAAACAGCATGGTACTGGTACCAAAACAGAGATATAGATCAATGGAACAGAACAGAGCCGTCAGAAATAATGCCACATATCTACAACTATCTGATCTTTGACAAACCTGACAAAAACAAGAAATGGGGAAAGGATTCCCTATTTAATAAATGGTGCTGGGAAAACTGGCTAGCCATATGCAGAAAGCTGAAACTGGATGCCTTCCTTACACCTTATACAAAAATCAATTCAAGATGGATTAAAGACTTAAATGTTAGACCTAAAACCATAAAAACCCTAGAAGAAAACCTAGGCATTACCATTCAGGACATAGGCATGGGCAAGGACTTCATGTCTAAAACACCAAAAGCAATGGCAACAAAAGCCAAAATTGACAAATGGGATCTAATTAAACTAAAGAGCTTCTGCACGGCAAAGGAAACTACCATCAGAGTGAACAGGCAACCTAAAAAATGGGAGAAAATTTTTGCAACCTACTCATCTGACAAAGGGCTAATATCCAGAATCTACAATGAACTCAAACAAATTTACAAGAAAAAAACAAACAACCCCATCAAAAAGTGGGCGAAGGACATGAACAGACACTTCTCAAAAGAAGACATTTATGCAGCCAAAAAACACATGAAAAAATGCTCACCATCACTGGCCATCAGAGAAATGCAAATCAAAACCACAGTGAGATACCATCTCACACCAGTTAGAATGGCAATCATTCAAAAGTCAGGAAACAACAGGTGCTGGAGAGGATGTGGAGAAATAGGAACACTTTTACACTGTTGGTGGGACTGTAAACTAGTTCAACCCTTGTGGAAGTCAGTGTGGCGATTCCTCAGGGATCTAGAACTAGAAATTCCATTCGACCCAGCCATCCCATTACTGGGTATATACCCAAAGGACTATAAATCATGCTGCTATAAAGACACATGCACACGTATGTTTATTGCAGCATTATTCACAATAGCAAAGACTTAGAACCAACCCAAATGTCCAACAATGATAGACTGGGTTAAGAAAATGTGGCACATATACACCATGGAATACTATGCAGCCATAAAAAATGATGAGTTCATGTCCTTTGTAGGGACATGGATGAAATTGGAAATCATCATTCTCAGTAAACTATCGCATGAACAAAAAACCAAACACCGCATATTCTCACTCATAGGTGGGAATTGAACAATGAGAACACAGGGACACAGGAAGGGGAACATCACACTTCGGGGACTGTTGTGGGGTGGGGGGAGGGGGGAGGGATAGCATTGGGAGATATACCTAATGCTAGATGACGAGTTGGTGGGTGCAGTGCACCAGCATGGCACATGTATACATATGTAACTTACCTGCACGTTGCGCACATGTACCATAGAGCCTAAAGTATAATGATAATAATAATAATAATAATAATAATAATAATAATAAAAAGAAAAATAAAATAAAATAAAATAAAATAAAAAAACAAAGGATTGCAGAAAAATCAAATTAAATTTATCATAACATATTTTGGAAAATGAAATGTTATATGTTAAAAAACTTGCATTAAACATCAGATGTAATGGAAAAATAAAAATAAATTAAAATAAAAATTTAAAAAAAAAAAAAAAAAAGAAATGAGGCCTCTTTTTTGATTCCATATGAACTTTAAAGTAGTTTTTTCCAATTCTGTGAAGGAAGTCATTGGTAGCTTGATGGGGATGGCATTGAATCTATAAATTACCTTGGGTAGTATGGCCATTTTCATGACATTGATTCTTCCTATCCATGAGCATGGAATGTTCTTTCATTTGTTTGTGTCCTCTTTTATTTCGTTGAGCAGTGGTTTGTAGTTCTCCTTGAAGAGGCCCTTCACATCCCTTGTAAGTTGGATTCCTAGGTATTTTATTCTTTTTGCAGTAATTGGGAATGGGAGTTCACTCATGATTTGGCTCTCTGTTTGTCTGTTATTGGTGTATAGGAATGATTGTGATTTTTGCACATTGATTTTGTATCCTGAGACTTTGCTGAAGTTGCTTATCAGCTTAAGGAGATTTTGGGCTGAGACGATGGGGTTTTCTAAATATGCAATCATGTCATCTGCAGACAGGGACAATTTGACTTCCTCTTTTCCTAATTGAATACCCTTTATTTCTTTCTCCTGCCTAATTGCCCTGGCCAGAACTTCCAACACTATGTTGAATGCAAGTGGTGAGAGAGGGTATCCCTGTCTTGTGCCAGTTTTCAAAGGGAATGCTTCCAGTTTTTTCCCATTCAGTATGATATTGGCTGTGAGTTTGTCATAAATACCTCTTATTATTTTGAAATACATCCCATCAATATCTAGTTTATTGGAAGTTTTTAGCATGAAGGGCTGTTGAATTTTGTCGAAGGCCTTTTCTGCATCTATGGAGACAATCTGTGGTTTTGTCTTTGGTTCTGTTTATGTGATGGATTACATTTATTGATTTGTGTGTGTTAAACCAGCCTTGCATCCCAGGGATGAAGCCAACTTGATTGTGGTGGATAAGTTTTTTGATATGCTGCTGGATTTGGTTTGCCAGTATTTTATTGAGAATTTTCACATCAATGTTCATCAGGGATATTGGTCTAAAATTCTCTTTTTTTTTGTCGTGTCTCTGCCAGGCTTTGGTATCAGGATGATGCTGGCCTCATAAAATGAGTTAGGGAGGATTCCCTCTTTTTATATTGATTGGAATAGTTTCAGAAGGAATGGTACCAGCTCCTCTTTGTACCTCTGGTAGAATTCAGCTGTGAACCTGTCTGGTCCTGGAGTTTTTTTGGTTGGTAGGCTATTAATTATTGCCCCAATTTCAGAGCCTGCTATTGGTCTATTCAGAGATTCAGCTTCTTCCTGGTTTAGTCTTGGGAGGGTGTATGTGTCCAGGAATTTATCCATTTCTTCTAGATTTTCTAGTTTATTTGCCTAGGGTGTTTATAGTATTCTCTGATGGTAGTTTGTATTTCTGTGGGATTGGTGGTGATATCCCCTTTATCATTTTCTATTGCATCTATTTGATTCTTCTCTCTTTTCTTCTTTATTAGTCTTGCTAGGGGTCTATCAATTTTGTTGATCTTTTCAAAAAGGCAGCTCCTGGATTCATTGATTTTTGGAAGGGTTTTTTTGTGTCTCTATCTCCTTCAGTTCTGCTCTGATCTTAGTTATTTCTTGTCTTCTGCTAGCTTTTGAATGTGTTTGCTCTTGCTTCTCTAGTTTTTTTAATTGTGATGTTAGGGTGTTAATTTTAGATCTTTCCTGCTTTCTCTGGTGGGCATGTAGTGCTATAAATTTCCCTCTACACACTGCCTTAAATGTGTCCCAGAGATTCTGGTATGTTGTGCCTTTGTTCTCATTGGTTTCAAAGAACATCTTTATTTCTGCCTTCATTTCATTATTTACCCAGTAGTCATTCAGGAGCAGGTTGTTGAGTTTCCATGTGGTTGTGCAGTTTTGAATAAGTTTGTTAATCCTGAGTTTCAATTTGATTGCACTGTGGTCTGAGAGAAAGTTTGTTGTGATTTCTCTTCTTTCACATTTGCTGAGGAGTGCTTTATTTCCAACTATGCAGTCAATTTTGGAATAAGTGCAATGTGGTGCTGAGAAGAATGTAGATTCTGTTGATTTGGGGTGGAGAGTTCTGTAGATGTCTATTAGGTCTGATTGGTCCAGAGCTGAATTCAATGCCTGGATATCCTTGTTAACCTTCTGTCTCATTGATCTGTCTAATATTGACAGTGGGGTATTAAAGTCTCCCATTATTATTGTGTGGAAGTCTAAGTCTCTTTGTAGGTCTCTAAGGACTTGCTTTATGAATCTGTGTGCTCCTGTATTGGGTGCATATGTATTTAGGATAGTTAGCTCTTCTTGTTGAATTGATCCCTTTACCATTATGTAATGGTCTTCTTTGTTTCTTTTTATCTTTGTTGGTTTAAAGTCTATTTTATCAGAGACTAGGATTGCAAATTCTGCTTTTTTTTTGCTTTCCATTTGCCTGGTAAATCTTCTTCCATCCCTTTATTTTGAGCCTATGTGTCCCTCTGCACATGAGATGGGTCTCCTGAATACAGCACACTGATGGGTCTTGGCTCTTTATCCAATTTGCCAGTCTGTGTCTTTTAATTGGGACATTTAGCCCATTTACATTTAAGGTTAATATTGTTATGTGTGAATTTGATCCTGTCCTTATGATATTAGCTGGTTAATTTGCCCATTAGTTGATGCAGTTTCTTCCTAGCATCGATGGTCTTTACAATTTGGCATGTTTTTGCAGTGGCTGGTACCAGTTGTTCCTTTCCATGTTTAGTGCTTCCTTCAGGAGCTCTTGTAAGGCAGGCCTGGTGGTGACAAAAGCTCTCAGCATTTGCTTGTCTGTAAAGGATTTCATTTCTCCTTCACTTCTGAAGCTTAGTTTGACTAGATATGGAATTCTGGGTTGAAAATTCTTTTCTTTAAGAATGTTGAATATTGGCCCCCACTGTCTTCTGGCTTGTAGAGTTTCTGCTGAGAGAGCCGCTGTTAGACTGATGGGCTTCCCTTTGTGGGTAACCCGACCTTTCTCTCCAGCTGCCGTTAACATTTTTTCCTTCACTTCAACCTTGGGGAATCTGACAATTACGTGTCTTGGAGTTGCTCTTCTCAAGGAGTATCTTTGTTGTGTTCTCTGTATTTCCTGAATTTGAATGTTGGCCTGCCTTGCTAGGTTGGGGAAGTTCTCCTGGATAATATCCTGAAGAGTGTTTTCCAGCTTGGTTCCATTCTCCCTGTCACTTTCAGGTACACCAATCAAACATAGATTTGGTCTTTTCACATAGTCCCAAATTTCTTGGAGGCTTTCTTTGTTTCTTTTTACTCTTTTTTCTCTACACTTCTCTTCTCGCTTCATTTCATTAATTTGATCTTCGATCACTGATACCCTTTCTTCCACTTGATCGAATTGGCTACTGAAGCTTGTGCATGCATCACGTCATTCTCGTGCCATGGTTTTCAGCTCCATCAGGTCATTTAAGGTCTTTTCTATGCTGTTTATTCTAGTTAGCCATTCGTCTAATCTTTTTTCAAGATTTTTAGCTTCCTTGCAATAGGTTTGAACATCCTCCTTTAGCTTAGAGAAGTTTGTTATTACCGACCTTCTGAAGCCTACTTCTGTCAACTTGTCAAAGTCATTCTCCATCCAGCTTTGTTCCATTGCTGGTGAGGAGCTGTGATCCTTTGGAGGAAAAGAGGCGCTCTGGTTTTTAGGATTTTCAGCTTTTCTACTCTGGTTTCTCCCCATCTTTGTGGTTTTATCTACCTTTGTTCTTTCATGATGGTGACCTACAGATCAGGTTTTGGCGTGGATGTCCTTTTTGTTTATGTTGATGCTATTCCTTTCTGTTTGTTAGTTTTCCTTCTAACAGTCAGGTCCCTTAGCTGCAGGTCTGTTGGAGTTTGCTGGAGGTCCACTCCAGACCCTGGGTATTACCAGCGGAGGCTGCAGAACAGCAAATATTGCAGAACAGCAAATATTGCTACCTGATCCTTTCTGTGGAAGCTTCCTCTCAGAGGGGCACCTGGCTGTATGAGGTGTCAGTCGGCCCCTACTGGGAGGTGTCTCCCCGTTGGGCTACTTGGGGATCAGGGACCCACTTGAGGCAGTCTGTCCATTCTCAGAGCTCAAACACCATGCTGGGAGAACCACTGCTCTCTTCAGAGCTGTCAGACAGGGACGTTTAAGTCTGCAGAAGTTTCTGCTGCCTTTTGTTCAGCTATGCCCTGCCCCCAGAGGTGGAGTCTACAGAGGCAGGTAGGCCTCACTGAGCTGTGGTGGGCTCCACCAAGTTTGAGCTTCCCAGCCACTTTGTTTACCTACTCAAGCCTCAGCAATGGTGGACTCCCCTCCCCCAGCCAGGCTGCCACCTTGCAGTTCAATCTCAGACTGCTGTGCTAGCAGTGAGCAAGATTCCATGGGCATGGGACCTGCTGAGCCAGGCTCGGAATATAATCTCCTGGTGTGCCGTTTGCTAAGACCATTGGAAAAGCACAGTATTTGGGTCGCAGTGTCCCGATTTTCCCGGTACAGTCTATCATGGCTTTCCTTGGCTAGGAAAAGGAAATTCCTTGACCCCTTGTGCTTCCCGGGTGAGATGATGCCCCACCCTGCTTCAGCTCACCCTCCGTGGGCTGCACCCACTGTCCAACCAGTCCCAATGAGATGAACTAGGTACCATAGTTGAAAATGCAGAAATCACCTGTCTTCTGCGTCAGTCATGTCGGGAGCTGCAGACCGAAGCTGTTCCTATTCTGCCATCTTGCCATCCATTCAGAAATATTTTTTCTGAGACAGAGTCTTGCTCTGTCTCCCAAGCTGGAGTGCAGTGTCATAATCTCGGCTCACTGCAACCTCTGCCTCCTGGACTCAAGTGATTCTCATACCTCAGCCTCCAGAGTAGCTGGGATCACAGGCATGCCCCACTACACCTGGCTAATTATTGTATTTTTAGTAGAGATTCAGTTTCACCATGTTGGCCAGGCTGGTCTTGAACTCCTGGCCTCAAGTGATCCACCCACCTTGGCCTCCCACAGTGGTTGGATTACAGGCATGAGCCACTGCACCTGGCCTAGTAAAGAAAGATTCAAATATTTAATATACAATACTTAGAGTAAAACAGAAACAGGGAAAGATTAATGACTAATCTATATCTATATTTCTTCAAAATGACAACTTGTATAACTTAACAGTGCTAAATATTTCTCCTAGTGTTTTGCATTTCTTTTCTAATTTGATTCACAGACCATTCTATAGCTCTGATACTCACCTAAATAGTCTGGAGGAAGTTTTGACTCAAAACTAGAAACTTTGAATAGAATCTTTTTTTGTAATTTATTTGGTGTTTGCATTTTGAATACAAAATATACATGGTAAAAATTATATATACATAAATTAAAATTTTAGTCTGAGTTCAGCACTGGTTCTTATATTATCTCTGTGAAATCTGTTTTCTTTTTATTCTCTCTATAACGACAGCCCTAGCAACAATAAAGTCATTTTCTACTTGGTTAAAAAAATACAGGGCTAGAAAATATTTGCAAAATACATATCTCCTAAAGGAGTTTTCCATAATATACAAAGAACCCTTAAAACTCTACAATAAGAAAACAAACAACCTGATTTAAAAATGGACCAAAGGCCTTAATAGACACCTTACCAAAGAAGACATACAGGTGGCAAATAAGTGTATGAAAAGATGCCCCACATCCTATGTCATCAGGGAAATGCAAATTAAAACAACAATGAGATACTGCTACACACCTACTAGAATGGCCAAAATCCAGAACACTGACAACATTAAATGCTGTCAAAGATATAGAGCAACAGGAACTCTCACTCTTTGCTGGTGGAAATGCAAAATGATATAGCCACTTTGGAAGACCATTTGGTAGTTTTTTGCAAATCTAAACATACTCATCAGCAATCATACTCCTTGGTATTTCCCCAAAGGAGTTGATAACTTATGTCCCTGCAAAACATCTTTATTCATAATTGCCAAAACTTGGAAGCAGCCAAGATACTTTCAGTAAGTGAACAAATAAATAATGATCTCCATTCCATCTAGACAATGGAATATTATTCAGCACTAAAAATGAACCATCAAGCCATGAAAGACATGGAGGAACCTTACATGTATGTTACTAAGTGAAAGAAGCCAATGAGAAAAGGCTACATACTATATTATTCCAACTATATGACACCTGGAAAAAGCAAAACTATGGAGACAGAAAAAAGATTACTCAGGAGGCTGAGGCAAGAGGATTGCTTGAACCCAAGAGTAGAAGTTTAGCCTGGGGAACATAGCAAGACTGTGTCCCTAGGGAAAAAATTCAGTGTTTTCCAGGTTTGGGGGAAGATGGGATGAATAGGAGGAGCACAGAGGGTTTTTAGGGCAGTAAAACTACTCTGTATGATACTTGATATGGTTTGGCTGTGTCCCCACCCAAATCTCATCTTGTAGTTCCCATAATTCCCACATATTGTGGGAGGTACATGGTGGGAGATAATTGAATCATGGGGGTGGTTTCCCCCATACTGTTCTTGTGGTAGTGAGTAAGTCTCATGAAATCTGATGGCTTTATAAGGGGTTTCCTTTCTCACTTGGGTGTCATTCTCATCTACCACCATGTAAGACATCCCTTTGCTCTTCCTTTGTCTTCCACCATTTGTGAGGCCTCCCCAGCCATGTGGAACTGTGAGTCCATTAAACTTCTTTCCTTTATAAATAACCCAGTCTTGGGTATGTTTTTATCAGCAGTGTGAAAACTGACTAATTCAATGCTATAATGGTGGATATTTGTCATTGTATATTTGTCCACAGAACATACAACATCAAAACTGAACCCTAATGTAAATTGCAGACTTCATGTGATTATCATGTGTCAATGGATGTTCATCTATTGTAACAAGTGCACCACTCTCATGGGGGACATCGATAATGGGGGAGGCTATGCATATGTGAAGGAAGGGGAAATGGGAAATCTCTATACTTTCCACTCAATTTTGTTGAGGACCTAAAACTGCTCTAAAAAATAATGTATGTTTAAAAATAATTATAATAAAAGGTGCAGGATATATATATATATGGATATATATATATGGATACATATATGGATATATATGGATATATATATATGGATACATATATGGATATATATGGATATATATATGGATACATATATATCCATATATATGGATCTTAACACCTCCTGCATATATATGTGGATATATATATGGATATACATATATGGATATATATGGATTATATATGGATATATATATATGGATATATATATAGATTATATATATGGATATATATATGGATTATATATATGGATAGATATATGGATATCTATGGATATATATATGGATATATATATATGGATATCTATGGATATATATATGGATATATATCTATGGATTATATATATGGGTATATATCTATGGATATATCTATGGATAGATATCTATGGATATATCTATGGATATATCTATGGATATAGATATATCTATGGATATATCTATGGATATATATATACCTATGGATATATCTATGGATATATATATACCTATGGATATATATGGATATATATATAGCCATATATATCCACCCCTCATCTTTCATATACTAGGTAGACTCTGCCCCTGCAGAGTTGAGGAGCAGAGGAAGAACTGTAAAGGGCAGGGACAGGTCTTACTTGAGAGGTATTGTAGTATTTTGGTCTTGTTGCTCTTTGGACTCTTGCTGCATTGTATTAGTGCATTCACCAGAGACCTGCCTAGTGATCTCTCACAAAATTCCCTTAACACATCTGATACTCCCACCAGCCAGCCACTTATTACCCATCCTTTAGCCCCTTGTTTCTGAAAGGCCACCCCATAGATCCTCTTTTAGGATCTTAACACCCCCTGCAGGCTATCCTGTTGAGACTATGTAAAATCACTCCAGATCATGATCCACACTGGATCGACTGGAAATTCACACATTTTCTCTCCCAAACTAGGAGTGCAGACTATTCTGTAGGCAACCATTTTTCTTTGCTCTGTCTTCTGGCCATCACAGTCCTCTGGCTTTTAGATTTTTCTAGAGCCTCTAAACCCCACAGTCTCCAGAGCTATCACATGCCTCCCGAGTCTTCTCTTCTACAAGGGCAATATTATTAGATGCTTTAACTATTCTTTATATGATGTGCTTTTGAGGCTGTATTAGCTGCTATTGCTGTGTAACAAACCAATCCAAACTTAGTGGTTTGAAGAACCATTACTATACTTTGTGAGTCTATAGGTCAGCTGGATGGTTCTGCTTATCTAGGCCAGGCTTAGTTGATCTCAGCTGGACTTACATATGCATTTGCAGCCCCAAGTGTCAGGTCAGCTGACTGGTCTAAGATATTCCTCTCCATGTGTGGCAGAGGGCTGACTTGACTTGGGCGACAGGTATAACTAGGTTATGTGTTTCTCATCATTCAGCAGGCAAGCCTGGGCTTGGTCACATGGCAGAGGGTCAATTACAAGAGGAAGTGTGGAAACATGCAAGGACTCGTGAAGTCTAACTCAGAACTGCTATCCTGCCATTTTTGCCATTTGCTATACAGGCCAAAGTAAATCATAAGGCTTGATTCAAGGGTTGGAGAAATATTCTTCATCTCTTATGGGAGGAGCTGCATGTCAAACTGCAAAAATCTCTAGTATATGGAAAAAGGGGACATTTCTGCAATCAATCTATAATGTAAGCAATTCCTTATTCTGGTCTTTACAATAAGCTCCAGCTCCTATTGACCCCACTTAGCCCTACCTCTATTAGTCTAGCCTAAAATGGACATTAATATATCAAGGAAGTTGCTGTTAAACTAAATTTGGCCTGAGGATGCCTCCATACTTTGAGTCCCTAGTAACAAACTGCAACCTATCTTAGGATGTAAATTAACTAAAAGCCTAATTTAGGAATATAGTTTTGTAACAAATTGAGTCTCATCCAATCATAGCAGCTGAGCCTCAGTCAATCACAGGCAGCCAACTGATCAGACCATGTCCAAATTAGGCAAATGCCAAGTTGTAACCAATCAAAATGTTTCTATACCTCACTTCCACTTTCTATCAATAATTGCTGCCTGCCCACCTTGTGGAGTGGAGGTCTCTGAATCTCTTCTGGTTCTAAGGGCTCCCTGATGTGAATTATCCACATATACAGGGCCCCTCTGACCTGATTTAACACAAAAATGAAGTCGAATCAGGAGTTGTAGTCTCTGCAGTTTGTGGTGGGAGAATTATGATTCCTGTTAGAAAGACCCTTCTTATCCAGAGCAAGCCTGGTAAGACCAAGCACAGATGTGTGGTGTCAGGTCGGTCCAGCAGTACCTTGTGGATATAAGCCTAATACCATTCAGAAAGCAATGAGAGGGAAAAGAAAGGAAATCAAAGAGCAGGTCAATGAAGGAATAAATCAAAAGGAAGAATCCAGAAAAAGAAAGAGAGAAATTAGACTGTAGTACATTTATTTTTATGGGGAGAAAAAAACATATTGGGATATGAGACGGTGGGCAGGGGAGAAGAAGCGGGACACATCTCTGATGAATTCCCTGCTCACTCTTTAGCATGCAAAAGCTAGTGCCTATTAGACAGATCACTTTAAAAGGCTCTGCTCATTCCAGTCCCAGCAGGTGAAGATTTAAGGGGTAAGGCTGTCTGATCCACTGAGTGGATGGGCAGTATTTGGAGTTTCTGGGGAGCCATTTTAATCTCTCTTCAAAGGGGCCAGTTACTATTGTATCACCGCAAGAATGCATCGTAATGCCAGTGGTCCTTACCACACTAAACTGGGATTGCTTTTCATAGAGAGCCTCCCTAGAGACCAAAACTTTTGCTCTGAATCCTAGGGATTTCTCTGGTGGAGAAAGTTTTACATATCCTTCACCTATCCCCCCAAAATAAACAAATAATTAAAACTAACAAGGAAACTGGGAAAACCAAAATAGAATACAGAAAGTAAAAATGGACCTCACTGTATTACAAATAAATAACCACACTGAAGAGGATGAAGAAGAAAAAAACTAGCCTAAATAACTTTGGGAAACAGTATCCTAACTGATTACATGGTGGTGGGTGCCTGTAATCCCAGTTACTCAAGAGGCTGAGGCAGAGTTGCTTGAGCCCAGGAGGCAGAGGTTGCAGTGAGCTGAGATTGTGCCACTGCACTCCAGCCTGGGTAACAGAGCAAGACTCTGTCTCAAAAAATAAACAGAAATAAAATATAAGACTAAGAAAAAAATTAATAGTACACAAGACTAAACAAAAAATTAATAGTATACAAATGCTATAATATAGTTATTAAAGTGTTTCTCCCAAAGGTATGGGTTAGCTATTCTTTTTTTTTTTTTTTTTTTTTTTTTTTGAGACGGAGTCTCGCTCTGTCGCCAGGCTGGAGTGCAGTGGCGCAATCTCGGCTCACTGCAATCTCCACCTCCCAGGTTCAAGTGATTCTCCTGCCTCAGCCTCCTGAGTAGCTGGAACTACAGGCACACACCACCACTCACAGTTAATTTTTGTATTTTTAGTAGAGGCAGGGTTTCACCATGTTGGCCAGGATGGTCTCGATCTCCTGACCTTGTGATATGCCCGTCTCTGCCTCCCAAAGTGCTGGGATTACAGGCATGAGCCTGGGTTAGCTATTCTGAAGCACTTTACATGTGTACTAGAATCAAATAATTAAATAGTGTATATTGTAGGTAAAGAAAGCTAGACTATTAGAGAAAAGTTTACAAAGAAAGACTAAAATGGACCTGGCACGGTGGCTCATGCCTGTAATCCCAGCACTTTGGGAGGCTGAGGCAGGTGGATCACCTGAGGTGAGGAGTTCAAGATCAGCCTGGCCAACATGGTGAATCCCCATCTCTACTAAAAATACAAAATTAGCTGGGCGTGGTGGTGGGACCCTGTAGTTCCAGCTACTTGGGAGGCTGAGGCAGAAGAATTGCTTGAACCTGGGAGGCGAAGGTTGCAGTGAGCCTTGATCATGCCACTGCACTCCAGCTTGGATGACAGAGTGAGACTCCATCTCAAAAAAAAAAAAAGAACCCTCTGGTCTTGAATTGGAATCAGAAGTATTAGGATAAACTCATTGTTTTTAATATCTATACAGACAGATACGCACAGAAATATAAATGTGGGGGTGTTGCTATACATACATGTATTTTCTAGCGCTGTCTGCTGGATAGGCCTAAAAGCAATGACACTCCAGTAGCAATGAGCATGCCTAATTGCCCAGATTTTTATTTCTACTCACTTTTCCCCAATTTCTTAGAGAAGCAGGTGATTCTAAGGCTGGGGTGGGAAAAATACAAGACGGATGGATGTCTTGTGGTGGCAGAAAAATGAAAGTACTCAAAAAAGATTGTGAGCTTGCCAGAGAACACGAGCTAACCTGAAAGAGCTCCTAACAACTAAAGATGGAAAAGGTTAAACAACAAAATAAATAATGATAGCATTATATTTTAATCAGTAAAATAAGCTAAATGTCCATGAGTCTACACTGATATAAATAAGCAATGAAATACATAAATAAATGGGGAGAAAGGACATCTCTTCCCTAAAGAACAATTCCAAGCAATATACAGAGAAAAGAGACACAAAAAATCACTATTTGGTAAACACCACAGTAAAAATTGTTGCAGACAAGATCTGCTTATGAATCTTAAAATTACTGGAAAAATTTGAAGGGGAAATAAATATTTTTATATTCTCAATACACCTACTCAAGATATTTATGAACTATAAAGGGAATAATAACTCTACAGTGGGAAGACTCATCAGGTACCACCTGAAAGAAGTAATCACGGTTAATATCACCAGTAGTAAGACCTACTGACATAACGAACCCCTTAATATGATGCCCTGAGGATACAATATCATTTTTGTTTTGCTCTTAACAAAAACATACAATCGCATTCTAATTGTTAGAAATGATCAGGCAAGCCAAATTGAGAAATATCCTACAAAATAACAGATTAATACTCTTCAAAATAAGTCAAAGTCCTAAAAGGACAGACTGATGAATTGTCATGGTTTAGAGGAGATGAAGGAAAAATGACAACAAATAAGATGAAAAGCGGGATTCTAATTAAGATCCAGGAACATCTGAAAAAGAAATCAAAAAAGGAATTCCATTTACGATAGTCAGAAATAAAATTAAATGCCTATGTATTAACCAAAGAAGTGAAAAATCTCTATAATGAAAACTATAAAACACTGATGAAAGAAATTGAAAAGGACATCAAAAAATGGAAAGATATTCCATGTTAATGGATTGGAAAAATCAATATTATTCAAATGTCCATACTGCCCAAAGCAATCTACAAATTCAATGCAATTCCTATGAAAATTCCAATGACATTCTTCACAGAAATTTTTAAAATCCTAAAATTTATATGGAACCCCAAAAGACCCAAAATAGCCAAAGCTATCCTGAGCAAAAAAGGACAAAACTGGAGGAATCACATTATCTGACTTCAAATTATACTACAGAGTTATAGTAACCAAAACAGTATGATACTGCCATAAAAACAGACACACAGGGGCTGGGGTGGTGGCTCATGCCTATAATCCTAGCACTTTGGGAGGCCAAGGCAGGTTGATTGCTTGAGCTCAGGAGTTCAAGACCAGCCTGGGCAGCATAGTAAAACTCTCTCTCTACAAAAAATACAAAAATTGTCTGAGCATGGTGGCACACACCTGTAGTCCTAGCTACTCAGGAGGCTGAGGTGGGAAGATGGCTTGACCCAGGGGGTGGAGGTTGCAGTGAGACAAGATCATGCCACTGCACTCCAGCCTGGGTGGCAGAGCCAGATGCTGTCTCAGAAAAAAAAAAAAAAAAAAAAAAGACACAGAACCAATGGAGAACCCAAAAACAAATCCATACAGCTATACACCTATAGTGAACTCATTATTGGCAAAGGTGCCAAGAACATACACTGGGGAAAATGGATTAAAGACTTGAATCTAAGACCTCCAATATAAAACTATTAAAAGAAAACATTGGGGAAAAAAGAAAAAACACTGGGGAAACTCTCCAGGATATTGGATTGGGCAAATTTATTGAGTAATACCCCACAGGCACAGGCAACCAAAGCAAAAATGGACACATCAAGTTAAAAAGCTGCTGCACAGCAAAGGAAACAATCAACAGACAACCCACAAAATGGGAGAAAATATTTGTAAATTACCCACCTGACAAGGGATTAATAACCAGAATATATAAGGAGCTCAAACAACTCAATAGAAAAAAAAATTGAAAATGGGCAAAATATTTGAATAGACATTTCTCAAAAAAAAAAGACATACAAATGGCAGGCATTTGAAAAGATACTCAACATCATTAACCATCAGAGAAATAAAAATCAAAACTACAATGAGATATAATCTCATCCCAGTTAAAATGGCTTTTATCCAAAAGACAGGCAATAACAAATGCTGGCAAGGATGTGGCGAAAAGGGAACCCTCATACGCTGTTGGTGGGAATGTAAATTAGTACAACCACTATGACAACAGTTTGGAAGTTCCTCAAAAAACTAAAAATAGAGCTACCATATGATCCAGCAATTCCACTGCTGGTTATATTCCTAAAAGAAAGAAAAATCAAGATATTGAAGAGATATCTGAACTCCCATGTTTGTTGCAACACTGTTCACAATAGCCAAGATTTGGAAGCAAACTAAGTGTCTATCAGCAGATGAATGGATAAAGAAAATGTGGTACATATATATAATGGAGTACTATACAGCCATAAAAAAGAATGGGATCCTGTCATTTGCAACAACATGGATGGAACAGGAGGTCACTGTGTTAACTGAAGTAAGTCAGTCACAAAAAGACAAACTTTTCATGTTCTCACTTATTTGTGGTAAGTAAAAACTAAAACAATTGAACTCATAGAGATAGATAGTAGAAGGACAGTTACCAGAGGCTAGGAAGTACAGTGCTGGGGTAGAGGGCATAGGGGAGAAGTGGAGATGGTTAATGGGTACAAAAAGTAGTTAGAAAGAATGAATAAGACCTAGTATTTGATAACACAACAGGGTAGCTATAGTCAATAATAATTTAATTGTACATTTTAAAATAACTAAAATAGTATAATTGGAATGTTTGTAACACAATGTTTGAGAAGATGGATATCCCATTTACCATTATGTATTACACACTGCATGCCTGTATCAAAGTATCTCATGTACCCCATAAATATATATACCTACTATGTACCCACAAAAATTTTTTTAAAAATTAAAAAAAGATCCAGGAACAGAAAAAGGACGTTACTGAAAAAAACTAGGGAAATTATAATAAGAGCTACAGTTAGTTAATAATATTACACCATTGTTAATTTTTTGGTTTTGATAATTGCAGTATGGTTATATAAGATTAATATTAGATTAAAATTAAAGTGAGAGGTATATGGGAATCCTCTATATTATTTTTGCAATGCTTCTGTAACTCTAAATTAGTTCAAAAAAGGGTTTTAAAAAAAGAAATTCAATTAAAAATGTGAGCAAAATATTTGAACAGATACTCATTAAAGATGTGTCAAAAGAAGCCAATGAGAAGATGTTTAACATGATCAATCATTAAGGAAATAAACATTAAAACCACAATGAGATACCACCACATATCTATTAGAATAGCTAAAATTAAAAAAAAAAAAAACTAACAATACCAAGTGCTTGTTTGAGAATGTGGGGCAGCTGCATCTTTCTTGCATTGCTGGTGGGAATACAAAATGATAGTGATTTGGGAAAACAGTTGGCAGTTTCTGATAAATTACATACTATATGACTCAAGGATCCCACTCCTAGGTATTTACCCAAGAGAAATTAAAACTTATGTCCACCCAAGAACTTAGTTGCAAATATTTATAATGGTCTATTTATTATAGCCTCAACCTGGAAATAAAATGTTTCTTACTAAATTATTAAACAAACTATGGCGTATTCCCACCCTTTGATTCTTGGGAAAGGCTGGGAAAGTTGGTTATCTGAGGGTTTTGCAAAAATAACAGGAATCAATGATATACGCATCTAGAGGTCAGAAGATGAGAAAACACACAGTATGATTTATCCCACAGAGTCACCTTTTGGGCCCTATGGGGCCCATGTTGAATGGATTCCTGGAAATCTCTTCTCTCTTGGCCACCCTCCCTCTGCCCCATCCCCACTCCCAGGATCTAGCCTCCTCTTTTCCAGCTCCTACAAGGTCAAGGGGAGACCTTCCTCCCTGGCTTCACTGAGGATAAACACAGTGTCTTCACAGTTCCCTGGGCTTCTTGGTTCCCTCAAAGAGGAGTGTCTGGAGGCTGAGCAATCAATGCTGTTCTTAGCATAATTTTAGATATTTGGCTAGACATTTATTGAGTGCTGACTATACGCCAGCAATCAGGGAAACGATGACAAAACAGACAAAATTCCTGCCCTAATGAATAGTGATAATAATAATTTAATTTTAAAACAGAAAAACTAATGGAATCATGGCTCAAGGTAGACACTTTGAGCAGCAAGAGGTCCTGGAGGGAAGAAGACAAATCTCGGAGGTGGCTTGCCCTTTCTTCAAATATGATGCTTGCTTATCTCCTTAGGGAGCTCAAAGATCTTTCCTTTTTTAACTTTCTTTAAATAGCCTCCAGTGGACTCTTTCACATCACAGTTTCTATCAAACATATTTGAGTTAAGAAATTCTCTAATTGATGGTAAGATATAAGTAACTATTAATGGTATTGGAATTGAAAAGTACAAGGTAGAAAGAAGACCCATTTTTCCTTAAATATCCTGATATGCTTTGAATTTTTATATGTGTATACTATTTTTATATCACAAATAATATTAACAAATTTTTATGTGTTCTTCTGTGGTCCTATGACAGAATGTACTATCACTAGCATTTTCTCCTAAGCTAACAATATATAATCAAATCCTTCAAAAGCCCATGACTTTTTAAGAATTGAGCATCAAGACCGTACAAGCCTCCCGACCAAACCCTGCCTTCTATTTCCATCCCTGCTCCCACTTCACTTCACTGTAATTATATAACTAAGGTGATCTTTCACCCTGATAATAAACACTAATGTCTATGTCATCCCTCTGTTCATAACACTCCCATTGCTCCCTATTAAAAAAAAAAAAGAATTGAGCGTCAAGCAGCAATTCCATTTCTAGAAAATTATTCTGCAGAGGTAGTGAAGCATATCAATATGGAATGTGGGCTCTGGAATGAGACCTGGATTTAAAACCTAGCTCTGCCACATTCTACCTGTGTGACCCTGAACAAACTACTTAACGTCGTTTCTACTAATTCCTGCCTCCAATACCTACCCCACTGGCCTGTTAAGAAGATTAATTGAGATAACACATGTAAAGTTCTTTGCCCACAGCTTAGACCAAAGAAAATACAACTATGCTTCACTTAATGATGGGGATACATTCTGAGAAATGTGTTGTTAGGCAGTTTCTTCATTACCCATACATCACAGAGTGAACTTACACAAACCTAGATGGTACAGCCTACTACACACCTAGGGTAGATGGTATAGCCTGTTGCTCCTAGGCTACAAACCTGTACAACATGTTACTGTCCTGAATACTGTAGGCAATTGTAACACAGTGGTATTTGTATACCTAAACACAGAAAAGGTACGGTAAAAATAGGATATAAAAGATTTAAAATGGTACACTTCTTTTTTTTTTTTTTTTTTTTTTTTTTTTTTTTTTTTTTTTGAGACAGAGTCTTGCTCTGTCTCCCAGGCTGGAGTGCAGTGGCGAGATCTCGGCTCACTGCAAGCTCTGCCTCCTGGGTTCATGCCATTCTCCTGCCTCAGCCTGCCGAGTAGCTGGGACTACAGGCACCTGCCACCACACCCGGCTAATTTTTTGTATTTTTAGTAGAGATGGGGTTTCACCGTGTTAGCCAGGATGGTCTCGACCTCCTGACCTCGTGATCCGCCCACCTTAGCCTCCCAAAGTGCCAGGATTACAGGCATAAGCCACCGTGCCCGACCTAAAATGGCACACTTCTATAGGGCACTTACCGTGAATGGAGCTTGCAGGGCTGGAAGTTGCTCTGGGTGAGTCAGTGAGTGAGCAGTGAGTGAATGTGAAGGCTGAGGACATTACTGTGCACAACTGTAGACCTTATCAACACTGTACTCTAAGCCTACATTAAATACGTTTTGTAAATTCTTAATTCAAAAAAAATTTTTTTCAATAATAAATTAAACCTTAGCTACTGTAACTTTTTTACTCTATAAACTTTAACTTTTTGATTTTTTTGTAATAACACTTAGCTTAAAACACAAATGCATTGTACAACTATAGAAAAATATTTTCTTTTTTTTTTTTTTTTTTTGAGTCGGAGTCTCGCTTTGTCCCCAGGCTGGAGTGCAGTGGCGTGAGCTCAGCTCACTGCCACCTCCACCTCCCGGGTTTAAGTAATTCTCCTGCCTCAGCCTCCCAAGTAGCTGGTACTACAGGTGTGCACCACCATGCCCAGCTAATTTTTGAATTTTTAGTAGAGACGGGGTTTCACCATGTTGGCCAGGCTGGTCTCCATCTCTTGACCTCGTGATCCGCCCACCTCAGCCTCCCAAAGTGCTGGGATTACAGGTGTGAGCCACTGTACCCAGCCGAAAAATATTTCCTTTATGTCCTTATTCTATAAGCTTTTTTCTATTTTTAAAATTTATTATTATTCCTTACTTTTTAAACTTTTTTGTTAAGAACTAAGACACAAACACATTAGCCTAGAGCTATAAAGGATCAGGATCATCAATGTCACTGTCTTCCACCTCCACATCCTGTCCCAGTGGAAGCTCTTCAGAGGCAATGACACACATGGAGCTGTCACCTCCTTTGATAACAATGCTTCTGGAACACCTCCTGAAGGACTGCCTGAGGCTGTTTTACAGTTAATTTTTTTCTCCTCTTTTTTAAATTTTTTATTTTTATTTTTTTTGTTTCAGTAGATTTTTGGGAGAACACGTGGTGTTCGGTTACATGGATAAGTTCTTGAGTGGTGATTTCTGAGATTTTGGTGCACCCATCACCCGAGCAGTGTACACTGTACCCAATGGGTAGTCTTTTATCCCTTGCCACACCCATCCTTCCCACTGAGTCCCCAGAGTCCACTGTATCATTCTTATGCCTTTGTGTCCTCATAGTTTCGCTCCCACTTATGAATGAGAACATACAATGTTTGGTTTTCCATTCCTGAATTACTTCACCTAGAATAATGGTCTCCAATTCCATCCAGGTTTTTGCAAATGCCGTTATTTTATTCCTTTTTATGGCTCAGTAGTATTCCATGGTGTGTGTGTGTGTGTGTGTGTGTATATATATATATATATATATACCACATTTCTGTTATTCACTCATTTATTGATGGGCATTTGAGCTGGTTCTATATTTTTGCAATTGCAAGTTGTACTGCTATAAACATGTGTGTGCTGGTATCTTTTTTTGTAAAATGACTCCTTTTCCTCTGGGTAGATACCTAGTAGTGGGGTTGCAGTATAAAACGGTAGGTCTACTTTGAGTTTTACTGTTTGATTTATTTCTTTAAGGACTCTTCACACTGTTTTTCATAGTGGTTTTACTAGTTTACATTCCCACCAACAGAGTAAAATTGTTCCCTTTTCACCACATCCATGCCAACATCTATTTTTTAAAGCTTTTTTGATTATGGCCATTCTTGCAGAAGTGAGGTGATATCACATTGTGGTTTTGATTTGCATTTCCCTGATAATTAGTGATGTTGAGCATTTTTTCACGTTTGTTGGCCATTTGTATATCTTCTTTTGAGAATTGTCTATTTGTGTCCTTAGCCCACTTTTTGATGGGATTATTTGTTTTGTTCTTGCTGATTTGTTTGAGTTCCTTACAGATTCTGGGTATTAGTCCTTTGTTGGAAGTATACATTGCAAAGATTTTCCCCCACTCTTTGGGTTTTCTGTTTACTCTGCTGATTATTTTTTTTGCTGTGCAGAAGCTTTTTAGTTTAATTAAGTCCCATCTATTTATCTTTGTTACAGTTAACTTTTTTTAATAAGGAGTACACTCTAAAATAATGATAAAATATAATATAGTAAATACATAAACCAGTAACATAGTTGTTATTATCATTATCAAGTATTATGTACTATACATAGTTGTATATGCTATACATTTATATGACTAATAGTGTGGTAGGTGTGTTTACACCAGCATCACCACAAATTCATGAGTAATCTGTTGTGCTATGATGTTATACCACTAGTTGATAGAAATTTTTCAGCTCCACTATAATCTATTGGAACCATTGTCATTGACCAAACAGTCATTATGAAATATATGATTGTATATAGTGTATCTGAAGGTAATGGTGCTGTGGGTAAAATAAGCAAGAAACAGGAGGGTAGGGAGTATCAGTTGTTGGAGGGAAGATGTTTGCTGTTTCAATTAAGGTGATCAGGGAAGTCTTCAGTGACAAGATGGCAGCTGATTGGTGACACCAAGATGGGGAGGGGGCAAGCCAGAAGACACTTGAGAGAAGAGCAGGCCAGATTAAGAGAACAAGTGCTAAGGCTGTGGGCTGGGAGCAGGCTTGCCATGTTCAAGGACCAGCAACCAAATAATTATGGATGAAGTGGCATGAACAAAGGGTGAGAAGTGGGAGAGGGGGTGGGAGAGGTAGCAGAGGCCATATCATGTAGGGTCTTGGGAGCCATATTGATAGCTTTGTATTTAACTCCAGGTGATATCATAAGCCACTGGATGTTCTGGGCAGAGGAGTGCCATGAGCTGACATATTTAAACTCGTTCATACTGGCTGCTGTGTTAAGAATAGCCTGAAGGAAGCAAAAAGATAAATATATTGATACCAGTTAGAAAAATATTGCAATACTACAAGACAGAGATGATAGTGAGTTAGACCATGGTGTTAATAGTAAGAGTAGTGAGAAACAGTCAGATTCTAGGTAAATTTTGAAGGTAGAACCAACAGGATTTGCTGACAAATGGGATTTGGGGTAAGAAGAAAAGAAGAGTCAAGGATAAATCACAGGTTTTTAGACTGGACTAGAATGAGAGAATGGCCATTGATTGAGGCAAGGAGATTAGAAGAGGAACAGATTTAGGGGAGAATCTGATTGATTGAAAGAATTTGGTGTTAGATGTTAGATTTAACATGTGAGTAGAGATGTTGAAAAGGCCATTGAATATATATGAGTCTGAAGCTCAGAGGAGTCCACTGCCATGAGGTATGAAAAAGATTTAAAGCCGCAAGATTAGATCAATTGCTCAGGTTTCACAGGATACAGTTTGGCCTGTATTGTAGTTTTTATGAATAGTGTCCCCTGGAATGAGACAGTAAGCATACATTGTGAACATACAATGATTCCTTAAATGATGGCCCTAGATAAAAATCATGTAGAAAGTGACTAAGCTTTAAGAGTCTCCAATATTTAGAAGCCAAAGACGTAAGTTGGAATGAGCAAAGGCTAAGAAAAAGTAGTTACTAAGGTAGAAAGGGAACCAGGAGACTGTGGGGTCCCAGAAGGCACATGAAGAAAATGTTTCCGGAAAGAGGAAGTAATCAATTGTGGCAAATTCTTCTGAAAAGTCAAAGAAGGTGAAGGCAGAAATTGTTCCTTGCAATTACTTCTATTAGACGCAAGTAAGTATAGTCTCCGCCCCAGACCCCTTGCTCTGGAGTGCTTTCCTCAACTTTTTCCAAGCCCCCCTCCAGTGCTTGAGTCCAGACATAGCCATTAATGCCATCTAGGAAAAGTGACTCAAGTCTGATCCTGGTACCCTGGTAGCCACCAGAAGTACCTCCCTTGAAATTGTCTAAGTCTCCTTTCAATGCCTGGGACTGGCTGGGACTAGCAATACCATCTGAGTGGGAAGTCCCAAGCCTAGACAGTTACAAGCATAGACTCTGGGATCCATTTCTGCCCTCCAAGACACTCTCTATCACTCTATCCCATATGTGGGGTCAACCAGCTGCCCCAAGACACTCCTGGACCTGTGTGTATGGAGGAATTTTGAGGCTGCATGGCTGGATCTGAGTTCCAGGAGGGCATCCTAGTCAATGTATCCTTCCCACTCACCACCAGAACAGTATTTCTTTCGTAGGATTGTACAAGACCAGGCCACTAGAATGGTGCTGACCTACTGATTTCTGGTGATTCACATAGGACATTGGATGAATTCTGGGACTGGGGCGACCAATAGTCTGCCACCATCTCTTGGGTGTGAATGCACCTGTATGACAATTCTCACTCAGCTGTATTTTGACTATAATACCACCTCTGGTCCACAGTAGAAGGTGGTACCAAGAATCCTTTATCCTGTGTGCCCCTGTTCCTAGCATCCAAGGCAGTCACCCACCCCCTCTACAGGCTCCACTCAATGTGTCAGGCAGTATTCCAGAAGGGGCATGCCTATCTCCTCTAAGAACTTTTTAAGACCATTGCTCTGCAATACCAGTGGGCCCTTCCAACTGATGTCCTCTCTTGTGTCCACTTGATGTGGTGATGTCATGCTCTCCCAAGTTGATCTTAAATCATGTTGAAAGGACAGTGAGTGTTCCTGGAGTGAATAGAACCACTCTCCTCATTCCATATGTGGTCCCCTCTCTTATCCTTCCTTCTTGGTGGCAGTGTGTGCACTTAGATACTTAGAACTGGGAATGCAGAGATTACAGCCTAGACACTGTGTTGTTCTACACTCATACAATAAACTTCTGAATGGTTCATCTAACATGACCAAAAAATTAAGCATTTTTCTCATTTTCCTGCATGCTGTGGGTGAGAATTCCATTTGTGGTGGTGAGCAATGAAGCTCAAAGTTTATTTTAGAGAGTCATTGTAAGCTGGCATTCACAAGCAGCATAATAAACAATGCAACCTGATGAATGATAAGATAACCAGCATTAAATAATGATATCAGGGAAATTCAGAGGCAAGAAGATCAATATTGTTTTAATGCAAACAGTTTCTGAAGCGCCACTGCAAAGTAATTATAGCCTCACTACCTTTTCGTGTGATAGGAGATGTGAAATTAGTTGGAAACATCACATTGGGCAATAAAGAACACAAAGGCATTGTCCCTGGATCTGAACAGGAGAGTTGCTTCCTGGACACAATGATGAATCTTCACTTCCACTGATGAGATAATAACTAAATACATAAGAACTTCCTCTCTATCCATTATCCTAAATCTTCATCAGTAAATCATTAGATCTCACATGAATTTTGCAATACATCTTTTAATCAAAAACTGTATATGGACAGGACCCACACACATACATGCAAAATTTGTAATGTTCATGAGTAGATGAGAGAGAAGGGGAAATTGTGAAAAACTGGAGGTGCTGCCCATAAATGGAGCATAGATAGTTCATCCATAAAGGACAGCAGGCTGAGTAAAAAGACCCAGATGCAGTTAGGTGGGTAGATGTGGTGACGGTCACATGTGGATGTTTTCTTTTCTTTTTTTTTTTTTTTTGAGACAGAGTCTTGCTCTGTCGCCAAGGCTGGAGTGCAGTGGGGCAATCTCAACTCACTGCAAGCTCCGCGTCCCGGGTTCACGCCATTCTCCTGCCTCAGCCTCCTGAGTAGCTGAGACTACAGTCACCCGCCACCACGCCCGGCTAATTTTTTGTATTTTTAGTAGAGATGGGGTTTCACCGTGTTAGCCAGGATGGTCTGGATCTCCTGACCTCGTGATCCGCCCACCTCAGCCTCCCAAAGTGCTGGGATTACAGGCATGAGCCACCGCACCCGGCCATGTGGATGTTTTTTTCTAACGGCTTCTATTTTCTCAGTGACAATAGGCAGCAAGCCTGTCTCACAGTAAGGATTGTGGAGGGGGCTTGAGAAGAGAGAAAAAGATGTGAAATAGCTAACCAGAGGGGTGGGAGTATAAGTGGACTAGGAAAACGTAATGAGATTGCCAGGCAGCAATAAAGGCCCACTTGAAGTTAATGGCCATGAATTTAAAAGGGCTCCAGTCAGCATGACCATGAGAGTTTTTCTCCAGTTGTACTCATTGAACAGACACAGAATCAGCACAGTTGAATTTAAACAGGAATTTGCCAAGAGAATATAATAAAGGGAGAAAAAGAAAGGAAATTAAGAGTATACATGAGGGAGTGATAGAATTTGGACCATGGAATCCAAGTGAAGCAAAAGAGGGAGGGCTTGATGGATTGTGCCCGTCAGTGGTGCTAAAAGTTTCATCATTAGGATACTAGAGGGAGTAAGCTGCAAAGAGTGGTATGCTTCCAGCTGATATTGTGGACATGGCATGGTTATCAGTGATGGTGAGGTCTAGGGTATGACCTTGAAGTGGAGGCTGAGATATGGTAGAGCAAAAGATCATTGGAGGAGAGAGAGTAAAAGAACTGAGAAGCAAGGGTGCTAGCACAGTCATGTATGTGGATATTAAAAACCTCCCAGACTCATATCAAGAGAGGTTGTATCCCTATAGAAAGCATGACAGAGAGCACCACCCTTCAAGGAATGAGAGGTGGGGGAAGGTAGAGGTTGGAAGACATTTGCAACAGAAGAAATCATAGGTGCTACCATTTGATTGAGGTTCAAAGCTAGGGTTTTCAGGGAGAAGACAAGGAGAATGATCTGAAAGTGGCAATGAAGAATAAGGAGGACACCAAACCCATCTCTAGGCTTCATGAAGGAATATAGGAGAGAAAGAAGCCACTGTATCAAAGGGAGGCAGAGGGGGCCAGGGTTAAGTTGTCAGAGCAAGGAGGTGAAGAAGAATTTCTGACAAGAGGCTGGAGATACAGGTCAATAGCTGACTGTGGTTCCAGAGGGCACAGTATAACAAATTTGAGAATTCTGGGTGTGAGGGGCAGGGAAAGTAGGTCGGAAAAGGGGATGCACAGAGCCTTACAGGCACTAGCGTCCTGGGGAATAAGGGTGACCAGGAAGATGGAGGTAAACTGACTCCCGGATGATTCATGCTGACGGTTTCAAGTCAGCAATGGTATTAAAGCCATCAATGTTGCAGGGATGCGGGCAGTAGAAGACAAGTTTGCAGGGTTCTGGGAATCCCTCTGCTCTCCTGCCAGCAGATGAAGATGCAGGGAGAGGGCTGACCTGCTACGTGTACATTTCTGGAGCTTTTCATCACTCATTGGATGGGGAGATTATAGACAATTTTAATTTTCTTTTGCTTATCGGATTCTACAATTCATATCATGAAAGCATACCCCTTTTGTGATAAGAATATTTTACCCAATCCCAGAACTTTCCAATTCTTCCAGCTATTGTGTGACTTTGAATTAGTCATTTAAAAAATTTAGAGAGTGTCTCCATCTGTTTATTAAAAATGTAAATGGAAGGTTAAAGTAGTTCCTGTATGTACAAATATAGGAGAGAGTTCTATCACTTACATAGGAAAAGCTTTCACATTCATGTAAATCTACATTCCAGAATCATCAATTGGCCTAGAACCTGATCTTTCCATGCTGTTACTGAAATATTTACCCCTAAGAATGATAGTGCTTTATCTGCTTTCTAAGAGTTCTATTTGTTTGTATTAACCCGTGGAAGTCAAGACATTATGAGCCAGAACAAGATCACAGAAAGCAGAAATCACCTGCTCTGATTAAATAAACCTTAGGAAAGAGGCTGTGGCAAGCCTCACAGGTGTCTATTTCCAGACACTGGAAGAAATTCATCTGTAAGAAATTGGCAAAAGCCAATTCAAATTATTTTTAAAGCATTATGAGGTGAGGTAGATTATTGCTAATACCAGGAAAAGCTACTCATACAGCCCAAGCCCCTGTTAAAACCAAAGACAGAACATTTCCTTCTCTGCTAACAGTAGAGAAGCTACATTGTGTTGCCCTGTCCCCTTGTGAATTCCTTCCCACCAAAAGAACCCCAGCAATGCTCCCATAGAATTCATTCCTTTATAACTAACAGACTATTCAACTCTCCAAATTGCAAGAAAGACTTCTAAATGGGTCTTTTAGAATAAAATGTGTTTCCTGAAGAAGAAATTGGAATGGCTGTTTGGAGCACTGAAAGCCTGTATTTATCCAGGGAACGGGAACTTCTTTTGGAGTTACTTTGCCCTGAAATGTTGTCTTGCTATTACATGAAAAACAACAGCTCTCAGCCAGACCAGTATTTGCCAGCCTTCCTGAGCATTTAGTGATGACAGCAATGAGGCCTCTCCCCAGAATGGCCATCCATACTCCGACGATAGTCTCAGGCTGTGAGCCATCTTTAAAAAGACCAACCCAACTTTACCCCAATTGCTTTCTGACCCAAAGCCCATTAAACTAGACTCCTGGTCAGGTCCATTTGTGCTTTATGTCTAATTTTAAAGGAGTGTGTTCTGGGTCAAGAGATTATTTCCATTCCTCTTTTAAACTGTGTAAAATTCACAGGCTGATATAGTTAGACACCAGGAAGATCACTGCAGATAGAATAGATGCCCATATGTCTAATGAGATTTGGATGCTCAATTTTACTGGCCTGTTGATTCTAGCTACCAACCAGTTGGCCAGAGGTTACTTCCACAGTGTGTTTCTATTTTCTTGTTCAGTCAAATTTAAAAGTATTGGAGCGAGGGGCCCCCATTGCTTCCTCAGGAGCAAGAATGAGACAGATCTTTTCATGAAGACATTTTCTTGCACCAACTTAAGAAGTTTTGTTGCCCTCAGCATTGATGCATTTTTTTTCCTAGATGTTCCCTCTTGGAGCCCAGTAAACTATTTACTCCATCCCTAACATTCATACTTCAGGTACCTGCAGATGATTTGGATACTCCCTCCTCAACCCTGTTTGGCTGTATTGTAAACACGTCTAACCATCTCATTTCTTATTCGTCCTGACTCCTGCTCTTCCCCTGATAAATCAGACATAACTAGTTGTGGCTTTTCCTAAATATTCTAGTATTTTTCAACAGTTTCCTAGCACTTGGTGAAATGTAATTGTATTGGTTTGTTATTTCTGCGTAATAAAAAAACCACAATATCTTAGTGTTTAACAGTAAGCATTTAACTTTTATATCTGTGGGTTGGCTGGGAGTCAGCTGATCTAGGCTGGGCTCAGCTAGGATGGTCTGACTGGGAGGGTTCAGCTGGGTTGGGTCTGTTCTGTGTACCTCTTTTCCCCCTCCTAGCATCAGAGGCCTAGATGTGTTCTCCTCATAGCAATGGCAGAATATAAAAAGGAAAATGGAAATACATAGACCTCTTGAAAATGAGGCTCAAAAATGATGCACTATTACTTCCACCTCTTTCTCTTGGCCAATGCAAATCACATGACCCAACCCAAGGCAAGAGACAGGGAAGTATACTTCCATCCCTTTCATAGGAGGAACTACAAAGTCACATGGCAAGTGGCATGGATACAGGACATAGTGAAGAGCTGGAGCTAAAAATGCAATCTACCATAGTAGCCAATGCATCTGAACCATCACACAAGTGTCTTTCTAAGACCTGATATTTTTCATTGTTCTCTTTAAGTACCATGAAACAGCTACATTATTAGTATTTTTAGCAGTATTGCTGATGCTTATCAGAGATTGTGAGTCCTGGAAGGGCATCTAGAACCTGATTTCTCTAGCAGAATAGAGATAGAGCCTGTTTAAGAGAGAAGCCTTAAGCCCCTCCAGAACCAGATCAGGATGATTGTGGAAGCACTAAAAAGTAACTAGTGTCATTTTAAACTCTGGTGATGAAGTAATAATGATAGGCAGTTTTTATTGAGTATCTAATATGTTCTAGGCCATCGATATATACTCTTTTATTAATAATCTCACTACAAACCTGCACCGTATTATTATCACTACTTTCAAAGGAGGAAATTGGCTCTAAAAGATTAAGACATTTTCCCAATATTACATGAGTTTTAAATGCAAAAGGTGAGTTTTAAATGCAAAAGGTAAGTTTCAAACCCATGTTGGTCCTAATCGCAGTATCTATATTCTCTCCAATACGTCCCAAGAAATAAGATTTAAGAATCCTCTTGATGCCTGTAATATGTACATACATACACAAAATATACAAGAGATGGAGTAAAATAACAAAGGCAAGATAAAGAACATTTAGTATAATATACTATCTTTGGGGTTTAAAAAGCAGGGGGCAAGGATAGGTAGGAAGAAAATTAAAATTTGTGTTTGTATTTGCTTGTCTATGCATGAAGAAACTCTAGAACGATACATAAGAAACTAAGGACTGTGATTACGTATGAAGAAGTGCAATGAGGACAAGGATGGGAGGGAGAATTTCATGGTGTATCTATTGATACTTCCTGGTTCTTTGAACAATGTGAATGATACAGCTATCCATAGAATTAAATGTAAAGATAAATAAATAAATACTGGACCAAACTAGGGTAGGACAGAGAAATGAGCTAAGGCTTTGAGGAGTTTAGCATCTACAAAGCTCCTTAAAAAGAGCAGCAGTTTGTGGAGGAAGGTGAAATTTAGAGATCCAGTGTCCATCTATACTCTACCAGGCTATTATCTGAACAGGAAAAGGTATTGGCATAGATGGTCTCATCCAGAATAGTGCTACCAGGACAGTGACTCAGAGCTATTAATGGGAAAAACAATTATTCCTCTGTACTAGATGTTAATCAATCCTGGCTGCATTTAGCCCCATGTTGTGCTACTATGTGATTTGCTGCCTGCAATCCCTTTGTATCTCAATGTGACAGATCCTAAGATCCTTTTCTCCCTACCATGAAATTCTTTTTACTGGATGTCACTGCTTGAATTGTCTTCATTATTATTTATCGTTTCTCCTATTTATAGGTTCCCTGTTACCAATTCCATTTGAATTATATCTCTTGAATCAGTGACTGTTTTTACCATTTACAGATCATTGTTAAGCATTTATTTAGTGTGAGGTTTGACTATAAAACAAAGTGAACATTTCTAATACACTATAACTTGCATATATAAATGAGTGTTTTCATTTCAAAGTAGTCACTTCAGGATGTTATTCCCCTAACAATTTAAGAGATTATACTCATAATTGTTTCCTTGCTATTAACTGAAAAACATGCTAACACTTACTCTTGCCAAGTTCATCCTTTAAGACTCAGATTAGGGATCCTCTCCCTCTGACAGCCTTTCTGGAATCTTCAGATATTCATTCTTTATGATCTGATAGTTTCTGATCATGGCAGCTTATATTTTCCAAAATGGCTACAATAGCATCTCCCATCCACAGGCTATTCTTCAATAACTTTGATACTTCTTCCAACAAGAGAAGGTCTACATTACCTCTCCTTAAATATGGGCAGGTTTGTGACATATCAGAAAGATGTCAAGGCTCTATTATTTGTAGAGCTATATCTTAACAGGTGTTATAATTTCTCCCTGATTCACTTTGGAGTTTATTCTTGGAACCCAGCCACAAAGCCCAGGCAGCCAAAGAGGCTGCATGTAAGTGGTCAGGCAGACATTCCCAGCTAAAGTCCCAGACAACAGCCAGCATCAACTACCAGACATACAAGTAAACATATCTTCAGATGAGTCTATACTTGAGCCATCAATTCATCCTCAGTCTTCAAGTATCCCCAACTGAGGTCCCAGACATCATGGAACCAAAACAAGATATCTCTACTGGCATGTCTAGAATTCCTGATGCACAGAATCCACAAACTAACAAAATATTTGCTCTCATACGCCACTAAGTTTGGGGTGGTTTGTGGTAAATCAATAGTGTCTGAAATAGGTTTTGATACCTATTTCAGTATCAAAAAAAAAAAGTATGCTGCCACAGTAAAACCTAAAACATTTAGCATTGACTTGGTATTGGTTGATTGGTGGAAACCTATAAGGCTTTGAGGGGGCTGTTGGTGAAAGATTAAAGGAACATTTTTTTTCAACGTTATTGAAAGCTGGAGAAGAGAACACCCTTGCTAGTAGAGGCCAAAAGTTTAGCAACACTGTCACTTGCAGTAACAGTGTAGAAAGTAGAGTTGTATCTAATAACTCAATGAGCTAGATTAGGAGATTTCTAGTCACAATATTGAAAATGACAGCTGGCTTATTCTTGTATCCTATAAAAAAATGTGAAAGAAATCAGTTAAGGAATGGAATGTTGAATATAAAGAAGACAGGACTTAGTGGGTTCAAACATAAAACTGTTTTCCATTCTCAGCCTCTTGAGTGGCAAATAATTATTAAATTAACAAAGGATTTCAGGCCAAAAGTCAAATCTAGGCTGGGATACTAAGAAGCTTTGTTTAAACCTTGTAGCATCTTTCCAATGAGCAAAAGTTCTGAAGATCCGAAGGGCATACCTCAGAGACATTCTCCATTAAACAACGTGGTTTCTAACAACTACAAGGGCATTGTCCCACAGTAGTCTCACAGAGAGCCTGAGGTAGAAAAGACTTACTGCCAAGAGTTTTGTGGCATGGGTTTTAAGCAATGGAGGGGTTTATAAATAGATACATATGAAATCTGCAAAGATTTTTTTAAAATTATATCAGCCTTGATTTTAAAAGCCAAAGAGCAGAACAGAAACAGGAGTTCTTTGATCCTTAAAGTACTACAAGTAAAGAAACCAGCTGAGAAAACTACTCAGTGGCAAATACTAGCAGCTTCTTATAGAACAAGAAAGATAACTCAGAGAATAGAAGCAAAAGCCAAGAGAAAACTCCCAGGCAGTAGGACTGAGCCCTAATTAAGGAACTGACAACATACGTCCAGCTCAATTTCAAAATTGCTATGGACCAGTGATAATAGCTGGGAAATCAGTGTGTTTCCTATTTTTTCTCTTTCTAAATGGGAGCCCTATTACAGTTAGTCAAGGCCTATCCCACGTTGTATATTTGATGGGTAAGGGGGAAGGCAGATTACTTGTCTCTTTAGTTCACTGGTCTTTAGAGAAACTGCATCAGAGGAGCTACGTGAAAAGAGTTTCATCACGCTGGACTTGATGTAAGTGGTAAGATCTGGATTTCAAGCTGATGCCATTTTGAGATGAGACTTGGGGATCTTGGAGAAGGGGATGTGTATATTTTGCATGTGAGAGGTATGTGAATTATTGTGGCCAAAGGGTAGACTGTGGCAGATTGTATTTTCTAATCCCATTACGATCTTCTTACAATATGACTTTGGGACTCCTCACATGAAAAGTGGGGTTTACATCCCCTCCCCTTGAGTCTGGGGTGCAAGTTTGGCTTGGAATTCTGGCAGAAATGACACTGTGTGACTTCCAACCTGTGTGGTTAGAGTTTTAAAAGCTATACAGCTTCTGCCTGGTTCTTTTTGGGATTCCCACTCTTAAAACTTAGTCAAAAGAAAAAAAAAAAACTCAGAAACTATGCAGTGAGGAAATTCAATAAGTCACATGGAGAGGCCACATGTGGGTTTTTTGTCTAATGGCCCAAACTAAGGTCCCAGTTGACAGCCATTATCACCACCAGACATGTGAGTAAGTTAGCCCTCCAGTCCTCAGCTGTTGAGTCACCCCAGCCTTTCAGTGTGCCCAGCTGAGATCCAGACATCATGGAACAAGATGTTCCATTTTATGGATACATAGCCCACCAAAACCCATGAGTATAATAAAATTATTATTGTATTATGTCACTAAGTTTGAGGTGACTTATTACTCAGTTATAAAAACTGAACACCTATGAAGTATCTGTCAAGGGCAGAACTCAAGCCTCAGACTCTGGAGACACATCTAGATTTCAGTCTCAATTTCATTCTTTACCAGTTCTATGACTGCAGACAAGTCCGCCAGGTAATTATTACTATTTTGCGGTTGTTTATAAGGATTTAATGGGATAACACAAATAAAGTACAATGCAGAGTACATGACACAGTCATTGAATGTCTGTCTGCTTTGATTATTCTTCAGATATGCCTTTATTACTGTACTTACCATTGAAATTATCTGTTTATGTGCCTGTCTCTTCCACTAGACCATAAGTGCCTTGATACTAGGAATTATATCTTGTTCATCTGAACAGATTAGTGCCTAGCCCAGTTTGCTTAGTTATTTTAAATCTCAAATAATAGAATGTATACAAAGTATTTTGTAAGTGGCAATGTGTTTCCGAAGCATACAGTATAATTATAGCTAATTAACTTCAAATTTGATTCATAGCCATAGAGGACTTAACGTGTGGTAAAGCATTTTCATAAGCATCTGACATACTGTCAAAAGTCATCCTCTTAGCAGCATTAGGAAATATTATTTTCATTTTACAAGTGAAGAAACTGAGACTCAGGTAAGTTAAAGACTAGCTCAACATCACTAGTGGGGCTGAAATTCACCCACACGCACAGCATTTCCTACTGCACTACAGCTGACATTGCTAAGCCCTCTTGTCCCCCTCTTTTAGAGCCCAACCCTTCAACTATCCCCATCATGAACACATTTTCATCCTTCAAAAAAGTCAGAAATTATATAGAGATTGCACAGATGAATAAAGAATACATCTATTTGTTTTCTCCAAAACCAGGCATGACAATATAGTAATAAAACTGATTTTCTCCCAAGCTTTAGAAATTCTTCCAAAATAAGAGGTACAACAATGTTTCTAATAACTTTGGAATAAATACCTAAAGGTGAAGATAAATACTTATTTCAATGCATTACTTTACACATTTTCCATCTTCTGAGTGTTCCCTTTAACTATTACGCCTGGCCAAAAGGGAATAGGAAGCTTTAGAAAGATACTTCGCAATCCATACCAGCAGCTTCAAAGAAAGGCGGAAGGCACCAAGTAAAAGGTTAAGGAAGATACTTTCAACAACTTGTTGACTCATTTCATAGTCAATGAATAGTCCTGTTATTCCCTTAAGTGATGACTCCATCAAGAAAATGATATTCAAAATATATTCTAAATTGCATTTTAGAGAGGAAAGAGGAGAGGGAGACTTCACACAATTTAAGCAGTATTTTTTTTCTTACTGTTTCCATCTTGAAAACTATTTCTATAAAAGAAAGCCTAAAGTTTTTTATTACTTTGAAGAAAAATATTATGACTAAGCATGAAAATGCTGGATTTTAAGCTTCCAAGAAAGTAATCCCTTCTTTCAAGTAAAATGAGTTTTAATGAGAAAATTTCTATTCATAAATTGTTAGCCCCCAGATAATTGCGAAATGCTAGAAATAAAGTTTTAAAATATTATTTACTCATTATTCATTGTTTCATTGAACAAATATTTAAAGAGTGGATGCTGCTGGCAGATACCACCCTGACTGCTGGGAATGCAATGATGAGTCCTAGAAACATAGTCTCTCATTTCAGAGAGTTTCCAATCTAATAGGGAACTCAGCAGTAAGTGCTAAATGTCATAAGGGCAATGAAGGAAACATTGAGATGGTAGGTGATCATATAACAGGAGGATATACCCTAGGCTGTGGGAGGATCTGGAAGGCTTCTCCAAAAGATGACATTTGAACTCAGAGCAGAGGGATGGTACATGAGTTTCCAAGGGCTGTCTAAGAAACCATCACAAACTAGGTGACTTAAAGCCATCGTTTATCCTCTCACCATTCTGGAGGCTGGAAGTCCAAAATTAAGTTGTCAGCAGGGCAGTGTTCCCCCTGAGACCCTGGACAGAATCCCTCCTTGCCTCTTCCTTGCTTCTGGTCATGGTCGTCAATCCTAGGCCTTCCTTAGCTTGCAGCTACATCCCTCCAAGGTCTGACTCCTGCCAGATAGTGTTCTCCCTGGGAGTCTTTCATGGCTTTCTTATAGGAACACCAGTCATGTTAGATTAAGGGCTCACCCTACTCCAGAATGGCCTCGTCTTAACTAATAACACCTGCACCAACCTGTTTCCAAACAAGGTGACATTCTGAGGTACTAGGGATCAGGACTTCAACATATCTTTTAGGGGGGCACAATTCAACCCATAACAGAGGGTTAGGAACTAATCTGGAAAAGACAGGTGGGGAAGAGGGAAGGCCCCAGCAAGGCCCTGTGGTAGGAAGGAGCACAGCACATTTGAGGAACAGAGGCAAGGCACGGTGACTGGCAATCTGTGTTCTTGCTTGTTCTCAGCTTATCCTGTTGTGCCTGTCTTTCCTCATGACAATTTATCAAAACTATCTTTTTTTTTTTTTTTTGAGACAGAGTTTCGCTCTTGTCCTCCAGGCTGGAATGCAACGGCATGATTTCGGCTCACTGCAACCTCCGCCTTCCAGTTTCAAGCGATTCTCATGCCTCAGCCTCCCAAGTAGCTGGGATTACAGGCATGCACCACCATGCCCAGCTCATTTTTGTATTTTTAGTAGAGAGGGGTTTCACCATGTTGGCCAGGCTGGTCTCCAACTCCTGACCTCAAGTGATCTGCCCGTCTCAGCCTCCCAAAGTGCTAGGATTACCGACGTGAGCCACCACGCCCAGCCAAAACTATGTTGATAGTTACCTTGATCAGAATCAGAAAGCACGCCATGAGCCTACCATTTCTCCGACTCTGTTTCTGACATCCTCATGGGTAAATCCCTAAAGATGGAACACAGAGATTTCCTGGGCACTATGTCTCTTAGTAATCACGACTGCAACATGATTTAAAATAGTTTGCCCTTCACTCCTTCAGATCCTGGGGGATTTTGCATGTAGTTTGAAGTCTCTGAATAAATTACTAAACCAAGCCTCATTAAAAACAAAAACAAAGAAAAACACCTTGATGGTCTCTTTCATGGTACAAAACAAGTTTAGTTCCCAGAAGGCTGCATCTGAATGAGCATCCATCCTTGTTTTCAAGACCAACCCACATCCTGATGCTGTGGTCATTTGCTTCTTTGAATTCAGATCAACACCATAACCAGTTGTGAGACCACAAATCAAGATGCAATGCCTAGTTAGACAATTCCTGTAAACCCTTCATCTGCTTCCAACATTTAAAGTTGCAACAGATCCCACAGGGTAGGGAAACTAGATAGTTTATGCTGGACTAACTCAACAGTGCTAGAGTGTCAAAGAAACAGTGGACCACAGAGTACCTAAGAGTTGGATCCAATTTTTGGCTATTGTCCCTTGGGAGAGTGGGGTGGGTGCATATGTGTGTACGTATTTTGCTGTTATCCAGACCATAGTTTACTTTGGAACAGGTTCTTCTAAGAAGTTACACGGGACACTGAGAACATCACGTATTCTCGGTCAGCTTTTCCTGGAATACAACACAAGTAGCTTGAAATCCATCATGTAATATATTTGTCTCCCTTTCACAAACTTTATTCAACATCCATGAACCTGGGCACCAAAGCAGCAACATCAAGGCCTGTTGTTCACATGAAAATTAAAAACCAAATTCCTCCTGACTCTGTCAGCTTGCTTGTAGTTCAAAGCTCTCAGAGCAAGGCTGGCCAATGCAATACAGAGAGTCACATTATGCCATTTACTTCTACTCGAAACTTCTCTTATCCTACTCATATCATTTGTGAAAAAGGCAAAAAGCCACTTCTGGCTCCTTGCATACTAAACAGAAAGTTTCTCCAGAACTGCCCCTCACTAGTTAAGAAGCCAGTAGGGGACAGCTACCAGGTAGAGGAGCTAAGTAAGAGGCTTAATGGTATCCTGGAAAAACATCTGGAATCAGATGTGGATTTCAATGTGATCCTGCCTACAAGGTACTATTTGGCTGGAGCAAATGATTTGTTTGCAGCTCAATGCCCCTTTCTTTAACTGAGCATACCATGTGCCCCATGTACCTCACAGGGTCATCGAGAGGATTTAATGAGTTAATTATGGGACTAAACTTTGAAAACGATAAAGGGCCATGAGTCCAGGTGCAGTGGCTCATGCCTGTAATCTTAGCACTGTAGGAGGCCAAGGTGGAAGGATCCCTCGAGCCCAGGAGTTTGAGGTTACATTGAGCCATGATCACGCAGCTGCACTCTAGCCTGGGCAACAGAGTGAGACCCTGTCTCTAGAATTTAAAAAAAAAAAAAAGAATATTAGAGGTCTGATTATCGATTCCCTTATCTCCAAGCCTCTCTCTGAAATCAGTTCCTCTCTGTCTTCACTCCTCACTGTCACCATCACTCCATGCTCCTCCAGTTGCCCAGTCATGGGAGGCAAAGCATCCCCGTGGGTACCCCCACACTCCCTCTCGGGCATTCTCACCCACAGCTGCATATTTCATCCCAGTGGCTGTCAACCTGGCTGTACATTAGAGGCAATTTCTTTTTTTTTTTTTTTTGAGACAGAGTTTCGCTCTTGTTGCCCAGGCTGGAGTGCAGTGGTGCGATCTCGGTTCACCACAACCTCCGCCTCCCAGGTTCAAATAATTCTCCTGCCTCAGCCTCCCTAGTGGTTGAGATTACAGGCATGCTCCACCACGCCCAACTAATTTTTGTATTTTTAGTAGAGACGGGGTTTCACCATATTGGTCAGGCTGGTTTCGAACTCCTGACCTCAGGTGGTCCACCTGCCTCAGCCTCCCAAAGTGCTGGGATTGCAGGCATGAGCCACTGCACCTGGCCATTAGAGGTAATTTTTTAAATTACCAGTGCCTGGACTCCAGCCCAAAATATTTCATTCAATTGGTCCAGGCTATCAGTAATTCACAATTTTTAAAGCACTCCTGGTGATTCTTGTGGGCCATGAGTGGCTGGTTTTTTTTAAAATATCACTGTTTTGAATACAAAAATTAGCCGGGCATGGTGGCGTGTGCCTGCAGTCCCAGCTACTTGGGAGGCCGAGACAGCAGAATTGCTTGAACCTGGACAGCAGAGATTGCAGTGAGCTGAGATCACATCATTGCACTCCATCCTGGGTAACAGAGCAAAACTCCATCTCAAAACAAAAAAAAAATTCACTGTTTTGAACCTTACAAACTAAAATCACAATAATAAAAATTTTTTGGACATTTACAATGTACCGGGCACTATGATAAATATTTAAATACCTGATTTGATCCTCACAGCCACCCACTGAACTAAGTGCCTTTTCTCTCCCCCTTTGCAGAGAGAAACTGAGGTTCACAGAGCTTAGATACCATACTTCCTGACACACAGCTACTAAATGATGGGGTAAGGATTTGGACTCGGCTGTGTCCGACCAGGACACTTGAAGCCACATCACTGGTAAATGAATATGGAGGAACACTGAGAAATCTGATTGTAATTGAGAAAAAGAGGGAAGGTGAAGAAATTTGTCATGCAAAATGAATCTAAAAACTCAAACGTCTTCTGAGCCAGCATGGTTAGAGCATTTTTCTCTTATATTTCAAATGTCTGGTTGACCCTGGAATATATTAAAATTTGAGGTTAAATTCAATTTTATATTGCATTCCATAAAGCAGCGTTATCTCACTCTCAGATTTCATAGTCCAAATGAAAGCATAAATGATGAGGTTTAGTGGAGGGAAAGGGATTGGGGACTTCCAAATCTTTCCCAGCTAAGAGAGACACCCTTTTCTTTTCCCCTTCTCCGCCTCCCTGCAAGTCATAGCAATATGTAATGTGTAATAAGCTTAGGCCATCCACAAGCAACAGAATCTCTGCCTTCTGGGTTTGTTTAGAACAGAGCTCATTCTCATGAAAACGGGTAAGTTCTGCGGTTTTCTAATGGTGCTGGCAGAGCCCTAAGGGTTCCTGGGGTGTCCTGGGTGGAGGAGAGGAAGTCAGACTGAGTTTGGCTGCTGGAGGCAATTGGGCTGCACCAGAGCCACTCAGCTTTTATTCATTCCCTTGACCTTGTAAACGTCACATAAGTTTCAGCTGTAAGAATGGGCTGCTCCTCTGGTGAAAAGCAAATGCTTGGAAACCACAGTTCTAGTTAGTAAGTTGTGATTCAGACCCTACATGAATTACTAATTTTCAAAGAATAGAATCACAATAAAAAGCGCTTAATCCTAAATCTGTGCTGAGCCAATCTGGATGATTCAGAAAGTACCACAAGATCTTACTATAAAAGTAGTGGTTAATAAGATGTTCTGGTTAGTAAAATGATGGTAACGGCACGTGCCACGCTTGGCTCTCCCAATATATCATATGTACGCAAAATAAACCCTCAAAATTGCTCTTAGTAGATGTTCAGGAGCTGCTTACAGACCAGTTGGAAAGGACGGATGTCTGCTAATCTCTCCACAGTGTGCAGAAACCTTGTCCAGCCTCCCCATCCTCTACAAAAGCAGCAGCAGCAGCAGCAGCAGCACAAGCCACAGCTCTTTGGAGTCAGTAGCATGGTTTTGCCAAATGGCATTGCAGAATTTTTTTCCATGATGTTTAAAGTGGGAATTTTAGTTGTATTTTTTAATATAAAACCCAAAACTATAAAAACCCTGGAAGACAACCTAGGCAATACCATCCTGGACATAGGAACAGGCAAAGATTTCCTGACAAAGATGCCAAAAGCAATTGAACAAAAGCAAAAATTTACAAATGGGATCTAACTAAACTTAAGAGCTTCTGCCCAGCAAAAGAAACTATCAACAGGGTAAACAGACAACCTACAGAATGTGAGAAAATATTTGCAAACTATGCATGTGACAAAGGTCTAATATCCAACATCTATAATAAACTTAAACAAATTTACAAGCAAAAATCAAACAACCCCGTTAAAAAGTGGGCAAAAGACACGAACAGACCTTTTTCTAAATAAGACATACATGCAGCTAACAAGCATATGAGAAAAAGCTCAATATCACTGATCATTAGAGAAACGCAAATCAAAACCACAAAGAGATACCATCTCACACCAGTCAGAATGGCTATCATTTTAAAAGTCAAACAATAGCAGATGCTGGTGAGGTTGTGGAGAAAAGGGAACACTTATACAATGTTGGTGGGAGTGTCAATTAGTTCAACCATTGTGGAAAGTAGTATGGGATTCCTCAAAGAGCTAAAAACAGAACTACCATTCAACCTAGCAATCTAGCAATCCCATTACTGGGTATATACCCGGAGGAAAATAAATTATTCCACCATAAAGACATATGCACACGAATGTTTGTTGCAGCACTATTCACAATAGCAAAGACATGGAATCAACCTAAATGCCCATCAACGACAGATTGGATAAAGAAAAGGTACATATGCACCATGGAATACTGTACAGCCATTAAAAAAGAACAAGACCATGTCTTTTGCAGCAACATAGTAGAGCTGGAGGCTATCATCCTTAGCAAACTAACACAGGAACAGAAAACCAAATACTGCATGTTCTCACTTATAAGTGGGAGCTAAATTATGAGAACTCATGAACACAAAGAAGGAAACAACAGACACTGGGGCCTACCTGAGGGTGGAGAGTAGAAGGAGAAAGTGGAGCAGAAGAAAATAACTACTGGGTAAGTAGCTTAGTACCTGGGTAACAAAATAATCTGTATAACCCCCTGACACAAGTTTACCTATGTAACAACCTGCATATGTACCCTCCAACTTAAAATAAAAGATAAAAAACAATAATAACGTTTCTGTCCTTTTCTGGTTACAAAAGTAATATTGTGATAGGTAACTGCCTTCATTCTCTTCTGCTTGCTGCTCAGATCTCTCAGGCCAAGAATTATAAGGCCTGCCTTCTTATTTAAAATAGGGAGGCCAGACACAGTGGCTCATGCCTATAATTCCAGCACTCTGGTAGGCCCAGGCAGGCAGATTACTTGAGTCCGGGAGGTCAAGGTGAACCTGGCAACGCAGCCAAATCCTGTTTCTACTAATAATACAAAAAATTAGCTGAGTGTGGTGGTGTGTGCCAGTAGTTCCAGCTACTCCGGAGACTGAAGTGGGAGAATCACCTAAGCCTGGGAGGTCAAGACTGCAAGCCAAGATCATGCCACTGCACTCCAGCCTGGGCAACGGGAGAGAGACCCTGTCTCAAAAAAAAAAAAAAAAAAAAAAAAAAAAAAACAAGGAGAGGCTGGGGTGCAGTGGCTCATGCCTATAATTGCACCACTTTGGGAGGTTGAGAGGCTGAGTGGGGAGGATCGCTTGAGCCCAAGAGTTCCAGACCAGCCTGGGCAACATAGTGAGACTCTGTTTCTACAAGAAAAAAAAAAAATTTAATTTGTCAAAAAGTCTAATATCCAGAATCTTTAAGAAACTCAACAAATCAACAAGTTAAAAACAACCCAGTTAAAAAAATTGGGCAAAGAACATGAATAGACACTTCTCCAAAGAAGACATAAACATGGCCAACAAGCATATGAAAAAATGTTCAATATCACTAATCATTAGGGAAATGCAAATCAAAACCACAATGAGATACCATCTCATGCCAGTCAGAATGGCTATTATTAAAAAGACAAAAAACAACAGATGCTGGCAAAGTTGCAGAGAAAAGGGAATGCTCATACACTGCTGCTGGGAGTGTAAATTAGTTCAACCATTTTGGAAAGTCATTTGGAGATCTCTCAAAGAACTTAAAATAGAACTACCATTTGACCCAGCAATTCAATTATTGGGTATACACCCAAAGGAATAGCAATCATTCTATCATAAAGACACATGCACACATATGTTCATCACTGCACTACTCACAATAGCAAAGACATGGAATCAACCTAGATGCCTATAAACAGTGGACTGGAGAAAGAAAATGTGGTACATATACACTATGGAATACTATGCAGTCATTTTAAGAAATGAGATCATGGCCTTTGCAGCAACATGGATGGGGCTACAGGCCATAATCTTTTTTTTAATCTTCTTTTTTAATTATACTTTAAGTTCTAGGGTACATGTGCACAACGTGCAGGTTTGTTACATATGTATACATGTGCCATGTTGGTGTGTTGCACCCATTAACTCGTCATTTATATTACATATATCTCCTAATGCTATCCCTCCCCCCTCGCCCCACCCCACTACAGGCCCTGGTGTGTGATGTTCCCCTTCCTGTATCCAAGTGTTCTCATTGTTCAATTCCCACCTATGAGTGAGAACATCCAGTGTTTGGTTTTCTGTCCTTGTGATAGTTTGCCGAGAATGATGGTTTCCAGCTTCATCCACATCCCTACAAAGGACATGAACTCATCCTTTTTTATGGCTGCATAGTATTCCATGGTGTATATGTGCCACATTTTCTTTTGTTTTTTTTTTTGAGACAGAGTCTTTCTCTATCACCCAGGCTGGCGTGCAGTGGTGTGAACTCGGCTAACTGCAAACTCCCCCTCCCAGGTTCACGCCATTCTCCTGCCTCAGCCTCCCAAGTAGCTGGGACTACAGGTGCCCACCACGGCACCCAGCTAATTTTTTGTATTTTTTTTTAGTAGGGATGGGGTTTCACCACGTTAGCCAGGATGGTCTCAATCTCCTGACCTCATGATCCGTCCGCCTTGGCCTCCCAAAGTGCTGGGATTACAAGCGTCAGCCACCGCACCAGGCCATGCCACATTTTCCTAATCCAGTCTATCATTGATGGACATTTGGGTTGGTTCCAAGTCTTTGCTATTGTGAATAGTGCTGCAATAAACATAGGTGTCCATGTGTCTTTATAGCAGCATGATTTATAATCCTTTGAGTATATACCCAGTAATGGGATCGCTGGATCAAATGGTATTTCTAGTTCTAGATCCTTGAGGAATCACCACACTGTCTTCAACAATGGTTGAACAAGTTTACAGTCCCACCAACAGTGTAAAAGTGTTCCTATTTCACAGGAAGGGGAACATCACACTCTGGGGACAGTTGTGGGGTGGGGGGAGGGGGGAGGGATAGCATCAGGAGATATACCTAATGCTAAATGATGAGTTAATGGGTGCAGCACACCAGCATGGCACATATATACATATATAACTAACCTGCACATTGTGCCAATGTACCCTAAAACTTAAAGTATAATAAAAAAAAAAGAAAAAAAAAGTGTTCCTATTTCTCCACATCCTCTCCAGCACCTATTGTTTCCTGACCTTTTAACGATTGCCATTCTAACTGGTGTGAGATGGTATCTCATTGTGGTTTTGATTTGCATTTCCCTGATGACCAGTGATGATGAGCATTTTTTCATGTGCCTGTTGGCTGCATAAATGTCATCTTTTGAGAAGTGTCTGTTCAAATCCTTTGCCCACTTTTTGATGGGGTTGTTTGATTTTTTTTCATAAATTTGTATAAGTTCTTTGTAGCTTCTGGATATTAGCCCTTTATCAGATGGGTAGATTGTAAAAATTTTCTCCCATTCTGTAGTTGCCTGTTCACTCTGATGGTAGTTTCTTTTGCTGTGCAACTCTTCAGTTTAATTAGATCCCAATTGTCAATTTTGGCTTTTGTTGTCATTGCTTTTGGTGTTTTAGTCATGAAGTCCTTGCCCATGCCTATGTCCTGAATGGTATTGCCTAGGTTTTCTTCTAGAGTTTTTATGGTTTTAGGTCTAACATTTAAGTCTTTAATCCACCTTGAATTAATTTTTGTATAAGGTGTAAGGAAGGGATCCAGTTTCAGCTTTTTACATATGGCTAGCCAGTTTTCCCAGCACCATTTATTAAATAGGGAATCCTTTCCCCATTTCTTGTTTTTGTCAGGTTTGTCAAAGATCAGATGGTTGTAGATGTGTGGTATTATTTCTGAGGCCTCTGTTCTGTTCCATTGGTCTATATTTCTGTTTTGGTACCAGTACCATGCTGTTTTGGTTACTGTAGCCTTGTAGCATAGTTTGAAGTCAGGTAGCATGATGCCTCCAGCTTTGTTCTTTTTGCTTAGGATGGTCTTGGCAATGTGGGATTTTTTTGGTTCCATTTGAACTTTAAAGTAGCTTTTTCCAATTCTGTGAAGAAAGTCATTGGTAGCTTGATAGGGATGGCACTGAATCTATAAATCACCTTGGGCAGTATGACCATTTTCATGATATTGATTCTTCCTATCCATGAGCATGGAATGTTCTTTCATTTGTTTGTGTCCTCTTTTATTTCGTTGAGCAGTGGTTTGTAGTTCTCCTTGAAGAGGCCCTTCACATCCCTTGTAAGTTGGATTCCTAGGTATTTTATTTTTTTGTAGTAATTGGGAATGGGAGTTCACTCATGATTTGGCTCTCTGTTTGTCTGTTATTGGTGTATAGGAATGATTGTGATTTTTGCACATTGATTTTGTATCCTGAGACTTTGCTGAAGTTGCTTATCGGCTTAAGGAGATTTTGGGCTGAGATGATGGGGTTTTCTAAATATGCAATCATGTCATCTGCAGACAGGGACAATTTGACTTCCTCTTTTCCTAACTGAATACCCTTTATTTCTTTCTCCTGCCTGACTGCCCTGGCTAGAACTTTCAACACTATGTTGAATAGGAGTGGTGAGAGAGGGCATCCCTGTCTTGTGCCAGTTTTCAAAGGGACTGCTTACAGTTTTTGCCCATTCAGCATGATATTGGCTGTGGGTTTGTCATAAATAGCTCTTATTATTTTGAGATACATCCCATCAATACTTAGCTTATTTAGAGTTTTTAGCATGAAGGGCTGCTGAATTTTGTCAAAGGCCTTTTCTGCATCTATTGAGATAATCATGTGGTTTTTGTCTTTGGTTCTGTTTATATGATGGATTACATTTATTGATTTGCATATGTTGAATCAGCCTTGCATCCCAGGGATGAAGCCCACTTGATCGTGGTGGATAAGCTTTTTGATGTGCTGCTGGATTCGGTTTGCCAGTATTTTATTGAGGATTTTTGCATCAATGTTCATCAGGGATATTGGTCTAAAATTCTCTTTTTTGGTTGTGTCTCTACCAGGCTTTGGTATCAGGATGATGCTGGCCTCATAAAATGAGTTAGGGAGGATTTTCTCTTTTTATATTGATTGGAATACTTTCAGAAGGAATGGTACCAGCTCCTCTTTGTACCTCTGGTAGAATTTGGCTGTGAATCCGTCTGGTCCTGGACTTTTTTTGGTTGGTAGGCTAATAGTTATTGCCCCAATTTCAGAGCCTGTTATTGGTCTATTCAGGGATTCAACTTCTTCCTGGTTTAGTCTTGGGAGGGTGTATGTGTCCAGGAATTTATCCATTTCTTCTAGATTTTCTAATTTATTTGCATAGAGGTATTTATAGTATGCTCTGATGGTAGTTTCTATTTTTGTGGGATCAGTGGTGATATCCCCTTTATCATTTTTTATTGTGTCCATTTGATTCTTCTCTCTTTTCTTCTTTATTAGTCTTGCTAGCAGTCTATCAATTTTGTTGATCTTTTCAAAATCCAGATCCTGGATTCATTGATTTTTGGAAGGGTTTTTTGTGTCTCTATCTCCTTCAGTTCTGCTCTGATCTTAGTTATTTCTTGCCTTCTGCTAGCTTTTGAATGTGTTTGCCCTTGCTTCTCTACTTCTTTTAATTGTGATGTTAGGGTGTCAATTTTAGATCTTTCGTGTTTTCTCTGGTGGGCATTTAGTGCTATAAATTTCCCTCTGCACACTGCTTTAAATGTGTCCCAGAGATTCTGGTATGTTGTGCCCTTGTTCTCATTGGTTTCCAAGAACATCTTTATTTCTGCCTTCATTTCATTATTTACCTAGTAGCCATTCAGGAGCAGGTTGTTCAGTTTCCATGTAGTTGTGCAGTTTTGAGTGAGTTCCTCAGTTCTAGTTTGATTGCACTGTGTTCTGAGAGACAGTTTGTTATAATTTCTGTTCTTTTACATTTGCTGAGGAGTGCTTTATTTCCAACTATGTGGTCAATTTTGGAATAAGGGCGTTGTAGTGCTGAGAAGAATGTATATTCTGTTGATTTGGGGTGGAGAGTTCTGTAGATGTCTATTAGGTCCACTTCGTCCAGAGCTGAGTTCAAGTCCTAAATATCCCTGTTAACTTTCTGTCTCATTGATCTGTCTAATGTTGACAGTGGGGTATTAAAGTCTCCCATTATTATTGTGTGGAAGTCGAAGTCTCTTTGTAGGTCTCTAAGGGCTTGCTTTATGAATCCAGTGCTCCTGTATTGGGTGCATATATATTTAGGATAGTTAGCTCTTCTTGCTGAATTGATCCCTTTACCATTATGTAATGGCCTTCTTTGTCTCTTTTGATCTTTGTTGGTGTAAAGTCTATTTTATCAGAGTCTAGGATTCCAACCCCTGCTTTTTGTTTGTTTGTTTGTTTTTCCATTTGCCTGGTAGATCTTCCTCCATCCCTTTATTTTGAGCCTATGTGTGTCTCTGCACATGAGATGCGTCTCCTGAACACAGCACACTGATGGGTCTTGGCTCTTTATCCAATTTGCCAGTCTGTGTCTTTTAATTGGAGCATTTAGCTCATTTACATTTAAGGTTAATATTGTTATGTGTGAATTTGATCCTGTCATTATGATGTTAGCTGGTTATTTTGCTCATTAGTTGATGCAGTTTCTTCCTAGCTTCGATGCTCTTTACAACTTGGCATGTTTTTGCAGTGGCTGGTACCAGTTGTTCCTTTCCATGTTTACTGCTTTCTTCAGGCACTCTTGTAAGGCAGGCCTGGTGGTAACAAAATCTCTCTGCATTTGCTTGTCTGTAAAGGATTTTATTTCTCCTTCACTTCTGAAGCTTAGTTTGGCTGGATATGAAATTCTGGGTTGAAAATTCTTTTCTTTAAGAATGTTGAATATTGGCCCCCACTCTCTTCTGGCTTGTAGAGTTTCTCTTGGCTGAGAGATCTGCTGTTAGTCTGATAGGCTTCCCTTTATGGGTAACCCAACCTTTCTCTCTGGCTGCCCTTAACATTTTTTCCTTCATTTCAACTTTGGTGAATCTAACAATTATGTGTCTTGGAGTCGCTCTTCTTGAGGAGTATCTTTGTGGCATTCTCTGTATTTCCTGAATTTGAATGTTGGCCTGCCTTGCTAGGTTGGGGAAGTTCTCCTGGATAATATCCCAAAGAGTGTTTTCCAACTTGGTTCCATTCTCCCCGTCACTTTCACGTACACCAATCAGACATAGATTTGGTCTTTTCACATAGTCCCATATTTCTTGGAGGCTTTGTTTGTTTCTTTTTACTCTTTTTTCTCTAAACTTCTCTTCTCACTTCATTTCATTCATTTGATCTTCAATCACTGATACCCTTTCTTCCAGCTGATCGAATCGGCTACTGAAGCTTGTGCATGCGTCACATAGTTCTCGTGCCATGGTTTTCAGCTCCATCAGGTCATTTAAGGACTTCTCTATGCTGTTTATTCTAGTTAACCATTCGTCTAATCTTTTTTCAAGGTTTTTAGCTTCTTTGTGATGGGTTCGGACATCCTCCTTTAGCTCGGAGAAGTTTATTATTACCGATCGTCTGAAGTCTTCTTCTCTCAACTTGTCAAAGTCATCCTCTGTCCAGCTTTGTTCCGTTGCTGGTGAGGAGCTGCGTTCCTTTGGAGGAGAAGAGGCGCTTTGATTTTTAGAATTTTCAGCTTTTCTGCTCTGGTTTCTCTCCATCTTTGTGGTTTTATCTACCTTTGGTCTTTGATGATGGTGACGTACAGATGGGGTTTTGGTGTGGATGTCCTTCCTGCTTGTTAGTTTTCCTTCTAACAGTCAGGACCCTCAGCTGCAGGTCTGTTGGAGTTTGCTGGAGGTCCACTCCAGACCCTGTTTGCCTGGGTATCACCAGCGGAGGCTACAGAACAGCAAATATTGCAGAACGGCAAATGTTGCTGCCTGATCTTTCCTCTGGAAGCTTCCTCTCAGAGGGGCACCCAGCTGTATGAGGTGTCAGTCAGCCCCTACTGGGAGGTGTCTCCCAGTTAGGCTACTCGGGAGTCAGGGACCCACTTGAGGAGGCAGTCTGTCTGTTCTCAGATCTCAAACTCCGTGCTGAGAGAATCACTACTGTCTTCAAAGCTGTCAGACAGGGACGATTAAGTCTGTAGAAGTTTCTGCTGCCTTTTGTTCAGCTATGCCCTGCCCTCAGAGGTGGAGTCTACAGAGGCAGGCAAGCTTCCTTGAGCTGCAGTGGGCTCCACCCAGTTTGAGCTTCCAGGCCACTTTGTTTACCTACTCAAGCATCAGCAATGGTGGACGCCCCTCCCCCAGCCTTGCTGCCGCCTTGCAGTTCGCTCTCAGACTGCTGTACTAGCAGTGAGCAAGGCTCCTTGGGCGTGGGAGACAGGCGCGGGATATAATCTCCTGGTGTGCCATTTGCTAAGACCATTGGAAAATCACAGTATTAGGGTGAGAGTGTCCTGATTTTCCAGGTACCGTCTGTCACGGCTTCCCTTGGCTAGGAAAGGGAATTCCCCGACCCCTTGTGCTTCCCAGGTGAGGCAATGCCCTGCCCTGCTTCAGCTCACACTCTGTGGGCTGCACCCACTGTCCAACAAGCCCCAGTGAGATGAACCTGTACCTCAGTTAGAAATGCAGAAATCACCCATCTTCTGCTTCACTCATGCTGGGAGCTGTAGACTGGAGCTATTCCTATTCGGCCATCTTGGAACCCTCTACAGGCCATAATCTTAAGCAAATTAACATATAACAGAAAATCAAACACCACATGTTCTCATTTGTAAGTGGGAGCTAAACATTGACTACACATGGACACAAGGGAACAACAGACACTAGAGTCTATTTGAGGGTGGAGGGTGGGAGGAGGCTGAGGATTGAAAAACTACCTATCTGACATTATGCTGGTTGAAATGAAAAAATTATCCATACCCCAAACCCCCAAGACATGCGATTTACCTGTATAACAAACCTGCACATATACCCCTTGAACCTAAAATAAAAGTTGAAAAAAAATTGTCGGATGTGAGGCACACAACTGTATTCCCAGCTCCTTGGGAAGCTGAGGCAGGAGGTTCACTTGAGCCCAGGAATTTGAGGCTGCAGTGAACCAAAATCACACCAGTGTACTCCAGCCTGAGCTGCAGAGTGAGATCCCATCTCTATAAATACATAAATAACTTTTTAAAATAGGGAGAAGGAAAAATTATATGAAAAAACATTAGTTACAATGTCAATGAATTGACCTGTAGCAAAATGATTTTTTTGTTTTGTTTGGAGGGATGTTATGGAGCTGTACATATGTCACAAATATTTTCTCACTTCAATAAAAGATTCCAAAAAGCATTGTGTTGACAGTCTATCTACATAGGCACACTGTACTTTATTTAAACATTTTTCTATTGTTGACCTTTAAGATTGATTCCACATTCCCTGGCAAGATGGCAGAATAGGAACAGCTCTGGTCTGCAGCTCCCAGAGAGACCAACGCAGAAACTGAGGTACCCAGCTCATCTCACTGGGACTGGTTAGACAGTGGGTGCAGCCCACGGAGGGCAAGTACAAGAAGGGTGGGGTGTTGCCTCACCCAGGAAGTGCAAGGAGTTGGGGAACTCCCTCCCCTAGCCAAGGGAAGCCGTAAGGGACAGTGCCATGACAGACAGGGCTATCCAGCCCAGATACTATGCTTTTCCCAGGGTCTTTGCAACCCGCAGACCAGGAGATTCCCTCAGGTGCCTACACCTCCAGGGCCCTGGGTATCAAGCACAAAAGTGGGCAGCCATTTGGGCAGACACTGAGCTAGCCGCAGGAGTTTTTTTTCATACCCCAGTGGCACCTGGAACACCAGCAAGACAAAACCATTCACTCCCCTGGAAAGGGGACTGAAGCCAGGGAGCCAAGAGGTCTTGCTCAGTGGATCCCAACCCTATAGAGCCCAGCAAGGTAAGATCAACTGGCTCGAAATTCTCACTACCAGCACAGCAGTCGTGCCAGCACAGCAGTCTGAAGATGACCTGGGATGCTTGAGCTTTGTTGGGGGAGGGGCGTCCACCATTTCTGAAGGTTGAGTAGGCAGTTTTCCCCTCACAATGTAAATAAAGCCTCCAGGAAGTTTAGACAGGGTGGAGCCAACTGCAGCGTCAGAAAGCCTCTGTAGCCAGACTGCCTCTCTAGATTCCTCCTCTCTGGGCAGGGCATCTCTGAAAGAAAGGCAGCATCCCCAGTCAAGGGCTTATAGACAAAACTCCCATCTCCCTGGCACAAAGCACCTGGGGGAAGTGGCAGCTGTGGGGGAAGTAGCAGCTGTGGGTGCAGCTTCAGCAGACTTAAACGGTCCTGGCTGTCAGCTCTGAAGAGAGCAGCAGATCTCCCAGCACAGCACTTAAGCTCTGCTAAGAGACAGACTGCCTCCTCAAGTAGGTCTTGGCCCCCATGCCTCCTGACATCTCCCAGCAGGGGTTGACAGACATCTCATACAGGAGAACGCCAGCTGGTGTCTGGTGGGTGCCCCTCTGGAACGAAGCTTCCAGAGGAAGGAGCAGGCAGCAATCTTTGCTGTTCTGCAGCCTCCGCTGGTGATACGCAGGCAAACAGGGTCTGGAATGGAACCCCAGCAAACTCCAGCAGACCTGCAGAAGAGGGGCCTGACTGTTAGAAGGAAAACTAACAAACAGAAAGCAATAGCATCAACATCAACAAAAAGGATAACACACAAAAACTCCATCCAAAGGTCACCAACAGCAAAGACCAAAGGTAGATAAATCCACGAAGATGAGGAAACACCAGTGCAAAAAGGCTGAAAATTCCAAAAACCAGAATGCCTCTTCTCCTCTATAGGATCACAATTCCTTGTCAGCAAGGGAACAAAACTGGATGGAGAATGAGTTTGACTAATTGACAGAAGTAGGCTTCAGAAGGTGAGAAATAACAAACTCCTCTAAGCTAAAGAAGCATGTTCTATCCCAATGCAAGGAAGCTAAGAAAACCTTGATAAAAGGTTAGAAGAATTGCTAACTAGAATAACCAGTTTAAAGAAGAACATAAATGACCTGATGGAGCTGAAAAACACAGCACGAGAACTCCACGAAGCATACACAAATATCAATAGCCAAATCTATCAAGCAGAAGAAAGGATATCAGAAATTAAAGATCAAGGTAATGAAATAAAGCATGAAAACAAGATTACAGAAAAAAGAATAAAAAGGGATGAACAAAGGCTCCAAGAAATATGGGACTACGTGAAAAGACCAAACCTACATTTGATTGCTGTATCTGAAAGTGATGGGGAGAATGGAACCAAGTTGGAAAACACACTTCCGGATATTATCCAGGAGAACTTCCCCAACCTAGCAAGACAGGCCAACATTCAAATTCAGGAAATACAGAGAATGCCACAAAGATACTCCTCAAGAAGAGCAACCCCAAGACACATAATTGACAAATTCACCAAGGTTAAAATGAAGGAAAAAATATTACGGGCCGCCAGAGAGAAAGGTCAGGATACTCACAAAGGAAAGCCCATCAGACTAACAGTGGATCTCTCTGCAGAAACTCTACAAGCCAGAAGAGAGTGGGGGCCAATATTCAACATTCTTAAAGAAAAGAATTTTCAACCCAGAATTTCATATCCAGCCAAACTAAGCTTCATAAGTGAAGGAGAAGTAAAACCCTTAACAGACAAGCAAATGCTGGGGGATTCTGATACCACCACCTGCCTTACAAGAGCTCCTGAAGGAAGCACGTGGAAAGGAAAAACCAGTACCTCCCACTGCAAAAACAAAACAAAAAGTAAAGACCACTGACACTATGAAGAAACTGCATCAACTACTGGAAAAAATAACCAGCTAGCATCATAATGACAAGATCAAATTCACACATAACAATATTAACCTTAAATTTAAATGGGCTAAATGCTCCAATTAAAAGACACAGACTGGCAAATTGGATAGAATCAAGACCTATCGGTGTGCTGTATTCAGGAGACCCATCTCACATGCAAAGACACACATAGGCTCAAAATAAAGGGATGGAGGAAGATTTACCAAGCAAATGGAAAGCAAAAAAAAAAGCAGGGGTTACATTCCTAGTCTCTGAGAAAACAGACTTTAAACCAACAAAGATTAAAAAAGACAAAGAAGGGCATGACATAATGGTAAAGGGATCAATGCAACGAGAAGAGCTAACTATCCTAAATATATATGCACCCAATACAGGAGCACCCAGATTCATAAAGCAAGTTCTTAGAGACCTACAAAGAGACTTAGACTTCCACACAATAATAATGGGAGACTTTAACACACCACTGTCAATATTAGACAGATCAACGAGACAGAAACTTAACAAGGATATTCAGGACTTGAACTCAGCTCTGGATCAAGTGGATCTAATAGACATCTACAGAACTCTCCACCCCAAATCAATAGCAGAATATACATTCTCAGCACCACATAGCACTTATTCTAAAATCAACCACATAATTGGAAGTAAAACACTCCTCAGCAAATGCAAAAGAATGGAAATCATAACAGTCTCTCAGACCACAGTGCAATCAAATTAGAACTCAGGATTAAGAAACTCACTCAAAACTGCACAACTACATGGAAACTGAACAACCTGCTCCTGAATGACTACTGGGTAAATAACGAAATTAAGGCAAAAATAAATAAGTTCTTTGAAACCAATGAGAACAAAGGCACAACGTACCAGAATCTCTGGGACACAGCTAAAGCAGTGTTTAGAGGGAAATTTACAGCACTAAATGCCCACAGGAGAAAGTGGGAAAGATCTAAAATCGACACCCTAACATCATAATTAAAAGAACTAGAGAAGCAAGAGCAAACAAATTCAAAAGCTAGCAGAAGACAAGAAATAACTAAGATCACAGCAGAACTGAAGGAGATAGAGACACAAAAAGTCCTTCAAAAAAATCAATGATTCCAGGAGCTCATTTTTTGAAAAGATTAACAAAACAGATAGACCTCTAGCCAGACTAATAAAGAAGAGAGAAGAATCAAATAGACACAATAAAAAATGATAAATGGGAGATTACCACTAATCCCACATAAATACAAACTACCGTCAGAGAATACTATAAACTCCTCTATGCAAATAAACTAGAAAATCTAGAAGAAATGGATAAATTACTGGACACATACAGCCTCCCAAGACTAAACCAGGAAGAAGTTAAATCCGTGAATTGACAAATAACAAGTTCTGAAATTGAGGCAGTATAATTAATGCCTACCAACCAAAAAAAGTCCAGGACCAGACAGATTCACAGCTGAATTCTACTATAGGTACAAAGAGGAGCTGGTACCATTCCTTCTGAAACTATTCCAAACAATAGAGAAAGAGGGATTCCTCCCTAGCTCATTTTATGAGGCCAGCATCATCCTGATACCAAAACCTGGCAGAGACACAACAAAAAAAGAAAATTTCCGGCCAATATCCCTGAAGAACATCGATGCAAAAACCCTCAATAAAATACTGGCAAACTGAATCCAGCAGCACATCAAAAAGCTTATCCACCATGATCAAGTTGGCTTCATCCCTGGGATGCAAGGCTGGTTCAACATACACAAATCAATAAACGTAATCCATCACATAAACAGAACCAGTGACAAAAAACACATGATTATCTCAATACATGCAGAAAAGGCCTTTGATAAAATTCTACACCCTTTCATGCTAAAAACACTCAATAAACTAGATATTGATGGAACATATCTCAAAATAATAAGAGCTACTTATGACAAACCCAGAGCCAATATCATACTGAATGGGCAAAAGCTGGAAGCATTCCCTTTGAAAACCAGCACAAAACAAGGATGCCCTCTCTCACCACTCCTATTCAACACAGTATTAGAAGTTCTGGCCAGGGCAACCAGGCAAGAGAAAGAAATAAAGCGTATTCAAATAGGAAGAGAGGAAGTCAAATTATCTCTGTTCATAGATGACATGATTGTATATTTAGAAAACCCCATCATCAGGCTGGGCACAGTGGCTCTCACCTGTAATCCCAGCACTTGGGGAGGCTGAGGCAGGCGGATCACGAGGTCAGGAATTCGAGACCAGCCTGGCCTACATAGTGAAACCTCATCTCTACTAAGATACAAAAAAACCTCATCTCTACTAAGATACAAAAAATTAGCTGGGCATGGTGGCAGGCACCAGTAGTCCCAGCTACCTGGGAGGCTGAGGCAGGAGAATTGCTTGAACCCAGGAAGCAGAAGTTGCAGTGAGCTGAGATCGCACCATTACACTCCAGCCCAGGCAACAGTGCAAGATTCTGTCTCAAAAAAAAAAAAAGAAAAGAAAAGAAAAGCCCATCATCTCAGCCCAAAAACTCCTTAATCTGACAAGCAACTTCAGCGAAGTCTCTGGCTACAAAATCGATGTGCAAAAATCACAAGCATTCCATACACCAATAATAGACAAAGAGAGAGCCAAATCATGAGCAAACTCCCAATCACAATTGCTACAAAAAGAATAAAATACCTAGGAATACAACTTACAAGGCATGTGAAGGACCTCTTCAGGCAGAACTACAAACCACTGCTCAAGGAAATAAGAGAGGACACAAAAAAATGGAAAAACATTCCATGCTCATGGATAGGAAGCATCAATATAGTGAAAACGGCCATACTGCCCAAAGTAATTTATAGATTCAATACTATTCCCATCAAGCTACCATTGACTTTCTTCACAGAATTAGAAAAAACTACTTTAAATTTCATGTGGGACAAAAAAAGAGCCCGCATAGCCAAGATAATCCTAAGCAAAAAGAACAAAGCTGGAGGCATCACACTACCTGACTTCAAACTATACTGCAAGGATACAGTAACCAAAACACCCTGGTACTGGTACCAAAACAGATATATAGACTAATGGAACAGAACAGAGCCCTCAGAAATAACACTACACATCTACAACCATCTGATCTTTGACAAACCTGAGAAAAACAAGAAATGAGGAAAGTATTCCCCACTTAATAAATGGTGTTGGGAAAACTGGCTAGCCATATGCAGAAAACTGAAACTGGACCTCTTCCTTACATCTTATACAAAAATTAATTCAAGATGGATTAAAGACTTAAACATAAGACCTAAAACCATAAAAACCCTAGAAGAAAACCTAGGCAATACCATTCAGGACATAGGCATGGGCAAAGACTTCATGACTAAAACACCAAAAGCAACTGCAACAAAAGCCAAAATTGACAAATGGGATCTAATTAAACTAAAGAGCTTCTGCACAGCAAAAGAAACTATCATCTGAGTGAACAGGCAACCTACAGAATGGGAGAAAATTTTTGCAATCTATCCATCTGACAAAGGGCTAATATCCAGAATCTACAAAGAACTTAAACAAATTTACATGAAAAAAACAAACAACCCTATCAAAAAGTGGGCAAAGGATATGAACAGACACTTCTCAAAAGAACACATTTACACAGCCAACAAACATATGAAAAAAAGCTCATCATCACTGGTCATTAGAGAAATGCAAATCAAAACCACAATGAGATACCATCTCATGCCAGTTAGAATGGTGATCATTAAAAAGTCAGGAAACAACAGATGCTGGAGAGGATGTGGAGAAATAGGAACACTTTTACACTGTTGGTGGGAGTGTAAATTAGTTCAACCATTGTGGAAGACAGTGTGGCGATTCCTCAAGGATCTGGAGCTAGAAATACCATTTGACCCAGCAATCCCATTACTGGGTATATACCCTAAAGACTATAAATCATTCTGTTGTAAAGACACATGCGTACATATGTTTATTGCAGCACTATTCACAATAGCAAAGACTTGGAACCAACCCAAATGCCCATGAATGTTAGACTGGATTAAGAAAATGTGGCACATATACACCATGGAAAACTATGCAGCCATAAAAAACAATGAGTCCATGTCCTTTGCAGGGACATGGATGAAGCTGGAAACCATCATTCTCAGCAAACTAACACAGGAATAGAAAACCAAACACCACATGTTCTCACTCATAAGTGGGAGTTGAACAATGAGAACATATGGGCACAGGGAGGGGAACATCACACACCGGGGCCTGTTGGGAAGTAGGGGGAAAGTGGAGGGATAGCATTAGGAGAAATACCTAATATAGATGACAGGTTGATGGGTGCAGCAAACCACCATGGCACGTGTATATCTATGTAACAAACCTGCACGTTCTGCACATGTATCCCAGAACTTGAAGTAAAATTTTAAAAAATTATAACTCCATGTTTGAGTTATGATAAATAATAATGTGATGAACACTTGAGTATAAATCTTGGCCTGCCCATGAGATTATTTTATTTGGATAAGTAAGAAAAATACAATAGTACAGTTTTTCACACCATGTTTTAATGAGATACCCCTTTCTATTCTCCCCCTTTTTTTGACATTCCATGTCCTTTTATTCTTTGTGACCTTTCTTTACTGGGTGACTTTAGCAATTTCTGGATATGCTTTTGGGCTTCCGTCTTACCTTATTTTGAAAGATTCTTCTGGGGATTCTATTTTCACTGAGTTATTTCAGTTGTCCTGGCCATTTGATTTGAGCTCTTAATCAAGAACAGCATTCTCTTGGTGCTGATGCAATCTCTTATTATCTTATATCCTATTATACTTTACAAGTCATTCCCCAGGATCTTTCAGTACATAACTTGGATCTTACATTTTCGTCTTCTTCTAATACTCTGGCCTGTTCAAAGCATATATTAAAATGGGTAGAAAACAGCCTTTATAACACAAACCTGCACTTTCTGAACTCTTTTTCCATGGGAAATCCTTCATGCTTAGAGAGAAAGTACAACCTTGTATAATTCTTTTAGATCAGAGGGAACATGGCAGAGTTATTGAGATTTGCACTTATTAGCATCCAAGTTGTAGTTAAACACCTTTCTATATTCAGTGCTTGAGCAAAACAGGCCCACAGATCTATACCAACTATCTCCCTATGGCTATGTTAAATGAAGCCAAATTTTAAAGTGTTAGAAAACACAAAAAGATTTCAAACGTATCCAAGGGATTTCATTTCTTAAGAATTCACACTTTACTTTGGCATTTTCAGGATCTGAAAAAAAAATCAGTTCAGAGGTTGTTCGTTTCTTTGTTTGTTGTTTGTTTGTTTTAAAACTCTGTGATTTAAGGGTCAGTGTCCTTTAGAAAGCTCCAGGGGGCATTCAGCCCCCAACACTACATGGCTGCCACCATTTCCACCATAGCTTCCCCATCCATTCTGCATGAGGGCTTACTAAATGCCACTACAAGGACAGAGGTCCAGCGTGGTCCCCAATCAGTCCCATCAGCCTGGCATTCAGCAGAGTTTTAGACAAAATCAATGTTTCTCTGCCCTGCTATGAAACCTGCATAAAGAGACTTTCCCATGAATATACATATCTGATAAGATTACATAGATCATTCCACTGGGGGAAATTGAGGCTATTTAAAGTGCAGCCTTTCTCATCCTGCTGTAAACTCCACAGCATTCATTTTATTGAGAAAATGAACTTGACCAGGGCTAAAATGTGGCCCAAATGTATCTGGATGATTATGGTTGTTGTGAAAGTATTGAAATATTTACTAACTGGTACTGTCTGTTTACAGTACCAATATCTGTTTCCAGCATACCTGGCCCCAGACATCAGGCCCCTCCCTAGACCCCTACCTCCCCATGATCCAGCAACTGGTAAAGAGTTAGCATCTGGAACAGAAGGAGCCTCTAGCTCCTTAATCTAGCAACACTGGGTCAGGGTCCATTTTGATTGATGATCTAGTTCAGGAGTAATAAATATTTTGAATATCTTCTTGAATGGGACTAATGTGTCAGCTAACCTCAAAAAAATCATGGAATATGTGTTTACTATAGTTTTAGTGGAATGTTATTTTATTCTTACCTTCAATTATTCAACAAATGTTTATTAGGCACCTGCTCAGTGTTGAGCAGGGCACAGTCCTGGACGCTTACAATCTAGTAACAAAGAGAGGTAACTAAATAAATTTCAATCCTGTGTAAGAAAGCTACAAAGAAGCAGGTACAGTGTGCTATGATAGCTCAGAGGAGAGGCCTTATACAGGTTTACAGGAGGAAGCAACGGTAAACATGAAACTTCAGGGGCAAGCCTACATAAGCCACATTAATAGGGGTGGGGACAGGTGTTGTATGGGGAAGCAACAAGCACAGTAAACAGCCTACAGAAAGGCCTAGAAGCCAAAGAGAAGCAGGCAAGTTCAGGGAGCTACAAGGAGTTCCTTGGGGGTGGACAGAGGGAAGTGATGAGAAAGAAGCTGTGGCGTTAAGCCAAAGAATGAACTGCTTTTTCCATCTCACAGTTGCATCTAAGCTGAGGATGAACTGTAATTGGCTATTTTCATTCCTGGGTATCTTAGAGTACTTGTGGTAGCAAGCTATATTCAAGCTTGCCAAGGTTCTGCTGAGCATTTGACTCCCAAGACTGCTCTGGAGGTCTACTAAGATCCCCCTGCATGGTAAATCCAACAGCTATGAAGAAGATATGCAGCAAGGGGCTGATAGTAGGCTCCAGGGGGACAGGGCCTCACCAGGCTGATGGCTCCAGCATGGAGGCTAGTACCACAGGCACTCAGTGAAAATCTGTTGAATGAATACATGAATGGAGGAATGAATGGTAATAAGTGACAGTGACAGTTTTTAAGATGATGTTCTCAATAAGTGCCTCACAAATACTTGACTCAGTGATCACAACAATTCAATAGTCACTGCTTCCATTTCAGAGTGATACTTTGGCCGGGCACAATGGCTCACATCTATAATCCCAGCACTTTGGGAGGCCAAGACAGGAGTTTTGAGACAAGCTTGAGCCAAGGAGTTTTGAGACAAGCTTGGGCAACATAAGGAGATCCTGTCTCTACAAAACATTTTAAAATTAGCCAGATATGGTGGCACACACCTGTAGTCCCAGTTAGTCAAGAGGCTGAGGTGGGAGGATTACTTGAGCCCAGGAGTTGGAGGCTGCAGTGAGCTATGATCATGCCACTGCACTCTGGCCTGGGTGACAGAGACAGATCCCATCTCTTAAAAAAAAAAAAAAAGTGATGCTTTTAACATATTTTAAGAGAAAAGATAAACACTTTACTAATTGTCTCCATCTCCAAACTGTCCTCATTGCTTGTTTTTCAAAGCGTAGAATGTGTGATGAGAGCCTTGCCACCATTTCACTCTTTTCTTCATCCATTGCCTCTTGCTCCTCAACCCCCTCTGGCTCCTCTTCCTCCTCATTCTTAAGTGGCTGGCGTTCTAGAATTACCAACTCTTCCTAACTTTCCAGAATTTTTGTGGTTTTAGCATTGAAAATCCACATCCCTGGATACTTTTCCTCCCCAGCCCAATCCTGGCAAACTGGAAAGGTTTGTCACCCTTCTGGTAAACAGCTTCTTTTCCAGCTGGATAAACTCTGAAAACAATGGGACACTTCAGTCACCTCAATGGCAGGAAATTATTATGGAGGACAATTTCCAAAGCCTCACATAAATTCACATAAGTCTGGCAGTGAACAAGCAGGAAATGGCACTCTAAGAAGGAACAGCATCTGCAAATGTATGGAGGTTATTCTGACTGAATGAAACAGAAGTCCAAAGAACATCAGGAGGGCTGAAGGGAGGAAATCAAGGGATTTCTAATTTTGAAGACAGATTTTTCAGTAACAAAATAGCAGATATTCTTGTGTTAATGTACAAGTAATAGCTGCTGAAAAGAAACCCTTTTGAATGCCGGTTTAGATTAGCTGTGCTCTGACTCTCATCTATTGCTGGAAATAATCAGAAATTTGCAGAACTTCCCACTATTCCCAAGGGTGAGTGTGGTCTGGATCCGGTCCTATCTATCACACTCATCCTGTTCATTCCTACTGTTAACGTGAATAAATAAGCAATCTGATGTGACTAAGCACCACCATGAGCTGCTTGATATAGCAAAGGGCTAATTTATTTTTGATCTACCACTGATGTATAAACATCTGACTCAGAGCATCTCGCCTTCTCTCCGGGGACTCAAGCAGCTAAGTTGATGAAACACCTGACTGTTATGCAGCAGAACTTGGATTCATTTTGTCTCTCTTCTTTTCTAACTCTTCACTCTAAACATCTGTTTTCCCCTGTGGAAGCATGAGTTCATCAGCAGAACAATATAGCAGTCCTATATATAACAGTATTCTCGGCTATGATACTTCAATGTGTATGTCAAGGTCTTCTACTCACTATAGCTTCCTTGACTACCCTGATAACCAAAGAACTTCCACTGGTGTTTCTTTGTGTCACCAGGGTCCACCAAAATACCTCCCCATCATTTGCACCACACTGAATTGTGCTGGCTTTGCATAGGAGACATTGTTGGTTGCCTACAAAATCCCATTCCCCCTTCTTCTTTCCTAACAGAACCACAGTTTTGTTCAGGTGCCACACAGCCAAGTGCCTCAAGGGAAGATGATTCATTCCAGCTAAAGGCAATCCTTCTAACAGTGATACTACTCCTGTGGAGTGGTTGGCTCAGGCACAGGGATATAACCCAGGGATGGCCAATGAGATGCAAGAGGCTGGAGCTTCTCTCATTCTTAATAAAAAGCCACTGGGAGACCAGATGGGTTGTCTTTCCAGATGTTAACCTGGCCTGAAATTGTTGCAGCCATGTTGCTGCTAGGCAGATGTAGCCAACACTGAAGATGACAAAACAGAGGCAGAAAGAACCAGATACCAGACCATAAGCTTCTGGTCAAGGCTTTTATTCTACAATACTCCTCCTAGACACTTTCCTGAAGGATGATTTTTGGGTGTTGCAGGTAGTGAGTAAATGCCCTAGACTTATTTCTTGGAACTAATTCCACTCAACTAATTTAGCACTAATCTGAAAATTATTTTCACTAGTTTGCAGCAGCTAAAGTCATGGTTTACTCTGATATTCTTAGACAATATTCATTATTGGCAGATAATAAGATATTTAAAGGGAAAAATGGGAAAGGAAGTAATAATATCATTGATGACGATAAAAGGAAAATAGGAGCTGAAAGTGAAAATGAGAAGTATAATAAGTAAAGACCTTTGAGAGTTTTTCTCTCTCATTAATAGGAGAATTCCGTCTCTGGAAACATACACTACAATGGAAAAACCCTAGTGACAGGAACAGAAGTAAACTTGCATAAGAAAGATGGATAGCAGACATGACAGAACCAACTGGGATCCAAAGAATAGTACATGTGGCCGTCATTAACCCTTGACCAAACGGTAGAATTGTAAAAATAAGAAAATTGGACAAAAGTTACTATAAGTATTCACTGATCATGGATATTAAAAGCCATGAGATGTCCTTTGTGTATGAGATGATATTATTGCATCATGATCAACAAGATGATTTTTCAAGCTACTTTTTCAATATGACAGAGGACTGGCACTGAGCCAGCTCCACCTAATTATCCAGTGCCTCTTTGAAAATAGTTGACCAAAGAGAGATGTGCAAGTGTTTGATTGTCTCTAAGTCTCAGGTACCTTACCTGTAATTAGAGACAATACGTAATTCAAAGGTCTGTGAAGAGAATGAAAAAGATGGTATATGTGAAGCACTGAGCAAGTGTTTCGCACACTGAAAGGTCTCAAATATTTAAGTTCCCTTTCCTTTGTCTTCCCACTCCTGACACAACTGAAAGGGTCATTGCTCCCTTGGAATATATGTGAAGTCTGCCTTCTAATGAGTAATTAGAGGCATAAGGATAGAGACCTATTTGATTTGGGGTTGCCTCCTGGACTCAGCTGCTTCCCACAGATGGCTGTAGGCAGAACTGCAATTCAGCTCCAGTCTCACCAGCTCATTAGACTCAGAGTCAAGTGTTCCCCCAAAGAATTACCATTGTATGGCCTAAGAAAGTACTTACCCCACTGGTGGCAGCAGCTGCTGCCATCACACTGGCAGGAGGGAGGCGTGACTGGGGCTGCACACTCCATGGAGCTGGTGGGAGTCCCACCCCTTCTGGGTGTTGGGTCTACTGCCACCCAAACTGTGGCTGTGGATCCAAGCCTGTGCTCATGGAGGGGGCCAGGAGCAGGCAAAATCTGACCTCCTGGGTGCAGCTGCAGCTTCAGGATCCATGGCTGCAGACCTTGGCCTCTAGCTCCAAGGAGCAGACAGGAGCCAGGGACAAGCAGGAACCCCACCCCTTCCAAGTTGGCAGGGCAGGAGCTCCCTGGGTACAGCTACGGCCTGCCCTCCCAGGCCCAGGACCTGGGCATCTCTGCAGCCTGCATCCTAGGGGACTGGGAAGCCCCTCCCCACAGTCCCTGCTGGCTTGGGGGTCTCTGCTCCCACTGCCTGGCCTTAGAGTAAGGCTGCGGCCAAGCCCAGGGCCTTGAATGGCAGTGGGAGGCAGAGTCCTGGGCGGAAGCAGTGGGTCCCCCAGAAAGGCTCCACCTTCAGGCCAGGGAAGGCCTGAAGGCTGGGGGCCAGGCTGCCAGTCCTGCTGAGGGGAGTGAGGACTTGTGAGTCTCCTCTGGGCCCACCCATGGCTGCCCATGGACCAATCAGCAGGCACTTCCTCCCCTCTGAGCCCCATAAAAGCCCCAGGCTAGGCCAGAGCAGGGAAGAGGGCAAAGGACAGAGAGACAATGGGTGGATCAGCTGCAGAGAGGAGCTACCCTCTCTCTGCTGAGAGCTAAACACTTGATGGGATGACCTGCCTACAGAGAGGAGCTACCCATTGCGGGTCTCCTCTGAGCTGTTCTGACACTAAATAAAGCTTCTCTTCATCTTCTTCACCCTTTACTTGTCTGCATACTTCATTCTTCCTGGACACAGGACAAGAACTCAGGCAAAGGCGCCACCAGCTACAGAGGTTTCCAGGAAGAAAACTGACACCCCAAAGATCGCATAACAACACTATAGTGTAGTCATTTATATGACTTTCTTTACTACTAGACTGGAAATTGCTAGAGGGAATTCCTTTCTGTAACCAAGAGCCTCACACAGAACCTGAACATAGGAGATGCTCAGTAAGGAAGGGAGAAAGGAATGGAAAGAAGGAAGATGGAAGCAACAAACAACAGAATGGGCAATGCTTAGCTTCTAGACCACTGCTATCTGTAATGCAAACCCTGCTAAATGTAATGCAAACCCTAAGTGTGAACCATGTGTGTAATTTTATATTTTCTAATAGCTATATTAAAAAGTAAAAAGAAACTAATTAGATTAATATTTAATAATATATTTTACCTAGCAAAATGTATCCAAAATATTATCATATCAATATGTAATCAATATAAAAAATTGTGAGATTTTAGAATTTTTGTATTAAGTCTTCCAAATCTGCTGTATATTTTACACTCATTGAATATCTCAATTTGGACTGGAATACTTTGACAGCCACATGGGGCCAGAGGCTTCCATATTGAACAGTGCAGCTCTAGACTATACATACCTTCTCAGTGTCTTTTCCATTTCAGAAGCCCTGCCTTCCCCAGCTGGAGCTCCACCTACTTAAAGGTGTCCAGCTCCTCCCGACTAGCCACTTACCTATCCAAGTTAAAAACATTCCTAATTCACTCTGACTTACAAAATGTACCATCCCATCCCCCAGATTCCTGCCCTAAAATGCCACTTAGTTTGGTGTTATTGAGTGCCAATCAATTTAAGTAGCTAATATTCCCAAGTAACAGTCTGGTTTTTAACACGTTTTAGAAAGGAAGACACTTCCTTCCCATTAAAGGCTTTATACATATCCTATACTGGGAAAAAAAATGTGACTACGAACTTCGATGAAGGCACTTCAGCATGTCCCTGGCACACCCAAAGATGTGGGTGAAATATAATATTTTGGTCCAGGACTCACTGAATACAGAAACTATCATCTGCTTCATGTCCCCAGTGCCAAGCACTGTGTCTGGCACAAAGAGAGCACACTAAATATTGGTATTATATGTCATTAAAATTAGTTGAGAAACACAAGTGAAAGTTCCATCAGAGCTAGTTAAGGTTACCCAGCAAGGAAAAGAAATTCATGAAGCATGACTAATGGCGTTCGTGGGTTTTTAAGTCAAAGAGTCAGTATTTTATTAGAAAGTGGAAAAAACAAAATGACATAATGGGAAAGAAATAAAATGGCAAAAGTCCCTTAAAGTCCATGGATCAGAGAGCAGAGCATTTATGACTAATCTTCAGAGATTGTGGGGGAGGATATTTACACATTCATTCAACAAATATTTCTTAAACTGCTATGTGGCAGGCTCTGTGCTTGGCAGAAGCCACACAAATGTAAGACATCGTTCCTATCCTAAAGGAGCTCTGGATTTGAGAACAGACAGGCATGAAAAATAAACAGCTTCCTACCTTATGATGTGATGAAAGCTATGCTATAAGGGAGATATTTGCAAAGAGGAATGGGGTCAAAGAGGAAGGAGGGACTGTTTAGGGAGTTTCACGATAGCTTCATAAAGGAAGGGAAAATAAGACCTTGACAGATCGGTAGGTTTCTGCTGGGCAAATTTAACAACATGTGCAAAGACAGAGGAAAGAAAATACATATAGAATATTCTAGAAAGGAGAGTAATGCAGTGTAACTGGAGCACAGCACTGCATGAAAAGTGGAGAGTAGCAGGAGATGATATTGAAAAAGCAGACTGAGCTCATATCACAAAGGACCTTGCACTGCTCTGCACAGGGATTTGGACTTTAGCCTAAAGTCAAAGTGGATCCACCCCAAGGTTCTAAGCAGATACACAATAGGAGAGAATTTCTCTGCCCACAGGAAGCCAGAAGTGATCATGTGACTTATTTGGGCCAGTGAAATGTGAATAGAAGTGATGCTACATTCTGGCCGGGCGTGGTGGCTCACGCCTATAATTCCAAGACTTTGGGAGGCCAAGGTGGGTGGATCACCTGAGGTCAGGAGTTCAAGACCAGCCTGGCAACATAGTGAAACCCAATTTCTACTAAAAATACATAATTGGCCAGGTGTGGGGGTGCACGCCTCTATTCCCAGCTACTCAGGAGGCTGAGGCAGGAGAATAGCTTGAACCCATGAGGCGGAAGTTGCAGTGAGCTGAGATCATGCCATTACACTCCAGCTTGGGCAACAAGAGTGAAACTCCATCTTGGAAAAAAAAAAAAAAAAAAGAAGTCATGCCACATTGTATTTTTTTCTAGCCAGTGACTAACAATTTTAAGATAGTGGCTTTTCAGAACTCAAACAAATTTACAAGAAAAAAACAAACAACCCCATCAACAAGTGGGCGAAGGATATGAACAGACACTTCTCAAAAGAAGACATTTATGCAGCCAACAGACACATGAAAAAATGCTCATCATCACTGGCTGTCAGAGAAATGCAAATCAAAACCACAATGAGATACCATCTCACACCAGTTAGAATGGCAATCATTAAAAAGTCAGGGAACAACAGGTGCTGGAGAGGATGTGGAGAAATAGGAACACTTTTACACTGTTGATGGGACTGTAAACTAGTTCAACCATTGTGGAAGACAGTGTGGCGATTCCTCAAGGATCTAGAACTAGAAATACCATTTGACCCAGCCATCCCATTACTGGGTATATACCCAAAGGATTATAAATCATGCTGCTATCAAGACACATGCACACGTATGTTTATTGCGGCACTATTTACAATAGTGAAGACTTGGAACCAACCCAAATGTCCATCAGTGATAGACTAGATTAAGAAAATGTGGCACGGCTGGGCGCGGTGGCTCACGCCTGTAATCCCAGCACTTTGGGAGGCCAAGGCAGGCAGATCACAAGGTCAGGAGATCGAGACCATCCTGGCTAACACATTGAAACCCCGTCTCTACGAAAAATACAAAAAATTAGCCAAGCGTGGTGGCAGGCGCCACTAGTCCCAGCTACTCAGGAGGCTGAGACAGGAGAATGGCGTGAACCCAGGAGGCAGAGTTTGCAGTGAGCCGAGATCGGGCCACCGCACTCCAGTCTGGGAGATAGAGTGAGGCTCCGTCCCCAAAAAAAAAAAAGAAAGAAAATGTGGCACATATACATCATGGAATACTATGCAGCCATAAAAAAGGATGAGTTCATGTCCTTTGTAAGGACATGGATGAAGCTGGAAACTATCATTCTGAGCAAACTATCACAAGGACAGAAAACCAAACACCGCATGTTCTCACTCATAGGTGGGAATTGAACAATGAGAACACTTGGACACAGGATGGGGAACATCACACACTGGGGCCTGTTGTGGGGTGGGGGGAGGGGGGAGGGATAGCATTAGGAGATATACCTAATGTAAATGACAAGTTAATGGGTGCAGCACACCAACATGGCACATGTATACATATGTAACAAACCTGCACGTTGTGCACATGTACCCTAAAACTTAAAGTATAATTAAAAAAAAAAAAAAGATAGTGGCTTTTCTGTCCACCTGGGTTCCTGAGTGATTACAATTGAGGTAGGAGGCAGGACTCAGCTCCAGACCAGATTAAAGACTGACTGAAACAGGGAAGTGGCGCTGAAAGCACCTCTCCATAAGATGTGCCCACCAGCACCATGACAGTTTACAATCGCCATGGCAGTACCCAGAAGTTACCACCTCTTCCCATGGCAACTAGCAGGAAGTTGTCACCCTTTCTCTAGAAATTTCTGAATAACCCACTGCTTAATTGCATGTGATTAAAAGTTGGTATAAATATGAATGCAGAACTTCCCTGAGTTGCTGCTCGCAGCACACTGCCTATGAGGTAGCCTTGCTCTGCAGGAGCAATGACCAAGCTATAACACCACCTCCTCAATAAAGCTGTTTTCTTCTACAACCAGCTTGCTCTTGAATTCTTTCCTAAGCAAAGCCAAGAACTGTCCTGGGCTAAGCCCCAGTGTTAGGGCTCACCTGCCCTGCACGGCAGTGAGCAGATCCTTCCTGCTGAATGACAGTGGATTTGTAATGGGAGTAAGAATTAAGACTTTGTTGTCTTAGCCACTTTGATTTGCAGGGGCTTTCTTATTACTGCATAAAAACTGCAGGCTATCTTACTGATAGAGCAGGAGACCAGCATGATGAGATTTATATTTTTAAAAGATAATTGAGACAACATGGAGGATGGATTAGAAGTAGGAGAGGAAGTTAATTACAGGCACAAAACCAATACAGAGATATTGCAATAGTCCAGGAAAGAGATAACAAAGGCCTAAAACAAGAGCAGTAACAGTGGAAGTGAAGAAAATGAGTTATATTTAAGAAATATTTACATTGCAATATCAAAGAATATAGTGATTATCAAAATGTGCTATATAGATGTTTTTTGTCATCTATTCCTATGTAACAAATTACCCCAAAACTTATCGACTTAAAACAATGATAAAGGTGTATTATCTCACAGTTTCTGTGGGTCAGAAAGTTCAAGAACAGCTTAGCTGGTGGTCCTGGCTCAGGATTTCTCATGAGGTTGCAGTCAAGATGTTGGCCAGGGCTGCAGTTATCTGAAGGTTTGACTGGGGCTGGAGGATCCACTTCCAAAATGGTTCACTTCTATAGCTGGGAAGCTGATGCTAACTCTTAGCAAGAGGCTTCCGTTTCTTATTATATGGACCTTTCCATGAGGCTGCTTGAATGTCCTCATGATGTGGCAGCTGGCTTTCCCCAGAGTGAGTGACCCAAAAGAGAATATGGTACAGTGGCAATTTCTCTTATGGCCTAGCCTTAGAAGTCACACACCATGACTGCTTGCATATTCTTTGGCCACACTGACCAAACATGATGCACTGTAGGAAGAGCCCCTAAAAAGAGGTGAATATAGGTGAGGATCATGAAGGGCCAGCTTGAAGCCTGACTACCACAATGAACAAGATGGAAATAAAGAAGCTGACTGACTCTGAGACTTCTAGCTTAAATGATTCAATGGTCAGATTAAGCAAGATACAGAAAGGAGGTGGGGGGACCAGTTTGGGAAGAGAGAAAGCAGATCATTAGTTCTATTTTGGAACTGCCATGGGGAGGAGCCTCGAAGACATGCAAACAGAGATGCCTAATTGTTAAATAAGCAGCTCCTAAGAGAGAGTTGATAACTTAGGAATGAATATGATCTAAGTGGTGGGAGGAGCAAAGGCAGAAAATAATATGGCCCAGGAAGTATGTACAGAAAAAAGAGGGAAGAAACTAAATCAAACACCAGGAATGGATCCTTATGAAGAGATTCTTATATTTTTAAGGGAAGGGGGAAAGAGGAGAAGTCAGTAAATGGCACAGGGCAGCAGGACTCAGGGAAGTAATCAGAGAATGGGTGTTGTCTGGATCGGGAGGCTATGGTGGACAGTTCTGTGAGTTTCAGCAGCAATGCCACGTGACATAAAACAGTCAAGCAATGTGAAAACTGAGACAAGCCCACTGGATTTCAGAGATATAGTGGGTGGCCATATGGTAAGTATCTCAGTGGAGGTGGGATGGTATTGCTCACCTAAATGCATAATTTCACCACTGAAAGATTAAACTCTTCCTCTCATGCAACAGAGGTGGCTTCCCTCATAACAGGCCCACAGTATAACACCTTGAGGACAGAACAACCACAGCCCACCCATGATGTAAGGACTAGTCCACACAGCAATGGAAAACTCCTTTCATCATGGGTCTATCATAAGCACATCTATTGTGAATGGAGCATGAATGGGTCAGAGAAAGAACAATTTCTTCTTTCAAACAACTTTGCCTTCATGAAAAGCTTAGGTTATTGACGAATTTCTTAGGGTAACCATATTGCTTGGTAGCTACTCTATGGATCTAGGGTTATAGGATAGCAAGTCCCAAACCCAGAATCGCAGGATTTGAAAATCATAAGAAGAGATAATCTTGATGAATCTTCTTATTTTAAAGATAAAAGAAGACCTAGTAAGATTAAGCTATTTGGTCAAGGTCATTTTTTTTTTTTTTTTTTTTTTTTTTTTTTTTTTTTTGCTATGATTGGGTCCTGGCTTTCTGGCTTACTGCTTCTCGTCCGGAACCCTTTTAACTCATTCACATTTCTTCACATTATTTTACACACACACACACACACACACACACACACATGCACATAGATATACATCTAATATCAGGAGAAACTGATGTTCACTTGTTTAACAGGCATCTCCAATTTAACATAGCTAAAACAGATCTCTTGATGTTGTTCCTGAAAATAGATCTCTCCCCACCTCCCCCATAACTATAAAGGGTACTCTCACCCACACCCCAGAAACCTTTCTTGATGGCGCTCTCTTTCACCATCGTAGCATTTACCAGTATCTGACGTTGTTTTAGATTTTTATCTGCTTATTATTGTTCCACTGAAATTTAAGCTCCATGGTGGCATTTTGTTCAGAGAAAACTCTTCACTGCTTTAAAAGTCCCTGGCACATAGTACGCACCCAAAAAATATATGTTGAATGAATCCATTGGTATTAAATCCTGTGCTCAGGAAACACTTATGGCAATATTATTTTTAGCTAAATGGGAACTTAATGTAGGGACTTACCAGAAACTGAAAGCAGAAATGTCACAGTCATTGCTATAGGCCATGTAGTTGCCTTTGATTTTAAAAACAATGAGGCTGGGAGCAGTGGCTCACACCTGTAATCCCAGCACTTTTGGGAGGCCAAGGCAAGTGGATCAATTGAGGTCAGGGGTTCCAAACCAGCCTGGCCAACATAGTGAAACCTGGTCTTTACTAAAAATACAAAAATCACCTGGGCATAATGGCATACACCTATAATTCCAGCTACTTGGGAGGCTGAGGCAGAGAATTGCTTGAACCCAGGAGGTGGAGGTTGCAGTGAGCCAAGATCGCGCCACTGCACACCAGCCTGGGTGACAGAGTGAGACTCCATCTAAAATAAATTTAAAAAGACAATGACAGTCACAGTACCTCTGAAATCTTTGTCTAGGATCAAATACCAGCCTATTAATATGCTCAGGAGCAAGTGACCCTGATATGATAGAAGGTAATATAGCAAAATCAAAACTTACTACTACCCTAAATTAATGACTTTGGCCATATATTGTCAATATCCACTGAGCCTCCCTCACTTCTAGATATCCTGCCAGGAAATTACAGAAACAAACTCAAATAAAGGACACTGCCGTGAAGGATCCAATTCCACTAATTTATGTATTCATTTATTCTATTCATTCAGCAAACTTACATTGAGCGGATACTATGTGCTTGACACAACTAGGTGCCAAGACTAAAATCCTATCTGGAATAGCGTTTGCTGTTGTTTTTGTTGCAGTCTTATCTCTGTTGCCATCATCTCATTCATGCAATCATCTCATTCATGCAAAGGCATAGAAAGGTTACCATGGGAAACTAAAGAAAGGCATCTCGGTGTCCTTTACTTATTTTTCCTACCATGGGGAGTGATGATGACATTTATCAAGCAGTCTCACCTAAACCACTGACAAGTTGTTGTATCCTAAGAAATGATGTCTCTATCTTGGGACCATATTATCTAAGTTACCTGAGTCATAAGGATGAGGGGAAGCATTCGTTCTTATTTCAGAGGGGAAATTCCATTCCCCTACTTTGACAATATTTTCCCAGTAGTAATTTAATCCTCAGAATCCTGTAAGACCCTTAGGATAGTAATGAATAAATGAATGGCTGCAGTACATTAAATCCTTATTTTCATCCTAAGAGCTTGATCTTGGTGGTTACCATTTTTCAGCTCTTCAATCATTTATTGCAACATATCATGCTACAACAGAAACTATTCAGAAGCAAGAAAGATGCTAACTGCTGTTATGTGCATTTAGAAATGGTCAGTTGACGAGAGGAGAAATCAGATGGTTAAACTTCTGCAACATTTTTCAAAGACCTCCAGTAAGGCTTAATACCTTGAAATATAAATTACAGGAAAAGAAAGATTTGCCTGTACTAAAATTTTGGCACAGAAACATATCTTCGAACCCATCGAACAATTCTCTTCTGCCTGACCCTTACCAAGAACTCTCTTTATCTCCTTGGAATATTGACTTCCTTCCAATATACATATGACTTCCCTGCATTCCCCAGGTGGGCCTATTGACACTAAGAGTTTTTAACATGATGCGTTAACCTCCTTGGGCTGCTGTAACAAATTAGCCCAAACTGGGTGGCTTAAACCAGCAGAAATTTATTCTCTTACAGTTCCAAAGGCTAGAAGTATGAAATCAAGGCATCAGCAGGGCCATCCTCTCTCTGAATGCTCCAGGAAAAAAATCTTCCTTGCCTTTTCCAGTTTCTTCCATTCTAGGTTGCCAGAGCAATCTTTGGCATTTCCTGGTTTGTAACTGCATCACTGAAATTTCTGCATCTGTCTTCACATGGCCATCTTCCCCCTATGTGTGTCTTTTTTTTTTTTTTCTTTTGAAACAGGGTCTCGCTCTGTCACCCAGACTGGAGTGCAAGTGGCACAATCACAGCTCACTGCAGCCTCGACTTCCTGGGCTCAAGCAATCCTCCTGCCTCAGCCCCACAGAGTAGCTGAAACTACAGGTGCACCACCACACCCCGCTAATTTTTGTTTTTTTTTTTTTTGAAGAGATGGGGTTTCAACATGTTGCCCCAGGCTGGTCTCAAACTCGGGCTCAAGTGGTCTGCCCGCCTTGCCTCCCAAAGTGCCAGGATTACAGGCATGAGCCACCACACCCAGCCCTGTGTGTGTCTTTCTGTCCAAATCTCCCTCTTTTTATAAAGACATCAGTCACTGGCTTTAGGGCCCATTCTAATCCAGTACAACCTCATCTTAACTGGATTACATCTGCAAAGAACCTGTTTCCAGATAAGGTCACATTCACAGGTACCAGGGCTTAGGACTTCAACTTATTTTGGAGGACACAGTTCAACTCACGACAATGCCCAAACTCTGAGCCTTCTAATCCGAGAAAATTCCACCAAATGGCATTATAAACATGGGGTAGCACTTGGACTCTCTGGGCCTTCTCTGAGAAACTGGGATAATCCTTCTCATCTTCAAAAGCTTGTCACAAGTTATAATGAAACAATTTCCTCCCTTCCTCCTTCTTTCCTTCACTCTTTCCTTCCTTTATTTCCTCCTTTTCCTCTCTCCTTCTTTTTTTCCTTCCTTTCTTCCTCCTTTCTTTCCTTCCTTTTCACAAATACTTATGAGTATTTACTATGAGATAACCCAATGTTTCTGCTTTGGAAGATAGAAAGATGAAGTGAGTGTCCCACATTCAAAATTCAGAATTAGGGCTGGGTGCGGTGACACCTTTAGTCTCAGCTACTTGGGAGGTGGAGGCAGGAAGAGCGCTTGAGCCCAGGAGTTTGAAGCTGCAGTGCACTATGAAGGAACCTGTGAATAGTCACTCCAGCTTGGGCAATATAGCGAGACCTCATCTCAAAAAAAAAAAAAAAAATTAGACTTTGTTGGAAGATTCAAAAATCATAATATAAGGCAGAAGGTGGTAGTTGCCATAAAAGAGTCATAGATACTGTGGCACAAAAATACAGAGAAAATAGATCAATTCCTGCTGAGAAGAATCCAGCAAGACATTGGAGCTTGACCTTGAAGAATTATCTAGGATTTGGAGTTTCAGAGATACAGAAAAAGAGTTCCCAGTTAAGCTGGGGAGAAAAGCATAGAGACGAGAAACCAGTGTATTTATAAATTTCTCAACGTGTCAAGGGCCCCTTATGCGTCATTGCTACAATCACATTTCAGAAGTTTTAATAGAAAAGAGATTGGAAGGGGAAAAAAGCACCAAAAAAAAAAAACTAACAATGGTCATCTTTGAGTGGTTAAGAAAGATTGTGCTTTTATTTATTTTTCAAATTTTTTCTAATGAGCTTGCATTATTTTTAATTAGAAAATTTTTTTAATTTTCAAGAAAGATTTTTTCAAATCACCTCAAAATTGTTGCCTCAAGAAAAGGACAAATCGAATCCTTCCAGACACAGAATGTTTACTGAGTGAGACAACTATCATCATGTCCATTATGACACAGAGGAAGGAATGGCCATGAGAGCTAGTTGATCAATCAGCTGGTTCCTGCGGATACAGGCATTTTAGCCTCTACTTGAACGTAGAGCTTGGATTTTTCCTTTAAGTAAGCAATGTCTGCCCTCTGCTGGGCATTTAAAAGTTACCAAACACAACACTTTGCCTTTCCCATGTGGCAAGACAGAGTGATCAAGAGACAAGAAAGGTAAAATCACCATTCTGATCTTAAAGGCATTCATTTTATTACTTTGACCAGGTTTCCCATTTCTATAAGCATACTCCCACATCAGAGAGGAAAGCCCTTTGTTCACTTTCCCTCAGAGGCCAGTAGCACAGCCCATCCTTGGCTGGGACTCCAGACCACCATCTGAGTCAGAGGCACATGGTTTCAGTTGGCAGAGGGCAGGTATGCTTTGGTTTGTAGGGGATACGGGGCAGGGGTTGGGCGCAGTACCCCAGTGCTTGGGGTTGGCTGGAGGATCTGCCTAAAGCAACATGGACAGTCACGATGCAGAAAGGAATCAGCTGTTTCTCCTAACTCAACACCTTTGAGTGGGGTTTTTTCTGAATTAGGCTACATTCTCAACCTCAACACTATTGACTTTGAGGACAGGCTCATTCTTGGTTATTACATAGAGGACAGTGTGGGCTGTCCTGTGCATTAGAGGATGTTTGGCAGCATCCCTGGCCTCTACCCACTACATACCACGGCACCCTGCCCTCAGTTATGACAACTGAAAATATCTCGAGACATTGTGAACTTCCCCTCCTTCCTACCTGGAGGGAGGATGGGGAAAGCTGGGTAGGGGGAATGGCCCCCTGCTGAGAATCACTTCTTGAGTTCCAGCTTCTCTTCCTTTTAACCCGTGACATATATACAAACCATCACTCTCATTGTGTGCAAACAAGCAGCAATGACAAGGACAAAGAACTAGAAGTTAAAGACCCTGGCCGGGCACAGTGGCTCACGCCTGTAATCCCAGCACTTTAGGAGGCCGAGGTGGGCAGATATCTGAGGTCAGGAGCTCGAGACCAGCCTGGTCAACATGGTGAAACCCAGTCTCTACTAATAATACAAAAATTAGCCAGGCATGGTGGCACATGCCTGTAATCCCAGCTACTTGGGAGGCTGAGGCAAGAGAATCACTTGAACCCAGGAGGCAGAGGTTGCAGTGAGTCAAGATGGCGCCATTGCACTCCAGCCTGGGCGACAAGCGTGAAACTCCGTCTCTAAAAAAAAAAAAAAAAAGAAGTTAAAGACCCTATGTTTCCCTGTGCCACATCCTGGAGCCTCCTGGCCTTGGTTTCATCAACTGCAAATATATATATATGTCTCATTACTTTTATTTTGAAAGACTGTTGTGTGTTTAGTTAACAACACTTACTAAGCACCTACTATGGGTAAGGCAGTGTGCTGATGACTCCATGAGGAACAGTTTCAAGTCTGAAAATGAGATTACTACGCAGAGCATGATGCACTATACAGACGTGCTTCTATAGGAAAATTAATAATGAATCATTGGGAGATAGTACTTTAAGAAAGACAATACTGACCAGGTGCAGTGGCTCACACCTGTAATCCTAGCACTTTGGGAGGCTGAGGTGAAAGGACCACTTCAGCCCAGGAGGTCAAGGTTGAAGTGAGCTATGAGTGCCACTGCACTCCAGCCTGGGTGACGGAACAAGACTCTGTCTTCAAAAAAAAAAAGGAAGAAAGAAAGACTGAACACAGGCCCAGAACCTCTTATTCACATTTCTGAAATCCAAAAAATTCTGAGAACCTATTTTTCTTTTAATGTATTTGGCATCAAAATTTATTTGGTGGCAAAGCCTGACCTGAGGTGAATGACACCACTGACAGTCTTCATTGGTCCTGCTGAGTGTGACTATTCATGTTTTTCTACACAAATATTAATGTGTTTGGTCAAAGGGTGCTTGCTCAGACTGTGCTGGTGGTGTTACATAATATGTAACATGTGCACTGTTTTGCCTTTCTGAAACCCAAGATAATCTGAATTCCAAAACGTATATGGCCCTGAGGGTTTTGGATAAGGTATTGTGGACCAGAATGTGTAAGTTCTCAGGAAATTGAGTAAAACTGGAGCTAACACCTTCACACTATAAGTATTCATTATTCCTCATTTGCATCTTGTACCGTGCCCAGAAAACTGTGAGCTTACGAGATAAATAGGGAAAGATGGGAGTGTGAGTTTGCATGTAGGGCATGTGGATTTTGTCCCTTCAATAGCACAGGTAGCCTCTGTCCAAAGCAATCAGTGTTTACATCCATCTCCCAGAAAGGAAAGAAGCGAAACTTAATCACAGATGTGGCCCAGTCCCTCTCTGTAGCCCCAGGTACTGGAAGCAGCCCTCCTGCTGGAAATGACACTTCTCTCCAGTTCCAGAGAGCAGGGACCCACTTCAACTCACCCGGTTTGCCTGTTCTGTTCTCCAACTTTCTTCAAGCCCATTCAGCCCAGCAGGCTCAGACGGAGAAAGAACAGCTCCGGCATCCTTGGGTCTAGGTCTCCGCCAAGTTGACGGTGGAGGGAGAGGAAGGCGTGGTGCTCTTACCCTGTTGTTTAATATGCAGAAGATTTTATGGGAGCCATGGATTAATCGGCTCAAAAAATACGAAGAGATATTTATGGTAAGTTCAAGTTTCACAACCACTCAAGAGGTTTTTCACTTCAAAGGATTTTAGTTCAAACCAGAGCTCGATGTCTCATTACCACAAACTTCAATCTTTTGGCCTTCAAAGGTCTTGTCTCCTTGACTCAATTCTTCGCTTCAATTTATTTGTTTGAAAATATATACTGAACCTGTATCACGTGCCAAGTGCTGTGCTGGGTGATGGAAATATACACACAAATAAGACATGGCCCCTGCCTGGGAAAAGTCATGGTCCAATAAGGGAGACGCTGCTGGACAACAGGCTGTCTCCAATCACTTTATGAGCAAAAGCTACTTTTCTTTTACCTCAGTTTGTGGCTGAAAGCAGAGGTCAGGGCAGGACGCGATGGCTCCCGCCTGTAATCCCAGCATTTTGGAAGGCTGAGGCAGGTGGATTAATTGAGTCCAGGAGTTCAAGACTGGCCTGGCCAACATGGTGAAACCCCATCTCTGCTAAAAATTCAAAAAAAATTAGCCAGGTGTGGTGGCTCGTGCCTGTAATCCCAGCTACTTGGGAGGCTGAGGCAGGAGAATCGCTTGAACCCAAGAGGTGGAGGTTGCAGTGAATGGAGATCATGCCACTGAGAGGTGACAACGTGCTAGCAGCCCTAGCTCCCTCTGGGGGCCTCCTCGGCCTCGGCGTCCACTCTGGCTGCGCTTGAGGAGCCCTTAACCCCGCCGCTGCACTGTGGGAGCCTCTCTCTGGGCAGGCTGAGGCCGGAGCCGCCTCCCTCTGCTTGCAGACAGGTGTAGAAGGAGAGGAGTGGGCGGGAACCGGAGCTACGCACGGCGCTAGCGGGCCAGCGCGAGTTCTGGGTGGGCGCGGGCTCCGCAGGCCCCACACTCGGAGCGGCCGGCCAGCGCCGCTGGCCGCGGGCAGTGAGGGGCTTAGAACCCGGGCCAGCAGCTGCAGAGGGTGCGCCAGGTCCCCCGGTATTGCTCGCCCGCCCGCGCCGCGCTTGAATTCTCGCCGGGCCTCAGCCGCCTCCCCGCAGGGCAGGGCTCGGCACCTGCAGCCGGACATGCCCGAGCCACCCCTCCTCCCAGGCAATTGGCTCCTGCGCTGCCTGAGCCTCCCCGACACACACCGCCCCTGCTCGGCGGCGCCCGGTCCCATCGACCACCCAAGGGCCGTCTCTGTAAAATGGACCAATCAGCTCTCTGTAAAGTGGACCAGTCAGCTCTCTGTAAAATGGACCAATCAGCAGGATGTGAGGGGGCGGTGCGGGGGGTGGGGGGTGGGGTGGTCAGATAAGAGAATAAAAGCGGGCTGCCCTAGCCAGCAGCGCCAACCCACTTGGGTAGCTTTCCACACTGTGGAGGGTTTGTTCTTGCACTCTTTGGGTCCGCACTGCTTTTATGAGCTGTAACACTCACCACAAAGGTCTGCAGCTTCACTTCTGAGGCCAGCCATACCACTAACCCACCGGGAAGAATGAACGACTCCAGAAGCACTGCCTTAAGAGCTGTAACACTCACCGCAAAGGTCTGCAGCTTCACTCCTGAAGCCAGTGAGACCATGAACCCACCAGAAGGAAGAAACTCTGAACACGTCCGAACATCAGAAGGAACAGACTCCGGAGGCACCACCTTTAAGAACTGTTAACACTCACCGCGAGTGTCCGCGGCTTCATTCTTGAAGTCAGTGAGACCAAGAACCCACCAATTCCAGACACACCACCACACTCCAGCCTGGACAACAGAGCAAGACTCTGTCTCAAAGAAAAAAAAGCAGAGGTCAGCAAATGGACCTGCAAGCCAGCTGCATGTTCTTTTTTTTTTTTTTTTTGAGACAGAGTCTCACTCTGTCACCCAGGTTGGAGTGCAGTGGCATGGCATGGTCTCGGCTCACTGCAACCTCTGCCTCCCAAGTTCAAGTGATTCTCCCACCTCAGCTTCCTGAGTAGCTGGGATTACAGACGCGTGCCACCACACTGGGCTAATTTTGTATTTTTAGTAGAGATGGGGTTTCACTGTGTTGGCCAGGCTGGTCTCGAACTCCTGACCTCGTGATCTGCCCTCATCGGGCTCCCAAAGTGCTGGGATTACAGGCGTGAGCCACCGAGCCCAGCCGCATGTTCTTATAAATAAGGTTTTGCTGGAACATAGCCACACATATTTGTTTATGTATTGTCTGTGGCTGCTTTTGCACTACAATAGCAAGTCGGGTTTGCGCTGAGTGTGCAATAGAGATCATACAGCTCCCAAAGCCTGAAATCGTTCCTGTGTTGCCCTTAAAGAAAAAGTTTGTTGACCCCTGGACTTAAGGATAGGTGGAGGGCTGGTGGCAGGGAAAGCTATGAAGGAAGGTAAAATGAAAGAAATTCCTGACAGTCAAGCCCCCGAGAAGAACAATAAAATGACAGTGTATAAGTTGGCATTTGGCTCAGCTGTGCATAACAGAAAACTCAATTCTAGGCTTAAACAAAATAAAGATTTTACGTCTCCTACATGAAAGAGGTCAAGAAGTGGACAGCCTAAGTTGGTGGCTTCATGGTCACCAGGGACCCAAATTCCTTTTATCTTTCTGCTCCCTGTCATTCTTAGCAGGAGTTTTCCTTCCTCCAGTTTGTCTCATGGCCCAGTATAGCTGCTGGAGCTCCAGTAATTACATCTGTGTTCCAGATAAACAGCGAAAAATGAAGCAAAAAAGAATCTACCTTTTATCCAAGTCAATTCTCTTTAAGAACATGACCTGGAACTCCCACTCTAAAATTTCCATTTCCAACTCATTTGCCACCCCTAGCTACAGGGAAGATGGAGATCTAGTCTTCCACAGCACCCTGTTCATAAACCCGTCACATTTTTTCCCACAGAACCATAGAAGCGCATATAGATGTTAGCATGTTCATAGCTAGGATGTGAGATCCTCTAATTGAGTTCCAAAATGAACATCGTGAACAAGGCTCACCAGAAAAAAGAGGAAAACCTCTTCCTGTCTTGCTATTAATGTATTTGTTCATTTTTCAAACATTTTTTAGCCTCTCCTGTGTTCCAGACACTGTGCTTGCCATTGCAACCCTCTCTTTCTTTTTTTTTTTTTTTTTGATGTGTCTTTTTGTTGTCATTATTTCAGAAAACGGTGGGATAGAAGAAAGCTTTTAAAGTGTCATCTAAACCATTCAGTTATTCGTTGATTAATTATGTGAGTTGACTTTCCTTTACATGACACACATATGTAACTGTTAGCAAGTAGTATATGTCTTTGGGTGGTGTGTCTTCCCAAATGGTATGGGTTAAAGTTGTTTTGTACTGTTGTTAATGTAAAGGGAATTTACATCTTATAAAAGCACCCATCCATTGTTATATTTGTTTACATTTCTCTCCTCCAATAAATAGACTGTAACTCCTTAAGAACTTTGTGTTTGCTAACTGCAGGCACTTGATAAACGTTCAATGAGGGAATAAAAGAATGGTCTTTCAACCTTCTGGTTGAGGACTCCCTGCCTTTAAAACTGAGTTTAGTGACTGTTTCCTATTCTCTTAAGACAGATGACGGAGATGAGGATAATGCTTTCGTGTGTGCAGGACTTCAAAATTTTCTAAGAGCTTTTCACATACATATTTTAATAATTTAAAAATAAATTAACCTAGAAAATATGCCTCGACCATGGGAGCGGTAGCAAGTATCCCTTTTACACTGAATGAAGTTAGGAGGAGTTGTCTTTTTCCTTCCAATTGGTTCTTCTTTCCTTCAAATCCTTTAAAGGCAGGATTTGAAAATGTGCATTTCAAATGCCAGGAGAAGCGTGACTACCTTCTTCAACTGTAGGAAAACTAAGAAGTAGAGAAGTTAAACAGCATTGAAAGGAATCCAGGTTAAGACTCGGGAAAATTTTGTTTAACATAAAATATGTGAAGCAGGAAAATGCCTTCCTAAAAGAAGGCACACACTGTGTTTGAAAATTGCTTCATTCGGGAGGGCTTGGTTCAATTTTCCTTGGGAAAACCATGCATGAAAAAATTGGCCACCAGAGGGTGCCCTACCAAAATCCAGTGGAACTCCTGCGAATTCCCGACAGAGTGCTCACGTGTTCAAGACGTAGCATAGGCCAGTCTCAAAGCTTTCCTGGTTTTCCCAATCAGTTCTCCATAAACTGTGCTTCATGGAAAAGCACCCTGACTTCTGCTCTAGACTTCCAGAGCAGAACACCCTTTCTTAGAAGCAGAGTCACATGGGACCAACACTGCCCTCACCGGGAGAGCTCTATCAGCTACAACCCAGTACCCTTACATGAAGAGTCCCTTTCCTATTCTTGCATCTGCTCATGAATATAGTAATTTACATATGGTTAATTTATGTCTGCCACTGCCCTTAAGTACACTGGTGATTAATAAATCAGGACAATATGAGAACCTTTGAGACTGTTACATTTAATTTCATAATTAATAATTAAGATTAAGAGACCTATTTGTCATTTAGGAACACCAGGATTCATCCTCTTAGTTGCCATCTGGATTTCTTGTCAATTATTTGATTTGTTTAAGGCTTGTTTATTCTCATTCAAAAGCCCTCAGATTTCACTAATTTGACATGCTAGATACTCAGCTAATCGTCTTAGCAGAAAACAAAATATACAGAAGCTCAACACTTGAACCACCATGGTCTTGAAGAAAGCCAGGGGGGCGTGGGTGGGGAGATACCTGCTCTGCCATCACGTTAGCCACCAATTATCTGTGGGACCGTGAGCAAGTCACTCGGTACTTGTCGACCTCAGAGAGAGGGTTGGACTAGAGTAGAGGATTTTACCTTTTCAAGTGAATCGCTTCTTCTGTAATGGAAGGGGTATATTCCACCAATGTCCTGGCTCTAAGGAGATGGTAAACAGATTACATTTGGCTTCACTCAAGTTTATAATGTTTTGCCTTTCATTCTACACCACCTGTCCAGGTCTCTAGAGGCTAGGCCCCCCAAAAATCATGTGGGTGGAGCTCATGAGTACAGGACAGACATTCCAATGCGGGTTGTCTACACAAAGTAAGAGTCGATAGCATTGGGAGATATACCTAATGCTAAATGATGAGTCGATGGGTGCAGCACACCAACATGGCACATGTATACATATGTAACAAACCTGCACGTTGTGCACATGTACCCTAAAACTTAAAGTATAAGAAGAAGAAGAAGAAGAAGAAACTAAAAAAAAAAAAGAGTCATGAGGCCGGGTGCGGTGGCTCACGCCTATAATCCCAGCACTTTGGGAGGCCAAGGCAGGCAGATCACCTGAGGTCAAGAGTTGAAGACCACCTAGGCAATGGGGTGAAACCCTGTCTCTACTAAAAAAAAAAAAAAAAAGTATATATATATATATATATATATACACAAAAAAAAATGGCGGTGGGCACCTGTAATCCCGGCTACTTGGGAGGCTGAGGCAAGAGAATCGCTTGAACCCAGGAGGCAGAGGTTGCAGTGAGTTGAGATCGTGCCATTGCACTCCAGCCTGGGCGACAAGAGCAAGACGCTGTATCAAAAAAAAAAGAAGAAGAAGAAGAGTTGTGGGGCCTTCATAATTGTGCTCAGGTACATGTTTCAGAAGCAAAAATAGTGGATTAAGTGAGGGGTTTATTTCTCTCGTGTACCCAGGAAACCGAGTACTGGGTAAGCCAGCCCTAATGGGGCTGCTCACAGAACAGGCTCCTGCTACCTCCCCACTCTGTCATCTTTGCAAGTGGTCATAAGATGGCTGGGGCGTCTTTACGCATCATGTCACCATTTCAGGCAGGAAGGAGGAGAAAGGAGAAGGCAAAGGGCTTATGCCCGCTGAGTCTGCCCAATTTTCCTAGGAAAATAGTAGCTTTCCTGGAACCTCATGGAGTGGAAGATAAAAATCTTTCATTCACATGTCATTGGCCAGACTATCCACATGACCTTGAATTGTCGATGGGCCCAACGCCATCCCGAAGCAAATTGGAGCTATAACAAGCAAGGGAAATGAGGTGAATGGAAATTGAGTAGGCCACTGGCTGCATATGTCAAAAGAAGGAGAAAAGTATTAGGACACAGATTCGGAGGTCCTCATGCTAGGGCATGCAGCAGATGGCTGTCTACGAGGAAGTCCTCACCAGACAGCAACAAGAAATCTGCTAATCAAACCTCCTCCTTATGGTGGACGCAGCGCTCACTGCAAGGGAGTCTTGGCTTCTTTTGACAGCCTGCATAGGTGAGCCATTCATCAATGGCTGCTGAGCCAGCAGAGCGTCACACCCTCTAGGTGCCAACTCTGCACCTGCTGGAGTCTGGTCCCTCATCCCAGCCCCTCTGACCTCCCTCCCTATTCTCTTCCTCTCCATCTTGCCTCTCCAGCTCTGAGAGTCCCTTGCCCTTCCTCACTTCCCAAATCTCTAGTCTGTGCACAGGAATCTGCTCTTTCTGAAGCCTGAGCTTCTGAAACATAGAACCCAAGAATACCCTTCTTTCTTTGTCCCTCTGTTTTCTCTGTCACCTTTCTCTAAGGCAGTGAACACAGAATGCCATGCTCACTGAATGCATAAAGGAACCAGGGGTATAAGGAAGTTCCAGGAACAACAACAGATTAGATTTAGGCCGGTGGCAGCTTGGTGGCTCACACCTGTAATCCTAGCACTTTGGGAGGCCGAGGCGAGCAGATCACTTGAGCCCAGGAATTTGAGACCACCCTGGAAAACATAGTGAAACCCCATCTCTACAAAAAAATACAAAAATTAGCCAGGCATGGTGGCACACACCTGTAGTCCCAGTTACTCAGGAGCTGATGTAGGAAGATCACCTGAGCCTGGAGGGGGTTGAGGCTGCAGTGAGCTGTGATCAAGCCTCTGCACTCCAGCCTAGGCAACAGGGTGAGACCCTGCCTAGAAAAAGAAAAGAAAAGAGAAAAATAGATGTTAAAATATCATTCCTCTGCTCTTCATGTGAAATCTTACCCAGAAACCCAAAATGTAAAACATAAAAACCAGAGTATGGTTAAAGGGTGGAAAGAATGGGAGATGAGAGGACCCCAGGGCCCTCCCCTAGAGGCCTGAGAGAAGTCTGCCAAGGAAAGTTTGAAAACTCACCAAACTTGGAAATCTCTGCAGTCTCTTCTAGCTTGAAAGTTCTACAATTCAGTGTTAAGGAGCAAACACTTGGCCTATTTCCCAAACTTGAGAATAGTCACGCATACTAAGTGTGACAGGTGAAGTAAATGATGATTAATGTGGGTGTGTTGCAGCCTTTTTTTGACCCTGATCCTACTCCTTGGCCTGCTTCAGGCCCTTCAGCTTCCCCACCCTCCAAGCAGGCTTTTTTCTGTGTGTGTGATAAGGAATCAGTATGGAAAGATGAGAAACACAAAAGTCGCCAGGTCAAAAATTAAGCAGAAAAATAATGCATGACTTAGCAATTCCATACCCACATAAATACCAAAAAGAACTGGAAACAGGGACTCAAACAAACACTTGTACACACATGTTTATAGCAATACTATCCATGATAGCCAAAAACAAGAAACAACCCAAAAGCCCATCGACAGATGAGTGGATAAACAAATTGTGGTATTTTACATACCGTGGAATATTATTCAGTCGTCAAAAGGAAGGAAGTACTGATACATGCTGGATGAGCCTCAAAAACATTAAGCTGCTTGAAAGAAACAAGACACAAAAGGTCACATATCGTATGGTTCCATTTATAGGAAATGTCCAGAATAGTTAAATCCAAAGAGACAGGCAGCAAATTGGTGGTTGCCAGGGGCTCAGGGAAGGGAGAATGAGGAGTAACTGCTTAATGGGCATAGGGTTGTATTTGGGGAGAATAAAATGTTTTATAACTAGATAGAGGTGATGGTTGTACAACATTAAGAATGTATTAAATGACACTGAATTTTTCACTTTAAAATGGTTAATTTTAGGTTTTGTGGATTTTATCTCAATTTTTTAAAAATCAGTTGAGCAAAAAGAAAAAAAACAGATGGCACCAGGGAATGTTTGCAGAGAGAGTGTTTGAGGGCAGTGGCTGTGGAAAGAGCAACTGCAGGTACGAGTGGAGTGGAAGGGGAGGGCACTGCGGGAGATGTTCTGCCCTCTCCCTACACTGAAGTGCAGGTAAAGGACTCCAGCACTGGTGTGGTTTGGAGCAGAAGCTCTGGAACCAGACTGCCTGGTTTTAAATCCCCATCCTATTACTTATTAACAGTAAGCTTCGGCAAGTTGCTTAACCTCTCCATACCTTGTTTCTTCATCTGTAACATGGAGATAATAATAATACATAACTAAGGATTGTTTAAAAGGGCTAAATAAATTATTTCATATAAATCACTTGGGATAGTGTAGACCATCTCCTCAATATTCGCTTCAGCCTTCAGCGAATGTTACCCAGGGTTCTTTTCTCACGTGGTCTCATAGGTCTTCCTCTTTGACTAGACCATTCCAGAATTGAACCATGTCCACCGTCCACTGTGCTTTGTAAATCTTCTATCAGTGTTTCCCTATTCTGCAAAATGGTTTTTGAGACAGTGTCCCACTCTGTCACCAAGGCTAGAGTACAGTGACACAATCACGGCTCACTGCAGCCTCAACCTCCTGGGCTCAGGTGATCCTCCCACCTAAACCTACTGAGTAACAGAGACTACAGGTGCCTGTCACCACACGCTGTGAATTTTTGTAATTTTTAGAGACGGGGTTTCACCACGTTGCCCAGTCTGGTCTTGAACTCCGGCACTCAAGCAATCTGCTTGCCTCGGCCTCCCAAAGTGCTGGAATTACAGGCTTGAGCCACTGTGCCCAGACTGCAAATGTTTTTAATACAAAATTTGAAATAAGTATAAATAATATCCAAGGAAAGCTACCTTTACATCACAGGTTCTAAAGAACTAAATCCCCTAGTTTCTTGTGACTGCCATAACAAAGTACCACAAACTTGGCTTAGAACAACAGAAATTTCTTCTGCCCCAGTACTTGGGGCTAGAAGTCTGGCTACAGCCACCAGGCTCTTTCCCAGCTATCATCCAAGGCATCAGCAGGGTTATGCTCCCCTCAAAGCCTCTCATGGAAAGCCCTTTCTAGTCTCTTCCAGTTTCTGGCAGCCTCCCGGCCTTCCTTGGCTTGTGGCAGCAGAATGTTTGCCTCTGTCCTCACATGGCCGTTATTCTGTCCTCACATGGCCGGGACAGGGGTGCGGTGCACACAGCCCCACGTCCTGGGAAATGGAGTGCTGCCAGAAAGGCAGCTGTACCCTCGGCCCTCATGTGGGGAACCTGACGCTAAACCATTCGTAGCCCACCTGCTTCTGGGTGGGGGTTTCGTACGTAGCAAAGCAGCTACCTGCTGAGATCTATTGAAAGTCAGCCCTTGACACAAGGGTTTGTAAAAGGAAAAATAAATAAATAAATAAATAAATAAATAAAATGAAATAAACAAAAAAAAGAAAAAAGACTTCAACGTATCTCCTGGGGGGCACAATTCAACCCGTAACACTCCCCAATCCCTATAGCTCTCCTGATGTATTCATAAGCTCCACCACCACACTTCTGTGGGCTTCCCAGACTAACCAGCTGCTGGAACAATCTTGTTTTGCTTTGTTTTGTTTTGCTTTGTTTTTTAGATACAGGTTCTCACTCTATGGTCCAGGTTGCAGTGCAGTGGTGCAATCATAGCTCACTGCAGCCTCGATCTCCCTGAATCAAGTAATCTTCCTGCCTCAGCCTCCCAAGTAGCTGGGACTACGGGCTCATGCCACCATGCCAGGCTAATTATTTTATTTTTTGTAGAGACAAGGGTCTCACTTTGTTGCCCAAGCTGGTCTCGAACTCCTGAGCTCAAATGATCCATCCACCTTAGCCACCCAAAGTGCTGGGATTACAGGCATGAGCCACCGTGCCCAGCTGGGAGCAGTATATTTTTAACGTTTTAAATGTTTTATTTGGCACACTAAAACCCACATGCTTAACCACTGTACTACAATGAATGAATGAATGAGTGTTGAATCAGAAAATATGTGTTGATCATGTCTAAGAAGGGAGTGAAAACCACAACTGAAACGCACCAGTCTCTAAAAAAGTTATAACTAAATTGGTGCAAAAAAATATTGTTTATCCACGCCTGTAATTTCAGCACTTTGGGAGGCTGAGATAGGTGGATCACTTGATGTCAGGAGTTTAAGACCAGCCTGAGCAACATGGTCAGGCTGGTTTTTTAATTTTAAAAAATTTTTAAATTTTAAAAAATTTAAAAATTAGCCGGGTATGGTGGTGCACTCCTGTGGCCCCAGCTACTCGGGAGGCTGAGGCTCAAGAATCACTTGAGCCCAGGAGATGGAGGCTGCAGTGAACCGTTATCAAGCCACTGCACTCCAGGCTGGGTAACACGGCAAGACTCTTGTTTCAAAAAAAAAAAGAAAGAAAGAGTATGATTGATTTATACATTAACTCCCCACAAAGGCACAGAACAGCAGAAGCTGCCCTGGAGAAATCCTGTCTGCTGGCTTCTTTGTGAGTTAGTCAGGAAGTGGGACAGACCTTGGAGACCAAGATTGGGGCTTACCAAAGAGCCAGGCAGCCCCTAGGAGGGGAAATTGTGTGTCCCTCAAAGGATGTAACCTCCTGGGAATTTTTTTTTCACTTCCTACTACAAAAACTGAGAATTATTAAAAGGCTCTGCCCGTCTGCCCTGTCTGGGAGGTGTACCCAACATCTCCGAAGAGACAGCGACCATCGAGAGCGGGCCATGAGGATGATGGTGGTTTTGTTGAAGAGAAGGGGGGAAGTGTGGGGAAAGGAAGGAGAAATCAGATTGTTGCTGTGTCTGAGTAGAAAGAGGTGGGCATAGGAGACTCCATTTTGTTCTGACTAGGAGAAATTCTTCTGCCTTGGGATGCTGTTGATCTGTGGCCTTTCCCCCAGCGCCGTGCTATCTGAAACATATGCTGTGTCAACTCAGGGTTAAATGGATTAAGGGCGGTGCAAGATGTGCTTTGTTAAACAGATGCTTGAAGGCAGCATGCTCTTTAAGAGTCATCACCACTCCCTAATCTCAAGTACCCAGGGACACAAACACTGCAGAAGGCCGCAGGGACCTCTGCCTAGGAAAACCAGAGACCTTTGTTCATGTGTTTATCTCCTGACCTTCTCTCCACTATTATCCTATGACCCTGCCATATCCCCCTCTCCGAGAAACACCCAAGAATCATCAATAAATACTTCAGAAATAAAAAAAAAAAAGAAAATAATTAACACATTTACCATGGGCCTGAGCCAATAGGAACCAAACGCAAGATTGCTAATAGACTGCTAATAATAGAACTTAATAAATGAAATAATTTATTTCATTTATTGTTGCTTGGAATACAGAAAGTGCTTAATAAATATTGAATGAATCAACAAAGTGCCTCCCAATATAGAGAAATCACTTCTGCAAAGAATAAAACCAAGTTGATCCTATTCAGTCGAAGGCATCTTTTGGCGATGTTACATTTATTTCCTTTATTTGAGGAAGGAATATGATATACCTACTTTGTTCCAAGTCACTGCTTATAATGTGCTAATGGTACTAATGGAGTTCTTAATTATATAAGAAAGACTATGAATGGCCTATTTTTCAAGTGTTCAAAAATGGAGGCATACTTTAAAAACCCATTTTACTCTTCTCTGTTTCTCTTTTAGGGTGGTTATGGCTATTTGTGTTTCCATTTGTGGAAAGGGTAAACAGTGAGAACACCTGGGGTGGGTGGGGCAAGGAGTATGAAGAAACAGTGAGAAAGCAGTTATGTGATGGAGTTCCCACATATAAGCCAAAGAAATGGGGAGAAAAATAAACTCAACTAAGAGAGTCCCAAGAAATCCCTTCCTTCCTCACAGCCATGGAGCTCCTTCCCAGTTCTCATGCCTGTAGGTATCTTCATCTCTGGGACTTGCAAAGAATTACCTACAGGTGAACACATTTTAAGAAGGCCTAATGTATGGGCCCCTGTATCAGAACCACCTGGAGCACCAATAAAGAGCACAGACCCCAGGGCTCATTCAAGTAGGATAGAGCCCTGGCTTCCATCTATTTACCAAATTCCTGGAGTGATTCTGACCCACACCCGAGTTTAAAAACCACTGGTGTAGACCACCTAGATCTGGACCAAAATCCAAACAGAAGATAATTATCACTTGATAAGGTAATTCACCATAGGATTCCTATAACTTACAGCTTTTGTTACATTTTTAAAATAAATTTACATCATTATTTCATGTATTTTTAAGTGTCTACCGTGTAACCACAACTAAGTTGTATGAGAGTTTGGAAATCCTATCCCTTCCCTCAAATAATTTAAGGTTTCTTAAATAATAGCAAACCAAGAAGACGGTAGATTGGCATCCTAAGTTACCATCTTAAGTCAGTACAAATTTCAGGCTCTTTTTATTTAAGGGCAGGGAGAAGAGAAAGAGGCTGGAATCAATGACCGCAGGGCTGATCCACAGCCGCAGACATCTGGGCACCAGCGTGTGTCTGAGAACTTCCTTGTCCTTGGTCAGGTCACAATGCTTCTATAAATCTTTAACAAAACATAGGTGTTTACATACTTCCCCTTTCATCCCAGAATTAGTTTTTAAAACTACATGATTACTGTTTTTGCATATTACCTCAGTGCTCTAAAATTATCCTAGCGTATATGCAGGAATAGCTCCTTAAACTAAACTGTGCAGCTAACTAAAGGGCTTCGTTGCCAGGCATGGTGGCTCATGCATGTAATCCCAGCACTTTGGGAGGCCGAGGCGGGCAGATCACTGGAGGACAGGAGTTTAAGACCAGCCTGGCCAACATGGTGAAACCCCATCTCTACTAAAACTACAAAAATTAGCCGGGCATGGTGGTGGGCACCTATAATCCCAGCTACTTAGGAGGCTGAGGCAGGAGAATCACTTGAACCCAGGAGGTGAGGCTGCAGTGAGCTGAGATTGTGCCACTGCACTCCAGCCTGGGCGATAGAGCGGGACTGTCTCAAAAAAGAAACAAACAAAGGGCTTTGTTAGTTAGTTCTTTGGTTGTTTCACTGTTACAGAATCAGCAAGGACCATGTCGGGGGCAGGAACATGCCTGGTGTGTTTAAGGAACGTAATAAGGAATTCCTGAGTGGAAGTGGAAAGAGGGGAGGGTGTGGTAAGAGACAAGACGAGGTCAGAGAGTAGAGGAAGACAGATTGGGTGGTGCCTGCAAGTTATTGTACTGAGATGGAAGCCATGGAGGGTTTGGGGTAAAGGACTTAAATGATCCATTGGTATCTTAGCAGAATCATCTTGCCCGCTGGACTGACAATAGACTGGAGAGGGGCCAGGCAGGAAGATGAGTCAGGAAGCTTTTGTTGCCCTCCTGGAGTAGAAGCCACCTCTCCCAACAGCATTCACCTCCAAAGGTTGGGCCACTTGAAAATGTATCCAGCCTGCTCTTGCAATGTCATCTCACAACAATATTTAATCCCTGCTCTGCAAGAAAATAAAAAAAGAGAAAAGAGAAAATGGGGCTGGACATAAGGGTTACAGTTTCCCAGGAAATAAGGAAAAAAATAAGTAAATTGCAATTTGTGTTTTTGACAGTCAGGGAAATTGAGTGGACCAAAGTTGCCTTGGAAAGAAAAAAGCTAACGTTAGTAAGTTAAAAATAACAATGCAATACAGAGTGTGCCTGAATAATTAGCCTTGAAAAGAGGTTTCCCCAGTCATCCCATTACATTTCCTCAGATGACTTTCCCAAGCAGTGGCAGGTGAGGAATAGGAAATCGCTGGATCACCAGACATGATGGTTTGATTTTAAAGCCTATAATTTAATGTTGAAATAAATGGCAGAGTTCAAAAACATCAAGACCAATTAGAGGATAGTTAAGGAAAATGGCATGCACTAGTGTCCTATACACAGCTCTCCTGGGATGTCCTATCATGCTGTGCCCTTCACTGTATGTCAGGACCGTGAGCCATGGTATCCCTGGACACCAGCCAAATACACATGGGTGGGGGATTGTGTACATTTAAATTGTACAGCGCCAATCAGTTTAGAGGCAGAAGGTTGGAAGAGTTTTTTCCTAAACTGCACTTATGGAAACCAAGACCCACCACTTGAAGGGCTAATGCTTTCCTACTGTCAGTGATTTTTTTTTTTCTTTTTACCCTGCCTGCTGACTTGGTAAGCTGAAACAAAAACCAATTACTTTCTAAGATCAAAATCTTCAGATGCCTCAAGAGCTGTTTTAATTTCGTTTTAGAATTATGGGCTGGCTTTCTCCCTCGCCTGTTCATGTCAGATGTAGCCAAATTAAAAACACTGCCAAGTAATGGAAAGTTATTTAAACCTTTCTCTTATAACTGTTCCATATTTACATTTTACATGACCATTTTCTGGCTAGCCACAAACACATTTCTTTTAAAATGGAATGCCCTGTGGCTCATTTTGAGCTATTTTTCTCACCCTCTTTATTGACCTCTGTCCCTTTATCTCATTCTATTGGAAGTCTGAACCTCAATTTCGTAAACATGTTAAAAATAAAAACTGACCCCATTTGCAATGAGGTCATGTTGGTGAATTTATTCTCAGATTACATCATGATTGAAACAGTTCTTGTTCACTCTATGATATGATTAGAATTCATGTGTGGCCAAGCTTCAAACTCTTGGTTTCCATAGTGGTCAAAGTAGAGCTCTTAAGCTGTGCTACTCCTTCCCCCATCCCAGCTGATTGCTGTTTTGGCCGTGCCTGTTTTCTAGGATAAACTGTCCTGCCATCTCTCTGCAGTTGGACTGGATAACAAGTAATGAGCAAGTATGATACCGCTTCCTGCCCATGACACCATCTAACTCAACATCTCAGAAACTGGCCTTTGCAGAAAGGTAGTCTCCAACCTTCAATAACATCTTAGTGCTATCCACGAATCCTTCCACATGTCCCTACTTGATATGGTTTGGCTGTGTCCCCACCCGAATCTCATCTTGAGCTGTAGCTCCCATAATCCCCAGGTGTCATGGGAGGGACCCAGTGGGAGGTAATTGAATCATGGGGGTTGGTTTTTCCCATGCTGTTCTTGGGATAATAACTAAGTCTCATGAGATCTGATGGTTTTATAAAGCCTGCACATGCTCTCTTGCCTGCCGCCATGTAAGACATGCCTTTGCTCCTCCTTCACCTTCCACCATGATCGTGAGGCCTCCCCAGTCATGTGAAACTGTGATTCCATTAAACCTCTCTTTCTTTATAAATCACCCAGTCTCAGGTATTTCTCCATAGCAGTACGAAAATGGACTAATACACTACTCATTAATTCAGTTCATTTTACTGAGCACCTACTCCATGCAAGGCATTGTGTCAGACACAGAGAGTTCATGGTCTGCAAACAGTTCCATCTCCTATTCCTCCTACACCTGTTTCTAACCCCAGCTGTTCTGAAGCCCCCAACTCCAACACCTCCTTTATTTCTCTTAACAATGACCTAGCCTATTTTAGAGAAAGACTCCCTCAACCTTTTTTTTTTCTTTTTTTTTTTTTCTGAGACAAGAGTCTCACTCTGTTGCCCAGGCTGAAGTGGTGCAGTGGTGCGATCTCAGCTCACTGCAAGCTCTGCCTCCCGGGTTCACGCCATTCTCCCACCTCAGCCTCCCAAGTAGCTGGGGTGACAGGCACCCACCACCATACCTGGCTAATTTTTTGGTTTTGTATTTTTGGTAGAGATGGGATTTCACTGTGTTAGCCAGGATGGTCTCAATCTCCTGACCTCGTGATCCACCCGCCTCGGCCCCCCAAACTGCTGGGATTACAGGCATGAGCCATCGTGCCCACTGACCCTCTCAACCTTTTATACCATCCTCACACCTACACACATATCAGCACCTTATTCCTTTTCCCTCACTTCCATGGAAAAGGTGTGACTTGGGTCCCATCACTTATTTTCTCAGGAGTTTCACTCCATTAATTTCCCCCCTCTCTCTTCTCTACCCTCAATCTCTTTCTTGTTAGTTGTTCTCTCCCAACAATATTTAAATGTTCAGGTCTATCCCAAATTAAAAATTCATAAATAAATGGCTGCTGTGGCTGGGTGTGGTGGCTCATGCCTGATCCCAATACTTTGGGAGGCCAAGGTAGGAGGATCACTTAAGCCCAGAAGTTTGAGACCACTGGGCTCAAGTGATTGTATGACAATGTAGTGATACCTCATCTCTACAAAAAAATTTAAAAATTAGCTGGGCATGGTGGAGTGCACCTCTAGTCCCAGCTACTTGTGAGGTGGGAGGCTCACTTGAGCCCAGGAGGTTGAGGCTGTAGTGATTGCACCATTGCAGTCCAGCCTGGACAACAGAGTGAGACCCCATCTCAAAAAAAAATGGCTGCTTCCCTAAGTCCTCCTCTAGCATCCAACTTATCTGTGTCTCACCATAGCCAAATCCCAGAAAGGGAAATCTATACTTTCTATCCTCACTTTATTATCTCAGCATCAACCTCTACCTAAATGGTTTCTAAATGTAAATCAAATCTATGTCCTGGATTCCTCACTATGTAATCAAACCCATACTGGATACATCACCAAGTCAATGACCCAAGACCATTAAAACTTCATATGCCTGAAATTGAACTCATCAATTTCCCCAAGCTATAAGAGTTTAGATCCCATCTCTAGCACTTATAGGCCAAGTGACTGTGAAAAAGTTGGGAAACTTTTTGTGTTTCAATTTCCTCTTTTGTGAGCATCAAGCACTGCAAAGTGTTTGCAATGTTATCCTAATAACTAGAAGTTAGTCTGCCACTGTTTCATGGATGCTGGCAGAAGATAGAAAACTCCTGGGTTAGAAGCAAAGAATGGTTTGTTACTGACAACAACTGCAGTAACCAGAGTATCAATACATTTTGCTGTGGTTCCCCGCACCCTAACTTCCACAGGATAATGCAAAAAGGGCCAGATGGCACCCACACATGCAGTGTGGTTACTGGAAAGAAATCCTGAGCTTAGAGGAAGTGTTGTTTGCCCCAAAGGGAGACAATATATCTTTCAAGGCTGTTTTGCTACACAAATGTCTTGAAATGATAGACTAGAACAAAGGGCAATCAGCGCCTAGTTCACAAGATGCACAATAAAATGAGGAAAAGTATATAGTAGCTAACTCACCAGGTTGTGAGTATTAAATGTGTTAATAAATGAAAATCTTTAGATAGTGTTAGGCAAATAGTAAGCCCTAATATGATTTCATGACTCTGTCTCCCAATAGCTTGTTGCTTGAGGGTGTGTGTTACCCATCTCATAAGCCCATGTTCAGCACAATGTATTGCACAAAGTAGTTGCATGATAAATGTTTACTAAATAGTTGGTTGTCAAATATCTGAAGATCTTGAAATATCACATGTACTATTTTACATTCTAGGTGCTTTAGTGATAGAAATCTTAAATACTGACTCATTTTAGGCTTAACAAGTAAATTACAATGTTAATGCTAATTGTGAAAGCTGTCAAGTTAACATGAGTTGTGTGGGAAAGAAAATCATTTTATATCCTGCTTTTAAAAAAAGATTTAATAATGTCTAAACACTTGTTTTTAAACTATACTCCATAAAAAGTAATATTCCTGCGGCCAAGCACAGTGGCTCATGCCTGTAATGCCAGCACTTTGGTAGGCCAAGGTGGGTGGATCACTTGAGGTCAGGAGTTCGAGACCAGCCTGGCCAACATGGCAAAACCCCGTCTCTACTAAAAATAAAAAACTAGCCAGGCATGGTGGCATATGCCTGTAGTCCCAGCTACTCATAAGGCTGAAGCAGGAGAATCGCTTGAACCCAGGAGGCAGAGGTTGTAGTGAGCTGAGATCGTGCCACTGCTCTCCAGCCTGGGTGTCAGAGTGAGACTCCGTCTCAAAAAAAAAAAAAAAAAAAAGCAACTGTATTAGTTCATTCTCACACTGCTAATAATAGAGATACCCCGAAATGGATAATTTATAAAGGAAAGAGGTTTAACTGACTCACAGTTCAGCATGGCTGGGGAGGCCTCAGGAAACTTACAATCATGACAGAAAGGGCAGCAAACACGTCTTTCTTTACGTGGCGGCAGCAAGGGGAAGTGCTGAGCACAAGGGGGAAAAGCTCCTTAGAAAACCGTCAGATCTCCTGAGAACTCACTCACTATCAAGAGAACAGCATGGGGATAACCAACCCCATGATTTTATTACCTCCCACCAGGTCTCTTCTGTGATATAATCATGGGAACTACAATTCAAGATGAGATTTGGGTGGGGACACAGCCAAACCATATCAGTAATATTCCTTTAAATAAGTTATAGGTTAATAGGGGCAATATCAGACAAAAAATTGCCTTTGCCCTTATAGTTAATTTGACCTATAGCACAGTAAGTCTCCAATGAATTCACAACCAAAACTTCAGCAGCTATTGTATTTTTACATAAAATTTATTTATTAAATAAATATTTACTGAATACATTCTTTGTGCCAAACATTATCCTTGGCTGTAGGGATAGCCTAGGCAGAGAAAACGGCCAATACTCTTTCTTCCTTCAGGACTCACATTCAAAAGGCAAAAGAAACATCGAAAATTAAAATACATAAACGTTAGGGGACTTGAGGGAAACACCAACAAATAGATTCACATTTCCCTGCCCAAGTTCCGAACCAATTAGAAATTAAGACAAAAGAGTCAGCATAGGAGACCAAAATATTACCCTCATAACTGACAAGGCTGATATGGAGAATCTGGCAATCTGGCTTTAGGTGTGGGAGCCATGTAAGCTTTCAACTCCCAGTTCCCCTAAATTGGGCAGACTCATCAACTCAGTCGTAGAAGATTCCAAATCACCACAGGCAGTTATCCCCAAATGACACAGATATAAGTTCTCTCCTACTTATATATATAACTAAAAACAATTGGGAACAAGTGTTCTCTGCAGGCAGGCAGATCCTGAAAGAGAAAGCAGCAAAAAGAACTTTGCTACTCATATCCAGTTCCTTCTTGCTATGGCTTCAATGTGTTCTCCAAAAATCATGTTGGAAACTTAAAGTAACAGTGTTGGGAAGTGGGGCCTAATGGGAGAGGTTTAGGTCATGAGGGTTCCACCCTAATGAATGGATTAATGCCAATTATAAAGTCTAGAAGCTGCAAGTTTGATCTCTTGTGCTCTTATGCTCTCTTGCCCTTCCACTTTCCACCATGGGTTGATGCAGCAAGAAGGTCTTCACCAGATGCTGGCACCTTGACATTGGACTTCCCAGCCCCTAGAACTGTGAGAAATAAATTCCTTTTTTAAATATAAACTACCCAGTTTGTGGTATTCTGTTATAGCAACATAAAGCAGACTGAGACACTCCTCAAACTCACTACTCAGATAACCTGCTGTAGGGAGGAGAATTAAGTGGAACAAAACGTCAAAAATGTTGAGGAAAATGCCCTCCTCATGGAAATTAAGGGAGTGGGGAGAAAATGTTCCCCTCTAATAATAAATCAGATATTTTTAGGAAGAAATAGAGCTATGAATAACATAATATAAAGTAGTTTGAGAATGTGGGGTAGGGGGAGAATCTTCCTTGCCTGGGATGTTCATGGAAGGCCTCTCAGAGGAGAGGTATTCAAGCTGCAGTCAGCTCCCCAGTGCCTTGGGAGAAGTCCATTCTAAGCAGAATGAATGCTTAGGGCAAAGGTTCTGAGGTGGGAATAAATCTGATGTCACTGAGAACAGAAAGAAGGCCAGTGGGGGTACAGCTGTGGAGTAGGCTGAATAATGTCCTGCCCCAAAGATGTCCATGTCCTAATCCCTGAGAACTGTGAACATGTTACTTTTATGGCAAAAGGAACTTTGCAGATGTGATTAAGGATCTTGATATGAGAAAATTATCCTGAATTATCTGCTGGACCCAGTATAATTAATCACAGGGGTCCGTATAAGAGGGAGGCAAGAGAGTCAGAGAGAGAGAATGGAAGATGTCACCCCTGCTGGCTTTGAAGATGGAAGATGAGATCACAAGCCACAAACTACAGATGGCCTTTGAAAGCTGGAAAAGGCAAAGAAACAGATTCCCATCTAGAGCCTCCAGCAAGAACAGAAATCTACCAGCACCTTAATTTTGGGACTCCTTACTTCCAGAACTGCAAGAGAATAGATTTATATTGTTTAGGCCACTATTGTTGGTGGTAATTTGTTGCAGCAGCAATATAAAACTAATACAAGCTTGGCCGGGCACGGTAGCTCACGCCTGTAATCCCAGCACTTTGGGAGGCTAAGGCGGGTGGATCATGAGGTCAGGAGATCGAGACCATCCTGGCTAACACAGTGAAACCCCGTCTCTACTAAAAATACAAAAAATTAGCCAGGCGTGGTGGCAGGCGCCTATAGTCCCAGCTACTCCGGAGGCTGAGGCAAGAGTATTGCTTGAACCCAGGAGGCGGAGCTTGCAGTGAGCCAAGATGGTACCACTGAACTCCAGCCTGGGCTACAGAGCGAGACTCCGTCTCAAAAAAAAAAAAAAAAAAAAAAAAAAAACTAATACAAGCCAAGTGAACAAGAAGAGAGTGGAAAGCCAGATGTGGCTCACACCTGTAATCCCAGAACATTGGGAGGCAGATCGCTTGAGCCGAGGAGTTCAAGACCAGCCTGGGCAACATGGTGAAACTCTGTCTCCACAAAAAAATACAAAAGCTGGGGTGGGAGGCTCACCTAAGCCTGGGGAGGTCGAGGCTGCAGTGAACTGTGATCATGCTGCTGCACTCCAGCCTGTACGAGAAAGTAAGACCCTATCTCAAACACACACACACACACACACACACACACACACACACAAATAAAGAAGAGAGTAGAAAAGATGAGATTCAAGAAGCTGTTAACGGCCAGATTATGTTGCCCTTGTAGGCTGTGATAGTTTGGGCTGGGTGTCATGGCACACACCTGTAATCCCAGAAGGCTGAGGTGGAGGATCACTTGAACTCAAGAGTTCAAAGCTGCAGTGAGCTATTATAGCTGCACTCTAGATTGGGCAACATAGTGAGATCCTATCTCTAAAAAGAATAAATAAATGCAATTTTTAAAAAGAGTTTGAAAAGGGTTTTATTCTGGTTGCTATGTGAAAGAAGCCACAGGGTGTTTTAAGGAGAGGTGTGATCTTTCCCAAACCTATGCTTCAAAAAGATTACCCTGGGTATTGTGTAGAAGAAAGAGTAGAGGCCAGAAGACCAATCAGGAGGCTGTTGCAATCATCCAGATGTCTTGAGCCAGGTTTGCAGCAGTGGAAAGAGAGAAAAATGGTCACCTTTAGGCTCTTTCTTAAAGGCAAAGATGATAACATGTACTCATGGATTGACTGTGGATTTTAAGGGGGAAAAAAAAAGAAAAATCAAAAAGGACTCCAAGGTTTTTAGCCAGAGCTACCAAACTAGAAATAATAGATGTTGGTACTTCTAACTCAAATGAGGAAGGCTTTGTGGAGGAAGAATATGGGTATGGGGTGAAAGGGAAATCAATAATTCTATATTTGTCATGCTAAGTTTGCTATTCCTATTAGACACCCCAGTGGAGACGTTACTTCAAAATGTGGATATATGAGCTTAGAGACCAGAGGCAAGACCTAGGCTGGCAATCAAAATGTGAATGCCATGAGCACATCGATGGAATATAAAGCCCAGGACTGGAGAACTCACCTCACAGGAGGGCACGGACAGAGCAGAAGGAGGATGGAGCCCTAGAGCATTTTTGCTTTTAATAGTCAGCTCGGGGAGGAGACATCAGCAAAATAAATGAAGACCTAGTGACCAATGAAGAAGAAAAGAAGTCAGGAGAGTGGGTGTCTCAGAAGCCCAGAGGGGGAAAAAAAGTGTTTTCAGGTAAAAATGGTCTATCAAGGAATTCTACAAAACAAAGAACTTATTTTCAGCCACCGATTCAGATTCATGATGTCTGATTAGTAAAAGAGGTCTGAGAGTTAGAGTCTACCAAGCTTAAAAAAGGAAAAGGTACACACTTCTCCATAACAGATCCTAGCCAGTTTGAGAGTTTCGTTCAGACAGTGCAGAGTGTGAATAAATCGTTTGGCATTTTTAGGGCCACTTTATTATGTTGCATGTTATCATGAAAAATTTATATTGGGCAGATACTGACTTCCTTCCCTCATGACTCTTTTCAATTTCTTACAAGTGGAGTCAATACTTTTGTCATTTGTCTCACTTTTGAAAAAATAAATGTCTGAACATTTCTTTCATGAATGCATTTTACACTCAGCAAATTTTTTAAATCACATTCTATAAGTAATCTTCATAGATAATTACAACAGATATTTGGAGCCTCATCTTTTCAAACCTCCTCGAAGACTGGATTCTAGAATTGGAAAGTTTTAGCACATCACAAAAAGTCAATGAAAACACATTTCCCAATGTGTGTCTGAGTGAAAGAGAGAGAGAGAAAGAGACAGAGAACATGTGTGTCTGATGTTTCCGTGTGATTAAATCCAGGTTCTGTGTCATCTTTACCAGGAATATCATGGAAGTGATGCTGAGTTCTTCTCGATGCATTCCATCAGAATCTATTATTGGTGATGTTAACTTCTATCACTTGATTAAGGTGGTATCTACCAGACTTCTCCAGCGTAAATTTACACTTCTCCCCTCTGTAATTAATACATATTTTGTAGGGAGGTACTTTGAGAACATATAGACATCCTATTCCTCACCAATCTTTCAAGTTAGTCATTTACTTATTTACGTCATATTGAATCATGGTTCTATTTTATTCAGTGGATTTTAATCCATTCCTATGAAGCTGGCTTCTGCATCCTTTGGCACAACAAGATATTTCAGGCTCATCCTGTGCTTCCCTACTCAAACCCTGTATCAGCCGCTTCTCCAAGGGGTCCTGGATCCTTTTAGTGGAGAATGGTACTTAAAAACCAAGACCTCAGTGCTAGATTTGCTCATTGCTGTTGATATGTACTACACCTAGGCCCTCAAAAGGGGCAAAGCTAGGGAGCATACATATGTACACACATACACACACACGTACGCACACACACGTACACACACACACACACACATCTAAATTGATTCCCATATCTACCCATCTGTGTATATTGAACACTATGAACTCACAGTAATATCTCCAACTCCAAACTCTAACAGTAGAGAGCTCATCAGTTTTCTCCCTTTCCATATTTTAACTCCCTTCTGTGACAGTGAGAAACTTTGCTCCCACTCTCCTCCATATCTTGACATATTGGAGCACTACTACATGTAATATCCCACGGTAGGCCCTGACACCCCCCTGCCAGGTTGCCCTCCCTTAGGCAGGCCCCTCTCACCATATTCGGACTCCCACACCCAGCACCAGGCTGCTGATTCCCCTCATCTAAGGCCCTCCTCACCCCACCTGGCCTCTGACACCACATGCTGGGCTACCATAGGAATGTACACCCCACCTTGCTTGGTATCTGACACCCGTGCCAGGCCTCCATCACCCCCTCGTGTGCATGCCCTTCTCACTCTGCATGGCCTCCAACACCCCGCCCTGGTCTTTCTCCCTGCACGCCTCTCCACCTGAACTTGTTCAGACACTGATACCCTACCTTTCGTCACTGACCTGCCCAACCCCATCTAATGGCTTTTGAAATGGATTGTTCTGGAAGGAAACAGAAGGGAAAATAGATAAGAAAAAAGAATAGGACAACATTCTTCTTTAAATGCTAAGTATGATTTCAAAGCCGTTTTTGAAAAATATTCTGTAAAAAGTAGTATGTCCCTTTTAAGTAAAACTGTTTATAAAAGTTGCGTATTATTTAGGGACAACTCAAACAAATGAAATTCTATCATTTAAATTTAGGAACATGGAAGCAATATGTAAGAAACTCAAGATGCAATAGTGGCTGAGAACAGAAATTTTTCCTTTTTTAGGTTATGTAGAAGTTGGATTCTTTTTGTTCAGGAGAAAGGAGATTTTGTTGTCATCAGAGTGAATGTGGGGTTGATCATCTGCAGTCTCTCTTTCTGCTTTGAAGAGAATACAGGGGAATCAGGGAAGGTGGCAGCGTCCCAGGACAGTAAGGAGGCTAGGAGGATACACTTAGGTTTACCTTTTATTAGCTTGGCTAATGCCACGTGCAAATGAGGCATCCAGGCAGCTGGGAGAAGTGGAGGTGCCCCAAACTGGCCTGAAGTCCCAAAGTGTGTTCCTTCTTCAGGAGAGTCCTGACTCCAAGATAAGCCTTTGGAGTGAATTATAAAAATTAGGACTGGTAGGCTGCGTGAGGTGGCTCATGCCTGTAATCCCAGAACTTTGGGAAGTCAAGACGGGCAGATCACCTGAGCTTAAGAGTTCAACACTGGTCTGGGCAACATGGCAATACCCCGTCTCTACAAAAAATACAAAAATTAGACAGGCACGGTGGTATGCCCCTGTAGTCTCAGCTACTCAGGAGGCTGAGATGGGAGGATGCCTTGAACCCAGGAGGCAGAGGTTGCAGTGAGCCGAGATTGTGCCTTTGCACTCCAGCCTGGGTGACAGAGTGAGACCCTGTCTCAAAAAACAAATAATAAATAAATAAAGAGTAGGACTAGCTATTTTACCAGGGTTACTTTACATCAGAACTGATAAAACATTAAAGACTGAATCCAACTATTAGGAAAGTTACCAAATTATACTATGGTGTTTCTTTTTTTATGCTAGATATATGTTTAAATTTCTGCTTTCAGCCATGATAGACTAGATTACACCCAACCAACTCTTCTACCAGGAACAACTAGAAAAGTTGGATAAAATACAAAATTCATTTGTTTAAAAGCATCAGAAAACTACAAAAATAGCCAGGAATTAAGAGCTCAAGATCCTGATTTTGAACTCCCCCTGAAGCAGATCCCCAGGGAAGGATTTGAACGTAAGGAGGTGATTTCAGAAAGCATTAGTAGGGAAGTGAGGAAGAGAAACAAGAAAGAGAAGACAGCCTAAAAGAGCTGGTTGTTAAACAAACTGCCACTGTGAGTAACTGGAGCTTGAGTCCACTGGGGAAATCGAGGAGAGCTTTTTCCTCAGAGTTATCTCACCCAAAGGGCAAGGGGATCTGCGGCATTTATGATCCAATTGCATTTTATTGGGTCTTCTTGACCGTGATAGCAAAACTAGATAATGATACCACAAAAAAGAAAAATTGTAGGCCATTCTCTCTTATGAACACAGATGCAAAAATCTGAAACAAAATATGAGCCAATCAAATATGGCTATATGCTATATATCCCATCCGGATTGGGCTTATTCCAAGAACACGAGACTGGCCAGGCGAGGTGGCTGATGCATGTAATCCCAATAATTTGGGAGGCTGAGGTGGCTGGATCACTTGAGCCCAGGAGTTCAAGACTAGCCTGGGCAACATAGCGATACTGTCTCTACAAATAATACAAAAATCAGCCAGGCATGGTGGTATGTGCCTGTAGTCCCAGCTACTCAGGACACTAAGGTGGATGGATGGTTTGAGCCTGGGAGGCAGAGGCTGCAGTGAGCCGAGATCGCACCACTGCACTCCAGCCTGGGCAACAAAGCGATACCCCGTCTCAAAAACTAAACTAAAATAAAATCTAATTTAAAAAATATTTTTTAAAAAACCAAAGTGGAGCAAAAGGCTAATTTATACTTAAAAATCAATCAATGTGATTTTACCATATGAATTAAATAAAGGAGAAAATTATATGATCATCTACGTAAGATGGTATTTAATATTCGGTTTGGATATTTATTAAATATTTCTCTCTTCTTTTGAGACAGGGTCTCACTCTGTCACCCAGGCTGGGGTACAGTGGTGTGATCTCGGCTCACTGCAGCCAGGACTCTTTAGGCTCAAGAGATCCTCCCATTTCAGCCTCCTGAATAGCTGGGACTACAGGCACATGCCACCACACCTAGTTATTTTTATTTTTTAAAAGAACAATATGTGTTCATTTCCACTCAGCTAATTGCATGGCTTATTTTAAATATAATAGGTAAAATGACCAGGGTACAAAAGTAGCACATATTAATTATAAAATCAAGTTTTAAGGGGCTTGGGTGGCCAGGTGTGGTGGCTCACACACACCTGTAAGCTCAGGAGTTCAAGACCAGCCTGGGCAACATGGCAAAACCTCATCTCTACAAAAAACACAAAACTTAGCCAGGCATCGTGGTGGGTACCTGTAATCCCAGATACTCAGGAGCCTGAGGTGGGAGGATCACTTGAGCCCAGGGAAGTCAAGGCTGCAGTGAGCCAAGATCGTGCCACTGCACTCCAGCCTGGATGACAGAGCGAGACCCTGTCTCAAAATAAATAAATAAATAAAAGGCTTGGGGGGACCTCTTGAATGGGCAGATCTACATTGAGAATAATGACAATGACTGTGAAAGAAAATGTGTATATCTTATGAACCAGTGAGTTAAAACCAATTCTCAAGAGGTGACATATTAGAAAAGACTGAGAGAGGGCAAGGCCCAGGCCAAATATATAGGTAATTTATAGTATAGCTATGATTGTAGGGACCAGCACATAGAAGCTTGAGTCTAGCAGATAAAGGAAACCAACATATGGGTCCAGAAATGGAGAGATGGATACCTTAAGTCATGATCCAAATAAACCCTGAAATGTCAGTCTAAGTAGAGATGGAGCAAGTGGAAAGTGCATTCCCAGAAATGTGTGCCTTCTCAATTCCTAGCTTTCTGATGCCTTCAAATAGATAATTTTTGTATTTTACCCAATTTTTCTAGGAATGAAGCTAGTCTAGCGGAGAGTCAGGTCTAGTCGGTGGCCTAAAAGTAAAGGCCTAATCAGCCAGCGGAGGCTCCACTGGTGCATGAGGCAGTTGCCAGTGTCGGAAGGCCCAGTACTAATCATTTATTCAACCGACGTTTACAGAGGGCGACCAAATTGCAAACCCATTCCTTTCCCTCAAAGTGGGCGCCATCTGGTGGGGAAATAGGCAAAGACAAGAGCAAATGTTAAGAGAAACACAAAATTAAAGCAATGCAAAACGTATTTTATGAGCATGAAAAGGAGAACCCACCTCATTCTAGAGCTGCACTATCCGTTATGCTAGCCATTAACCACGTGTGGCTATTTAAATTAATTAAAATTAAAAATTCAACTCCTTAGTCATGCTGGCCACATTTGAAGTTCTCAAAATCACATGTGCCTAATGGCTGCCATATAGAACAACACAGATATAGGATATTTTGTTATGGCAAAAAGTTGTATTCGACAGCACTTCAATTCTAGCAAATTCAGAGAAGGCTTTCTAATGCCTAAATTGACTCTAAAAATGCTTATCATGGCTCATGTCCATAATCTGAGCACTTTAGAAGGCCAAAATGGGAGGATTGCTTGAGCCCAAGAGTTCAAGACCAGCCTGGGCAACATGACAAGACCCGTTTCTACAAAAAAAAATAATAATTTTTTAAGTGCATATGAACCAGTGCAAGATGTCACTAAATCACACATAGATAAAAGACTAATTCAAAGTACAAGACAGGCCAATGGGTTTTATGTAACAGAGCTTGTTACTCTGTTTATTGTGGTTTCAGATTTTATATTGCAACTAACTTTTAAGAAGCTACCATTTGTTTTATCATAATAGCAAAGAACATCCCCCAGTTACTTTAAAAGACTATTAAAATACTCCTACTTCCTTCAACTACGTAACTGTGAGACTGGGGTTCATCCATTTTTTTAAAATGCGTAGAATTTAGGCAAGCAAAAAACAAAAAAAAAAGTGGGATGAATATTAGTCCAAGAAGAGAAAATGAACATGACAAAGAATAATAAGTGAATCTAGAAATTCATGCAGAAGCAGATCATTCAAGCCTATATGCCATGTAAATGAGCTTAGGTTTCATCCCATATGTAGGAGGGCCCCAGATTAACTCTCAGTTCAACTCGGAATGCAAAGAAACTGTAGGCTTCTTTTAACCATGACTTATGTAATGTCACAGTGGCAGGGAAAGAAGGTGTCAGAACGGCATCTAGATCCCTTTGCTGCTTTTGGATTCTCCCTGGCCTCTGTGGGGATGGGATCCCTCGTCACTGCTTGCCCCCAATAATGGTTCTAGAGCCAGTTCATCCCAGCCATCAACAGCTAATTGCACACATCTTTTCTCACATCTGTGTTGGGTAACATGTTGATAGCTTGAAATCAACTACATTAGCAGTAGTTACACCACAGAAATTAGCAAACCCTATGAATCTTTTAAACTGGGCTATTTTGGTTTTGTTTTTCCTAGAGGGCTAATTTACCAGCACATCACCAATTCCCACTTCCACGATAGCATAGCTTCTAGGCTGGCCTCTCAGGTGGGACTCCCTGGCTGCTTCGGCCTGGTCTTGGCCTTCACTGGCCTCTGCAGATCCCTCTGAGTCTCCTCTACATCTCCCCAGTGATTCTGGGGTAGGATTCAGGATCCCGTTGCATTTTGCTGTGGCAGGCCCCAGGGAAACTCCTGGCTCTCGCTTCAGAAGACAATGTGAAGATGGGGCTACACAGGGGGACAGAAGTGACTAATACTGAGCCCTCAGCTCAAGAGGCCTAGATTCAGTCAGTAATTATTTCACACTTGGCCTGGATTTTTTTTTTTTTTTTTTTTTTTTTTTTGCATAGCAGTTTTGTGATGGTAATTCACTATTTCATAACGTTCAACATTTCTTTTTAGCCTAAAAGGTGTTATAATCCTCCTTTTTTATTTGGCATATAATTAGGTATTCCCAGATACGAGGCTTAAGACATGAAATTTCCCATTTTTTTAACTGAAACAAGATTCGTAAAGTTCAAAGTGATGTTTTTGGTCACAAGATCCCTCTGAAAAATTTTGTGGATGCTGTATACCACAAGACATACAGAAGCCCGAAAAAGAGAAGATCACCAAGGGTCCCACGGATGACAAGACCTTGCAAATGGTGGCAAAGGCACCATTTACAAGCCCTCTGAGTCCACCCAGACACTCCTTCCCCTCCGCTGTGTTTGTGAGTTGTGGATTGTTACGGTGATGGGGAGTAGGCTGAAGTGGGAGGTGCTTTTTGAAAGATTTGTGATATGCAATTTACAGTATAGGTCCTGTCAGCATTTACTCCCCTAAGCCAGCTTTGAGACAGCACATTCCCCAACGGGCACGTTTCCAGTGGACCCCACGTGGTCAGTGATGTGGCCTGGAGGTCTGCAAGGCAAACTTCTGCCTGATGTCAGTTCACTGTCCTGGGACCCAGGGGAGGCTGTGGTTATACTGTGAGAAAAACAATCCCAGCAGAGGACCAGCTAATGATGGGACAAAAGACTGCATCTTGTCTTTCTCCAGAAATGCCTAACCTTATGTCTATAGGAAGAGAGAAGATAGATTTATTTAGGGTTTGAATTATATGGATGAGTGTGACAGAAGGGTAAAGGTGCAAAGGAAGTGATAGGTTACTTTAGTTAAATAACCATGAAATGGCCAGGTAGAGAATGAAGAAAGCCTAGAAGCCTGAGAAGACGGGAAGAAAACTGAGTGATTTAGCGTTAGAGATGGTAGGAAGGAGGCCAAGAGGAAGGTAAGGTGGGAGTTAGGCCATAGGAAAGACAGAAAGACAGCTGGTTGGTGGGGAAAAATAGAAAATTAAAGTGAAACTTTTTTTTCTTTCTTTTTAGACAGAGTCTCGCTCTGTTGCCCAGGCTGGAGTGCAGTGGCACAATCTTGGCTCACTGCAAACTCACCCTCCCAGATTCAAATGATCCTCCCACCTCAGTGTCCCAAGTAGCTAGGACCACAGGCATGCACCACCATGCCCAGCTAATTTTTTTTTTTTTTTTTTTTGAGATGAGTCTTGCTCTGTCGCCCAGGCTGGAGTGCAGTGGCACGATCTCGGCTCACCACAACCTCTGCCTCCTGAATTCAACTGATTCTCCTGCCTCAGCCTCCCAAGTAGCTGGGACTACAGGCGCCCACCACCACGCCCGGCTAATTTTCGTATTTTCAGTAGAGACGGGGTTTCACTATGTTGGCCAGGCTGGTCTCAAACTCCTGACCTTGTGATCTGCCCGCCTCGGCCTCCCAAAGTGCTGGGATTACAGGCATGAGCCACCACGCCCAGCCTAATTTTTTGTATTTCTGGTAGAGATGGGGTTTTGCCACATTGCCCAGGCTGGTCTCAAACTCCTGAACTCAAGCAGTCCGCCCACCTCACCTCCCAAAGTGCTGGGATTACAGGCGTGAGCTACCGCACCCAGCCAAACTTTTGGTAGTTGTTTCCAGTTTCAACACAATTGACAATGAGGCCCAGGAAGCAGGTGGTTACCAAGGATTAGAAGTGATGAGTTCATGTCCTTTGTAGGGACATGGATGAAATTGGAAATCATCATTCTCCGTAAACTATCGCAAGAACAAAAAACCAAACACCGCATATTCTCACTCATAGGTGGGAAATGAACAATGAGAACACATGGACACAGGAAGGGGAACATCACACTTCGGGGACTGTTGTGGGGTGGGGGGAGGGGGGAGGGATAGCATTGGGAGATGTACCTAATGCTAGATGACGAGTTGGTGGGTGCAGCGCACCAGCATGGCACATGTATACATATGTAACTTACCTGCACATTGCGCACATGTACCATAAAACCTAAAGTATAATAATAATAATAATAATAAATTAAAAAAAAAATAATAAAAGGTGGAACAGATAAAGCTGAGGAGAAGATTCCCGGAGCTCACTAGCATCATGGAGATGTTAAAAAAAAAAAAAAAAGAAGTGAAAGTCATGGGAAGCTCAAGAACTGCAAGGCCAAGCTCTGGGTTGGGAGATCTACAAGGCATCAAAATATTCTAGCTTGTGGCAGACTTCTTCAACAGAAAGAGTAAGCTCAACTCCCAGGTTTTCAGTGAATGAGGGGGATGAGCTCCAACTTACTAGTGGGCGACCCCCAGCAGAAGGTGAGGAAAATCTACCTGAACACCAGGCCCTCAAAGGAGAATGTTCTTGGACATGAGAACAAATGATCCACAGCCAAGAAGAGGCTGAGACAAGCCAGGAGGAAGCCAACACCTCCTCCTTCCCTTCCTCCACCAACAGTCCTTGGTGGGGAAGAATAAAAGAGCTACAGAAGAATGTTTTTGGGGATTGAGCCAGGTTTTAGTTAAGGCCAGGAGCGGGAGATAGGAGTCTGAAAGTACGGGAGATGTGGAGGAGTTTGCTAACAATGGAATAAGTGCTGCAGACTGTGCAGGGGAAGGAGGCTGAGACAGTGCAGACCAAGAAGATAGGAAAAGTACAGAGAGGACGAGCGAGCAGAAACCAGGGCGGGGGTTTGGGGGTGGACTTGGCTTTTCCAGTGATCACAGAAAGGAGAGGACCAGTTGGAAGTGACTGACAGAGCTGGGGTTAGGATGAGACAAGGGAGGCACTTGCCTGGGGCACAAAATTTAAAAGTGCCAAAAAAAAACCTCATTAACCAAAATAAATAGTTTAACACAGGGCCAGGTGCAGTGGCTCACGCCTGTAATCTTAGCACTTTGAGAGGCCAAGGCAGGTGGATCACCTGAGGTCAAGTGAGACCAGCCTGGCCGGAACGTGCCTGTAATCCCAGCTACTCAAGAGGCTGAGGCAGGAGAATCGCTTGAACCCAGGGGGCAGAGGTTACAGTGAGCAGAGATCGCGCCACTTCACTCCAGCCTGGGCAAAAAAGCAAAACTCTGTCTCAAAAAAAAAAAAAAAAGAAAAAAATATATACATATGTATAGTTTAACACAAATATTTAAGAATCAAAGGTAATGCTAAAAAAATTCACGATGAACCAAATATCGAAATTTTAAACAAAGACAAGCTGTATGTTTTACTACCTGGTGTTTTTGTACAGTGGGAACGGTCATTTCCAATCAGCCCACTGTTCTCAGATCCAGCCCTTCTAGCCTGTTGCGTCCCCTAAGAGTTGACAGTGGCACGTAAACAGATTGAGCAACACAGGGCTTTATATACAGTTATGTTTAGGGACTGTTCAAAATATGAGAAGAAATTTTGATAAATGTACATAGAGATCCACATTTCTCTTTTTGCCTCAGGCTTCCCTATGGCTTAGCAGGGCACTGGTGACCAACCTCAGATGTCATAACTTTAGCCCAAATCTCTGTGTGCCAAGAGTGATCAAGGGCCCAGGGAGAACTGGCCTGGCCTCAGAGAGGTGAGGAGGATTTCCCGAGACTGTGAGCAGCCTGTTCTTTGAACACACTGAGCTACAAAGTGCAGAGCAGTGGAGAAGCCATGGTTAGTGTCAGGGGTCGCACGCATTTGTGGAGCAGATGTGAGGTGTCCACAGACCCCAGAGACCCTGAGCAACTGCTCTCAAAAGCAAGGCAGTGGGAAGCACAGGCAATGCCAGACAGACCGATAAATCGAGAGCAGAAAACAGCCACAAAGCAGGTGGGTCACTAATGGGAGATGAACCGAGTTGCTAAAAACCTGTGTTCCAAGGACGCATTTAAGACTCGATTACTTAGGACAGAAACCTGCTCTCAAACACCGGGCCACCAAGGTCAGGGAATATTCAGCAGCAAGATGACTGGATGCTGAGTTCTTGTCCGTACTTCCCAGGTGAGGAGCAGGCTCAGGGTAGGCAGAGAGGACAAGACACTGGGAAAGGGGTGAAGGCGGGTAAGGGGCTTATGGCAGAAAGAGAAAAAGACATGGGCCACACCTGATCTCAGGAAGGTAGACCACCAAACGCTTTGTAAACTTTGTTCGAGTGAGGTTGGAATTTCAGAATCCAAGTGTTGGTGTCTGGTTTTCACAAATCAGCTCTGTGGTGGTGGGAAGGACATTACACTAGGGGTCAGGAGACTCACCATCCTGAGGTATGACTGAGTTTCAATTGCCTCTTCTATAAAACGACGATATCCATTCAGCCACTCACTAAATAGGTGTCAGGATCAAAGGATGTAACATAAGTGAAAGAACTTGGGGGAAAAAGCAACCTGCTCTTAAATTGTGTAGTGTCACTTATTTTTTGTTGTTGTTGTTTGTGAAACATATTTACATCTGTTTCTAACTTAGTCCTCAAACTTGCTCATTCATTCATCCAGGAAATAATTAAGAGTTGATCATCTGCAGAAAGTCTTACACTAGGTGCTATGATATGTGTTGGCTGAACTTTTGGTTGCTAGAAATAAAGAATGAGGATCTTTGCAGCTCTGGGCCTCTGGTAAAAACTTCTTCATTTCTTTCCCTTATTTCCTCAGTATCCCTATAAACACTCTCTGGTATGAGCCTGTTTGGGTGTACACAGTTAAATCTTCCACAGATAATAGAAAAATGATTTAGAAATGTCTGCCATAAGCTATGGGTTTTTTCTTGTTGTTTTTTTGTTTTTTTTTTTAGATTCACTCTCTGTCACCCAGGCTGGAGTGCAATGGTGCAATTATGGCTCACTGCAACCTGGAACTCCTGGGCTCAAACATAAGCTATTTTTAATTAAACTATTATTTATGAAATCGAACTCCTCTTACTAAAGAGACCAATTTAGTAATCTTTTTTTTTTTTTGAGGCAGGGTCTCACTTTCTCACTCAGACTGGAGTGCAGTGGCATGAACACGGCTCACTGCAGCCTCAACCTCCTGGACTCAATGGATCCTTTTTTGAGACTCTGTCTCAAAATTTTAAATTTTTTAAAAAATTAAAATAAAGGTACTTAAATGGTAGCTTTAAACGTAGTTTTTCTGGCTAATGAAATTATAATTCATTTTATTTTTCTTGTACTTTAATGTAATTCTATTCTGTATTACATTTGTAATATGTATTATACTTACCAAACAATAATTTTTAATGTTTATACCTTTTGACAACATGATAGCATTTCTCAGAATCTCTCCCCTAAGGAAATAATTTGAAACACGAATATATTTGACGATTGTAGTATTATATATAATAACGGAAAATTGAGATCATTTTGCTCAAGGCAATTTCCTGAATTGTTTTTGAATGACCTCAAAATGTTGCTACTACAATTTGGAGATGGTGCCACTAGGTGGCACTAGAGAGTCTCTGCCATGAGAGTCCAACTTCAAGGTTAGCTTGCAAACTTTCAGAGCCCAGCCTGATGGAACGTTCATTGAGAATCTTTATCAAAGTGATCTCAAAATGTTACCCAAAAGAACCACAAAAGCCTTTAACCAAGAAACCAGACTTTTAGAGATAAACTACAGAAAATAATAGGACTAAATGAACAAGATGTATGAACATGTATTAGTCTGGGTTCTCCAGAAAAACAGAACCAATATGATATACAGACAGATAGATAGCCAGAAACGGATTTACCATAAGGTGTCAGCTCACGTGATTACAGAGGCTGAGAAGTGCCCAGGAGAGCAGATGGTGTAGTTCCAGTCCAAGTCCAAAGGCCCGAGAACCAGGAAAGCTGAGGTAAGCTCCAGCCAGAGTCTGAAGGCAGAAGACCAATGTCCTGGCTCAAAGACAGAAAGAGCAAATTCTTCCTCATGAAGCCTTTTTGTTCTATTCGGGCCTATGACAGATTGGATGATGCCCACCTACACTGGGGAAGGCAATCGGCTTTACTCAGCCTACCAATTCAAATGTTCATCTCGTCCAAAAGCACTCACGACACTCCCAGAATGTTTTTGTTGTTATTTTTTAAACTTTATTCTTGTTTTTTGTAGAGATGGGGTTTCACAATGTTGCCCAGGCTGTTCTCAAACTCCTGGGCTCAAGTGATCTTCCCACCTCAGCCTTCAAAGTGCTAGGATTACAGGCATGAGCCATCACCCCCAGCCCTTTATTTATCTTTTTATGCTTTAAAATGTTTTTTTCAGAATAATGGTTTCTTCTTCTCCTCCTCCTCCTCCTCCTCCTCCTCCTCCTCCTCCTTCTCCTTCTTCTCCTTCTTCCTCTTCTTCTGACAGAGTCTTGCTCTGTCACCCAGGCTGGAGTGCAGTGGCACAATCTCAGCTCACTACAACCTCCGCCTCCCGGATTCAAGCAATTCTCCTGCCTCAGCCTCCCGAGTAGCTGGGATTACAAGAGCATGCCACCACGCCTGGCTAATTTTTGTATTTTCAGTAGAGACACGGTTTAACGATGTTGGCCAGGCTGGTCTTGAACTCCCAACCTCAGGTGATCTGCCTGCCTCGGCCTCCCCAGAATAATGTTTAACCAAATATCTGCACACCCCATGGCCCAATCAAGTTGACACATAAAATTAACCATCACAGTATACAATAGCAAAAAATGTAAAACAACTTAAATGCCCATCACTGGTGGATTGAATGCATACATTATGATACCTTACTAATGACCAAGCTCTATATTGACATGGAAAGATGTCCATTATACACTGTTGTTAAGTGACTAGAAAGCAGATTACAGGACACTAATATAGAAGGTAATTTGTTATAACAGCTAGAAGGACACTATCTAGAGCCAAATGGTCTGGGTTCATAGTCCTACTATTAGCTGTGACCTTGGGGAACTTTCTTAACCCCTCTAGGTTAAATGAAAATGATATTACTATAAAATGAAAGTGATATTACTGCCTCACCACACTGCTGTGGAAATTAAACCGAGTATTACAGGTAAAGTCCAAGAATAGTGTCTGACATATAATAAGCTCTCAGCAACTGTAGCTAGCATTATAATGTAAAGTGTGATCTCATTGTCTTCTTAAACATCCAATATGTCTATATTTAGACACATACATTTTCTAGAAAGACACGTATCAAAATGTTATAATTGTTATATCCCAGTGGTGAGATTGCAGATAGTATTTTGATTAAAGCTCTTAATAATTTGGTGAAAAAAATTCTGATGATGGCTCTGTATACTCAAATACAGAGATCTGTAACTATGACTTCCATACCATCTTTCTAATAAAAAATTCAATATGTATGTGTCTGTAATATATATATGTATTCTTTTTTTTTTTTTTTTTTCCTTTTTGAAAGAGGTGGTCTCACTCTTACCCAGGCTGTAGTGCAGTGGTGAGATCATGACTCACTACAGCCTTGATCTCCCCTGCTCAAGAGATCCTCCCACCTCGGCCTCCCCAAGCGCTGAGATTCCAGGCATGAGCCACCACACCCAGCCCCAAATTAAAGATTTTTATTCAGAAAAATTTTATTTAATAACCAAAAAAAAATCATTGTTTTAAAATAAGGTCTAGTGTTTCTCCTTTCTAATAATTTTCCTTTTTAAAACAATGTTTGATTCCGTCTCTCATCTCAGCAGAGCCTGTTTGGAATGCTTCTTTACACCGCACCCTAATTGGAACTCGGGGTGGGGCCCTTCGCCTAGCCTAGAACTGCCCTAACCCCGCAGCGCAGGTCCTCTTACCAGAGCCCTGGCGGGCTAAAATGGGATCCTCCTATTCTACTCCTACTTCTTTCTTCCTACCACAGGGACCCCAAACCATTCCCTGTTTAAGAAAAACTAATTCCTCCAGTTAGATTCCCTCCAGTCAGACCTCTTCTCCGCCTCTGAACCACATTTCCCTTTTTGTTCCCTTTAAATAAAGAACAACTCCTCTCCTACTCCGTGCACTCCACCCACCCTGTCCAACCTCCTTCCTTTTTCATTGTCTGGTTGCTTTGTGTACAACATCCCAGCGATGAAACACCCTCCAGCCACTTCCCTTTTCAACCTTGCCAGTTCCTTCAGAAACCAAGATGAAAGTTTCAAAATCCCGACCTACACCAGAATGTTTTGTTTAGAAAATTAACAGCTAATTAAACTGCTTCTATCACTGCAATTCATGATGTCTGCTTTAATTGCACCCCACTCAATTGCTAACACAAACTTGATGCTGGTTATTGAGTTTTCTAAATTTACTATTTCACCTAA